>NC_064625.1:183414528-184664528 GCF_023898315.1 Schistocerca nitens | reverse complement strand
GAAATCGAATCGCAATTGAATATAAAAGGAACAATGCTGACTTAAGTACAAGAAGCGTGAATCTTCTAAGAGTTTGTGCTTTGAGCGGCTCTTGGGAGACCAGTATGAGATTCCGATGCACCAGTGCAGGTTTACTGTATCCCTTGGACCTTCACATTGACGATGAAACACAGAAATCGCATCGGAATTGAATATAAAAGGCACAATGCCGACTTAAGTACAAGAAGAGTGAATCTTCTAAGAGTTTGTGCTTTGAGCGACTCCTGGGAGACCAGTATTAGATTCCGATGCACCAGTGCAGGTTTACTGTATCCCTTGGACCCTCTCATTGACGATGAAACACAGAAATCGCATCGGAATTGAATATAAAAAGCACAATGCCGACTCAATTACAAGAAGAGTGAATTTTCTAAGAGTTTGTGCTTTGAGCGGCTCCTGGGAGACCAGTATTGGATTCCGATGCACCAGTGCAGGTTTACTGTATCCCTTGGACCTTCACATTGACGATGAAACACAGAAATCGCATCGGAATTGAATATAAAAGGCACAGTGCCGACTTAAGTACAAGAAGAGTGAATCTTCTAAGAGATTGTGCTTTGAGCGGCTCTTGGGAAACCAGTATGAGATTCCGATGCACCAGTGCAGGTTTACTGTATCCCTTGGACCTTCACATTGACGATGAAACACAGAAATCGCATCGGAATTGAATATAAAAGGCACAATGCGGACTTAAGTACAAGAAGAGTGAATCTTCTAAGAGTTTGTGCTTTGAGCGACTCCTGGGAGACCAGTATTAGATTCCGATGCACCAGTGCAGGTTTACTGTATCCCTTGGACCTTCACATTGACGATGAAACACAGAAATCGCATCGGAATTGAATATAAAAGGCAGAATGCCGACTCAAGTACAAGAAGAGTGAATTTTCTAAGAGTTTGTGCTTTGAGCGGCTCCTGGGAGACCAGTATGAGATTCCGATGCACCAGTGCAGGTTTACTGTATCCCTTGGACCTTCACATTGACGATGAAACACAGAAATCGCATCGGAATTGAATATAAAAGGCACAGTGCCGACTTAAGTAAAAGAAGAGTGAATTTTCTAAGAGTTTGTGCTTTGAGCGGCTCCTGGGAGACCAGTATGAGATTCCGATGCACCAGTGCAGGTTTACTGTATCCCTTGGACCTTCACATTGACGATGAAACACAGAAATCGCATCGGAATTGAATATAAAAGGCACAATGCCGACTTAAGTACAAGAAGAGTGAATCTTCTAAGAGTTTGTGCTTTGAGCGACTCCTGGGAGACCAGTATTAGATTCCGATGCACCAGTGCAGGTTTACTGTATCCCTTGGACCCTCTCATTGACGATGAAACACAGAAATCGCATCGGAATTGAATATAAAAAGCACAATGCCGACTCAATTACAAGAAGAGTGAATTTTCTAAGAGTTTGTGCTTTGAGCGGCTCCTGGGAGACCAGTAAGATATTCCGATGCACCAGTGCAGGTTTACTGTATCCCTTGGACCTTCACATTGACGATGAAACACAGAAATCGCATCGGAATTGAATATAAAAGGCACAGTGCCGACTTAAGTACAAGAAGAGTGAATCTTCTAAGAGATTGTGCTTTGAGCGGCTCTTGGGAAACCAGTATGAGATTCCGATGCACCAGTGCAGGTTTACTGTATCCCTTGGACCTTCACATTGACGATGAATCACAGAAATCGCATCGGAATTGAATATAAAAGGCACAATGCCGACTTAAGTACAAGAAGAGTGAATCTTCTAAGAGTTTGTGCTTTGAGCGACTCCTGGGAGACCAGTATTAGATTCCGATGCACCAGTGCAGGTTTACTGTATCCCTTGGACCTTCACATTGACGATGAAACACAGAAATCGCATCGGAATTGAATATAAAAGGCAGAATGCCGACTCAAGTACAAGAAGAGTGAATTTTCTAAGAGTTTGTGCTTTGAGCGGCTCCTGGGAGACCAGTATGAGATTCCGATGCACCAGTGCAGGTTTACTGTATCCCTTGGACCTTCACATTGACGATGAAACACAGAAATCGCATCGGAATTGAATATAAAAGGCACAGTGCCGACTTAAGTAAAAGAAGAGTGAATTTTCTAAGAGTTTGTGCTTTGAGCGGCTCCTGGGAGACCAGTATGAGATTCCGATGCACCAGTGCAGGTTTACTGTATCCCTTGGACCTTCACATTGACGATGAAACACAGAAATCGCATCGGAATTGAATATAAAAGGCATAATGCCGACTTAAGTACAAGAAGAGTGAATCTTCTAAGAGTTTGTGCTTTGAGCGGCTCCTGGGAGACCAGTATTAGATTCCGATGCAGCAGTGCAGGTTTACTGTATCCCTTGGACCCTCACATTGACGATGAAACACAGAAATCGCATCGGAATTGAACATAAAAGGCATAATTCCGACATAAGTACAAGAAGAGTGAATCTTCTAAGAGTTTGTACTTTGAGCGACTCCTGGGAGACCAGTATTAGATTCCGATGCACCAGTGCAGGTTTACTGTATCCCTTGGACCCTCACATTGACGATGAAACACAGAAATCGCATCGGAATTGAATATAAAAGGCAGAATGCCGACTCAAGTACAAGAAGAGCGAATTTTCTAAGAGTTTGTGCTTTGAGCGGCTCCTGGGAGACCAGTATGAGATTCCGATGCACCAGTGCAGGTTTACTGAATCCCTTGGACCTTCACATTGACGATGAAACACAGAAATCGCATCGGAATTGAATATAAAAGCACAGTGCCGACTTAAGTACAAGAAGAGTGAATTTTCTATGAGTTTGTGCTTTGAGCGGCTCCTGGGAGACCAGTATTAGATTCCGATGCACCAGTGCAGGTTTACTGTATCCCTTGGACCTTCACATTGACGATGAAACACAGAAATCGCATCGGAATTGAATATAAAAGGCACAATGCCGACTTAAGTACAAGAAGAGTGAATCTTGTAAGAGTTTGTGCTTTGAGCGACTCCTGGGAGACCAGTATTAGATTCCGATGCACCAGTGCAGGTTTACTGTATCCCTTGGACCCTCACATTGACGATGAAATACAGAAATCGCATCGGAATTGAATATAAAAGGCAGAATGCCGACTCAAGTACAAGAAGAGTGAATTTTCTAAGAGTTTGTGCTTTGAGCGGCTCCTGGGAGACCAGTATTAGATTCCGATGCACCAGTGCAGGTTTACTGTATCCCTTGGACCCTCACATTGACGATGAAACACAGAAATCGCATCGGAATGGAATATAAAACCAAAATGCCGACTCAAGTACAAGAAGAGTGAATTTTCTAAGAGTTTGTGGTTTGAGCGGCTCCTGGGAGACCAGTATTAGATTCCGATGCACCAGTGCAGGTTTACTGTATCCCTTGGACCTTCACATTGACGATGAAACACAGGAATCGCATCGGAATTGAATATAAAAGGCACAATGCCGACTTAAGTACAAGAAGAGTGAATCTTCTAAGAGTTTGTGCTTTGAGCAACTCCTGGGAGACCAGTATTAGATTCCGATGCACCAGTGCAGGTTTACTGTATCCCTTGGACCCTCACATTGACGATGAAACACAGAAATCGCATCGGAATTGAATATAAAAGGCAGAATGCCGACTTAAGTACAAGAAGAGTGAATTTTCTAAGAGTTTGTGCTTTGAGCGGCTCCTGGTAGACCAGTATGAGATTCCGATGCACCAGTGCAGGTTTACTGTATCCCTTGGACCTTCACATTGACGATGAAACACAGAAATCGTATCGGAATTGAATATAAAAGGCACAGTGCCGACTTAAGTACAAGAAGAGTGAATCTTCTAAGAGTTTGTGCTTTGAGCGGCTCTTGGGAGACCAGTATGAGATTCCGATGCACCAGTGCAGGTTTACTGTATCCCTTGGACCTTCACATTGACGATGAAACACAGAAATCGCATCGGAATTGAATATAAAAGGCACAGTGCAAACTTGAATACAAGAAGAGTGAATCTTCTAAGAGTTTGTGCTTTGAGCGGCTCTTGGGAGACCAGTATGAGATTCCGATGCACCAGTGCAGGTTTACTGTATCCCTTGGACCTTCACATTGACGATGAAACACAGAAATCGCATCGGAATTGAATATAAAAGGCACAGTGCCGACTTAAGTACAGGAAGAGTGAATCTTGTAAGAGTTTGTGCTTTGAGCGGCTCCTGGGAGACCAGTATTAGATTCCGATGCACCAGTGCAGGTTTACTGTATCCCTTGGACCTTCACATTGACGATGAAACACAGAAATCGCATCGGAATTGAATATAAAAGGCAGAATGCCGACTCAAGTACAAGAAGAGTGAATTTTCTAAGAGTTTGTGCTTTGAACGGCTCCTGGGAGACCAGTATGACATTCCGATGCACCAGTGCAGTTTTACTGTATCCCTTGGACCTTCACATTGACGATGAAACACAGAAATCGCATCGGAATTGAATATAAAAGGCACAGTGCCGACTTGAGTACAAGAAGAGTGAATCTTCTAAGAGTTTGTGCTTTGAGCGGCTCTTGGGAGACCAGTATTAGATTCCGATGCACCAGTGCAGTTTTACTGTATCCCTTGGACCTTCACATTGACGATGAAACACAGAAATCGCATCGGAATTGAATATAGAAGGCACAGTGCCGACTTAAGTACAAGAAGAGTGAATCTTCTAATAGTTTGTGCTTTGAGCGGCTCTTGGGAGACCAGTATGAGATTCCGATGCACCAGTGCAGGTTTACTGTATCCCTTGGACCCTCACATTGACGATGAAACACAGAAATCGCATCGGAATTGAATATAAAAGGCAGAATGCCGACTCAAGTACAAGAAGAGTGAATTTTCTAAGAGTTTGTGCTTTGAGCGGCTCCTGGGAGACCAGTATGAGATTCCGATGCACCAGTGCAGGTTTACTGTATCCCTTGGACCTTCACATTGACGATGAAACACAGAAATCGCATCGGAATTGAATGTAAAAGGCACAGTGCCGACTTAAGTACAGGAAGAGTGAATCTTCTAAGAGTTTGTGCTTTGAGCGGCTCCTGGGAGACCAGTATGAGATTCCGATGCACCAGTGCAGGTTTACTGTATCCCTTGGACCTTCACATTGACGATGAAACACAAAAATCGCATCGGAATTGAATATAAAAGGCACAGTGCAAACTTGAGTACAAGAAGAGTGAATCTTCTAAGAGTTTGTGCTTTGAGCGGCTCTTGGGAGACCAGTATGAGATTCCGATGCACCAGTGCAGGTTTACTGTATCCCTTGGACCTTCACATTGACGATGAAACACAGAAATCGCATCGGAATTGAATATAAAAGGCACAATGCCGACTTAAGTACAGGAAGAGTGAATCTTCTAAGAGTTTGTGCTTTGAGCGGCTCCTGGGAGACCAGTATTAGATTCCGATGCAGCAGTGCAGGTTTACTGTATCCCTTGGACCCTCACATTGACGATGAAACACAGAAATCGCATCGGAATTGAACATAAAAGGCATAATTCCGACATAAGTACAAGAAGAGTGAATCTTCTAAGAGTTTGTGCTTTGAGCGACTCCTGGAAGACCAGTATTAGATTCCGATGCACCAGTGCAGGTTTACTGTATCCCTTGGACCCTCACATTGACGATGAAACACAGAAATCGCATCGGAATTGAATATAAAAGGCAGAATGCCGACTCAAGTACAAGAAGAGTGAATTTTCTAAGAGTTTGTGCTTTGAGCGGCTCCTGGGAGACCAGTATTAGATTCCGATGCACCAGTGCAGGTTTACTGTATCCCTTGGACCCTCACATTGACGATGAAACACAGAAATCGCATCGGAATGGAATATAAAAGGCAAAATGCCGACTCAAGTACAAGAAGAGTGAATTTTCTAAGAGTTTGTGGTTTGAGCGGCTCCTGCGAGACCAGTATTAGATTCCGATGCACCAGTGCAGGTTTACTGTATCCCTTGGACCTTCACATTGACGATGAAACACAGAAATCGCATCGGAATTGAATATAAAAGGCACAATGCCGACTTAAGTACAAGAAGAGTGAATCTTCTAAGAGTTTGTGCTTTGAGCAACTCCTGGGAGACCAGTATTAGATTCCGATGCACCAGTGCAGGTTTACTGTATCCCTTGGACCCTCACATTGACGATGAAACACAGAAATCGCATCGGAATTGAATATAAAAGGCAGAATGCCGACTCAAGTACAAGAAGAGTGAATTTTCTAAGAGTTTGTGCTTTGAGCGGCTCCTGGGAGACCAGTATGAGATTCCGATGCACCAGTGCAGGTTTACTGTATCCCTTGGACCTTCACATTGACGATGAAACACAGGAATCGCATCGGAATTGAATATAAAAGGCAGAATGCCGACTCAAGTACAAGAAGAGTGAATTTTCTAAGAGTTTGTGCTTTGAGCGGCTCCTGGGAGACCAGTATGAGATTCCGATGCACCAGTGCAGGTTTACTGTATCCCTTGGACCTTCACATTGACGATGAAACACAGAAATCGCATCGGAATTGAATATAAAAGGCACAGTGCAAACTTGAGTACAAGAAGAGTGAATCTTCTAAGAGTTTGTGCTTTGAGCGGCTCTTTTGAGACCAGTATGAGATTCCGATGCACCAGTGCAGGTTTACTGTATCCCTTGGACCTTCACATTGACGATGAAACACAGAAATCGCATCGGAATTGAATATAAAAGGCACAGGGCCGACTTAAGTACAGGAAGAGTGAATCTTCTAAGAGTTTGTGCTTTGAGCGGCTCCTGGGAGACCAGTATTAGATTCCGATGCACCAGTGCAGGTTTACTGTATCCCTTGGACCTTCACATTGACGATGAAACACAGAAATCGCATCGGAATTGAATATAAAAGGCAGAATGCCGACTCAAGTACAAGAAGAGTGAATTTTCTAAGAGTTTGTGCTTTGAGCGGCTCCTGGGAGACCAGTATGACATTCCGATGCACCAGTGCAGTTTTACTGTATCCCTTGGACCTTCACATTGACGATGAAACACAGAAATCGCATCGGAATTGAATATAAAAGGCACAGTGCCGACTTGAGTACAAGAAGAGTGAATCTTCTAAGAGTTTGTGCTTTGAGCGGCTCTTGGGAGACCAGTATTAGATTCCGATGCACCAGTGCAGTTTTACTGTATCCCTTGGACCTTCACATTGACGATGAAACACAGAAATCGCATCGGAATTGAATATAGAAGGCACAGTGCCGACTTAAGTACAAGAAGAGTGAATCTTCTAATAGTTTGTGCTTTGAGCGGCTCTTGGGAGACCAGTATGAGATTCCGATGCACCAGTGCAGGTTTACTGTATCCCTTGGACCTTCACATTGACGATGAAACACAGAAATCGCATCGGAATTGAATATAAAAGGCACAGTGCCGACTTAAGTACAGGAAGAGTGAATCTTCTAAGAGTTTGTGCTTTGAGCGGCTCCTGGGAGACCAGTATTAGATTCCGATGCACCAGTGCACGTTTACTGTATCCCTTGGACCTTCACATTGACGATGAAACACAGAAATCGCATCGGAATTGAATATAAAAGGCACAATGCCGACTTAAGTACAAGAAGAGTGAATTTTCTAAGAGTTGTGCTTTATGCGGCTCCTGGGAGACCAGTATTAGATTCCGATGCACCAGTGCAGATTTACTGTATCCCTTGGACCGTCACATTGACAATGAAACACAGAAATCGCATCGGAATTGAATATAAAAGGCACAATGCCGACTTATATACAAGAAGAGTGATTCTTCTAAGGGTTGGTGCTTTGAGCGGCACCTGGGAGGCCAGTAGTGGATTCCGATGCACCAGTGCAGGTTTACTGTATCCCTTGGACCTTCACATTGACGATGAAACACAGAAATCGCATCGGAATTGAATATCAAAGGCACAATGCCGACTTAAGTACAAGAAGAGTGAATCTTCTAAGAGTTCTGCTTTGAGTGGCTCCTGGGAGACCAGTATTGGATTCCGATGCACCAGAGCAGGTTTACTGTATCCCTTGGACCTTCACATTGACGATGAAACACAGAAATCGCATCGGAATTGAATATAAAAGGCACAATGCCGACTTAAGTACAAGAAGAGTGAATCTTCTAAGAGTTTCTGCTTTGAGCGGCTCTTGGGAGACCAGTATGAGATTCCGATGCACCAGTGCAGGTTTACTGTATCCCTTGGACCTTCACATTGACGATGAAACACAGAAATCGCATCGGAATTGAATATAAAAGGCACAGTGCCGACTTAAGTACAGGAAGAGTGAATCTTCTAAGAGTTTGTGCTATGAGCGGCTCCTGGGAGACCAGTATTAGATTCCGATGCACCAGTGCAGGTTTACTGTATCCCTTGGACCTTCACATTGACGATGAAACACAGAAATCGCATCGGAATTGAATAAAAAAGGCAGAATGCCGACTCAAGTACAAGAAGAGTGAATTTTCTAAGAGTTTGTGCTTTGAGCGGCTCTTGGGAGACCAGTATGAGATTCCGATGCACCAGTGCAGGTTTACTGTATCCCTTGGACCTTCACATTGACGATGAAACACAGAAATCGCATCGGAATTGAATATAAAGGCACAGTGCCGACTTGAGTACAAGAAGAGTGAATCTTCTAAGAGTTTGTGCTTTGAGCGGCTCTTGGGAGACCAGTATGAGATTCCGATGCACCAGTGCAGTTTTACTGTATCCCTTGGACCTTCACATTGACGATGAAACACAGAAATCGCATCGGAATTGAATATAGAAGGCACAGTGCCGACTTAAGTACAAGAAGAGTGAATCTTCTAATAGTTTGTGCTTTGAGCGGCTCTTGGGAGACCAGTATGAGATTCCGATGCACCAGTGCAGGTTTACTGTATCCCTTGGACCTTCACATTGACGATGAAACACAGAAATCGCATCGGAATTGAATATAAAAGGCACAGTGCCGACTTAAGTACAGGAAGAGTGAATCTTCTAAGAGTTTGTGCTTTGAGCGGCTCCTGGGAGACCAGAATTAGATTCCGATGCACCAGTGCACGTTTACTGTATCCCTTGGACCTTCACATTGACGATGAAACACAGAAATCGCATCGGAATTGAATATAAAAGGCACAATGCCGACTTAAGTACAAGAAGAGTGAATTTTCTATGAGTTGTGCTTTATGCGGCTCCTGGGAGACCAGTATTAGATTCCGATGCACCAGTGCAGATTTACTGTATCCCTTGGACCGTCACATTGACAATGAAACACAGAAATCTCATCGGAATTGAATATAAAAGGCACAATGCCGACTTATATACAAGAAGAGTGAATCTTCTAAGGGTTGGTGCTTTGAGCGGCACCTGGGAGACCAGTAGTGGATTCCGATGCACCAGTGCAGGTTTACTGTATCCCTTGGACCTTCACATTGACGATGAAACACAGAAATCGCATCGGAATTGAATATCAAAGGCACAATGCCGACTTAAGTACAAGAAGAGTGAATCTTCTAAGAGTTCTGCTTTGAGTGGCTCCTGGGAGACCAGTATTGGATTCCGATGCACCAGAGCAGGTTTACTGTATCCCTTGGACCTTCACATTGACGATGAAACACAGAAATCGCATCGGAATTGAATATAAAAGGCACAATGCCGACTTAAGTACAAGAAGAGTGAATCTTCTAAGAGTTTGTGCTTTGAGCGGCTCTTGGGAGACCAGTATGAGATTCCGATGCACCAGTGCAGGTTTACTGTATCCCTTGGACCTTCACATTGACGATGAAACACAGAAATCGCATCGGAATTGAATATAAAAGGCACAGTGCCGACTTAAGTACAGGAAGAGTGAATCTTCTAAGAGTTTGTGCTATGAGCGGCTCCTGGGAGACCAGTATTAGATTCCGATGCACCAGTGCAGGTTTACTGTATCCCTTGGACCTTCACATTGACGATGAAACACAGAAATCGCATCGGAATTGAATAAAAAAGGCAGAATGCCGACTCAAGTACAAGAAGAGTGAATTTTCTAAGAGTTTGTGCTTTGAGCGGCTCTTGGGAGACCAGTATGAGATTCCGATGCACCAGTGCAGGTTTACTGTATCCCTTGGACCTTCACATTGACGATGAAACACAGAAATCGCATCGGAATTGAATATAAAGGCACAGTGCCGACTTGAGTACAAGAAGAGTGAATCTTCTAAGAGTTTGTGCTTTGAGCGGCTCTTGGGAGACCAGTATGAGATTCCGATGCACCAGTGCAGGTTTACTGTATCCCTTGGACCTTCACATTGACGATGAAACACAGAAATCGCATCGGAATTGAATATAAAAGGCACAGTGCCGACTTAAGTACAGGAAGAGTGAATCTTCTAAGAGTTTGTGCTTTGAGCGGCTCCTTGGAGACCAGTATTAGATTCCGATGCACCAGTGCAGGTTTACTGTATCCCTTGGACCTTCACATTGACGATGAAACACAGAAATCGCATCGGAATTGAATATAAAAGGCAGAATGCCGACTCAAGTACAAGAAGAGTGAATTTACCAAGAGTTTGTGCTTTGAGCGGCTCCTGGGAGACCAGAATGAGATTCCGATGCACCAGTCCAGTTTTACTGTATCCCTTGGACCTTCACATTGACGATGAAACACAGAAATCGCATCGGAATTGAATATAAAAGGCACAGTGCCGACTTAAGTACAAGAAGAGTGAATCTTCTAAGAGTTTGTGCTTTGAGCGGCTCCTGGGAGACCAGTATTAGATTCCGATGCACCAGTGCAGGTTTACTGTATCCCTTGGACCCTCCCATTGACGATGAAACACAGAAATCGCATCGGAATTGAATATACAAGGCAGAATGCCGACTCAAGTACAAGAAGAGTGAATTTTCTAAGAGTTTGTGCTTTGAGCGGCTCCTGGGAGACCAGTATGAGATTCCGATGCACCAGTGCAGTTTTACTGTATCCCTTGGACCTTCACATTGACGATGAAACACAGAAATCGCATCGGAATTGAATATAAAAGGCACAGTGCCGACTTAAGTACAAGAAGAGTGAATTTTCTAAGAGTTTGTGGTTTGAGCGGCTCCTGGGAGACCAGTATTAGATTCCGATGCACCAGTGCACGTTTACTGTATCCCTTGGACCCTCACATTGACGATGAAACACAGAAATCGTATCGGAATTGAATATAAAAGGCACAATGCCGACTTAAGTACAAGAAGAGTGAATCTTCTAAGAGTTTGTGCTTTGAGCGACTCTTGGGAGACCAGTATGTGATTCCGATGCACCAGAGCAGGTTTACTGTATCCCTTGGACCTTCACATTGACGATGAAACACAGAAATAGCATCGGAATTGAATATAGAAGGCACAGTGCCGACTTAAGTACAAGAAGAGTGAATCTTCTAAGAGTTTGTGCTTTGAGCGGCTCTTGGGAGACCAGTGTGGGATTCCGATGCACCAGTGCAGGTTTACTGTATCCCTTGGACCTTCACATTGACGATGAAACAAAGAAATCGCATCGGAATTGAATATAGAAGGCACAATGCCGACTTAAGTACAAGAAGAGTGAATTTTCTAAGAGTTGTGCTTTATGCGGCTTCTGGGAGACCAGTATTAGATTCCGATGCACCAGTGCAGGTTTACTGTATCCCTTGGACCCTCCCATTGACGATGAAACACAGAAATCGCATCGGAATTGAATATACAAGGCAGAATGCCGACTCAAGTACAAGAAGAGTGAATTTTCTAAGAGTTTGTGCTTTGAGCGGCTCCTGGGAGACCAGTATGAGATTCCGATGCACCAGTGCAGTTTTACTGTATCCCTTGGACCTTCACATTGACGATGAAACACAGAAATCGCATCGGAATTGAATATAAAAGGCACAGTGCCGACTTAAGTACAAGAAGAGTGAATTTTCTAAGAGTTTGTGGTTTGAGCGGCTCCTGGGAGACCAGTATTAGATTCCGATGCACCAGTGCACGTTTACTGTATCCCTTGGACCCTCACATTGACGATGAAACACAGAAATCGCATCGGAATTGAATATAAAAGGCACAATGCCGACTTAAGTACAAGAAGAGTGAATCTTCTAAGAGTTTGTGCTTTGAGCGACTCCTGGGAGACCAGTATTAGATTCCGATGCACCAGTGCACGTTTACTGTATCCCTTGGACCCTAACATTGACGATGAAACACAGAAATCGCATCGGAATTGAATATAAAAAGCGCAATGCCGACTTAAGTACAAGAAGAGTGAATCTTCTAAGAGTTTGTGCTTTGAGCGACTTCTGGGAGACCAGTATTAGATTCCGATGCACCAGTGCAGGTTTACTGTATCCCTTGGACCCTCACATTGACGATGAAACACAGAAATCGCATCGGAATTGAATATAAAAGGCAGAATGCCGACTCAAGTACAAGAAGAGTGAATTTTCTAAGAGTTTGTGCTTTGAGCGGCTCCTGGGAGACCAGTATGAGATTCCGATGCACCAGTGCAGGTTTACTGTATCCCTTGGACCTTCACATTGACGATGAAACACAGAAATCGTATCGGAATTGAATATAAAAGGCACAGTGCCGACTTAAGTACAAGAAGAGTGAATCTTCTAAGAGTTTGTGCTTTGAGCGACTCTTGGGAGACCAGTATGTGATTCCGATGCACCAGAGCGGGTTTACTGTATCCCTTGGACCTTCACATTGACGATGAAACACAGAAATCGCATCGGAATTGAATATAGAAGGCACAGTGCCGACTTAAGTACAAGAAGAGTGAATCTTCTAAGAGTTTGTGCTTTGAGCGGCTCTTGGGAGACCAGTATGGGATTCCGATGCACCAGTGCAGGTTTACTGTATCCCTTGGACCTTCACATTGACGATGAAACACAGAAATCGCATCGGAATTGAATATAAAAGGCACAGTGCCGACTTAAGTACAGGAAGAGTGAATCTTCTAAGAGTTTGTGCTTTGAGCGGCTCCTGGGAGACCAGTATTAGATTCCGATGCACCAGTGCACGTTTACTGTATCCCTTGGACCTTCACATTGACGATGAAACACAGAAATCGCATCGGAATTGAATATAAAAGGCACAATGCCGATTTAAGTACAAGAAGAGTGAATTTTCTAAGAGTTGTGCTTTATGCGGCTCCTGGGAGACCAGTATTAGATTCCGATGCACCAGTGCAGATTTACTGTATCCCTTGGACCGTCACATTGACAATGAAACACAGAAATCGCATCGGAATTGAATATAAAAGGCACAATGCCGACTTATATACAAGAAGAGTGAATCTTCTAAGGGTTGGTGCTTTGAGCGGCACCTGGGAGACCAGTATTGGATTCCGATGCACCAGTGCAGGTTTACTGTATCCCTTGGACCATCACATTGACGATGAAACACAGAAATCGCATCGGAATTGAATATCAAAGGCACAATGCCGACTTAAGTACAAGAAGAGTGAATCTTCTAAGAGTTCTGCTTTGAGCGGCTCCTTGGAGACCAGTATTGGATTCCGATGCACCAGAGCAGGTTTACTGTATCCCTTGGACCTTCACATTGACGATGAAACACAGAAATCGCATCGGAATTGAATATAAAAGGCACAATGCCGACTTAAGTACAAGAAGAGTGAATCTTCTAAGAGTTTGTGCTTTGAGCGGCTCTTGGGAGACCAGTATGAGATTCCGATGCACCAGTGCAGGTTTACTGTATCCCTTGGAACTTCACATTGACGATGAAACACAGAAATCGCATCGGAATTGAATATAAAAGGCACAGTGCCGACTTAAGTACAGGAAGAGTGAATCTTCTAAGAGTTTGTGCTTTGAGCGGCTCCTGGGAGACCAGTATTAGATTCCGATGCACCAGTGCAGGTTTACTGTATCCCTTGGACCTTCACATTGACGATGAAACACAGAAATCGCATCGGAATTGAATATAAAAGGCAGAATGCCGACTCAAGTACAAGAAGAGTGAATTTTCTAAGAGTTTGTGATTTGAGCGGCTCCTGGGAGACCAGTATGAGATTCCGATGCACCAGTGCAGTTTTACTGTATCCCTTGGACCTTCACATTGACGATGAAACACAGAAATCGCATCGGAATTGAATATAAAATGCACAGTGCCGACTTAAGTACAAGAAGAGTGAATCTTCTAAGAGTTTGTGCTTTGAGCGGCTCCTGGGAGACCAGTATTAGATTCCGATGCACCAGTGCAGGTTTACTGTATCCCTTGGACCTTCACAGTGACGATGAAACACACTAATCGCATCGGAATTGAATATAAAAGGCACAATGCCGACTTAAGTACAAGAAGAGTGAATCTTCTAAGAGTTTGTGCTTTGAGCGACTCCTGGGAGACCAGTATTAGATTCCGATGCACCAGTGCAGGTTTACTGTATCCCTTGGACCCTCACATTGACGATGAAACACAGAAATCGCATCGGAATTGAATATAAAAGGCAGAATGCCGACTCAAGTACAAGAAGAGTGAATTTTCTAAGAGTTTGTGCTTTGAGCGTCTCCTGGGAGACCAGTATGAGATTCCGATGCACCAGTGCAGGTTTACTGTATCCCTTGGACCTTCACATTGACGATGAAACACAGAAATCGTATCGGAATTGAATATAAAAGGCACAGTGCCGACTTAAGTACAAGAAGAGTGAATCTTCTAAGAGTTTGTGCTTTGAGCGGCTCTTGGGAGACCAGTATGAGATTCCGATGCACCAGTGCAGGTTTACTGTATCCCTTGGACCTTCACATTGACGATGAAACACAGAAATCGCATCGGAATTGAATATAGAAGGCACAGTGCCGACTTAAGTACAAGAACAGTGAATCTGCTAAGAGTTTGTGCTTTGAGCGGCTCTTGGGAGACCAGTATGAGATTACGATGCACCAGTGCAGGTTTACTGTATCCCTTGGACCTTCACATTGACGATGAAACACAGAAATCGCATCGGAATTGAATATAAAAGACACAGTGCCGACTTAAGTACAAGAAGAGTGAGTCTCCTTAGAGTTTGTGGTTTGAGCGGCTCCTGGGAGACCAGTATTGGATTCCGATGCACCAGTGCAGGTTTACTCTATCCCTTGGACCTTCACATTGACGATGAAACACAGAAATCGCATCGGAATTGAATATCAAAGGCACAATGCCGACTTAAGTGCAAGAAGAGTGAATCTTCTAAGAGTTCTGCTTTGAGTGGCTCCTGGGAGACCAGTATCGGATTCCGATGCACCAGAGCAGGTTTACTGTATCCCTTGGACCTTCACATTGACGATAATACACAGAAATCGCATCGGAATTGAATATAAATGGCACAATGCCGACTTAAGTACAAGAAGAGTGAATCTTCTAAGAGTTTGTACTTTGAGCGGATCCTGGGAGACCAGTATTGGATTCCGATGCACCAGTGCAGGTTTACTGTATCCCTTGGACCTTCACTTTGACGATGAAACACAGAAATCGCATCGGAATTGAATATAAAAAGCACAGTGCCGACTTAAGTACAAGAAGAGTGAATCTTCTCAGAGTTTGTGGTTTGAGCGGCTCCTGGGAAACCAGTATTGGATTACGATGCACCAGTGCAGGTTTACTCTATCCCTTGGACCTTCACATTGACGATGAAACACAGAAATCGCATCCGAATTGAATATAAAAGGCACAATACCGACTTAAGTACAAGAAGAGTGAGTCTCCTAAGAGTTTGTGGTTTGAGCGGCTCCTGGGAGACCAGTATTGGATTCCGATGCACCAGTGCAGGTTTACTGTATCCCTTGGACTTCACAATGACGATGAAACACAGAAATCGCATCGGAATTGAATATAAAGGGCACAATACCGACTTAAGTACAAGAAGAGTGAGTCTCCTAAGAGTTTGTGCTTTGAGCGGCTCCTGGGAGACCAGTATTGGATTCCGATGCACCAGTGCAGGTTTACTGTATCTCTTGGACCTTCACATTGACGATGAAACACAGAAATCGCATCGGAATTGAATATAAAAGGCACAATACCGACTTAAGTACAAGAAGAGTGAGTCTTCTAAGAGTTTGTGCTTTGAGCGGCTCCTGGGAGATTAGTATTGAATTCCGATGCACCAGTGCAGGTTTACTGTATCCCTTGGACCTTCACATTGACGATGAAACACAGAAATCGCATCGGAATTGAATATAAAAGGCACAGTGCCGACTTAAGTACACGAAGAGTGAATCTTCTAAGAGTTTGTGCTTTGAGCGGCTCTTGGGAGACCAGTATGAGATTCCGATGCACCAGTGCAGGTTTACTGTATCCCTTGGACCTTCACATTGACGATGACACACAGAAATCGCATCGGAATTGAATATAAAAGGCACAATGCCGACTTAAGTACAAGAAGAGTGAATCTTCTAAGAGTTTGTGCTTTGAGCGGCTCTTGGGAGACCAGTATGAGATTCCGATGCACCAGTGCAGGTTTACTGTATCCCTTGGACCTTCACATTGACGATGAAACACAGAAATCGCATCGGAATTGAATATAAAAGGCACAATGCCGACTTAAGTACAAGAAGAGTGAATTTTCTAAGAGTTGTGCTTTATGCGGCTCCTGGGAGACCAGTATTAGATTCCGATGCACCAGTGCAGATTTACTGTATCCCTTGGACCGTCACATTGACAATGAAACACAGAAATCGCATCGGAATTGAATATAAAAGGCACAATGCCGACTTATATACAAGAAGAGTGAATCTTCTAAGGGTTGGTGCTTTGAGCGGCACCTGGGAGACCAGTAGTGGATTCCGATGCACCAGTGCAGGTTTACTGTATCCCTTGGACCTTCACATTGACGATGAAACACAGAAATCGCATCGGAATTGAATATAGAAGGCACAGTGCCGACTTAAGTACAAGAACAGTGAATCTGCTAAGAGTTTGTGCTTTGAGCGGCTCTTGGGAGACCAGTATGAGATTACGATGCACCAGTGCAGGTTTACTGTATCCCTTGGACCTTCACATTGACGATGAAACACAGAAATCGCATCGGAATTGAATATAAAAGACACAGTGCCGACTTAAGTACAAGAAGAGTGAGTCTCCTTAGAGTTTGTGGTTTGAGCGGCTCCTGGGAGACCAGTATTGGATTCCGATGCACCAGTGCAGGTTTACTCTATCCCTTGGACCTTCACATTGACGATGAAACACAGAAATCGCATCGGAATTGAATATCAAAGGCACAATGCCGACTTAAGTGCAAGAAGAGTGAATCTTCTAAGAGTTCTGCTTTGAGTGGCTCCTGGGAGACCAGTATCGGATTCCGATGCACCAGAGCAGGTTTACTGTATCCCTTGGACCTTCACATTGACGATGATACACAGAAATCGCATCGGAATTGAATATAAATGGCACAATGCCGACTTAAGTACAAGAAGAGTGAATCTTCTAAGAGTTTGTACTTTGAGCGGATCCTGGGAGACCAGTATTGAATTCCGATGCACCAGTGCAGGTTTACTGTATCCCTTGGACCTTCACTTTGACGATGAAACACAGAAATCGCATCGGAATTGAATATAAAAAGCACAGTGCCGACTTAAGTACAAGAAGAGTGAATCTTCTCAGAGTTTGTGGTTTGAGCGGCTCCTGGGAAACCAGTATTGGATTACGATGCACCAGTGCAGGTTTACTCTATCCCTTGGACCTTCACATTGACGATGAAACACAGAAATCGCATCCGAATTGAATATAAAAGGCACAATACCGACTTAAGTACAAGAAGAGTGAGTCTCCTAAGAGTTTGTGGTTTGAGCGGCTCCTGGGAGACCAGTATTGGATTCCGATGCACCAGTGCAGGTTTACTGTATCCCTTGGACTTCACAATGACGATGAAACACAGAAATCGCATCGGAATTGAATATAAAGGGCACAATACCGACTTAAGTACAAGAAGAGTGAGTCTCCTAAGAGTTTGTGCTTTGAGCGGCTCCTGGGAGACCAGTATTGGATTCCGATGCACCAGTGCAGGTTTACTGTATCTCTTGGACCTTCACATTGACGATGAAACACAGAAATCGCATCGGAATTGAATATAAAAGGCACAATACCGACTTAAGTACAAGAAGAGTGAGTCTTCTAAGAGTTTGTGCTTTGAGCGGCTCCTGGGAGATTAGTATTGAATTCCGATGCACCAGTGCAGGTTTACTGTATCCCTTGGACCTTCACATTGACGATGAAACACAGAAATCGCATCGGAATTGAATATAAAAGGCACAGTGCCGACTTAAGTACACGAAGAGTGAATCTTCTAAGAGTTTGTGCTTTGAGCGGCTCTTGGGAGACCAGTATGAGATTCCGATGCACCAGTGCAGGTTTACTGTATCCCTTGGACCTTCACATTGACGATGACACACAGAAATCGCATCGGAATTGAATATAAAAGGCACAATGCCGACTTAAGTACAAGAAGAGTGAATCTTCTAAGAGTTTGTGCTTTGAGCGGCTCTTGGGAGACCAGTATGAGATTCCGATGCACCAGTGCAGGTTTACTGTATCCCTTGGACCTTCACATTGACGATGAAACACAGAAATCGCATCGGAATTGAATATAAAAGGCACAGTGCCGACTTAAGTACAGGAAGAGTGAATCTTCTAAGAGTTTGTGCTTTGAGCGGCTCCTGGGAGACCAGTATTAGATTCCGATGCACCAGTGCACGTTTACTGTATCCCTTGGACCTTCACATTGACGATGAAACACAGAAATCGCATCGGAATTGAATATAAAAGGCACAATGCCGACTTAAGTACAAGAAGAGTGAATTTTCTAAGAGTTGTGCTTTATGCGGCTCCTGGGATACCAGTATTAGATTCCGATGCACCAGTGCAGATTTACTGTATCCCTTGGACCGTCACATTGACAATGAAACACAGAAATCGCATCGGAATTGAATATAAAAGGCACAATGCCGACTTATATACAAGAAGAGTGAATCTTCTAAGGGTTAGTGCTTTGAGCGGCACCTGGGAGACCAGTAGTGGATTCCGATGCACCAGTGCAGGTTTACTGTATCCCTTGGACCTTCACATTGACGATGAAACACAGAAATCGCATCGGAATAGAATATCAAAGGCACAATGCCGACTTAAGTACAAGAAGAGTGAATCTTCTAAGAGTTCTGCTTTGAGTGGCTCCTGGGAGACCAGTATTGGATTCCGATGCACCAGAGCAGGTTTACTGTATCCCTTGGACCTTCACATTGACGATGAAACACAGAAATCGCATCGGAATTGAATATAAAAGGCACAATGCCGACTTAAGTACAAGAAGAGTGAATCTTCTAAGAGTTTGTGCTTTGAGCGGCTCTTGGGAGACCAGTATGAGATTCCGATGCACCAGTGCAGGTATACTGTATCCCTTGGACCTTCACATTGACGATGAAACACAGAAATCGCATCGGAATTGAATATAAAAGGCACAGTGCCGACTTAAGTACAGGAAGAGTGAATCTTCTAAGAGTTTGTGCTATGAGCGGCTCCTGGGAGACCAGAGATAGATTCCGATGCACCAGTGCAGGTTTACTGTATCCCTTGGACCTTCACATTGACGATGAAACACAGAAATCGCATCGGAATTGAATATAAAAGGCAGAATGCCGACTCAAGTACAAGAAGAGTGAATTTTCTAAGAGTTTGTGCTTTGAGCGGCTCTTGGGAGACCAGTATGAGATTCCGATGCACCAGTGCAGGTTTACTGTATCCCTTGGACCTTCACATTGACGATGAAACACAGAAATCGCATCGGAATTGAATATAAAGGCACAGTGCCGACTTGAGTACAAGAAGAGTGAATCTTCTAAGAGTTTGTGCTTTGAGCGGCTCTTGGGAGACCAGTATGAGATTCCGATGCACCAGTGCAGGTTTACTGTATCCCTTGGACCTTCACATTGACGATGAAACACAGAAATCGCATCGGAATTGAATATAAAAGGCACAGTGCCGACATAAGTACAGGAAGAGTGAATCTTCTAAGAGTTTGTGCTTTGAGCGGCTCCTGGGAGACCAGTATTAGATTCCGATGCACCAGTGCAGGTTTACTGTATCCCTTGGACCTTCACATTGACGATGAAACACAGAAATCGCATCGGAATTGAATATAAAAGGCAGAATGCCGACTCAAGTACAAGAAGAGTGAATTTTCTAAGAGTTTGTGCTTTGAGCGGCTCCTGGGAGACCAGAATGAGATTCCGATGCACCAGTCCAGTTTTACTGTATCCCTTGGACCTTCACGTTGACGATGAAACACTGAAATCGCATCGGAATTGAATATAAAAGACACAGTGCCGACTTAAGTACAAGAAGAGTGAGTCTCCTTAGAGTTTGTGGTTTGAGCGGCTCCTGGGAGACCAGTATTGGATTCCGATGCACCAGTGCAGGTTTACTCTATCCCTTGGACCTTCACATTGACGATGAAACACAGAAATCGCATCGGAATTGAATATCAAAGGCACAATGCCGACTTAAGTGCAAGAAGAGTGAATCTTCTAAGAGTTCTGCTTTGAGTGGCTCCTGGGAGACCAGTATCGGATTCCGATGCACCAGAGCAGGTTTACTGTATCCCTTGGACCTTCACATTGACGATGATACACAGAAATCGCATCGGAATTGAATATAAATGGCACAATGCCGACTTAAGTACAAGAAGAGTGAATCTTCTAAGAGTTTGTGCTTTGAGCGGATCCTGGGAGACCAGTATTGGATTCCGATGCACCAGTGCAGGTTTACTGTATCCCTTGGACCTTCACTTTGACGATGAAACACAGAAATCGCATCGGAATTGAATATAAAAAGCACAGTGCCGACTTAAGTACAAGAAGAGTGAATCTTCTCAGAGTTTGTGCTTTGAGCGGCTCCTGGGAAACCAGTATTGGATTACGATGCACCAGTGCAGGTTTACTCTATCCCTTGGACCTTCACATTGACGATGAAACACAGAAATCGCATCGGAATTGAATATAAAAGGCACAATACCGACTTAAGTACAAGAAGAGTGAGTCTCCTAAGAGTTTGTGGTTTGAGCGGCTCCTGGGAGACCAGTATTGGATTCCGATGCACCAGTGCAGGTTTACTGTATCCCTTGGACTTCACAATGACGATGAAACACAGAAATCGCATCGGAATTGAATATAAAGGGCACAATACCGACTTAAGTACAAGAAGAGTGAGTCTCCTAAGAGTTTGTGCTTTGAGCGGCTCCTGGGAGACCAGTATTGGATTCCGATGCACCAGTGCAGGTTTACTGTATCTCTTGGACCTTCACATTGACGATGAAACACAGAAATCGCATCGGAATTGAATATAAAAGGCACAATACCGACTTAAGTACAAGAAGAGTGAGTCTTCTAAGAGTTTGTGCTTTGAGCGGCTCCTGGGAGATTAGTATTGAATTCCGATGCACCAGTGCAGGTTTACTGTATCCCTTGGACCTTCACATTGACGATGAAACACAGAAATCGCATCGGAATTGAATATAAAAGGCACAGTGCCGACTTAAGTACACGAAGAGTGAATCTTCTAAGAGTTTGTGCTTTGAGCGGCTGTTGGGAGACCAGTATGAGATTCCGATGCACCAGTGCAGGTTTACTGTATCCCTTGGACCTTCACATTGACGATGACACACAGAAATCGCATCGGAATTTAATATAAAAGGCACAATGCCGACTTAAGTACAAGAAGAGTGAATCTTCTAAGAGTTTGTGCTTTGAGCGGCTTTTGGGAGACCAGTATGAGATTCCGATGCACCAGTGCAGGTTTACTGTATCCCTTGGACCTTCACATTGACGATGAAACACAGAAATCGCATCGGAATTGAATATAAAAGGCACAGTGCCGACAGAAGTACAGGAAGAGTGAATCTTCTAAGAGTTTGTGCTTTGAGCGGCTCCTGGGAGACCAGTATTAGATTCCGATGCACCAGTGCACGTTTACTGTATCCCTTGGACCTTCACATTGACGATGAGACACAGAAATCGCATCGGAATTGAATATAAAAGGCACAATGCCGACTTAAGTACAAGAAGAGTGAATTTTCTAAGAGTTGTGCTTTATGCGGCTCCTGGGAGACCAGTATTAGATTCCGATGCACCAGTGCAGATTTACTGTATCCCTTGGACCTTCACATTGACGGTCCACGTCACATTCACAATGAAACGCAGAAACCGCATCGGAATTGAATATAAAAGGCACAATGCCGACTTATATACAAGAAGAGTGAATCTTCTAAGGGTTGGTGCTTTGAGCGGCACCTGGGAGACCAGTAGTGGATTCCGATGCACCAGTGCAGGTTTACTGTATCCCTTGGACCTTCACATTGACGATGATACACAGAAATCGCATCGGAATTGAATATCAAAGGCACAATGCCGACTTAAGTACAAGAAGAGTGAATCTTCTAAGAGTTCTGCTTTGAGTGGCTCCTGGGAGACCAGTATTGGATTCCGATGCACCAGAGCAGGTTTACTGTATCCCTTGGACCTTCACATTGACGATGAAACACAGAAATCGCATCGGAATTGAATATAAAAGGCACAATGCCGACTTAAGTACAACAAGAGTGAATCTTCTAAGAGTTTGTGCTTTGAGCGGCTCTTGGGAGACCAGTATGAGATTCCGATGCACCAGTGCAGGTATACTGTATCCCTTGGACCTTCACATTGACGATGAAACACAGAAATCGCATCGGAATTGAATATAAAAGGCACAGTGCCGACTTAAGTACAGGAAGAGTGAATCTTCTAAGAGTTTGTGCTATGAGCGGCTCCTGGGAGACCAGTATTAGATTCCGATGCACCAGTGCAGGTTTACTGTATCCCTTGGACCTTCACATTGACGATGAAACACAGAAATCGCATCGGAATTGAATATAAAAGGCAGAATGCCGACTCAAGTACAAGAAGAGTGAAGAGTTTGTGCTTTGAGCGGCTCTTGGGAGACCAGTATGAGATTCCGATGCACCAGTGCAGGTTTACTGTATCCCTTGGACCTTCACATTGACGATGAAACACAGAAATCGCATCGGAATTGAATATAAAGGCACAGTGCCGACTTGAGTACAAGAAGAGTGAATCTTCTAAGAGTTTGTGCTTTGAGCGGCTCTTGGGAGACCAGTATGAGATTCCGATGCACCAGTGCAGGTTTACTGTATCCCTTGGACCTTCACATTGACGATGAAACACAGAAATCGCATCGGAATTGAATATAAAAGGCACAGTGCCGACTTAAGTACAGGAAGAGTGAATCTTCTAAGAGTTTGTGCTTTGAGCGGCTCCTGGGAGACCAGTATTAGATTCCGATGCACCAGTGCAGGTTTACTGTATCCCTTGGACCTTCACATTGACGATGAAACACAGAAATCGCATCGGAATTGAATATAAAAGGCAGAATGCCGACTCAAGTACAAGAAGAGTGAATTTTCTAAGAGTTTGTGCTTTGAGCGGCTCCTGGGAGACCAGAATGAGATTCCGATGCACCAGTCCAGTTTTACTGTATCCCTTGGACCTTCACGTTGACGATGAAACACAGAAATCGCATCGGAATTGAATATAAAAGGCACAGTGCCGACTTAAGTACAAGAAGAGTGAATCTTCTAAGAGTTTGTGCTTTGAGCGGCTCCTGGGAGACCAGTATTAGATTCCGATGCACCAGTGCAGGTTTACTGTATCCCTTGGACCCTCCCATTGACGATGAAACACAGAAATCGCATCGGAATTGAATATACAAGGCAGAATGCCGACTCAAGTACAAGAAGAGTGAATTTTCTAAGAGTTTGTGCTTTGAGCGGCTCCTGGGAGACCAGTATGAGATTCCGATGCACCAGTGCAGTTTTACTGTATCCCTTGGACCTTCACATTGACGATGAAATACAGAAATCGCATCGGAATTGAATATAAAAGGCACAGTGCCGACTTAAGTACAAGAAGAGTGAATTTTCTAAGAGTTTGCGGTTTGAGCGGCTCCTGGGAGACCAGTATTAGATTCCGATGCACCAGTGCACGTTTACTGTATCCCTTGGACCCTCACATTGACGATGAAACACAGAAATCGCATCGGAATTGAATATAAAAGGCAGAATGCCGACTCAAGTACAAGAAGAGTGAATCTTCTAAGAGTTTGTGCTTTGAGCGACTCCTGGGAGACCAGTATTAGATTCCGATGCACCAGTGCAGGTTTACTGTATCCCTTGGACCCTCACATTGACGATGAAACACAGAAATCGCATCGGAATTGAATATAAAAGGCGCAATACCGACTTAAGTACAATAAGAGTGAATCTTCTAAGAGTTTGTGCTTTGAGCGACTCCTGGGAGACCAGTATTAGATTCCGATGCACCAGTGCAGGTTTACTGTATCCCTTGGACCCTCACATTGACGATGAAACACAGAAATCGCATCGGAATTGAATATAAAAGGCAGAATGCCGACTCAAGTACAAGAAGAGTGAGTCTCCTAAGAGTTTGTGCTTTGAGCGGCTCCTGGGAGACCAGAATGAGATTCCGATGCACCAGTCCAGTTTTACTGTATCCCTTGGACCTTCACATTGACGATGAAACACAGAAATCGCATCGGAATTGAATATAAAAGGCACAGTGCCGACTTAAGTACAAGAAGAGTGAATCTTCTAAGAGTTTGTGCTTTGAGCGGCTCCTGGGAGACCAGTATTAGATTCCGATGCACCAGTGCAGGTTTACTGTATCCCTTGGACCCTCCCATTGACGATGAAACACAGAAATCGCATCGGAATTGAATATACAAGGCAGAATGCCGACTCAAGTACAAGAAGAGTGAATTTTCTAAGAGATTGTGCTTTGAGCGGCTCCTGGGAGACCAGTATTAGATTCCGATGCACCAGTGCACGTTTACTGTATCCCTTGGACCCTCACATTGACGATGAAACACAGAAATCGCATCGGAATTGAATATAAAAGGCACAATGCCGACTTAAGTACAAGAAGAGTGAATCTTCTAAGAGTTTGTGCTTTGAGCGACTCCTGGGAGACCAGTATTAGATTCCGATGCACCAGTGCACGTTTACTGTATCCCTTGGACCCTCACATTGACGATGAAACACAGAAATCGCATCGGAATTGAATATAAAAGGCGCAATGCCGACTTAAGTACAAGAAGAGTGAATCTTCTAAGAGTTTGTGCTTTGAGCGACTCCTGGGAGACCAGTATTAGATTCCGATGCACCAGTGCAGGTTTACTGTATCCCTTGGACCCTCACATTGACGATGAAACACAGAAATCGCATCGGAATTGAATACAAAAGGCAGAATGCCGACTCAAGTACAAGAAGAGTGAATTTTCTAAGAGTTTGTGCTTTGAGCGGCTCCTGGGAGACCAGTATGAGATTCCGATGCACCAGTGCAGGTTTACTGTATCCCTTGGACCTTCACATTGACGATGAAACACAGAAATCGTATCGGAATTGAATATAAAAGGCACAGTGCCGACTTAAGTACAAGAAGAGTGAATCTTCTAAGAGTTTGTGCTTTGAGCGACTCTTGGGAGACCAGTATGTGATTCCGATGCACCAGAGCAGGTTTACTGTATCCCTTGGACCTTCACATTGACGATGAAACACAGAAATCGCATTGGAATTGAATATAGAAGGCACAGTGCCGACTTAAGTACAAGAAGAGTGAATCTTCTAAGAGTTTGTGCTTTGAGCGGCTCTTGGGAGACCAGTATGGGATTCCGATGCACCAGTGCAGGTTTACTGTATCCCTTGGACCTTCACATTGACGATGAAACACAGAAATCGCATCGGAATTGAATATAAAAGGCACAGTGCCGACTTAAGTACAAGAAGAGTGAATTTTCTAAGAGTTTGTGGTTTGAGCGGCTCCTGGGAGACCAGCATTAGATTCCGATGCACCAGTGCAGGTTTACTGTATCCCTTGGACCTTCACATTGACGATGAAACACACTAATCGCATCGGAATTGAATATAAAAGGCACAATGCCGACTTAAGTACAAGAAGAGTGAATCTTCTAAGAGTTTGTGCTTTGAGCGACTCCTGGGAGACCAGTATTAGATTCCGATGCACCAGTGCAGGTTTACTGTATCCCTTGGACCCTCACATTGACGATGAAACACAGAAATCGCATCGGAATTGAATATAAAAGGCAGAATGCCGACTCAAGTACAAGAAGAGTGAATTTTCTAAGAGTTTGTGCTTTGAGCGTCTCCTGGGAGACCAGTATGAGATTCCGATGCACCAGTGCAGGTTTACTGTATCCCTTGGACCTTCACATTGACGATGAAACACAGAAATCGTATCGGAATTGAATATAAAAGGCACAGTGCCGACTTAAGTACAAGAAGAGTGAATCTTCTAAGAGTTTGTGCTTTGAGCGGCTCTTGGGAGACCAGTATGAGATTCCGATGCACCAGTGCAGGTTTACTGTATCCCTTGGACCTTCACATTGACGATGAAACACAGAAATCGCATCGGAATTGAATATAGAAGGCACAGTGCCGACTTAAGTACAAGAACAGTGAATCTGCTAAGAGTTTGTGCTTTGAGCGGCTCTTGGGAGACCAGTATGAGATTCCGATGCACCAGTGCAGGTTTACTGTATCCCTTGGACCTTCACATTGACGATGAAACACAGAAATCCTATCGGAATTGAATATAAAAGACACAGTGCCGACTTAAGTACAAGAAGAGTGAGTCTCCTTAGAGTTTGTGGTTTGAGCGGCTCCTGGGAGACCAGTATTGGATTCCGATGCACCAGTGTAGGTTTACTCTATCCCTTGGACCTTCACATTGACGATGAAACACAGAAATCGCATCGGAATTGAATATCAAAGGCACAATGCCGACTTAAGTGCAAGAAGAGTGAATCTTCTAAGAGTTCTGCTTTGAGTGGCTCCTGGGAGACCAGTATCGGATTCCGATGCACCAGAGCAGGTTTACTGTATCCCTTGGACCTTCACATTGACGATGATACACAGAAATCGCATCGGAATTGAATGTAAATGGCACAATGCCGACTTAAGTACAAGAAGAGTGAATCTTCTAAGAGTTTGTGCTTTGAGCGGATCCTGGGAGACCAGTATTGGATTCCGATGCACCAGTGCAGGTTTACTGTATCCCTTGGACCTTCACTTTGACGATGAAACACAGAAATCGCATCGGAATTGAATATAAAAAGCACAGTGCCGACTTAAGTACAAGAAGAGTGAATCTTCTCAGAGTTTGTGCTTTGAGCGGCTCCTGGGAAACCAGTATTGGATTACGATGCACCAGTGCAGGTTTACTCTATCCCTTGGACCTTCACATTGACGATGAAACACAGAAATCGCATCGGAATTGAATATAAAAGGCACAATACCGACTTAAGTACAAGAAGAGTGAGTCTCCTAAGAGTTTGTGGTTTGAGCGGCTCCTGGGAGACCAGTATTGGATTCCGATGCACCAGTGCAGGTTTACTGTATCCCTTGGACTTCACAATGACGATGAAAAACAGAAATCGCATCGGAATTGAATATAAAGGGCACAATACCGACTTAAGTACAAGAAGAGTGAGTCTCCTAATGGTTTGTGCTTTGAGCGGCTCCTGGGAGACCAGTATTGGATTCCGATGCACCAGTGCAGGTTTACTGTATCTCTTGGACCTTCACATTGACGACGAAACACAGAAATCGCATCGGAATTGAATATAAAAGGCACAGTGCCGACTTAAGTACAAGAAGAGTGAATCTTCTAAGAGTTTGTGCTTTGAGCGGCTCCTGGGAGACCAGTATTAGATTCCGATGCACCAGTGCAGGTTTACTGTATCCCTTGGACCCTCCCATTGACGATGAAACACAGAAATCGCATCGGAATTGAATATACAAGGCAGAATGCCGACTCAAGTACAAGAAGAGTGAATTTTCTAAGAGTTTGTGCTTTGAGCGGCTCCTGGGAGACCAGTATGAGATTCCGATGCACCAGATCAGTTTTACTGTATCCCTTGGACCTTCACATTGACGATGAAACACAGAAATCGCATCGGAATTGAATATAAAAGGCACAGTGCCGACTTAAGTACAAGAAGAGTGAATTTTCTAAGAGTTTGTGGTTTGAGCGGCTCCTGGGAGACCAGTATTAGATTCCGATGCACCAGTGCACGTTTACTGTATCCCTTGGACCCTCACATTGACGATGAAACACAGAAATCGCATCGGAATTGAATATAAAAGGCACAATGCCGACTTAAGTACAAGAAGAGTGAATCTTCTAAGAGTTTGTGCTTTGAGCGACTCCTGGGAGACCAGTATTAGATTCCGATGCACCAGTGCACGTTTACTGTATCCCTTGGACCCTCACATTGACGATGAAACACAGAAATCGCATCGGAATTGAATATAAAAGGCGCAATGCCGACTTAAGTACAAGAAGAGTGAATCTTCTAAGAGTTTGTGCTTTGAGCGACTCCTGGGAGACCAGTATTAGATTCCGATGCACCAGTGCAGGTTTACTGTATCCCTTGGACCCTCACATTGACGATGAAACACAGAAATCGCATCGGAATTGAATATAAAAGGCAGAATGCCGACTCAAGTACAAGAAGAGTGAATTTTCTAAGAGTTTGTGCTTTGAGCGGCTCCTGGGAGACCAGTATGAGATTCCGATGCACCAGTGCAGGTTTACTGTATCCCTTGGACCTTCACATTGACGATGAAACACAGAAATCGTATCGGAATTGAATATAAAAGGCACAGTGCCGACTTAAGTACAAGAAGAGTGAATCTTCTAAGAGTTTGTGCTTTGAGCGACTCTTGGGAGACCAGTATGTGATTCCGATGCACCAGAGCAGGTTTACTGTATCCCTTGGACCTTCACATTGACGATGAAACACAGAAATCGCATTGGAATTGAATATAGAAGGCACAGTGCCGACTTAAGTACAAGAAGAGTGAATCTTCTAAGAGTTTGTGCTTTGAGCGGCTCTTGGGAGACCAGTATGGGATTCCGATGCACCAGTGCAGGTTTACTGTATCCCTTGGACCTTCACATTGACGATGAAACACAGAAATCGCATCGGAATTGAATATAAAAGGCACAGTGCCGACTTAAGTACAAGAAGAGTGAATTTTCTAAGAGTTTGTGGTTTGAGCGGCTCCTGGCAGACCAGCATTAGATTCCGATGCACCAGTGCAGGTTTACTGTATCCCTTGGACCTTCACATTGACGATGAAACACACTAATCGCATCGGAATTGAATATAAAAGGCACAATGCCGACTTAAGTACAAGAAGAGTGAATCTTCTAAGAGTTTGTGCTTTGAGCGACTCCTGGGAGACCAGTATTAGATTCCGATGCACCAGTGCGGGTTTACTGTATCCCTTGGACCCTCACATTGACGATGAAACACAGAAATCGCATCGGAATTGAATATAAAAGGCAGAATGCCGACTCAAGTACAAGAAGAGTGAATTTTCTAAGAGTTTGTGCTTTGAGCGTCTCCTGGGAGACCATTATGAGATTCCGATGCACCAGTGCAGGTTTACTGTATCCCTTGGACCTTCACATTGACGATGAAACACAGAAATCGTATCGGAATTGAATATAAAAGGCACAGTGCCGACTTAAGTACAAGAAGAGTGAATCTTCTAAGAGTTTGTGCTTTGAGCGGCTCTTGGGAGACCAGTATGAGATTCCGATGCACCAGTGCAGGTTTACTGTATCCCTTGGACCTTCACATTGACGATGAAACACAGAAATCGCATCGGAATTGAATATAGAAGGCACAGTGCCGATTTAAGTACAAGAACAGTGAATCTGCTAAGAGTTTGTGCTTTGAGCGGCTCTTGGGAGACCAGTATGAGATTCCGATGCACCAGTGCAGGTTTACTGTATCCCTTGGACCTTCACATTGACGATGAAACACAGAAATCCTATCGGAATTGAATATAAAAGACACAGTGCCGACTTAAGTACAAGAAGAGTGAGTCTCCTTAGAGTTTGTGGTTTGAGCGGCTCCTGGGAGACCAGTATTGGATTCCGATGCACCAGTGCAGGTTTACTCTATCCCTTGGACCTTCACATTGACGATGAAACACAGAAATCGCATCGGAATTGAATATCAAAGGCACAATGCCGACTTAAGTGCAAGAAGAGTGAATCTTCTAAGAGTTCTGCTTTGAGTGGCTCCTGGGAGACCAGTATCGGATTCCGATGCACCAGAGCAGGTTTACTGTATCCCTTGGACCTTCACATTGACGATGATACACAGAAATCGCATCGGAATTGAATGTAAATGGCACAATGCCGACTTAAGTACAAGAAGAGTGAATCTTCTAAGAGTTTGTGCTTTGAGCGGATCCTGGGAGACCAGTATTGGATTCCGATGCACCAGTGCAGGTTTACTGTATCCCTTGGACCTTCACTTTGACGATGAAACACAGAAATCGCATCGGAATTGAATATAAAAAGCACAGTGCCGACTTAAGTACAAGAAGAGTGAATCTTCTCAGAGTTTGTGCTTTGAGCGGCTCCTGGGAAACCAGTATTGGATTACGATGCACCAGTGCAGGTTTACTCTATCCCTTGGACCTTCACATTGACGATGAAACACAGAAATCGCATCGGAATTGAATATAAAAGGCACAATACCGACTTAAGTACAAGAAGAGTGAGTCTCCTAAGAGTTTGTGGTTTGAGCGGCTCCTGGGAGACCAGTATTGGATTCCGATGCACCAGTGCAGGTTTACTGTATCCCTTGGACTTCACAATGACGATGAAAAACAGAAATCGCATCGGAATTGAATATAAAGGGCACAATACCGACTTAAGTACAAGAAGAGTGAGTCTCCTAATGGTTTGTGCTTTGAGCGGCTCCTGGGAGACCAGTATTGGATTCCGATGCACCAGTGCAGGTTTACTGTATCTCCTGGACCTTCACATTGACGATGAAACACAGAAATCGCATCGGAATTGAATATAAAAGGCACAATACCGACTTAAGTACAAGAAGAGTGAGTCTTCTAAGAGTTTGTGCTTTGAGCGGCTCCTGGAAGATTAGTATTGAATTCCGATGCACCAGTGCAGGTTTACTGTATCCCTTGGACCTTCACATTGACGATGAAACACAGAAATCGCATCGGAATTGGATATAAAAGGCACAGTGCCGACTTAAGTACACGAAGAGTGAATCTTCTAAGAGTTTGTGCTTTGAGCGGCTCTTGGGAGACCAGTATGAGATTCCGATGCACCAGTGCAGGTTTACTGTATCCCTTGGACCTTCACATTGACGATGAAACACAGAAATCGCATCGGAATTTAATATAAAAGGCACAATGCCGACTTAAGTACAAGAAGAGTGAATCTTCTAAGAGTTTGTGCTTTGAGCGGCTCTTGGGAGACCAGTATGAGATTCCGATGCACCAGTGCAGGTTTACTGTATCCCTTGGACCTTCACATTGACGATGAAACACAGAAATCGCATCGGAATTGAATATAGAAGGCACAGTGCCGACTTAAGTACAGGAAGAGTGAATCTTCTAAGGGTTTGTGCTTTGAGCGGCTCCTGGGAGACCAGTATTAGATTCCGATGCACCAGTGCAGGTTTACTGTATCCCTTGGACCTTCACATTGACGATGAAACACAGAAATCGCATCGGAATTGAATATAAAAGGCACAATGCCGACTTAAGTACAAGAAGAGTGAATTTTCTAAGAGTTGTGCTTTATGCGGCTCCTGGGAGACCAGTATTAGATTCCGATGCACCAGTGCAGATTTACTGTATCCCTTGGACCGTCACATTGACAATGAAACACAGAAATCGCATCGGAATTGAATATAAAAGGCACAATGCCGACTTATATACAAGAAGAGTGAATCTTCTAAGGGTTGGTGCTTTGAGCGGCACCTGGGAGACCAGTATTGGATTCCGATGCACCAGTGCAGGTTTACTCTATCCCTTGGACCTTCACATTGACGATGAAACACAGAAATCGCATCGGAATTGAATATAAAAGGCACAGTGCCGACTTAAGTACAAGAAGAGTGAGTCTCCTAAGAGTTTGTGCTTTGGGCGGCTCCTGGGAGACCAGTATTGGATTCCGATGCACCAGTGCAGGTTTACTGTATCCCTTGGACCTTCACATTGACGATGAAACACAGAAATCGCATCGGAATTGAATATAAAAGCACAGTGCCGACTTAAGTACAAGAAGAGTGAATCTTCTCAGAGTTTGTGCTTTGGGCGGCTCCTGGGAGACCAGTATTGGATTCCGATGCACCAGTGCAGGTTTACTGTATCCCTTGGACCTTCACATTGACGATGAAACACAGAAATCGCATCGGAATTTAATATAAAAGAAACAGTGCCGACTTAAGTACAAGAAGAGTGAATCTTCTCAGAGTTTGTGCTTTGGGCGGCTCCTGGGAGACCAGTATTGGATTCCGATGCACCAGTGCAGGTTTACTGTATCCCTTGGACCTTCACATTGACGATGAAACACAGAAATCGCATCGGAATTGAATATAAAAGGCAGAATGCCGACTCAAGTACAAGAAGAGTGAATTTTCTAAGAGTTTGTGCTTTGAGCGGCTCCTGGGAGACCAGTATGAGATTCCGATGCACCAGTGCAGGTTTACTGTATCCCTTGGACCTTCACATTGACGATGATACACAGAAATCGCATCGGAATTGAATATAAAAGGCACAGTGCCGACTTAAGTACAAGAAGAGTGAATTTTCTAAGAGTTTGTGCTTTGAGGGGCTCCTGGGAGACCAGTATTGGATTCCGATGCACCAGTGCAGGTTTACTGTATCCCTTGGACCTTCACATTGACGATGAAACACAGAAATCGCATCGGAATTGAATATCAAAGGCACAATGCCGACTTAAGTACAAGAAGAGTGAATCTTCTAAGAGTTCTGCTTTGAGTGGCTCCTGGGAGACCAGTATTGGATTCCGATGCACCAGAGCAGGTTTACTGTATCTCTTGGACCTTCACATTGACGATGAAACACAGAAATCGCATCGGAATTGAATATAAATGGCACAATGCCGACTTAAGTACAAGAAGAGTGAATCTTCTAAGAGTTTGTGCTTTGAGCGGATCCTGGGAGAACAGTATTGGATTCCGATGCACCAGTGCAGGTTTACTGTATCCCTTGGACCTTCACTTTGACGATGAAACACAGAAATCGCATCGGAATTGAATATAAAAAGCACAGTGTCGACTTAAGTACAAGAAGAGTGAATCTTCTCAGAGTTTGTGATTTGAGCGGCTCCTGGGAGACCAGTATTGGATTACGATGCACCAGTGCAGGTTTACTCTATCCCTCGGACCTTCACATTGACGATGAAACACAGAAATCGCATCGGAATTGAATATAAAAGGCACAATACCGACTTAAGTACAAGAAGAGTGAGTCTCCTAAGAGTTTGTGGTTTGAGCGGCTCCTGGGAGACCAGTATTGGATTCCGATGCACCAGTGCAGGTTTACTGTATCCCTTGGACTTCACAATGACGATGAAACACAGAAATCGCATCGGAATTGAATATAAAAGGCACAATACCGACTTAAGTACAAGAAGAGTGAGTCTCCTAAGAGTTCGTGCTTTGAGCGGCTCCTGGGAGACCAGTATTGGATTCCGATGCACCAGTGCAGGTTTACTGTATCTCTTGGACCTTTACATTGACGATGAAAAACAGAAATCGCATCGGAATTCAATATAAAGGCACAATGCCGACTTAAGTACAACAAGAGCGAGTCTCCTAAGAGTTTGTGCTTTGAGCGGATCCTGGGAGACCAGTATTGGATTCCGATGCACCAGTGCAGGTTTACTGTATCCCTTGGACCTTCACATTGACGATGAAACACAGACATCACATCGGAATTGAATATAAAAGGCACAGTGCCGACTTAAGTACAAGAAGAGTGAATCTTCTAAGAGTTTGTGCTTTGAGCGGCTCTTGGGAGACCAGTATGAGATTCCGATGCACCAGTGCAGGTTTACTGTATCCCTTGGACCTTCACATTGACGATGAAACACAGAAATCGCATCGGAATTTAATATAAAAGGCACAATGCCGACTTAAGTACAAGAAGAGTGAATCTTCTAAGAGTTTGTGCTTTGAGCGACTCCTGGGAGACCAGTATTTGATTCCGATGCACCAGTGCAGGTTTACTGTATCCCTTGGACCTTCACATTGACGATGAAACACAGAAATTGCATCGGAATTGAATATAAAAGGCAGAATGCCGACTCAAGTACAAGAAGAGTGAATTTTCTAAGAGTTTGTGCTTTGAGCGGCTCCTGGGAGACCAGTATGAGATTCCGATGCACCAGTGCAGGTTTACTGTATCCCTTGGACCTTCACATTGACGATGATACACAGAAATCGCATCGGAATTGAATATAAAAGGCACAGTGCCGACTTAAGTACAAGAAGAGTGAATTTTCTAAGAGTTTGTGCTTTGAGGGGCTCCTGGGAGACCAGTATTGGATTCCGATGCACCAGTGCAGGTTTACTGTATCCCTTGGACCTTCACATTGACGATGAAACACAGAAATCGCATCGGAATTGAATATAAAAGGCACAGTGCCGACTTAAGTACAAGAAGAGTGAATTTTCTAAGAGTTTGTGCTTTGAGCGACTCCTGGGAGACCAGTATTGGATTCCGATGCACCAGTGCAGGTTTACTGTATCCCTTGGACCTTCACATTGACGATGAAACACAGAAATCGCATCGGAATTGAATATAAAAGGCACAGTGCCGACTTAAGTACAAGAAGAGTGAATTTTCTAAGAGTTTGTGCTTTGAGCGGCTCCTGGGAGACCAGTATGAGATTCCGATGCACCAGTGCAGGTTTACTGTATCCCTTGGACCTTCACATTGACGATGAAACACAGAAATCGCATCGGAATTGAATATAAAAGGCACAGTGCCGACTTAAGTACAAGAAGAGTGAATTTTCTAAGAGTTTGTGCTTTGAGCGACTCCTGGGAGACCAGTATTGGATTCCGATGCACCAGTGCAGGTTTACTGTATCCCTTGGACCTTCACATTGACGATGAAACACAGAAATCGCATCGGAATTGAATATAAAAGGCACAGTGCCGACTTAAGTACAAGAAGAGTGAATTTTCTAAGAGTTTGTGCTTTGAGCGGCTCCTGGGAGACCAGTATGAGATTCCGATGCACCAGTGCAGGTTTACTGTATCCCTTGGACCTTCACATTGACGATGATACACAGAAATCGCATCGGAATTGAATATAAAAGGCACAGTGCCGACTTAAGTACAAGAAGAGTGAATTTTCTAAGAGTTTGTGCTTTGAGCGGCTCCTGGGAGCCCAGTATGAGATTCCGATGCACCAGTGCAGGTTTACTGTATCCCTTGGACCTTCACATTGACGATGAAACACAGAAATCGCATCGGAATTGAATATAAAAGGCACAGTGCCGACTTAAGTACAAGAAGAGTGAATTTTCTAAGAGTTTGTGCTTTGAGCGACTCCTGGGAGACCAGTATTGGATTCCGATGCACCAGTGCAGGTTTACTGTATCCCTTGGACCTTCACATTGACGATGAAACACAGAAATCGCATCGGAATTGAATATAAAAGGCAGAATGCCGACTCAAGTACAAGAAGAGTGAATTTTCTAAGAGTTTGTGCTTTGAGCGGCTCCTGGGAGACCAGTATGAGATTCCGATGCACCAGTGCAGGTTTACTGTATCCCTTGGACCTTCACATTGACGATGATACACAGAAATCGCATCGGAATTGAATATAAAAGGCACAGTGCCGACTTAAGTACAAGAAGAGTGAATTTTCTAAGAGTTTGTGCTTTGAGGGGCTCCTGGGAGACCAGTATTGGATTCCGATGCACCAGTGCAGGTTTACTGTATCCCTTGGACCTTCACATTGACGATGAAACACAGAAATCGCATCGGAATTGAATATCAAAGGCACAATGCCGACTTAAGTACAAGAAGAGTGAATCTTCTAAGAGTTCTGCTTTGAGTGGCTCCTGGGAGACCAGTATTGGATTCCGATGCACCAGAGCAGGTTTACTGTATCTCTTGGACCTTCACATTGACGATGAAACACAGAAATCGCATCGGAATTGAATATAAATGGCACAATGCCGACTTAAGTACAAGAAGAGTGAATCTTCTAAGAGTTTGTGCTTTGAGCGGATCCTGGGAGAACAGTATTGGATTCCGATGCACCAGTGCAGGTTTACTGTATCCCTTGGACCTTCACTTTGACGATGAAACACAGAAATCGCATCGGAATTGAATATAAAAAGCACAGTGTCGACTTAAGTACAAGAAGAGTGAATCTTCTCAGAGTTTGTGCTTTGAGCGGCTCCTGGGAGACCAGTATTGGATTACGATGCACCAGTGCAGGTTTACTCTATCCCTCGGACCTTCACATTGACGATGAAACACAGAAATCGCATCGGAATTGAATATAAAAGGCACAATACCGACTTAAGTACAAGAAGAGTGAGTCTCCTAAGAGTTTGTGGTTTGAGCGGCTCCTGGGAGACCAGTATTGGATTCCGATGCACCAGTGCAGGTTTACTGTATCCCTTGGACTTCACAATGACGATGAAACACAGAAATCGCATCGGAATTGAATATAAAAGGCACAATACCGACTTAAGTACAAGAAGAGTGAGTCTCCTAAGAGTTTGTGCTTTGAGCGGATCCTGGGAGACCAGTATTGGATTCCGATGCACCAGTGCAGGTTTACTGTATCTCTTGGACCTTTACATTGACGATGAAAAACAGAAATCGCATCGGAATTCAATATAAAGGCACAATGCCGACTTAAGTACAACAAGAGCGAGTCTCCTAAGAGTTTGTGCTTTGAGCGGATCCTGGGAGACCAGTATTGGATTCCGATGCACCAGTGCAGGTTTACTGTATCCCTTGGACCTTCACATTGACGATGAAACACAGACATCACATCGGAATTGAATATAAAAGGCACAGTGCCGACTTAAGTACAAGAAGAGTGAATCTTCTAAGAGTTTGTGCTTTGAGCGGCTCTTGGGAGACCAGTATGAGATTCCGATGCACCAGTGCAGGTTTACTGTATCCCTTGGACCTTCACATTGACGATGAAACACAGAAATCGCATCGGAATTTAATATAAAAGGCACAATGCCGACTTAAGTACAAGAAGAGTGAATCTTCTAAGAGTTTGTGCTTTGAGCGACTCCTGGGAGACCAGTATTTGATTCCGATGCACCAGTGCAGGTTTACTGTATCCCTTGGACCTTCACATTGACGATGAAACACAGAAATTGCATCGGAATTGAATATAAAAGGCAGAATGCCGACTCAAGTACAAGAAGAGTGAATTTTCTAAGAGTTTGTGCTTTGAGCGGCTCCTGGGAGACCAGTATGAGATTCCGATGCACCAGTGCAGGTTTACTGTATCCCTTGGACCTTCACATTGACGATGAAACACAGAAATCGCATCGGAATTGAATATAAAAGGCACAGTGCCGACTTAAGTACAAGAAGAGTGAATTTTCTAAGAGTTAGTGCTTTGAGCGGCTCCTGGGAGACCAGTATTAGATTCCGATGCACCAGTGCAGGTTTACTGTATCCCTTGGACCTTCACATTGACGAAGAAACACAGACATCGCATCGGAATTGAATATAAAAGGCACAGTGCCGACTTAAGTACAAGAAGAGTGAATATTCTCAGAGTTTGTGCTTTGAGCGGCTCCTGGGAGACCAGTATTAGATTCCGATGCACCAGTGCAGGTTTACTGTATCCCTTGGACCTTCACATTGACGATGAAACACAGAAATCGCATCGGAATTGAATATAAAAGGCACAGTGCCGACTTAAGTACAAGAAGAGTGAGTCTCCTAAGAGTTTGAGGTTTGAGCGGCTCCTGGGAGACCAGTATTGGATTCCGATGCACCAGTGCAGGTTTACTGTATCTCTTGGACCTTCACATTGACGATGAAACACAGAAATCGCATCGGAATTGAATATAAAAGGCAGAATGCCGACTCAAGTACAAGAAGAGTGAATTTTCTAAGAGTTTGTGCTTTGAGCGGCTCCTGGGAGACCAGTATGAGATTCCGATGCACCAGTGCAGGTTTACTGTATCCCTTGGACCTTCACATTGACGATGAAACACAGAAATCGCATCGGAATTGAATATAAAAGGCACAATTCCGACTTAAGTACAAGAAGAGTGAGTCTCCTAAGAGTTTGTGGTTTGAGCGGCTCCTGGGAGACCAGTATGAGATTCCGATGCACCAATGCAGGTTTACTGTATCCCTTGGACCTTCACATTGACGATGAAACACAGAAATCGCATCGGAATTGAATATAAAAGGCACAGTGCCGACTTAAGTACACAAAGAGTGAATCTTCTAAGAGTTTGTGCTTTGAGCGGCTCTTGGGAGACCAGTATGAGATTCCGATGCACCAGTGCAGGTTTACTGTATCCCTTGGACCTTCACATTGACGATGAAACACAGAAATCGCATCGGAATTTAATATAAAAGGCACAATGCCGACTTAAGTACAAGAAGAGTGAATCTTCTAAGAGTTTGTGCTTTGAGCGACTCCTGGGAGACCAGTATTTGATTCCGATGCACCAGTGCAGGTTTACTGTATCCCTTGGACCTTCACATTGACGATGAAACACAGAAATTGCATCGGAATTGAATATAAAAGGCAGAATGCCGACTCAAGTACAAGAAGAGTGAATTTTCTAAGAGTTTGTGCTTTGAGCGGCTCCTGGGAGACCAGTATGAGATTCCGATGCACCAGTGCAGGTTTACTGTATCCCTTGGACCTTCACATTGACGATGAAACACAGAAATCGCATCGGAATTGAATATAAAAGGCACAATTCCGACTTAAGTACAAGAAGAGTGAGTCTCCTAAGAGTTTGTGGTTTGAGCGACTCCTGGGAGACCAGTATTTGATTCCGATGCACCAGTGCAGGTTTACTGTATCCCTTGGACCTTCACATTGACGATGAAACACAGAGATTGCATCGGAATTGAATATAAAAGGCAGAATGCCGACTCAAGTACAAGAAGAGTGAATTTTCTAAGAGTTTGTGCTTTGAGCGGCTCCTGGGAGACCAGTATGAGATTCCGATGCACCAGTGCAGGTTTACTGTATCCCTTGGACCTTCACATTGACGATGAAACACAGAAATCGCATCGGAATTTAATATAAAAGGCACAATGCCGACTTAAGTACAAGAAGAGTGAATCTTCTAAGAGTTTGTGCTTTGAGCGACTCCTGGGAGACCAGTATTGGATTCCGATGCACCAGTGCAGGTTTACTGTATCCCTTGGACCTTCACATTGACGATGAAACACAGAAATCGCATCGGAATTGAATATAAAAGGCACAGTGCCGACTTAAGTACAAGAAGAGTGAGTCTCCTAAGAGTTTGAGGTTTGAGCGGCTCCTGGGAGACCAGTATTGGATTCCGATGCACCAGTGCAGGTTTACTGTATCCCTTGGACCTTCACATTGACGATGAAACACAGAAATCGCATCGGAATTGAATATAAAAGGCAGAATGCCGACTCAAGTACAAGAAGAGTGAATTTTCTAAGAGTTTGTGCTTTGAGCGGCTCCTGGGAGACCAGTATGAGATTCCGATGCACCAGTGCAGGTTTACTGTATCCCTTGGACCTTCACATTGACGATGAAACACAGAAATCGCATCGGAATTGAATATAAAAGGCACAATGCCGACTTAAGTACAAGAAGAGTGAATCTTCTAAGAGTTTGTGCTTTGAGCGACTCCTGGGAGACCAGTATTTGATTCCGATGCACCAGTGCAGGTTTACTGTATCCCTTGGACCTTCACATTGACGATGAAACACAGAAATTGCATCGGAATTGAATATAAAAGGCAGAATGCCGACTCAAGTACAAGAAGAGTGAATTTTCTAAGAGTTTGTGCTTTGAGCGGCTCCTGGGAGACCAGTATGAGATTCCGATGCACCAGTGCAGGTTTACTGTATCCCTTGGACCTTCACATTGACGATGAAACACAGAAATCGCATCGGAATTTAATATAAAAGGCACAATGCCGACTTAAGTACAAGAAGAGTGAATCTTCTAAGAGTTTGTGCTTTGAGCGACTCCTGGGAGACCAGTATTGGATTCCGATGCACCAGTGCAGGTTTACTGTATCCCTTGGACCTTCACATTGACGATGAAACACAGAAATCGCATCGGAATTGAATATAAAAGGCACAGTGCCGACTTAAGTACAAGAAGAGTGAGTCTCCTAAGAGTTTGAGGTTTGAGCGGCTCCTGGGAGACCAGTATTGGATTCCGATGCACCAGTGCAGGTTTACTGTATCCCTTGGACCTTCACATTGACGATGAAACACAGAAATCGCATCGGAATTGAATATAAAAGGCAGAATGCCGACTCAAGTACAAGAAGAGTGAATTTTCTAAGAGTTTGTGCTTTGAGCGGCTCCTGGGAGACCAGTATGAGATTCCGATGCACCAGTGCAGGTTTACTGTATCCCTTGGACCTTCACATTGACGATGAAACACAGAAATCGCATCGGAATTGAATATAAAAGGCACAATTCCGACTTAAGTACAAGAAGAGTGAGTCTCCTAAGAGTTTGTGGTTTGAGCGGCTCCTGGGAGACCAGTATGAGATTCCGATGCACCAATGCAGGTTTACTGTATCCCTTGGACCTTCACATTGACGATGAAACACAGAAATCGCATCGGAATTGAATATAAAAGGCACAGTGCCGACTTAAGTACACAAAGAGTGAATCTTCTAAGAGTTTGTGCTTTGAGCGGCTCTTGGGAGACCAGTATGAGATTCCGATGCACCAGTGCAGGTTTACTGTATCCCTTGGACCTTCACATTGACGATGAAACACAGAAATCGCATCGGAATTTAATATAAAAGGCACAATGCCGACTTAAGTACAAGAAGAGTGAATCTTCTAAGAGTTTGTGCTTTGAGCGACTCCTGGGAGACCAGTATTTGATTCCGATGCACCAGTGCAGGTTTACTGTATCCCTTGGACCTTCACATTGACGATGAAACACAGAAATTGCATCGGAATTGAATATAAAAGGCAGAATGCCGACTCAAGTACAAGAAGAGTGAATTTTCTAAGAGTTTGTGCTTTGAGCGGCTCCTGGGAGACCAGTATGAGATTCCGATGCACCAGTGCAGGTTTACTGTATCCCTTGGACCTTCACATTGACGATGAAACACAGAAATCGCATCGGAATTGAATATAAAAGGCACAGTGCCGACTTAAGTACAAGAAGAGTGAATTTTCTAAGAGTTAGTGCTTTGAGCGGCTCCTGGGAGACCAGTATTAGATTCCGATGCACCAGTGCAGGTTTACTGTATCCCTTGGACCTTCACATTGACGAAGAAACACAGACATCGCATCGGAATTGAATATAAAAGGCACAGTGCCGACTTAAGTACAAGAAGAGTGAATATTCTCAGAGTTTGTGCTTTGAGCGGCTCCTGGGAGACCAGTATTAGATTCCGATGCACCAGTGCAGGTTTACTGTATCCCTTGGACCTTCACATTGACGATGAAACACAGAAATCGCATCGGAATTGAATATAAAAGGCACAGTGCCGACTTAAGTACAAGAAGAGTGAGTCTCCTAAGAGTTTGAGGTTTGAGCGGCTCCTGGGAGACCAGTATTGGATTCCGATGCACCAGTGCAGGTTTACTGTATCTCTTGGACCTTTACATTGACGATGAAACACAGAAATCGCATCGGAATTGAATATAAAGGCACAATGCCGACTTACGTACAACAAGAGTGAGCCCCCTAAGAGTTTGTGCTTTGAGCGGATCCTGGGAGACCAGTATTGGATTCCGATGCACCAGTGCAGGTTTACTGTATCCCTTGGACCTTCACATTGACGAAGAAACACAGACATCGCATCGGAATTGAATATAAAAGGCACAGTGCCGACTTAAGTACAAGAAGAGTGAGTCTCCTAAGAGTGTGAGGTTTGAGCGGCTCCTGGGAGACCAGTATTGGATTCCGATTCACCAGTGCAGTTTTACTGTATCCCTTGGACTTCACAATGACGATGAAACACAGAAATCGCATCGGAATTGAATATAAAAGGCACAATACCGACTTAAGTACAAGAAGAGTGAGTCTCCTAAGAGTTTGTGCTTTGAGCGGCTCCTGGGAGACCAGTATTGGATTCCGATGCACCAGTGCAAGTTTACTGTATCTCTTGGACCTTTACATTGACGATGAAACACAGAAATCGCATCGGAATTGAATATAAAGGCACAATGCCGACTTACGTACAACAAGAGTGAGCCCCCTAAGAGTTTGTGCTTTGAGCGGATCCTGGGAGACCAGTGTTGGATTCTGATGCACCAGTGCAGGTTTACTGTATCCCTTGGACGTTCTCATTGACGATGAAACACAGAAATCGCATCGGAATTGAATATAAAAGGCACAATACCGACTTAAGTACAAGGAGAGTGAGTCTCCTAAGAGTTTGTGGTTTGAGCGGCTCCTGGGAGACCAGTATTGGATTCCGATGCACCAATGCAGGTTTACTGTATCCCTTGGACCTTCACATAGACGGTGAAACACAGAAATCGCATCGGAATTGAATATAAAAGGCACAGTGCCGACTTAAGTACAAGAAGAGTGAATCTTCTAAGAGTTTGTGTTTGAGCGGCTCTTGGGAGACCAGTATGAGATTCCGATGCACCAGTGCAGGTTTACTGTATCCCTTGGACCTTCACATTAACGATGAAACACAGAAATCGCATCGGAATTGAATATAAAAGGCACAATCCCGACTTAAGTACAAGAAGAGTGAATCTTCTAAGAGTTTGTGCTTTGAGCGACTCCTGGGAGACCAGTATTAGATTCCGATGCACCAGTGCAGGTTTACTGTATCCCTTGGACCTTCACATTGACGATGAAACACAGAAATCGCATCGGAATCGAATATAAAAGGCAGAATACCGACTCAAGTACAAGAAGAGTGAATTTTCTAAGAGTTTGTGCTTTGAGCGGCTCCTGGGAGACCAGTATGAATTCCGATGCACCAGTGCAGGTTTACTGTATCCCTTGGACCTTCACATTGACGATGAAACACAGAAATCGCATCGGAATTGAATATAAAAGGCACAGTGCCGACTTAATTACAAGAAGAGTGAATTTTGTAAGAGTTTGTGCTTTGAGCGGCTCCTGGGAGACCCGTATTAGATTCTGATGCACCAGTGCAGGTTTACTGTATCCCTTGGACCTTCACATTAACGATGAAACACAGAAATCGCATCGGAATTGAATATAAAAGGCACAATCCCGACTTAAGTACAAGAAGAGTGAATCTTCTAAGAGTTTGTGCTTTGAGCGACTCCTGGGAGACCAGTATTAGATTCCGATGCACCAGTGCAGGTTTACTGTATCCCTTGGACCTTCACATTGACGATGAAACACAGAAATCGCATCGGAATCGAATATAAAAGGCAGAATACCGACTCAAGTACAAGAAGAGTGAATTTTCTAAGAGTTTGTGCTTTGAGCAGCTCCTGGGAGACCAGTATTGGATTCCGATGCACCAGTGCAGTTTTACTCTACCCCTTGGACCTTCCCATTGACAATAAAACACAGAAATCGCACCGGAATGGAATATAAAAGGCACAATACCGACTTAAGTACAAGAAGAGTGAGTCACCTAAGAGTTTGTGGTTTGAGCGGCTCCTGGGAGTCCAGTATTGGATTCCGATGCACCTGTGCAGGTTTACTGTATCCTTTGGACCTTCACATTGACGATGAAACACAGAAATCGCATCGGAATTGAATATAAAAGGCACAGTGCCGACTTAAGTACAAGAAGAGTGAATCTTCTCAGAGTTTGTGCTTTGAGCGGCTCCTGGGAGACCAGTATTAGATTCCGATGCACCAGTGCAGGTTTACTCTATCCCTTGGACCTTCACATTGACAATGAAACACAGAAATCGCATCGGAATTGAATATAAAAGGCACAATACCGACTTAAGTACAAGAAGGGTGGGTCTCCTTAGAGTTTGTGGTTTGAGCGGCACCTGGGAGAACAGTATTGGATTCCGATGCACCAGTGCAGGTTTACTCTATCCCTTGGACATTCAAATTGACAATGAAACACAGAAATCGCATCGGAATTGAATATAAAAGGCACAATGCCGACTTAAGTACAAGCAGAGTGAGTCTCCTAAGAGTTTGTGCTTTGAGCGGATCCTGGGAGACCAGTATTAGATTCCGATGCACCAGTGCAGGTTTACTCTATCCCTTGGACCTTCACATTGACAATGAAACACAGAAATCGCATCGGAATTGAATATAAAAGGCACAATGCCGACTTAAGTACAAGAAGAGTGAGTCTCCTAAGAGTTTGTGCTTTGAGCGGATCCTGGGAGACCAGTATTGGATTACGATGCACCAGTGCAGGTTTACTGTATCCCTTGGACCTTCACATTGACGAAGAAACACAGACATCGCATCGGAATTGAATATAAAAGGCACAGTGCCGACTTAAGTACAAGAAGAGTGAGTCTCCTAAGAGTTTGAGGTTTGAGCGGCTCCTGGGAGACCAGTATTGGATTCCGATTCACCAGTGCAGTTTTACTGTATCCCTTGGACTTCACAATGACGATGAAACACAGAAATCGCATCGGAATTGAATATAAAAGGCACAATACCGACTTAAGTACAAGAAGAGTGAGTCTCCTAAGAGTTTGTGCTTTGAGCGGCTCCTGGGAGACCAGTATTGGATTCCGATGCACCAGTGCAAGTTTACTGTATCTCTTGGACCTTTACATTGACGATGAAACACAGAAATCGCATCGGAATTGAATATAAAGGCACAATGCCGACTTACGTACAACAAGAGTGAGCCCCCTAAGAGTTTGTGCTTTGAGCGGATCCTGGGAGACCAGTGTTGGATTCTGATGCACCAGTGCAGGTTTACTGTATCCCTTGGACGTTCTCATTGACGATGAAACACAGAAATCGCATCGGAATTGAATATAAAAGGCACAATACCGACTTAAGTACAAGAAGAGTGAGTCTCCTAAGTGTTTGTGGTTTGAGCGGCTCCTGGGAGACCAGTATTGGATTCCGATGCACCAATGCAGGTTTACTGTATCCCTTGGACCTTCACATTGACGATGAAACACAGAAATCGCATCGGTATTGAATATAAAAGGCACAGTGCCGACTTAAGTACAAGAAGAGTGAATCTTCTAAGAGTTTGTGTTTGAGCGGCTCTTGGGAGACCAGTATGAGATTCCGATGCACCAGTGCAGGTTTACTGTATCCCTTGGACCTTCACATTAACGATGAAACACAGAAATCGCATCGGAATTGAATATAAAAGGCACAATCCCGACTTAAGTACAAGAAGAGTGAATCTTCTAAGAGTTTGTGCTTTGAGCGACTCCTGGGAGACCAGTATTAGATTCCGATGCACCAGTGCAGGTTTACTGTATCCCTTGGACCTTCACATTGACGATGAAACACAGAAATCGCATCGGAATTGAATATAAAAGGCACAGTGCCGACTTAAGTACGAGAAGAGTGAGTCTCCTAAGAGTTTGTGGTTTGAGCGGCTCCTGGGAGACCAGTATTGGATTCCATGCACCAGTGCAGGTTTACTGTATCCCTTGAACCTTCACATTGACGATGAAACACAGAAATCGCATCCGAATTGAATATAAAAGGCACAGTGCCGACTTAAGTACAAGAAGAGTGAATCTTCTACGAGTTTGTGCTTTGGGCGGCTCCTGGGAGACCAGTATTGGATTCCGATGCACCAGTGCAGGTTTACTGTATCCCTTGGACCTTCACATTGACGATGAAACACAGAAATCGCATCGGAATTGAATATAAAAGGCACAATGCCCACTTAAGTACAAGAAGAGTGAATCTTCGAAGAGTTTGTGCTTTGAGTGGATCCTGGGAGACCAGTATTGGATTCCGATGCACCAGTGCAGGTTTACTGTATCCCTTGGACCTCCACATTGACGATGAAACACAGAATTCGCATCGGATTGAATATAAAAGGCACAATGCCGACTTAACTACAAGAAGAGTGAATTTTCTTAGAGTTTGTGGTTTGAGCGGGTCCTGGGAGACCAGTCTTGGATTCCGATGCACCAGTGCAGGTTTACTGTATCCCTTGGACCTTCACATTGACGATGAAACACAGAAATCACATCGGAATTGAATATAAAAGGCACAATACCGACTTAAGTACAAGAAGAGTGAATCTTCTAAGAGTTTGTCCTTTGAGCGGCTCCTGGGAGACCAGTATTAGATTCCGATGCACCAGTGCAGGTTTACTGTATCCCTTGGTCTTTCACATTGACGATGAATCACAGAAATCGCATCGGATGTGAATATAAAAGGCACAATGCTGACTTAAGTACAAGAAGAGTGAGTCTTCTAACCGTTTGTGCTTTTAGCGGCTCCTGGGAGACCAGTATGGGATTCCGATGCACCAGTGCAGGTTTACTGTATCCCTTGGACCTTCACATTGACAATGAAACACAGAAATCGCATCGGAATTGAATATAAAAGGCACAATGCTGACTTAAGTACAAGAAGAGTGAATCTTCTAAGAGTTTGTGCTTTGAGCGGATCCTGGCAGACCAGTATTAGATTCCGATGCACCAGTGAAGGTTTACTGTATCCCTTGGACCTACACTTTGACGATGAAACACAGAAATCGCATCGGAATTGAATATAAAAGGCACAATACCGACTTAAGTACAAGAAGAGTGAATTTTCTAATAGTTTGTGCTTTGAGCGGCTCCTGGGACACCAGTATTGGATTCCTCTGCACCAGTGCAGGTTTACTGTATCCCTTGGACCTTCACATTGACGATGAAACACAGAAATCGAATCGCAATTGAATATAAAAGGAACAATGCCGACTTAAGTACAAGAAGAGTGAATCTTCTAAGAGTTTGTGGTTTGAGCGGCTCTTGGGAGACCAGTATGAGATTCCGATGCACCAGTGCAGGTTTACTGTATCCCTTGGACCTTCACATTGACGATGAAACACAGAAATCGCATCGGAATTGAATATCAAAGGCACAATGCCGACCTAAGTACAAGAAGAGTGAATCTTCTAAGAGTTTGTGCTTTGAGCGGCTCCTGGGAGACCAGTATTAGATTCCGATGCACCAGTGCAGGTTTACTGTATCCCTTGGACCTTCACATTGACGATGAAACACAGAAATCGCAGCGGAATTGAATATAAAAGGCACGATGCCGACTTAAGTACAGGAAGAGTGAATCTTCTAAGAGTTTGTGCTTTGAGCGGCTCCTGGCAGACCAGTATTTGTTTCCGATGCACCAGTGCAGGTTTACTGTATCCCTTGGACTTTCACATTGACGATGAAACACAGAAATCGCATCGGAATTGAATATAAAAGGCACAATGCCGACTTAAGTACAGGAAGAGTGAATCTTCTAAGAGTTTGTGCTTTGAGCGGCTCCTGGGAGACCAGTATTAGATTCCGATGCACCAGTGCAGGTTTACTCTATCCCTTGGACCTTCACATTGACAATGAAACACAGAAATCGCATCGGAATTGAATATAAAAGGCACAATGCCGACTTAAGTACAAGAAGAGTGAGTCTCCTAAGAGTTTGTGCTTTCAGCGGATCCTGGGAGACCAGTATTGGATTCCGATGCACCAGTGCAGGTTTACTGTATCCCTTGGACCTTCACATTGACGATGAAACACAGAAATCGCATCGCAATTGAATATAAAAGGCACACTGCCGACTTAAGTGCAAGAAAAGTGAATGTTCTCAGAGTTTGTGCTTTGAGCGGCTCCTGGGAGACCAGTATTAGATTCCGATGCACCAGTGCAGGTTTACTCTATCCCTTGGACCTTCACATTGACGATGAAACACAGAAATCGCATCGGAATTGAATATAAAAGGCACAATGCCGACTTAAGTACAAGAAGAGTGAGTCTCCTAAGAGTTTGTGGTTTGAGCGGCTCCTGGGAGACCAGTATTGGATTCAGATGCACCAGTGCAGGTTTACTGTATCCCTTGGACCTTCACATTGACGATGAAACACAGAAATCGCATCGGAATTGAATATAAAAGGCACAGTGCCGACTTAAGTACGAGAAGAGTGAGTCTCCTAAGAGTTTGCGGTTTGAGCGGCTCCTGGGAGACCAGTATTGGATTCCATGCACCAGTGCAGGTTTACTGTATCCCTTGAACCTTCACATTGACGATGAAACACAGAAATCGCATCGGAATTGAATATAAAAGGCACAGTGCCGACTTAAGTACAAGAAGAGTGAATCTTCTACGAGTTTGTGCTTTGGGCGGCTCCTGGGAGACCAGTATTGGATTCCGATGCACCAGTGCAGGTTTACTGTATCCCTTGGACCTTCACATTGACGATGAAACACAGAAATCGCATCGGAATTGAATATAAAAGGCACAATGCCGACTTAAGTACAAGAAGAGTGAATCTTCGAAGAATTTGTGCTTTGAGCGGATCCTGGGAGACCAGTATTGGATTCCGATGCACCAGTGCAGGTTTACTGTATCCCTTGGACCTCCACATTGACGATGAAACACAGAAATCGCATCGGAATTGAATATAAAAGGCACAATGCCGACTTAAGTACAAGAAGAGTGAATTTTCTTAGAGTTTGTGGTTTGAGCGGCTCCTGGGAGACCAGTCTTGGATTCCGATGCACCAGTGCAGGTTTACTGTATCCCTTGGACCTTCACATTGACGATGAAACACAGAAATCGCATCGGAATTGAATATAAAAGGCACAATGCCGACTTAAGTACAAGAAGAGTGAATCTTCGAAGAGTTTGTGCTTTGGGCGGCTCCTGGGAGACCAGTATTGGATTCCGATGCACCAGTGCAGGTTTACTGTATCCCTTGGACCTTCACATTGACGATGAAACACAGAAATCGCATCGGAATTCAATATAAAAGGCACAATGCCGACTTAAGTACAAGAAGAGTGAATCTTCGAAGAGTTTGTGGTTTGAGCGGATCCTGGGAGACCAGTATTGGATTCCGATGCACCAGTGCAGGTTTACTGTATCCCTTGGACCTCCACATTGACGATGAAACACAGAAATCGCATCGGAATTGAATATAAAAGGCACAATGCCGACTTAAGTACAAGAAGAGTGAATCTTCGAAGAGTTTGTGCTTTGGGCGGATCCTGGGAGACCAGTCTTGGATTCCGATGCACCAGTGCAGGTTTACTGTATCCCTTGGACCTTCACATTGACGATGAAACACAGAAATCGCATCGGAATTCAATATAAAAGGCACAATGCCGACTTAAGTACAAGAAGAGTGAATCTTCGAAGAGTTTGTGCTTTGGGCGGCTCCTGGGAGACCAGTACTGGATTGCGATGCACCAGTGCAGGTTTACTGTATCCCTTGGACCTCCACATTGACGATGAAACACAGAAATCGCATCCGAATTGAATATAAAAGGCACAATGCCGACTTAAGTACAAGAAGAGTGAATTTTCTTAGAGTTTGTGGTTTGAGCGGCTCCTGGGAGACCAGTCTTGGATTCCGATGCACCAGTGCAGGTTTACTGTATCCCTTGGACCTTCACATTGACGATGAAACACAGAAATCACATCGGAATTGAATATAAAAGGCACAATACCGACTTAAGTACAAGAAGAGTGAATCTCCTAAGAGTTTGTCCTTTGAGCGGCTCCTGGGAGACCAGTATTAGATTCCGATGCACCAGTGCAGGTTTACTGTATCCCTTGGGCTTTCACATTGACGATGAATCACAGAAATCACATCGGATGTGAATATAAAAGGCACAATGCTGACTTAAGTACAAGAAGAGTGAGTCTTCTAACCGTTTGTGCTTTGAGCGGCTCCTGGGAGACCAGTATTGGATTCCGATGCACCAGTGCAGGTTTACTGTATCCCTTGGACCTTCACATTGACAATGAAACACAGAAATCGCATCGGAATTGAATATAAAAGGCACAATGCTGACTTAAGTACAAGAAGAGTGAATCTTCTAAGAGTTTGTGCTTTGAGCGGATCCTGGCAGACCAGTATTAGATTCCGATGCACCAGTGCAGGTTTACTGTATTCCTTGGACCTACACTTTGACGATGAAACACAGAAATCGCATCGGAATTGAATATAAAAGGCACAATACCGACTTAAGTACAAGAAGAGTGAATTTTCTAATAGTTTGTGCTTTGAGCGGCTCCTGGGACACCAGTATTGGATTCCTCTGCACCAGTGCAGGTTTACTCTATCCCTTGGACCTTCACATTGACGATGAAACACAGAAATCGCATCGGAATTGAATATAAAAGGCACAATGCCGACTTAAGTACAGGAAGAGTGAATCTTCTAAGAGTTTGTGCTTTGAGCGGCTCCTGGGAGACCAGTATTAGATTCCGATGCACCAGTGCAGGTTTACTGTATCCCTTGGACCTTCACATTGACGATGAAGCACAGAAATCGCATCGGAATTGAATATAAAAGGCACAGTGCCGACTTAAGTACGAGAAGAGTGAGTCTCCTAAGAGTTTGTGGTTTGAGCGGCTCCTGGGAGACCAGTATTGGATTCCATGCACCAGTGCAGGTTTACTGTATCCCTTGAACCTTCACATAGACGATGACACAGAAATCGCATCCGAATTGAATATAAAAGGCACAGTGCCGACTTAAGTACAAGAAGAGTGAATCTTCTACGAGTTTGTGCTTTGGGCGGCTCCTGGGAGACCAGTATTGGATTCCGATGCACCAGTGCAGGTTTACTGTATCCCTTGGACCTTCACATTGACGATGAAACACAGAAATCGCATCGGAATTGAATATAAAAGGCACAATGCCGACTTAAGTACCAGAAGAGTGAATCTTCGAAGAGTTGGTGCTTTGAGCGGATCCTGGGAGACCAGTATTGGATTCCGATGCACCAGTGCAGGTTTACTGTATCCCTTGGACCTTCACATTGACGATGAAACACAGAAATCACATCGGAATTGAATATAAAAGGCACAATACCGACTTAAGTACAAGAAGAGTGAATTTTCTTAGAGTTTGTGGTTTGAGCGGCTCCTGGGAGACCAGTCTTGGATTCCGATGCACCAGTGCAGGTTTACTGTATCCCTTGGACCTCCACATTGACGATGAAACACAGAAATCGCATCGGAATTGAATATAAAAGGCACAATGCCGACTTAAGTACAAGAAGAGTGAATTTTCTTAGAGTTTGTGGTTTGAGCGGCTCCTGGGAGACCAGTCTTGGATTCCGATGCACCAGTGCAGGTTTACTGTATCCCTTGGTCCCTCACATTGACGATGAAACACAGAAATCACATCGGAATTGAATATAAAAGGCACAATACCGACTTAAGTACAAGAAGAGTGAATTTTCTTAGAGTTTGTGGTTTGAGCGGCTCCTGGGAGACCAGTCTTGGATTCCGATGCACCAGTGCAGGTTTACTGTATCCCTTGGACCTCCACATTGACGATGAAACACAGAAATCGCATCGGAATTGAATATAAAAGGCACAATGCCGACTTAAGTACAAGAAGAGTGAATTTTCTTAGAGTTTGTGGTTTGAGCGGCTCCTGGGAGACCAGTATTGGATTCCGATGCACCAGTGCAGGTTTACTGTATCCCTTGGACCTTCACATTGACGATGAAACACAGAAATCGCATCGGAATTGAATATAAATGGCACAATACCGACTTAAGTACAAGAAGAGTGAATTTTCTTAGAGTTTGTGGTTTGAGCGGCTCCTGGGAGACCAGTCTTGGATTCCGATGCACCAGTGCAGGTTTACTGTATCCCTTGGACCTTCACATTGACGATGAAACACAGAAATCACATCGGAATTGAATATAAAAGGCACAATACCGACTTAAGTACAAGAAGAGTGAATCTCCTAAGAGTTTGTCCTTTGAGCCGCTCCTGGGAGACCAGTATTAGATTCCGATGCACCAGTGCAGGTTTACTGTATCCCTTGGGCTTTCACATTGACGATGAATCACAGATATCACATCGGATGTGAATATAAAAGCCACAATGCTGACTTAAGTACAAGAAGAGTGAGTCTTCTAACCGTTTGTGCTTTGAGCGGCTCCTGGGAGACCAGTATTGGATTCCGATGCACCAGTGCAGGTTTACTGTATCCCTTGGACCTTCACATTGACAATGAAACACAGAAATCGCATCGGAATTGAATATAAAAGGCACAATGCTGACTTAAGTACAAGAAGAGTGAATCTTCTAAGAGTTTGTGCTTTGAGCGGATCCTGGCAGACCAGTATTAGATTCCGATGCACCAGTGCAGGTTTACTGTATTCCTTGGACCTACACTTTGACGATGAAACACAGAAATCGCATCGGAATTGAATATAAAAGGCACAATACCGACTTAAGTACAAGAAGAGTGAATTTTCTAATAGTTTGTGCTTTGAGCGGCTCCTGGGACACCAGTATTGGATTCCTCTGCACCAGTGCAGGTTTACTGTATCCCTTGGACCTTCACATTGACGATGAAACACAGAAATCGAATCGCAATTGAATATAAAAGGAACAATGCCGACTTAAGTACAAGAAGAGTGAATCTTCTAAGAGTTTGTGGTTTGAGCGGCTCTTGGGAGACCAGTATGAGATTCCGATGCACCAGTGCAGGTTTACTGTATCCCTTGGACCTTCACATAGACGATGAAACACAGAAATCGCATCGGAATTGAATATAAAAGGCACAATGCCGACTTAAGTACAGGAAGAGTGAATCTTCTAAGAGTTTGTGCTTTGAGCGGCTCCTGGGAGACCAGTATTAGATTCCGATGCACCAGTGCAGGTTTACTCTATCCCTTGGACCTTCACATTGACGATGAAACACAGAAATCGCAACGGAATTGAATATAAAAGGCACAATGCCGACTTAAGTACAAGAAGAGTGAATTTTCTTAGAGTTTGTGGTTTGAGCGGCTCCTGGGAGACCAGTCTTGGATTCCGATGCACCAGTGCAGGTTTACTGTATCCCTTGGTCCCTCACATTGACGATGAAACACAGAAATCACATCGGAATTGAATATAAAAGGCACAATACCGACTTAAGTACAAGAAGAGTGAATTTTCTTAGAGTTTGTGGTTTGAGCGGCTCCTGGGAGACCAGTCTTGGATTCCGATGCACCAGTGCAGGTTTACTGTATGCCTTGGACCTCCACATTGACGATGAAACACAGAAATCGCATCGGAATTGAATATAAAAGGCCCAGTGCCGACTTAAGTACAAGAAGAGTGAATCTTCTAAGAGTTCTGCTTTGAGTGGCTCCTGGGAGACCAGTATTGGATTCCGATGCACCAGTGCAGGTTTACTGTATCCCTTGGACCTTCACATTGACGATGAAACACAGAAATCGCATCGGAATTGAATGTAAAAGGCACAATGCCGACTTAAGTACAAGAAGAGTGAATCTTCTAAGAGTTTGTGCTTTGAGCGAATCCTGGGAGACCAGTATTGGATTCCGATGCACCAGTGCAGGTTTACTGTATCCCTTGGACCTTCACATTGACGATGAAACACAGAAATCGCATCGGAATTGAATATAAAAGGCACATTGCGACTTAAGTACAAGAAGAGTGAGAATCCTAAGAGTTTGTGCTTTGAGCGGCTCCTGGGAGACCAGTATTGGATTCCGATTCACCAATGCAGGTTTACTGTATCCCTTGGACCTTCACATTGACGATGAAACACAGAAATCGCATCGGAATTGAATATAAAAGGCACAATACCGACTTAAGTACAAGAAGAGTGAGTCTCCTAAGAGTTTGTGGTTTGAGCGGCTCATGGGAGACCAGTATTGGATTCCGATCCACCAGTGCAGGTTTACTGTATCCCTTGGACCTTCACATTGACGATGAAACACAGAAATCGCATCCGAATTGAATATAAAGGCACAATGCCGACTTAAGTACAAGAAGAGTGAGTCTCCTAAGAGTTTGTGCTTTGAGCGGATCCTGGGAGACCAGTATTGGATTCCGATGCACCAGTGCAGGTTTACTGTATCCCTTGGACCTTCACATTGACGATGAAACACAGAAATCGCATCGGAATTGAATATCAAAGGCACAGTGCCGTCTTAAGTACAAGAAGAGTGAATCTTCTAAGAGTTTGTGCTTTGAGCGGCTCCTGGGAGACCAGTATTAGATTCCGATGCACCAGTGCAGGTTTACTGTATCCCTAGGACCTTCACATTGACGATGAGACACAGAAATCGCAGCGGAATTCAATATAAAAGGCACGATGCCGACTTAAGTACAGGAAGAGTGAATCTTCTAAGAGTTTGTGCTTTGAGCGGCTCCTGGGAGACCAGTATTGGATTCCGATGCACCAGTGCAGTTTTACTCTATCCCTTGGACCTTCCCATTGACAATGAAACACAGAAATCGCACCGGAATGGAATATAAAAGGCACAATACCGACTTAAGTACAAGAAGAGTGAGTCACCTAAGAGTTTGTGGTTTGAGCGGCTCCTGGGAGTCCAGTATTGGATTCCGATGCACCTGTGCAGGTTTACTGTATCCTTTGGACCTTCACATTGACGATGAAACACAGAAATCGCATCGGAATTGAATATAAAAGGCACAGTGCCGACTTAAGTACAAGAAGAGTGAATCTTCTCAGAGTTTGTGCTTTGAGCGGCTCCTGGGATACCAGTATTAGATTCCGATGCACCAGTGCAGGTTTACTCTATCCCTTGGACCTTCACATTGACAATGAAACACAGAAATCGCATCGGAATTGAATATAAAAGGCACAATACCGACTTAAGTACAAGAAGGGTGGGTCTCCTTAGAGTTTGTGGTTTGAGCGGCACCTGGGAGACCAGTATTGGATTCCGATGCACCAGTGCAGGTTTACTCTATCCCTTGGACATTCAAATTGACAATGAAACACAGAAATCGCATCGGAATTGAATATAAAAGGCACAATGCCGACTTAAGTACAAGAAGAGTGAGTATCCTAAGAGTTTGTGCTTTGAGCGGATCCTGGGAGACCAGTATTAGATTCCGATGCACCAGTGCAGGTTTACTCTATCCCTTGGACCTTCACATTGACAATGAAACACAGAAATCGCATCGGAATTGAATATAAAAGGCACAATGCCGACTTAAGTACAAGAAGAGTGAGTCTCCTAAGAGTTTGTGCTTTGAGCGGATCCTGGGAGACCAGTATTGGATTCCGATGCACCAGTGCAGGTTTACTGTATCCCTTGGACCTTCACATTGACGATGAAACACAGAAATCGCATCGGAATTGAATATAAAAGGCACAGTGCCGACTTAAGTACAAGAAGAGTGAATCTTCTCAGAGTTTGTGCTTTGAGCGGCTCCTGGGAGACCAGTATTAGATTCCGATGCACCAGTGCAGGTTTACTCTATCCCTTGGACCTTCACATTGACGATGAAACACAGAAATCGCATCGGAATTGAATGTAAAAGGCACAATGCGACTTAAGTACAAGAAGAGTGAGTCTCCTAAGAGTTTGTGGTTTGAGCGGCTCCTGGGAGACCAGTATTGGATTCCGATGCACCAGTGCAGGTTTACTGTATCCCTTGGACCTTCACATTGACGATGAAACACAGAAATCGCATCGGAATTGAATATAAAAGGCACAGTGCCGACTTAAGTACAAGAAGAGTGAGTCTCCTAAGAGTTTGTGGTTTGAGCGGCTCCTGGGAGACCAGTATTGGATTCCATGCACCAGTGCAGGTTTACTGTATCCCTTGAACCTTCACATTGACGATGAAACACAGAAATCGCATCCGAATTGAATATAAAAGGCACAGTGCCGACTTAAGTACAAGAAGAGTGAATCTTCTACGAGTTTGTGCTTTGGGCGGCTCCTGGGAGACCAGTATTGGATTCCGATGCACCAGTGCAGGTTTACTGTATCCCTTGGACCTTCACATTGACAATGAAACACAGAAATCGCATCGGAATTGAATATAAAAGGCACAATGCTGACTTAAGTACAAGAAGAGTGAATCTTCTAAGAGTTTGTGCTTTGAGCGGATCCTGGCAGACCAGTATTAGATTCCGATGCACCAGTGCAGGTTTACTGTATCCCTTGGACCTACACTTTGACAATGAAACACAGAAATCGCATCGGAATTGAATATAAAAGGCACAATACCGACTTAAGTACAAGAAGAGTGAATTTTCTAATAGTTTTTGCTTTGAGCGGCTCCTGGGACACCAGTATTGGATTCCTCTGCACCAGTGCAGGTTTACTGTATCCCTTGGACCTTCACATTGACGATGAAACCCAGAAATCGAATCGCAATTGAATATAAAAGGAACAATGCCGACTTAAGTACAAGAAGAGTGAATCTTCTAAGAGTTTGTGGTTTGAGCGGCTCTTGGGAGACCAGTATGAGATTCCGATGCACCAGTGCAGGTTTACTGTATCCCTTGGACCTTCACATTGACGATGAAACACAGAAATCGCATCGGAATTGAATATCAAAGGCACGATGCCGACTTAAGTACAGGAAGAGTGAATCTTCTAAGAGTTTGTGCTTTGAGCGGCTCCTGGCAGACCAGTATTTGATTCCGATGCACCAGTGCAGGTTTACTGTATCCCTTGGACCTTCACATTGACGATGAAACACAGAAATCGCATCGGAATTGAATATAAAAGGCACAATGCCGACTTAAGTACAGGAAGAGTGAATCTTCTAAGAGTTTGTGCTTTGAGCGGCTCCTGGGAGACCAGTATTAGATTCCGATGCACCAGTGCAGGTTTACTCTATCCCTTGGACCTTCACATTGACGATGAAACACAGAAATCGCATCGGAATTGAATATAAAAGGCACAGTGCAGACTTAAGTACAAGAAGAGTGAATCTTCTAAGAGTTCTGCTTTGAGCGGCTCCTGGGAGACCAGTATTAGATTCCGATGCACCAGTGCAGGTTAACTGTATCCCTTGGACCTTCACATTGACAATGAAACACAGAAATCTCATCGGAGTTGAATATAAAAGGCACAATACAGACTTAAGTACAAGAAGGGTGGGTCCCCTTAGAGTTTGTGGTTTGAGCGGCACCTGGGAGACCAGTATTGGATTCCGATGCACCAGTGCAGGTTTACTCTATCCCTTGGACATTCAAATTGACAATGAAACACAGAAATCGCATCGGAATTGAATATAAAAGGCACAATGACGACTTAAGTACAAGAAGAGTGAGTCTCCTAAGAGTTTGTGCTTTGAGCGGATCCTGGGAGACCAGTATTGGATTCCGATGCACCAGTGCAGGTTTACTCTATCCCTTGGACCTTCACATTGACAATGAAACACAGAAATCGCATCGGAATTGAATATAAAAGGCACAATGCCGACTTAAGTACAAGAAGAGTGAGTCTCCTAAGAGTTTGTGCTTTGAGCGGATCCTGGGAGACCAGTATTGGATTCCGATGCACCAGTGCAGGTTTACTGTATCCCTTGGACCTTCACATTGACGATGAAACACAGAAATCGCATCGCAATTGAATATAAAAGGCACACTGCCGACTTAAGTGCAAGAAGAGTGAATCTTCTCAGAGTTTGTGCTTTGAGCGGCTCCTGGGAGACCAGTATTAGATTCCGATGCACCAGTGCAGGTTTACTCTATCCCTTGGACCTTCACATTGACGATGAAACACAGAAATCGCATCGGAATTGAATATAAAAGGCACAATGCCGACTTAAGTACAAGAAGAGTGAGTCTCCTAAGAGTTTGTGGTTTGAGCGGCTCCTGGGAGACCAGTATTGGATTCCGATGCACCAGTGCAGGTTTACTGTATCCCTTGGACCTTCACATTGACGATGAAACACAGAAATCGCATCGGAATTGAATATAAAAGGCACAGTGCCGACTTAAGTACGAGAAGAGTGAGTCTCCTAAGAGTTTGTGCTTTGAGCGGCTCCTGGGAGACCAGTATTGGATTCCATGCACCAGTGCAGGTTTACTGTATCCCTTGAACCTTCACATTGACGATGAAACACAGAAATCGCATCCGAATTGAATATAAAAGGCACAGTGCCGACTTAAGTACAAGAAGAGTGAATCTTCTACGAGTTTGTGCTTTGGGCGGCTCCTGGGAGACCAGTATTGGATTCCGATGCACCAGTGCAGGTTTACTGTATCCCTTGGACCTTCACATTGACGATGAAACACAGAAATCGCATCGGAATTGAATATAAAAGGCACAATGCCGACTTAAGTACAAGAAGAGTGAATCTTCGAAGAGTTTGTGCTTTGAGCGGATCCTGGGAGACCAGTATTGGATTCCGATGCACCAGTGCAGGTTTACTGTATCCCTTGGACCTCCACATTGACGATGAAACACAGAAATCGCATCGGAATTGAGTATAAAAGGCACAATGCCGACTTAAGTACAAGAAGAGTGAATTTTCTTAGAGTTTGTGGTTTGAGCGGCTCCTGGGAGACCAGTCTTGGATTCCGATGCACCAGTGCAGGTTTACTGTATCCCTTGGACCTTCACATTGACGATGAAACACAGAAATCACATCGGAATTGAATATAAAAGGCACAATACCGACTTAAGTACAAGAAGAGTGAATCTTCTAAGAGTTTGTCCTTTGAGCGGCTCCTGGGAGACCAGTATTAGATTCCGATGCACCAGTGCAGGTTTACTGTATCCCTTGGGCTTTCACATTGACGATGAATCACAGAAATCACATCGGATGTGAATATAAAAGGCACAATGCCGACTTAAGTAGAAGAAGAGTGAGTCTTCTAACCGTTTGTGCTTTGAGCGGCTCCTGGGAGACCAGTATTAGATTCCGATGCACCAGTGCAGGTTTACTGTATCCCTTGGACCTTCACATTGACAATGAAACACAGAAATCGCATCGGAATTGAATATAAAAGGCACAATGCTGACTTAAGTACAAGAAGAGTGAATCTTCTAAGAGTTTGTGCTTTGAGCGGATCCTGGCAGACCAGTATTAGATTCCGATGCACCAGTGCAGGTTTACTGTATTCCTTGGACCTACACTTTGACAATGAAACACAGAAATCGCATCGGAATTGAATATAAAAGGCACAATACCGACTTAAGTACAAGAAGAGTGAATTTTCTAATAGTTTGTGCTCTGAGCGGCTCCTGGGACACCAGTATTGGATTCCTCTGCACCAGTGCAGGTTTACTGTATCCCTTGGACCTTCACATTGACGATGAAACACAGAAATCGCATCGGAATTGAATATAAAAGGCACAGTGCGACTTAAGTACAAGAAGAGTGAGAATCCTAAGAGTTTGTGCTTTGAGCGGCTCCTGGGAGACCAGTATTGGATTCCGATTCACCAATGCAGGTTTACTGTATCCCTTGGACCTTCACATTGTCGATGAAACACAGAAATCGCATCGGAATTGAATGTAAAAGGCACAATGCCGACTTAAGTACAAGAAGAGTGAATTTTCTAATAGTTTGTGCTTTGAGCGGATCCTGGGAGACCAGTATTGGATTCCATGCACCAGTGCAGGTTTACTGTATCCCTTGAACCTTCACATTGACGATGAAACACAGAAATCGCATCCGAATTGAATATAAAAGGCTCAATACCGACATAAGTACAAGAAGAGTGAGTCTCCTAAGAGTTTGTGGTTTGAGCGGCTCCTGGGAGACCAGTATTGGATTCCGATGCACCAGTGCAGGTTTACTGTATCCCTTGGACCTTCACATTGACGATGAAACACAGAAATCGCATCGGAATTGAATATAAAAGGCACAGTGCCGACTTAAGTACGAGAAGAGTGAGTCTCCTAAGAGTTTGTGCTTTGAGCGGCTCCTGGGAGACCAGTATTGGATTCCATGCACCAGTGCAGGTTTACTGTATCCCTTGAACCTTCACATTGACGATGAAACACAGAAATCGCATCCGAATTGAATATAAAAGGCACAGTGCCGACTTAAGTACAAGAAGAGTGAATCTTCTACGAGTTTGTGCTTTGGGCGGCTCCTGGGAGACCAGTATTGGATTCCGATGCACCAGTGCAGGTTTACTGTATCCCTTGGACCTTCACATTGACGATGAAACACAGAAATCGCATCGGAATTGAATATAAAAGGCACAATGCCGACTTAAGTACAAGAAGAGTGAATTTTCTAATAGTTTGTGCTTTGAGCGGATCCTGGGAGACCAGTATTGGATTCCGATGCACCAGTGCAGGTTTACTGTATCCCTTGGACCTCCACATTGACGATGAAACACAGAAATCGCATCGGAATTGAATATAAAAGGCACAATGCCGACTTAAGTACAAGAAGAGTGAATTTTCTTAGAGTTTGTGGTTTGAGCGGCTCCTGGGAGACCAGTCTTGGATTCCGATGCACCAGTGCAGGTTTACTGTATCCCTTGGACCTTCACATTGACGATGAAACACAGAAATCACATCGGAATTGAATATAAAAGGCACAATACCGACTTAAGTACAAGAAGAGTGAATCTTCTAAGAGTTTGTCCTTTGAGCGGCTCCTGGGAGACCAGTATTAGATTCCGATGCACCAGTGCAGGTTTACTGTATCCCTTGGGCTTTCACATTGACGATGAATCACAGAAATCACATCGGATGTGAATATAAAAGGCACAATGCTGACTTAAGTACAAGAAGAGTGAGTCTTCTAACCGTTTGTGCTTTGAGCGGCTCCTGGGAGACCAGTATTGGATTCCGATGCACCAGTGCAGGTTTACTGTATCCCTTGGACCTTCACATTGACAATGAAACACAGAAATCGCATCGGAATTGAATATAAAAGGCACAATGCTGACTTAAGTACAAGAAGAGTGAATCTTCTAAGAGTTTGTGCTTTGAGCGGATCCTGGCAGACCAGTATTAGATTCCGATGCACCAGTGCAGGTTTACTGTATTCCTTGGACCTACACTTTGACAATTAAACACAGAAATCGCATCGGAATTGAATATAAAAGGCACAATACCGACTTAAGTACAAGAAGAGTGAATTTTCTAATAGTTTGTGCTCTGAGCGGCTCCTGGGACACCAGTATTGGATTCCTCTGCACCAGTGCAGGTTTACTGTATCCCTTGGACCTTCACATTGACGATGAAACACAGAAATCGCATCGGAATTGAATATAAAAGGCACAGTGCGACTTAAGTACAAGAAGAGTGAGAATCCTAAGAGTTTGTGCTTTGAGCGGCTCCTGGGAGACCAGTATTGGATTCCGATTCACCAATGCAGGTTTACTGTATCCCTTGGACCTTCACATTGTCGATGAAACACAGAAATCGCATCGGAATTGAATGTAAAAGGCACAATACCGACTTAAGTACAAGAAGAGTGAGTCTCCTAAGAGTTTGTGGTTTGAGCGGCTCCTGGGAGACCAGTATTGGATTCCGATCCACCAGTGCAGGTTTACTGTATCCCTTGGACCTTCACATTGACGATGAAACACAGACATCGCATCGGAATTGAATATAAAGGCACAATGCCGACTTAAGTACAAGAAGAGTGAGTCTCCTAAGAGTTTGTGCTTTGAGCGGATCCTGGGAGACCAGTATTGGATTCCGATGCACCACTGCAGGTTTACTGTATCCCTTGGGCCTTCACATTGACGATGAAACACAGAAATCGCATCGGAATTGAATATAAAAGGCTCAATACCGACATAAGTACAAGAAGAGTGAGTCTCCTAACAGTTTGTGCTTTGAGCGGCTCCTGGGAGGCCAGTATTGGATTCCGAATCACCAGTTCAGGTTTACTGTATCCCTTGGACCTTCACATTGACGATGAAACACAGAAATCGCATCGGAATTGAATATAAAAGGCACAGTGCCGACTTAAGTACAAGAAGAGTGAGTCTCCTAAGAGTTTGTGGTTTGAGCGGCTCCTGGGAGACCGGTATTGATTTCCGATGCACCAGTGCAGGTTTACTGTATCCCTTGGACCTTCACATTGACGATGAAACACAGAAATCGCATCGGAATTGAATATAAAAGGCACAGTGCCGACTTAAGTACAAGAAGAGTGAGTCTCCTAAGAGTTTGTGCTTTGAGCGGCTCCTGGGAGACCAGTATTGAATTCCGATTCACCAGTGCAGGTTTACTGTATCCCTTGGACCTTCACATTGACGATGAAACACAGAAATCGCATCGGAATTGAATATAAAAGGCACAATACCGACTTAAGTACAGGAAGAGTGAGTCTCCTAAGAGTTTGTGCTTTGAGCGGCTCCTGGGAGACCAGTATTGGATTCCGATGCACCAGTGCAGGTTTACTGTATCCCTTGGACCTTCACATTGACGATGAAACACAGAAATCGCATCGGAATTGAATATAAAGGCACAATGCCGACTTAAGTACAAGAAGAGTGAGTCTCCTAAGAGTTTGTGCTACGAGCGGATCCTGGGAGACCAGTATTGGATTCCGATGCACCAGTGCAGGTTTACTGTATCCCTTGGACCTTCACATTGACGATGAAACACAGAAATCGCATCGGAATTGAATATAAAAGGCACAATACCGACTTAAGTATAAGAAGAGTGAGTCTCCTAAGAGTTTGTGGACTGAGCGGCACCTGGGAGACCAGTATTGGATTCCGATGCACCAGTGCAGCCTTACTGTATCCCTTGGACCTTCACATTGACGATGAAACACAGAAATCGCATCGGAATTGAATATAAAAGGCACAATACCGACATAAGTACAAGAACAGTGAGTCTCCTAACAGTTTGTGCTTTGAGCGGCTCCTGGGAGACCAGTATTGGATTCCGATTCACCAGTGCAGGTTTACTGTATCCCTTGGACCTTCACATTGACGATGAAACACAGAAATCGTATCGGAATTGAATATAAAAGGCACAATGCCGACTTATGTACAAGAAGAGTGAGTCTCCTAAGAGTTTGTGCTTTGAGAAGATCCTGGGAGACCAGTATTGGATTCCGATGCACCAGTGCAAGTTTACTGTATCCCTTGGACCTTCACATTGACGATGAAACACAGAAATCGCATCGGAATTGTATATAACAGGCACAGCGCCGACTTAAGTACAAGAAGAGTGAATATTCTCAGAGTTTGTGGTTTGAGCGGCTCCTGGGAGACCAGTATTGGATTCCGATGCACCAGTGCAGTTTTACTCTATCCCTTGGACCTTCCCAGTGACAATGAAACACAGAAATCGCATCGGAATTGAATATAAAAGGCACAATACCACTTAAGTACAAGAAGAGTGAGTCTCCTAAGAATTTGTGGTTTGAGCGGCTTCTGGGAGACCAGTATTAGATTCCGATGCACCAGTGCAGGTTTACTGTATCCCTTGGACCTTCACATTGACGATGAAACACAGAAATCGCATCGGAATTGAATATAAAAGGCACAGTGACGACTTAAGTACAAGAAGAGTGAATCTTCTCAGAGTTTGTGCTTTGAGCGGCTCCTGGGAGACCAGTATTGGATTCCGATGCACCAGTGCAGGTTTACTGTATCCCTTGGACCTTCACATTGACAATGAAACACAGAAATCGCATCGGAATTGAATATAAAAGGCACAATGCCGACTTAAGTACAAGAAGAGTGAGTCTCCTAAGAGTTTGTGTTTTGAGCGGATCCTGGGAGACCAGTATTGGATTCCGATGCACCAGTGCAGGTTTACTGTATCCCTTGGACCTTCACATTGACGATGAAACACAGAAATCGCATCGGCATTGAATATAAAAGTCACAGTGCCGACTTAAGTACAAGAAGAGTGAATCTTCTCAGAGTTTGTGCTTTGAGCGGCTCCTGGGAGACCAGTATTGGATTCCGATGCACCAGTGCAGGTTTACTCTATCCCTTGGACCTTCACATTGACGATGAAACACAGAAATCGCATCGCAATTGAATATAAAAGGCACAATGCCGACTTAAGTACAAGAAGAGTGAGTCTCCTAAGAGTTTGTGGTTTGAGCGGCTCCTGGGAGACCAGTATTGGATTCCGATGCACCAGTGCAGGTTTACTGTAACCCTTGGACCTTCACATTGACGATGAAACACAGAAATCGCATCGGAATTGAATATAAAAGGCACAATACCGACTTAAGTACAAGAAGAGTGAGTCTCCTAAGAGTTTGTGGTTTGAGCGGCTCCTGGGAGACCAGTATTGGATTCCGATGCACCAGTGCAGGTTTACTGTATCCCTTGGACTTTCACATTGACGATGAAACACAGAAATCGCATCGGAATTGAATATAAAAGGCACAGTGCCGACTTAAGTACAAGAAGAGTGAGTCTCTTAAGAGTTTGTGGTTTGAGCGGCTCCTGGGAGACCAGTATTGGAATCCGATGCACCAGTGCAGGTTTACTGTATCCCTTGGACCTTCACATTGACGATGAAACACAGAAATCGCATCGGAATTGAATATAAAAGGCACAGTGCGACTTAAGTACAAGAAGAGTGAGAATCCTAAGAGTTTGTGCTTTGAGCGGCTCCTGGGAGACCAGTATTGGATTCCGATTCACCAATGCAGGTTTACTGTATCCCTTGGACCTTCACATTGACGATGAAACACAGAAATCGCATCGGAATTGAATATAAAATGCACAATACCGACTTAAGTACAAGAAGAGTGAGTCTCCTAAGAGTTTGTGTTTTTGACCGGCTCCTGGGAGACCAGTATTGGATTCCGATGCACCAGTGCAGGTTTACTGTATCCCTTGGATCTTCACATTGACGATGAAACACAGAAGTCGCATCGGAATTGAATATAAAGGCACAATGCCGACTTAAGTACAAGAAGAGTGAGTCTCCTAAGAGTTTGTGCTTTGAGCGGGTCCTGGGAGACCAGTATTGGATTCCGATGCACCAGTGCAGGTTTACTGTATCCCTTGGGCCTTCACATTGACGATGAAACACAGAAATCGCATCGGAATTGAATATAAAAGGCACAGTGCCGACTTAAGGACAAGAAGAGTGAGTCTCCTAAGAGTTTGTGGTTTGAGCGGCTCCTGGGAGACCAGTATTGGATTCCGATGCAGCAGTGCAGGTTTACTGTATCCCTTGGACCTTCACATTGACGATGAAACACTGAAATCGCATCGGAATTGAATATAAAAGGCACAGTGCCGACTTAAGTACAAGAAGAGTGAGTCTCCTAAGAGTTTGTGCTTTGAGCGGCTCCTGGGAGACCAGTATTGGATTCCGATTCACCAGTGCAGGTTTACTGTATCCCTTGGACCTTCACATTGACGATGAAACACAGAAATCGCATCGGAATTGAATATGAAAGGCACAATACCGACTTAAGTACAAGAAGAGTGAGTCTCCTAAGAGTTTGTGCTTTGAGCGGCTCCTGGGAGACCAGTATTGGATTCCGATGCACCAGTGCAGGTTTTCTGTATCCTTTGGACCTTCACATTGACGATGAAACACAGAAATCGCATCGGAATTGAATATAAAGGCACAATGCCGACTTAAGTACAAGAAGAGTGAGTCTCCTAAGGGTTTGTGCTATGAGCGGATCCTGGGAGACCAGTATTGATTTCCGATGCACCAGTGCAGGTTTACTGTATCCCTTGGACCTTCACATTGACGATGAAACACAGAAATCGCATCGGAAATGAATATAAAAGGCACAATACCGACTTAAGTACAAGAAGAGTGAGTCTCCTTAGAGTTTGTGGTCTGAGCGGCTCCTGGGAGACCAGTATTGGATTCCGATGCACCAGTGCAGGTTTACTGTATCCCTTGGACCTTCACATTGACGATGAAACACAGAAATCGCATCAGAATTGAATATAAAAGGCACAATACCGACTTACGTACAAGAAGAGTGAGTCTCCTAACAGTTTGTGCTTTGAGCGGCTCCTGGGAGACCAGTATTGGAATCCGATGCACCAGTGCAGGTTTACTGTATCCCTTGGACCTTCACATTGACGATGAAACACAGAAATCGCATCGGAATTGAATATAAAAGGCACAATGCCGACTTAAGTACAAGAAGAGTGAGTCTCCTAAGAGTTTGTGCTTTGAGCAGATCCTGGGAGACCAGTATTGGATTCCGATGCACCAGTGCAAGTTTACTGTATCCCTTGGACCTTCACATTGACGATGAAACACAGAAATCGCATCGGAATTGAATATAACAGGCACAGTGCCGACTTAAGTACAAGAAGAGTGAATATTCTCAGAGTTTGTGCTTTGAGCGGCTCCTGGGAGACCAGTATTGGATTCCGATGCACCAGTGCAGTTTTACTCTATCCCTTGGACCTTCCCATTGACAATGAAACACAGAAATCGCATCGGAAATGAATATAAAAGGCACAATACCACTTAAGTACAAGAAGAGTGAGTCTCCTAAGAATTTGGGGTTTGAGCGGCTCCTGGGAGACCAGTATTAGATTCCGATGCACCAGTGCAGGTTTACTGTATCCCTTGGACCTTCACTTTGACAATGAAACACAGAAATCGCATCGGAATTGAATATAAAAGGCACAATGCCAACTTAAGTACAAGAAGAGTGAGTCTCCTAAGAGTTTGTGCTTTGAGCGCATTCTGGGAGACCAGTATTGGATTCCGATGCACCAGTGCAGGTTTACTGTATCCCTTGGACCTTCACATTCACGATGAAACACAGAAATCGCATCGGAATTGAATATAAAAGGCACAGTGCCGACTTAAGTACAAGAAGAGTGAATCATCTCAGAGTATGTGCTTTGAGCGGCTCCTAGGGAGACCAGTATTAGATTCCGATGCACCAGTGCAGGTTTACTCTATCCCTTGGACCTTCACATTGACGATGAAACACAGAAATCGCATCGGAATTGAATATAAAAGACACAATGCCGACTTAGGTACAAGAAGAGTGAGTCTCCTAAGAGTTTGTGGTTTGAGCGGCTCCTGGGAGACCAGTATTAGATTCCGATGCACCAGTGCAGGTTTACTGTATCCCTTGGACCTTCACATTGACAATGAAACACAGAAATCGCATCGGAATTGAATATAAAAGGCACAGTGCCGACTTAAGTACAAGAAGAGTGAATCTTCTCAGAGTTTGTGCTTTGAGCGGCTCCTGGGAGACCAGTATTGGATTCCGATGCACCAGTGCAGGTTTGCTCTATCCCTTGGACCTTCACATTGACGATGAAGCACAGAAATCGCATCGGAATTGAATATAAAAGGCACAATGCCAACTTAAGTACAAGAAGAGTGAGTCTCCTAAGAGTTTGTGCTTTGAGCGCATTCTGGGAGACCAGTATTGGATTCCGATGCACCAGTGCAGGTTTACTGTATCCCTTGGACCTTCACATTCACGATGAAACACAGAAATCGCATCGGAATTGAATATAAAAGGCACAGTGTCGACTTAAGTACAAGAAGAGTGAATCATCTCAGAGTATGTGCTTTGAGCGGCTCCTAGGGAGACCAGTATTAGATTCCGATGCACCAGTGCAGGTTTACTCTATCCCTTGGACCTTCACATTGACGATGAAACACAGAAATCGCATCGGAATTGAATATAAAAGACACAATGCCGACTTAGGTACAAGAAGAGTGAGTCTCCTAAGAGTTTGTGGTTTGAGCGGCTCCTGGGAGACCAGTATTAGATTCCGATGCACCAGTGCAGGTTTACTGTATCCCTTGGACCTTCACATTGACAATGAAACACAGAAATCGCATCGGAATTGAATATAAAAGGCACAGTGCCGACTTAAGTACAAGAAGAGTGAATCTTCTCAGAGTTTGTGCTTTGAGCGGCTCCTGGGAGACCAGTATTGGATTCCGATGCACCAGTGCAGGTTTGCTCTATCCCTTGGACCTTCACATTGACGATGAAGCACAGAAATCGCATCGGAATTGAATATAAAAGGCACAATACCGACTTAAGTACAAGAAGAGTGAGTCTCCTAAGAGTTTGTGGTTTAAGCGGCTCCTGGGAGACCAGTATTAGAATCCGATGCACCAGTGCAGGTTTACTGTATCCCTTGGACCTTCACATTGACGATGAAACACAGAAATCGCATCGGAATTGAATATAAAAGGCCCAGTGCCGACTTAAGTACAAGAAGAGTGAATCTTCTAAGAGTTCTGCTTTGAGTGGCTCCTGGGAGACCAGTATTGGATTCCGATGCACCAGTGCAGGTTTTCTGTATCCCTTGGACCTTCACATTGACGATGAAACACAGAAATCGCATCGGAATTGAATGTAAAAGGCACAATGCCGACTTAAGTACAAGAAGAGTGAATCTTCTAAGAGTTTGTGCTTTGAGCGGATCCTGGGAGACCAGTATTGGATTCCGATGCACCAGTGCAGGTTTACTCTATCCCTTGGACCTTCACATTGACGATGAAACACAGAAATCGCATCGGAATTGAATATAAAAGGCACAATGCCGACTTAAGTACAAGAAGAGTGAGTCTCCTAAGAGTTTGTGGTTTGAGCGGCTCCTGGGAGACCAGTATTGGATTCCGATGCACCAGTGCAGGTTTACTGTAACCCTTGGACCTTCACATTGACGATGAAACACAGAAATCGCATCGGAAATGAATATAAAAGGCACAATACCGACTTAAGTACAATAAGAGTGAGTCTCCTAAGAGTTTGTGGTTTGAGCGGCTCCTGGGAGACCAGTATTGGATTCCGATGCACCAGTGCAGGTTTACTGTATCCCTTGGACTTTCACATTGACGATGAAACACAGAAATCGCATCGGAATTGAATATAAAAGGCACAGTGCCGACTTAAGTACAAGAAGAGTGAGTCTCTTAAGAGTTTGTGGTTTGAGCGGCTCCTGGGAGTCCAGTATTGGAATCCGATGCACCAGTGCAGGTTTACTGTATCCCTTGGACCTTCACATTGACGATGAAACACAGAAATCGCATCGGAATTGAATATAAAAGGCACAGTGCGACTTAAGTACAAGAAGAGTGAGAATCCTAAGAGTTTGTGCTTTGAGCGGCTCCTGGGAGACCAGTATTGGATTCCGATTCACCAATGCAGGTTTACTGTATCCCTTGGACCTTCACATTGACGATGAAACACAGAAATCGCATCGGAATTGAATATAAAATGCACAATACCGACTTAAGTACAAGAAGAGTGAGTCTCCTAAGAGTTTGTGTTTTTGACCGGCTCCTGGGAGACCAGTATTGGATTCCGATGCACCAGTGCAGGTTTACTGTATCCCTTGGATCTTCACATTGACGATGAAACACAGAAGTCGCATCGGAATTGAATATAAAGGCACAATGCCGACTTAAGTACAAGAAGAGTGAGTCTCCTAAGAGTTTGTGCTTTGAGCGGATCCTGGGAGACCAGTATTGGATTCCGATGCACCAGTGCAGGTTTACTGTATCCCTTGGGCCTTCACATTGACGATGAAACACAGAAATCGCATCGGAATTGAATATAAAAGGCACAGTGCCGACTTAAGTACAAGAAGAGTGAGTCTCCTAAGAGTTTGTGCTTTGAGCGGCTCCTGGGAGACCAGTATTGGATTCCGATTCACCAGTGCAGGTTTACTGTATCCCTTGGACCTTCACATTGACGATGAAACACAGAAATCGCATCGGAATTGAATATGAAAGGCACAATACCGACTTAAGTACAAGAAGAGTGAGTCTCCTAAGAGTTTGTGCTTTGAGCGGCTCCTGGGAGACCAGTATTGGATTCCGATGCACCAGTGCAGGTTTTCTGTATCCTTTGGACCTTCACATTGACGATGAAACACAGAAATCGCATCGGAATTGAATATAAAGGCACAATGCCGACTTAAGTACAAGAAGAGTGAGTCTCCTAAGGGTTTGTGCTATGAGCGGATCCTGGGAGACCAGTATTGATTTCCGATGCACCAGTGCAGGTTTACTGTATCCCTTGGACCTTCACATTGACGATGAAACACAGAAATCGCATCGGAAATGAATATAAAAGGCACAATACCGACTTAAGTACAAGAAGAGTGAGTCTCCTTAGAGTTTGTGGTCTGAGCGGCTCCTGGGAGACCAGTATTGGATTCCGATGCACCAGTGCAGGTTTACTGTATCCCTTGGACCTTCACATTGACGATGAAACACAGAAATCGCATCAGAATTGAATATAAAAGGCACAATACCGACTTACGTACAAGAAGAGTGAGTCTCCTAACAGTTTGTGCTTTGAGCGGCTCCTGGGAGACCAGTATTAGATTCCGATGCACCAGCGCAGGTTTACTGTATCCCTTGGACCTTCACATTGACAATGAAACACAGAAATCGCATCGGAATTGAATATAAAAGGCACAGTGCCGACTTAAGTACAAGAAGAGTGAATCTTCTCAGAGTTTGTGCTTTGAGCGGCTCCTGGGAGACCAGTATTGGATTCCGATTCACCAGTGCAGGTTTGCTCTATCCCTTGGACCTTCACATTGACGATGAAGCACAGAAATCGCATCGGAATTGAATATAAAAGGCACAATACCGACTTAAGTACAAGAAGAGTGAGTCTCCTAAGAGTTTGTGGTTTGAGCGGCTCCTGGGAGACCAGTATTAGAATCCGATGCACCAGTGCAGGTTTACTGTATCCCTTGGACCTTCACATTGACGATGAAACACAGAAATCGCATCGGAATTGAATATAAAAGGCCCAGTGCCGACTTAAGTACAAGAAGAGTGAATCTTCTAAGAGTTCTGCTTTGAGTGGCTCCTGGGAGACCAGTATTGGATTCCGATGCACCAGTGCAGGTTTTCTGTATCCCTTGGACCTTCACATTGACGATGAAACACAGAAATCGCATCGGAATTGAATGTAAAAGGCACAATGCCGACTTAAGTACAAGAAGAGTGAATCTTCTAAGAGTTTGTGCTTTGAGCGGATCCTGGGAGACCAGTATTGGATTCCGATGCACCAGTGCAGGTTTACTCTATCCCTTGGACCTTCACATTGACGATGAAACACAGAAATCGCATCGGAATTGAATATAAAAGGCACAATGCCGACTTAAGTACAAGAAGAGTGAGTCTCCTAAGAGTTTGTGGTTTGAGCGGCTCCTGGGAGACCAGTATTGGATTCCGATGCACCAGTGCAGGTTTACTGTAACCCTTGGACCTTCACATTGACGATGAAACACAGAAATCGCATCGGAAATGAATATAAAAGGCACAATACCGACTTAAGTACAAGAAGAGTGAGTCTCCTAAGAGTTTGTGGTTTGAGCGGCTCCTGGGAGACCAGTATTGGATTCCGATGCACCAGTGCAGGTTTACTGTATCCCTTGGACTTTCACATTGACGATGAAACACAGAAATCGCATCGGAATTGAATATAAAAGGCACAGTGCCGACTTAAGTACAAGAAGAGTGAGTCTCTTAAGAGTTTGTGGTTTGAGCGGCTCCTGGGAGTCCAGTATTGGAATCCGATGCACCAGTGCAGGTTTACTGTATCCCTTGGACCTTCACATTGACGATGAAACACAGAAATCGCATCGGAATTGAATATAAAAGGCACAGTGCGACTTAAGTACAAGAAGAGTGAGAATCCTAAGAGTTTGTGCTTTGAGCGGCTCCTGGGAGACCAGTATTGGATTCCGATTCACCAATGCAGGTTTACTGTATCCCTTGGACCTTCACATTGACGATGAAACACAGAAATCGCATCGGAATTGAATATAAAATGCACAATACCGACTTAAGTACAAGAAGAGTGAGTCTCCTAAGAGTTTGTGTTTTTGACCGGCTCCTGGGAGACCAGTATTGGATTCCGATGCACCAGTGCAGGTTTACTGTATCCCTTGGATCTTCACATTGACGATGAAACACAGAAGTCGCATCGGAATTGAATATAAAGGCACAATGTCGACTTAAGTACAAGAAGAGTGAGTCTCCTAAGAGTTTGTGCTTTGAGCGGATCCTGGGAGACCAGTATTGGATTCCGATGCACCAGTGCAGGTTTACTGTATCCCTTGGGCCTTCACATTGACGATGAAACACAGAAATCGCATCGGAATTGAATATAAAAGGCACAGTGCCGACTTAAGTACAAGAAGAGTGAGTCTCCTAAGAGTTTGTGCTTTGAGCGGCTCCTGGGAGACCAGTATTGGATTCCGATTCACCAGTGCAGGTTTACTGTATCCCTTGGACCTTCACATTGACGATGAAACACAGAAATCGCATCGGAATTGAATATGAAAGGCACAATACCGACTTAAGTACAAGAAGAGTGAGTCTCCTAAGAGTTTGTGCTTTGAGCGGCTCCTGGGAGACCAGTATTGGATTCCGATGCACCAGTGCAGGTTTTCTGTATCCTTTGGACCTTCACATTGACGATGAAACACAAAAATCGCATCGGAATTGAATATAAAGGCACAATGCCGACTTAAGTACAAGAAGAGTGAGTCTCCTAAGGGTTTGTGCTATGAGCGGATCCTGGGAGACCAGTATTGATTTCCGATGCACCAGTGCAGGTTTACTGTATCCCTTGGACCTTCACATTGACGATGAAACACAGAAATCGCATCGGAAATGAATATAAAAGGCACAATACCGACTTAAGTACAAGAAGAGTGAGTCTCCTTAGAGTTTGTGGTCTGAGCGGCTCCTGGGAGACCAGTATTGGATTCCGATGCACCAGTGCAGGTTTACTGTATCCCTTGGACCTTCACATTGACGATGAAACACAGATATCGCATCAGAATTGAATATAAAAGGCACAATACCGACTTAAGTACAAGAAGAGTGAATCTTCTCAGAGTTTGTGCTTTGAGCGGCTCCTGGGAGACCAGTATTGGATTCCGATTCACCAGTGCAGGTTTGCTCTATCCCTTGGACCTTCACATTGACGATGAAGCACAGAAATCGCATCGGAATTGAATATAAAAGGCACAATACCGACTTAAGTACAAGAAGAGTGAGTCTCCTAAGAGTTTGTGGTTTGAGCGGCTCCTGGGAGACCAGTATTAGAATCCGATGCACCAGTGCAGGTTTACTGTATCCCTTGGACCTTCACATTGACGATGAAACACAGAAATCGCATCGGAATTGAATATAAAAGGCCCAGTGCCGACTTAAGTACAAGAAGAGTGAATCTTCTAAGAGTTCTGCTTTGAGTGGCTCCTGGGAGACCAGTATTGGATTCCGATGCACCAGTGCAGGTTTTCTGTATCCCTTGGACCTTCACATTGACGATGAAACACAGAAATCGCATCGGAATTGAATGTAAAAGGCACAATGCCGACTTAAGTACAAGAAGAGTGAATCTTCTAAGAGTTTGTGCTTTGAGCGGATCCTGGGAGACCAGTATTGGATTCCGATGCACCAGTGCAGGTTTACTCTATCCCTTGGACCTTCACATTGACGATGAAACACAGAAATCGCATCGGAATTGAATATAAAAGGCACAATGCCGACTTAAGTACAAGAAGAGTGAGTCTCCTAAGAGTTTGTGGTTTGAGCGGCTCCTGGGAGACCAGTATTGGATTCCGATGCACCAGTGCAGGTTTACTGTAACCCTTGGACCTTCACATTGACGATGAAACACAGAAATCGCATCGGAAATGAATATAAAAGGCACAATACCGACTTAAGTACAAGAAGAGTGAGTCTCCTAAGAGTTTGTGGTTTGAGCGGCTCCTGGGAGACCAGTATTGGATTCCGATGCACCAGTGCAGGTTTACTGTATCCCTTGGACTTTCACATTGACGATGAAACACAGAAATCGCATCGGAATTGAATATAAAAGGCACAGTGCCGACTTAAGTACAAGAAGAGTGAGTCTCTTAAGAGTTTGTGGTTTGAGCGGCTCCTGGGAGTCCAGTATTGGAATCCGATGCACCAGTGCAGGTTTACTGTATCCCTTGGACCTTCACATTGACGATGAAACACAGAAATCGCATCGGAATTGAATATAAAAGGCACAGTGCGACTTAAGTACAAGAAGAGTGAGAATCCTAAGAGTTTGTGCTTTGAGCGGCTCCTGGGAGACCAGTATTGGATTCCGATTCACCAATGCAGGTTTACTGTATCCCTTGGACCTTCACATTGACGATGAAACACAGAAATCGCATCGGAATTGAATATAAAATGCACAATACCGACTTAAGTACAAGAAGAGTGAGTCTCCTAAGAGTTTGTGTTTTTGACCGGCTCCTGGGAGACCAGTATTGGATTCCGATGCACCAGTGCAGGTTTACTGTATCCCTTGGATCTTCACATTGACGATGAAACACAGAAGTCGCATCGGAATTGAATATAAAGGCACAATGCCGACTTAAGTACAAGAAGAGTGAGTCTCCTAAGAGTTTGTGCTTTGAGCGGATCCTGGGAGACCAGTATTGGATTCCGATGCACCAGTGCAGGTTTACTGTATCCCTTGGGCCTTCACATTGACGATGAAACACAGAAATCGCATCGGAATTGAATATAAAAGGCACAGTGCCGACTTAAGTACAAGAAGAGTGAGTCTCCTAAGAGTTTGTGCTTTGAGCGGCTCCTGGGAGACCAGTATTGGATTCCGATTCACCAGTGCAGGTTTACTGTATCCCTTGGACCTTCACATTGACGATGAAACACAGAAATCGCATCGGAATTGAATATGAAAGGCACAATACCGACTTAAGTACAAGAAGAGTGAGTCTCCTAAGAGTTTGTGCTTTGAGCGGCTCCTGGGAGACCAGTATTGGATTCCGATGCACCAGTGCAGGTTTTCTGTATCCTTTGGACCTTCACATTGACGATGAAACACAGAAATCGCATCGGAATTGAATATAAAGGCACAATGCCGACTTAAGTACAAGAAGAGTGAGTCTCCTAAGGGTTTGTGCTATGAGCGGATCCTGGGAGACCAGTATTGATTTCCGATGCACCAGTGCAGGTTTACTGTATCCCTTGGACCTTCACATTGACGATGAAACACAGAAATCGCATCGGAAATGAATATAAAAGGCACAATACCGACTTAAGTACAAGAAGAGTGAGTCTCCTTAGAGTTTGTGGTCTGAGCGGCTCCTGGGAGACCAGTATTGGAATCCGATGCACCAGTGCAGGTTTACTGTATCCCTTGGACCTTCACATTGACGATGAAACACAGAAATCGCATCAGAATTGAATATAAAAGGCACAATACCGACTTACGTACAAGAAGAGTGAGTCTCCTAACAGTTTGTGCTTTGAGCGGCTCCTGGGAGACCAGTATTAGATTCCGATGCACCAGCGCAGGTTTACTGTATCCCTTGGACCTTCACATTGACAATGAAACACAGAAATCGCATCGGAATTGAATATAAAAGGCACAGTGCCGACTTAAGTACAAGAAGAGTGAATCTTCTCAGAGTTTGTGCTTTGAGCGGCTCCTGGGAGACCAGTATTGGATTCCGATTCACCAGTGCAAGTTTTCTCTATCCCTTGGACCTTCACATTGACGATGAAGCACAGAAATCGCATCGGAATTGAATATAAAAGGCACAATACCGACTTAAGTACAAGAAGAGTGAGTCTCCTAAGAGTTTGTGGTTTGAGCGGCTCCTGGGAGACCAGTATTAGAATCCGATGCACCAGTGCTGGTTTACTGTATCCCTTGGACCTTCACATTGACGATGAAACACAGAAATCGCATCGGAATTGAATATAAAAGGCCCAGTGCCGACTTAAGTACAAGAAGAGTGAATCTTCTAAGAGTTCTGCTTTGAGTGGCTCCTGGGAGACCAGTATTGGATTCCGATGCACCAGTGCAGGTTTTCTGTATCCCTTGGACCTTCACATTGACGATGAAACACAGAAATCGCATCGGAATTGAATGTAAAAGGCACAATGCCGACTTAAGTACAAGAAGAGTGAATCTTCTAAGAGTTTGTGCTTTGAGCGGCTCCTGGGAGACCAGTATTGGATTCCGATTCACCAATGCAGGTTTACTGTATCCCTTGGACCTTCACATTGACGATGAAACACAGAAATCGCATCGGAATTGAATATAAAATGCACAATACCGACTTAAGTACAAGAAGAGTGAGTCTCCTAAGAGTTTGTGTTTTTGACCGGCTCCTGGGAGACCAGTATTGGATTCCGATGCACCAGTGCAGGTTTACTGTATCCCTTGGATCTTCACATTGACGATGAAACACAGAAGTCGCATCGGAATTGAATATAAAGGCACAATGCCGACTTAAGTACAAGAAGAGTGAGTCTCCTAAGAGTTTGTGCTTTGAGCGGATCCTGGGAGACCAGTATTGGATTCCGATGCACCAGTGCAGGTTTACTGTATCCCTTGGGCCTTCACATTGACGATGAAACACAGAAATCGCATCGGAATTGAATATAAAAGGCACAGTGCCGACTTAAGTACAAGAAGAGTGAGTCTCCTAAGAGTTTGTGCTTTGAGCGGCTCCTGGGAGACCAGTATTGGATTCCGATTCACCAGTGCAGGTTTACTGTATCCCTTGGACCTTCACATTGACGATGAAACACAGAAATCGCATCGGAATTGAATATGAAAGGCACAATACCGACTTAAGTACAAGAAGAGTGAGTCTCCTAAGAGTTTGTGCTTTGAGCGGCTCCTGGGAGACCAGTATTGGATTCCGATGCACCAGTGCAGGTTTTCTGTATCCTTTGGACCTTCACATTGACGATGAAACACAGAAATCGCATCGGAATTGAATATAAAGGCACAATGCCGACTTAAGTACAAGAAGAGTGAGTCTCCTAAGGGTTTGTGCTATGAGCGGATCCTGGGAGACCAGTATTGATTTCCGATGCACCAGTGCAGGTTTACTGTATCCCTTGGACCTTCACATTGACGATGAAACACAGAAATCGCATCGGAAATGAATATAAAAGGCACAATACCGACTTAAGTACAAGAAGAGTGAGTCTCCTTAGAGTTTGTGGTCTGAGCGGCTCCTGGGAGACCAGTATTGGATTCCGATGCACCAGTGCAGGTTTACTGTATCCCTTGGACCTTCACATTGACGATGAAACACAGAAATCGCATCAGAATTGAATATAAAAGGCACAATACCGACTTACGTACAAGAAGAGTGAGTCTCCTAACAGTTTGTGCTTTGAGCGGCTCCTGGGAGACCAGTATTAGATTCCGATGCACCAGCGCAGGTTTACTGTATCCCTTGGACCTTCACATTGACAATGAAACACAGAAATCGCATCGGAATTGAATATAAAAGGCACAGTGCCGACTTAAGTACAAGAAGAGTGAATCTTCTCAGAGTTTGTGCTTTGAGCGGCTCCTGGGAGACCAGTATTGGATTCCGATTCACCAGTGCAGGTTTGCTCTATCCCTTGGACCTTCACATTGACGATGAAGCACAGAAATCGCATCGGAATTGAATATAAAAGGCACAATACCGACTTAAGTACAAGAAGAGTGAGTCTCCTAAGAGTTTGTGGTTTGAGCGGCTCCTGGGAGACCAGTATTAGAATCCGATGCACCAGTGCAGGTTTACTGTATCCCTTGGACCTTCACATTGACGATGAAACACAGAAATCGCATCGGAATTGAATATAAAAGGCCCAGTGCCGACTTAAGTACAAGAAGAGTGAATCTTCTAAGAGTTCTGCTTTGAGTGGCTCCTGGGAGACCAGTATTGGATTCCGATGCACCAGTGCAGGTTTTCTGTATCCCTTGGACCTTCACATTGACGATGAAACACAGAAATCGCATCGGAATTGAATGTAAAAGGCACAATGCCGACTTAAGTACAAGAAGAGTGAATCTTCTAAGAGTTTGTGCTTTGAGCGGATCCTGGGAGACCAGTATTGGATTCCGATGCACCAGTGCAGGTTTACTCTATCCCTTGGACCTTCACATTGACGATGAAACACAGAAATCGCATCGGAATTGAATATAAAAGGCACAATGCCGACTTAAGTACAAGAAGAGTGAGTCTCCTAAGAGTTTGTGGTTTGAGCGGCTCCTGGGAGACCAGTATTGGATTCCGATGCACCAGTGCAGGTTTACTGTAACCCTTGGACCTTCACATTGACGATGAAACACAGAAATCGCATCGGAAATGAATATAAAAGGCACAATACCGACTTAAGTACAAGAAGAGTGAGTCTCCTAAGAGTTTGTGGTTTGAGCGGCTCCTGGGAGACCAGTATTGGATTCCGATGCACCAGTGCAGGTTTACTGTATCCCTTGGACTTTCACATTGACGATGAAACACAGAAATCGCATCGGAATTGAATATAAAAGGCACAGTGCCGACTTAAGTACAAGAAGAGTGAGTCTCTTAAGAGTTTGTGGTTTGAGCGGCTCCTGGGAGTCCAGTATTGGAATCCGATGCACCAGTGCAGGTTTACTGTATCCCTTGGACCTTCACATTGACGATGAAACACAGAAATCGCATCGGAATTGAATATAAAAGGCACAGTGCGACTTAAGTACAAGAAGAGTGAGAATCCTAAGAGTTTGTGCTTTGAGCGGCTCCTGGGAGACCAGTATTGGATTCCGATTCACCAATGCAGGTTTACTGTATCCCTTGGACCTTCACATTGACGATGAAACACAGAAATCGCATCGGAATTGAATATAAAATGCACAATACCGACTTAAGTACAAGAAGAGTGAGTCTCCTAAGAGTTTGTGTTTTTGACCGGCTCCTGGGAGACCAGTATTGGATTCCGATGCACCAGTGCAGGTTTACTGTATCCCTTGGATCTTCACATTGACGATGAAACACAGAAGTCGCATCGGAATTGAATATAAAGGCACAATGTCGACTTAAGTACAAGAAGAGTGAGTCTCCTAAGAGTTTGTGCTTTGAGCGGATCCTGGGAGACCAGTATTGGATTCCGATGCACCAGTGCAGGTTTACTGTATCCCTTGGGCCTTCACATTGACGATGAAACACAGAAATCGCATCGGAATTGAATATAAAAGGCACAGTGCCGACTTAAGTACAAGAAGAGTGAGTCTCCTAAGAGTTTGTGCTTTGAGCGGCTCCTGGGAGACCAGTATTGGATTCCGATTCACCAGTGCAGGTTTACTGTATCCCTTGGACCTTCACATTGACGATGAAACACAGAAATCGCATCGGAATTGAATATGAAAGGCACAATACCGACTTAAGTACAAGAAGAGTGAGTCTCCTAAGAGTTTGTGCTTTGAGCGGCTCCTGGGAGACCAGTATTGGATTCCGATGCACCAGTGCAGGTTTTCTGTATCCTTTGGACCTTCACATTGACGATGAAACACAGAAATCGCATCGGAATTGAATATAAAGGCACAATGCCGACTTAAGTACAAGAAGAGTGAGTCTCCTAAGGGTTTGTGCTATGAGCGGATCCTGGGAGACCAGTATTGATTTCCGATGCACCAGTGCAGGTTTACTGTATCCCTTGGACCTTCACATTGACGATGAAACACAGAAATCGCATCGGAAATGAATATAAAAGGCACAATACCGACTTAAGTACAAGAAGAGTGAGTCTCCTTAGAGTTTGTGGTCTGAGCGGCTCCTGGGAGACCAGTATTGGATTCCGATGCACCAGTGCAGGTTTACTGTATCCCTTGGACCTTCACATTGACGATGAAACACAGAAATCGCATCAGAATTGAATATAAAAGGCACAATACCGACTTAAGTACAAGAAGAGTGAATCTTCTCAGAGTTTGTGCTTTGAGCGGCTCCTGGGAGACCAGTATTGGATTCCGATTCACCAGTGCAGGTTTGCTCTATCCCTTGGACCTTCACATTGACGATGAAGCACAGAAATCGCATCGGAATTGAATATAAAAGGCACAATACCGACTTAAGTACAAGAAGAGTGAGTCTCCTAAGAGTTTGTGGTTTGAGCGGCTCCTGGGAGACCAGTATTAGAATCCGATGCACCAGTGCAGGTTTACTGTATCCCTTGGACCTTCACATTGACGATGAAACACAGAAATCGCATCGGAATTGAATATAAAAGGCCCAGTGCCGACTTAAGTACAAGAAGAGTGAATCTTCTAAGAGTTCTGCTTTGAGTGGCTCCTGGGAGACCAGTATTGGATTCCGATGCACCAGTGCAGGTTTTCTGTATCCCTTGGACCTTCACATTGACGATGAAACACAGAAATCGCATCGGAATTGAATGTAAAAGGCACAATGCCGACTTAAGTACAAGAAGAGTGAATCTTCTAAGAGTTTGTGCTTTGAGCGGATCCTGGGAGACCAGTATTGGATTCCGATGCACCAGTGCAGGTTTACTCTATCCCTTGGACCTTCACATTGACGATGAAACACAGAAATCGCATCGGAATTGAATATAAAAGGCACAATGCCGACTTAAGTACAAGAAGAGTGAGTCTCCTAAGAGTTTGTGGTTTGAGCGGCTCCTGGGAGACCAGTATTGGATTCCGATGCACCAGTGCAGGTTTACTGTAACCCTTGGACCTTCACATTGACGATGAAACACAGAAATCGCATCGGAAATGAATATAAAAGGCACAATACCGACTTAAGTACAAGAAGAGTGAGTCTCCTAAGAGTTTGTGGTTTGAGCGGCTCCTGGGAGACCAGTATTGGATTCCGATGCACCAGTGCAGGTTTACTGTATCCCTTGGACTTTCACATTGACGATGAAACACAGAAATCGCATCGGAATTGAATATAAAAGGCACAGTGCCGACTTAAGTACAAGAAGAGTGAGTCTCTTAAGAGTTTGTGGTTTGAGCGGCTCCTGGGAGTCCAGTATTGGAATCCGATGCACCAGTGCAGGTTTACTGTATCCCTTGGACCTTCACATTGACGATGAAACACAGAAATCGCATCGGAATTGAATATAAAAGGCACAGTGCGACTTAAGTACAAGAAGAGTGAGAATCCTAAGAGTTTGTGCTTTGAGCGGCTCCTGGGAGACCAGTATTGGATTCCGATTCACCAATGCAGGTTTACTGTATCCCTTGGACCTTCACATTGACGATGAAACACAGAAATCGCATCGGAATTGAATATAAAATGCACAATACCGACTTAAGTACAAGAAGAGTGAGTCTCCTAAGAGTTTGTGTTTTTGACCGGCTCCTGGGAGACCAGTATTGGATTCCGATGCACCAGTGCAGGTTTACTGTATCCCTTGGATCTTCACATTGACGATGAAACACAGAAGTCGCATCGGAATTGAATATAAAGGCACAATGCCGACTTAAGTACAAGAAGAGTGAGTCTCCTAAGAGTTTGTGCTTTGAGCGGATCCTGGGAGACCAGTATTGGATTCCGATGCACCAGTGCAGGTTTACTGTATCCCTTGGGCCTTCACATTGACGATGAAACACAGAAATCGCATCGGAATTGAATATAAAAGGCACAGTGCCGACTTAAGTACAAGAAGAGTGAGTCTCCTAAGAGTTTGTGCTTTGAGCGGCTCCTGGGAGACCAGTATTGGATTCCGATTCACCAGTGCAGGTTTACTGTATCCCTTGGACCTTCACATTGACGATGAAACACAGAAATCGCATCGGAATTGAATATGAAAGGCACAATACCGACTTAAGTACAAGAAGAGTGAGTCTCCTAAGAGTTTGTGCTTTGAGCGGCTCCTGGGAGACCAGTATTGGATTCCGATGCACCAGTGCAGGTTTTCTGTATCCTTTGGACCTTCACATTGACGATGAAACACAGAAATCGCATCGGAATTGAATATAAAGGCACAATGCCGACTTAAGTACAAGAAGAGTGAGTCTCCTAAGGGTTTGTGCTATGAGCGGATCCTGGGAGACCAGTATTGATTTCCGATGCACCAGTGCAGGTTTACTGTATCCCTTGGACCTTCACATTGACGATGAAACACAGAAATCGCATCGGAAATGAATATAAAAGGCACAATACCGACTTAAGTACAAGAAGAGTGAGTCTCCTTAGAGTTTGTGGTCTGAGCGGCTCCTGGGAGACCAGTATTGGATTCCGATGCACCAGTGCAGGTTTACTGTATCCCTTGGACCTTCACATTGACGATGAAACACAGAAATCGCATCAGAATTGAATATAAAAGGCACAATACCGACTTACGTACAAGAAGAGTGAGTCTCCTAACAGTTTGTGCTTTGAGCGGCTCCTGGGAGACCAGTATTAGATTCCGATGCACCAGCGCAGGTTTACTGTATCCCTTGGACCTTCACATTGACAATGAAACACAGAAATCGCATCGGAATTGAATATAAAAGGCACAGTGCCGACTTAAGTACAAGAAGAGTGAATCTTCTCAGAGTTTGTGCTTTGAGCGGCTCCTGGGAGACCAGTATTGGATTCCGATTCACCAGTGCAGGTTTTCTCTATCCCTTGGACCTTCACATTGACGATGAAGCACAGAAATCGCATCGGAATTGAATATAAAAGGCACAATACCGACTTAAGTACAAGAAGAGTGAGTCTCCTAAGAGTTTGTGGTTTGAGCGGCTCCTGGGAGACCAGTATTAGAATCCGATGCACCAGTGCAGGTTTACTGTATCCCTTGGACCTTCACATTGACGATGAAACACAGAAATCGCATCGGAATTGAATATAAAAGGCCCAGTGCCGACTTAAGTACAAGAAGAGTGAATCTTCTAAGAGTTCTGCTTTGAGTGGCTCCTGGGAGACCAGTATTGGATTCCGATGCACCAGTGCAGGTTTTCTGTATCCCTTGGACCTTCACATTGACGATGAAGCACAGAAATCGCATCGGAATTGAATGTAAAAGGCACAATGCCGACTTAAGTACAAGAAGAGTGAATCTTCTAAGAGTTTGTGCTTTGAGCGGATCCTGGGAGACCAGTATTGGATTCCGATGCACCAGTGCAGGTTTACTCTATCCCTTGGACCTTCACATTGACGATGAAACACAGAAATCGCATCGGAATTGAATATAAAAGGCACAATGCCGACTTAAGTACAAGAAGAGTGAGTCTCCTAAGAGTTTGTGGTTTGAGCGGCTCCTGGGAGACCAGTATTGGATTCCGATGCACCAGTGCAGGTTTACTGTAACCCTTGGACCTTCACATTGACGATGAAACACAGAAATCGCATCGGAAATGAATATAAAAGGCACAATACCGACTTAAGTACAAGAAGAGTGAGTCTCCTAAGAGTTTGTGGTTTGAGCGGCTCCTGGGAGACCAGTATTGGATTCCGATGCACCAGTGCAGGTTTACTGTATCCCTTGGACTTTCACATTGACGATGAAACACAGAAATCGCATCGGAATTGAATATAAAAGGCACAGTGCCGACTTAAGTACAAGAAGAGTGAGTCTCTTAAGAGTTTGTGGTTTGAGCGGCTCCTGGGAGTCCAGTATTGGAATCCGATGCACCAGTGCAGGTTTACTGTATCCCTTGGACCTTCACATTGACGATGAAACACAGAAATCGCATCGGAATTGAATATAAAAGGCACAGTGCGACTTAAGTACAAGAAGAGTGAGAATCCTAAGAGTTTGTGCTTTGAGCGGCTCCTGGGAGACCAGTATTGGATTCCGATTCACCAATGCAGGTTTACTGTATCCCTTGGACCTTCACATTGACGATGAAACACAGAAATCGCATCGGAATTGAATATAAAATGCACAATACCGACTTAAGTACAAGAAGAGTGAGTCTCCTAAGAGTTTGTGTTTTTGACCGGCTCCTGGGAGACCAGTATTGGATTCCGATGCACCAGTGCAGGTTTACTGTATCCCTTGGATCTTCACATTGACGATGAAACACAGAAGTCGCATCGGAATTGAATATAAAGGCACAATGCCGACTTAAGTACAAGAAGAGTGAGTCTCCTAAGAGTTTGTGCTTTGAGCGGATCCTGGGAGACCAGTATTGGATTCCGATGCACCAGTGCAGGTTTACTGTATCCCTTGGGCCTTCACATTGACGATGAAACACAGAAATCGCATCGGAATTGAATATAAAAGGCACAGTGCCGACTTAAGTACAAGAAGAGTGAGTCTCCTAAGAGTTTGTGGTTTGAGCGGCTCCTGGGAGACCAGTATTGGATTCCGATGCAGCAGTGCAGGTTTACTGTATCCCTTGGACCTTCACATTGACGATGAAACACTGTAATCGCATCGGAATTGAATATAAAAGGCACAGTGCCGACTTAAGTACAAGAAGAGTGAGTCTCCTAAGAGTTTGTGCTTTGAGCGGCTCCTGGGAGACCAGTATTGGATTCCGATTCACCAGTGCAGGTTTACTGTATCCCTTGGACCTTCACATTGACGATGAAACACAGAAATCGCATCGGAATTGAATATGAAAGGCACAATACCGACTTAAGTACAAGAAGAGTGAGTCTCCTAAGAGTTTGTGCTTTGAGCGGCTCCTGGGAGACCAGTATTGGATTCCGATGCACCAGTGCAGGTTTTCTGTATCCTTTGGACCTTCACATTGACGATGAAACACAGAAATCGCATCGGAATTGAATATAAAGGCACAATGCCGACTTAAGTACAAGAAGAGTGAGTCTCCTAAGGGTTTGTGCTATGAGCGGATCCTGGGAGACCAGTATTGATTTCCGATGCACCAGTGCAGGTTTACTGTATCCCTTGGACCTTCACATTGACGATGAAACACAGAAATCGCATCGGAAATGAATATAAAAGGCACAATACCGACTTAAGTACAAGAAGAGTGAGTCTCCTTAGAGTTTGTGGTCTGAGCGGCTCCTGGGAGACCAGTATTGGATTCCGATGCACCAGTGCAGGTTTACTGTATCCCTTGGACCTTCACATTGACGATGAAACACAGAAATCGCATCAGAATTGAATATAAAAGGCACAATACCGACTTACGTACAAGAAGAGTGAGTCTCCTAACAGTTTGTGCTTTGAGCGGCTCCTGGGAGACCAGTATTAGATTCCGATGCACCAGCGCAGGTTTACTGTATCCCTTGGACCTTCACATTGACAATGAAACACAGAAATCGCATCGGAATTGAATATAAAAGGCACAGTGCCGACTTAAGTACAAGAAGAGTGAATCTTCTCAGAGTTTGTGCTTTGAGCGGCTCCTGGGAGACCAGTATTGGATTCCGATGCACCAGTGCAGGTTTGCTCTATCCCTTGGACCTTCACATTGACGATGAAGCACAGAAATCGCATCGGAATTGAATATAAAAGGCACAATACCGACTTAAGTACAAGAAGAGTGAGTCTCCTAAGAGTTTGTGCTTTGAGCGGCTCCTGGGAGACCAGTATTAGAATCCGATGCACCAGTGCAGGTTTACTGTATCCCTTGGACCTTCACATTGACGATGAAACACAGAAATCGCATCGGAATTGAATATAAAAGGCCCAGTGCCGACTTAAGTACAAGAAGAGTGAATCTTCTAAGAGTTCTGCTTTGAGTGGCTCCTGGGAGACCAGTATTGGATTCCGATGCACCAGTGCAGGTTTTCTGTATCCCTTGGACCTTCACATTGACGATGAAACACAGAAATCGCATCGGAATTGAATGTAAAAGGCACAATGCCGACTTAAGTACAAGAAGAGTGAATCTTCTAAGAGTTTGTGCTTTGAGCGGATCCTGGGAGACCAGTATTGGATTCCGATGCACCAGTGCAGGTTTTCTCTATCCCTTGGACCTTCACATTGACGATGAAACACAGAAATCGCATCGGAATTGAATATAAAAGGCACAATGCCGATTTAAGTACAAGAAGAGTGAGTCTCCTAAGAGTTTGTGGTTTGAGCGGCTCCTGGGAGACCAGTATTGGATTCCGATGCACCAGTGCAGGTTTACTGTAACCCTTGGACCTTCACATTGACGATGAAACACAGAAATCGCATCGGAATTGAATATAAAAGGCACAATACCGACTTAAGTACAAGAAGAGTGAGTCTCCTAAGAGTTTGTGGTTTGAGCGGCTCCTGGGAGACCAGTATTGGATTCCGATGCACCAGTGCAGGTTTACTGTATCCCTTGGACTTTCACATTGACGATGAAACACAGAAATCGCATCGGAATTGAATATAAAAGGCACAGTGCCGACTTAAGTACAAGAAGAGTGAGTCTCTTAAGAGTTTGTGGTTTGAGCGGCTCCTGGGAGACCAGTATTGGAATCCGATGCACCAGTGCAGGTTTACTGTATCCCTTGGACCTTCACATTGACGATGAAACACAGAAATCGCATCGGAATTGAATATAAAAGGCACAGTGCGACTTAAGTACAAGAAGAGTGAGAATCCTAAGAGTTTGTGCTTTGAGCGGCTCCTGGGAGACCAGTATTGGATTCCGATTCACCAATGCAGGTTTACTGTATCCCTTGGACCTTCACATTGACGATGAAACACAGAAATCGCATCGGAATTGAATATAAAATGCACAATACCGACTTAAGTACAAGAAGAGTGAGTCTCCTAAGAGTTTGTGTTTTTGACCGGCTCCTGGGAGACCAGTATTGGATTCCGATGCACCAGTGCAGGTTTACTGTATCCCTTGGATCTTCACATTGACGATGAAACACAGAAGTCGCATCGGAATTGAATATAAAGGCACAATGCCGACTTAAGTACAAGAAGAGTGAGTCTCCTAAGAGTTTGTGCTTTGAGCGGATCCTGGGAGACCAGTATTGGATTCCGATGCACCAGTGCAGGTTTACTGTATCCCTTGGGCCTTCACATTGACGATGAAACACAGAAATCGCATCGGAATTGAATATAAAAGGCACAGTGCCGACTTAAGTACAAGAAGAGTGAGTCTCCTAAGAGTTTGTGGTTTGAGCGGCTCCTGGGAGACCAGTATTGGATTCCGATGCAGCAGTGCAGGTTTACTGTATCCCTTGGACCTTCACATTGACGATGAAACACTGTAATCGCATCGGAATTGAATATAAAAGGCACAGTGCCGACTTAAGTACAAGAAGAGTGAGTCTCCTAAGAGTTTGTGCTTTGAGCGGCTCCTGGGAGACCAGTATTGGATTCCGATTCACCAGTGCAGGTTTACTGTATCCCTTGGACCTTCACATTGACGATGAAACACAGAAATCGCATCGGAATTGAATATGAAAGGCACAATACCGACTTCAGTACAAGAAGAGTGAGTCTCCTAAGAGTTTGTGCTTTGAGCGGCTCCTGGGAGACCAGTATTGGATTCCGATGCACCAGTGCAGGTTTTCTGTATCCTTTGGACCTTCACATTGACGATGAAACACAGAAATCGCATCGGAATTGAATATAAAGGCACAATGCCGACTTAAGTACAAGAAGAGTGAGTCTCCTAAGGGTTTGTGCTATGAGCGGATCCTGGGAGACCAGTATTGATTTCCGATGCACCAGTGCAGGTTTACTGTATCCCTTGGACCTTCACATTGACGATGAAACACAGAAATCGCATCGGAAATGAATATAAAAGGCACAATACCGACTTAAGTACAAGAAGAGTGAGTCTCCTTAGAGTTTGTGGTCTGAGCGGCTCCTGGGAGACCAGTATTGGATTCCGATGCACCAGTGCAGGTTTACTGTATCCCTTGGACCTTCACATTGACGATGAAACACAGAAATCGCATCAGAATTGAAAATAAAAGGCACAATACCGACTTACGTACAAGAAGAGTGAGTCTCCTAACAGTTTGTGCTTTGAGCGGCTCCTGGGAGATTAGTATTGAATTCCGATGCACCAGTGCAGGTTTACTGTATCCCTAGGACCTTCACATTGACGATGAAACACAGAAATCGCATCGGAATTGAATATAAAAGGCACAATGCCGACTTAAGTACAAGAAGAGTGAGTCTCCTAAGAGTTTGTGCTTTGAGCAGATCCTGGGAGACCAGTATTGGATTCCGATGCACCAGTGCAAGTTTACTGTATCCCTTGGACCTTCACATTGACGATGAAACACAGAAATCGCATCGGAATTGAATATAACAGGCACAGTGCCGACTTAAGTACAAGAAGAGTGAATATTCTCAGAGTTTGTGCTTTGAGCGGCTCCTGGGAGACCAGTATTGGATTCCGATGCACCAGTGCAGTTTTACTCTATCCCTTGGACCTTCCCATTGACAATGAAACACAGAAATCGCACCGGAAATGAATATAAAAGGCACAATACCACTTAAGTACAAGAAGAGTGAGTCTCCTAAGAATTTGGGGTTTGAGCGGCTCCTGGGAGACCAGTATTAGATTCCGATGCACCAGTGCAGGTTTACTGTATCCCTTGGACCTTCACATTGACGATGAAACACAGAAATCGCATCGCAATTGAATATAAAAGGCACAGTGACGACTTAAGTACAAGAAGAGTGAATCTTCTCAGAGTTTGTGCTTTGAGCGGCTCCTGGGAGACCAGTATTAGATTCCGATGCACCAGTGCAGGTTTACTGTATCCCTTGGACCTTCACTTTGACAATGAAACACAGAAATCGCATCGGAATTGAATATAAAAGGCACAATGCCGACTTAAGTACAAGAAGAGTGAGTCTCCTAAGAGTTTGTGCTTTGAGCGCATCCTGGGAGACCAGTATTGGATTCCGATGCACCAGTGCAGGTTTTCTGTATCCCTTGGACCTTCACATTGACGATGAAACACAGAAATCGCATCGGAATTGAATATAAAAGGCACAGTGCCGACTTAAGTACAAGAAGAGTGAATCATCTCAGAGTATGTGCTTTGAGCGGCTCCTAGGGAGACCAGTATTAGATTCCGATGCACCAGTGCAGGTTTACTCTATCCCTTGGACCTTCACATTGACGATGAAACTCAGAAATCGCATCGGAATTGAATATAAAAGACACAATGCCGACTTAAGTACAAGAAGAGTGAGTCTCCTAAGAGTTTGTGCTTTGAGCGGCTCCTGGGAGACCAGTATTAGATTCCGATGCACCAGTGCAGGTTTACTGTATCCCTTGGACCTTCACATTGACAATGAAACACAGAAATCGCATCGGAATTGAATATAAAAGGCACAGTGCCGACTTAAGTACAAGAAGAGTGAATCTTCTCAGAGTTTGTGCTTTGAGCGGCTCCTGGGAGACCAGTATTGGATTCCGATGCACCAGTGCAGGTTTGCTCTATCCCTTGGACCTTCACATTGACGATGAAGCACAGAAATCGCATCGGAATTGAATATAAAAGGCACAATACCGACTTAAGTACAAGAAGAGTGAGTCTCCTAAGAGTTTGTGGTTTGAGCGGCTCCTGGGAGACCAGTATTGGATTCCGATGCACCAGTGCAGGTTTACTGTATCCCTTGGACCTTCACATTGACGATGAAACACAGAAATCGCATCGGAATTGAATATAAAAGGCACAGTGCGACTTAAGTACAAGAAGAGTGAGAATCCTAAGAGTTTGTGCTTTGAGCGGCTCCTGGATGACCAGTATTGGATTCCGATTCACCAATGCAGGTTTACTGTATCCCTTGGACCTTCACATTGACGATGAAACACAGAAATCGCATCGGAATTGAATATAAAAGGCACAATACCGACTTAAGTACAAGAAGAGTGAGTCTCCTAAGAGTTTGTGGTTTGAGCGGCTCCTGGGAGACCAGTATTGGATTCCGATCCACCAGTGCAGGTTTACTGTATCCCTTGGACCTTCACATTGACGATGAAACACAGAAATCGCATCGGAATTGAATATAAAGGCACAATGCCGACTTAAGTACAAGAAGAGTGAGTCTCCTAAGAGTTTGTGCTTTGAGCGGATCCTGGGAGACCAGTATTGGATTCCGATGCACCAGTGCAGGTTTACTGTATCCCTTGGACCTTCACATTGACGATGAAACACAGAAATCGCATCGGAATTGAATATAAAAGGCACAATACCGACTTAAGTACAAGAAGAGTGAGTCTCCTAAGAGTTTGTGCTTTGAGCGGCTCCTGGGAGACCAGTATTGGATTCCGATGCACCAGTGCAGGTTTACTGTATCCCTTGGACCTTCACATTGACGATGAAACACAGAAATCGCATCGGAATTGAATATAAAGGCACAATGCCGACTTAAGTACAAGAAGAGTGAGTCTCCTAAGAGTTTGTGCTACGAGCGGATCCTGGGAGACCAGTATTGGATTCCGATGCACCAGTGCAGGTTTACTGTATCCCTTGGACCTTCACATTGACGATGAAACACAGAAATCGCATCGGAATTGAATATAAAAGGCACAATACCGACTTACGTATAAGAAGAGTGAGTCTCCTAAGAGTTTGTGGTCTGAGCGGCACCTGGGAGACCAGTATTGGATTCCGATGCACCAGTGCAGCTTTACTGTATCCCTTGGACCTTCACATTGACGATGAAACACAGAAATCGCATCGGAATTGAATATAAAAGGCTCAATACCGACATAAGTACAAGAAGAGTGAGTCTCCTAACAGTTTGTGCTTTGAGCGGCTCCTGGGAGACCAGTATTGGATTCCGATTCACCAGTGCAGGTTTACTGTATCCCTTGGACCTTCACATTGACGATGAAACACAGAAATCGCATCGAAATTGAATATAAAAGGCACAATGCCGACTTAAGTACAAGAAGAGTGAGTCTCCTAAGAGTTTGTGCTTTGAGCACATCCTGGGAGACCAGTATTGGATTCCGATGCACCAGTTCAAGTTTACTGTATCCCTTGGACCTTCACATTGACGATGAAACACAGAAATCGCATCGGAATTGAATATAACAGGCACAGTGCCGACTTAAGTACAAGAAGAGTGAATATTCTCAGAGTTTGTGGTTTGAGCGGCTCCTGGGAGACCAGTATTGGATTCCGATGCACCAGTGCAGTTTTACTCTATCCCTTGGGCCTTCCCATTGACAATGAAACATAGAAATCGCATCGGAATTGAATATAAAAGGCACAATACCACTTAAGTACAAGAAGAGTGAGTCTCCTAAGAATTTGTGGTTTGAGCGGCTCCTGGGAGACCAGTATTGGATTCCGATGCACCACATCAGGTTTACTCTATCCCTTGTACCTTCACATTGACAATGAAACACAGAAATCGCATCGGAATTGAATATAAAAGGCACAATGCCGACTTAAGTACAAGAAGAGTGAGTCTCCTAAGAGTTTGTGCTTTGAGCGGATCCTGGGAGACCAGTATTGGATTCCGATGCACCAGTGCAGGTTTACTGTATCCCTTGGACCTTCACATTGACGATGAAACACAGAAATCGCATCGGCATTGAATATAAAAGTCACAGTGCCGACATAAGTACAAGAAGAGTGAATCTTCTCAGAGTTTGTGCTTTAAGCGGCTCCTGGGAGACCAGTATTGGATTCCGATGCCCCAGTGCAGGTTTACTCTATCCCTTGGACCTTCACATTGACGATGAAACACAGAAATCGCATCGGAATTGAATATAAAAGGCACAATGCCGACTTAAGTACAAGATGAATGAGTCTCCTAAGGGTTTGTGGTTTGAGCGGCTCCTGGGAGACCAGTATTGGATTCCGATGCACCAGTGCAGGTTTACTGTATCCCTTGGACTTTCACATTGACGATGAAACACAGAAATCGCATCGGAATTGAATATAAAAGGCACAGTGCCGACTTAAGTACAAGAAGAGTGAGTCTCTTAAGAGTTTGTGGTTTGAGCGGCTCCTGGGAGACCAGTATTGGAATCCGATGCACCAGTGCAGGTTTACTGTATCCCTTGGACCTTCACATTGACGATGAAACACAGAAATCGCATCGGCATTGAATATAAAAGTCACAGTGCCGACTTATGTACAAGAAGAGTGAATCTTCTCAGAGTTTGTGCTTTGAGCGGCTCCTGGGAGACCAGTATTGGATTCCGATGCACCAGTGCAGGTTTACTCTATCCCTTGGACCTTCACATTGACGATGAAACACAGAAATCGCATCGGAATTGAATATAAAAGGCACAGTGCCGACCTAAGTACAAGAAGAGTGAGTCTCCTAAGAGTTTGTGGTTTGAGCGGCTCCTGGGAGACCAGTATTGGATTCCGATGCACCAGTGCAGGTTTACTGTATCCCTTGGACTTTCACATTGACGATGAAACACAGAAATCGCATCGGAATTGAATATAAAAGGCACAGTGCCGACTTAAGTACAAGAAGAGTGAGTCTCTTAAGAGTTTGTGGTTTGAGCGGCCCCTGGGAGACCAGTATTGGAATCCGATGCACCAGTGCAGGTTTACTGTATCCCTTGGACCTTCACATTGACGATGAAACACAGAAATCGCATCGGAATTGAATATAAAAGGCACAGTGCGACTTAAGTACAAGAAGAGTGAGAATCCTAAGAGTTTGTGATTTGAGCGGCTCCTGGGAGACCAGTATTGGATTCCGATTCACCAATGCAGGTTTACTGTATCCCTTGGACCTTCACATTGACGATGAAACACAGAAATCGCATCGGAATTGAATATAAAAGGCACAATACCGACTTAAGTACTAGAAGAGTGAGTCTCCTAAGTGTTTGTGCTTTGAGCGGCTCCTGGGAGACCAGTATTGGATTCCGATGCACCAGTGCAGGTTTACTGTATCCCTTGGATCTTCACATTGACGATGAAACACAGAAATCGCATCGGAATTGAATATAAAGGCACAATGCCGACTTAAGTACAAGAAGAGTGAGTCTCCTAAGAGTTTGTGCTTTGAGCGGATCCAGGGAGACCAGTATTGGATTCCGATGCACCAGTGCAGGTTTATTGTATCCCTTGGGCCTTCACATTGACGATGAAACACAGAAATCGCATCGGAACTGAATATAAAAGGCACAGTGCCGACTTAAGTACAAGAAGAGTGAGTCTCCTAAGAGTTTGTGGTTTGAGCGGCTCCTGGGAGACCAGTATTGGATTCCGATGCACCAGTGCAGGTTTACTGTATCCCTTGGACCTTCACATTGACGATGAAACACAGAAATCGCATCGGAATTGAATATAAAAGGCACAGTGCCGACTTAAGTACAAGAAGAGTGAGTCTCCTAAGAGTTTGTGCTTTGAGCGGCTCCTGGGAGACCAGTATTGGATTCCGATTCACCAGTGCAGGTTTACTGTATCCCTTGGACCTTCACATTGACGATGAAACACAGAAATCGCATCGGAATTGAATATAAAAGGCACAATACCGACTTAAGTACAAGAAGAGTGAGTCTCCTAAGAGTTTGTGCTTTGAGCGGCTCCTGGGAGACCAGTATTGGATTCCGATGCACCAGTGCAGGTTTACTGTATCCCTTGGACCTTCACATTGACGATGAAACACAGAAATCGCATCGGAATTGAATATAAAGGCACAATGCCAACTTAAGTACAAGAAGAGTGAGTCTCCTAAGAGTTTGTGCTATGAGCGGATCCTGGGAGACCAGTATTGGATTCCGATGCACCAGTGCAGGTTTACTGCATCCCTTGGACCTTCACATTGACGATGAAAAACAGAAATCGCATCGGAAATGAATATAAAAGGCACAATACCGACTTAAGTACAAGAAGAGTGAGTCTCCTTAGAGTTTGTGGTCTGAGCGGCTCCTGGGAGACCAGTATTGGATTCCGATGCACCAGTGCAAGTTTACTGTATCCCTAGGACCTTCACATTGACGATGAAACACAGAAATCGCATCGGAATTGAATATAAAAGGCACAATACCGACTTAAGTACAAGAAGAGTGAGTCTCCTAACAGTTTGTGCTTTGAGCGGCTCCTGGGAGATTAGTATTGAATTCCGATGCACCAGTGCAGGTTTACTGTATCCCTTGGACCTTCACATTGACGATGAAACACAGAAATCGCATCGGAATTGAATATAAAAGGCACAATGCCGACTTAAGTACAAGAAGAGTGAGTCTCCTAAGAGTTTGTGCTTTGAGCAGATCCTGGGAGACCAGTATTGGATTCCGATGCACCAGTGCAAGTTTACTGTATCCCTTGGACCTTCACATTGACGATGAAACACAGAAATCGCATCGGAATTGAATATAACAGGCACAGTGCCGACTTAAGTACAAGAAGAGTGAATATTCTCAGAGTTTGTGCTTTGAGCGGCTCCTGGGAGACCAGTATTGGATTCCGATGCACCAGTGCAGTTTTACTCTATCCCTTGGACCTTCCCATTGACAATGAAACACAGAAATCGCATCGGAATTGAATATAAAAGGCACAATACCACTTAAGTACAAGAAGAGTGAGTCTCCTAAGAATTTGTGGTTTGAGCGGCTCCTGGGAGACCAGTATTAGATTCCGATGCACCAGTGCAGGTTTACTGTATCCCTTGGACCTTCACATTGACGATGAAACACAGAAATCGCATCGGAATTGAATATAAAAGGCACAGTGACGACTTAAGTACAAGAAGAGTGAATCTTCTCAGAGTTTGTGCTTTGAGCGGCTCCTGGGAGACCAGTATTGGATTCCGATGCACCAGTGCAGGTTTACTGTATCCCTTGGACCTTCACATTGACAATGAAACACAGAAATCGCATCGGAATTGAATATAAAAGGCACAATACCGACTTAAGTACAAGAAGAGTGAGTCTCCTAAGAGTTTGTGGTTTGAGCGGCACCTGGGAGACCAGTAGTGGATTCCGATGCACGACATCAGGTTTACTCTATCCCTTGTACCTTCACATTGACAATGAAACACAGAAATCGCATCGGAATTGAATATAAAAGGCACAGTGCCGACTTAAGTACAAGAAGAGTGAATCATCTCAGAGTTTGTGCTTTGAGCGGCTCCTGGGAGACCAGTATTAGATTCCGATGCACCAGTGCAGGTTTACTGTATCCCTTGGACCTTCACATTGACGATGAAACACAGAAATCGCATCGGAATTGAATATCAAAGGCTCAGTGCCGACTTAAGTACAAGAAGAGTGAGTCTCCTAAGAGTTTGTGGTTTGAGCGGCTCCTGGGAGACCAGTATTGGATTCCGATGCACCAGTGCAGGTTTACTGTATCCCTTGAACCTTCACATTGACGATGAAACACAGAAATCGCATCGGAATTGAATATAAAAGGCACAGTGCCGACTTAAGTACAAGAAGAGTGAGTCTCCTAAGAGTTTGTGCTTTGAGCGGCTCCTGGGAGACCAGTATTGGATTCCGATTCACCAGTGCAGGTTTACTGTATCCCTTGGACCTTCACATTGACGATGAAACACAGAAATCGCATCGGAATTGAATATAAAAGGCACTATACCGACTTAAGTACAACAAGAGTGAGTCTCCTAAGTGTTTGTGATTTGAGCGGCTCCTGGGAGACCAGTATTGGATTTCGATGCACCAGTGCAGGTTTACTGTATCCCTTGGACCTTCACATTGACGATGAAACACAGAAATCGCATCGGAATTGAATATAAAGGCACAATGCCGACTTAAGTACAAGAAGAGTGAGTCTCCTTAGAGTTTGTGCTATGAGCGGATCCTGGGAGACCAGTATTGGATTCCGATGCACCAGTGCAGGTTTACTGTATCCCTTGGACCTTCACATTGACGATGAAACACAGAAATCGCATCGGAATTGAATATAAAAGGCACAATACCGACTTAAGTACAAGAAGAGTGAGTCTCCTAAGAGTTTTTGGTCTGAGCGGCTCCTGGGAGACCAGTATTGGATTCCGATGCACCAGTGCAGGTTTACTGTATCCCTTGGACCTTCACATTGACGATGAAACACAGAAATCGCATCGGAATTGAATATAAAGGCACAATGCCGACTTAAGTACAAGAAGAGTGAGTCTCCTAACAGTTTGTCCTTTGAGCGGCTTCTGGGAGATTAATATTGAATTCCGTTGCACCGTTGCAGGTTTACTGTATCCCTTGGACCTTCACATTGACGATGAAACACAGATATCGCATCGGAATTGAATATAAAAGGCACAATGCCGAATTAAGTACAAGAAGAGTGAGTCTCCTAAGAGTTTGTGCTTTGAGCGGCTCCTGGGAGACCAGTATTGGATCCTGATGCACCAGTGCAAGTTTACTGCATGCCTTGGACCTTCACATTGACGATGAAACACAGAAATCGCATCGGAATTGAATATAACAGGCACAGTGCCGACTTAAGTACAAGAAGAGTGAATATTCTCAGAGTTTGTGCTTTTGAGCGGCTCCTGGGAGACCAGTATTGGATTCCGATGCACCAGTGCAGTTTTACTCTATCCCTTGGACCTTCCCATTGACAATGAAACACAGAAATCGCATCGGAATTGAATATAAAAGGCACAATACCACTTAAGTACAAGAAGAGTGAGTCTCCTAAGAATTTGTGGTTTGAGCGGCTCCTGGGAGACCAGTATTAGATTACGATGCACCAGTGCAGGTTTACCGTATCCCTTGGACCTTCACATTGACGATGAAACACAGAAATCTCATCGGAATTGAATATAAACGGCACAGTGACGACTTAAGTACAAGAAGAGTGAATCTTCTCAGAGTTTGTGCTTTGAGCGGCTCCTGGGAGACCAGTATTGGATTCCGATTCACCAGTGCAGGTTAACTGTATCCCTTGGACCTTCACATTGACAATGAAACACAGAAATCGCATCGGAATTGAATATAAAAGGCACAATGCCGACTTAAGTACAAGAAGAGTGAGTCTCCTAAGAGTTTGTGCTTTGAGCGGATCCTGGGAGACCAGTATTGGATTCCGATGCACCAGTGCAGGTTTACTGTATCCCTTGGACGTTCACATTGACGATGAAACACAGAAATCGCATCGGAATTGAATATAAAAGGCACAGTGCCGACTTAAGTACAAGAAGAGTGAATCTTCTCAGAGTTTGTGTTTGAGCGGCTCCTGGGAGACCAGTATTAGATTCCGATGCACCAGTGCAGGTTTACTCTATCCCTTGGACCATCACATTGACGATGAAACACAGAAATCGCATCGGAATTGAATATAAAAGGCACAATGCCGACTTAAGTACAAGAAGAGTGAGTCTCCTAAGAGTTGTGGTTTGAGCGGCTCCTGGGAGACCAGTATTAGATTCCGATGCACCAGTGCAGGTTTACTGTATCCCTTGGACCTTCACATTGACGATGAAACACAGAAATCGCATCGGAATTGAATATAAAAGGCACAATACCGACTTAAGTACAAGAAGAGTGAGTCTCCTAACAGTTTGTGCTTTGAGCGGCTCCTGGGAGATTAGTATTGAATTCCGATGCACCACTGCAGGTTTACTGTATCCCTTGGACCTTCACATTGACGATGAAACACAGAAATCGCATCGGAATTGAATATAAAAGGCACAATGCCGACTTAAGTACAAGAAGAGTGAGTTTCCTAAGAGTTTGTGCTTTGAGCAGATCCTGGGAGACCAGTATTGGATTCCGATGCACCAGTGCAAGTTTACTGTATCCCTTGGACCTTCACATTGACGATGAAACACAGAAATCGCATCGGAATTGAATATAACAGGCACAGTGCCGACTTAAGTACAAGAAGAGTGAATATTCTCAGAGTTTGTGCTTTGAGCGGCTCCTGGGAGACCAGTATTGGATTCCGATGCACCAGTGCAGTTTTACTGTATCCCTTGGACCTTCCCATTGACAATGAAACACAGAAATCGCATCGGAATAGAATATAAAAGGCACAATACCACTTAAGTACAAGAAGAGTGAGTCTCCTAAGAATTTGTGGTTTGAGCGGCTCCTGGGAGACCAGTATTAGATTCCGATGCACCAGTGCAGGTTTACTGTATCCCTTGGACCTTCACATTGACGATGAAACACAGAAATCGCATCGGAATTGAATATAAAATGCACAGTGACGACTTAAGTACAAGAAGAGTGAATCTTCTCAGAGTTTGTGCTTTGAGCGGCTCCTGGGAGACCAGTATTGGATTCCGATGCACCAGTGCAGGTTTACTGTATCCCTTGGACCTTCACATTGACAATGAAACACAGAAATCGCATCGGAATTGAATATAAAAGGCGCAATACCGACTTAAGTACAAGAAGAGTGAGTCTCCTAAGAGTTTGTGGTTTGAGCGGCACCTGGGAGACCAGTATTGGATTCCGATGCACCACATCAGGTTTACTCTATCCCTTGTACCTTCACATTGACAATGAAACACAGAAATCGCATCGGAATTGAATATAAAAGGCACAGTGCCGACTTAAGTACAAGAAGAGTGAATCATCTCAGAGTTTGTGCTTTGAGCGGCTCCTGGGAGACCAGTATTAGATTCCGATGCACCAGTGCAGGTTTACTCTATCCCTTGGACCATCACATTGACGATGAAACAAAGAAATCGCATCGGAATTGAATATAAAAGACACAATGCCGACTTAAGTACAAGAAGAGTGAGTCTCCTAAGAGTTTGTGGTTTGAGCGGCTCCTGGGAGACCAGTATTAGATTCCGATGCACCAGTGCAGGTTTACTGTATCCCTTGAACCTTCACATTGCCGATGAAACACAGAAATCGCATCGGAATTGAATATAAAGGCACAATGCCGACTTAAGTACAAGAAGAGTGAGTCTCCTTAGAGTTTGTGCTATGAGCGGATCCTGGGAGACCAGTATTGGATTCCGATGCACCAGTGCAGGTTTACTGTATCCCTTGGACCTTCACATTGACGATGAAACACAGAAATCGCATCGGAATTGAATATAAAAGGCACAATACCGACTTAAGTACAAGAAGAGTGAGTCTCCTAAGAGTTTGTGGTCTGAGCGGCTCCTGGGAGACCAGTATTGGATTCCGATGCACCAGTGCAGGTTTACTGTATCCCTTGGACCTTCACATTGACGATGAAACACAGAAATCGCATCGGAATTGAATATAAAGGCACAATGCCGACTTAAGTACAAGAAGAGTGAGTCTCCTAACAGTTTGTGCTTTGAGCGGCTCCTGGGAGTTTAATATTGAATTCCGATGCACCATTGCAGGTTTACTGTATCCCTTGGACCTTCACATTGACGATGAAACACAGATATCGCATCGGAATTGAATATAAAAGGCACAATGCCGGATTAAGTACAAGAAGAGTGAGTCTCCTAAGAGTTTGTGCTTTGAGCGGCTCCTGGGAGACCAGTATTGGAATCCGATGCACCAGTGCAAGTTTACTGCATGCCTTGGACCTTCACATTGACGATGAAACACAGAAATCGCATCGGAATTGAATATAACAGGCACAGTGCCGACTTAAGTACAAGAAGAGTGAATATTCTCAGAGTTTGTGCTTTTGAGCGGCTCCTGGGAGACCAGTATTGGATTCCGATGCACCAGTGCAGTTTTACTCTATCCCTTGGACCTTCCCATTGACAATGAAACACAGAAATCGCATCGGAATTGAATATAAAAGGCACAATACCACTTAAGTACAAGAAGAGTGAGTCTCCTAAGAATATGTGGTTTGAGCGGCTCCTGGGAGACCAGTATTAGATTCCGATGCACCAGTGCAGGTTTACTGTATCCCTTGGACCTTCACATTGACGATGAAACACAGAAATCTCATCGGAATTGAATATAAAAGGCACAGTGACGACTTAAGTACAAGAAGAGTGAATCTTCTCAGAGTTTGTGCTTTGAGCGGCTCCTGGGAGACCAGTATTGGATTCCGATTCACCAGTGCAGGTTTACTTTATCCCTTGGACCTTCACATTGACAATGAAACACAGAAATCGCATCGGAATTGAATATAAAAGGCACAATGCCGACTTAAGTACAAGAAGAGTGAGTCTCCTAAGAGTTTGTGCTTTGAGCGGATCCTGGGAGACCAGTATTGGATTCCGATGCACCAGTGCAGGTTTACTGTATCCCTTGGACCTTCACATTGACGATGAAACACAGAAATCGCATCGGAATTGAATATAAAAGGCACAGTGCCGACTTAAGTACAAGAAGAGTGAATCTTCTCAGAGTTTGTGTTTGAGCGGCTCCTGGGAGACCAGTATTAGATTCCGATGCACCAGTGCAGGTTTACTCTATCCCTTGGACCTTCACATTGACGATGAAACACAGAAATCGCATCGGATTTGAATATAAAAGGCACAATGCCGACTTAAGTAAAGGAAGAGTGAGTCTCCTAAGAGTTGTGGTTTGAGCGGCTCCTGGGAGACCAGTATTAGATTCCGATGCACCAGTGCAGGTTTACTGTATCCCTTGGACCTTCACATTGACAATGAAACACAGAAATCGCATCGGAATTGAATATAAAAGGCACAGTGCCGACTTAAGTACAAGAAGAGTGAATCATCTCAGAATTTGTGCTTTGAGCGGCTCCTGGGAGACCAGTATTAGATTCCGATGCACCAGTGCAGGTTTACTCTATCCCTTGGACCTTCACATTGACGATGAAACACAGAAATCGCATCGGAATTGAATATAAAAGACACAATGCCGACTTAAGTACAAGAAGAGTGAGTCTCCTAAGAGTTTGTGGTTTGAGCGGCTCCTGGGAGACCAGTATTAGATTCCGATGCACCAGTGCAGGTTTACTGTATCCCTTGAACCTTCACATTGACGATGAAACACAGAAATCGCATCGGAATTGAATATCAAAGGCACAGTGCCGACTTAAGTACAAGAAGAGTGAGTCTCCTAAGAGTTTGTGGTTTGAGCGGCTCCTGGGAGACCAGTATTGGATTCCGATGCACCAGTGCAGGTTTACTGTATCCCTTGAACCTTCACATTGACGATGAAACACAGAAATCGCATCGGAATTGAATATAAAAGGCACAGTGCCGACTTAAGTACAAGAAGAGTGAGTCTCCTAAGAGTTTGTGCTTTGAGCGGCTCCTGGGAGACCAGTATTGGATTCCGATTCACCAGTGCAGGTTTACTGTATCCCTTGGACCTTCACATTGACGATGAAACACAGAAATCGCATCGGAATTGAATATAAATGGCACAGTGCCGACTTAAGTACAAGAAGAGTGAATCTTCTCAGAGTTTGTATTTGAGCGGCTCCTGGGAGACCAGTATTAGATTCCGATGCACCAGTGCAGGTTTACTCTATCCCTTGGACCTTCACATTGACGATGAAACACAGAAATCGCATCGGAATTGAATATAAAAGGCACAATGCCGACTTAAGTACAAGAAGAGCGAGTCTCCTAAGAGTTGTGGTTTGAGCGGCTCCTGGGAGACCAGTATTAGATTCCGATGCACCAGTGCAGGTTTACTGTATCCCTTGGACCTTCACATTGACGATGAAACACAGAAATCGCATCGGAATTGAATATCAAAGGCACAGTGCCGACTTAAGTACAAGAAGAGTGAGTCTCCTAAGAGTTTGTGGTTTGAGCGGCTCCTGGGAGACCAGTATTGGATTCCGATGCACCAGTGCAGGTTTACGGTATCCCTTGAACCTTCACATTGATGATGAAACACAGAAATCGCATCGGAATTGAATATAAAAGGCCCAGTGCGACGTAAGTACAAGAAGAGTGAATCTTCTACGAGTTTGTGCTTTGGGCGGCTCCTGGGAGACCAGTATTGGATTCCGATGCACCAGTGCAGGTTTACTGTCACCCGTGGACCTTCACATTGACGATGAAACACAGAAATCGCATCGGAATTTGTATATAAAAGGCACAATGCCGACTTAAGTACAACAAGAGTGAATCTTCTAAGAGTTTGTGCTTTGAGCGGATCCTGGGAGACCAGTATTGGATTCCGATGCACCAGTGCAGGTTTACTGTATCCCTTGGACCTTCACATTGACGATGAAACACAGAAATCGCATCGGAATTGAATATAAAAGGCACAATGCCGACTTAAGTACAAGAAGAGTGAGTCTCCTAAGAGTTTGTGGTTTGAGCGGCTCCTGGGAGACCAGTATTAGATTCCGATGCACCAGTGCAGGTTTACTGTATCCCTTGAACCTTCACATTGACGATGAAACACAGAAATCGCATCGGAATTGAATATAAAAGGCACAATACCGACTTAAGTACAAGAAGAGTGAGTCACCTAACAGTTTGTGCTTTGAGCGGCTCCTGGGAGATTAGTATTGAATTCCGATGCACCAGTGCAGGTTTACTGTATCCCTTGGACCTTCACATTGACGATGAAACACAGAAATCGCATCGGAATTGAATATAAAAGGCACAATGCCGACTTAAGTACAAGAAGAGTGAGTTTCCTAAGAGTTTGTGCTTTGAGCAGATCCTGGGAGACCAGTATTGGATTCCGATGCACCAGTGCAAGTTTACTGTATCCCTTGGACCTTCACATTGACGATGAAACACAGAAATCGCATCGGAATTGAATATAACAGGCACAGTGCCGACTTAAGTACAAGAAGAGTGAATATTCTCAGAGTTTGTGCTTTGTTCGGCTCCTGGGAGACCAGTATTGGATTCCGATGCACCAGTGCAGTTTTACTGTATCCCTTGGACCTTCCCATTGACAATGAAACACAGAAATCGCATCGGAATTGAATATAAAAGGCACAATACCACGTAAGTACAAGAAGAGTGAGTCTCCTAAGAATTTGTGGTTTGAGCGGCTCCTGGGAGACCAGTATTAGATTCCGATGCACCAGTGCAGGTTTACTGTATCCCTTGGACCTTCACATTGACGATGAAACACAGAAATCGCATCGGAATTGAATATAAAAGGCACAGTGACGACTTAAGTACAAGAAGAGTGAATCTTCTCAGAGTTTGTGCTTTGAGCGGCTCCTGGGAGACCAGTATTGGATTCCGATGCACCAGTGCAGGTTTACTGTATCCCTTGGACCTTCACATTGACGATGAAACACAGAAATCGCATCGGAATTGAATATAAAAGGCACAATATCGACTTAAGTACAAGAAGAGTGAGTCTCCTAAGAGTTTGTGGTTTGAGCGGCACCTGGGAGACCAGTATTGGATTCCGATGCACCACATCAGGTTTACTCTATCCCTTGTACCTTCACATTGACAATGAAACACAGAAATCGCATCGGAATTGAATATAAAAGGCACAGTGCCGACTTAAGTACAAGAAGAGTGAATCATCTCAGAGTTTGTGCTTTGAGCGGCTCCTGGGAGACCAGTATTAGATTCCGATGCACCAGTGCAGGTTTACTCTATCCCTTGGACCATCACATTGACGATGAAACACAGAAATCGCATCGGAATTGAATATAAAAGACACAATGCCGACTTAAGTACAAGAAGAGTGAGTCTCCTAAGAGTTTGTGGTTTGAGCGGCTCCTGGGAGACCAGTATTAGATTCCGATGCACCAGTGCAGGTTTACTGTATCCCTTGAACCTTCACATTGACGATGAAACACAGAAATCGCATCGGAATTGAATATCAAAGGCACAGTGCCGACTTAAGTACAAGAAGAGTGAGTCTCCTAAGAGTTTGTGGTTTGAGCGGCTCCTGGGAGACCAGTATTGGATTCCGATGCACCAGTGCAGGTTTACTGTATCCCTTGAACCTTCACATTGACGATGAAACACAGAAATCGCATCGGAATTGAATATAAAAGGCACAATACCGACTTAAGTACAAGAAGAGTGAGTCTCCTAAGAGTTTGTGGTCTGAGCGGCTCCTGGGAGACCAGTATTGGATTCCGATGCACCAGTGCAGGTTTACTCTATCCCTTGGACCTTCACATTGACAATGAAACACAGAAATCGCATCGGAATTGAATATAAAGGCACAATGCCGACTTAAGTACAAGAAGAGTGAGTCTCCTAACAGTTTGTGCTTTGAGCGGCTCCTGGGAGATTAATATTGAATTCCGATGCACCATTGCAGGTTTACTGTATCCCTTGGACCTTCACATTGACGATGAAACACAGATATCGCATCGGAATTGAATATAAAAGGCACAATGCCGAATTAAGTACAAGAAGAGTGAGTCTCCTAAGAGTTTGTGCTTTGAGCGGCTCCTGGGAGACCAGTATTGGATTCCGATGCACCAGTGCAAGTTTACTGCATGCCTTGGACCTTCACATTGACGATGAAACACAGAAATCGCATCGGAATTGAATATAACAGGCACAGTGCCGACTTAAGTACAAGAAGAGTGAATATTCTCAGAGTTTGTGCTTTTGAGCGGCTCCTGGGAGACCAGTATTGGATTCCGATGCACCAGTGCAGTTTTACTCTATCCCTTGGACCTTCCCATTGACAATGAAACACAGAAATCGCATCGGAATTGAATATAAAAGGCACAATACCACTTAAGTACAAGAAGAGTGAGTCTCCTAAGAATTTGTGGTTTGAGCGGCTCCTGGGAGACCAGTATTAGATTCCGATGCACCAGTGCAGGTTTACTGTATCCCTTGGACCTTCACATTGACGATGAAACACAGAAATCTCATCGGAATTGAATATAAAAGGCACAGTGACGACTTAAGTACAAGAAGAGTGAATCTTCTCAGAGTTTGTGCTTTGAGCGGCTCCTGGGAGACCAGTATTGGATTCCGATTCACCAGTGCAGGTTTACTGTATCCCTTGGACCTTCACATTGACAATGAAACACAGAAATCGCATCGGAATTGAATATAAAAGGCACAATGCCGACTTAAGTACAAGAAGAGTGAGTCTCCTAAGAGTTTGTGCTTTGAGCGGATCCTGGGAGACCAGTATTGGATTCCGATGCACCAGTGCAGGTTTACTGTATCCCTTGGACGTTCACATTGACGATGAAACACAGAAATCGCATCGGAATTGAATATAAAAGGCACAGTGCCGACTTAAGTACAAGAAGAGTGAATCTTCTCAGAGTTTGTGTTTGAGCGGCTCCTGGGAGACCAGTATTAGATTCCGATGCACCAGTGCAGGTTTACTCTATCCCTTGGACCTTCACATTGACGATGAAACACAGAAATCGCATCGGAATTGAATATAAAAGGCACAGTGCCGACTTAAGTACAAGAAGAGTGAATCATCTCAGAGTTTGTGCTTTGAGCGGCTCCTGGGAGACCAGTATTAGATTCCGATGCACCAGTGCAGGTTTACTCTATCCCTTGGACCTTCACATTGACGATGAAACACAGAAATCGCATCGGAATTGAATATAAAAGACACAATGCCGACTTAAGTACAAGAAGAGTGAGTCTCCTAAGAGTTTGTGGTTTGAGCGGCTCCTGGGAGACCAGTATTAGATTCCGATGCACCAGTGCAGGTTTACTGTATCCCTTGAACCTTCACATTGACGATGAAACACAGAAATCGCATCGGAATTGAATATCAAAGGCACAGTGCCGACTTAAGTACAAGAAGAGTGAGTCTCCTAAGAGTTTGTGGTTTGAGCGGCTCCTGGGAGACCAGTATTGGATTCCGATGCACCAGTGCAGGTTTACTGTATCCCTTGAACCTTCACATTGACGATGAAACACAGAAATCGCATCGGAATTGAATATGAAAGGCACAGTGCCGACTTAAGTACAAGAAGAGTGAGTCTCCTAAGAGTTTGTGCTTTGAGCGGCTCCTGGGAGACCAGTATTGGATACCGATTCACCAGTGCAGGTTTACTGTATCCCTTGGACCTTCACATTGACGATGAAACACAGAAATCGCATCGGAATTGAATATAAATGGCACTATACCGACTTAAGTACAACAAGAGTGAGTCTCCTAAGTGTTTGTGCTTTGAGCGGCTCCTGGGAGACCAGTATTGGATTTCGATGCACCAGTGCAGGTTTACTGTATCCCTTGGACCTTCACATTGACGATGAAACACAGAAATCGCATCGGAATTGATTATAAAGGCACAATGCCGACTTAAGTACAAGAAGAGTGAGTCTCCTTAGAGTTTGTGCTATGAGCGGATCCTGGGAGACCAGTATTGGATTCCGATGCACCAGTGCAGGTTTACTGTATCCCTTGGACCTTCACATTGACGATGAAACACAGAAATCGCATCGGAATTGAATATAAAAGGCACAATACCGACTTAAGTACAAGAAGAGTGAGTCTCCTAAGAGTTTGTGGTCTGAGCGGCTCCTGGGAGACCAGTATTGGATTCCGATGCACCAGTGCAGGTTTACTGTATCCCTTGGACCTTCACATTGACGATGAAACACAGAAATCGCATCGGAATTGAATATAAAGGCACAATGCCGACTTAAGTACAAGAAGAGTGAGTCTCCTAACAGTTTGTGCTTTGAGCGGCTCCTGGGAGATTAATATTGAATTCCGATGCACCATTGCAGGTTTACTGTATCCCTTGGACCTTCACATTGACGATGAAACACAGATATCGCATCGGAATTGAATATAAAAGGCACAATGCCGAATTAAGTACAAGAAGAGTGAGTCTCCTAAGAGTTTGTGCTTTGAGCGGCTCCTGGGAGACCAGTATTGGATTCCGATGCACCAGTGCAAGTTTACTGCATGCCTTGGACCTTCACATTGACGATGAAACACAGAAATCGCATCGGAATTGAATATAACAGGCACAGTGCAGACTTAAGTACAAGAAGAGTGAATATTCTCAGAGTTTGTGCTTTTGAGCGGCTCCTGGGAGACCAGTATTGGATTCCGATGCACCAGTGCAGTTTTACTCTATCCCTTGGACCTTCCCATTGACAATGAAACACAGAAATCGCATCGGAATTGAATATAAAAGGCACAATACCACTTAAGTACAAGAAGAGTGAGTCTCCTAAGAATTTGTGGTTTGAGCGGCTCCTGGGAGACCAGTATTAGATTCCGATGCACCAGTGCAGGTTTACTGTATCCCTTGGACCTTCACATTGACGATGAAACACAGAAATCTCATCGGAATTGAATATAAAAGGCACAGTGACGACTTAAGTACAAGAAGAGTGAATCTTCTCAGAGTTTGTGCTTTGAGCGGCTCCTGGGAGACCAGTATTGGATTCCGATTCACCAGTGCCGGTTTACTGTATCCCTTGGACCTTCACATTGACAATGAAACACAGAAATCGCATCGGATTTGAATATAAAAGGCACAATGCCGACTTAAGTACAAGAAGAGTGAGTCTCCTAAGAGTTTGTGCTTTGAGCGGATCCTGGGAGACCAGTATTGGATTCCGATGCACCAGTGCAGGTTTACTGTATCCCTTGGACGTTCACATTGACGATGAAACACAGAAATCGCATCGGAATTGAATATAAAAGGCACAGTGCCGACTTAAGTACAAGAAGAGTGAATCTTCTCAGAGTTTGTGTTTGAGCGGCTCCTGGGAGACCAGTATTAGATTCCGATGCACCAGTGCAGGTTTACTCTATCCCTTGGACCTTCACATTGACGATGAAACACAGAAATCGCATCGGAATTGAATATAAAAGGCACAGTGCCGACTTAAGTACAAGAAGAGTGAATCATCTCAGAGTTTGTGCTTTGAGCGGCTCCTGGGAGACCAGTATTAGATTCCGATGCACCAGTGCAGGTTTACTCTATCCCTTGGACCTTCACATTGACGATGAAACACAGAAATCGCATCGGAATTGAATATAAAAGACACAATGCCGACTTAAGTACAAGAAGAGTGAGTCTCCTAAGAGTTTGTGGTTTGAGCGGCTCCTGGGAGACCAGTATTAGATTCCGATGCACCAGTGCAGGTTTACTGTATCCCTTGAACCTTCACATTGACGATGAAACACAGAAATCGCATCGGAATTGAATATCAAAGGCACAGTGCCGACTTAAGTACAAGAAGAGTGAGTCTCCTAAGAGTTTGTGGTTTGAGCGGCTCCTGGGAGACCAGTATTGGATTCCGATGCACCAGTGCAGGTTTACTGTATCCCTTGAACCTTCACATTGACGATGAAACACAGAAATCGCATCGGAATTGAATATAAAAGGCACAGTGCCGACTTAAGTACAAGAAGAGTGAGTCTCCTAAGAGTTTGTGCTTTGAGCGGCTCCTGGGAGACCAGTATTGGATACCGATTCACCAGTGCAGGTTTACTGTATCCCTTGGACCTTCACATTGACGATGAAACACAGAAATCGCATCGGAATTGAATATAAATGGCACTATACCGACTTAAGTACAACAAGAGTGAGTCTCCTAAGTGTTTGTGCTTTGAGCGGCTCCTGGGAGACCAGTATTGGATTTCGATGCACCAGTGCAGGTTTACTGTATCCCTTGGACCTTCACATTGACGATGAAACACAGAAATCGCATCGGAATTGATTATAAAGGCACAATGCCGACTTAAGTACAAGAAGAGTGAGTCTCCTTAGAGTTTGTGCTATGAGCGGATCCTGGGAGACCAGTATTGGATTCCGATGCACCAGTGCAGGTTTACTGTATCCCTTGGACCTTCACATTGACGATGAAACACAGAAATCGCATCGGAATTGAATATAAAAGGCACAATACCGACTTAAGTACAAGAAGAGTGAGTCTCCTAAGAGTTTGTGGTCTGAGCGGCTCCTGGGAGACCAGTATTGGATTCCGATGCACCAGTGCAGGTTTACTGTATCCCTTGGACCTTCACATTGACGATGAAACACAGAAATCGCATCGGAATTGAATATAAAGGCACAATGCCGACTTAAGTACAAGAAGAGTGAGTCTCCTAACAGTTTGTGCTTTGAGCGGCTCCTGGGAGATTAATATTGAATTCCGATGCACCATTGCAGGTTTACTGTATCCCTTGGACCTTCACATTGACGATGAAACACAGATATCGCATCGGAATTGAATATAAAAGGCACAATGCCGAATTAAGTACAAGAAGAGTGAGTCTCCTAAGAGTTTGTGCTTTGAGCGGCTCCTGGGAGACCAGTATTGGATTCCGATGCACCAGTGCAAGTTTACTGCATGCCTTGGACCTTCACATTGACGATGAAACACAGAAATCGCATCGGAATTGAATATAACAGGCACAGTGCAGACTTAAGTACAAGAAGAGTGAATCTTCTCAGAGTTTGTGTTTGAGCGGCTCCTGGGAGACCAGTATTAGATTCCGATGCACCAGTGCAGGTTTACTCTATCCCTTGGACCTTCACATTGACGATGAAACACAGAAATCGCATCGGAATTGAATATAAAAGGCACAATGCCGACTTAAGTAAAGGAAGAGTGAGTCTCCTAAGAGTTGTGGTTTGAGCGGCTCCTGGGAGACCAGTATTAGATTCCGATGCACCAGTGCAGGTTTACTGTATCCCTTGGACCTTCACATTGACAATGAAACACAGAAATCGCATCGGAATTGAATATAAAAGGCACAGTGCCGACTTAAGTACAAGAAGAGTGAATCATCTCAGAGTTTGTGCTTTGAGCGGCTCCTGGGAGACCAGTATTAGATTCCGATGCACCAGTGCAGGTTTACTCTATCCCTTGGACCTTCACATTGACGATGAAACACAGAAATCGCATCGGAATTGAATATAAAAGACACAATGCCGACTTAAGTACAAGAAGAGTGAGTCTCCTAAGAGTTTGTGGTTTGAGCGGCTCCTGGGAGACCAGTATTAGATTCCGATGCACCAGTGCAGGTTTACTGTATCCCTTGAACCTTCACATTGACGATGAAACACAGAAATCGCATCGGAATTGAATATCAAAGGCACAGTGCCGACTTAAGTACAAGAAGAGTGAGTCTCCTAAGAGTTTGTGGTTTGAGCGGCTCCTGGGAGACCAGTATTGGATTCCGATGCACCAGTGCAGGTTTACTGTATCCCTTGAACCTTCACATTGACGATGAAACACAGAAATCGCATCGGAATTGAATATAAAAGGCACAGTGCCGACTTAAGTACAAGAAGAGTGAGTCTCCTAAGAGTTTGTGCTTTGAGCGGCTCCTGGGAGACCAGTATTGGATTCCGATTCACCAGTGCAGGTTTACTGTATCCCTTGGACCTTCACATTGACGATGAAACACAGAAATCGCATCGGAATTGAATATAAATGGCACTATACCGACTTAAGTACAACAAGAGTGAGTCTCCTAAGTGTTTGTGCTTTGAGCGGCTCCTGGGAGACCAGTATTGGATTTCTATGCATCAGTGCAGGTTTACTGTATCCCTTGGACCTTCACATTGACGATGAAACACAGAAATCGCATCGGAATTGAATATAAAGGCACAATGCCGACTTAAGTACAAGAAGAGTGAGTCTCCTTAGAGTTTGTGCTATGAGCGGATCCTGGGAGACCAGTATTGGATTCCGATGCACCAGTGCAGGTTTACTGTATCCCTTGGACCTTCACATTGACGATGAAACACAGAAATCGCATCGGAATTGAATATAAAAGGCACAATACCGACTTAAGTACAAGAAGAGTGAGTCTCCTAAGAGTTTGTGGTCTGAGCGGCTCCTGGGAGACCAGTATTGGATTCCGATGCACCAGTGCAGGTTTACTGTATCCCTTGGACCTTCACATTGACGATGAAACACAGAAATCGCATCGGAATTGAATATAAAGGCACAATGCCGACTTAAGTACAAGAAGAGTGAGTCTCCTAACAGTTTGTGCTTTGAGCGGCTCCTGGGAGATTAATATTGAATTCCGATGCACCATTGCAGGTTTACTGTATCCCTTGGACCTTCACATTGACGATGAAACACAGATATCGCATCGGAATTGAATATAAAAGGCACAATGCCGAATTAAGTACAAGAAGAGTGAGTCTCCTAAGAGTTTGTGCTTTGAGCGGCTCCTGGGAGACCAGTATTGGATTCCGATGCACCAGTGCTAGTTTACTGCATGCCTTGGACCTTCACATTGACGATGAAACACAGAAATCGCATCGGAATTGAATATAACAGGCACAGTGCCGACTTAAGTACAAGAAGAGTGAATATTCTCAGAGTTTGTGCTTTTGAGCGGCTCCTGGGAAACCAGTATTGGATTCCGATGCACCAGTGCAGTTTTACTCTATCCCTTGGACCTTCCCATTGACAATGAAACACAGAAATCGCATCGGAATTGAATATAAAAGGCACAATACCACTTAAGTACAAGAAGAGTGAGTCTCCTAAGAATTTGTGGTTTGAGCGGCTCCTGGGAGACCAGTATTAGATTCCGATGCACCAGTGCAGGTTTACTGTATCCCTTGGACCTTCACATTGACGATGAAACACAGAAATCTCATCGGAATTGAATATAAAAGGCACAGTGACGACTTAAGTACAAGAAGAGTGAATCTTCTCAGAGTTTGTGCTTTGAGCGGCTCCTGGGAGACCAGTATTGGATTCCGATTCACCAGTGCAGGTTTACTGTATCCCTTGGACCTTCACATTGACAATGAAACACAGAAATCCCATCGGAATTGAATATAAAAGGCACATTGCCGACTTAAGTACAAGAAGAGTGAGTCTCCTAAGAGTTTGTGCTTTGAGCGGATCCTGGGAGACCAGTATTGGATTCCGATGCACCAGTGCAGGTTTACTGTATCCCTTGGACGTTCACATTGACGATGAAACACAGAAATCGCATCGGAATTGAATATAAAAGGCACAGTGCCGACTTAAGTACAAGAAGAGTGAATCTTCTCAGAGTTTGTGTTTGAGCGGCTCCTGGGAGACCAGTATTAGATTCCGATGCACCAGTGCAGGTTTACTCTATCCCTTGGACCTTCACATTGACGATGACACACAGAAATCGCATCGGAATTGAATATAAAAGGCACAATGCCGACTTAAGTAAAGGAAGAGTGAGTCACCTAAGAGTTGTGGTTTGAGCGGCTCCTGGGAGACCAGTATTAGATTCCGATGCACCAGTGCAGGTTTACTGTATCCCTTGGACATTCACATTGACGATGAAACACAGAAATCGCATCGGAATTGAATATCAAAGGCACAGTGCCGACTTAAGTACAAGAAGAGTGAGTCTCCTAAGAGTTTGTGGTTTGAGCGGCTCCTGGGAGACCAGTATTGGATTCCGATGCACCAGTGCAGATTTACTGTATCCCTTGAACCTTCACATTGATGATGAAACACAGAAATTGCATCGGAATTGAATATAAAAGGCCCAGTGCCGACTTAAGTACAAGAAGAGTGAATCTTCTACGAGTTTGTGCTTTGGGCGGCTCCTGGGAGACCAGTATTGGATTCCGATGCACCAGTGCAGGTTTACTGTAACCCTTGGACCTTCACATTGACGATGAAACACAGAAATCGCATCGGAATTTGTATATAAAAGGCACAATGCCGACTTAAGTACAAGAAGAGTGAATCTTCTAAGAGTTTGTGCTTTGAGCGGATCCTGGGAGACCAGTATTGGATTCCGATGCACCAGTGCAGGTTTACTGTATCCCTTGGACCTTCACATTGACGATGAAACACAGAAATCGCATCGGAATTGAATATAAAAGGCACAATGCCAAGTACAAGAAGAGTGAGTCTCCTAAGAGTTTGTGGTTTGAGCGGCTCCTGGGAGACCAGTATTAGATTCCGATGCACCAGTGCAGGTTTACTGTATCCCTTGGACCTTCACATTGACGATGAAACACAGATATCGCATCGGAATTGAATATAAAAGGCACAATGCCGACTTAAGTACAAGAAGAGTGAGTCTCCTAAGAGTTTGTGGTTTGAGCGGCTCCTGGGAGACCAGTATTAGATTCCGATGCACCAGTGCAGGTTTACTGTATCCCTTGAACCTTCACATTGACGATGAAACACAGAAATCGCATCGGAATTGAATATCAAAGGCACAGTGACGACTTAAGTACACGAAGAGTGAGTCTCCTAAGAGTTTGTGGTTTTAGCGGCTCCTGGGAGACCAGTATTGGATTCCGATGCACCAGTGCAGGTTTACTGTATCCCTTGAACCTTCACATTGACGATGAAACACAGAAATCGCATCGGAATTGAATATAAAAGGCTCAGTGCCGACTTAAGTACAAGAAGAGTGAATCTTCTCAGAGTTTGTGCTTTGAGCGGCTACTGGGAGACCAGTATTGGATTCCGATTCACCAGTGCAGGTTTACTGTATCCCTTGGACCTTCACATTGACGATGAGACACAGAAATCGCATCGGAATTGAATATAAAAGGCACAATACCGACTTAAGTACAAGAAGAGTGAGTCTCCTACGAGTTTGTGTTTTGAGCGCCTCCTGGGAGACCAGTATTGGATTCCGATGCACCAGTGCAGGTTTACTGTATCCCTTGGACCTTCACATTGACGATGAAACACAGAAATCGCATCGGAATTGAATATAAAGGCACAATGCCGACTTAAGTACAAGAAGAGTGAGTCTCCTTAGAGTTTGTGCTATGAGCGGATACTGGGAGTCCAGTATTGGATTCCAATGCACCAGTGCAGGTTTACTGTATCCCTTGGACCTTCACATTGACGATGAAACACAGAAATCGCATCGGAATTGAATATAAAAGGCACAATACCGACTTAAGTACAAGAAGAGTGAGTCTCCTAAGAGTTTGTGGTCTGAGCGGCTCCTGGGAGACCAGTATTGGATTACGATGCACCAGTGCAGGTTTACTCTATCCCTTGGACCTTCACATTGACGATGAAACACAGAAATCGCATCGGAATTGAATATAAAAGGCACAATACCGACTTAAGTACAAGAAGAGTGAGTCTCCTAACAGTTTGTGCTTTGAGCGGCTCCTGGGAGATTAGTATTGAATTCCGATGCACCAGTGAAGGTTTACTGTATCCCTTGGACCTTCACATTGACGATGAAACACAGAAATCGCATCGGAATTGAATGTAAAATGCACAATGCCGACTTAAGTACAAGAAGAGTGAGTCTCCTAAGAGTTTGTGCTTTGAGCAGATCCTGGGAGACCAGTATTGGATTCCGATGCACCAGTGCAAGTTTACTGCATCCCTTGGACCTTCACATTGACGATGAAACACAGAAATCGCATCGGAATTGAATATAACAGGCACAGTGCCGACTTAAGTACAAGAAGAGTGAATATTCTCAGAGTTTGTGCTTTGAGCGGCTCCTGGGAGACCAGTATTGGATTCCGATGCACCAGTGCAGTTTTACTCTATCCCTTGGACCTTCCCATTGACAATGAAACACAGAAATCGCATCGGAATTGAATATAAAAGGCACAATACCACTTAAGTACAAGAAGAGTGAGTCTCCTAAGAATTTGTTGTTCGAGCGGCTCCTGGGAGACCAGTATTAGATTCCGATGCACCAGTGCAGGTTTACTGTATCCCTTGGACCTTCACATTGACGATGAAACACAGAAATCGCATCGGAATTTGTATATAAAAGGCACAATGCCAACTTAAGTACAAGAAGAGTGAATCTTCTAAGAGTTTGTGCTTTGAGCGGATCCTGGGAGACCAGTATTGGATTCCGATGCACCAGTGCAGGTTTACTGTATCCCTTGGACCTTCACATTGACGATGAAACACAGAAATCGCATCGGAATTGAATATAAAAGGCACAATGCCGACTTAAGTACAAGAAGAGTGAATCTCCTAAGAGATTGTGGTTTGAGCGGCTCCTGGGAGACCAGTATTGGATTCCGATGCACCAGTGCAGGTTTACTGTATCCCTTGGACCTTCACATTGACGATGAAACACAGAAATCGCATCGGAATTGAATATAAAAGGCACAGTGCCGACTTAAGTACAAGAAGAGTGAATCTTCTCAGAGTTTGTGCTTTGAGCGGCTCCTGGGAGACCAGTATTGGATTCCGATGCACCAGTGCAGGTTTACTCTATCCCTTGGACCTTCACATTGACGATGAAACACAGAAATCGCATCGGAATTGAATATAAAAGGCACAATGCCGACTTAAGTACAAGAAGAGTAAGTCTCCTAAGAGTTTGTGGTTTGGGCGGCTCCTGGGAAACCAGTATTAGATTCCGATGCACCAGTGCAGGTTTACTGTATCCCTTGGACCTTCACATTGACGATGAAACACAGAAATCACATCGGAATTGAATATCAAAGGCACAGTGCCGACTTAAGTACAAGAAGAGTGAGTCTCCTAAGAGTTTGTGGTTTGAGCGGCTCCTGGGAGACCAGTATTGGATTCCGGTGCACCAGTGCAGGTTTACTGTATCCCTTGAACCTTCACATTGACGATGAAACACAGAAATCGCATCGGAATTGAATATAAAATGCCCAGTGCCGACTTAAGTACAAGAAGAGTGAATCTTCTACGAGTTTGTGCTTTGGGCGGCTCCTGGGAGACCAGTATTGGATTCCGATGCACCAGTGCAGGTTTACTGTATCCCTTGGACCTTCACATTGACGATGAAACACAGAAATCGCATCGGAATTTGTATATAAAAGGCACAATGCCAACTTAAGTACAAGAAGAGTGAATCTTCTAAGAGTTTGTGCTTTGAGCGGATCCTGGGAGACCAGTATTGGATTCCGATGCACCAGTGCAGGTTTACTGTATCCCTTGGACCTTCACATTGACGATGAAACACAGAAATCGCATCGGAATTGAATATAAAAGGCACAATGCCGACTTAAGTACAAGAAGAGTGAATCTCCTAAGAGATTGTGGTTTGAGCGGCTCCTGGGAGACCAGTATTGGATTCCGATGCACCAGTGCAGGTTTACTGTATCCCTTGGACCTTCACATTGACAATGAAACACAGAAATCGCATCGGAATTGAATATAAAAGGCACAGTGCCGACTTAAGTACAAGAAAAGTGAATCTTCTACGAGTTTGTGTTTGAGCGGCTCCTGGGAGACCAGTATTAGATTCCGATGCACCAGTGCAGGTTTACTGTATCCCTTGGACCTTCACATTGACGATGAAACACAGAAATCACATCGGAATCGAATATAAAAGGCACAGTGCCGACTTAAGTACAAGAAGAGTGAATCTTCTCAGAGTTTGTGCTTTGAGCGGCTCCTGGGAGACCAGTATTAGATTCCGATGCACCAGTGCAGGTTTACTGTATCCCTTGGACCGTCACATTGACAATGAAACACAGAAATCGCATCGGAATTGAATATAAAAGGCACAATGCCGACTTAAGTACAAGAAGAGTGAATGTTCTAAGGGTTTGTGCTTTGAGCGGCACCTGGGAGACCAGTATTGGATCCCGATGCACCAGTCCAGGTTTACTGTATCCCTTGGACCTTCACATTGACGATGAAACACAGAAATCGCATCGCAATTGAATATAAAAGGCACAGTGCTGACTTAAGTACAAGAAGAGTGAATCTTCTCAGAGTTTGTGCTTTGAGCGGCTCCTGGGAGACCAGTATTGGATTCCGATGCACCAGTGCAGGTTTACTCTATCCCTTGGACCTTCACATTGACGATGAAACACAGAAATCGCATCGGAATTGAATATAAAAGGCACAATACCGACTTAAGTACAAGAAGAGTGAGTCTCCTAAGAGATTGTGGTTTGAGCGGCTCCTGGGAGACCAGTATTGGATTCCGATGCACCAGTGCAGGTTTACTGTATCCCTTGGACCTTCACATTGACGATGAAACACAGAAATCGCATCGTAATTGAATATAAAAGGCACAGTGCCGACATAAGTACAAGAAGAGTGAGTCTCCTAAGAGTTTGTGGTTTGAGCGGCTCCTGGGAGACCAGTATTGGATTCCGATGCACCAGTGCATGTTTACTGTATCCCTTGGACCGTCACATTGACTATGAAACACAGAAATCGCATCGGAAATGAATATAAAAGGCACAGTTCCTACTTAAGTACAAGAAGAGTGAGTCTCCAAAGAGTTTGTGCTTTGAGCGGCTCCTGGGAGACCAGAATTGGATTCCGATTCACCAGTGCAGGTTTACTGTATCCCTTGGACCTTCACATTGACGATGAAACACAGAAATCGCATCGGAATTGAATGTAAAAGGCACAATACCGACTTAAGTGCAAGAAGAGTGAGTCTCCTAAGAGTTTGTGCTTTGAGCGGCTCCTGGGAGACCAGTATTGGATTCCGATGCACCAGTGCAGGTTTACTGTATCCCTTGGACCTTCACATTGACGGTGAAACACAGAAATCGCATCGGAATTGAATATAAATGAACAATGCCGACTTAAGTACAAGAAGAGTGAGTCTCCTAATAGTTTGTGCTTTGAGCGGATCCTGGGAGACCAGTATTGGATTCCGATGCACCAGTGCAGGTTTACTGTATCCCTTGGACCTTCACATTGACGATGAAACACAGAAATCGCATCGGAATTGAATATAAAAGGCACAGTGCCGACTTAAGTACAAGAAGAGTGAATATTCTCAGAGTTTGTGCACTGAGCGGCTCCTGGGAGACCAGTATTGGATTCCGATGCACCAGTGCAGTTTTACTCTATCCCTTGGACCTTCCCATTGACAATGAAACACAGAAATCGCATCGGAATTGAATATAAAAGGCACAATACCACTTAAGTACAAGAATAGTGAGTCTCCTAAGAGTTTGTGGTTTGAGCGGCTCCTGGGAGACCAGTATTAGATTCCGATGCACCAGTGCAAGTTTACTGTATCCCTTGGACCTTCACATTGACGATGAAACACAGAAATCGCATCGGAATTGAATATAAAAGGCTCAGTGACAACTTAAGTACAAGAGAAGTGAATCTTCTCAGAGTTTGTGCTTTGAGCGGCTCCTGGGAGACCAGTATTGGATTCCGATGCACCAGTGCAGGTTTACTGTATCCCTTGGACCTTCACATTGACAATGAAACACAGAAATCGCATCGGAATTGAATATAAAAGGCACAATGCCGACTTAAGTACAAGATGAGTGAGTCTCCTAAGAGTTTGTGGTTTGAGCGGCTCCTGGGAGACCAGTATTAGATTCCGATGCACCAGTGCAAGTTTACTGTATCCCTTGGACCTTCACATTGACGATGAAGCACAGAAATCGCATCGGAATTGAATATAAAAGGCACAGTGCCGACTTAAGTACAAGAAGAGTGAATATTCTCAGAGTTTGTGCTTTGAGCGGCTCCTGGGAGACCAGTATTGGATTCCGATGCACCAGTGCAGTTTTACTCTATCCCTTGGACCTTCCCATTGACAATGAAACACAGAAATCGCATCGGAATTGAATATAAAAGGCACAATACCACTTAAGTACAAGAAGAGTGAGTCTCCTAAGAGTTTGTGGTTTGAGCGGCTCCTGGGAGACCAGTATTGGATTCCGATGCACCAGTGCAGGTTTACTGTATCCCTTGGACCTTCACATTGACGATGAAACACAGAAATCGCATCGGAATTGAATATAAAAGGCACAGTGCCGACTTAAGTACAAGAAGAGTGAGTCTTCTCAGAGTTTGTGCTTTGAGCGGCTCCTGGGAGACCAGTATTGGATTCCGATGCACCAGTGCAGGATTACTCTATCCCTTGGACCTTCACATTGACGATGAAACACAGAAATGGCATCGGAATTGAATATAAAAGGCACAGTGCTGACTTAAGTACAAGAAGAGTGAATATTCTCAGAGTTTGTGCTTTGAGCGGCTCCTGGGAGACCAGTATTGGATTCCGATGCACCAGTGCAGTTTTACTCTATCCCTTGGACCTTCCCATTGACAATGAAACACAGAAATCGCATCGGAATTGAATATAAAAGGCACAATACCACTTAAGTACAAGAAGAGTGAGTCTCCTAAGAGTTTGTGGTTTGAGCGGCTCCTGGGAGACCAGTATTGGATTCCGATGCACCAGTGCAGGTTTACTGTATCCCTTGGACCTTCACATTGACGATGAAACACAGAAATCGCATCGGAATTGAATATAAAAGGCACAGTGCCGACTTAAGTACATGAAGAGTGAGTCTCCTAAAAGTTTGTGGTTTGAGCGGCTCCTGGGAGACCAGTATTGGATTCCGATGCACCAGTGTACGTTTACTCTATCCCTTGGACCTTCACATTGACGATGAAACTCAGAAATCGCATCGGAATTGAATATAAAAGGCACAATACCACTTAAGTACAAGAAGAGTGAGGCTCCTAAGAGTTTGTGGTTTGAGCGTTCCTGGGAGACCAGTATTGGATTCCGATGCACCAGTGCAGGTTTACTGTATCCCTTGGACCTTCACATTGACGATGAAACACAGAAATCGCATCGGAATTGAATATAAAAGGCACAGTGCCGACTTAAGTACAAGAAGAGTGAGTCTCCTAAGAGTCTGTGGTTTGAGCGGCTCCTGGGAGACCAGTATTGGATTCCGATGCACCAGTGCATGTTTACTGTATCCCTTGGACCTTCACATTGACGATGAAACACAGAAATCGCATCGGAATTGAATGTAAAAGGCACAATACCGACTTAAGTGCAAGAAGAGTGAGTCTCCTAAGAGTTTGTGCTTTGAGCGGCTCCTGGGAGACCAGTATTGGATTCCGATGCACCAGTGCAGGTTTACTGTATCCCTTGGACCTTCACATTGACGGTGAAACACAGAAATCGCATCGGAATTGAATATAAAGGAACAATGCCGACTTAAGTACAAGAAGAGTGAGTCTCCTAAGAGTTTGTGCTTTGAGCGGATCCTGGGAGACCAGTATTGGATTCCGATGCACCAGTGCAGGTTTACTGTATCCCTTGGACCTTCACATTGACGGTGAAACACAGAACTCGCATCGGAATTGAATATAAAAGGCACAGTGCCGACTTAAGTACAAGAAGAGTGAGTCTCCTAAGAGTTTGTGGTTTGAGCGGCTCCTGGGAGACCAGTATTGGATTCCGATGCACCAGTGCAGGTTTACTGTATCCCTTGGACCTTCACATTGACGATGAAACACAGAAATCGGATCGGAATTGAATATAAAAGGCACAGTGCCGACTTAAGTACAAGAAGAGTGAATATTCTCAGAGTTTGTGCTTTGAGCGGCTCCTGGGAGGCCAGTATTGGATTCCGATGCACCAGTGCTATTTTACTCTATCCCTTGGACCTTCCCATTGACAATGAAACACAGAAATCGCATCGGAATTGAATATAAAAGGCACAATACCACTTAAGTACAAGAAGAGTGAGTCTCCTAAGAGTTTGTGGTTTGAGCGGCTCCCTGGAGACCAGTATTGGGTTCCGATGCACCAGTGCAGGTTTACTGTATCCCTTGGACCTTCACATTGACGATGAAACACAGAACTCGCATCGGAATTGAATATAAAAGGCACAGTGCCGACTTAAGTACAAGAAGAGTGAGTCTCCTAAGAGTTTGTGGTTTGAGCGGCTCCTGGGAGACCAGTATTGGATTCCGATGCACCAGTGCAGGTTTACTGTATCCCTTGGACCTTCACATTGACGATGAAACACAGAAATCGCATCGGAATTGAATATAAAAGGCACAGTGCAGACTTAAGTACATGAAGAGTGAGTCTCCTAAGAGATTGTGGTTTGAGCGGCTCCTGGGAGACCAGTATTGGATTCCGATGCACCAGTGCAGTTTTACTCTATCCCTTGGACCTTCCCATTGACAATGAAACACAGAAATCGCATCGGAATTGAATATAAAAGGCACAATACCACTTAAGTACAAGAAGAGTGAGTCTCCTAAGAGTTTGTGGTTTGAGCGGCTCCTGGGAGACCAGTATTGGATTCCGATGCACCAGTGCAGGTTTACTGTATCCCTTGGACCTTCACATTGACGATGAAACACAGAAATCGCATCGGAATTGAATATAAAAGGCACAGTGCCGACTTAAGTACAAGAAGAGTGAGTCTCCTAAGAGTTTGTGGTTTGAGCGGCTCCTGGGAGACCAGTATTGGATTCCGATGCACCAGTGCAGGTTTACTGTATCCCTTGGACCTTCACATTGACGATGAAACACAGAAATCGCATCGGAATTGAATATAAAAGGCACAGTGCCGACTTAAGTACAAGAAGAGTGAATCTTCTCAGAGTTTGTGCTTTGAGCGGCTCCTGGGAGACCAGTATTGGATTCCGATGCACCAGTGCAGGTTTACTCTATCCCTTGGACCTTCACATTGACGATGAAACACAGAAATGGCATCGGAATTGAATATAAAAGGCACAGTGCTGACTTAAGTACAAGAAGAGTGAATCTTCTCAGAGTTTGTGCTTTGAGCGGCTCCTGGGAGACCAGTATTGGATTCCGATGCACCAGTGCAGGTTTACTCTATCCCTTGGACATTCACATTGACGATGAAACACAGAAATCGCATCGGAATTGAATATAAAATGCACAATACTACTTAAGTACAAGAAGAGTGAGTCTCCTAAGAGTTTGTGGTTTGAGCGGCTCCTGGGAGACCAGTATTGGATTCCGATGCACCAGTGCAGGTTTACTGTATCCCTTGGACCTTCACATTGACGATGAAACACAGAAATCGGATCGGAATTGAATATAAAAGGCACAGTGCCGACTTAAGTACAAGAAGAGTGAATATTCTCAGAGTTTGTGCTTTGAGCGGCTCCTGGGAGACCAGTATTGGATTCCGATGCACCAGTGCAGGTTTACTCTATCCCTTGGACCTTCCCATTGACAATGAAACACAGAAATCGCATCGGAATTGAATATAAAAGGCACAATACCACTTAAGTACAAGAAGAGTGAGTCTCCTAAGAGTTTATGGTTTGAGCGGCTCCTGGGAGACCAGTATTGGATTCCGATGCACCAGTGCAGGTTTACTGTATCCCTTGGACCTTCACATTGACGATGAAACACAGAAATCGCATCGGAATTGAATATAAAAGGCACAGTGCCGACTTAAGTACATGAAGAGTGAGTCTCCTAAGAGTTTGTGGTTTGAGCGGCTCCTGGGAGACCAGTATTGGATTCCGATGCACCAGTGCAGGTTTACTGTATCCCTTGGACCTTCACATTGACGATGAAACACAGAAATCGGATCGGAATTGAATATAAAAGGCACAGTGCCGACTTAAGTACAAGAAGAGTGAATCTTCTCAGAGTTTGTGCTTTGAGCGGCTCCTGGGAGACCAGTATTGGATTCCGATGCACCAGTGCAGGTTTACTCTATCCCTTGGACCTTCACATTGACGATGAAACTCATAAATCGCATCGGAATTGAATATAAAAGGCACAATACCACTTAAGTACAAGAAGAGTGAGTCTCCTAAGAGTTTGTGGTTTGAGCGGCTCCTGGGAGACCAGTATTGGATTCCGATGCACCAGTGCAGGTTTACTGTATCCCTTGGACCTTCACATTGACGATGAAACACAGAAATCGCATCGGAATTGAATATAAAAGGCACAGTGCCGACTTAAGTACAAGAAGAGTGAGTCTCCTAAGAGTTTGTGGTTTGAGCGGCTCCTGGGAGACCAGTACTGGATTCCGATGCACCAGTGCATGTTTACTGTATCCCTTGGACCTTCACATTGACGATGAAACACAGAAATCGCATCGGAATTGAATATAAAAGGCACAGTGCCGACTTAAGTACAAGAAGAGTGAGTCTCCTAAGAGTTTGTGGTTTGAGCGGCTCCTGGGAGACCAGTATTGGATTCCGATGCACCAGTGCAGGTTTACTATATCCCTTGGACCTTCACATTGACGATAAAACACAGAAATCGCATCGCAATTGAATATAAAAGGCACAGTGCTGACTTAAGTACAAGAAGAGTGAATCTTCTCAGAGTTTGTGCTTTGAGCGGCTCCTGGGAGACCAGTATTGGATTCCGATGCACCAGTGCAGGTTTACTCTATCCCTTGGACCTTCACATTGACGATGAAACACAGAAATCGCATCGTAATTGAATATAAAAGGCACAGTGCCGACATAAGTACAAGAAGAGTGAGTCTCCTAAGAGTTTGTGGTTTGAGCGGCTCCTGGGAGACCAGTATTGGATTCCGATGCACCAGTGCATGTTTACTGTATCCCTTGGACCTTCACATTGACGATGAAACACAGAAATCGCATCGGAATTGAATATAAGAGGCACAGTGCCGACTTAAGTACAAGAAGAGTGAGTCTCCTAAGAGTTTGTGTTTTGAGCGGCTCCTGGGAGACCAGTATTGTATTCCGATGCACCAGTGCAGGTTTACTGTATCCCTTGGACCTTCACATTGACGATGAAACACAGAAATCGCATCGCAATTGAATATAAAAGGCACAGTGCCGACTTAAGTACAAGAAGAGTGAATCTTCTCAGAGTTTGTGCTTTGAGCGGCTCCTGGGAGACCAGTATTGGATTCCGATGCACCAGTGCAGGTTTACTCTATCCCTTGGACCTTCACATTGACGATGAAACACAGAAATCGCATCGGAATTGAATATAAAAAGCACAATACCGACTTAAGTACAAGAAGAGTGAGTCTCCTAAGAGATTGTGGTATGAGCGGGTCCTGGGAGACCAGTATTGGATTCCGATGCACCAGTGCAGGTTTACTGTATCCCTTGGACCTTCACATTGACGATGAAACACAGAAATCGCATCGTAATTGAATATAAAAGGAACAGTGCCGACATAAGTACAAGAAGAGTGAGTCTCCTAAGAGTTTGTGGTTTGAGCGGCTCCTGGGAGACCAGTATTGGATTCCGATGCACCAGTGCATGTTTGCTGTATCCCTTGGACCTTCACATTGACGATGAAACACAGAAATCGCATCGGAATTGAATGTAAAAGGCACAATACCGACTTAAGTGCAAGAAGAGTGAGTCTCCTAAGAGTTTGTGCTTTGAGCGGCTCCTGGGAGACCAGTATTGGATTCCGATGCACCAGTGCAGGTTTACTGTATCCCTTGGACCTTCACATTGACGGTGAAACACAGAAATCGCATCGGAATTGAATATAAAGGAACAATGCCGACTTAAGTACAAGAAGAGTGAGTCTCCTAAGAGTTTGCGCTTTGAGCGGATCCTGGGAGACCAGTATTGGATTCCGATGCACCAGTGCAGGTTTACTGTATCCCTTGGACCTTCACATTGACGGTGAAACACAGAACTCGCATCGGAATTGAATATAAAAGGCACAGTGCCGACTTAAGTACAAGAAGAGTGAGTCTCCTAAGAGTTTGTGCTTTGAGCGGCTCCTGGGAGACCAGTATTGGATTCCGATGCACCAGTGCAGGTTTACTGTATCCCTTGGACCTTCACATTGACGATGAAACACAGAAATCGGATCGGAATTGAATATAAAAGGCACAGTGCCGACTTAAGTACAAGAAGAGTGAATATTCTCAGAGTTTGTGCTTTGAGCGGCTCCTGGGAGGCCAGTATTGGATTCCGATGCACCAGTGCAATTTTACTCTATCCCTTGGACCTTCCCATTGACAATGAAACACAGAAATCGCATCGGAATTGAATATAAAAGGCACAATACCACTTAAGTACAAGAAGAGTGAGTCTCCTAAGAGTTTGTGGTTTGAGCGGCTCCCTGGAGACCAGTATTGGGTTCCGATGCACCAGTGCAGGTTTACTGTATCCCTTGGACCTTCACATTGACGATGAAACACAGAACTCGCATCGGAATTGAATATAAAAGGCACAGTGCCGACTTAAGTACAAGAAGAGTGAGTCTCCTAAGAGTTTGTGGTTTGAGCGGCTCCTGGGAGACCAGTATTGGATTCCGATGCACCAGTGCAGGTTTACTGTATCCCTTGGACCTTCACATTGACGATGAAACACAGAAATCGCATCGGAATTGAATATAAAAGGCACAGTGCCGACTTAAGTACATGAAGAGTGAGTCTCCTAAGAGATTGTGGTTTGAGCGGCTCCTGGGAGACCAGTATTGGATTCCGATGCACCAGTGCAGTTTTACTCTATCCCTTGGACCTTCCCATTGACAATGAAACACAGAAATCGCATCGGAATTGAATATAAAAGGCACAATACCACTTAAGTACAAGAAGAGTGAGTCTCCTAAGAGTTTGTGGTTTGAGCGGCTCCTGGGAGACCAGTATTGGATTCCGATGCACCAGTGCAGGTTTACTGTATCCCTTGGACCTTCACATTGACGATGAAACACAGAAATCGCATCGGAATTGAATATAAAAGGCACAGTGCCGACTTAAGTACAAGAAGAGTGAGTCTCCTAAGAGTTTGTGGTTTGAGCGGCTCCTGGGAGACCAGTATTGGATTCCGATGCACCAGTGCAGGTTTACTGTATCCCTTGGACCTTCACATTGACGATGAAACACAGAAATCGCATCGGAATTGAATATAAAAGGCACAGTGCCGACTTAAGTACAAGAAGAGTGAATCTTCTCAGAGTTCGTGCTTTGAGCGGCTCCTGGGAGACCAGTATTGGATTCCGATGCACCAGTGCAGTTTTACTCTATCCCTTGGACCTTCCCATTGACAATGAAACACAGAAATCGCATCGGAATTGAATATAAAAGGCACAATACCACTTAAGTACAAGAAGAGTGAGTCTCCTAAGAGTTTGTGGTTTGAGCGGCTCCTGGGAGACCAGTATTGGATTCCGATGCACCAGTGCAGGTTTACTGTATCCCTTGGACCTTCACATTGACGATGAAACACAGAAATCGCATCGGAATTGAATATAAAAGGCACAGTGCCGACTTAAGTACATGAAGAGTGAGTCTCCTAAGAGTTTGTGGTTTGAGCGGCTCCTGGGAGACCAGTATTGGATTCCGATGCACCAGTCCAGGTTTACTGTATCCCTTGGACCTTCACATTGACGATGAAACACAGAAATCGGATCGGAATTGAATATAAAAGCCACAGTGCCGACTTAAGTACAAGAAGAGTGAATCTTCTCAGAGTTTGTGCTTTGAGCGGCTCCTGGGAGACCAGTATTGGATTCCGATGCACCAGTGCAGGTTTACTCTATCCCTTGGACCTTCACATTGACGATGAAACTCATAAATCGCATCGGAATTGAATATAAAAGGCACAATACCACTTAAGTACAAGAAGAGTGAGTCTCCTAAGAGTTTGTGGTTTGAGCGGCTCCTGGGAGACCAGTATTGGATTCCGATGCACCAGTGCAGGTTTACTGTATCCCTTGGACCTTCACATTGACGATGAAACACAGAAATCGCATCGGAATTGAATATAAAAGGCACAGTGCCGACTTAAGTACAAGAAGAGTGAGTCTCCTAAGAGTTTGTGGTTTGAGCGGCTCCTGGGACACCAGTATTGGATTCCGATGCACCAGTGCATGTTTACTGTATCCCTTGGACCTTCACATTGACGATGAAACACAGAAATCGCATCGGAATTGAATATAAAAGGCACAGTGCCGACTTAAGTACAAGAAGAGTGAGTCTCCTAAGAGTTTGTGGTTTGAGCGGCTCCTGGGAGACCAGTATTGGATTCCGATGCACCAGTGCAGGTTTACTATATCCCTTGGACCTTCACATTGACGATAAAACACAGAAATCGCATCGCAATTGAATATAAAAGGCACAGTGCTGACTTAAGTACAAGAAGAGTGAATCTTCTCAGAGTTTGTGCTTTGAGCGGCTCCTGGGAGACCAGTATTGGATTCCGATGCACCAGTGCAGGTTTACTCTATCCCTTGGACCTTAACATTGACGATGAAACACAGAAATCGCATCGTAATTGAATATAAAAGGCACAGTGCCGACATAAGTACAAGAAGAGTGAGTCTCCTAAGAGTTTGTGCTTTGAGCGGATCCTGGGAGACCAGTATTGGATTCCGATGCACCAGTGCATGTTTACTGTATCCCTTGGACCTTCACATTGACGATGAAACACAGAAATCGCATCGGAATTGAATATAAGAGGCACAGTGCCGACTTAAGTACAAGAAGAGTGAGTCTCCTAAGAGTTTGTGTTTTGAGCGGCTCCTGGGGGACCAGTATTGTATTCCGATGCACCAGTGCAGGTTTACTGTATCCCTTGGACCTTCACATTGACGATGAAACACAGAAATCGCATCGCAATTGAATATAAAAGGCACAGTGCCGACTTAAGTACAAGAAGAGTGAATCTTCTCAGAGTTTGTGCTTTGAGCGGCTCCTGGGAGACCAGTATTGGATTCCGATGCACCAGTGCAGGTTTACTCTATCCCTTGGACCTTCACATTGACGATGAAACACAGAAATCGCATCGGAATTGAATATAAAAAGCACAATACCGACTTAAGTACAAGAAGAGTGAGTCTCCTAAGAGATTGTGGTTTGAGCGGGTCCTGGGAGACCAGTATTGGATTCCGATGCACCAGTGCAGGTTTACTGTATCCCTTGGACCTTCACATTGACGATGAAACACAGAAATCGCATCGGAAATGAATATAAAAGGCACAGTGCCGACTTAAGTACAAGAAGAGTGAGTCTCCTAAGAGTTTGTGCTTTGAGCGGCTCCTGGGAGACCAGAATTGGATTCCGATGCACCAGTGCAGGTTTACTGTATCCCTTGGACCTTCACATTGACGATGAAACACAGAAATCGCATCGGAAATGAATATAAAAGGCACAGTGCCGACTTAAGTACAAGAAGAGTGAGTCTCCTAAGAGTTTGTGGTTTGAGCGGCTCCTGGGAGACCAGTATTGGATTCCGATGCACCAGTGCAGGTTTACTATATCCCTTGGACCTTCACATTGACGATAAAACACAGAAATCGCATCGCAATTGAATATAAAAGGCACAGTGCTGACTTAAGTACAAGAAGAGTGAATCTTCTCAGAGTTTGTGCTTTGAGCGGCTCCTGGGAGACCAGTATTGGATTCCGATGCACCAGTGCAGGTTTACTCTATCCCTTGGACCTTCACATTGACGATGAAACACAGAAATCGCATCGTAATTGAATATAAAAGGCACAGTGCCGACATAAGTACAAGAAGATTGAGTCTCCTAAGAGTTTGTGGTTTGAGCGGCTCCTGGGAGACCAGTATTGGATTCCGATGCACCAGTGCATGTTTACTGTATCCCTTGGACCTTCACATTGACGATGAAACACAGAAATCGCATCGGAATTGAATATAAGAGGCACAGTGCCGACTTAAGTACAAGAAGAGTGAGTCTCCTAAGAGTTTGTGTTTTGAGCGGCTCCTGGGGGACCAGTATTGTATTCCGATGCACCAGTGCAGGTTTACTGTATCCCTTGGACCTTCACATTGACGATGAAACACAGAAATCGCATCGCAATTGAATATAAAAGGCACAGTGCCGACTTAAGTACAAGAAGAGTGAATCTTCTCAGAGTTTGTGCTTTGAGCGGCTCCTGGGAGACCAGTATTGGATTCCGATGCACCAGTGCAGGTTTACTCTATCCCTTGGACCTTCACATTGACGATGAAACACAGAAATCGCATCGGAATTGAATATAAAAAGCACAATACCGACTTAAGTACAAGAAGAGTGAGTCTCCTAAGAGATTGTGGTTTGAGCGTGTCCTGGGAGACCAGTATTGGATTCCGATGCACCAGTGCAGGTTTACTGTATCCCTTGGACCTTCACATTGACGATGAAACACAGAAATCGCATCGGAAATGAATATAAAAGGCACAGTGCCGACTTAAGTACAAGAAGAGTGAGTCTCCTAAGAGTTTGTGCTTTGAGCGGCTCCTGGGAGACCAGAATTGGATTCCGATGCACCAGTGCAGGTTTACTGTATCCCTTGGACCTTCACATTGACGATGAAACACAGAAATCGCATCGGAAATGAATATAAAAGGCACAGTGCCGACTTAAGTACAAGAAGAGTGAGTCTCCTAAGAGTTTGTGGTTTGAGCGGCTCCTGGGAGACCAGTATTGGATTCCGATGCACCAGTGCAGGTTTACTATATCCCTTGGACCTTCACATTGACGATAAAACACAGAAATCGCATCGCAATTGAATATAAAAGGCACAGTGCTGACTTAAGTACAAGAAGAGTGAATCTTCTCAGAGTTTGTGCTTTGAGCGGCTCCTGGGAGACCAGTATTGGATTCCGATGCACCAGTGCAGGTTTACTCTATCCCTTGGACCTTCACATTGACGATGAAACACAGAAATCGCATCGTAATTGAATATAAAAGGCACAGTGCCGACATAAGTACAAGAAGATTGAGTCTCCTAAGAGTTTGTGGTTTGAGCGGCTCCTGGGAGACCAGTATTGGATTCCGATGCACCAGTGCATGTTTACTGTATCCCTTGGACCTTCACATTGACGATGAAACACAGAAATCGCATCGGAATTGAATATAAGAGGCACAGTGCCGACTTAAGTACAAGAAGAGTGAGTCTCCTAAGAGTTTGTGTTTTGAGCGGCTCCTGGGGGACCAGTATTGTATTCCGATGCACCAGTGCAGGTTTACTGTATCCCTTGGACCTTCACATTGACGATGAAACACAGAAATCGCATCGCAATTGAATATAAAAGGCACAGTGCCGACTTAAGTACAAGAAGAGTGAATCTTCTCAGAGTTTGTGCTTTGAGCGGCTCCTGGGAGACCAGTATTGGATTCCGATGCACCAGTGCAGGTTTACTCTATCCCTTGGACCTTCACATTGACGATGAAAAACAGAAATCGCATCGGAATTGAATATAAAAAGCACAATACCGACTTAAGTACAAGAAGAGTGAGTCTCCTAAGAGATTGTGGTTTGAGCGTGTCCTGGGAGACCAGTATTGGATTCCGATGCACCAGTGCAGGTTTACTGTATCCCTTGGACCTTCACATTGACGATGAAACACAGAAATCGCATCGGAAATGAATATAAAAGGCACAGTGCCGACTTAAGTACAAGAAGAGTGAGTCTCCTAAGAGTTTGTGCTTTGAGCGGCTCCTGGGAGACCAGAATTGGATTCCGATGCACCAGTGCAGGTTTACTGTATCCCTTGGACCTTCACATTGACGATGAAACACAGAAATCGCATCGGAAATGAATATAAAAGGCACAGTGCCGACTTAAGTACAAGAAGAGTGAGTCTCCTAAGAGTTTGTGGTTTGAGCGGCTCCTGGGAGACCAGTATTGGATTCCGATTCACCAGTGCAGGTTTACTGTATCCCTTGGACCTTCAGATTGACGATGAAACACAGAAATCGCATCGGAATTGAATGTAAAAGGCACAATACCGACTTAAGTACAAGAAGAGTGAGTCTCCTAAGAGTTTGTGCTTTGAGCGGCTCCTGGGAGACCAGTATTGGATTCCGATGCACCAGTGCAGGTTTACTGTATCCCTTGGACCTTCACATTGACGGTGAAACACAGAACTCGCATCGGAATTGAATATAAAAGGCACAGTGCCGACTTAAGTACAAAAAGAGTGAGTCTCCTAAGAGTTTGTGCTTTGAGCGGCTCCTGGGAGACCAGTATTGGATTCCGATGCACCAGTGCAGGTTTACTGTATCCCTTGGACCTTCACATTGACGATGAAACACAGAAATCGGATCGGAATTGAATATAAAAGGCACAGTGCCGACTTAAGTACAAGAAGAGTGAATATTCTCAGAGTTTGTGCTTTGAGCGGCTCCTGGGAGGCCAGTATTGGATTCCGATGCACCAGTGCAATTTTACTCTATCCCTTGGACCTTCATATTGACAATGAAACACAGAAATCGCATCGGAATTGAATATAAAAGGCCCAATACCACTTAAGTACAAGAAGAGTGAGTCTCCTAAGAGTTTGTGGTTTGAGCGGCTCCCGGGAGACCAGTATTGGATTCCGATGCACCAGTGCAGGTTTACTGTATCCCTTGGACCTTCACATTGACGATGAAACACAGAACTCGCATCGGAATTGAATATAAAAGGCACAGTGCCGACTTAAGTACATGAAGAGTGAGTCTCCTAAGAGTTTGTGGTTTGAGCGGCTCCTGGGAGACCAGTATTGGATTCCGATGCACCAGTGCAGGTTTACTGTATCCCTTGGACCTTCACATTGACGATGAAACACAGAAATCGCATCGGAATTGAATATAAAAGGCACAGTGCCGACTTAAGTACAAGAAGAGTGAATCTTCTCAGAGTTTGTGCTTTGAGCGGCTCCTGGGAGACCAGTATTGGATTCCGATGCACCAGTGCAGGTTTACTGTATCCCTTGGACCTTCACATTGACGATGAAACTCAGAAATCGCATCGGAATTGAATATAAAAGGCACAATACCACTTAAGTACAAGAAGAGTGAGTCTCCTAAGAGTTTGTGGTTTGAGCGGCTCCTGGGAGACCAGTATTGGATTCTGATGCACCAGTGCAGGTTTACTGTATCCCTTGGACCTTCACATTGACGATGAAACACAGAAGACGCATCGGAATTGAATATAAAAGGCACAGTGCCGACTTAAGTACAAGAAGAGTGAGTCTCCTAAGAGTTTGTGGTTTGAGCGGCTCCTGGGAGACCAGTATTGGATTCCGATGCACCAGTCCAGGTTTACTGTATCCCTTGGACCTTCACATTGACGATGAAACACCGAAATCGCATCGCAATTGATTATAAAAGGCACAGTGCTGACTTAAGTACAAGAAGAGTGAATCTTCTCAGAGTTTGTGCTTTGGGCGGCTCCTGGGAGACCAGTATTGGATTCCGATGCACCAGTGCAGGTTTACTGTATCCCTTGGACCTTCACATTGACGATGAAACACAGAAATCGCATCGGAATTGAATATAAAAGGCAGAATGCCGACTCAAGTACAAGAAGAGTGAATTTTCTAAGAGTTTGTGCTTTGAGCGGCTCCTGGGAGACCAGTATGAGATTCCGATGCACCAGTGCAGGTTTACTGTATCCCTTGGACCTTCACATTGACGATGATACACAGAAATCGCATCGGAATTGAATATAAAAGGCACAGTGCCGACTTAAGTACAAGAAGAGTGAATTTTCTAAGAGTTTGTGCTTTGAGCGGCTCCTGGGAGACCAGTATTGGATTCCGATGCACCAGTGCAGGTTTACTGTATCCCTTGGACCTTCACATTGACGATGAAACACAGAAATCGCATCGGAATTGAATATCAAAGGCACAATGCCGACTTAAGTACAAGAAGAGTGAATCTTCTAAGAGTTCTGCTTTGAGTGGCTCCTGGGAGACCAGTATTGGATTCCGATGCACCAGAGCAGGTTTACTGTATCCCTTGGACCTTCACATTGACGATGAAACACAGAAATCGCATCGGAAATGAATATAAAAGTCACAGTGCTGACTTAAGTACAAGAAGAGTGAGTCTCCTAAGAGTTTGTGCTTTGAGCGGCTTCTGGGAGACCAGAATTGGATTCCGATTCACCAGTGCAGGTTTACTGTATCCCTTGGACCTTCACATTGACGATGAAACACAGAAATCGCATCGGAATTGAATATAAAAGGCACAGTGCCGACATAAGTACAAGAAGAGTGAGTCTCCTAAGAGTTTGTGGTTTGAGCGGCTCCTGGGAGACCAGTATTGGATTCCGATGCACCAGTGCAGGTTTACTGTATCCCTTGGACCTTCACATTGGCGATGAAACACAGAAATCGCATCGGAATTGAATATAAAAGGCACAGTGCCGACTTAAGTACAAGAAGAGTGAATATTCTCAGAGTTTGTGCTTTGAGCGGCTCCTGGGAGGCCAGTATTGGATTCCGATGCACCAGTGCAATTTTACTCTATCCCTTGGACATTCCCATTGACAATGAAACACAGAAATCGCATCGGAATTGAATATAAAAGGCACAATACCACTTAAGTACAAGAAGAGTGAGTCTCCTAAGAGTTTGTGGTTTGAGCGGCTCCCGGGAGACCAGTATTGGATTCCGATGCACCAGTGCAGGTTTACTGTATCCCTTGGACCTTCGCATTGACGATGAAACACAGAACTCGCATCGGAATTGAATATAAAAGGCACAGTGCCGACTTAAGTACAAGAAGAGTGAGTCTCCTAAGAGTTTGTGGTTTGAGCGGCTCCTGGGAGACCAGTATTGGATTCCGATGCACCAGTGCAGGTTTACTGTATCCCTTGGACCTTCACATTGACGATGAAACACAGAAATCGCATCGGAATTGAATATAAAAGGCACAGTGCCGACTTAAGTACATGAAGAGTGAGTCTCCTAAGAGTTTGTGGTTTGAGCGGCTCCTGGGAGACCAGTATTGGATTCCGATGCACCAGTGCAGGTTTACTGTATCCCTTGGACCTTCACATTGACGATGAAACACAGAAATCGCATCGGAATTGAATATAAAAGGCACAGTGCCGACTTAAGTACAAGAAGAGTGAATCTCCTAAGAGTTTGTGCTTTGAGCGGCTCCTGGGAGACCAGTATTGGATTCCGATGCACCAGTGCAGGTTTACTGTATCCCTTGGACCTTCACATTGACGATGAAACACAGAAATCGCATCGGAAATGAATATAAAAGGCACAGTGCCGACTTAAGTACAAGAAGAGTGAGTCTCCTAAGAGTTTGTGCTTTGAGCGGCTCCTGGGAGACCAGAATTGGATTCCGATTCACCAGTGCAGGTTTACTGTATCCCTTGGACCTTCACATTGACGATGAAACACAGAAATCGCATCGGAATTGAATGTAAAAGGCACAATACCGACTTAAGTACAAGAAGAGTGAGTCTCCTAAGAGTTTGTGCTTTGAGCGACTCCTGGGAGACCAGTATTAGATTCCGATGCACCAGTGCAGGTTTACTGTATCCCTTGGACCTTCACATTGACGATGAAACACAGAAATCGCATCGGAATTGAATATAAAAGGCAGAATACCGACTCAAGTACAAGAAGAGTGAATTTTCTAAGAGTTTGTGCTTTGAGCGGCTCCTGGGAGACCAGTATGAATTCCGATGCACCAGTGCAGGTTTACTGTATCCCTTGGACCTTCACATTGACGATGAAACACAGAAATCGGATCGGAATTGAATATAAAAGGCACAGTGCCGACTTAAGTACAAGAAGAGTGAATATTCTCAGAGTTTGTGCTTTGAGCGGCTCCTGGGAGGCCAGTATTGGATTCCGATGCACCAGTGCAATTTTACTCTATCCCTTGGACCTTCCCATTGACAATGAAACACAGAAATCGCATCGGAATTGAATATAAAAGGCACAATACCACTTAAGTACAAGAAGAGTGAGTCTCCTAAGAGTTTGTGGTTTGAGCGGCTCCCGGGAGACCAGTATTGGATTCCGATGCACCAGTGCAGGTTTACTGTATCCCTTGGACCTTCACATTGACGATGAAACACAGAACTCGCATCGGAATTGAATATAAAAGGCACAGTGCCGACTTAAGTACATGAAGAGTGAGTCTCCTAAGAGTTTGTGGTTTGAGCGGCTCCTGGGAGACCAGTATTGGATTCCGATGCACCAGTGCAGGTTTACTGTATCCCTTGGACCTTCACATTGACGATGAAACACAGAAATCGCATCGGAATTGAATATAAAAGGCACAGTGCCGACTTAAGTACAAGAAGAGTGAATCTTCTCAGAGTTTGTGCTTTGAGCGGCTCCTGGGAGACCAGTATTGGATTCCGATGCACCAGTGCAGGTTTACTGTATCCTTTGGACCTTCACATTGACGATGAAACACAGAAATCGCATCGGAATTGAATATAAAAGGCACAGTGCCGACTTAAGTACAAGAAGAGTGAGTCTCCTAAGAGTTTGTGGTTTGAGCGGCTCCTGGGAGACCAGTATTGGATTCCGATGCACCAGTCCAGGTTTACTGTATCCCTTGGACCTTCACATTGACGATGAAACACCGAAATCGAATCGCAATTGATTATAAAAGGCACAGTGCTGACTTAAGTACAAGAAGAGTGAATCTTCTCAGAGTTTGTGCTTTGGGCGGCTCCTGGGAGACCAGTATTGGATTCCGATGCACCAGTGCAGGTTTACTGTATCCCTTGGACCTTCACATTGACGATGAAACACAGAAATCGCATCGGAATTGAATATAAAAGGCAGAATGCCGACTCAAGTACAAGAAGAGTGAATTTTCTAAGAGTTTGTGCTTTGAGCGGCTCCTGGGAGACCAGTATGAGATTCCGATGCACCAGTGCAGGTTTACTGTATCCCTTGGACCTTCACATTGACGATGATACACAGAAATCGCATCGGAATTGAATATAAAAGGCACAGTGCCGACTTAAGTACAAGAAGAGTGAATTTTCTAAGAGTTTGTGCTTTGAGCGGCTCCTGGGAGACCAGTATTGGATTCCGATGCACCAGTGCAGGTTTACTGTATCCCTTGGACCTTCACATTGACGATGAAACACAGAAATCGCATCGGAATTGAATATCAAAGGCACAATGCCGACTTAAGTACAAGAAGAGTGAATCTTCTAAGAGTTCTGCTTTGAGTGGCTCCTGGGAGACCAGTATTGGATTCCGATGCACCAGAGCAGGTTTACTGTATCCCTTGGACCTTCACATTGACGATGAAACACAGAAATCGCATCGGAAATGAATATAAAAGGCACAGTGCTGACTTAAGTACAAGAAGAGTGAGTCTCCTAAGAGTTTGTGCTTTGAGCGGCTCCTGGGAGACCAGAATTGGATTCCGATTCACCAGTGCAGGTTTACTGTATCCCTTGGACCTTCACATTGACGATGAAACACAGAAATCGCATCGGAATTGAATATAAAAGGCACAGTGCCGACATAAGTACAAGAAGAGTGAGTCTCCTAAGAGTTTGTGGTTTGAGCGGCTCCTGGGAGACCAGTATTGGATTCCGATGCACCAGTGCAGGTTTACTGTATCCCTTGGACCTTCACATTGGCGATGAAACACAGAAATCGGATCGGAATTGAATATAAAAGGCACAGTGCCGACTTAAGTACAAGAAGAGTGAATATTCTCAGAGTTTGTGCTTTGAGCGGCTCCTGGGAGGCCAGTATTGGATTCCGATGCACCAGTGCAATTTTACTCTATCCCTTGGACATTCCCATTGACAATGAAACACAGAAATCGCATCGGAATTGAATATAAAAGGCACAATACCACTTAAGTACAAGAAGAGTGAGTCTCCTAAGAGTTTGTGGTTTGAGCGGCTCCCGGGAGACCAGTATTGGATTCCGATGCACCAGTGCAGGTTTACTGTATCCCTTGGACCTTCGCATTGACGATGAAACACAGAACTCGCATCGGAATTGAATATAAAAGGCACAGTGCCGACTTAAGTACAAGAAGAGTGAGTCTCCTAAGAGTTTGTGGTTTGAGCGGCTCCTGGGAGACCAGTATTGGATTCCGATGCACCAGTGCAGGTTTACTGTATCCCTTGGACCTTCACATTGACGATGAAACACAGAAATCGCATCGGAATTGAATATAAAAGGCACAGTGCCGACTTAAGTACATGAAGAGTGAGTCTCCTAAGAGTTTGTGGTTTGAGCGGCTCCTGGGAGACCAGTATTGGATTCCGATGCACCAGTGCAGGTTTACTGTATCCCTTGGACCTTCACATTGACGATGAAACACAGAAATCGCATCGGAATTGAATATAAAAGGCACAGTGCCGACTTAAGTACAAGAAGAGTGAATCTCCTAAGAGTTTGTGCTTTGAGCGGCTCCTGGGAGACCAGTATTGGATTCCGATGCACCAGTGCAGGTTTACTGTATCCCTTGGACCTTCACATTGACGATGAAACACAGAAATCGCATCGGAAATGAATATAAAAGGCACAGTGCCGACTTAAGTACAAGAAGAGTGAGTCTCCTAAGAGTTTGTGCTTTGAGCGGCTCCTGGGAGACCAGAATTGGATTCCGATTCACCAGTGCAGGTTTACTGTATCCCTTGGACCTTCACATTGACGATGAAACACAGAAATCGCATCGGAATTGAATGTAAAAGGCACAATACCGACTTAAGTACAAGAAGAGTGAGTCTCCTAAGAGTTTGTGCTTTGAGCGACTCCTGGGAGACCAGTATTAGATTCCGATGCACCAGTGCAGGTTTACTGTATCCCTTGGACCTTCACATTGACGATGAAACACAGAAATCGCATCGGAATCGAATATAAAAGGCAGAATACCGACTCAAGTACAAGAAGAGTGAGTCTCCTAAGAGTTTGTGCTTTGAGCGGCTCCTGGGAGACCAGTATGAATTCCGATGCACCGGTGCAGGTTTACTGTATCCCTTGGACCTTCACATTGACGATGAAACACAGAAATCGGATCGGAATTGAATATAAAAGGCACAGTGCCGACTTAAGTACAAGAAGAGTGAATATTCTCAGAGTTTGTGCTTTGAGCGGCTCCTGGGAGGCCAGTATTGGATTCCGATGCACCAGTGCAATTTTACTCTATCCCTTGGACCTTCCCATTGACAATGAAACACAGAAATCGCATCGGAATTGAATATAAAAGGCACAATACCACTTAAGTACAAGAAGAGTGAGTCTCCTAAGAGTTTGTGGTTTGAGCGGCTCCCGGGAGACCAGTATTGGATTCCGATGCACCAGTGCAGGTTTACTGTATCCCTTGGACCTTCACATTGACGATGAAACACAGAACTCGCATCGGAATTGAATATAAAAGGCACAGTGCCGACTTAAGTACATGAAGAGTGAGTCTCCTAAGAGTTTGTGCTTTGAGCGGCTCCTGGGAGACCAGTATTGGATTCCGATGCACCAGTGCAGGTTTACTGTATCCCTTGGACCTTCACATTGACGATGAAACACAGAAATCGCATCGGAATTGAATATAAAAGGCACAGTGCCGACTTAAGTACAAGAAGAGTGAATCTTCTCAGAGTTTGTGCTTTGAGCGGCTCCTGGGAGACCAGTATTGGATTCCGATGCACCAGTGCAGGTTTACTGTATCCTTTGGACCTTCACATTGACGATGAAACACAGAAATCGCATCGGAATTGAATATAAAAGGCACAGTGCCGACTTAAGTACAAGAAGAGTGAGTCTCCTAAGAGTTTGTGGTTTGAGCGGCTCCTGGGAGACCAGTATTGGATTCCGATGCACCAGTCCAGGTTTACTGTATCCCTTGGACCTTCAAATTGACGATGAAACACCGAAATCGCATCGCAATTGATTATAAAAGGCACAGTACTGACTTAAGTACAAGAAGAGTGAATCTTCTCAGAGTTTGTGCTTTGGGCGGCTCCTGGGAGACCAGTATTGGATTCCGATGCACCAGTGCAGGTTTACTGTATCCCTTGGACCTTCACATTGACGATGAAACACAGAAATCGCATCGGAATTGAATATAAAAGGCAGAATGCCGACTCAAGTACAAGAAGAGTGAATTTTCTAAGAGTTTGTGCTTTGAGCGGCTCCTGGGAGACCAGTATGAGATTCCGATGCACCAGTGCAGGTTTACTGTATCCCTTGGACCTTCACATTGACGATGATACACAGAAATCGCATCGGAATTGAATATAAAAGGCACAGTGCCGACTTAAGTACAAGAAGAGTGAATCTTCTAAGAGTTCTGCTTTGAGTGGCTCCTGGGAGACCAGTATTGGATTCCGATGCACCAGAGCAGGTTTACTGTATCCCTTGGACCTTCACATTGACGATGAAACACAGAAATCGCATCGGAAATGAATATAAAAGGCACAGTGCTGACTTAAGTACAAGAAGAGTGAGTCTCCTAAGAGTTTGTGCTTTGAGCGGCTCCTGGGAGACCAGAATTGGATTCCGATTCACCAGTGCAGGTTTACTGTATCCCTTGGACCTTCACATTGACGATGAAACACAGAAATCGCATCGGAATTGAATATAAAAGGCACAGTGCCGACATAAGTACAAGAAGAGTGAGTCTCCTAAGAGTTTGTGGTTTGAGCGGCTCCTGGGAGACCAGTATTGGATTCCGATGCACCAGTGCAGGTTTACTGTATCCCTTGGACCTTCACATTGGCGATGAAACACAGAAATCGGATCGGAATTGAATATAAAAGGCACAGTGCCGACTTAAGTACAAGAAGAGTGAATATTCTCAGAGTTTGTGCTTTGAGCGGCTCCTGGGAGGCCAGTATTGGATTCCGATGCACCAGTGCAATTTTACTCTATCCCTTGGACATTCCCATTGACAATGAAACACAGAAATCGCATCGGAATTGAATATAAAAGGCACAATACCACTTAAGTACAAGAAGAGTGAGTCTCCTAAGAGTTTGTGGTTTGAGCGGCTCCCGGGAGACCAGTATTGGATTCCGATGCACCAGTGCAGGTTTACTGTATCCCTTGGACCTTCGCATTGACGATGAAACACAGAACTCGCATCGGAATTGAATATAAAAGGCACAGTGCCGACTTAAGTACAAGAAGAGTGAGTCTCCTAAGAGTTTGTGGTTTGAGCGGCTCCTGGGAGACCAGTATTGGATTCCGATGCACCAGTGCAGGTTTACTGTATCCCTTGGACCTTCACATTGACGATGAAACACAGAAATCGCATCGGAATTGAATATAAAAGGCACAGTGCCGACTTAAGTACATGAAGAGTGAGTCTCCTAAGAGTTTGTGGTTTGAGCGGCTCCTGGGAGACCAGTATTGGATTCCGATGCACCAGTGCATGTTTACTGTATCCCTTGGACCTTCACATTGACGATGAAACACAGAAATCGCATCGGAATTGAATATAAAAGGCACAGTGCCGACTTAAGTACAAGAAGAGTGAATCTCCTAAGAGTTTGTGCTTTGAGCGGCTCCTGGGAGACCAGTATTGGATTCCGATGCACCAGTGCAGGTTTACTGTATCCCTTGGACCTTCACATTGACGATGAAACACAGAAATCGCATCGGAAATGAATATAAAAGGCACAGTCCCGACTTAAGTACAAGAAGAGTGAGTCTCCTAAGAGTTTGTGCTTTGAGCGGCTCCTGGGAGACCAGAATTGGATTCCGATTCACCAGTGCAGGTTTACTGTATCCCTTGGACCTTCACATTGACGATGAAACACAGAAATCGCATCGGAATTGAATGTAAAAGGCACAATACCGACTTAAGTACAAGAAGAGTGAGTCTCCTAAGAGTTTGTGCTTTGAGCGACTCCTGGGAGACCAGTATTAGATTCCGATGCACCAGTGCAGGTTTACTGTATCCCTTGGACCTTCACATTGACGATGAAACACAGAAATCGCATCGGAATCGAATATAAAAGGCAGAATACCGACTCAAGTACAAGAAGAGTGAATTTTCTAAGAGTTTGTGCTTTGAGCGGCTCCTGGGAGACCAGTATGAATTCCGATGCACCAGTGCAGGTTTACTGTATCCCTTGGACCTTCACATTGACGATGAAACACAGAAATCGGATCGGAATTGAATATAAAAGGCACAGTGCCGACTTAAGTACAAGAAGAGTGAATATTCTCAGAGTTTGTGCTTTGAGCGGCTCCTGGGAGGCCAGTATTGGATTCCGATGCACCAGTGCAATTTTACTCTATCCCTTGGACCTTCCCATTGACAATGAAACACAGAAATCGCATCGGAATTGAATATAAAAGGCACAATACCACTTAAGTACAAGAAGAGTGAGTCTCCTAAGAGTTTGTGGTTTGAGCGGCTCCCGGGAGACCAGTATTGGATTCCGATGCACCAGTGCAGGTTTACTGTATCCCTTGGACCTTCACATTGACGATGAAACACAGAACTCGCATCGGAATTGAATATAAAAGGCACAGTGCCGACTTAAGTACATGAAGAGTGAGTCTCCTAAGAGTTTGTGGTTTGAGCGGCTCCTGGGAGACCAGTATTGGATTCCGATGCACCAGTGCAGGTTTACTGTATCCCTTGGACCTTCACATTGACGATGAAACACAGAAATCGCATCGGAATTGAATATAAAAGGCACAGTGCCGACTTAAGTACAAGAAGAGTGAATCTTCTCAGAGTTTGTGCTTTGAGCGGCTCCTGGGAGACCAGTATTGGATTCCGATGCACCAGTGCAGGTTTACTGTATCCTTTGGACCTTCACATTGACGATGAAACACAGAAATCGCATCGGAATTGAATATAAAAGGCACAGTGCCGACTTAAGTACAAGAAGAGTGAGTCTCCTAAGAGTTTGTGGTTTGAGCGGCTCCTGGGAGACCAGTATTGGATTCCGATGCACCAGTCCAGGTTTACTGTATCCCTTGGACCTTCACATTGACGATGAAACACCGAAATCGCATCGCAATTGATTATAAAAGGCACAGTGCTGACTTAAGTACAAGAAGAGTGAATCTTCTCAGAGTTTGTGCTTTGGGCGGCTCCTGGGAGACCAGTATTGGATTCCGATGCACCAGTGCAGGTTTACTGTATCCCTTGGACCTTCACATTGACGATGAAACACAGAAATCGCATCGGAATTGAATATAAAAGGCAGAATGCCGACTCAAGTACAAGAAGAGTGAATTTTCTAAGAGTTTGTGCTTTGAGCGGCTCCTGGGAGACCAGTATGAGATTCCGATGCACCAGTGCAGGTTTACTGTATCCCTTGGACCTTCACATTGACGATGATACACAGAAATCGCATCGGAATTGAATATAAAAGGCACAGTGCCGACTTAAGTACAAGAAGAGTGAATTTTCTAAGAGTTTGTGCTTTGAGCGGCTCCTGGGAGACCAGTATTGGATTCCGATGCACCAGTGCAGGTTTACTGTATCCCTTGGACCTTCACATTGACGATGAAACACAGAAATCGCATCGGAATTGAATATCAAAGGCACAATGCCGACTTAAGTACAAGAAGAGTGAATCTTCTAAGAGTTCTGCTTTGAGTGGCTCCTGGGAGACCAGTATTGGATTCCGATGCACCAGAGCAGGTTTACTGTATCCCTTGGACCTTCACATTGACGATGAAACACAGAAATCGCATCGGAAATGAATATAAAAGGCACAGTGCTGACTTAAGTACAAGAAGAGTGAGTCTCCTAAGAGTTTGTGCTTTGAGCGGCTCCTGGGAGACCAGAATTGGATTCCGATTCACCAGTGCAGGTTTACTGTATCCCTTGGACCTTCACATTGACGATGAAACACAGAAATCGCATCGGAATTGAATATAAAAGGCACAGTGCCGACATAAGTACAAGAAGAGTGAGTCTCCTAAGAGTTTGTGGTTTGAGCGGCTCCTGGGAGACCAGTATTGGATTCCGATGCACCAGTGCAGGTTTACTGTATCCCTTGGACCTTCACATTGGCGATGAAACACAGAAATCGGATCGGAATTGAATATAAAAGGCACAGTGCCGACTTAAGTACAAGAAGAGTGAATATTCTCAGAGTTTGTGCTTTGAGCGGCTCCTGGGAGGCCAGTATTGGATTCCGATGCACCAGTGCAATTTTACTCTATCCCTTGGACATTCCCATTGACAATGAAACACAGAAATCGCATCGGAATTGAATATAAAAGGCACAATACCACTTAAGTACAAGAAGAGTGAGTCTCCTAAGAGTTTGTGGTTTGAGCGGCTCCCGGGAGACCAGTATTGGATTCCGATGCACCAGTGCAGGTTTACTGTATCCCTTGGACCTTCGCATTGACGATGAAACACAGAACTCGCATCGGAATTGAATATAAAAGGCACAGTGCCGACTTAAGTACAAGAAGAGTGAGTCTCCTAAGAGTTTGTGGTTTGAGCGGCTCCTGGGAGACCAGTATTGGATTCCGATGCACCAGTGCAGGTTTACTGTATCCCTTGGACCTTCACATTGACGATGAAACACAGAAATCGCATCGGAATAGAATATAAAAGGCACAGTGCCGACTTAAGTACATGAAGAGTGAGTCTCCTAAGAGTTTGTGGTTTGAGCGGCTCCTGGGAGACCAGTATTGGATTCCGATGCACCAGTGCAGGTTTACTGTATCCCTTGGACCTTCACATTGACGATGAAACACAGAAATCGCATCGGAATTGAATATAAAAGGCACAGTGCCGACTTAAGTACAAGAAGAGTGAATCTCCTAAGATTTTGTGCTTTGAGCGGCTCCTGGGAGACCAGTATTGGATTCCGATGCACCAGTGCAGGTTTACTGTATCCCTTGGACCTTCACATTGACGATGAAACACAGAAATCGCATCGGAAATGAATATAAAAGGCACAGTGCCGACTTAAGTACAAGAAGAGTGAGTCTCCTAAGAGTTTGTGCTTTGAGCGGCTCCTGGGAGACCAGAATTGGATTCCGATTCACCAGTGCAGGTTTACTGTATCCCTTGGACCTTCACATTGACGATGAAACACAGAAATCGCATCGGAATTGAATGTAAAAGGCACAATACCGACTTAAGTACAAGAAGAGTGAGTCTCCTAAGAGTTTGTGCTTTGAGCGACTCCTGGGAGACCAGTATTAGATTCCGATGCACCAGTGCAGGTTTACTGTATCCCTTGGACCTTCACATTGACGATGAAACACAGAAATCGCATCGGAATCGAATATAAAAGGCAGAATACCGACTCAAGTACAAGAAGAGTGAATTTTCTAAGAGTTTGTGCTTTGAGCGGCTCCTGGGAGACCAGTATGAATTCCGATGCACCAGTGCAGGTTTACTGTATCCCTTGGACCTTCACATTGACGATGAAACACAGAAATCGGATCGGAATTGAATATAAAAGGCACAGTGCCGACTTAAGTACAAGAAGAGTGAATATTCTCAGAGTTTGTGCTTTGAGCGGCTCCTGGGAGGCCAGTATTGGATTCCGATGCACCAGTGCAATTTTACTCTATCCCTTGGACCTTCCCATTGACAATGAAACACAGAAATCGCATCGGAATTGAATATAAAAGGCACAATACCACTTAAGTACAAGAAGAGTGAGTCTCCTAAGAGTTTGTGGTTTGAGCGGCTCCCGGGAGACCAGTATTGGATTCCGATGCACCAGTGCAGGTTTACTGTATCCCTTGGACCTTCACATTGACGATGAAACACAGAAATCGCATCGGAATTGAATATAAAAGGCACAGTGCCGACTTAAGTACAAGAAGAGTGAATCTTCTCAGAGTTTGTGCTTTGAGCGGCTCCTGGGAGACCAGTATTGGATTCCGATGCACCAGTGCAGGTTTACTGTATCCCTTGGACCTTCACATTGACGATGAAACTCAGAAATCGCATCGGAATTGAATATAAAAGGCACAATACCACTTAAGTACAAGAAGAGTGAGTCTCCTAAGAGTTTGTGGTTTGAGCGGCTCCTGGGAGACCAGTATTGGATTCCGATGCACCAGTGCAGGTTTACTGTATCCCTTGGACCTTCACATTGACGATGAAACACAGAAATCGCATCGGAATTGAATATAAAAGGCACAGTGCCGACTTAAGTACAAGAAGAGTGAGTCTCCTAAGAGTTTGTGGTTTGAGCGGCTCCTGGGAGACCAGTATTGGATTCCGATGCACCAGTCCAGGTTTACTGTATCCCTTGGACCTTCACATTGACGATGAAACACAGAAATCGGATCGGAATTGAATATAAAAGGCACAGTGCCGACTTAAGTACAGGAAGAGTGAATATTCTCAGAGTTTGTGCTTTGAGCGGCTCCTGGGAGGCCAGTATTGGATTCCGATGCACCAGTGCAATTTTACTCTATCCCTTGGACCTTCCCATTGACAATGAAACACAGAAATCGCATCGGAATTGAATATAAAAGGCACAGTGCCGACTTAAGTACAAGAAGAGTGAGTCTCCTAAGAGTTTGTGGTTTGAGCGGCTCCTGGGAGACCAGTATTGGATTCCGATGCACCAGTCCAGGTTTACTGTATCCCTTGGACCTTCACATTGACGATGAAACACCGAAATCGCATCGCAATTGATTATAAAAGGCACAGTGCTGACTTAAGTACAAGAAGAGTGAATCTTCTCAGAGTTTGTGCTTTGGGCGGCTCCTGGGAGACCAGTATTGGATTCCGATGCACCAGTGCAGGTTTACTGTATCCCTTGGACCTTCACATTGACGATGAAACACAGAAATCGCATCGGAATTGAATATAAAAGGCAGAATGCCGACTCAAGTACAAGAAGAGTGAATTTTCTAAGAGTTTGTGCTTTGAGCGGCTCCTGGGAGACCAGTATGAGATTCCGATGCACCAGTGCAGGTTTACTGTATCCCTTGGACCTTCACATTGACGATGAAACACAGAAATCGCATCGGAATTGAATATAAAAGGCACAGTGCCGACTTAAGTACAAGAAGAGTGAATCTTCTCAGAGTTTGTGCTTTGAGCGGCTCCTGGGAGACCAGTATTGGATTCCGATGCACCAGTGCAGGTTTACTGTATCCCTTGGACCTTCACATTGACGATGAAACTCAGAAATCGCATCGGAATTGAATATAAAAGGAACAATACCACTTAAGTACAAGAAGAGTGAGTCTCCTAAGAGTTTGTGGTTTGAGCGGCTCCTGGGAGACCAGTATTGGATTCCGATGCACCAGTGCAGGTTTACTGTATCCCTTGGACCTTCACATTGACGATGAAACACAGAAATCGCATCGGAATTGAATATAAAAGGCACAGTGCCGACTTAAGTACAAGAAGAGTGAGTCTCCTAAGAGTTTGTGGTTTGAGCGGCTCCTGGGAGACCAGTATTGGATTCCGATGCACCAGTCCAGGTTTACTGTATCCCTTGGACCTTCACATTGACGATGAAACACAGAAATCGGATCGGAATTGAATATAAAAGGCACAGTGCCGACTTAAGTACAGGAAGAGTGAATATTCTCAGAGTTTGTGCTTTGAGCGGCTCCTGGGAGGCCAGTATTGGATTCCGATGCACCAGTGCAATTTTACTCTATCCCTTGGACCTTCCCATTGACAATGAAACACAGAAATCGCATCGGAATTGAATATAAAAGGCACAGTGCCGACTTAAGTACAAGAAGAGTGAGTCTCCTAAGAGTTTGTGGTTTGAGCGGCTCCTGGGAGACCAGTATTGGATTCCGATGCACCAGTCCAGGTTTACTGTATCCCTTGGACCTTCACATTGACGATGAAACACCGAAATCGCATCGCAATTGATTATAAAAGGCACAGTGCTGACTTAAGTACAAGAAGAGTGAATCTTCTCAGAGTTTGTGCTTTGGGCGGCTCCTGGGAGACCAGTATTGGATTCCGATGCACCAGTGCAGGTTTACTGTATCCCTTGGACCTTCACATTGACGATGAAACACAGAAATCGCATCGGAATTGAATATAAAAGGCAGAATGCCGACTCAAGTACAAGAAGAGTGAATTTTCTAAGAGTTTGTGCTTTGAGCGGCTCCTGGGAGACCAGTATGAGATTCCGATGCACCAGTGCAGGTTTACTGTATCCCTTGGACCTTCACATTGACGATGATACACAGAAATCGCATCGGAATTGAATATAAAAGGCACAGTGCCGACTTAAGTACAAGAAGAGTGAATTTTCTAAGAGTTTGTGCTTTGAGCGGCTCCTGGGAGACCAGTATTGGATTCCGATGCACCAGTGCAGGTTTACTGTATCCCTTGGACCTTCACATTGACGATGAAACACAGAAATCGCATCGGAATTGAATATCAAAGGCACAATGCCGACTTAAGTACAAGAAGAGTGAATCTTCTAAGAGTTCTGTTTGAGTGGCTCCTGGGAGACCAGTATTGGATTCCGATGCACCAGAGCAGGTTTACTGTATCCCTTGGACCTTCACATTGACGATGAAACACAGAAATCGCATCGGAAATGAATATAAAAGGCACAGTGCTGACTTAAGTACAAGAAGAGTGAGTCTCCTAAGAGTTTGTGCTTTGAGCGGCTCCTGGGAGACCAGAATTGGATTCCGATTCACCAGTGCAGGTTTACTGTATCCCTTGGACCTTCACATTGACGATGAAACACAGAAATCGCATCGGAATTGAATATAAAAGGCACAGTGCCGACATAAGTACAAGAAGAGTGAGTCTCCTAAGAGTTTGTGGTTTGAGCGGCTCCTGGGAGACCAGTATTGGATTCCGATGCACCAGTGCAGGTTTACTGTATCCCTTGGACCTTCACATTGGCGATGAAACACAGAAATCGGATCGGAATTGAATATAAAAGGCACAGTGCCGACTTAAGTACAAGAAGAGTGAATATTCTCAGAGTTTGTGCTTTGAGCGGCTCCTGGGAGGCCAGTATTGGATTCCGATGCACCAGTGCAATTTTACTCTATCCCTTGGACATTCCCATTGACAATGAAACACAGAAATCGCATCGGAATTGAATATAAAAGGCACAATACCACTTAAGTACAAGAAGAGTGAGTCTCCTAAGAGTTTGTGGTTTGAGCGGCTCCCGGGAGACCAGTATTGGATTCCGATGCACCAGTGCAGGTTTACTGTATCCCTTGGACCTTCGCATTGACGATGAAACACAGAACTCGCATCGGAATTGAATATAAAAGGCACAGTGCCGACTTAAGTACAAGAAGAGTGAGTCTCCTAAGAGTTTGTGGTTTGAGCGGCTCCTGGGAGACCAGTATTGGATTCCGATGCACCAGTGCAGGTTTACTGTATCCCTTGGACCTTCACATTGACGATGAAACACAGAAATCGCATCGGAATTGAATATAAAAGGCACAGTGCCGACTTAAGTACATGAAGAGTGAGTCTCCTAAGAGTTTGTGGTTTGAGCGGCTCCTGGGAGACCAGTATTGGATTCCGATGCACCAGTGCAGGTTTACTGTATCCCTTGGACCTTCACATTGACGATGAAACACAGAAATCGCATCGGAATTGAATATAAAAGGTACAGTGCCGACTTAAGTACAAGAAGAGTGAATCTCCTAAGAGTTTGTGCTTTGAGCGGCTCCTGGGAGACCAGTATTGGATTCCGATGCACCAGTGCAGGTTTACTGTATCCCTTGGACCTTCACATTGACGATGAAACACAGAAATCGCATCGGAAATGAATATAAAAGGCACAGTGCCGACTTAAGTACAAGAAGAGTGAGTCTCCTAAGAGTTTGTGCTTTGAGCGGCTCCTGGGAGACCAGAATTGGATTCCGATTCACCAGTGCAGGTTTACTGTATCCCTTGGACCTTCACATTGACGATGAAACACAGAAATCGCATCGGAATTGAATGTAAAAGGCACAATACCGACTTAAGTACAAGAAGAGTGAGTCTCCTAAGAGTTTGTGCTTTGAGCGACTCCTGGGAGACCAGTATTAGATTCCGATGCACCAGTGCAGGTTTACTGTATCCCTTGGACCTTCACATTGACGATGAAACACAGAAATCGCATCGGAATCGAATATAAAAGGCAGAATACCGACTCAAGTACAAGAAGAGTGAATTTTCTAAGAGTTTGTGCTTTGAGCGGCTCCTGGGAGACCAGTATGAATTCCGATGCACCAGTGCAGGTTTACTGTATCCCTTGGACCTTCACATTGACGATGAAACACAGAAATCGGATCGGAATTGAATATAAAAGGCACAGTGCCGACTTAAGTACAAGAAGAGTGAATATTCTCAGAGTTTGTGCTTTGAGCGGCTCCTGGGAGGCCAGTATTGGATTCCGATGCACCAGTGCAATTTTACTCTATCCCTTGGACCTTCCCATTGACAATGAAACACAGAAATCGCATCGGAATTGAATATAAAAGGCACAATACCACTTAAGTACAAGAAGAGTGAGTCTCCTAAGAGTTTGTGGTTTGAGCGGCTCCCGGGAGACCAGTATTGGATTCCGATGCACCAGTGCAGGTTTACTGTATCCCTTGGACCTTCACATTGACGATGAAACACAGAACTCGCATCGGAATTGAAAATAAAAGGCACAGTGCCGACTTAAGTACATGAAGAGTGAGTCTCCTAAGAGTTTGTGGTTTGAGCGGCTCCTGGGAGACCAGTATTGGATTCCGATGCACCAGTGCAGGTTTACTGTATCCCTTGGACCTTCACATTGACGATGAAACACAGAAATCGCATCGGAATTGAATATAAAAGGCACAGTGCCGACTTAAGTACAAGAAGAGTGAATCTTCTCAGAGTTTGTGCTTTGAGCGGCTCCTGGGAGACCAGTATTGGATTCCGATGCACCAGTGCAGGTTTACTGTATCCCTTGGACCTTCACATTGACGATGAAACTCAGAAATCGCATCGGAATTGAATATAAAAGGCACAATACCACTTAAGTACAAGAAGAGTGAGTCTCCTAAGAGTTTGTGGTTTGAGCGGCTCCTGGGAGACCAGTATTGGATTCCGATGCACCAGTGCAGGTTTACTGTATCCCTTGGACCTTCACATTGACGATGAAACACAGAAATCGCATCGGAATTGAATATAAAAGCGACAGTGCCGACTTAAGTACAAGAAGAGTGAGTCTCCTAAGAGTTTGTGGTTTGAGCGGCTCCTGGGAGACCAGTATTGGATTCCGATGCACCAGTCCAGGTTTACTGTATCCCTTGGACCTTCACATTGACGATGAAACACAGAAATCGGATCGGAATTGAATATAAAAGGCACAGTGCCGACTTAAGTACAGGAAGAGTGAATATTCTCAGAGTTTGTGCTTTGAGCGGCTCCTGGGAGGCCAGTATTGGATTCCGATGCACCAGTGCAATTTTACTCTATCCCTTGGACCTTCCCATTGACAATGAAACACAGAAATCGCATCGGAATTGAATATAAAAGGCACAATACCACTTAAGTACAAGAAGAGTGAGTCTCCTAAGAGTTTGTGGTTTGAGCGGCTCCCGGGAGACCAGTATTGGATTCCGATGCACCAGTGCAGGTTTACTGTATCCCTTGGACCTTCGCATTGACGATGAAACACAGAACTCGCATCGGAATTGAATATAAAAGGCACAGTGCCGACTTAAGTACAAGAAGAGTGAGTCTCCTAAGAGTTTGTGGTTTGAGCGGCTCCTGGGAGACCAGTATTGGATTCCGATGCACCAGTGCAGGTTTACTGTATCCCTTGGACCTTCACATTGACGATGAAACACAGAAATCGCATCGGAATTGAATATAAAAGGCACAGTGCCGACTTAAGTACATGAAGAGTGAGTCTCCTAAGAGTTTGTGGTTTGAGCGGCTCCTGGGAGACCAGTATTGGATTCCGATGCACCAGTGCAGGTTTACTGTATCCCTTGGACCTTCACATTGACGATGAAACACAGAAATCGCATCGGAATTGAATATAAAAGGCACAGTGCCGACATAAGTACAAGACGAGTGAGTCTCCTAAGAGTTTGTGCTTTGAGCGACTCCTGGGAGACCAGTATTAGATTCCGATGCACCAGTGCAGGTTTACTGTATCCCTTGGACCTTCACATTGACGATGAAACACGGAAATCGCATCGGAATCGAATATAAAAGGCAGAATACCGACTCAAGTACAAGAAGAGTGAATTTTCTAAGAGTTTGTGCTTTGAGCGGCTCCTGGGAGACCAGTATGAATTCCGATGCACCAGTGCAGGTTTACTGTATCCCTTGGACCTTCACATTGACGATGGAACACAGAAATCGGATCGGAATTGAATATAAAAGGCACAGTGCCGACTTAAGTACAAGAAGAGTGAATATTCTCAGAGTTTGTGCTTTGAGCGGCTCCTGGGAGGCCAGTATTGGATTCCGATGCACCAGTGCAATTTTACTCTATCCCTTGGACCTTCCCATTGACAATGAATCACAGAAATCGCATCGGAATTGAATATAAAAGGCACAATACCACTTAAGTACAAGAAGAGTGAGTCTCCTAAGAGTTTGTGGTTTGAGCGGCTCCCGGGAGACCAGTATTGGATTCCGATGCACCAGTGCAGGTTTACTGTATCCCTTGGACCTTCACATTGACGATGAAACACAGAACTCGCATCGGATTTGAATATAAAAGGCACAGTGCCGACTTAAGTACATGAAGAGTGAGTCTCCTAAGAGTTTGTGCTTTGAGCGGCTCCTGGGAGACCAGTATTGGATTCCGATGCACCAGTGCAGGTTTACTGTATCCCTTGGACCTTCACATTGACGATGAAACACAGAAATCGCATCGGAATTGAATATAAAAGGCACAGTGCCGACTTAAGTACAAGAAGAGTGAATCTTCTCAGAGTTTGTGCTTTGAGCGGTTCCTGGGAGACCAGTATTGGATTCCGATGCACCAGTGCAGGTTTACTGTATCCCTTGGACCTTCACATTGACGATGAAACTTAGAAATCGCATCGGAATTGAATATAAAAGGCACAATACCACTTAAGTACAAGAAGAGTGAGTCTCCTAAGAGTTTGTGGTTTGAGCGGCTCCTGGGAGACCAGTATTGGATTCCGATGCACCAGTGCAGGTTTACTGTATCCCTTGGACCTTCACATTGACGATGAAACACAGAAATCGCATCGGAATTGAATATAAAAGGCACAGTGCCGACTTAAGTATAAGAAGAGTGAGTCTCCTAAGAGTTTGTGGTTTGAGCGGCTCCTGGGAGACCAGTATTGGATTCCGATGCACCAGTCCAGGTTTACTGTATCCCTTGGACCTTCACATTGACGATGAAACACCGAAATCGCATCGCAATTGAATATAAAAGGCACAGTGCTGACTTAAGTACAAGAAGAGTGAATCTTCTCAGAGTTTGTGCTTTGAGCGGCTCCTGGGAGACCAGTATTGGATTCCGATGCACCAGTGCAGGTTTACTCTATCCCTTGGACCTTCACATTGACGATGAAACACAGAAATCGCATCGGAATTGAATATAAAAAGCACAATACCGACTTAAGTACAAGAAGAGTGAGTCTCCTAAGAGATTGTCGTTTGAGCGGGTCCTGGGAGACCAGTATTGGATTCCGATGCACCAGTGCAGGTTTACTGTATCCCTTGGACCTTCACATTGACGATGAAACACAGAAATCGCATCGGAAATGAATATAAAAGGCACAGTGCCGACTTAAGTACAAGAAGAGTGAGTCTCCTAAGAGTTTGTGCTTTGAGCGGCTCCTGGGAGACCAGAATTGGATTCCGATTCACCAGTGCAGGTTTACTGTATCCCTTGGACCTTCACATTGACGATGAAACACAGAAATCACATCGGAAATGAATATAAAAGGCACAGTGCTGACTTAAGTACAAGAAGAGTGAGTCTCCTAAGAGTTTGTGCTTTGAGCGGCTCCTGGGAGACCAGAATTGGATTCCGATTCACCAGTGCAGGTTTACTGTATCCCTTGGACCTTCACATTGACGATGAAACACAGAAATCGCATCGGAATTGAATATAAAAGGCACAGTGCCGACATAAGTACAAGAAGAGTGAGTCTCCTAAGAGTTTGTGGTTTGAGCGGCTCCTGGGAGACCAGTATTGGATTCCGATTAACCAGTGCAGGTTTACTGTATCCCTTGGACCTTCACATTGACGATGAAACACAGAAATCGGATCGGAATTGAATATAAAAGGCACAGTGCCGACTTAAGTACAAGAAGAGTGAATATTCTCAGAGTTTGTGCTTTGAGCGGCTCCTGGGAGGCCAGTATTGGATTCCGATGCACCAGTGCAATTTTACTCTATCCCTTGGACCTTCCCATTGACAATGAAACACAGAAATCGCATCGGAATTGAATATAAAAGTCACAATACCACTTAAGTACAAGAAGAGTGTCTCCTAAGAGTTTGTGGTTTGAGCGGCTCCCGGGAGACCAGTATTGGATTCCGATGCACCAGTGCAGGTTTACTGTATCCCTTGGACCTTCGCATTGACGATGAAACACAGAACTCGCATCGGAATTGAATATAAAAGGCACAGTGCCGACTTAAGTACAAGAAGAGTGAGTCTCCTAAGAGTTTGTGGTTTGAGCGGCTCCTGGGAGACCAGTATTGGATTCCGATGCACCAGTGCAGGTTTACTGTATCCCTTGGACCTTCACATTGACGATGAAACACAGAAATCGCATCGGAATTGAATATAAAAGGCACAGTGCCGACTTAAGTACATGAAGAGTGAGTCTCCTAAGAGTTTGTGGTTTGAGCGGCTCCTGGGAGACCAGTATTGGATTCCGATGCACCAGTGCAGGTTTACTGTATCCCTTGGACCTTCACATTGACGATGAAACACAGAAATCGCATCGGAATTGAATATAAAAGGCACAGTGCCGACATAAGTACAAGAAGAGTGAGTCTCCTAAGAGTTTGTGCTTTGAGCGACTCCTGGGAGACCAGTATTAGATTCCGATGCACCAGTGCAGGTTTACTGTATCCCTTGGACCTTCACATTGACGATGAAACACAGAAATCGCATCGGAATCGAATATAAAAGGCAGAATACCGACTCAAGTACAAGAAGAGTGAATTTTCTAAGAGTTTGTGCTTTGAGCGGCTCCTGGGAGACCAGTATGAATTCCGATGCACCAGTGCAGGTTTACTGTATCCCTTGGACCTTCACATTGACGATGAAACACAGAAATCGGATCGGAATTGAATATAAAAGGCACAGTGCCGACTTAAGTACAAGAAGAGTGAATATTCTCAGAGTTTGTGCTTTGAGCGGCTCCTGGGAGGCCAGTATTGGATTCCGATGCACCAGTGCAATTTTACTCTATCCCTTGGACCTTCCCATTGACAATGAATCACAGAAATCGCATCGGAATTGAATATAAAAGGCACAATACCACTTAAGTACAAGAAGAGTGAGTCTCCTAAGAGTTTGTGGTTTGAGCGGCTCCCGGGAGACCAGTATTGGATTCCGATGCACCAGTGCAGGTTTACTGTATCCCTTGGACCTTCACATTGACGATGAAACACAGAACTCGCATCGGATTTGAATATAAAAGGCACAGTGCCGACTTAAGTACATGAAGAGTGAGTCTCCTAAGAGTTTGTGCTTTGAGCGGCTCCTGGGAGACCAGTATTGGATTCCGATGCACCAGTGCAGGTTTACTGTATCCCTTGGACCTTCACATTGACGATGAAACACAGAAATCGCATCGGAATTGAATATAAAAGGCACAGTGCCGACTTAAGTACAAGAAGAGTGAATCTTCTCAGAGTTTGTGCTTTGAGCGGCTCCTGGGAGACCAGTATTGGATTCCGATGCACCAGTGCAGGTTTACTGTATCCCTTGGACCTTCACATTGACGATGAAACTTAGAAATCGCATCGGAATTGAATATAAAAGGCACAATACCACTTAAGTACAAGAAGAGTGAGTCTCCTAAGAGTTTGTGGTTTGAGCGGCTCCTGGGAGACCAGTATTGGATTCCGATGCACCAGTGCAGGTTTACTGTATCCCTTGGACCTTCACATTGACGATGAAACACAGAAATCGCATCGGAATTGAATATAAAAGGCACAGTGCCGACTTAAGTACAAGAAGAGTGAGTCTCCTAAGAGTTTGTGGTTTGAGCGGCTCCTGGGAGACCAGTATTGGATTCCGATGCACCAGTCCAGGTTTACTGTATCCCTTGGACCTTCACATTGACGATGAAACACCGAAATCGCATCGCAATTGAATATAAAAGGCACAGTGCTGACTTAAGTACAAGAAGAGTGAATCTTCTCAGAGTTTGTGCTTTGAGCGGCTCCTGGGAGACCAGTATTGGATTCCGATGCACCAGTGCAGGTTTACTCTATCCCTTGGACCTTCACATTGACGATGAAACACAGAAATCGCATCGGAATTGAATATAAAAAGCACAATACCGACTTAAGTACAAGAAGAGTGAGTCTCCTAAGAGATTGTCGTTTGAGCGGGTCCTGGGAGACCAGTATTGGATTCCGATGCACCAGTGCAGGTTTACTGTATCCCTTGGACCTTCACATTGACGATGAAACACAGAAATCGCATCGGAAATGAATATAAAAGGCACAGTGCCGACTTAAGTACAAGAAGAGTGAGTCTCCTAAGAGTTTGTGCTTTGAGCGGCTCCTGGGAGACCAGAATTGGATTCCGATTCACCAGTGCAGGTTTACTGTATCCCTTGGACCTTCACATTGACGATGAAACACAGAAATCGCATCGGAATTGAATATAAAAAGCACAATACCGACTTAAGTACAAGAAGAGTGAGTCTCCTAAGAGATTGTGGTTTGAGCGGCTCCTGGGAGACCAGTATTGGATTCCGATGCACCAGTGCGTGTTTACTGTATCCCTTGGACCTTCACATTGACGATGAAACACAGAAATCACATCGGAAATGAATATAAAAGGCACAGTGCTGAATTAAGTACAAGAAGAGTGAGTCTCCTAAGAGTTTGTGCTTTGAGCGGCTCCTGGGAGACCAGAATTGGATTCCGATTCACCAGTGCAGGTTTACTGTATCCCTTGGACCTTCACATTGACGATGAAACACAGAAATCGCATCGGAATTGAATATAAAAGGCACAGTGCCGACATAAGTACAAGAAGAGTGAGTCTCCTAAGAGTTTGTGGTTTGAGCGGCTCCTGGGAGACCAGTATTGGATTCCGATGCACCAGTGCAGGTTTACTGTATCCCTTGGACCTTCACATTGACGATGAAACACAGAAATCGGATCGGAATTGAATATAAAAGGCACAGTGCCGACTTAAGTACAAGAAGAGTGAATATTCTCAGAGTTTGTGCTTTGAGCGGCTCCTGGGAGGCCAGTATTGGATTCCGATGCACCAGTGCAATTTTACTCTATCCCTTGGACCTTCCCATTGACAATGAAACACAGAAATCGCATCGGAATTGAATATAAAAGTCACAATACCACTTAAGTACAAGAAGAGTGTCTCCTAAGAGTTTGTGGTTTGAGCGGCTCCCGGGAGACCAGTATTGGATTCCGATGCACCAGTGCAGGTTTACTGTATCCCTTGGACCTTCGCATTGACGATGAAACACAGAACTCGCATCGGAATTGAATATAAAAGGCACAGTGCCGACTTAAGTACAAGAAGAGTGAGTCTCCTAAGAGTTTGTGGTTTGAGCGGCTCCTGGGAGACCAGTATTGGATTCCGATGCACCAGTGCAGGTTTACTGTATCCCTTGGACCTTCACATTGACGATGAAACACAGAAATCGCATCGGAATTGAATATAAAAGGCACAGTGCCGACTTAAGTACATGAAGAGTGAGTCTCCTAAGAGTTTGTGGTTTGAGCGGCTCCTGGGAGACCAGTATTGGATTCCGATGCACCAGTGCAGGTTTACTGTATCCCTTGGACCTTCACATTGACGATGAAACACAGAAATCGCATCGGAAATGAATATAAAAGGCACAGTGCCGACTTAAGTACAAGAAGAGTGAGTCTCCTAAGAGTTTGTGCTTTGAGCGGCTCCTGGGAGACCAGAATTGGATTCCGATGCACCAGTGCAGGTTTACTGTATCCCTTGGACCTTCACATTGACGATGAAACACAGAAATCGCATCGGAAATGAATATAAAAGGCACAGTGCCGACTTAAGTACAAGAAGAGTGAGTCTCCTAAGAGTTTGTGGTTTGAGCGGCTCCTGGGAGACCAGTATTGGATTCCGATTCACCAGTGCAGGTTTACTGTATCCCTTGGACCTTCACACTGACGATGAAACACAGAAATCGCATCGGAATTGAATGTAAAAGGCACAATACCGACTTAAGTACAAGAAGAGTGAGTCTCCTAAGAGTTTGTGCTTTGAGCGGCTCCTGGGAGACCAGTATTGGATTCCGATGCACCAGTGCAGGTTTACTGTATCCCTTGGACCTTCACATTGACGGTGAAACACAGAACTCGCATCGGAATTGAATATAAAAGGCACAGTGCCGACTTAAGTACAAGAAGAGTGAGTCTCCTAAGAGTTTGTGCTTTGAGCGGCTCCTGGGAGACCAGTATTGGATTCCGATGCACCAGTGCAGGTTTACTGTATCCCTTGGACCTTCACATTGACGATGAAACACAGAAATCGGATCGGAATTGAATATAAAAGGCACAGTGCCGACTTAAGTACAAGAAGAGTGAATATTCTCAGAGTTTGTGCTTTGAGCGGCTCCTGGGAGGCCAGTATTGGATTCCGATGCACCAGTGCAGGTTTACTGTATCCCTTGGACCTTCACATTGACGATGAAACTCAGAAATCGCATCGGAATTGAATATAAAAGGCACAATACCACTTAAGTACAAGAAGAGTGAGTCTCCTAAGAGTTTGTGGTTTGAGCGGCTCCTGGGAGACCAGTATTGGATTCTGATGCACCAGTGCAGGTTTACTGTATCCCTTGGACCTTCACATTGACGATGAAACACAGAAATCGCATCGGAATTGAATATAAAAGGCACAGTGCCGACTTAAGTACAAGAAGAGTGAGTCTCCTAAGAGTTTGTGGTTTGAGCGGCTCCTGGGAGACCAGTATTGGATTCCGATGCACCAGTCCAGGTTTACTGTATCCCTTGGACCTTCACATTGACGATGAAACACCGAAATCGCATCGCAATTGAATATAAAAGGCACAGTGCTGACTTAAGTACAAGAAGAGTGAATCTTCTCAGAGTTTGTGCTTTGGGCGGCTCCTGGGAGACCAGTATTGGATTCCGATGCACCAGTGCAGGTTTACTGTATCCCTTGGACCTTCACATTGACGATGAAACACAGAAATCGCATCGGAATTGAATATAAAAGGCAGAATGCCGACTCAAGTACAAGAAGAGTGAATTTTCTAAGAGTTTGTGCTTTGAGCGGCTCCTGGGAGCCCAGTATGAGATTCCGATGCACCAGTGCAGGTTTACTGTATCCCTTGGACCTTCACATTGACGATGATACACAGAAATCGCATCGGAATTGAATATAAAAGGCACAGTGCCGACTTAAGTACAAGAAGAGTGAATTTTCTAAGAGTTTGTGCTTTGAGCGGCTCCTGGGAGACCAGTATTGGATTCCGATGCACCAGTGCAGGTTTACTGTATCCCTTGGACCTTCACATTGACGATGAAACACAGAAATCGCATCGGAATTGAATATCAAAGGCACAATGCCGACTTAAGTACAAGAAGAGTGAATCTTCTAAGAGTTCTGCTTTGAGTGGCTCCTGGGAGACCAGTATTGGATTCCGATGCACCAGAGCAGGTTTACTGTATCCCTTGGACCTTCACATTGACGATGAAACACAGAAATCGCATCGGAAATGAATATAAAAGGCACAGTGCTGACTTAAGTACAAGAAGAGTGAGTCTCCTAAGAGTTTGTGCTTTGAGCGGCTCCTGGGAGACCAGAATTGGATTCCGATTCACCAGTGCAGGTTTACTGTATCCCTTGGACCTTCACATTGACGATGAAACACAGAAATCGCATCGGAATTGAATATAAAAGGCACAGTGCCGACATAAGTACAAGAAGAGTGAGTCTCCTAAGAGTTTGTGGTTTGAGCGGCTCCTGGGAGACCAGTATTGGATTCCGATGCACCAGTGCAGGTTTACTGTATCCCTTGGACCTTCACATTGGCGATGAAACACAGAAATCGGATCGGAATTGAATATAAAAGGCACAGTGCCGACTTAAGTACAAGAAGAGTGAATATTCTCAGAGTTTGTGCTTTGAGCGGCTCCTGGGAGGCCAGTATTGGATTCCGATGCACCAGTGCAATTTTACTCTATCCCTTGGACCTTCCCATTGACAATGAAACACAGAAATCGCATCGGAATTGAATATAAAAGGCACAATACCACTTAAGTACAAGAAGAGTGAGTCTCCTAAGAGTTTGTGGTTTGAGCGGCTCCCGGGAGACCAGTATTGGATTCCGATGCACCAGTGCAGGTTTACTGTATCCCTTGGACCTTCGCATTGACGATGAAACACAGAACTCGCATCGGAATTGAATATAAAAGGCACAGTGCCGACTTAAGTACAAGAAGAGTGAGTCTCCTAAGAGTTTGTGGTTTGAGCGGCTCCTGGGAGACCAGTATTGGATTCCGATGCACCAGTGCAGGTTTACTGTATCCCTTGGACCTTCACATTGACGATGAAACACAGAAATCGCATCGGAATTGAATATAAAAGGCACAGTGCCGACTTAAGTACATGAAGAGTGAGTCTCCTAAGAGTTTGTGGTTTGAGCGGCTCCTGGGAGACCAGTATTGGATTCCGATGCACCAGTGCAGGTTTACTGTATCCCTTGGACCTTCACATTGACGATGAAACACAGAAATCGCATCGGAATTGAATATAAAAGGCACAGTGCCGACTTAAGTACAAGAAGAGTGAATCTCCTAAGAGTTTGTGCTTTGAGCGGCTCCTGGGAGACCAGTATTGGATTCCGATGCACCAGTGCAGGTTTACTGTATCCCTTGGACCTTCACATTGACGATGAAGCACAGAAATCGCATCGGAAATGAATATAAAAGGCACAGTGCCGACTTAAGTACAAGAAGAGTGAGTCTCCTAAGAGTTTGTGCTTTGAGCGGCTCCTGGGAGACCAGAATTGGAGTCCGATTCACCAGTGCAGGTTTACTGTATCCCTTGGACCTTCACATTGACGATGAAACACAGAAATCGCATCGGAATTGAATGTAAAAGGCACAATACCGACTTAAGTACAAGAAGAGTGAGTCTCCTAAGAGTTTGTGCTTTGAGCGACTCCTGGGAGACCAGTATTAGATTCCGATGCACCAGTGCAGGTTTACTGTATCCCTTGGACCTTCACATTGACGATGAAACACAGAAATCGCATCGGAATCGAATATAAAAGGCAGAATACCGACTCAAGTACAAGAAGAGTGAATTTTCTAAGAGTTTGTGCTTTGAGCGGCTCCTGGGAGACCAGTATGAATTCCGATGCACCAGTGCAGGTTTACTGTATCCCTTGGACCTTCACATTGACGATGAAACACAGAAATCGGATCGGAATTGAATATAAAAGGCACAGTGCCGACTTAAGTACAAGAAGAGTGAATATTCTCAGAGTTTGTGCTTTGAGCGGCTCCTGGGAGGCCAGTATTGGATTCCGATGCACCAGTGCAATTTTACTCTATCCCTTGGACCTTCCCATTGACAATGAAACACAGAAATCGCATCGGAATTGAATATAAAAGGCACAATACCACTTAAGTACAAGAAGAGTGAGTCTCCTAAGAGTTTGTGGTTTGAGCGGCTCCCGGGAGACCAGTATTGGATTCCGATGCACCAGTGCAGGTTTACTATATCCCTTGGACCTTCACATTGACGATGAAACACAGAACTCGCATCGGAATTGAATATAAAAGGCACAGTGCCGACTTAAGTACATGAAGAGTGAGTCTCCTAAGAGTTTGTGGTTTGAGCGGCTCCTGGGAGACCAGTATTGGATTCCGATGCACCAGTGCAGGTTTACTGTATCCCTTGGACCTTCACATTGACAATGAAACACAGAAATCGCATCGGAATTGAATATAAAAGGCACAGTGCCGACTTAAGTACAAGAAGAGTGAATCTTCTCAGAGTTTGTGCTTTGAGCGGCTCCTGGGAGACCAGTATTGGATTCCGATGCACCAGTGCAGGTTTACTGTATCCCTTGGACTTTCACATTGACGATGAAACTCAGAAATCGCATCGGAATTGAATATAAAAGGCACAATACCACTTAAGTACAAGAAGAGTGAGTCTCCTAAGAGTTTGTGGTTTGAGCGGCTCCTGGGTGACCAGTATTGGATTCCGATGCACCAGTGCAGGTTTACTGTATCCCTTGGACCTTCACATTGACGATGAAACACAGAAATCGCATCGGAATTGAATATAAAAGGCACAGTGCCGACTTAAGTACAAGAAGAGTGAGTCTCCTAAGAGTTTGTGGTTTGAGCGGCTCCTGGGAGACCAGTATTGGATTCCGATGCACCAGTCCAGGTTTACTGTATCCCTTGGACCTTCACATTGACGATGAAACACAGAAATCGGATCGGAATTGAATATAAAAGGCACAGTGCCGACTTAAGTACAAGAAGAGTGAATATTCTCAGAGTTTGTGCTTTGAGCGGCTCCTGGGAGGCCAGTATTGGATTCCGATGCACCAGTGCAATTTTACTCTATCCCTTGGACCTTCCCATTGACAATGAAATTCAGAAATCGCATCGGAATTGAATATAAAAGGCACAATACCACTTAAGTACAAGAAGAGTGAGTCTCCTAAGAGTTTGTGGTTTGAGCGGCTCCCGGGAGACCAGTATTGGATTCCGATGCACCAGTGCAGGTTTTCTGTATCCCTTGGACCTTCGCATTGACGATGAAACACAGAACTCGCATCGGAATTGAATATAAAAGGCACAGTGCCGACTTAAGTACAAGAAGAGTGAGTCTCCTAAGAGTTTGTGGTTTGAGCGGCTCCTGGGAGACCAGTATTGGATTCCGATGCACCAGTGCAGGTTTACTGTATCCCTTGGACCTTCACATTGACGATGAAACACAGAAATCGCATCGGAATTGAATATAAAAGGCACAGTGCCGACTTAAGTACAAGAAGAGTGAGTCTCCTAAGAGTTTGTGGTTTGAGCGGCTCCTGGGAGACCAGTATTGGATTCCGATGCACCAGTCCAGGTTTACTGTATCCCTTGGACCTTCACATTGACGATGAAACACAGAAATCGGATCGGAATTGAATATAAAAGGCACAGTGCCGACTTAAGTACAAGAAGAGTGAATATTCTCAGAGTTTGTGCTTTGAGCGGCTCCTGGGAGGCCAGTATTGGATTCCGATGCACCAGTGCAATTTTACTCTATCCCTTGGACCTTCCCATTGACAATGAAACACAGAAATCGCATCGGAATTGAATATAAAAGGCACAATACCACTTAAGTACAAGAAGAGTGAGTCTCCTAAGAGTTTGTGGTTTGAGCGGCTTCCGGGAGACCAGTATTGGATTCCGATGCACCAGTGCAGGTTTTCTGTATCCCTTGGACCTTCGCATTGACGATGAAACACAGAACTCGCATCGGAATTGAATATAAAAGGCACAGTGCCGACTTAAGTACAAGAAGAGTGAGTCTCCTAAGAGTTTGTGGTTTGAGCGGCTCCTGGGAGACCAGTATTGGATTCCGATGCACCAGTGCAGGTTTACTGTATCCCTTGGACCTTCACATTGACGATGAAACACAGAAATCGCATCGGAATTGAATATAAAAGGCACAGTGCCGACTTAAGTACATGAAGAGTGAGTCTCCTAAGAGTTTGTGGTTTGAGCGGCTCCTGGGAGACCAGTATTGGATTCCGATGCACCAGTGCAGGTTTACTGTATCCCTTGGACCTTCACATTGACGATGAAACACAGAAATCGCATCGGAATTGAATATAAAAGGCACAGTGCCGACATAAGTACAAGAAGAGTAGGTCTCCTAAGAGTTTGTGCTTTGAGCGACTCCTGGGAGACCAGTTTTAGATTCCGATGCACCAGTGCAGGTTTACTGTATCCCTTGGACCTTCACATTGACGATGAAACACAGAAATCGCATCGGAATCGAATATAAAAGGCAGAATCCTGACTCAAGTACAAGAAGAGTGAATTTTCTAAGAGTTTGTGCTTTGAGCGGCTCCTGGGAGACCAGTATGAATTCCGATGCACCAGTGCAGGTTTACTGTATCCCTTGGACCTTCACATTGACGATGAAACACAGAAATCGGATCGGAATTGAATATAAAAGGCACAGTGCCGACTTAAGTACAAGAAGAGTGAATATTCTCAGAGTTTGTGCTTTGAGCGGCTCCTGGGAGACCAGTATTGGATTCCGATGCACCAGTGCAGGTTTACTGTATCCCTTGGACCTTCACATTGACGATGAAACACAGAAATCGCATCGGAAATGAATATAAAAGGCACAGTGCCGACTTAAGTACAAGAAGAGTGAGTCTCCTAAGAGTTTGTGCTTTGAGCGGCTCCTGGGAGACCAGAATTGGATTCCGATTCACCAGTGCAGGTTTACTGTATCCCTTGGACCTTCACATTGACGATGAAACACAGAAATCGCATCGGAATTGAATGTAAAAGGCACAATACCGACTTAAGTACAAGAAGAGTGAGTCTCCTAAGAGTTTGTGCTTTGAGCGGCTCCTGGGAGACCAGTATTGGATTCCGATGCACCAGTGCAGGTTTACTGTATCCCTTGGACCTTCACATTGACGGTGAAACACAGAACTCGCATCGGAATTGAATATAAAAGGCACAGTGCCGACTTAAGTACAAGAAGAGTGAGTCTCCTAAGAGTTTGTGCTTTGAGCGGCTCCTGGGAGACCAGTATTGGATTCCGATGCACCAGTGCAGGTTTACTGTATCCCTTGGACCTTCACATTGACGATGAAACACAGAAATCGGATCGGAATTGAATATAAAAGGCACAGTGCCGACTTAAGTACAAGAAGAGTGAATATTCTCAGAGTTTGTGCTTTGAGCGGCTCCTGGGAGGCCAGTATTGGATTCCGATGCACCAGTGCAATTTTACTCTATCCCTTGGACCTTCCCATTGACAATGAAACACAGAAATCGCATCGAAATTGAATATAAAAGGCACAATACCACTTAAGTACAAGAAGATTGAGTCTCCTAAGAGTTTGTGGTTTGAGCGGCTCCCTGGAGACCTGTATTGGATTCCGATGCACCAGTGCAGGTTTACTGTATCCCTTGGACCTTCACATTGACGATGAAACACAGAACTCGCATCGGAATTGAATATAAAAGGCACAGTGCCGACTTAAGTACAAGAAGAGTGAGTCTCCTAAGAGTTTGTGGTTTGAGCGGCTCCTGGGAGACCAGTATTGGATTCCGATGCACCAGTGCAGGTTTACTGTATCCCTTGGACCTTCACATTGACGATGAAACACAGAAATCGCATCGGAATTGAATATAAAAGGCACAGTGCCGACTTACGTACATGAAGAGTGAGTCTCCTAAGAGTTTGTGGTTTGAGCGGCTCCTGGGAGACCAGTATTGGATTCCGATGCACCAGTGCAGGTTTACTGTATCCCTTGGACCTAAACATTGACGATGAAACACAGAAATCGCATCGGAATTGAATATAAAAGGCACAGTGCCGACTTAAGTACAAGAAGAGTGAATCTTCTCAGAGTTTGTGCTTTGAGCGGCTCCTGGGAGACCAGTATTGGATTCCGATGCACCAGTGCAGGTTTACTGTATCCCTTGGACCTTCACATTGACGATGAAACTCAGAAATCGCATTGGAATTGAATATAAAAGGCACAATACCACTTAAGTACAAGAAGAGTGAGTCTCCTAAGAGTTTGTGGTTTGAGCGGCTCCTGGGAGACCAGTATTGGATTCCGATGCACCAGTGCAGGTTTACTGTATCCCTTGGACCTTCACATTGACGATGAAACACAGAAATCGCATCGGAATTGAATATAAAAGGCACAGTGCCGACTTAAGTACAAGAAGAGTGAGTCTCCTAAGAGTTTGTGGTTTGAGCGGCTCCTGGGAGACCAGTATTGGATTCCGATGCACCCGTGCAGGTTTACTCTATCCCTTGGACCTTCACATTGACGATGAAACACAGAAATCGCATCGGAATTGAATATAAAAGGCACAGTGCCGACTTAAGTACAAGAAGAGTGAATATTCTCAGAGTTTGTGATTTGAGCGGCTCCTGGGAGACCAGTATTGGATTCCGATGCACCAGTGCAGGTTTACTCTATCCCTTGGACCTTCACATTGACGATGAAACACAGAAATCGCATCGGAAATGAATATAAAAGGCACAGTGCCGACTTAAGTACAAGAAGAGTGAGTCTCCTAAGAGTTTGTGCTTTGAGCGGCTCCTGGGAGACCAGAATTGGATTCCGATTCACCAGTGCAGGTTTACTGTATCCCTTGGACCTTCACATTGACGATGAAACACAGAAATCGCATCGGAATTGAATATAAAAAGCACAATACCGACTTAAGTACAAGAAGAGTGAGTCTCCTAAGAGATTGTGGTTTGAGCGGCTCCTCGGAGACCAGTATTGGATTCCGATGCACCAGTGCAGGTTTACTGTATCCCTTGGACCTTCACATTGACGATGAAACACAGAAATCGGATCGGAATTGAATATAAAAGGCACAGTGCCGACTTAAGTACAAGAAGAGTGAATATTCTCAGAGTTTGTGCTTTGAGCGGCTCCTGGGAGGCCAGTATTGGATTCCGATGCACCAGTGCAATTTTACTCTATCCCTTGGACCTTCCCATTGACAATGAAACACAGAAATCGCATCGGAATTGAATATAAAAGGCACAATACCACTTAAGTACAACAAGAGTGAGTCTCCTAAGAGTTTGTGGTTTGAGCGGCTCCTGGGAGACCAGTATTGGATTCCGATGCACCAGTGCAGGTTTACTGTATCCCTTGGACCTTCACAATGACGATGAAACACAGAAATCGGATCGGAATTGAATATAAAAGGCACAGTGCCGACTTAAGTACAAGAAGAGTGAATATTCTCAGAGTTTGTGCTTTGAGCGGCTCCTGGGAGGCCAGTATTGGATTCCGATGCACCAGTGCAATTTTACTCTATCCCTTGGACCTTCCCATTGACAATGAAACACAGAAATCGCATCGGAATTGAATATAAAAGGCACAATACCACTTAAGTACAAGAAGAGTGAGTCTCCTAAGAGTTTGTGGTTTGAGCGGCTCCCGGGAGACCAGTATTGGATTCCGATGCACCAGTGCAGGTTTACTGTATCCCTTGGACCTTCACATTGACGATGAAACACAGAACTCGCATCGGAATTGAATATAAAAGGCACAGTGCCGACTTAAGTACAAGAAGAGTGAGTCTCCTAAGAGTTTGTGGTTTGAGCGGCTCCTGGGAGACCAGTATTGGATTCCGATGCACCAGTGCAGGTTTACTGTATCCCTTGGACCTTCACATTGACGATGAAACACAGAAATCGCATCGGAATTGAATATAAAAGGCACAGTGCCGACTTAAGTACAAGAGGAGTGAATCTTCTCAGAGTTTGTGCTTTGAGCGGCTCCTGGGAGACTAGTATTGGATTCCGATGCACCAGTGCAGTTTTACTCTATCCCTTGGACCTTCACATTGACGATGAAACACAGAAATCGCATCGGAATTGAATATAAAAAGCACAATACCGACTTAAGTACAAGAAGAGTGTGTCACCTAAGAGATTGTGGTTTGAGCGGGTCCTGGGAGACCAGTATTGGATTCCGATGCACCAGTGCAGGTTTACTGTATCCCTTGGACCTTCACATTGACGATGAAACACAGAAATCGCATCGGAAATGAATATAAAAGGCACAGTGCCGACTTAAGTACAAGAAGAGTGAGTCTCCTAAGAGTTTGTGCTTTGAGCGGCTCCTGGGAGACCAGAATTGGATTCCGATTCACCAGTGCAGGTTTACTGTATCCCTTGGACCTTCACATTGACGATGAAACACAGAAATCGCATCGGAATTGAATATAAAAAGCACAATACCGACTTAAGTACAAGAAGAGTGAGTCTCCTAAGAGATTGTGGTTTGAGCGGCTCCTGGGAGACCAGTATTGGATTCCGATGCACCAGTGCATGTTTACTGTATCCCTTGGACATTCACATTGACGATGAAACACAGAAATCGCATCGGAAATGAATATAAAAGGCACAGTGCTGACTTAAGTACAAGAAGAGTGAGTCTCCTAAGAGTTTGTGCTTTGAGCGGCTCCTCGGAGACCAGAATTGGATTCCGATTCACCAGTGCAGGTTTACTGTATCCCTTGGACATTCACATTGACGATGAAACACAGAAATAGCATCGGAATTGAATATAAAAGGCACAGTGCCGACATAAGTACAAGAAGAGTGAGTCTCCTAAGAGTTTGTGGTTTGAGCGGCTCCTGGGAGACCAGTATTGGATTCCGATGCACCAGTGCAGGTTTACTGTATCCCTTGGACATTCACATTGACGATGAAACACAGAAATCGGATCGGAATTGAATATAAAAGGCACAGTGCCGACTTCAGTACAAGAAGAGTGAATATTCTCAGAGTTTGTGCTTTGAGCGGCTCCTGGGAGGCCAGTATTGGATTCCGATGCACCAGTGCAATTTTACTCTATCCCTTGGACCTTCCCATTGACAATGAAACACAGAAATCGCATCGGAATTGAATATAAAATGCACAATACCACTTAAGTACAAGAAGAGTGAGTCTCCTAAGAGTTTGTGGTTTGAGCGGCTCCTGGGAGACCAGTATTGGATTCCGATGCACCAGTGCAGGTTTACTGTATCCCTTGGACCTTCACATTGACGATGAAACACAGAAATCGGATCGGAATTGAATATAAAAGGCACAGTGCCGACTTAAGTACAAGAAGAGTGAATATTCTCAGAGTTTGTGCTTTGAGCGGCTCCTGGGAGGCCAGTATTGGATTCCGATGCACCAGTGCAGGTTTACTGTATCCCTTGGACCTTCCCATTGACCATGAAACACAGAAATCGCATCGGAATTGAATATAAAAGGCACAATACCACTTAAGTACAAGAAGAGTGAGTCTCCTAAGAGTTTGTGGTTTGAGCGGCTCCCGGGAGACCAGTATTGGATTCCGATGCACCAGTGCAGGTTTACTGTATCCCTTGGACCTTCACATTGATGATGAAACACAGAACTCGCATCGGAATTGAATATAAAAGGCACAGTGCCGACTTAAGTACAATAAGAGTGAGTCTCCTAAGAGTTTGTGGTTTGAGCGGCTCCTGGGAGACCAGTATTGGATTCCGATGCACCAGTGCAGGTTTACTGTATCCCTTGGACCTTCACATTGACGATGAAACACAGAAATCGCATCGGAATTGAATATAAAAGGCACAGTGCCGACTTAAGTACAAGAGGAGTGAATATTCTCAGAGTTTGTGCTTTGAGCGGCTCCTGGGAGACCAGTATTGGATTCCGATGCACCAGTGCAGTTTTACTCTATCCCTTGGACCTTCCCATTGACAATGAAACACAGAAATCGCATCGGAATTGAATATAAAAGGCACAATACCACTTAAGTACAAGAAGAGTGAGTCTCCTAAGAGTTTGTGGTTTGAGCGGCTCCTGGGAGACCAGTATTAGATTCCGATGCACCAGTGCAAGTCTACTGTATCCCTTGGACCTTCACATTGACGATGAAACACAGAAATCGCATCGGAATTGAATATAAAAGGCTCAGTGACGACTTAAGTACAAGAAAAGTGAATCTTCTCAGAGTTTGTGCATTGAGCGGCTCCTGGGAGACCAGTATTGGATTCCGATGCACCAGTGCAGGTTTACTGTATCCCTTGGACCTTCACATTGACAATGAAACACAGAAATCGCATTGGAATTGAATATAAAAGGCACAATGCCGACTTAAGTACAAGAAGAGTGAGTCTCCTAAGAGTTTGTGGTTTGAGCGGCTCCTGGGAGACCAGTATTAGATTCCGATGCACCAGTGCAAGTTTACTGTATCCCTTGGACCTTCACATTGACGATGAAACACAGAAATCGCATCGGAATTGAATATAAAAGGCACAGTGCCGACTTAAGTACAAGAAGAGTGAATATTCTCAGAGTTTGTGCTTTGAGCGGCTCCTGGGAGACCAGTATTGGATTCCGATGCACCAGTGCAGTTTTACTCTATCCCTTGGACCTTCCCATTGACAATGAAACACAGAAATCGCATCGGAATTGAATATAAAAGGCACAATACCACTTAAGTACAAGAAGAGTGAGTCTCCTAAGAGTTTGTGGTTTGAGCGGCTCCTGGGAGACCAGTATTGGATTCCGATGCACCAGTGCATGTTTACTGTATCCCTTGGACCTTCACATTGACGATGAAACACAGAAATCGCATCGGAATTGAATATAAAAGGCACACTGCCGACTTAAGTACATGAAGAGTGAGTCTCCTAAGAGTTTGTGGTTTGAGCGGCTCCTGGGAGACCAGTATTGGATTCCGATGCACCAGTGCAGGTTTACTGTATCCCTTGGACCTTCACATTGACAATGAAACACAGAAATCGCATCGGAATTGAATATAAAAGGCACAGTGCCGACTTAAGTACAAGAAGAGTGAATCTTCTCAGAGTTTGTGCTTTTAGCGGCTCCTGGGAGACCAGTATTGGATTCCGATGCACCAGTGCAGGTTTACTCTATCCCTTGGACCTTCACATTGACGATGAAACTCAGAAATCGCATCGGAATTGAATATAAAAGGCACAATACCACTTAAGTACAAGAAGTGTGAGTCTCCTAAGAGTTTGTGGTTTGAGCGGCTCCTGGGAGACCAGTATTGGATTCCGATGCACCAGTGCAGGTTTACTGTATCCCTTGGACCTTCACATTGACGATGAAACACAGAAATCGCATCGGAATTGAATATAAAAGGCACAGTGCCGACTTAAGTACAAGAAGAGTGAGTCTCCTAAGAGTTTGTGGTTTGAGCGGCTCCTGGGAGACCAGTATTGGATTCCGATGCACCAGTCCAGGTTTACTGTATCCCTTGGACCTTCACATTGACGATGAAACACCGAAATCGCATCGCAATTGAATATAAAAGGCACAGTGCTGACTTAAGTACAAGAAGAGAGAATCTTCTCAGAGTTTGTGCTTTGAGCGGCTCCTGGGAGACCAGTATTGGATTCCGATGCACCAGTGCAGGTTTACTCTATCCCTTGGACCTTCACATTGACGATGAAACACAGAAATCGCATCGGAATTGAATATAAAAAGCACAATACCGACTTAAGTACAAGAAGAGTGAGTCTCCTAAGAGATTGTGGTTTGAGCGGGTCCTGGGAGACCAGTATTGGATTCCGATGCACCAGTGCAGGTTTACTGTATCCCTTGGACCTTCACATTGACGATGAAACACAGAAATCGCATCGTAAATGAATATAAAAGGCACAATACCACTTAAGTACAAGAAGTGTGAGTCTCCTAAGAGTTTGTGGTTTGAGCGGCTCCTGGGAGACCAGTATTGGATTCCGATGCACCAGTGCAGTTTTACTCTATCCCTTGGACCTTCACATTGACGATGAAACACAGAAATCGCATCGGAATTGAATATAAAAGGCACAGTGCCGACTTAAGTACAAGAAGAGTGAGTCTCCTAAGAGTTTGTGGTTTGAGCGGCTCCTGGGAGACCAGTATTGGATTCCGATGCACCAGTCCAGGTTTACTGTATCCCTTGGACCTTCACATTGACGATGAAACACAGAAATCGCATCGGAAATGAATATAAAAGGCACAATACCACTTAAGTACAAGAAGTGTGAGTCTCCTAAGAGTTTGTGGTTTGAGCGGCTCCTGGGAGACCGGTATTGGATTCCGATGCACCAGTGCAGGTTTACTGTATCCCTTGGACCTTCACATTGACGATGAAACACAGAAATCGCATCGGAATTGAATATAAAAGGCACAGTGCCGACTTAAGTACAAGAAGAGTGAGTCTCCTAAGAGTTTGTGGTTTGAGCGGCTCCTGGGAGACCAGTATTGGATTCCGATGCACCAGTCCAGGTTTACTGTATCCCTTGAACCTTCACATTGACGATGAAACACCGAAATCGCATCGCAATTGAATATAAAAGGCACAGTGCTGACTTAAGTACAAGAAGAGTGAATCTTCTCAGAGTTTGTGCTTTGAGCGGCTCCTGGGAGACCAGTATTGGATTCCGATGCACCAGTGCAGGTTTACTCTATCCCTTGGACCTTCACATTGACGATGAAACACAGAAATCGCATCGGAATTGAATATAAAAAGCACAATACCGACTTAAGTACAAGAAGAGTGAGTCTCCTAAGAGATTGTGGTTTGAGCGGGTCCTGGGAGACCAGTATTGGATTCCGATGCACCAGTGCAGGTTTACTGTATCCCTTGGACCTTCACATTGACGATGAAACACAGAAATCGCATCGTAAATGAATATAAAAGGCACAGTGCCGACATAAGTACAAGAAGAGTGAGTCTCCTAAGAGTTTGTGGTTTGAGCGGCTCCTGGGAGACCAGTATTGGATTCCGATGCACCAGTGCATGTTTACTGTATCCCTTGGACCTTCACATTGACGATGAAACACAGAAATCGCATCGGAAATGAATATAAAAGGCACAGTGCCGACTTAAGTACAAGAAGAGTGAGTCTCCTAAGAGTTTGTGCTTTGAGCGGCTCCTGGGAGACCAGAATTGGATTCCGATTCACCAGTGCAGGTTTGCTGTATCCCTTGGACCTTCACATTGACGATGAAACACAGAAATCGCATCGGAATTGAATATAAAAGGCACAGTGCCGACTTAAGTACAAGAAGAGTGAGTCTCCAAAGAGTTTGTGCTTTGAGCGGCTCCTGGGAGACCAGAATTGGATTCCGATGCACCAGTGCAGGTTTACTGTATCCCTTGGACCTTCACATTGACGATGAAACACAGAAATCGCATCGGAAATGAATATAAAAGGCACAGTGCCGACTTAAGTACAAGAAGAGTGAGTCTCCTAAGAGTTTGTGGTTTGAGCGGCTCCTGGGAGACCAGTATTGGATTCCGATGCACCAGTCCAGGTTTACTGTATCCCTTGGACCTTCACATTGACGATGAAACACAGAAATCGCATCGGAAATGAATATAAAAGGCACAGTGCCGACTTAAGTACAAGAAGAGTGAGTCTCCTAAGAGTTTGTGCTTTGAGCGGCTCCTGGGAGACCAGAATTGGATTCCGATTCACCAGTGCAGGTTTACTGTATCCCTTGGACCTTCACATTGACGATGAAACACAGAAATCGCATCGGAATTGAATATAAAAAGCACAATACCGACTTAAGTACAAGAAGAGTGAGTCTCCTAAGAGATTGTGGTTTGAGCGGCTCCTGGGAGACCAGTATTGGATTCCGATGCACCAGTGCAGGTTTACTGTATCCCTTGGACCTTCACATTGACGATGAAACACAGAAATCGCATCGGAATTGAATATAAAAGGCACAGTGCCGACTTAAGTACAAGAAGAGTGAATATTCTCAGAGTTTGTGCTTTGAGCGGCTCCTGGGAGACCAGTATTGGATTCAGTTGCACAAGTGCAGTTTTACTCTATCCCTTGGACCTTCCCATTGACAATGAAACACAGAAATCGCATCGGAATTGAATATAAAAGGCACAATACCACTTAAGTACAAGAAGAGTGAGTCTCCTAAGAGTTTGTGGTTTGAGCGGCTCCTGGGAGACCAGTATTAGATTCCGATGCACCAGTGCAAGTTTACTGTATCCCTTGGACCTTCACATTGACGATGAAACACAGAAATCGCATCGGAATTGAATATAAAAGGCTCAGTGACGACTTAAGTACAAGAAGAGTGAATCTTCTCAGAGTTTGTGCTTTGGGCGGCTCCTGGGAGACCAGTATTGGATTCCGATGCACCAGTGCAGGTTTACTGTATCCCTTGGACCTTCACATTGACAATGAAACACAGAAATCGCATCGGAATTGAATATAAAAGGCACAATACCACTTAAGTACAAGAAGAGTGAGTCTCCTAAGAGTTTGTGGTTTGAGCGGCTCCTGGGAGACCAGTATTGGATTCCGATGCACCAGTGCAGGTGTACTGTATCCCTTGGACCTTCACATTGACGATGAAACACAGAAATCGCATCGGAATTGAATATAAAAGGCACAGTGCCGACTTAAGTACAAGAAGAGTGAATCTTCTCAGAGTTTGTGCTTTGAGCGGCTCCTGGGAGACCAGTATTGGATTCCGATGCACCAGTGCAGGTTTACTCTATCCCTTGGACCTTCACATTGACGATGAAACACAGAAATCGCATCGGAATTGAATATAAAAGGCACAATTCCACTTAAGTACAAGAAGAGTGAGTCTCCTAAGAGTTTGTGGTTTGAGCGGCTCCTGGGAGACCAGTATTGGATTCCGATGCACCAGTGCAGGTTTACTGTATCCCTTGGACCTTCACATTGACGATGAAACACAGAAATCGCATCGTAATTGAATATAAAAGGCACAGTGCCGACATAAGTACAAGAAGAGTGAGTCTCCTAAGAATTTGTGGTTTGAGCGGCTCCTGGGAGACCAGTATTGGATTCCGATGCACCAGTGCAGGTTTACTGTATCCCTTGGACCTTCACATTGACGATGAAACACAGAAATCGGATCGGAATTGAATATAAAAGGCACAGTGCCGACTTAAGTACAAGAAGAGTGAATATTCTCAGAGTTTGTGATTTGAGCGGCTCCTGGGAGACCAGTATTGGATTCCGATGCACCAGTGCAGGTTTACTCTATCCCTTGGACCTTCACATTGACGATGAAACACAGAAATCGCATCGGAATTGAATATAAAAAGCACAATACCGACTTAAGTACAAGAAGAGTGAGTCTCCTAAGAGATTGTGGTTTGAGCGGGTCCTGGGAGACCAGTATTGGATTCCGATGCACCAGTGCAGGTTTACTGTATCCCTTGGACCTTCACATTGACGATGAAACACAGAAATCGCATCGTAATTGAATATAAAAGGCACAGTGCCGACATAAGTACAAGAAGAGTGAGTCTCCTAAGAGTTTGTGGTTTGAGCGGCTCCTGGGAGACCAGTATTGGATTCCGATGCACCAGTGCATGTTTACTGTATCCCTTGGACCTTCACATTGACGATGAAACACAGAAATCGCATCGGAAATGAATATAAAAGGCACAGTGCCGACTTAAGTACAAGAAGAGTGAGTCTCCTAAGAGATTGTGGTTTGAGCGGCTCCTGGGAGACCAGTATTGGATTCCGATGCACCAGTGCAGGTTTACTGTATCCCTTGGACCTTCCCATTGACGATGAAACACAGAAATCGCATCGTAAATGAATATAAAAGGCACAGTGCCGACATAAGTACAAGAAGAGTGAGTCTCCTAAGAGTTTGTGCTTTGAGCGGCTCCTGGGAGACCAGAATTGGATTCCGATTCACCAGTGCAGGTTTACTGTATCCCTTGGACCTTCACATTGACGATGAAACACAGAAATCGCATCGGAATTGAATGTAAAAGGCACAATACCGACTTAAGTACAAGAAGAGTGAGTCTCCTAAGAGTTTGTGCTTTGAGCGGCTCCTGGGAGACCAGTATTGGATTCCGATGCAACAGTGCCGGTTTACTGTATCCCTTGGACCTTCACATTGACGGTGAAACACAGAACTCGCATCGGAATTGAATATAAAAGGCACAGTGCCGACTTAAGTACAAGAAGAGTGAGTCTCCTAAGAGTTTGTGCTTTGAGCGGCTCCTGGGAGACCAGTATTGGATTCCGATGCACCAGTGCAGGTTTACTGTATCCCTTGGACCTTCACATTGACAATGAAACACAGAAATCGCATCGGAATTGAATATAAAAGGCACAATACCACTTAAGTACAAGAAGAGTGAGTCTCCTAAGAGTTTGTGGTTTGAGCGGCTCCTGGGAGACCAGTATTGGATTCCGATGCACCAGTGCAGGTGTACTGTATCCCTTGGACCTTCACATTGACGATGAAACACAGAAATCGCATCGGAATTGAATATAAAAGGCACAGTGCCGACTTAAGTACAAGAAGAGTGAATCTTCTCAGAGTTTGTGCTTTGAGCGGCTCCTGGGAGACCAGTATTGGATTCCGATGCACCAGTGCAGGTTTACTCTATCCCTTGGACCTTCACATTGACGATGAAACACAGAAATCGCATCGGAATTGAATATAAAAGGCACAATTCCACTTAAGTACAAGAAGAGTGAGTCTCCTAAGAGTTTGTGGTTTGAGCGGCTCCTGGGAGACCAGTATTGGATTCCGATGCACCAGTGCAGGTTTACTGTATCCCTTGGACCTTCACATTGACGATGAAACACAGAAATCGCATCGTAATTGAATATAAAAGGCACAGTGCCGACATAAGTACAAGAAGAGTGAGTCTCCTAAGAGTTTGTGGTTTGAGCGGCTCCTGGGAGACCAGTATTGGATTCCGATGCACCAGTGCAGGTTTACTGTATCCCTTGGACCTTCACATTGACGAAGAAACACAGAAATCGGATCGGAATTGAATATAAAAGGCACAGTGCCGACTTAAGTACAAGAAGAGTGAATATTCTCAGAGTTTGTGATTTGAGCGGCTCCTGGGAGACCAGTATTGGATTCCGATGCACCAGTGCAGGTTTACTCTATCCCTTGGACCTTCACATTGACGATGAAACACAGAAATCGCATCGGAATTGAATATAAAAGGCACAATACCGACTTAAGTACAAGAAGAGTGAGTCTCCTAAGAGATTGTGGTTTGAGCGGGTCCTGGGAGACCAGTATTGGATTCCGATGCACCAGTGCAGGTTTACTGTATCCCTTGGACCTTCACATTGACGATGAAACACAGAAATCGCATCGTAATTGAATATAAAAGGCACAGTGCCGACATAAGTACAAGAAGAGTGAGTCTCCTAAGAGTTTGTGGTTTGAGCGGCTCCTGGGAGACCAGTATTGGATTCCGATGCACCAGTGCATGTTTACTGTATCCCTTGGACCTTCACATTGACGATGAAACACAGAAATCGCATCGGAAATGAATATAAAAGGCACAGTGCCGACTTAAGTACAAGAAGAGTGAGTCTCCTAAGAGTTTGTGCTTTGAGCGGCTCCTGGGAGACCAGAATTGGATTCCGATTCACCAGTGCAGGTTTACTGTATCCCTTGGACCTTCACATTGACGATGAAACACAGAAATCGCATCGGAATTGAATGTAAAAGGCACAATACCGACTTAAGTACAAGAAGAGTGAGTCTCCTAAGAGTTTGTGCTTTGAGCGGCTCCTGGGAGACCAGTATTGGATTCCGATGCACCAGTGCCGGTTTACTGTATCCCTTGGACCTTCACATTGACGGTGAAACACAGAACTCGCATCGGAATTGAATATAAAAGGCACAGTGCCGACTTAAGTACAAGAAGAGTGAGTCTTCTAAGAGTTTGTGCTTTGAGCGGCTCCTGGGAGACCAGTATTGGATTCCGATGCACCAGTGCAGGTTTACTGTATCCCTTGGACCTTCACATTGACGATGAAACACAGAAATCGCATCGTAATTGAATATAAAAGGCACAGTGCCGACATAAGTACAAGAAGAGTGAATATTCTCAGAGTTTGTGCTTTGAGCGGCTCCTGGGAGACCAGTATTGGATTCAGTTGCACAAGTGCAGTTTTACTCTATCCCTTGGACCTTCCCATTGACAATGAAACACAGAAATCGCATCGGAATTGAATATAAAAGGCACAATACCACTTAAGTACAAGAAGAGTGAGTCTCCTAAGAGTTTGTGGTTTGAGCGGCTCCTGGGAGACCAGTATTAGATTCCGATGCACCAGTGCAAGTTTACTGTATCCCTTGGACCTTCACATTGACGATGAAACACAGAAATCGCATCGGAATTGAATATAAAAGGCTCAGTGACGACTTAAGTACAAGACAAGTGAATCTTCTCAGAGTTTGTGCTTTGGGCGGCTCCTGGGAGACCAGTATTGGATTCCGATGCACCAGTGCAGGTTTACTGTATCCCTTGGACCTTCACATTGACAATGAAACACAGAAATCGCATCGGAATTGAATATAAAAGGCACAATACCACTTAAGTACAAGAAGAGTGAGTCTCCTAAGAGTTTGTGGTTTGAGCGGCTCCTGGGAGACCAGTATTGGATTCCGATGCACCAGTGCAGGTGTACTGTATCCCTTGGACCTTCACATTGACGATGAAACACAGAAATCGCATCGGAATTGAATATAAAAGGCACAGTGCCGACTTAAGTACAAGAAGAGTGAATCTTCTCAGAGTTTGTGCTTTGAGCGGCTCCTGGGAGACCAGTATTGGATTCCGATGCACCAGTGCAGGTTTACTGTATCCCTTGGACCTTCACATTGACGATGAAACACAGAAATCGCATCGTAATTGAATATAAAAGGCACAGTGCCGACATAAGTACAAGAAGAGTGAGTCTCCTAAGAGTTTGTGGTTTGAGCGGCTCCTGGGAGACCAGTATTGGATTCCGATGCACCAGTGCAGGTTTACTGTATCCCTTGGACCTTCACATTGACGATGAAACACAGAAATCGGATCGGAATTGAATATAAAAGGCACAGTGCCGACTTAAGTACAAGAAGAGTGAATATTCTCAGAGTTTGTGATTTGAGCGGCTCCTGGGAGACCAGTATTGGATTCCGATGCACCAGTGCAGTTTTACTCTAACCCTTGGACCTTCCCATTGACAATGAAACACAGAAATCGCATCGGAATTGAATATAAAAGGCACAATACCACTTAAGTACAAGAAGAGTGAGTCTCCTAAGAGTTTGTGGTTTGAGCGGCTCCTGGGAGACCAGTATTGGATTCCGATGCACCAGTGCAGGTTTACTGTATCCCTTGGACCTTCACATTGACGATGAAACACAGAAATCGCATCGGAATTGAATATAAAAGGCACAGTGCCGACTTAAGTACATGAAGAGTGAGTCTCCTAAGAGTTTGTGGTTTGAGCGGCTCCTTGGAGACCAGTATTGGATTCCGATGCACCAGTGCAGGTTTACTGTATCCCTTGGACCTTCACATTGACGATGAAACACAGAAATCGCATCGGAATTGAATATAAAAGGCACAGTGCCGACTTAAGTACAAGAAGAGTGAATCTTCTCAGAGTTTGTGCTTTGAGCGGCTCCTGGGAGACCAGTATTGGATTCCGATGCACCAGTGCAGGTTTACTCTATCCCTTGGACCTTCACATTGACGATGAAACTCAGAAATCGCATCGGAATTGAATATAAAAGGCACAATACCACTTAAGTACAAGAAGAGTGAGTCTCCTAAGAGTTTGTGGTTTGAGCGGCTCCTGGGAGACCAGTATTGGATTCCGATGCACCAGTGCAGGTTTACTGTATCCCTTGGACCTTCACATTGACGATGAAACACAGAAATCGCATCGGAATTGAATGTAAAAGGCACAATACCGACTTAAGTACAAGAAGAGTGAGTCTCCTAAGAGTTTGTGGTTTGAGCGGCTCCTGGGAGACCAGTATTGGATTCCGATGCACCAGTGCATGTTTACTGTATACCTTGGACCTTCACATTGACGATGAAACACAGAAATCGCATCGGAATTGAATATAAAAGGCACAGTGCCGACTTAAGTACAAGAAGAGTGAGTCTCCTAAGAGTTTGTGCTTTGAGCGACTCCTGGGAGACCAGTATTGGATTCCGATGCACCAGTGCAGGTTTACTGTATCCCTTGGACCTTCACATTGACGATGAAACACAGAAATCGCATCGCAATTGAATATAAAAGGCACAGTGCTGACTTAAGTACAAGAAGAGTGAATCTTCTCAGAGTTTGTGCTTTGAGCGGCTCCTGGGAGACCAGTATTGGATTCCGATGCACCAGTGCAGGTTTACTCTATCCCTTGGACCTTCACATTGACGATGAAACACAGAAATCGCATCGTAATTGAATATAAATAGCACAGTGCCGACTTAAGTACAAGAAGAGTGAGTCTCCTAAGAGTTTGTGGTTTGAGCGGCTCCTGGGAGACCAGTATTGGATTCCGATGCACCAGTGCATGTTTACTGTATCCCTTGGACCTTCACATTGACGATGAAACACAGAAATCGCATCGGAATTGAATATAAAAGGCACAGTGCCGACTTAAGTACAAGAAGAGTGAGTCTCCTAAGAGTTTGTGCTTTGAGCGGATCCTGGGAGACCAGTATTGGATTCCGATGCACCAGTGCAGGTTTACTGTATCCCTTGGACCTTCACATTGACGATGAAACACAGAAATCGCATCGCAATTGAATATAAAAGGCACAGTGCTGACTTAAGTACAAGAAGAGTGAATCTTCTCAGAGTTTGTGCTTTGAGCGGCTCCTGGGAGACCAGTATTGGATTCCGATGCACCAGTGCAGGTTTACTCTATCCCTTGGACCTTCACATTGACGATGAAACACAGAAATCGCATCGTAATTGAATATAAAAGGCACAGTGCCGACATAAGTACAAGAAGAGTGAGTCTCCTAAGAGTTTGTGGTTTGAGCGGTTCCTGGGAGACCAGTATTGGATTCCGATGCACCAGTGCATGTTTACTGTATCCCTTGGACCTTCACATTGACGATGAAACACAGAAATCGCATCGGAATTGAATATAAAAGGCACAGTGCCGACTTAAGTACAAGAAGAGTGAGTCTCCTAAGAGTTTGTGCTTTGAGCGGCTCCTGGGAGACCAGTATTGGATTCCGATGCACCAGTGCAGGTTTACTGTATCCCTTGGACCTTCACATTGACGATGAAACACAGAAATCGCATCGCAATTGAATATAAAAGGCACAGTGCTGACTTAAGTACAAGAAGAGTGAATCTTCTCAGAGTTTGTGCTTTGAGCGGCTCCTGGGAGACCAGTATTGGATTCCGATGCACCAGTGCAGGTTTACTCTATCCCTTGGACCTTCACTTTGACGATGAAACACAGAAATCGCATCGGAATTGAATATAAAAAGCACAATACAGACTTAAGTACAAGAAGAGTGAGTCTCCTAATAGATTGTGGTTTGAGCGGGTCCTGGGAGACCAGTATTGGATTCCGATGCACCAGTGCAGGTTTACTGTATCCCTTGGACCTTCACATTGACGATGAAACACAGAAATCGCATCGTAATTGAATATAAAAGGCACAGTGCCGACATAAGTACAAGAAGAGTGAGTCTCCTAAGAGTTTGTGGTTTGAGCGGCTCCTGGGAGACCAGTATTGGATTCCGATGCACCAGTGCATGTTTACTGTATCCCTTGGACCTTCACATTGACGATGAAACACAGAAATCGCATCGGAAATGAATATAAAAGGCACAGTGCCGACTTAAGTACAAGAAGAGTGAGTCTCCTAAGAGTTTGTGCTTTGAGCGGCTCCTGGGAGACCAGAATTGGATTCCGATTCACCAGTGCAGGTTTACTGTATCCCTTGGACCTTCACATTGACGATGAAACACAGAAATCGCATCGGAATCGAATAGAAAAGGCACAGTGCCGACTTAAGTACAAGAAGAGTGAGTCTCCTAAGAGTTTGTGCTTTGAGCGGCTCCTGGGAGACCAGAATTGGATTCCGATGCACCAGTGCAGGTTTACTGTATCCCTTGGACCTTCACATTGACGATGAAACACAGAAATCGCATCGGAAATGAATATAAAAGGCACAGTGCCGACTTAAGTACAAGAAGAGTGAGTCTCCTAAGAGTTTGTGGTTTGAGCGGCTCCTGGGAGACCAGTATTGGATTCCGATGCACCAGTCCAGGTTTACTGTATTCCTTGGACCTTCACATTGACGATGAAACACAGAAATCGCATCGGAAATGAATATAAAAGGCACAGTGCCGACTTAAGTACAAGAAGAGTGAGTCTCCTAAGAGTTTGTGCTTTGAGCGGCTCCTGGGAGACCAGAATTGGATTCCGATTCACAAGTGCAGGTTTACTGTATCCCTTGGAGCTTCACATTGACGATGAAACACAGAAATCGCATCGGAATTGAATATAAAAAGCACAATACCGACTTAAGTACAAGAAGAGTGAGTCTCCTAAGAGATTGTGGTTTGAGCGGCTCCTGGGAGACCAGAATTGGATTCCGATGCACCAGTGCAGGTTTACTGTATCCCTTGGACCTTCACATTGACGATGAAACACAGAAATCGCATCGCAATTGAATATAAAAGGCACAGTGCCGACTTAAGTACAAGAAGAGTGAGTCTCCTAAGACTTTGTGGTTTGAGCGGCTCCTGGGAGACCAGTATTGGATTCCTATGCACCAGTCCAGGTTTACTGTATCCCTTGGACCTTCACATTGACGATGAAACACCGAAATCGCATCGCAATTGAATATAAAAGGCACAGTGCTGACTTAAGTACAAGAAGAGTGAATCTTCTCAGAGTTTGTGCTTTGAGCGGCTCCTGGGAGACCAGTATTGGATTCCGATGCACCAGTGCAGGTTTACTCTATCCCTTGGACCTTCACATTGACGATGAAACACAGAAATCGCATCGGAATTGAATATAAAAAGCACAATACCGACTTAAGTACAAGAAGAGTGAGTCTCCTAAGAGATTGTGGTTTGAGCGGGTCCTGGGAGACCAGTATTGGATTCCGATGCACCAGTGCAGGTTTACTGTATCCCTTGGACCTTCACATTGACGATGAAACACAGAAATCGCATCGTAATTGAATATAAAAGGCACAGTGCCGACATAAGTACAAGAAGAGTGAGTCTCCTAAGAGTTTGTGGTTTGAGCGGCTCCTGGGAGACCAGTATTGGATTCCGATGCACCAGAGCATGTTTACTGTATCCCTTGGACCTTCACATTGACGATGAAACACAGAAATCGCATCGGAAATGAATATAAAAGGCACAGTGCCGACTTAAGTACAAGAAGAGTGAGTCTCGTAAGAGTTTGTGCTTTGAGCGGCTCCTGGGAGACCAGAATTGGATTCCGATTCACCAGTGCAGGTTTACTGTATCCCTTGGACCTTCACATTGACGATGAAACACAGAAATCGCATCGGAATTGAATGTAAAAGGCACAATACCGACTTAAGTACAAGAAGAGTGAGTCTCCTAAGAGTTTGTGCTTTGAGCGGCTCCTGGGGACCAGTATTGGATTCCGATGCACCAGTGCAGGTTTACTGTATCCCTTGGACCTTCACATTGACGGTGAAACACAGAACTCGCATCGGAATTGAATATAAAAGGCACAGTGCCGACTTAAGTACAAGAAGAGTGAGTCTCCTAAGAGTTTGTGGTTTGAGCGGCTCCTGGGAGACCAGTATTGGATTCCGATGCACCAGTGCAGGTTTACTGTAACCCTTGGACCTTCACATTGACGATGAAACACAGAAATCGCATCGGAATTGAATATCAAAGGCACAGTGCCGACTTAAGTACAAGAAGAGTGAATCTTCTCAGAGTTTGTGCTTTGAAAGGCTCCTGGGAGACCAGTATTGGATTCCGATGCACCAGTGCAGGTTTACTCTATCCCTTGGACCTTCACATTGACGATGAAACTCAGAAATCGCATCGGAATTGAGTATAAAGGCACAATACCACTTAAGTACAAGAAGAGTAAGTCTCCTAAGAGTTTGTGGTTTGAGCGGCTCCTGGGAGACCAGTATTGGATTCCGATGCACCAGTGCAGGTTTACTGTATCCCTTGGACCTTCACATTGACGATGAAACACAGATATCGCATCGGAATTGAATATAAAAGGCACAGTGCCGACTTAAGTACAAGAAGAGTGAGTCTCCTAAGAGTTTGTGGTTTGAGCGGCTCCTGGGAGACCAGTATTGGATTCCGATGCACCAGTGCAGGTTTACTGTATCCCTTGGACCTTCACATTGACGATGAAACACAGAAATCGCATCGTAATTGAATATAAAAGGCACAGTGCCGACATAAGTACAAGAAGAGTGAGTCTCCTAAGAGTTTGTGGTTTGAGCGGCTCCTGGGAGACCAGTATTGGATTCCGATGCACCAGTGCATGTTTACTGTATCCCTTGGACCTTCACATTGACGATGAAACACAGAAATCGCATCGGAAATGAATATAAAAGGCACAGTGTCGACTTAAGTACAAGAAGAGTGAGTCTCCTAAGAGTTTGTGCTTTGAGCGGCTCCTGGGAGACCAGAATTGGATTCCGATTCACCAGTGCAGGTTTACTGTATCCCTTGGACCTTCACATTGACGATGAAACACAGAAATCGCATCGGAATCGAATATAAAAGGCACAGTGCCGACTTAAGTACAAGAAGAGTGAGTCTCCTAAGAGTTTGTGCTTTGAGCGGCTCCTGGGAGACCAGAATTGGATTCCGATGCACCAGTGCAGGTTTACTGTATCCCTTGGACCTTCACATTGACGATGAAACACAGAAATCGCATCGGAAATGAATATAAAAGGCACAGTGCCGACTTAAGTACAAGAAGAGTGAGTCTCCTAAGAGTTTGTGGTTTGAGCGGCTCCTGGGAGACCAGTATTGGATTCCGATGCACCAGTCCAGGTTTACTGTATTCCTTGGACCTTCACATTGACGATGAAACACAGAAATCGCATCGGAAATGAATATAAAAGGCACAGTGCCGACTTAAGTACAAGAAGAGTGAGTCTCCTAAGAGTTTGTGCTTTGAGCGGCTCCTGGGAGACCAGAATTGGATTCCGATTCACCAGTGCAGGTTTACTGTATCCCTTGGAGCTTCACATTGACGATGAAACACCGAAATCGCATCGCAATTGAATGTAAAAGGCACAATACCGACTTAAGTACAAGAAGAGTGAGTCTCCTAAGAGTTTGTGCTTTGAGCGGCTCCTGGGAGACCAGTATTGGATTCCGATGCACCAGTGCAGGTTTACTGTATCCCTTGGACCTTCACATTGACGGTGAAACACAGAACTCGCATCGGAATTGAATATAAAAGGCACAGTGCCGACTTAAGTACAAGAAGAGTGAGTCTCCTAAGAGTTTGTGCTTTGAGCTGCTCCTGGGAGACCAGTATTGGATTCCGATGCACCAGTGCAGGTTTACTGTATCCCTTGGACCTTCACATTGACGATGAAACACAGATATCGCATCGGAATTGAATATAAAAGGCACAGTGCCGACTTAAGTACAAGAAGAGTGAGTCTCCTAAGAGTTTGTGGTTTGAGCGGCTCCTGGGAGACCAGTATTGGATTCCGATGCACCAGTGCAGGTTTACTGTATCCCTTGGACCTTCACATTGACGATGAAACACAGAAATCGCATCGTAATTGAATATAAAAGGCACAGTGCCGACATAAGTACAAGAAGAGTGAGTCTCCTAAGAGTTTGTGGTTTGAGCGGCTCCTGGGAGACCAGTATTGGATTCCGATGCACCAGTGCATGTTTACTGTATCCCTTGGACCTTCACATTGACGATGAAACACCGAAATCGCATCGCAATTGAATATAAAAGGCACAGTGCTGACTTAAGTACAAGAAGAGTGAATCTTCTCAGAGTTTGTGCTTTGAGCGGCTCCTGGGAGACCAGTATTGGATTCCGATGCACCAGTGCAGGTTTACTCTATCCCTTGGACCTTCACATTGACGATGAAACACAGAAATCGCATCGGAATTGAATATAAAAAGCACAATACCGACTTAAGTACAAGAAGAGTGAGTCTCCTAAGAGATTGTGGTTTGAGCGGGTCCTGGGAGACCAGTATTGGATTCCGATGCACCAGTGCAGGTTTACTGTATCCCTTGGACCTTCACATTGACGATGAAACACAGAAATCGCATCGTAATTGAATATAAAAGGCACAGTGCCGACATAAGTACAAGAAGAGTGAGTCTCCTAAGAGTTTGTGGTTTGAGCGGCTCCTGGGAGACCAGTATTGGATTCCGATGCACCAGAGCATGTTTACTGTATTCCTTGGACCTTCACATTGACGATGAAACACAGAAATCGCATCGGAAATGAATATAAAAGGCACAGTGCCGACTTAAGTACAAGAAGAGTGAGTCTCCTAAGAGTTTGTGCTTTGAGCGGCTCCTGGGAGACCAGAATTGGATTCCGATTCACCAGTGCAGGTTTACTGTATCCCTTGGACCTTCACATTGACGATGAAACACAGAAATCGCATCGGAATTGAATGTAAAAGGCACAATACCGACTTAAGTACAAGAAGAGTGAGTCTCCTAAGAGTTTGTGCTTTGAGCGGCTCCTGGGAGACCAGTATTGGATTCCGATGCACCAGTGCAGGTTTACTGTATCCCTTGGACCTTCACATTGACGGTGAAACACAGAACTCGCATCGGAATTGAATATAAAAGGCACAGTGCCGACTTAAGTACAAGAAGAGTGAGTCTCCTAAGAGTTTGTGCTTTGAGCTGCTCCTGGGAGACCAGTATTGGATTCCGATGCACCAGTGCAGGTTTACTGTATCCCTTGGACCTTCACATTGACGATGAAACACAGAAATCGGATCGGAATTGAATATAAAAGGCACAGTGCCGACTTAAGTACAAGAAGAGTGAATATTCTCAGAGTTTGTGCTTTGAGCGGCTCCTGGGAGGCCAGTATTGGATTCCGATGCACCAGTGCAATTTTACTCTATCCCTTGGACCTTCCCATTGACAATGAAACACAGAAATCGCATCGGAATTGAATATAAAAGGCACAATACCACTTAAGTACAAGAAGAGTGAGTCTCCTAAGAGTTTGTGGTTTGAGCGGCTCCCGGGAGACCAGTATTGGATTCCGATGCACCAGTGCAGGTTTACTGTATCCCTTGGACCTTCACATTGACGATGAAACACAGAACTCGCATCGGAATTGAATATAAAAGGCACAGTGCCGACTTAAGTACAAGAAGAGTGAGTCTCCTAAGAGTTTGTGGTTTGAGCGGCCCCTGGGAGACCAGTATTGGATTCCGATGCACCAGTGCAGGTTTACTGTAACCCTTGGACCTTCACATTGACGATGAAACACAGAAATCGCATCGGAATTGAATATCAAAGGCACAGTGCCGACTTAAGTACAAGAAGAGTGAATCTTCTCAGAGTTTGTGCTTTGAGCGGCTCCTGGGAGACCAGTATTGGATTCCGATGCACCAGTGCAGGTTTACTCTATCCCTTGGACCTTCACATTGACGATGAAACTCAGAAATCGCATCGGAATTGAGTATAAAGGCACAATACCACTTAAGTACAAGAAGAGTAAGTCTCCTAAGAGTTTGTGGTTTGAGCGGCTCCTGGGAGACCAGTGTTGGATTCCGATGCACCAGTGCAGGTTTACTGTATCCCTTGGACCTTCACATTGACGATGAAACACAGATATCGCATCGGAATTGAATATAAAAGGCACAGTGCCGACTTAAGTACAAGAAGAGTGAGTCTCCTAAGAGTTTGTGGTTTGAGCGGCTCCTGGGAGACCAGTATTGGATTCCGATGCACCAGTCCAGGTTTACTGTATCCCTTGGACCTTCACATTGACGATGAAACACAGAAATCGCATCGGAATTGAATATAAAAAGCACAATACCGACTTAAGTACAAGAAGAGTGAGTCTCCTAAGAGATTGTGGTTTGAGCGGGTCCTGGGAGACCAGTACTGGATTCCGATGCACCAGTGCAGGTTTACTGTATCACTTGGACCTTCACATTGACGATGAAACACAGAAATCGCATCGTAATTGAATATAAAAGGCACAGTGCCGACATAAGTACAAGAAGAGTGAGTCTCCTAAGAGTTTGTGGTTTGAGCGGCTCCTGGGAGACCAGTATTGGATTCCGATGCACCAGTGCATGTTTACTGTATCCCTTGGACCTTCACATTGACGATGAAACACAGAAATCGCATCGGAAATGAATATAAAAGGCACAGTGCCGACTTAAGTACAAGAAGAGTGAGTCTCCTAAGAGTTTGTGCTTTGAGCGGCTCCTGGGAGACCAGAATTGGATTCCGATTCACCAGTGCAGGTTTACTGTATCCCTTGGACCTTCACATTGACGATGAAACACAGAAATCGCATCGGAATTGAATGTAAAAGGCACAGTGCCGACTTAAGTACAAGAAGAGTGAGTCTCCTAAGAGTTTGTGCTTTGAGCGGCTCCTGGGAGACCAGAATTGGAGCCGGCCGAAGTGGCCGTGCGGTTAAAGGCGCTGCAGTCTGGAACCGCAGGACCGCTACGGTCGCAGGTTCGAATCCTGCCTCGGGCATGGATGTTTGTGATGTCCTTAGGTTAGTTAGGTTTAACTAGTTCTAAGTTCTAGGGGACTAATGACCTCAGCAGTTGAGTCCCATAGTGCTCAGAGCCATTTTGAGCCACCAGAATTGGTTTCCGATGCACCAGTGCAGGTTTACTGTATCCCTTGGACCTTCACATTGACGATGAAACACAGAAATCGCATCGGAAATGAATATAAAAGGCACAGTGCCGACTTAAGTACAAGACGAGTGAGTCTCCTAAGAGTTTGTGGTTTGAGCGGCTCCTGGGAGACCAGTATTGGATTCCGATGCACCAGTCCAGGTTTACTGTATCCCTTGGACCTTCACATTGACGATGAAACACAGAAATCGCATCGGAAATGAATATAAAAGGCACAGTGCCGACTTAAGTACAAGAAGAGTGAGTCTCCTAAGAGTTTGTGGTTTGAGCGGCTCCTGGGAGACCAGTATTGGATTCCGATGCACCAGTCCAGGTTTACTGTATCCCTTGGACCTTCACATTGACGATGAAACACCGAAATCGCATCGCAATTGAATATAAAAGGCACAGTCCTGACTTAAGTACAAGAAGAGTGAATCTTCTCAGAGTTTGTGCTTTGAGCGGCTCCTGGGAGACCAGTATTGGATTCCGATGCACCAGTGCAGGTTTACTCTATCCCTTGGACCTTCACATTGACGATGAAACACAGAAATCGGATCGGAATTGAATATAAAAGGCACAGTGCCGACTTAAGTACAAGAAGAGTGAATATTCTCAGAGTTTGTGCTTTGAGCGGCTCCTGGGAGGCCAGTATTGGATTCCGATGCACCAGTGCAATTTTACTCTATCCCTTGGACCTTCCCATTGACAATGAAACACAGAAATCGCATCGGAATTGAATATAAAAGGCACAATACCACTTAAGTACAAGAAGAGTGAGTCTCCTAAGAGTTTGTGGTTTGAGCGGCTCCCGGGAGACCAGTATTGGATTCCGATGCACCAGTGCAGGTTTACTGTATCCCTTGGACCTTCACATTGACGATGAAACACAGAACTCGCATCGGAATTGAATATAAAAGGCACAGTGCCGACTTAAGTACAAGAAGAGTGAGTCTCCTAAGAGTTTGTGGTTTGAGCGGCTCCTGGGAGACCAGTATTGGATTCCGATGCACCAGTGCAGGTTTACTGTAACCCTTGGACCTTCACATTGACGATGAAACACAGAAATCGCATCGGAATTGAATATCAAAGGCACAGTGCCGACTTAAGTACAAGAAGAGTGAATCTTCTCAGAGTTTGTGCTTTGAGCGGCTCCTGGGAGACCAGTATTGGATTCCGATGCACCAGTGCAGGTTTACTCTATCCCTTGGACCTTCACATTGACGATGAAACTCAGAAATCGCATCGGAATTGAGTATAAAGGCACAATACCACTTAAGTACAAGAAGAGTAAGTCTCCTAAGAGTTTGTGGTTTGAGCGGCTCCTGGGAGATCAGTGTTGGATTCCGATGCACCAGTGCAGGTTTACTGTATCCCTTGGACCTTCACATTGACGATGAAACACAGATATCGCATCGGAATTGAATATAAAAGGCACAGTGCCGACTTAAGTACAAGAAGAGTGAGTCTCCTAAGAGTTTGTGGTTTGAGCGGCTCCTGGGAGACCAGTATTGGATTCCGATGCACCAGTCCAGGTTTACTGTATCCCTTGGACCTTCACATTGACGATGAAACACAGAAATCGCATCGGAATTGAATATAAAAAGCACAATACCGACTTAAGTACAAGAAGAGTGAGTCTCCTAAGAGATTGTGGTTTGAGCGGGTCCTGGGAGACCAGTACTGGATTCCGATGCACCAGTGCAGGTTTACTGTATCACTTGGACCTTCACATTGACGATGAAACACAGAAATCGCATCGTAATTGAATATAAAAGGCACAGTGCCGACATAAGTACAAGAAGAGTGAGTCTCCTAAGAGTTTGTGGTTTGAGCGGCTCCTGGGAGACCAGTATTGGATTCCGATGCACCAGTGCATGTTTACTGTATCCCTTGGACCTTCACATTGACGATGAAACACAGAAATCGCATCGGAAATGAATATAAAAGGCACAGTGCCGACTTAAGTACAAGAAGAGTGAGTCTCCTAAGAGTTTGTGCTTTGAGCGGCTCCTGGGAGACCAGAATTGGATTCCGATTCACCAGTGCAGGTTTACTGTATCCCTTGGACCTTCACATTGACGATGAAACACAGAAATCGCATCGGAATTGAATATAAAAGGCACAGTGCCGACTTAAGTACAAGAAGAGTGAGTCTCCTAAGAGTTTGTGCTTTGAGCGGCTCCTGGGAGACCAGAATTGGAGCCGGCCGAAGTGGCCGTGCGGTTAAAGGCGCTGCAGTCTGGAACCGCAGGACCGCTACGGTCGCAGGTTCGAATCCTGCCTCGGGCATGGATGTTTGTGATGTCCTTAGGTTAGTTAGGTTTAACTAGTTCTAAGTTCTAGGGGACTAATGACCTCAGCAGTTGAGTCCCATAGTGCTCAGAGCCATTTTGAGCCACCAGAATTGGTTTCCGATGCACCAGTGCAGGTTTACTGTATCCCTTGGACCTTCACATTGACGATGAAACACAGAAATCGCATCGGAAATGAATATAAAAGGCACAGTGCCGACTTAAGTACAAGACGAGTGAGTCTCCTAAGAGTTTGTGGTTTGAGCGGCTCCTGGGAGACCAGTATTGGATTCCGATGCACCAGTCCAGGTTTACTGTATCCCTTGGACCTTCACATTGACGATGAAACACAGAAATCGCATCGGAAATGAATATAAAAGGCACAGTGCCGACTTAAGTACAAGAAGAGTGAGTCTCCTAAGAGTTTGTGGTTTGAGCGGCTCCTGGGAGACCAGTATTGGATTCCGATGCACCAGTCCAGGTTTACTGTATCCCTTGGACCTTCACATTGACGATGAAACACCGAAATCGCATCGCAATTGAATATAAAAGGCACAGTGCTGACTTAAGTACAAGAAGAGTGAATCTTCTCAGAGTTTGTGCTTTGAGCGGCTCCTGGGAGACCAGTATTGGATTCCGATGCACCAGTGCAGGTTTACTCTATCCCTTGGACCTTCACATTGACGATGAAACACAGAAATCGCATCGGAATTGAATATAAAAAGCACAATACCGACTTAAGTACAAGAAGAGTGAGTCTCCTAAGAGATTGTGGTTTGAGCGGGTCCTGGGAGACCAGTATTGGATTCCGATGCACCAGTGCAGGTTTACTGTATCCCTTGGACCTTCACATTGACGATGAAACACAGAAATCGCATCGTAATTGAATATAAAAGGCACAGTGCCGACATAAGTACAAGAAGAGTGAGTCTCCTAAGAGTTTCTGGTTTGAGCGGCTCCTGGGAGACCAGTATTGGATTCCGATGCACCAGAGCATGTTTACTGTATCCCTTGGACCTTCACATTGACGATGAAACACAGAAATCGCATCGGCAATGAATATAAAAGTCACAGTGCCGACTTAAGTACAAGAAGAGTGAGTCTCCTAAGAGTTTGTGCTTTGAGCGGCTCCTGGGAGACCAGAATTGGATTCCGATTCACCAGTGCAGGTTTACTGTATCCCTTGGACCTTCACATTGACGATGAAACACAGAAATCGCATCGGAATTGAATGTAAAAGGCACAATACCGACTTAAGTACAAGAAGAGTGAGTCTCCTAAGAGTTTGTGCTTTGAGCGGCTCCTGGGAGACCAGTATTAAATTCCGATGCACCAGTGCAGGTTTACAGTAACCCTTGGACCTTAACATTGACGGTGAAACACAGAACTCGCATCGGAATTGAATATAAAAGGCACAGTGCCGACTTAAGTACAAGAAGAGTGAGTCTCCTAAGAGTTTGTGGTTTGAGCGGCTCCCGGGAGACCAGTATTGGATTCCGATGCACCAGTGCAGGTTTACTGTATCCCTTGGACCTTCACATTGACGATGAAACACAGAAATCGGATCGGAATTGAATATAAAAGGCACAGTGCCGACTTAAGTACAAGAAGAAAGAATATTCTCAGAGTTTGTGCTTTGAGCGGCTCCTGGGAGGCCAGTATTGGATTCCGATGCACCAGTGCAGGTTTTCTCTATCCCTTGGACCTTCACATTGACGATGAAACTCAGAAATCGCATCGGAATTGAATATAAAAGGCACAATACCACTTAAGTACAAGAAGAGTAAGTCTCCTAAGAGTTTGTGCTTTGAGCGGCTCCTGGGAGACCAGTATTGGATTCCGATGCACCAGTGCAGGTTTACTGTATCCCTTGGACCTTCACATTGACGGTGAAACACAGAACTCGCATCGGAATTGAATATAAAAGGCACAGTGCCGACTTAAGTACAAGAAGAGTGAGTCTCCTAAGAGTTTGTGCTTTGAGCGGCTCCTGGGAGACCAGTATTGGATTCCGATGCACCAGTGCAGGTTTACTGTATCCCTTGGACCTTCACATTGACGATGAAACACAGAAATCGGATCGGAATTGAATATAAAAGGCACAGTGCCGACTTAAGTACAAGAAAAGTGAATATTCTCAGAGTTTGTGCTTTGAGCGGCTCCTGGGAGGCCAGTATTGGATTCCGATGCACCAGTGCAATTTTACTCTATCCCTTGGACCTTCCCATTGACAATGAAACACAGAAATCGCATCGGAATTGAATATAAAAGGCACAATACCACTTAAGTACAAGAAGAGTGAGTCTCCTAAGAGTTTGTGGTTTGAGCGGCTCCCGGGAGACCAGTATTGGATTCCGATGCACCAGTGCAGGTTTACTGTATCCCTTGGACCTTCACATTAACGATGAAACACAGAACTCGCATCGGAATTGAATATAAAAGGCACAGTGCCGACTTAAGTACAAGAAGAGTTAGTCTCCTAAGAGTTTGTGGTTTGAGCGGCTCCTGGGAGACCAGTATTGGATTCCGATGCACCAGTGCAGGTTTACTGTAACCCTTGGACCTTCACATTGACGATGAAACACAAAAATCGCATCCGAATTGAATATAAAAGGCACAGTGCCGACTTAAGTACATGAAGAGTGAGTCTCCTAAGAGTTTGTGGTTTGAGCGGCTCCTGGGAGACCAGTATTGGATTCCGATGCACCAGTGCAGGTTTACTGTATCCGTTGGACCTTCACATTGACGATGAAACACAGAAATCGCATCGGAATTGAATATAAAAGGCACAGTGCCGACTTATGTACAAGAAGAGTGAATCTTCTCAGAGTTTGTGCTTTGAGCGGCTCCTGGGAGACCAGTATTGGATTCCGATGCACCAGTGCAGGTTTACTCTATCCCTTGGACCTTCACATTGACGATGAAACTCAGAAATCGCATCGGAATTGAATATAAAAGGCACAATACCACTTAAGTACAAGAAGAGTAAGTCTCCTAAGAGTTTGTGGTTTGAGCGGCTCCTGGGAGACCAGTATTGGATTCCGATGCACCAGTGCAGGTTTACTGTATCCCTTGGACCTTCACATTGACGATGAAACACAGAAATCGCATCGGAATTGAATATAAAAGCACAGTGCCGACTTAAGTACAAGAAGAGTGAGTCTCCAAAGAGTTTGTGGTTTGAGCGGCTCCTGGGAGACCAGTATTGGATTCCGATGCACCAGTCCAGGTTTACTGTATCCCTTGGACCTTCACATTGACGATGAAACACCGAAATCGCATCGCAATTGAATATAAAAGGCACAGTACTGACTTAAGTACAAGAAGAGTGAATCTTCTCAGAGTTTGTGCTTTGAGCGGCTCCTGGGAGACCAGTATTGGATTCCGATGCACCAGTGCAGGTTTACTGTATCCCTTGGACCTTCACATTGACGATGAAACACAGAAATCGCATCGGAATTGAATATAAAAAGCACAATACCGACTTAAGTACAAGAAGAGTGAGTCTCCTAAGAGATTGTGGTTTGAGCGGGTCCTGGGAGACCAGTATTGGATTCCGATGCACCAGTGCATGTTTACTGTATCCCTTGGACCTTCACATTGACGATGAAACACAGAAATCGCATCGGAAATGAATATAAAAGGCACAGTGCTGACTTAAGTACAAGAAGAGTGAGTCTCCTAAGAGTTTGTGCTTTGAGCGGCTCCTGGGAGACCAGAATTGGATTCCGATTCACCAGTGCAGGTTTACTGTATCCCTTGGACCTTCACATTGACGATGAAACACAGAAATCGCATCGGAATTGAATATAAAAGGCACAGTGCCGACATAAGTACAAGAAGAGTGAGTCTCCTAAGAGTTTGTGGTTTGAGCGGCTCCTGGGAGACCAGTATTGGATTCCGATGCACCAGTGCAGGTTTACTGTATCCCTTGGACCTTCACATTGACGATGAAACACAGAAATCGGATCGGAATTGAATATAAAAGGCACAGTGCCGACTTAAGTACAAGAAGAGTGAATATTCTCAGAGTTTGTGCTTTGAGCGGCTCCTGGGAGGCCAGTATTGGATTCCGATGCACCAGTGCAATTTTACTCTATCCCTTGGACCTTCCCATTGACAATGAAACACAGAAATCGCATCGGAATTGAATATAAAAGGCACAATACCACTTAAGTACAAGAAGAGTGGGTCTCCTAAGAGTTTGTGCTTTGAGCGGCTCCTGGGAGACCAGAATTGGATTCCGATTCACCAGTGCAGGTTTACTGTATCCCTTGGACCTTCACATTGACGATGAAACACAGAAATCGCATCGGAATTGAATATAAAAGGCACAGTGCCGACTTAAGTACAAGAAGAGTGAGTCTCCTAAGAGTTTGTGCTTTGAGCGGCTCCTGGGAGACCAGAATTGGAGCCGGCCGAAGTGGCCGTGCGGTTAAAGGCGCTGCAGTCTGGAACCGCAGGACCGCTACGGTCGCAGGTTCGAATCCTGCCTCGGGCATGGATGTTTGTGATGTCCTTAGGTTAGTTAGGTTTAACTAGTTCTAAGTTCTAGGGGACTAATGACCTCAGCAGTTGAGTCCCATAGTGCTCAGAGCCATTTTGAGCCACCAGAATTGGTTTCCGATGCACCAGTGCAGGTTTACTGTATCCCTTGGACCTTCACATTGACGATGAAACACAGAAATCGCATCGGAAATGAATATAAAAGGCACAGTGCCGACTTAAGTACAAGACGAGTGAGTCTCCTAAGAGTTTGTGGTTTGAGCGGCTCCTGGGAGACCAGTATTGGATGCCGATGCACCAGTCCAGGTTTACTGTATCCCTTGGACCTTCACATTGACGATGAAACACCGAAATCGCATCGCAATTGAATATAAAAGGCACAGTGCTGACTTAAGTACAAGAAGAGTGAATCTTCTCAGAGTTTGTGCTTTGAGCGGCTCCTGGGAGACCAGTATTGGATTCCGATGCACCAGTGCAGGTTTACTCTATCCCTTGGACCTTCACATTGACGATGAAACACAGAAATCGCATCGGAATTGAATATAAAAAGCACAATACCAACTTAAGTACAAGAAGAGTGAGTCTCCTAAGAGATTGTGGTTTGAGCGGGTCCTGGGAGACCAGTATTGGATTCCGATGCACCAGTGCAGGTTTACTGTATCCCTTGGACCTTCACATTGACGATGAAACACAGAAATCGCATCGTAATTGAATATAAAAGGCACAGTGCCGACATAAGTACAAGAAGAGTGAGTCTCCTAAGAGTTTGTGGTTTGAGCGGCTCCTGGGAGACCAGTATTGGATTCCGATGCACCAGAGCATGTTTACTGTATCCCTTGGACCTTCACATTGACGATGAAACACAGAAATCGCATCGGAAATGAATATAAAAGTCACAGTGCCGACTTAAGTACAAGAAGAGTGAGTCTCCTAAGAGTTTGTGCTTTGAGCGGCTCCTGGGAGACCAGAATTGGATTCCGATTCACCAGTGCAGGTTTACTGTATCCCTTGGACCTTCACATTGACGATGAAACACAGAAATCGCATCGGAATTGAATGTAAAAGGCACAATACCGACTTAAGTACAAGAAGAGTGAGTCTCCTAAGAGTTTGTGCTTTGAGCGGCTCCTGGGAGACCAGTATTGGATTCCGATGCACCAGTGCAGGTTTACTGTAACCCTTGGACCTTCACATTGACGGTGAAACACAGAACTCGCATCGGAATTGAATATAAAAGGCACAGTGCCGACTTAAGTACAAGAAGAGTGAGTCTCCTAAGAGTTTGTGCTTTGAGCGGCTCCTGGGAGACCAGTATTGGATTCCGATGCACCAGTGCAGGTTTACTGTATCCCTTGGACCTTCACATTGACGATGAAACACAGAAATCGGATCGGAATTGAATATAAAAGGCACAGTGCCGACTTAAGTACAAGAAGAGTGAATATTCTCAGAGTTTGTGCTTTGAGCGGCTCCTGGGAGGCCAGTATTGGATTCCGATGCACCAGTGCAGGTTTACTCTATCCCTTGGACCTTCACATTGACGATGAAACTCAGAAATCGCATCGGAATTGAATATAAAAGGCACAATACCACTTAAGTACAAGAAGAGTAAGTCTCCTAAGAGTTTGTGGTTTGAGCGGCTCCTGGGAGACCAGTATTGGATTCCGATGCACCAGTGCAGGTTTACTGTATCCCTTGGACCTTCACATTGACGATGAAACACAGAAATCGCATCGGAATTGAATATAAAAGCACAGTGCCGACTTAAGTACAAGAAGAGTGAGTCTCCTAAGAGTTTGTGGTTTGAGCGGCTCCCGGGAGACCAGTATTGGATTCCGATGCACCAGTGCAAGTTTACTGTATCCCTTGGACCTTCACATTGACGATGAATCACAGAAATCGGATCGGAATTGAATATAAAAGGCACAGTGCCGACTTAAGTACAAGAAGAGTGAATATTCTCAGAGTTTGTGCTTTGAGCGGCTCCTGGGAGGCCAGTATTGGATTCCGATGCACCAGTGCAGGTTTACTCTATCCCTTGGACCTTCACATTGACGATGAAACTCAGAAATCGCATCGGAATTGAATATAAAAGGCACAATACCACTTAAGTACAAGAAGAGTAAGTCTCCTAAGAGTTTGTGCTTTGAGCGGCTCCTGGGAGACCAGTATTGGATTCCGATGCACCAGTGCAGGTTTACTGTATCCCTTGGACCTTCACATTGACGGTGAAACACAGAACTCGCATCGGAATTGAATATAAAAGGCACAGTGCCGACTTAAGTACAAGAAGAGTGAGTCTCCTAAGAGTTTGTGCTTTGAGCGGCTCCTGGGAGACCAGTATTGGATTCCGATGCACCAGTGCAGGTTTACTGTATCCCTTGGACCTTCACATTGACGATGAAACACAGAAATCGGATCGGAATTGAATATAAAAGGCACAGTGCCGACTTAAGTACAAGAAGAGTGAATATTCTCAGAGTTTGTGCTTTGAGCGGCTCCTGGGAGGCCAGTATTGGATTCCGATGCACCAGTGCAATTTTACTCTATCCCTTGGACCTTCCCATTGACAATGAAACACAGAAATCGCATCTGAATTGAATATAAAAGGCACAATACCACTTAAGTACAAGAAGAGTGAGTCTCCTAAGAGTTTGTGGTTTGAGCGGCTCCCGGGAGACCAGTATTGGATTCCGATGCACCAGTGCAGGTTTACTGTATCCCTTGGACCTTCACATTGACGATGAAACACAGAACTCGCATCGGAATTGAATATAAAAGGCACAGTGCCGACTTAAGTACAAGAAGAGTTAGTCTCCTAAGAGTTTGTGGTTTGAGCGGCTCCTGGGAGACCAGTATTGGATTCCGATGCACCAGTGCAGGTTTACTGTAACCCTTGGACCTTCACATTGACGATGAAACACAGAAATCGCATCCGAATAGAATATAAAAGGCACAGTGCCGACTTAAGTACATGAAGAGTGAGTCTCCTAAGAGTTTGTGGTTTGAGCGGCTCCTGGGAGACCAGTATTGGATTCCGATGCACCAGTGCAGGTTTACTGTATCCCTTGGACCTTCACATTGACGATGAAACACAGAAATCGCATCGGAATTGAATGTAAAAGGCACAATACCGACTTAAGTACAAGAAGAGTGAGTCTCCTAAGAGTTTGTGCTTTGAGCGGCTCCTGGGAGACCAGTATTGGATTCCGATGCACCAGTGCAGGTTTACTGTAACCCTTGGACCTTCACATTGACGGTGAAACACAGAACTCGCATCGGAATTGAATATAAAAGGCACAGTGCCGACTTAAGTACAAGAAGAGTGAGTCTCCTAAGAGTTTGTGCTTTGAGCGGCTCCTGGGAGACCAGTATTGGATTCCGATGCACCAGTGCAGGTTTACTGTATCCCTTGGACCTTCACATTGACGATGAAACACAGAAATCGGATCGGAATTGAATATAAAAGGCACAGTGCCGACTTAAGTACAAGAAGAGTGAATATTCTCAGAGTTTGTGCTTTGAGCGGCTCCTGGGAGGCCAGTATTGGATTCCGATGCACCAGTGCAGGTTTACTCTATCCCTTGGACCTTCACATTGACAATGAAACTCAGAAATCGCATCGGAATTGAATATAAAAGGCACAATACCACTTAAGTACAAGAAGAGTAAGTCTCCTAAGAGTTTGTGGTTTGAGCGGCTCCTGGGAGACCAGTATTGGATTCCGATGCACCAGTGCAGGTTTACTGTATCCCTTGGACCTTCACATTGACGATGAAACACAGAAATCGCATCGGAATTGAATATAAAAGCACAGTGCCGACTTAAGTACAAGAAGAGTGAGTCTCCTAAGAGTTTGTGGTTTGAGCGGCTCCCGGGAGACCAGTATTGGATTCCGATGCACCAGTGCAAGTTTACTGTATCCCTTGGACCTTCACATTGACGATGAAACACAGAAATCGGATCGGAATTGAATATAAAAGGCACAGTGCCGACTTAAGTACAAGAAGAGTGAATATTCTCAGAGTTTGTGCTTTGAGCGGCTCCTGGGAGGCCAGTATTGGATTCCGATGCACCAGTGCAGGTTTACTCTATCCCTTGGACCTTCACATTGACGATGAAACTCAGAAATCGCATCGGAATTGAATATAAAAGGCACAATACCACTTAAGTACAAGAAGAGTAAGTCTCCTAAGAGTTTGTGCTTTGAGCGGCTCCTGGGAGACCAGTATTGGATTCCGATGCACCAGTGCAGGTTTACTGTATCCCTTGGACCTTCACATTGACGGTGAAACACAGAACTCGCATCGGAATTGAATATAAAAGGCACAGTGCCGACTTAAGTACAAGAAGAGTGAGTCTCCTAAGAGTTTGTGCTTTGAGCGGCTCCTGGGAGACCAGTATTGGATTCCGATGCACCAGTGCAGGTTTACTGTATCCCTTGGACCTTCACATTGACGATGAAACACAGAAATCGGATCGGAATTGAATATAAAAGGCACAGTGCCGACTTAAGTACAAGAAGAGTGAATATTCTCAGAGTTTGTGCTTTGAGCGGCTCCTGGGAGGCCAGTATTGGATTCCGATGCACCGGTGCAATTTTACTCTATCCCTTGGACCTTCCCATTGACAATGAAACACAGAAATCGCATCTGAATTGAATATAAAAGGCACAATACCACTTAAGTACAAGAAGAGTGAGTCTCCTAAGAGTTTGTGGTTTGAGCGGCTCCCGGGAGACCAGTATTGGATTCCGATGCACCAGTGCAGGTTTACTGTATCCCTTGGACCTTCACATTGACGATGAAACACAGAACTCGCATCGGAATTGAATATAAAAGGCACAGTGCCGACTTAAGTACAAGAAGAGTTAGTCTCCTAAGAGTTTGTGGTTTGAGCGGCTCCTGGGAGACCAGTATTGGATTCCGATGCACCAGTGCAGGTTTACTGTAACCCTTGGACCTTCACATTGACGATGAAACACAGAAATCGCATCCGAATTGAATATAAAAGGCACAGTGCCGACTTAAGTACATGAAGAGTGAGTCTCCTAAGAGTTTGTGGTTTGAGCGGCTCCTGGGAGACCAGTATTGGATTCCGATGCACCAGTGCAGGTTTACTGTATCCCTTGGACCTTCACATTGACGATGAAACACAGAAATCGCATCGGAATTGAATATAAAAATCACAGTGCCGACTTATGTACAAGAAGTGTGAATCTTCTCAGAGTTTGTGCTTTGAGCGGCTCCTGGGAGACCAGTATTGGATTCCGATGCACCAGTGCAGGTTTACTCTATCCCTTGGACCTTCACATTGACGATGAAACTCAGAAATCGCATCGGAATTGAATATAAAAGGCACAATACCACTTAAGTACAAGAAGAGTAAGTCTCCTAAGAGTTTGTGGTTTGAGCGGCTCCTGGGAGACCAGTATTGGATTCCGATGCACCAGTGCAGGTTTACTGTATCCCTTGGACCTTCACATTGACGATGAAACACAGAAATCGCATCGGAATTGAATATAAAAGCACAGTGCCGACTTAAGTACAAGAAGAGTGAGTCTCCAAAGAGTTTGTGGTTTGAGCGGCTCCTGGGAGACCAGTATTGGATTCCGATGCACCAGTCCAGGTTTACTGTATCCCTTGGACCTTCACATTGACGATGATACACCGAAATCGCATCGCAATTGAATATAAAAGGCACAGTACTGACTTAAGTACAAGAAGAGTGAATCTTCTCAGAGTTTGTGCTTTGAGCGGCTCCTGGGAGACCAGTATTGGATTCCGATGCACCAGTGCAGGTTTACTGTATCCCTTGGACCTTCACATTGACGATGAAACACAGAAATCGCATCGGAATTGAATATAAAAAGCACAATACCGACTTAAGTACAAGAAGAGTGAGTCTCCTAAGAGATTGAGGTTTGAGCGGATCCTGGGAGACCAGTATTGGATTCCGATGCACCAGTGCAGGTTTACTGTATCCCTTGGACCTTCACATAGACGATGAAACACAGAAATCGCATCGTAATTGAATATAAAAGGCACAGTGCCGACATAAGTACAAGAAGAGTGAGTCTCCTAAGAGTTTGTGGTTTGAGCGGCTCCTGGGAGACCAGTATTGGATTCCGATGCACCAGTGCATGTTTACTGTATCCCTTGGACCTTCACATTGACGATGAAACACAGAAATCGCATCGGAAATGAATATAAAAGGCACAGTGCCGACTTAAGTACAAGAAGAGTGAGTCTCCTAAGAGTTTATGCTTTGAGCGGCTCCTGGGAGACCAGAATTGGATTCCGATGCACCAGTGCAGGTTTACTGTATCCCTTGGACCTTCACATTGACGATGAAACACAGAAATCGCATCGGAAATGAATATAAAAGGCACAGTGCCGACTTAAGTACAAGAAGAGTGAGTCTCCTAAGAGTTTATGCTTTGAGCGGCTCCTGGGAGACCAGAATTGGATTCCGATGCACCAGTGCAGGTTTACTGTATCCCTTGGACCTTCACATTGACGATGAAACACAGAAATCGCATCGGAAATGAATATAAAAGGCACAGTGCCGACTTAAGTACAAGAAGAGTGAGTCTCCTAAGAGTTTGTGGTTTGAGCGGCTCCTGGGAGACCAGTATTGGATTCCGATGCACCAGTGCAGGTTTACTGTAACCCTTGGACCTTCACATTGACGATGAAACACAGAAATCGCATCGGAATTGAATATAAAAGGCACAGTGCCGACTTAAGTACAAGAAGAGTGAATATTCTCAGAGTTTGTGGTTTGAGCGGCTCCTGGGAGACCAGTATTGGATTCCGATGCACCAGTGCAGGTTTACTGTATCCCTTGGACCTTCACATTGACGATGAAACTCAGAAATCGCATCGGAATTGAATATAAAAGGCACAATACCACTTAAGTACAAGAAGAGTGAGTCTCCTAAGAGTTTGTGGTTTGAGCGGCTCCTGGGAGACCAGTATAGGATTCCGATTCACCAGTGCAGGTTTACTGTATCCCTTGGACCTTCACATTGACGATGAAACACAGAAATCGCATCGGAATTGAATATAAAAGGCACAATACCGACTTAAGTACAAGAAGAGTGAGTCTCCTAAGAGTTTGTGGTTTGAGCGGCTCCTGGGAGACCAGTATTGGATTCCGATGCACCAGTGCAGGTTTACTGTATCCCTTGGACCTTCACATTGACGATGAAACACAGAAATCGCATCGGATTTGAATATAAAAGGCACAGTGACGACTTAAGTACAAGAAGAGTGAGTCTCCTAAGAGTTTGTGGTTTGAGCGGCTCCTGGGAGACCAGTATTGGATTCCGATGCACCAGTGCAGGTTTACTGTATCCCTTGGACTTCACATTGACAATGAAACACAGAAATCGCATCGGAATTGAATATAAAAGGGACAATACCACTTAAGTACAAGAAGAGTGAGTCTCCTAAGAGTTTGTGGTTTGAGCGGCTCCTGGGAGACCAGTATTGGATTTCGATGCCCCAGTGCAGGTTTACTGTATCCCTTGGACCTTCACATTGACGATGAAACACAGAAATCGCATCGGAATTGAATATAAAAGGCACAGTGCCGACTTAAGTACAAGAAGAGTGAGTCTCCTAAGAATTTGTGGTTTGAGCGGCTCCTGGGAGAACAGTATTGGATTCCGATGCACCAGTGCAGGTTTACTGTATCCCTTGGACCTTCACATTGACGATGAAACACAGAAATCGCATCGGAATTGAATATAAAATGCACAATACCGACTTAAGTACAAGAAGAGTGAGTCTCCTAAGAGATTGTGGTTTGATCGGGTCCTGGGAGACCAGTATTGGATTCCGATGCACCAGTGCAGGTTTACTGTATCCCTTGGACCTTCACATTGACGATGAAACACAGAAATCGCATCGTAATTGAATATAAAAGGCACAGTGCCGACATAAGTACAAGAAGAGTGAGTCTACTAAGAGTTTGTGGTTTGAGCGGCTCCTGGGAGACCAGTATTGGATTCCGATGCACCAGTGCATGTTTACTGTATCCCTTGGACCTTCACATTGACGATGAAACACAGAAATCGCATCGGAAATGAATATAAAAGGCACAGTGCCGACTTAAGTACAAGAAGAGTGAGTCTCCTAAGAGTTTGTGCTTTGAGCGGATCCTGGGAGACCAGAATTGGATTCCGATTCACCAGTGCAGGTTTACTGTATCCCTTGGACCTTCACATTGACGATGAAACACAGAAATCGCATCGGAATTGAATATAAAAGGCACAGTGCCGACTTAAGTACAAGAAGAGTGAGTCTCCTAAGAGTTTGTGCTTTGAGCGGCTCCTGGGAGACCAGAATTGGATTCCGATGCACCAGTGCAGGTTTACTGTATCCCTTGGACCTTCACATTGACGATGAAACACAGAAATCGCATCGGAAATGAATATAAAAGGCACAGTGCCGACTTAAGTACAAGAAGAGTGAGTCTCCTAAGAGTTTGTGGTTTGAGCGGCTCCTGGGAGACCAGTATTGGATTCCGATGCACCAGTCCAGGTTTACTGTATCCCTTGGACCTTCACATTGACTATGAAACACAGAAATCGCATCGGAAATGAATATAAAAGGCACAGTGCCGACTTAAGTACAAGAAGAGTGAGTCTCCTAAGAGTTTGTGCTTTGAGCGGCTCCTGGGAGACCAGAATTGGATTCCGATTCACCAGTGCACGTTTACTGTATCCCTTGGACCTTCACATTGACGATGAAACACAGAAATCGCATCGGAATTGAATATAAAAAGCACAATACCGACTTAAGTACAAAAAGAGTGAGTCTCCTAAGAGATTGTGGTTTGAGCGGCTCCTGGGAGACCAGTATTGGATTCCGATGCACCAGTGCATGTTTACTGTATCCCTTGGACCTTCACATTGACGATGAAACACAGAAATCGCATCGGAAATGAATATAAAAGGCACAGTGCTGACTTAAGTACAAGAAGAGTGAGTCTCCTAAGAGTTTGTGCTTTGAGCGGCTCCTGGGAGACCAGAATTGGATTCCGATTCGCCAGTGCAGGTTTACTGTATCCCTTGGACCTTCACATTGACGATGAAACACAGAAATCGCATCGGAATTGAATATAAAAGGCACAGTGCCGACATAAGTACAAGAAGAGTGAGTCTCCTAAGAGTTTGTGGTTTGAGCGGCTCCTGGGAGACCAGTATTGGATTCCGATGCACCAGTGCAGGTTTACTGTATCCCTTGGACCTTCACATTGACAATGAAACACAGAAATCGGATCGGAATTGAATATAAAAGGCACAGTGCCGACTTAAGTAAAAGAAGAGTGAATATTCTCAGAGTTTGTGCTTTGAGCGGCTCCTGGGAGGCCAGTATTGGATTCCGATGCACCAGTGCAATTTTACTCTATCCCTTGGACCTTCCCATTGACAATGAAACACAGAAATCGCATCGGAATTGAATATAAAAGGCACAATACCACTTAAGTACAAGAAGAGTGAGTCTCCTAAGAGTTTGTGGTTTGAGCGGCTCCTGGGAGACCAGTATTGGATTCCGATGCACCAGTGCAGGTTTACTGTATCCCTTGGACCTTCACATTGACGATGAAACACAGAAATCGGATCGGAATTGAATATAAAAGGCACAGTGCCGACTTAAGTAAAAGAAGAGTGAATATTCTCAGAGTTTGTGCTTTGAGCGGCTCCTGGGAGGCCAGTATTGGATTCCGATGCACCAGTGCAGGTTTACTCTATCCCTTGGACCTTCACATTGACGATGAAACTCAGAAATCGCATCGGAATTGAATATAAAAGGCACAATACCACTTAAGTACAAGAAGAGTGAGTCTCCTAAGAGTTTGTGGTTTGAGCGGCTCCTGGGAGACCAGTATTGGATTCCGATGCACCAGTGCAGGTTTACTGTATCCCTTGGACCTTCACATTGACGATGAAACACAGAAATCGCATCGGAATTGAATATAAAAGGCACAGTGCCGACTTAAGTACAAGAAGAGTGAGTCTCCTAAGAGTTTGTGGTTTGAGCGGCTCCTGGGAGACCAGTATTGGATTCCGATGCACCAGTCCAGGTTTACTGTATCCCTTGGACCTTCACATTGACGATGAAACACCGAAATCGCATCGCAATTGAATATAAAAGGCACAGTGCTGACTTAAGTACAAGAAGAGTGAATCTTCTCAGAGTTTGTGCTTTGAGCGGCTCCTGGGAGACCAGTATTGGATTGCGATGCACCAGTGCAGGTTTACTCTATCCCTTGGACCTTCACATTGACGATGAAACACAGAAATCGCATCGGAATTGAATATAAAAAGCACAATACCGACTTAAGTACAAGAAGAGTGAGTCTCCTAAGAGATTGTGGTTTGAGCGGGTCCTGGGAGACCAGAATTGGATTCCGATTCACCAGTGCAGGTTTACTGTATCCCTTGGACCTTCACATTGACGATGAAACACAGAAATCGCATCGGAAATGAATTTAAAAGGCACAGTGCTGACTTAAGTACAAGAAGAGTGAGTCTCCTAAGAGTTTGTGCTTTGAGCGGCTCCTGGGAGACCAGAATTGGATTCCGATTCACCAGTGCAGGTTTACTGTATCCCTTGGACCTTCACATTGACGACGAAACACAGAAATCGCATCGGAATTGAATATAAAAGGCACAGTGCCGACATAAGTACAAGAAGAGTGAGTCTCCTAAGAGTTTGTGGTTTGAGCGGCACCTGGGAGACCAGTATTGGATTCCGATGCACCAGTGCAGGTTTACTGTATCCCTTGGACCTTCACATTGACGATGAAACACAGAAATCGGATCGGAAATGAATATAAAAGGCACAGTGCCGACTTAAGTACAAGAAGAGTGAATATTCTCAGAGTTTGTGCTTTGAGCGGCTCCTGGGAGACCAGTATTGGATTCCGATGCACCAGTGCAGGTTTACTCTATCCCTTGGACCTTCACATTGACGATGAAAGTCAGAAATCGCATCGGAATTGAATATAAAAGGCACAATACCACTTAAGTACAAGAAGAGTAAGTCTCCTAAGAGTTTTTGGTTTGAGCGGCTCCTGGGAGACCAGTATTGGATTCCGATGCACCAGTGCAGGTTTACTGTATCCCTTGGACCTTCACATTGACGATGAAACACAGAAATCGCATCGGAATTGAATATAAAAGCACAGTGCCGACTTAAGTACAAGAAGAGTGAGTCTCCTAAGAGTTTGTGGTTTGAGCGGCTCCTGGGAGACCAGTATTGGATTCCGATGCACCAGTGCAGGTTTACTGTAACCCTTGGACCTTCACATTGACGATGAAACACAGAAATCGCATCGGAATTGAATATAAAAGGCACAGTGCCGACTTAAGTACAAGAAGAGTGAATATTCTCAGAGTTTGTGGTTTGAGCGGCTCCTGGGAGACCAGTATTGGATTCCGATGCACCAGTGCAGGTTTACTGTATCCCTTGGACCTTCACATTGACGATGAAACTCAGAAATCGCATCGGAATTGAATATAAAAGGCACAATACCACTTAAGTACAAGAAGAGTGAGTCTCCTAAGAGTTTGTGGTTTGAGCGGCTCCTGGGAGACCAGTATAGGATTCCGATTCACCAGTGCAGGTTTACTGTATCCCTTGGACCTTCACATTGACGATGAAACACAGAAATCGCATCGGAATTGAATATAAAAGGCACAATACCGACTTAAGTACAAGAAGAGTGAGTCTCCTAAGAGTTTGTGGTTTGAGCGGCTCCTGGGAGACCAGTATTGGATTCCGATGCACCAGTGCAGGTTTACTGTATCCCTTGGACCTTCACATTGACGATGAAACACAGAAATCGCATCGGATTTGAATATAAAAGGCACAGTGACGACTTAAGTACAAGAAGAGTGAGTCTCCTAAGAGTTTGTGGTTTGAGCGGCTCCTGGGAGACCAGTATTGGATTCCGATGCACCAGTGCAGGTTTACTGTATCCCTTGGACTTCACATTGACAATGAAACACAGAAATCGCATCGGAATTGAATATAAAAGGGACAATACCACTTAAGTACAAGAAGAGTGAGTCTCCTAAGAGTTTGTGGTTTGAGCGGCTCCTGGGAGACCAGTATTGGATTTCGATGCCCCAGTGCAGGTTTACTGTATCCCTTGGACCTTCACATTGACGATGAAACACAGAAATCGCATCGGAATTGAATATAAAAGGCACAGTGCCGACTTAAGTACAAGAAGAGTGAGTCTCCTAAGAATTTGTGGTTTGAGCGGCTCCTGGGAGAACAGTATTGGATTCCGATGCACCAGTGCAGGTTTACTGTATCCCTTGGACCTTCACATTGACGATGAAACACAGAAATCGCATCGGAATTGAATATAAAATGCACAATACCGACTTAAGTACAAGAAGAGTGAGTCTCCTAAGAGATTGTGGTTTGATCGGGTCCTGGGAGACCAGTATTGGATTCCGATGCACCAGTGCAGGTTTACTGTATCCCTTGGACCTTCACATTGACGATGAAACACAGAAATCGCATCGTAATTGAATATAAAAGGCACAGTGCCGACATAAGTACAAGAAGAGTGAGTCTACTAAGAGTTTGTGGTTTGAGCGGCTCCTGGGAGACCAGTATTGGATTCCGATGCACCAGTGCATGTTTACTGTATCCCTTGGACCTTCACATTGACGATGAAACACAGAAATCGCATCGGAAATGAATATAAAAGGCACAGTGCCGACTTAAGTACAAGAAGAGTGAGTCTCCTAAGAGTTTGTGCTTTGAGCGGATCCTGGGAGACCAGAATTGGATTCCGATTCACCAGTGCAGGTTTACTGTATCCCTTGGACCTTCACATTGACGATGAAACACAGAAATCGCATCGGAATTGAATATAAAAGGCACAGTGCCGACTTAAGTACAAGAAGAGTGAGTCTCCTAAGAGTTTGTGCTTTGAGCGGCTCCTGGGAGACCAGAATTGGATTCCGATGCACCAGTGCAGGTTTACTGTATCCCTTGGACCTTCACATTGACGATGAAACACAGAAATCGCATCGGAAATGAATATAAAAGGCACAGTGCCGACTTAAGTACAAGAAGAGTGAGTCTCCTAAGAGTTTGTGGTTTGAGCGGCTCCTGGGAGACCAGTATTGGATTCCGATGCACCAGTCCAGGTTTACTGTATCCCTTGGACCTTCACATTGACTATGAAACACAGAAATCGCATCGGAAATGAATATAAAAGGCACAGTGCCGACTTAAGTACAAGAAGAGTGAGTCTCCTAAGAGTTTGTGCTTTGAGCGGCTCCTGGGAGACCAGAATTGGATTCCGATTCACCAGTGCACGTTTACTGTATCCCTTGGACCTTCACATTGACGATGAAACACAGAAATCGCATCGGAATTGAATATAAAAAGCACAATACCGACTTAAGTACAAAAAGAGTGAGTCTCCTAAGAGATTGTGGTTTGAGCGGCTCCTGGGAGACCAGTATTGGATTCCGATGCACCAGTGCATGTTTACTGTATCCCTTGGACCTTCACATTGACGATGAAACACAGAAATCGCATCGGAAATGAATATAAAAGGCACAGTGCTGACTTAAGTACAAGAAGAGTGAGTCTCCTAAGAGTTTGTGCTTTGAGCGGCTCCTGGGAGACCAGAATTGGATTCCGATTCGCCAGTGCAGGTTTACTGTATCCCTTGGACCTTCACATTGACGATGAAACACAGAAATCGCATCGGAATTGAATATAAAAGGCACAGTGCCGACATAAGTACAAGAAGAGTGAGTCTCCTAAGAGTTTGTGGTTTGAGCGGCTCCTGGGAGACCAGTATTGGATTCCGATGCACCAGTGCAGGTTTACTGTATCCCTTGGACCTTCACATTGACAATGAAACACAGAAATCGGATCGGAATTGAATATAAAAGGCACAGTGCCGACTTAAGTAAAAGAAGAGTGAATATTCTCAGAGTTTGTGCTTTGAGCGGCTCCTGGGAGGCCAGTATTGGATTCCGATGCACCAGTGCAATTTTACTCTATCCCTTGGACCTTCCCATTGACAATGAAACACAGAAATCGCATCGGAATTGAATATAAAAGGCACAATACCACTTAAGTACAAGAAGAGTGAGTCTCCTAAGAGTTTGTGGTTTGAGCGGCTCCTGGGAGACCAGTATTGGATTCCGATGCACCAGTGCAGGTTTACTGTATCCCTTGGACCTTCACATTGACGATGAAACACAGAAATCGGATCGGAATTGAATATAAAAGGCACAGTGCCGACTTAAGTAAAAGAAGAGTGAATATTCTCAGAGTTTGTGCTTTGAGCGGCTCCTGGGAGGCCAGTATTGGATTCCGATGCACCAGTGCAGGTTTACTCTATCCCTTGGACCTTCACATTGACGATGAAACTCAGAAATCGCATCGGAATTGAATATAAAAGGCACAATACCACTTAAGTACAAGAAGAGTGAGTCTCCTAAGAGTTTGTGGTTTGAGCGGCTCCTGGGAGACCAGTATTGGATTCCGATGCACCAGTGCAGGTTTACTGTATCCCTTGGACCTTCACATTGACGATGAAACACAGAAATCGCATCGGAATTGAATATAAAAGGCACAGTGCCGACTTAAGTACAAGAAGAGTGAGTCTCCTAAGAGTTTGTGGTTTGAGCGGCTCCTGGGAGACCAGTATTGGATTCCGATGCACCAGTCCAGGTTTACTGTATCCCTTGGACCTTCACATTGACGATGAAACACCGAAATCGCATCGCAATTGAATATAAAAGGCACAGTGCTGACTTAAGTACAAGAAGAGTGAATCTTCTCAGAGTTTGTGCTTTGAGCGGCTCCTGGGAGACCAGTATTGGATTGCGATGCACCAGTGCAGGTTTACTCTATCGCTTGGACCTTCACATTGACGATGAAACACAGAAATCGCATCGGAATTGAATATAAAAAGCACAATACCGACTTAAGTACAAGAAGAGTGAGTCTCCTAAGAGATTGTGGTTTGAGCGGGTCCTGGGAGACCAGTATTGGATTCCGATGCACCAGTGCAGGTTTACTGTATCCCTTGGACCTTCACATTGACGATGAAACACAGAAATCGCATCGTAATTGAATATAAAAGGCACAGTGCCGACATAAGTACAAGAAGAGTGAGTCTCCTAAGAGTTTGTGGTTTGAGCGGCTCCTGGGAGACCAGTATTGGATTCCGATGCACCAGTGCATGTTTACTGTATCCCTTGGACCATCACATTGACGATGAAACACAGAAATCGCATCGGAAATGAATATAAAAGGCACAATACCGACTTAAGTACAAGAAGAGTGAGTCTCCTAAGAGTTTGTGCTTTGAGCGGCTCCTGGGAGACCAGTATTGGATTCCGATGCACCAGTGCAGGTTTACTGTAACCCTTGGACCTTCACATTGACGGTGAAACACAGAACTCGCATCGGAATTGAATATAAAAGGCACAGTGCCGACTTAAGTACAAGAAGAGTGAGTCTCCTAAGAGTTTGTGCTTTGAGCGGCTCCTGGGAGACCAGTATTGGATTAAGATGCACCAGTGCAGGTTTACTGTATCCCTTGGACCTTCACATTGACGATGAAACACAGAAATCGGATCGGAATTGAATATAAAAGGCACAGTGCCGACTTAAGTACAAGAAGAGTGAATATTCTCAGAGTTTGTGCTTTGAGCGGCTCCTGGGAGGCCAGTATTGGATTCCGATGCACCAGTGCAGGTTTACTCTATCCCTTGGACCTTCACATTGACGATGAAACTCAGAAATCGCATCGGAATTGAATATAAAAGGCACAATACCACTTAAGTACAAGAAGAGTAAGTCTCCTAAGAGTTTGTGGTTTGAGCGGCTCCTGGGAGACCAGTATTGGATTCCGATGCACCAGTGCAGGTTTACTGTATCCCTTGGACCTTCACATTGACGATGAAACACAGAAATCGCATCGGAATTGAATATAAAAGCACAGTGCCGACTTAAGTACAAGAAGAGTGAGTCTCCTAAGAGTTTGTGGTTTGAGCGGCTCCCGGGAGACCAGTATTGGATTCCGATGCACCAGTGCAGGTTTACTGTATCCCTTGGACCTTCACATTGACGATGAAACACAGAAATCGGATCGGAATTGAATATAAAAGGCACAGTGCCGACTTAAGTACAAGAATAGTGAATATTCTCAGAGTTTGTGCTTTGAGCGGCTCCTGGGAGGCCAGTATTGGATTCCGATGCACCAGTGCAGGTTTACTCTATCCCTTGGACCTTCACATTGACGATGAAACTCAGAAATCGCATCGGAATTGAATATAAAAGGCACAATACCACTTAAGTACAAGAAGAGTAAGTCTCCTAAGAGTTTGTGCTTTGAGCGGCTCCTGGGAGACCAGTATTGGATTCCGATGCACCAGTGCAGGTTTACTGTATCCCTTGGACCTTCACATTGACGGTGAAACACAGAACTCGCATCGGAATTGAATATAAAAGGCACAGTGCCGACTTAAGTACAAGAAGAGTGAGTCTCCTAAGAGTTTGTGCTTTGAGCGGCTCCTGGGAGACCAGTATTGGATTCCGATGCACCAGTGCAGGTTTACTGTATCCCTTGGACCTTCACATTGACGATGAAACACAGAAATCGGATCGGAATTGAATATAAAAGGCACAGTGCCGACTTAAGTACAAGAAGAGTGAATATTCTCAGAGTTTGTGCTTTGAGCGGCTCCTGGGAGGCCAGTATTGGATTCCGATGCACCAGTGCAATTTTACTCTATCCCTTGGACCTTCCCATTGACAATGAAACACAGAAATCGCATCTGAATTGAATATAAAAGGCACAATACCACTTAAGTACAAGAAGAGTGAGTCTCCTAAGAGTTTGTGGTTTGAGCGGCTCCCGGGAGACCAGTATTGGATTCCGATGCACCAGTGCAGGTTTACTGTATCCCTTGGACCTTCACATTGACGATGAAACACAGAACTCGCATCGGAATTGAATATAAAAGGCACAGTGCCGACTTAAGTACAAGAAGAGTTAGTCTCCTAAGAGTTTGTGGTTTGAGCGGCTCCTGGGAGACCAGTATTGGATTCCGATGCACCAGTGCAGGTTTACTGTAACCCTTGGACCTTCACATTGACGATGAAACACAGAAATCGCATCCGAATTGAATATAAAAGGCACAGTGCCGACTTAAGTACATGAAGAGTGAGTCTCCTAAGAGTTTGTGGTTTGAGCGGCTCCTGGGAGACCAGTATTGGATTCCGATGCACCAGTGCAGGTTTACTGTATCCCTTGGACCTTCACATTGACGATGAAACACAGAAATCGCATCGGAATTGAATATAAAAATCACAGTGCCGACTTATGTACAAGAAGTGTGAATCTTCTCAGAGTTTGTGCTTTGAGCGGCTCCTGGGAGACCAGTATTGGATTCCGATGCACCAGTGCAGGTTTACTCTATCCCTTGGACCTTCACATTGACGATGAAACTCAGAAATCGCATCGGAATTGAATATAAAAGGCACAATACCACTTAAGTACAAGAAGAGTAAGTCTCCTAAGAGTTTGTGGTTTGAGCGGCTCCTGGGAGACCAGTATTGGATTCCGATGCACCAGTGCAGGTTTACTGTATCCCTTGGACCTTCACATTGACGATGAAACACAGAAATCGCATCGGAATTGAATATAAAAGCACAGTGCCGACTTAAGTACAAGAAGAGTGAGTCTCCAAAGAGTTTGTGGTTTGAGCGGCTCCTGGGAGACCAGTATTGGATTCCGATGCACCAGTCCAGGTTTACTGTATCCCTTGGACCTTCACATTGACGATGATACACCGAAATCGCATCGCAATTGAATATAAAAGGCACAGTACTGACTTAAGTACAAGAAGAGTGAATCTTCTCAGAGTTTGTGCTTTGAGCGGCTCCTGGGAGACCAGTATTGGATTCCGATGCACCAGTGCAGGTTTACTGTATCCCTTGGACCTTCACATTGACGATGAAACACAGAAATCGCATCGGAATTGAATATAAAAAGCACAATACCGACTTAAGTACAAGAAGAGTGAGTCTCCTAAGAGATTGTGGTTTGAGCGGATCCTGGGAGACCAGTATTGGATTCCGATGCACCAGTGCAGGTTTACTGTATCCCTTGGACCTTCACATAGACGATGAAACACAGAAATCGCATCGTAATTGAATATAAAAGGCACAGTGCCGACATAAGTACAAGAAGAGTGAGTCTCCTAAGAGTTTGTGGTTTGAGCGGCTCCTGGGAGACCAGTATTGGATTCCGATGCACCAGTGCATGTTTACTGTATCCCTTGGACCTTCACATTGACGATGAAACACAGAAATCGCATCGGAAATGAATATAAAAGGCACAGTGCCGACTTAAGTACAAGAAGAGTGAGTCTCCTAAGAGTTTATGCTTTGAGCGGCTCCTGGGAGACCAGAATTGGATTCCGATGCACCAGTGCAGGTTTACTGTATCCCTTGGACCTTCACATTGACGATGAAACACAGAAATCGCATCGGAAATGAATATAAAAGGCACAGTGCCGACTTAAGTACAAGAAGAGTGAGTCTCCTAAGAGTTTGTGGTTTGAGCGGCTCCTGGGAGACCAGTATTGGATTCCGATGCACCAGTCCAGGTTTCTGTATCCCTTGGACCTTCACATTGACGATGAAACACAGAAATCGCATCGGAAATGAATATAAAAGGCACAGTGCCGACTTAAGTACAAGAAGAGTGAGTCTCCTAAGAGTTTGTGCTTTGAGCGGCTCCTGGGAGACCAGAATTGGATTCCGATTCACCAGTGCAGGTTTACTGTATCCCTTGGACCTTCACATTGACGATGAAACACAGAAATCGCATCGGAATAGAATATAAAAAGCACAATACCGACTTAAGTACAAAAAGAGTGAGTCTCCTAAGAGATTGTGGTTTGAGCGACTCCTGGGAGACCAGTATTGGATTCCGATGCACCAGTGCATGTTTACTGTATCCCTTGGACCTTCACATTGACGATGAAACACAGAAATCGCATCGGAAATGAATTTAAAAGGCACAGTGCTGACTTAAGTACAAGAAGAGTGAGTCTCCTAAGAGTTTGTGCTTTGAGCGGCTCCTGGGAGACCAGAATTGGATTCCGATTCACCAGTGCAGGTTTACTGTATCCCTTGGACCTTCACATTGACGATGAAACACAGAAATCGCATCGGAATTGAATATAAAAGGCACAGTGCCGACATAAGTACAAGAAGAGTGAGTCTCCTAAGAGTTTGTGGTTTGAGCGGCACCTGGGAGACCAGTATTGGATTCCGATGCACCAGTGCAGGTTTACTGTATCCCTTGGACCTTCACATTGACGATGAAACACAGAAATCGGATCGGAATTGAATATAAAAGGCACAGTGCCGACTTAAGTACAAGAAGAGTGAATATTCTCAGAGTTTGTGCTTTGAGCGGCTCCTGGGAGACCAGTATTGGATTCCGATGCACCAGTGCAGGTTTACTCTATCCCTTGGACCTTCACATTGACGATGAAAGTCAGAAATCGCATCGGAATTGAATATAAAAGGCACAATACCACTTAAGTACAAGAAGAGTAAGTCTCCTAAGAGTTTTTGGTTTGAGCGGCTCCTGGGAGACCAGTATTGGATTCCGATGCACCAGTGCAGGTTTACTGTATCCCTTGGACCTTCACATTGACGATGAAACACAGAAATCGCATCGGAATTGAATATAAAAGCACAGTGCCGACTTAAGTACAAGAAGAGTGAGTCTCCTAAGAGTTTGTGGTTTGAGCGGCTCCTGGGAGACCAGTATTGGATTCCGATGCACCAGTGCAGGTTTACTGTAACCCTTGGACCTTCACATTGACGATGAAACACAGAAATCGCATCGGAATTGAATATAAAAGGCACAGTGCCGACTTAAGTACAAGAAGAGTGAATATTCTCAGAGTTTGTGGTTTGAGCGGCTCCTGGGAGACCAGTATTGGATTCCGATGCACCAGTGCAGGTTTACTGTATCCCTTGGACCTTCACATTGACGATGAAACTCAGAAATCGCATCGGAATTGAATATAAAAGGCACAATACCACTTAAGTACAAGAAGAGTGAGTCTCCTAAGAGATTGTGGTTTGATCGGGTCCTGGGAGACCAGTATTGGATTCCGATGCACCAGTGCAGGTTTACTGTATCCCTTGGACCTTCACATTGACGATGAAACACAGAAATCGCATCGTAATTGAATATAAAAGGCACAGTGCCGACATAAGTACAAGAAGAGTGAGTCTACTAAGAGTTTGTGGTTTGAGCGGCTCCTGGGAGACCAGTATTGGATTCCGATGCACCAGTGCATGTTTACTGTATCCCTTGGACCTTCACATTGACGATGAAACACAGAAATCGCATCGGAAATGAATATAAAAGGCACAGTGCCGACTTAAGTACAAGAAGAGTGAGTCTCCTAAGAGTTTGTGCTTTGAGCGGATCCTGGGAGACCAGAATTGGATTCCGATTCACCAGTGCAGGTTTACTGTATCCCTTGGACCTTCACATTGACGATGAAACACAGAAATCGCATCGGAATTGAATATAAAAGGCACAGTGCCGACTTAAGTACAAGAAGAGTGAGTCTCCTAAGAGTTTGTGCTTTGAGCGGCTCCTGGGAGACCAGAATTGGATTCCGATGCACCAGTGCAGGTTTACTGTATCCCTTGGACCTTCACATTGACGATGAAACACAGAAATCGCATCGGAAATGAATATAAAAGGCACAGTGCCGACTTAAGTACAAGAAGAGTGAGTCTCCTAAGAGTTTGTGGTTTGAGCGGCTCCTGGGAGACCAGTATTGGATTCCGATGCACCAGTCCAGGTTTACTGTATCCCTTGGACCTTCACATTGACTATGAAACACAGAAATCGCATCGGAAATGAATATAAAAGGCACAGTGCCGACTTAAGTACAAGAAGAGTGAGTCTCCTAAGAGTTTGTGCTTTGAGCGGCTCCTGGGAGACCAGAATTGGATTCCGATTCACCAGTGCACGTTTACTGTATCCCTTGGACCTTCACATTGACGATGAAACACAGAAATCGCATCGGAATTGAATATAAAAAGCACAATACCGACTTAAGTACAAAAAGAGTGAGTCTCCTAAGAGATTGTGGTTTGAGCGGCTCCTGGGAGACCAGTATTGGATTCCGATGCACCAGTGCATGTTTACTGTATCCCTTGGACCTTCACATTGACGATGAAACACAGAAATCGCATCGGAAATGAATATAAAAGGCACAGTGCTGACTTAAGTACAAGAAGAGTGAGTCTCCTAAGAGTTTGTGCTTTGAGCGGCTCCTGGGAGACCAGAATTGGATTCCGATTCGCCAGTGCAGGTTTACTGTATCCCTTGGACCTTCACATTGACGATGAAACACAGAAATCGCATCGGAATTGAATATAAAAGGCACAGTGCCGACATAAGTACAAGAAGAGTGAGTCTCCTAATAGTTTGTGGTTTGAGCGGCTCCTGGGAGACCAGTATTGGATTCCGATGCACCAGTGCAGGTTTACTGTATCCCTTGGACCTTCACATTGACAATGAAACACAGAAATCGGATCGGAATTGAATATAAAAGGCACAGTGCCGACTTAAGTAAAAGAAGAGTGAATATTCTCAGAGTTTGTGCTTTGAGCGGCTCCTGGGAGGCCAGTATTGGATTCCGATGCACCAGTGCAATTTTACTCTATCCCTTGGACCTTCCCATTGACAATGAAACACAGAAATCGCATCGGAATTGAATATAAAAGGAACAATACCACTTAAGTACAAGAAGAGTGAGTCTCCTAAGAGTTTGTGGTTTGAGCGGCTCCTGGGAGACCAGTATTGGATTCCGATGCACCAGTGCAGGTTTACTGTATCCCTTGGACCTTCACATTGACGATGAAACACAGAAATCGGATCGGAATTGAATATAAAAGGCACAGTGCCGACTTAAGTAAAAGAAGAGTGAGTCTCCTAAGAGTTTGTGCTTTGAGCGGCTCCTGGGAGACCAGAATTGGATTCCGATTCACCAGTGCAGGTTTACTGTATCCCTTGGACCTTCACATTGACGATGAAACACAGAAATCGCATCGGAATAGAATATAAAAAGCACAATACCGACTTAAGTACAAAAAGAGTGAGTCTCCTAAGAGTTTGTGCTTTGAGCGGCTCCTGGGAGACCAGAATTGGATTCCGATTCACCAGTGCAGGTTTACTGTATCCCTTGGACCTTCACATTGACGATGAAACACAGAAATCGCATCGGAATAGAATATAAAAAGCACAATACCGACTTAAGTACAAAAAGAGTGAGTCTCCTAAGAGATTGTGGTTTGAGCGACTCCTGGGAGACCAGTATTGGATTCCGATGCACCAGTGCATGTTTACTGTATCCCTTGGACCTTCACATTGACGATGAAACACAGAAATCGCATCGGAATTGAATATAAAAGGCACAGTGCCGACTTAAGTACAAGAAGAGTGAATATTCTCAGAGTTTGTGGTTTGAGCGGCTCCTGGGAGACCAGTATTGGATTCCGATGCACCAGTGCAGGTTTACTGTATCCCTTGGACCTTCACATTGACGATGAAACTCAGAAATCGCATCGGAATTGAATATAAAAGGCACAATACCACTTAAGTACAAGAAGAGTGAGTCTCCTAAGAGTTTGTGGTTTGAGCGGCTCCTGGGAGACCAGTATAGGATTCCGATTCACCAGTGCAGGTTTACTGTATCCCTTGGACCTTCACATTGACGATGAAACACAGAAATCGCATCGGAATTGAATATAAAAGGCACAATACCGACTTAAGTACAAGAAGAGTGAGTCTCCTAAGAGTTTGTGGTTTGAGCGGCTCCTGGGAGACCAGTATTGGATTCCGATGCACCAGTGCAGGTTTACTGTATCCCTTGGACCTTCACATTGACGATGAAACACAGAAATCGCATCGGATTTGAATATAAAAGGCACAGTGACGACTTAAGTACAAGAAGAGTGAGTCTCCTAAGAGTTTGTGGTTTGAGCGGCTCCTGGGAGACCAGTATTGGATTCCGATGCACCAGTGCAGGTTTACTGTATCCCTTGGACTTCACATTGACAATGAAACACAGAAATCGCATCGGAATTGAATATAAAAGGGACAATACCACTTAAGTACAAGAAGAGTGAGTCTCCTAAGAGTTTGTGGTTTGAGCGGCTCCTGGGAGACCAGTATTGGATTTCGATGCCCCAGTGCAGGTTTACTGTATCCCTTGGACCTTCACATTGACGATGAAACACAGAAATCGCATCGGAATTGAATATAAAAGGCACAGTGCCGACTTAAGTACAAGAAGAGTGAGTCTCCTAAGAATTTGTGGTTTGAGCGGCTCCTGGGAGAACAGTATTGGATTCCGATGCACCAGTGCAGGTTTACTGTATCCCTTGGACCTTCACATTGACGATGAAACACAGAAATCGCATCGGAATTGAATATAAAATGCACAATACCGACTTAAGTACAAGAAGAGTGAGTCTCCTAAGAGATTGTGGTTTGATCGGGTCCTGGGAGACCAGTATTGGATTCCGATGCACCAGTGCAGGTTTACTGTATCCCTTGGACCTTCACATTGACGATGAAACACAGAAATCGCATCGTAATTGAATATAAAAGGCACAGTGCCGACATAAGTACAAGAAGAGTGAGTCTACTAAGAGTTTGTGGTTTGAGCGGCTCCTGGGAGACCAGTATTGGATTCCGATGCACCAGTGCATGTTTACTGTATCCCTTGGACCTTCACATTGACGATGAAACACAGAAATCGCATCGGAAATGAATATAAAAGGCACAGTGCCGACTTAAGTACAAGAAGAGTGAGTCTCCTAAGAGTTTGTGCTTTGAGCGGATCCTGGGAGACCAGAATTGGATTCCGATTCACCAGTGCAGGTTTACTGTATCCCTTGGACCTTCACATTGACGATGAAACACAGAAATCGCATCGGAATTGAATATAAAAGGCACAGTGCCGACTTAAGTACAAGAAGAGTGAGTCTCCTAAGAGTTTGTGCTTTGAGCGGCTCCTGGGAGACCAGAATTGGATTCCGATGCACCAGTGCAGGTTTACTGTATCCCTTGGACCTTCACATTGACGATGAAACACAGAAATCGCATCGGAAATGAATATAAAAGGCACAGTGCCGACTTAAGTACAAGAAGAGTGAGTCTCCTAAGAGTTTGTGGTTTGAGCGGCTCCTGGGAGACCAGTATTGGATTCCGATGCACCAGTCCAGGTTTACTGTATCCCTTGGACCTTCACATTGACTATGAAACACAGAAATCGCATCGGAAATGAATATAAAAGGCACAGTGCCGACTTAAGTACAAGAAGAGTGAGTCTCCTAAGAGTTTGTGCTTTGAGCGGCTCCTGGGAGACCAGAATTGGATTCCGATTCACCAGTGCACGTTTACTGTATCCCTTGGACCTTCACATTGACGATGAAACACAGAAATCGCATCGGAATTGAATATAAAAAGCACAATACCGACTTAAGTACAAAAAGAGTGAGTCTCCTAAGAGATTGTGGTTTGAGCGGCTCCTGGGAGACCAGTATTGGATTCCGATGCACCAGTGCATGTTTACTGTATCCCTTGGACCTTCACATTGACGATGAAACACAGAAATCGCATCGGAAATGAATATAAAAGGCACAGTGCTACCTTAAGTACAAGAAGAGTGAGTCTCCTAAGAGTTTGTGCTTTGAGCGGCTCCTGGGAGACCAGAATTGGATTCCGATTCGCCAGTGCAGGTTTACTGTATCCCTTGGACCTTCACATTGACGATGAAACACAGAAATCGCATCGGAATTGAATATAAAAGGCACAGTGCCGACATAAGTACAAGAAGAGTGAGTCTCCTAAGAGTTTGTGGTTTGAGCGGCTCCTGGGAGACCAGTATTGGATTCCGATGCACCAGTGCAGGTTTACTGTATCCCTTGGACCTTCACATTGACAATGAAACACAGAAATCGGATCGGAATTGAATATAAAAGGCACAGTGCCGACTTAAGTAAAAGAAGAGTGAATATTCTCAGAGTTTGTGCTTTGAGCGGCTCCTGGGAGGCCAGTGTTGGATTCCGATGCACCAGTGCAATTTTACTCTATCCCTTGGACCTTCCCATTGACAATGAAACACAGAAATCGCATCGGAATTGAATATAAAAGGCACAATACCACTTAAGTACAAGAAGAGTGAGTCTCCTAAGAGTTTGTGGTTTGAGCGGCTCCTGGGAGACCAGTATTGGATTCCGATGCACCAGTGCAGGTTTACTGTATCCCTTGGACCTTCACATTGACGATGAAACACAGAAATCGGATCGGAATTGAATATAAAAGGCACAGTGCCGACTTAAGTAAAAGAAGAGTGAATATTCTCAGAGTTTGTGCTTTGAGCGGCTCCTGGGAGGCCAGTATTGGATTCCGATGCACCAGTGCAGGTTTACTCTATCCCTTGGACCTTCACATTGACGATGAAACTCAGAAATCGCATCGGAATTGAATATAAAAGGCACAATACCACTTAAGTACAAGAAGAGTGAGTCTCCTAAGAGTTTGTGGTTTGAGCGGCTCCTGGGAGACCAGTATTGGATTCCGATGCACCAGTGCAGGTTTACTGTATCCCTTGGACCTTCACATTGACGATGAAACACAGAAATCGCATCGGAATTGAATATAAAAGGCACAGTGCCGACTTAAGTACAAGAAGAGTGAGTCTCCTAAGAGTTTGTGGTTTGAGCGGCTCCTGGGAGACCAGTATTGGATTCCGATGCACCAGTCCAGGTTTACTGTATCCCTTGGACCTTCACATTGACGATGAAACACCGAAATCGCATCGCAATTGAATATAAAAGGCACAGTGCTGACTTAAGTACAAGAAGAGTGAATCTTCTCAGAGTTTGTGCTTTGAGCGGCTCCTGGGAGACCAGTATTGGATTGCGATGCACCAGTGCAGGTTTACTCTATCCCTTGGACCTTCACATTGACGATGAAACACAGAAATCGCATCGGAATTGAATATAAAAAGCACAATACCGACTTAAGTACAAGAAGAGTGAGTCTCCTAAGAGATTGTGGTTTGAGCGGGTCCTGGGAGACCAGTATTGGATTCCGATGCACCAGTGCAGGTTTACTGTATCCCTTGGACCTTCACATTGACGATGAAACACAGAAATCGCATCGTAATTGAATATAAAAGGCACAGTGCCGACATAAGTACAAGAAGAGTGAGTCTCCTAAGAGTTTGTGGTTTGAGCGGCTCCTGGGAGACCAGTATTGGATTCCGATGCACCAGTGCATGTTTACTGTATCCCTTGGACCATCACATTGACGATGAAACACAGAAATCGCATCGGAAATGAATATAAAAGGCACAGTGCCGACTTACGTACAAGAAGAGTGAGTCTCCTAAGAGTTTGTGCTTTGAGCGGCTCCTGGGAGACCAGAATTGGATTCCGATTCACCAGTGCAGGTTTACTGTATCCCTTGGACCTTCTCATTGACGATGAAACACAGAAATCGCATCGGAATTGAATATAAAAGGCACAGTGCCGACTTAAGTACAAGAAGAGTGAGTCTCCTAAGAGTTTGTGCTTTGAGCGGCTCCTGGGAGACCAGAATTGGATTCCGATGCACCAGTGCAGGTTTACTGTATCCCTTGGACCTTCACATTGACGATGAAACACAGAAATCGCATCGGAAATGAATATAAAAGGCACAGTGCCGACTTAAGTACAAGAAGAGTGAGTCTCTTAAGAGTTTGTGGTTTGAGCGGCTCCTGGGAGACCAGAATTGGATTCCGATTCACCAGTGCAGGTTTACTGTATCCCTTGGACCTTCACATTGACGATGAAACACAGAACTCGCATCGGAATTGAATATAAAAGGCACAGTGCCGACTTAAGTACAAGAAGAGTTAGTCTCCTAAGAGTTTGTGGTTTGAGCGGCTCCTGGGAGACCAGTATTGGATTCCGATGCACCAGTGCAGGTTTACTGTAACCCTTGGACCTTCACATTGACGATGAAACACAGAAATCGCATCCGAATTGAATATAAAAGGCACAGTGCCGACTTAAGTACATGAAGAGTGAGTCTCCTAAGAGTTTGTGGTTTGAGCGGCTCCTGGGAGACCAGTATTGGATTCCGATGCACCAGTGCAGGTTTACTGTATCCCTTGGACCTTCACATTGACGATGAAACACAGAAATCGCATCGGAATTGAATATAAAAATCACAGTGCCGACTTATGTACAAGAAGTGTGAATCTTCTCAGAGTTTGTGCTTTGAGCGGCTCCTGGGAGACCAGTATTGGATTCCGATGCACCAGTGCAGGTTTACTCTATCCCTTGGACCTTCACATTGACGATGAAACTCAGAAATCGCATCGGAATTGAATATAAAAGGCACAATACCACTTAAGTACAAGAAGAGTAAGTCTCCTAAGAGTTTGTGGTTTGAGCGGCTCCTGGGAGACCAGTATTGGATTCCGATGCACCAGTGCAGGTTTACTGTATCCCTTGGACCTTCACATTGACGATGAAACACAGAAATCGCATCGGAATTGAATATAAAAGCACAGTGCCGACTTAAGTACAAGAAGAGTGAGTCTCCAAAGAGTTTGTGGTTTGAGCGGCTCCTGGGAGACCAGTATTGGATTCCGATGCACCAGTCCAGGTTTACTGTATCCCTTGGACCTTCACATTGACGATGATACACCGAAATCGCATCGCAATTGAATATAAAAGGCACAGTACTGACTTAAGTACAAGAAGAGTGAATCTTCTCAGAGTTTGTGCTTTGAGCGGCTCCTGGGAGACCAGTATTGGATTCCGATGCACCAGTGCAGGTTTACTGTATCCCTTGGACCTTCACATTGACGATGAAACACAGAAATCGCATCGGAATTGAATATAAAAAGCACAATACCGACTTAAGTACAAGAAGAGTGAGTCTCCTAAGAGATTGTGGTTTGAGCGGATCCTGGGAGACCAGTATTGGATTCCGATGCACCAGTGCAGGTTTACTGTATCCCTTGGACCTTCACATAGACGATGAAACACAGAAATCGCATCGTAATTGAATATAAAAGGCACAGTGCCGACATAAGTACAAGAAGAGTGAGTCTCCTAAGAGTTTGTGGTTTGAGCGGCTCCTGGGAGACCAGTATTGGATTCCGATGCACCAGTGCATGTTTACTGTATCCCTTGGACCTTCACATTGACGATGAAACACAGAAATCGCATCGGAAATGAATATAAAAGGCACAGTGCCGACTTAAGTACAAGAAGAGTGAGTCTCCTAAGAGTTTATGCTTTGAGCGGCTCCTGGGAGACCAGAATTGGATTCCGATGCACCAGTGCAGGTTTACTGTATCCCTTGGACCTTCACATTGACGATGAAACACAGAAATCGCATCGGAAATGAATATAAAAGGCACAGTGCCGACTTAAGTACAAGAAGAGTGAGTCTCCTAAGAGTTTGTGGTTTGAGCGCCTCCTGGGAGACCAGTATTGGATTCCGATGCACCAGTCCAGGTTTCTGTATCCCTTGGACCTTCACATTGACGATGAAACACAGAAATCGCATCGGAAATGAATATAAAAGGCACAGTGCCGACTTAAGTACAAGAAGAGTGAGTCTCCTAAGAGTTTGTGCTTTGAGCGGCTCCTGGGAGACCAGAATTGGATTCCGATTCACCAGTGCAGGTTTACTGTATCCCTTGGACCTTCACATTGACGATGAAACACAGAAATCGCATCGGAATAGAATATAAAAAGCACAATACCGACTTAAGTACAAAAAGAGTGAGTCTCCTAAGAGATTGTGGTTTGAGCGACTCCTGGGAGACCAGTATTGGATTCCGATGCACCAGTGCATGTTTACTGTATCCCTTGGACCTTCACATTGACGATGAAACACAGAAATCGCATCGGAAATGAATTTAAAAGGCACAGTGCTGACTTAAGTACAAGAAGAGTGAGTCTCCTAAGAGTTTGTGCTTTGAGCGGCTCCTGGGAGACCAGAATTGGATTCCGATTCACCAGTGCAGGTTTACTGTATCCCTTGGACCTTCACATTGACGATGACACACAGAAATCGCATCGGAATTGAATATAAAAGGCACAGTGCCGACATAAGTACAAGAAGAGTGAGTCTCCTAAGAGTTTGTGGTTTGAGCGGCACCTGGGAGACCAGTATTGGATTCCGATGCACCAGTGCAGGTTTACTGTATCCCTTGGACCTTCACATTGACGATGAAACACAGAAATCGGATCGGAATTGAATATAAAAGGCACAGTGCCGACTTAAGTACAAGAAGAGTGAATATTCTCAGAGTTTGTGCTTTGAGCGGCTCCTGGGAGACCAGTATTGGATTCCGATGCACCAGTGCAGGTTTACTCTATCCCTTGGACCTTCACATTGACGATGAAAGTCAGAAATCGCATCGGAATTGAATATAAAAGGCACAATACCACTTAAGTACAAGAAGAGTAAGTCTCCTAAGAGTTTTTGGTTTGAGCGGCTCCTGGGAGACCAGTATTGGATTCCGATGCACCAGTGCAGGTTTACTGTATCCCTTGGACCTTCACATTGACGATGAAACACAGAAATCGCATCGGAATTGAATATAAAAGCACAGTGCCGACTTAAGTACAAGAAGAGTGAGTCTCCTAAGAGTTTGTGGTTTGAGCGGCTCCTGGGAGACCAGTATTGGATTCCGATGCACCAGTGCAGGTTTACTGTAACCCTTGGACCTTCACATTGACGATGAAACACAGAAATCGCATCGGAATTGAATATAAAAAGCACAATACCGACTTAAGTACAAGAAGAGTGAGTCTCCTAAGAGATTGTGGTTTGAGCGGGTCCTGGGAGACCAGTATTGGATTCCGATGCACCAGTGCAGGTTTACTGTATCCCTTGGACCTTCACATTGACGATGAAACACAGAAATCGCATCGTAATTGAATATAAAAGGCACAGTGCCGACATAAGTACAAGAAGAGTGAGTCTCCTAAGAGTTTGTGGTTTGAGCGGCTCCTGGGAGACCAGTATTGGATTCCGATGCACCAGTGCATGTTTACTGTATCCCTTGGACCATCACATTGACGATGAAACACAGAAATCGCATCGGAAATGAATATAAAAGGCACAGTGCCGACTTACGTACAAGAAGAGTGAGTCTCCTAAGAGTTTGTGCTTTGAGCGGCTCCTGGGAGACCAGAATTGGATTCCGATTCACCAGTGCAGGTTTACTGTATCCCTTGGACCTTCTCATTGACGATGAAACACAGAAATCGCATCGGAATTGAATATAAAAGGCACAGTGCCGACTTAAGTACAAGAAGAGTGAGTCTCCTAAGAGTTTGTGCTTTGAGCGGCTCCTGGGAGACCAGAATTGGATTCCGATGCACCAGTGCAGGTTTACTGTATCCCTTGGACCTTCACATTGACGATGAAACACAGAAATCGCATCGGAAATGAATATAAAAGGCACAGTGCCGACTTAAGTACAAGAAGAGTGAGTCTCTTAAGAGTTTGTGGTTTGAGCGGCTCCTGGGAGACCAGAATTGGATTCCGATTCACCAGTGCAGGTTTACTGTATCCCTTGGACCTTCACATTGACGATGAAACACAGAACTCGCATCGGAATTGAATATAAAAGGCACAGTGCCGACTTAAGTACAAGAAGAGTTAGTCTCCTAAGAGTTTGTGGTTTGAGCGGCTCCTGGGAGACCAGTATTGGATTCCGATGCACCAGTGCAGGTTTACTGTAACCCTTGGACCTTCACATTGACGATGAAACACAGAAATCGCATCCGAATTGAATATAAAAGGCACAGTGCCGACTTAAGTACATGAAGAGTGAGTCTCCTAAGAGTTTGTGGTTTGAGCGGCTCCTGGGAGACCAGTATTGGATTCCGATGCACCAGTGCAGGTTTACTGTATCCCTTGGACCTTCACATTGACGATGAAACACAGAAATCGCATCGGAATTGAATATAAAAATCACAGTGCCGACTTATGTACAAGAAGTGTGAATCTTCTCAGAGTTTGTGCTTTGAGCGGCTCCTGGGAGACCAGTATTGGATTCCGATGCACCAGTGCAGGTTTACTCTATCCCTTGGACCTTCACATTGACGATGAAACTCAGAAATCGCATCGGAATTGAATATAAAAGGCACAATACCACTTAAGTACAAGAAGAGTAAGTCTCCTAAGAGTTTGTGGTTTGAGCGGCTCCTGGGAGACCAGTATTGGATTCCGATGCACCAGTGCAGGTTTACTGTATCCCTTGGACCTTCACATTGACGATGAAACACAGAAATCGCATCGGAATTGAATATAAAAGCACAGTGCCGACTTAAGTACAAGAAGAGTGAGTCTCCAAAGAGTTTGTGGTTTGAGCGGCTCCTGGGAGACCAGTATTGGATTCCGATGCACCAGTCCAGGTTTACTGTATCCCTTGGACCTTCACATTGACGATGATACACCGAAATCGCATCGCAATTGAATATAAAAGGCACAGTACTGACTTAAGTACAAGAAGAGTGAATCTTCTCAGAGTTTGTGCTTTGAGCGGCTCCTGGGAGACCAGTATTGGATTCCGATGCACCAGTGCAGGTTTACTGTATCCCTTGGACCTTCACATTGACGATGAAACACAGAAATCGCATCGGAATTGAATATAAAAAGCACAATACCGACTTAAGTACAAGAAGAGTGAGTCTCCTAAGAGATTGTGGTTTGAGCGGATCCTGGGAGACCAGTATTGGATTCCGATGCACCAGTGCAGGTTTACTGTATCCCTTGGACCTTCACATAGACGATGAAACACAGAAATCGCATCGTAATTGAATATAAAAGGCACAGTGCCGACATAAGTACAAGAAGAGTGAGTCTCCTAAGAGTTTGTGGTTTGAGCGGCTCCTGGGAGACCAGTATTGGATTCCGATGCACCAGTGCATGTTTACTGTATCCCTTGGACCTTCACATTGACGATGAAACACAGAAATCGCATCGGAAATGAATATAAAAGGCACAGTGCCGACTTAAGTACAAGAAGAGTGAGTCTCCTAAGAGTTTATGCTTTGAGCGGCTCCTGGGAGACCAGAATTGGATTCCGATGCACCGGTGCAGGTTTACTGTATCCCTTGGACCTTCACATTGACGATGAAACACAGAAATCGCATCGGAAATGAATATAAAAGGCACAGTGCCGACTTAAGTACAAGAAGAGTGAGTCTCCTAAGAGTTTGTGGTTTGAGCGGCTCCTGGGAGACCAGTATTGGATTCCGATGCACCAGTCCAGGTTTCTGTATCCCTTGGACCTTCACATTGACGATGAAACACAGAAATCGCATCGGAAATGAATATAAAAGGCACAGTGCCGACTTAAGTACAAGAAGAGTGAGTCTCCTAAGAGTTTGTGCTTTGAGCGGCTCCTGGGAGACCAGAATTGGATTCCGATTCACCAGTGCAGGTTTACTGTATCCCTTGGACCTTCACATTGACGATGAAACACAGAAATCGCATCGGAATAGAATATAAAAAGCACAATACCGACTTAAGTACAAAAAGAGTGAGTCTCCTAAGAGATTGTGGTTTGAGCGACTCCTGGGAGACCAGTATTGGATTCCGATGCACCAGTGCATGTTTACTGTATCCCTTGGACCTTCACATTGACGATGAAACACAGAAATCGCATCGGAAATGAATTTAAAAGGCACAGTGCTGACTTAAGTACAAGAAGAGTGAGTCTCCTAAGAGTTTGTGCTTTGAGCGGCTCCTGGGAGACCAGAATTGGATTCCGATTCACCAGTGCAGGTTTACTGTATCCCTTGGACCTTCACATTGACGATGAAACACAGAAATCGCATCGGAATTGAATATAAAAGGCACAGTGCCGACATAAGTACAAGAAGAGTGAGTCTCCTAAGAGTTTGTGGTTTGAGCGGCACCTGGGAGACCAGTATTGGATTCCGATGCACCAGTGCAGGTTTACTGTATCCCTTGGACCTTCACATTGACGATGAAACACAGAAATCGGATCGGAATTGAATATAAAAGGCACAGTGCCGACTTAAGTACAAGAAGAGTGAATATTCTCAGAGTTTGTGCTTTGAGCGGCTCCTGGGAGACCAGTATTGGATTCCGATGCACCAGTGCAGGTTTACTCTATCCCTTGGACCTTCACATTGACGATAAAAGTCAGAAATCGCATCGGAATTGAATATAAAAGGCACAATACCACTTAAGTACAAGAAGAGTAAGTCTCCTAAGAGTTTTTGGTTTGAGCGGCTCCTGGGAGACCAGTATTGGATTCCGATGCACCAGTGCAGGTTTACTGTATCCCTTGGACCTTCACATTGACGATGAAACACAGAAATCGCATCGGAATTGAATATAAAAGCACAGTGCCGACTTAAGTACAAGAAGAGTGAGTCTCCTAAGAGTTTGTGGTTTGAGCGGCTCCTGGGAGACCAGTATTGGATTCCGATGCACCAGTGCAGGTTTACTGTAACCCTTGGACCTTCACATTGACGATGAAACACAGAAATCGCATCGGAATTGAATATAAAAGGCACAGTGCCGACTTAAGTACAAGAAGAGTGAATATTCTCAGAGTTTGTGGTTTGAGCGGCTCCTGGGAGACCAGTATTGGATTCCGATGCACCAGTGCAGGTTTACTGTATCCCTTGGACCTTCACATTGACGATGAAACTCAGAAATCGCATCGGAATTGAATATAAAAGGCACAATACCACTTAAGTACAAGAAGAGTGAGTCTCCTAAGAGATTGTGGTTTGATCGGGTCCTGGGAGACCAGTATTGGATTCCGATGCACCAGTGCAGGTTTACTGTATCCCTTGGACCTTCACATTGACGATGAAACACAGAAATCGCATCGTAATTGAATATAAAAGGCACAGTGCCGACATAAGTACAAGAAGAGTGAGTCTACTAAGAGTTTGTGGTTTGAGCGGCTCCTGGGAGACCAGTATTGGATTCCGATGCACCAGTGCATGTTTACTGTATCCCTTGGACCTTCACATTGACGATGAAACACAGAAATCGCATCGGAAATGAATATAAAAGGCACAGTGCCGACTTAAGTACAAGAAGAGTGAGTCTCCTAAGAGTTTGTGCTTTGAGCGGATCCTGGGAGACCAGAATTGGATTCCGATTCACCAGTGCAGGTTTACTGTATCCCTTGGACCTTCACATTGACGATGAAACACAGAAATCGCATCGGAATTGAATATAAAAGGCACAGTGCCGACTTAAGTACAAGAAGAGTGAGTCTCCTAAGAGTTTGTGCTTTGAGCGGCTCCTGGGAGACCAGAATTGGATTCCGATGCACCAGTGCAGGTTTACTGTATCCCTTGGACCTTCACATTGACGATGAAACACAGAAATCGCATCGGAAATGAATATAAAAGGCACAGTGCCGACTTAAGTACAAGAAGAGTGAGTCTCCTAAGAGTTTGTGGTTTGAGCGGCTCCTGGGAGACCAGTATTGGATTCCGATGCACCAGTCCAGGTTTACTGTATCCCTTGGACCTTCACATTGACTATGAAACACAGAAATCGCATCGGAAATGAATATAAAAGGCACAGTGCCGACTTAAGTACAAGAAGAGTGAGTCTCCTAAGAGTTTGTGCTTTGAGCGGCTCCTGGGAGACCAGAATTGGATTCCGATTCACCAGTGCACGTTTACTGTATCCCTTGGACCTTCACATTGACGATGAAACACAGAAATCGCATCGGAATTGAATATAAAAAGCACAATACCGACTTAAGTACAAAAAGAGTGAGTCTCCTAAGAGATTGTGGTTTGAGCGGCTCCTGGGAGACCAGTATTGGATTCCGATGCACCAGTGCATGTTTACTGTATCCCTTGGACCTTCACATTGACGATGAAACACAGAAATCGCATCGGAAATGAATATAAAAGGCACAGTGCTGACTTAAGTACAAGAAGAGTGAGTCTCCTAAGAGTTTGTGCTTTGAGCGGCTCCTGGGAGACCAGAATTGGATTCCGATTCGCCAGTGCAGGTTTACTGTATCCCTTGGACCTTCACATTGACGATGAAACACAGAAATCGCATCGGAATTGAATATAAAAGGCACAGTGCCGACATAAGTACAAGAAGAGTGAGTCTCCTAATAGTTTGTGGTTTGAGCGGCTCCTGGGAGACCAGTATTGGATTCCGATGCACCAGTGCAGGTTTACTGTATCCCTTGGACCTTCACATTGACAATGAAACACAGAAATCGGATCGGAATTGAATATAAAAGGCACAGTGCCGACTTAAGTAAAAGAAGAGTGAATATTCTCAGAGTTTGTGCTTTGAGCGGCTCCTGGGAGGCCAGTATTGGATTCCGATGCACCAGTGCAATTTTACTCTATCCCTTGGACCTTCCCATTGACAATGAAACACAGAAATCGCATCGGAATTGAATATAAAAGGAACAATACCACTTAAGTACAAGAAGAGTGAGTCTCCTAAGAGTTTGTGGTTTGAGCGGCTCCTGGGAGACCAGTATTGGATTCCGATGCACCAGTGCAGGTTTACTGTATCCCTTGGACCTTCACATTGACGATGAAACACAGAAATCGGATCGGAATTGAATATAAAAGGCACAGTGCCGACTTAAGTAAAAGAAGAGTGAGTCTCCTAAGAGTTTGTGCTTTGAGCGGCTCCTGGGAGACCAGAATTGGATTCCGATTCACCAGTGCAGGTTTACTGTATCCCTTGGACCTTCACATTGACGATGAAACACAGAAATCGCATCGGATTTGAATATAAAAGGCACAGTGACGACTTAAGTACAAGAAGAGTGAGTCTCCTAAGAGTTTGTGGTTTGAGCGGCTCCTGGGAGACCAGTATTGGATTCCGATGCACCAGTGCAGGTTTACTGTATCCCTTGGACTTCACATTGACAATGAAACACAGAAATCGCATCGGAATTGAATATAAAAGGGACAATACCACTTAAGTACAAGAAGAGTGAGTCTCCTAAGAGTTTGTGGTTTGAGCGGCTCCTGGGAGACCAGTATTGGATTTCGATGCCCCAGTGCAGGTTTACTGTATCCCTTGGACCTTCACATTGACGATGAAACACAGAAATCGCATCGGAATTGAATATAAAAGGCACAGTGCCGACTTAAGTACAAGAAGAGTGAGTCTCCTAAGAATTTGTGGTTTGAGCGGCTCCTGGGAGAACAGTATTGGATTCCGATGCACCAGTGCAGGTTTACTGTATCCCTTGGACCTTCACATTGACGATGAAACACAGAAATCGCATCGGAATTGAATATAAAATGCACAATACCGACTTAAGTACAAGAAGAGTGAGTCTCCTAAGAGATTGTGGTTTGATCGGGTCCTGGGAGACCAGTATTGGATTCCGATGCACCAGTGCAGGTTTACTGTATCCCTTGGACCTTCACATTGACGATGAAACACAGAAATCGCATCGTAATTGAATATAAAAGGCACAGTGCCGACATAAGTACAAGAAGAGTGAGTCTACTAAGAGTTTGTGGTTTGAGCGGCTCCTGGGAGACCAGTATTGGATTCCGATGCACCAGTGCATGTTTACTGTATCCCTTGGACCTTCACATTGACGATGAAACACAGAAATCGCATCGGAAATGAATATAAAAGGCACAGTGCCGACTTAAGTACAAGAAGAGTGAGTCTCCTAAGAGTTTGTGCTTTGAGCGGATCCTGGGAGACCAGAATTGGATTCCGATTCACCAGTGCAGGTTTACTGTATCCCTTGGACCTTCACATTGACGATGAAACACAGAAATCGCATCGGAATTGAATATAAAAGGCACAGTGCCGACTTAAGTACAAGAAGAGTGAGTCTCCTAAGAGTTTGTGCTTTGAGCGGCTCCTGGGAGACCAGAATTGGATTCCGATGCACCAGTGCAGGTTTACTGTATCCCTTGGACCTTCACATTGACGATGAAACACAGAAATCGCATCGGAAATGAATATAAAAGGCACAGTGCCGACTTAAGTACAAGAAGAGTGAGTCTCCTAAGAGTTTGTGGTTTGAGCGGCTCCTGGGAGACCAGTATTGGATTCCGATGCACCAGTCCAGGTTTACTGTATCCCTTGGACCTTCACATTGACTATGAAACACAGAAATCGCATCGGAAATGAATATAAAAGGCACAGTGCCGACTTAAGTACAAGAAGAGTGAGTCTCCTAAGAGTTTGTGCTTTGAGCGGCTCCTGGGAGACCAGAATTGGATTCCGATTCACCAGTGCACGTTTACTGTATCCCTTGGACCTTCACATTGACGATGAAACACAGAAATCGCATCGGAATTGAATATAAAAAGCACAATACCGACTTAAGTACAAAAAGAGTGAGTCTCCTAAGAGATTGTGGTTTGAGCGGCTCCTGGGAGACCAGTATTGGATTCCGATGCACCAGTGCATGTTTACTGTATCCCTTGGACCTTCACATTGACGATGAAACACAGAAATCGCATCGGAAATGAATATAAAAGGCACAGTGCTACCTTAAGTACAAGAAGAGTGAGTCTCCTAAGAGTTTGTGCTTTGAGCGGCTCCTGGGAGACCAGAATTGGATTCCGATTCGCCAGTGCAGGTTTACTGTATCCCTTGGACCTTCACATTGACGATGAAACACAGAAATCGCATCGGAATTGAATATAAAAGGCACAGTGCCGACATAAGTACAAGAAGAGTGAGTCTCCTAAGAGTTTGTGGTTTGAGCGGCTCCTGGGAGACCAGTATTGGATTCCGATGCACCAGTGCAGGTTTACTGTATCCCTTGGACCTTCACATTGACAATGAAACACAGAAATCGGATCGGAATTGAATATAAAAGGCACAGTGCCGACTTAAGTAAAAGAAGAGTGAATATTCTCAGAGTTTGTGCTTTGAGCGGCTCCTGGGAGGCCAGTGTTGGATTCCGATGCACCAGTGCAATTTTACTCTATCCCTTGGACCTTCCCATTGACAATGAAACACAGAAATCGCATCGGAATTGAATATAAAAGGCACAATACCACTTAAGTACAAGAAGAGTGAGTCTCCTAAGAGTTTGTGGTTTGAGCGGCTCCTGGGAGACCAGTATTGGATTCCGATGCACCAGTGCAGGTTTACTGTATCCCTTGGACCTTCACATTGACGATGAAACACAGAAATCGGATCGGAATTGAATATAAAAGGCACAGTGCCGACTTAAGTAAAAGAAGAGTGAATATTCTCAGAGTTTGTGCTTTGAGCGGCTCCTGGGAGGCCAGTATTGGATTCCGATGCACCAGTGCAGGTTTACTCTATCCCTTGGACCTTCACATTGACGATGAAACTCAGAAATCGCATCGGAATTGAATATAAAAGGCACAATACCACTTAAGTACAAGAAGAGTGAGTCTCCTAAGAGTTTGTGGTTTGAGCGGCTCCTGGGAGACCAGTATTGGATTCCGATGCACCAGTGCAGGTTTACTGTATCCCTTGGACCTTCACATTGACGATGAAACACAGAAATCGCATCGGAATTGAATATAAAAGGCACAGTGCCGACTTAAGTACAAGAAGAGTGAGTCTCCTAAGAGTTTGTGGTTTGAGCGGCTCCTGGGAGACCAGTATTGGATTCCGATGCACCAGTCCAGGTTTACTGTATCCCTTGGACCTTCACATTGACGATGAAACACCGAAATCGCATCGCAATTGAATATAAAAGGCACAGTGCTGACTTAAGTACAAGAAGAGTGAATCTTCTCAGAGTTTGTGCTTTGAGCGGCTCCTGGGAGACCAGTATTGGATTGCGATGCACCAGTGCAGGTTTACTCTATCCCTTGGACCTTCACATTGACGATGAAACACAGAAATCGCATCGGAATTGAATATAAAAAGCACAATACCGACTTAAGTACAAGAAGAGTGAGTCTCCTAAGAGATTGTGGTTTGAGCGGGTCCTGGGAGACCAGTATTGGATTCCGATGCACCAGTGCAGGTTTACTGTATCCCTTGGACCTTCACATTGACGATGAAACACAGAAATCGCATCGTAATTGAATATAAAAGGCACAGTGCCGACATAAGTACAAGAAGAGTGAGTCTCCTAAGAGTTTGTGGTTTGAGCGGCTCCTGGGAGACCAGTATTGGATTCCGATGCACCAGTGCATGTTTACTGTATCCCTTGGACCATCACATTGACGATGAAACACAGAAATCGCATCGGAAATGAATATAAAAGGCACAGTGCCGACTTACGTACAAGAAGAGTGAGTCTCCTAAGAGTTTGTGCTTTGAGCGGCTCCTGGGAGACCAGAATTGGATTCCGATTCACCAGTGCAGGTTTACTGTATCCCTTGGACCTTCTCATTGACGATGAAACACAGAAATCGCATCGGAATTGAATATAAAAGGCACAGTGCCGACTTAAGTACAAGAAGAGTGAGTCTCCTAAGAGTTTGTGCTTTGAGCGGCTCCTGGGAGACCAGAATTGGATTCCGATGCACCAGTGCAGGTTTACTGTATCCCTTGGACCTTCACATTGACGATGAAACACAGAAATCGCATCGGAAATGAATATAAAAGGCACAGTGCCGACTTAAGTACAAGAAGAGTGAGTCTCTTAAGAGTTTGTGGTTTGAGCGGCTCCTGGGAGACCAGAATTGGATTCCGATTCACCAGTGCAGGTTTACTGTATCCCTTGGACCTTCACATTGACGATGAAACACAGAAATCGCATCGGAATTGAATATAAAAAGCACAATACCGACTTAAGTACAAGAAGAGTGAGTCTCCTAAGAGATTGTGGTTTGAGCGGCTCCTGGGAGACCAGTATTGGATTCCGATGCACCAGTGCATGTTTACTGTATCCCTTGGACCTTCAAATTGACGATGAAACACAGAAATCGCATCGGAAATGAATATAAAAGGCACAGTGCCGACTTAAGTACAAGAAGAGTGAGTCTCCTAAGAGTTTGTGCTTTGAGCGGCTCCTGGGAGACCAGAATTGGATTCCGATTCACCAGTGCAGGTTTACTGTATCCCTTGGACCTTCACATTGACGATGAAACACAGAAATCGCATCGGAATTGAATATAAAAGGCACAGTGCCGACATAAGTACAAGAAGAGTGAGTCTCCTAAGAGTTTGTGCTTTGAGCGGCTCCTGGGAGACCAGAATTGGATTCCGATGCACCAGTGCAGGTTTACTGTATCCCTTGGACCTTCACATTGACGATGAAACACAGAAATCGCATCGGAATTGAATATAAAAGGCACAGTGCCGACTTAAGTACAAGAAGAGTGAGTCTCCTAAGAGTTTGTGGTTTGAGCGGCTCCTGGGAGACCAGTATTGGATTCCGATGCACCAGTCTAGGTTTACTGTATCCCTTGGACCTTCACATTGACGATGAAACACCGAAATCGCATCGCAATTGAATATAAAAGGGACAGTGCTGACTTAAGTACAAGAAGAGTGAATCTTCTCAGAGTTTGTGCTTTGAGCGGCTCCTGGGAGGCCAGTATTGGATTCCGATGCACCAGTGCAGGTTTACTCTATCCCTTGGACCTTCACATTGACGATGAAACACAGAAATCGCATCGGAATTGAATATAAAAGGCACAGTGCCGACTTAAGTACAAGAAGAGTGAGTCTCCTAAGAGTTTGTGGTTTGAGCGGCTCCTGGGAGACCAGTATTGGATTCCGATGCACCAGTCTAGGTTTACTGTATCCCTTGGACCTTCACATTGACGATGAAACACCGAAATCGCATCGCAATTGAATATAAAAGGGACAGTGCTGACTTAAGTACAAGAAGAGTGAGTCTCCTAAGAGATTGTGGTTTGAGCGGGTCCTGGGAGACCAGTATTGGATTCCGATGCACCAGTGCAGGTTTACTGTATCTCTTGGACCTTCACATTGACGATGAAACACAGAAATCGCATCGTAATTGAATATAAAAGGCACAGTGCCGACATAAGTACAAGAAGAGTGAGTCTCCTAAGTGTTTGTGGTTTGAGCGGCTCCTGGGAGACCAGTAATGGATTCCGATGCACCAGTGCATGTTTACTGTATCCCTTGGACCTTCACATTGACGATGAAACACAGAAATCGCATCGGAAATGAATATAAAAGGCACAGTGCCGACTTAAGTACAAGAAGAGTGAGTCTCCTAAGAGTTTGTGCTTTGAGCGGCTCCTGGGAGACCAGAATTGGATTCCGATTCACCAGTGCAGGTTTACTGTATCCCTTGGACCTTCACATTGACGATGAAACACAGAAATCGCATCGGAATTGAATGTAAAAGGCACAATACCGACTTAAGTACAAGAAGAGTGAGTCTCCTAAGAGTTTGTGCTTTGAGCGGCTCCTGGGAGACCAGTATTGGATTCCGATGCACCAGTGCAGGTTTACTGTATCCCTTGGACCTTCACATTGACGGTGAAACACAGAACTCGCATCGGAATTGAATATAAAAGGCACAAGAAGAGTGAGTCTCCTAAGAGTTTGTGCTTTGAGCGGTTCCTGGGAGACCAGTATTGGATTCCGATGCACCAGTGCAGGTTTACTGTATCCCTTGGACCTTCACATTGACGATGAAACACAGAAATCGCATCGGAATTGAATATAAAAGGCACAGTGCCGACTTAAGTACAAGAAGAGTGAATATTCTCAGAGTTTGTGCTTTGAGCGGCTCCTGGGAGACCAGAATTGGATTCCGATTCGCCAGTGCAGGTTTACTGTATCCCTTGGACCTTCACATTGACGATGAAACACAGAAATCGCATCGGAATTGAATATAAAAGGCACAGTGCCGACATAAGTACAAGAAGAGTGAGTCTCCTAAGAGTTTGTGGTTTGAGCGGCTCCTGGGGACCAGTATTAGATTCCGATGCACCAGTGCAAGTTTACTGTATCCCTTGGACCTTCACATTGACGATGAAACACAGAAATCGCATCGGAATTGAATATAAAAGGCACAGTGCCGACTTAAGTACAAGAAGAGTGAATATTCTCAGAGTTTGTGCTTTGAGCGGCTCCTGGGAGACCAGTATTGGATTCCGATGCACCAGTGCAGTTTTACTTTATCCCTTGGACCTTCCCATTGACAATGAAACACAGAAATCGCATCGGAATTGAATATAAAAGGCACAATACCACTTAAGTACAAGAAGAGTGAGTCTCCTAAGAGTTTGTGGTTTGAGCGGCTCCTGGGAGACCAGTATTGGATTCCGATGCACCAGTGCAGGTTTACTGTATCCCTTGGACCCTCACATTGACGATGAAACACAGAAATCGCATCGGAATTGAATATAAAAGGCACAGTGCCGACTTAAGTACAAGAAGAGTGAGTCTCCTAAGAGTTTGCGGTTTGAGCGGCTCCTGGGAGACCAGTATTGGATTCCGATGCACCAGTGCAGGTGTACTGTATCCCTTGGACCTTCACATTGACGATGAAACACAGAAATCGCATCGGAATTGAATATAAAAGGCACAGTGCCGACTTAAGTACAAGAAGAGTGAATCTTCTCAGAGTTTGTGCTTTGAGCGGCTCCTGGGAGACCAGTATTGGATTCCGATGCACCAGTGCAGGTTTACTCTATCCCTTGGACCTTCACATTGACGATGAAACACAGAAATCGCATCGGAATTGAATATAAAAGGCACAATACCACTTAAGTACAAGAAGAGTGAGTCTCCTAAGAGTTTGTGGTTTGAGCGGCTCCTGGGAGACCAGTATTGGATTCCGATGCACCAGTGCAGGTTTACTGTATCCCTTGGACCTTCACATTGACGATGAAACACAGAAATCGGATCGGAATTGAATATAAAAGGCACAGTGCCGACTTAAGTAAAAGAAGAGTGAATATTCTCAGAGTTTGTGCTTTGAGCGGCTCCTGGGAGGCCAGTATTGGATTCCGATGCACCAGTGCAGGTTTACTCTATCCCTTGGACCTTCACATTGACGATGAAACTCAGAAATCGCATCGGAATTGAATATAAAAGGCACAATACCACTTAAGTACAAGAAGAGTGAGTCTCCTAAGAGTTTGTGGTTTGAGCGGCTCCTGGGAGACCAGTATTGGATTCCGATGCACCAGTGCAGGTTTACTGTATCCCTTGGACCTTCACATTGACGATGAAACACAGAAATCGCATCGGAATTGAATATAAAAGGCACAGTGCCGACTTAAGTACAAGAAGAGTGAGTCTCCTAAGAGTTTGTGGTTTGAGCGGCTCCTGGGAGACCAGTATTGGATTCCGATGCACCAGTCCAGGTTTACTGTATCCCTTGGACCTTCACATTGACGATGAAACACCGAAATCGCATCGCAATTGAATATAAAAGGCACAGTGCTGACTTAAGTACAAGAAGAGTGAATCTTCTCAGAGTTTGTGCTTTGAGCGGCTCCTGGGAGACCAGTATTGGATTGCGATGCACCAGTGCAGGTTTACTCTATCCCTTGGACCTTCACATTGACGATGAAACACAGAAATCGCATCGGAATTGAATATAAAAAGCACAATACCGACTTAAGTACAAGAAGAGTGAGTCTCCTAAGAGATTGTGGTTTGAGCGGGTCCTGGGAGACCAGTATTGGATTCCGATGCACCAGTGCAGGTTTACTGTATCCCTTGGACCTTCACATTGACGATGAAACACAGAAATCGCATCGTAATTGAATATAAAAGGCACAGTGCCGACATAAGTACAAGAAGAGTGAGTCTCCTAAGAGTTTGTGGTTTGAGCGGCTCCTGGGAGACCAGTATTGGATTCCGATGCACCAGTGCATGTTTACTGTATCCCTTGGACCATCACATTGACGATGAAACACAGAAATCGCATCGGAAATGAATATAAAAGGCACAGTGCCGACTTACGTACAAGAAGAGTGAGTCTCCTAAGAGTTTGTGCTTTGAGCGGCTCCTGGGAGACCAGAATTGGATTCCGATTCACCAGTGCAGGTTTACTGTATCCCTTGGACCTTCTCATTGACGATGAAACACAGAAATCGCATCGGAATTGAATATAAAAGGCACAGTGCCGACTTAAGTACAAGAAGAGTGAGTCTCCTAAGAGTTTGTGCTTTGAGCGGCTCCTGGGAGACCAGAATTGGATTCCGATGCACCAGTGCAGGTTTACTGTATCCCTTGGACCTTCACATTGACGATGAAACACAGAAATCGCATCGGAAATGAATATAAAAGGCACAGTGCCGACTTAAGTACAAGAAGAGTGAGTCTCTTAAGAGTTTGTGGTTTGAGCGGCTCCTGGGAGACCAGAATTGGATTCCGATTCACCAGTGCAGGTTTACTGTATCCCTTGGACCTTCACATTGACGATGAAACACAGAAATCGCATCGGAATTGAATATAAAAAGCACAATACCGACTTAAGTACAAGAAGAGTGAGTCTCCTAAGAGATTGTGGTTTGAGCGGCTCCTGGGAGACCAGTATTGGATTCCGATGCACCAGTGCATGTTTACTGTATCCCTTGGACCTTCAAATTGACGATGAAACACAGAAATCGCATCGGAAATGAATATAAAAGGCACAGTGCCGACTTAAGTACAAGAAGAGTGAGTCTCCTAAGAGTTTGTGCTTTGAGCGGCTCCTGGGAGACCAGAATTGGATTCCGATTCACCAGTGCAGGTTTACTGTATCCCTTGGACCTTCACATTGACGATGAAACACAGAAATCGCATCGGAATTGAATATAAAAGGCACAGTGCCGACATAAGTACAAGAAGAGTGAGTCTCCTAAGAGTTTGTGCTTTGAGCGGCTCCTGGGAGACCAGAATTGGATTCCGATGCACCAGTGCAGGTTTACTGTATCCCTTGGACCTTCACATTGACGATGAAACACAGAAATCGCATCGGAATTGAATATAAAAGGCACAGTGCCGACTTAAGTACAAGAAGAGTGAGTCTCCTAAGAGTTTGTGGTTTGAGCGGCTCCTGGGAGACCAGTATTGGATTCCGATGCACCAGTCTAGGTTTACTGTATCCCTTGGACCTTCACATTGACGATGAAACACCGAAATCGCATCGCAATTGAATATAAAAGGGACAGTGCTGACTTAAGTACAAGAAGAGTGAATCTTCTCAGAGTTTGTGCTTTGAGCGGCTCCTGGGAGGCCAGTATTGGATTCCGATGCACCAGTGCAGGTTTACTCTATCCCTTGGACCTTCACATTGACGATGAAACACAGAAATCGCATCGGAATTGAATATAAAAGGCACAGTGCCGACTTAAGTACAAGAAGAGTGAGTCTCCTAAGAGTTTGTGGTTTGAGCGGCTCCTGGGAGACCAGTATTGGATTCCGATGCACCAGTCTAGGTTTACTGTATCCCTTGGACCTTCACATTGACGATGAAACACCGAAATCGCATCGCAATTGAATATAAAAGGGACAGTGCTGACTTAAGTACAAGAAGAGTGAGTCTCCTAAGAGATTGTGGTTTGAGCGGGTCCTGGGAGACCAGTATTGGATTCCGATGCACCAGTGCAGGTTTACTGTATCTCTTGGACCTTCACATTGACGATGAAACACAGAAATCGCATCGTAATTGAATATAAAAGGCACAGTGCCGACATAAGTACAAGAAGAGTGAGTCTCCTAAGTGTTTGTGGTTTGAGCGGCTCCTGGGAGACCAGTAATGGATTCCGATGCACCAGTGCATGTTTACTGTATCCCTTGGACCTTCACATTGACGATGAAACACAGAAATCGCATCGGAAATGAATATAAAAGGCACAGTGCCGACTTAAGTACAAGAAGAGTGAGTCTCCTAAGAGTTTGTGCTTTGAGCGGCTCCTGGGAGACCAGAATTGGATTCCGATTCACCAGTGCAGGTTTACTGTATCCCTTGGACCTTCACATTGACGATGAAACACAGAAATCGCATCGGAATTGAATGTAAAAGGCACAATACCGACTTAAGTACAAGAAGAGTGAGTCTCCTAAGAGTTTGTGCTTTGAGCGGCTCCTGGGAGACCAGTATTGGATTCCGATGCACCAGTGCAGGTTTACTGTATCCCTTGGACCTTCACATTGACGGTGAAACACAGAACTCGCATCGGAATTGAATATAAAAGGCACAAGAAGAGTGAGTCTCCTAAGAGTTTGTGCTTTGAGCGGTTCCTGGGAGACCAGTATTGGATTCCGATGCACCAGTGCAGGTTTACTGTATCCCTTGGACCTTCACATTGACGATGAAACACAGAAATCGCATCGGAATTGAATATAAAAGGCACAGTGCCGACTTAAGTACAAGAAGAGTGAATATTCTCAGAGTTTGTGCTTTGAGCGGCTCCTGGGAGACCAGAATTGGATTCCGATTCGCCAGTGCAGGTTTACTGTATCCCTTGGACCTTCACATTGACGATGAAACACAGAAATCGCATCGGAATTGAATATAAAAGGCACAGTGCCGACATAAGTACAAGAAGAGTGAGTCTCCTAAGAGTTTGTGGTTTGAGCGGCTCCTGGGGACCAGTATTAGATTCCGATGCACCAGTGCAAGTTTACTGTATCCCTTGGACCTTCACATTGACGATGAAACACAGAAATCGCATCGGAATTGAATATAAAAGGCACAGTGCCGACTTAAGTACAAGAAGAGTGAATATTCTCAGAGTTTGTGCTTTGAGCGGCTCCTGGGAGACCAGTATTGGATTCCGATGCACCAGTGCAGTTTTACTTTATCCCTTGGACCTTCCCATTGACAATGAAACACAGAAATCGCATCGGAATTGAATATAAAAGGCACAATACCACTTAAGTACAAGAAGAGTGAGTCTCCTAAGAGTTTGTGGTTTGAGCGGCTCCTGGGAGACCAGTATTGGATTCCGATGCACCAGTGCAGGTTTACTGTATCCCTTGGACCCTCACATTGACGATGAAACACAGAAATCGCATCGGAATTGAATATAAAAGGCACAGTGCCGACTTAAGTACAAGAAGAGTGAGTCTCCTAAGAGTTTGCGGTTTGAGCGGCTCCTGGGAGACCAGTATTGGATTCCGATGCACCAGTGCAGGTGTACTGTATCCCTTGGACCTTCACATTGACGATGAAACACAGAAATCGCATCGGAATTGAATATAAAAGGCACAGTGCCGACTTAAGTACAAGAAGAGTGAATCTTCTCAGAGTTTGTGCTTTGAGCGGCTCCTGGGAGACCAGTATTGGATTCCGATGCACCAGTGCAGGTTTACTCTATCCCTTGGACCTTCACATTGACGATGAAACACAGAAATCGCATCGGAATTGAATATAAAAGGCACAATACCACTTAAGTACAAGAAGAGTGAGTCTCCTAAGAGTTTGTGGTTTGAGCGGCTCCTGGGAGACCAGCATTGGATTCCGATGCACCAGTGCAGGTTTACTGTATCCCTTGGACCTTCACATTGACGATGAAACACAGAAATCGCATCGTAATTGAATATAAAAGGCACAGTGCCCACATAAGTACAAGAAGAGTGAGTCTCCTAAGAGTTTGTTGTTTGAGCGGCTCCTGGGAGACCAGAATTGGATTCCGATGCACCAGTGCATGTTTACTGTATCCCTTGGACCTTCACATTGACGGTGAAACACAGAAATCGCATCGGAAATGAATATAAAAGGCACAGTGCCGACTTAAGTACAAGAAGAGTGAGTCTCCTAAGAGTTTGTGCTTTGAGCGGCTCCTGGGAGACCAGAATTGGATTCCGATTCACCAGTGCAGGTTTACTGTATCACGTGGACCTTCACATTGACGATGAAACACAGAAATCGCATCGTAATTGAATATAAAAGGCACAGTGCCGACATAAGTACAAGAAGAGTGAGTCTCCTAAGAGTTTGTGGTTTGAGCGGCTCCTGGGAGACCAGTATTGGATTCCGATGCACCAGTGCAGGTTTACTCTATCCCTTGGACCTTCACATTGACGATGAAACACAGAAATCGCATCGGAATTGAATATAAAAGGCACAATACCAATTAAGTACAAGAAGAGTGAGTCTCCTAAGAGTTTGTGGTTTGAGCGGCTCCTGGGAGACCAGTATTGGATTCCGATGCACCAGTGCAGGTTTACTGTATCCCTTGGACCTTCACATTGACGATGAAACACAGAAATCTCATCGGAAATGAATATAAAAGGCACAGTGCCGACATAAGTACAAGAAGAGTGAGTCTCCTAAGAGTTTGTGCTTTGAGCGGCTCCTGGGAGACCAGAATTGGATTCCGATTCACCAGTGCAGGTTTACTGTATCCCTTGGACCTTCACATTGACGATGAAACACAGAAATCGCATCGGAATTGAATGTAAAAGGCACAATACCGACTTAAGTACGAGAAGAGTGAGTCTCCTAAGAGTTTGTGCTTTGAGCGGCTCCTGGGACACCAGTATTGGATTCCGATGCACCAGTGCAGGTTTACTGTATCCCTTGGACCTTCACATTGACGGTGAAACACAGAAATCGCATCGGAATTGAATATAAAGGCACAATGCCGACTTAAGTACAAGAAGAGTGAGTCTCCTAAGAGTTTGTGCTTTGAGCGGATCCTGGGAGACCAGTATTGGATTCCGATGCACCAGTGCAGGTTTACTGTATCCCTTGGACCTTCACATTGACGATGAAACACAGAAATCGCATCGGAATTGAATATAAAAGGCACAGTGCCGACTTAAGTACAAGAAGAGTGAATATTCTCAGAGTTTGTGCTTTGAGCGGCTCCTGGGAGACCAGTATTGGATTCAGTTGCACCAGTGCAGTTTTACTCTATCCCTTGGACCTTCCCATTGACAATGAAACACAGAAATCGCATCGGAATTGAATATAAAAGGCACAATACCACTTAAGTACAAGAAGAGTGAGTCTCCTAAGAGTTTGTGGTTTGAGCGGCTCCTGGGAGACCAGTATTAGATTCCGATGCACCAGTGCAAGTTTACTGTATCCCTTGGACCTTCACATTGACGATGAAACACAGAAATCGCATCGGAATTGAATATAAAAGGCTCAGTGACGACTTAAGTACAAGAAAAGTGAATCTTCTCAGAGTTTGTGCTTTGAGCGGCTCCTGGGTGACCAGTATTGGATTCCGATGCACCAGTGCAGGTTTACTGTATCCCTTGGACCTTCACATTGACAATGAAACACAGAAATCGCATCGGAATTGAATATAAAAGGCACAATGCCGACTTAAGTACAAGAAGAGTGAGTCTCCTAAGAGTTTGTGGTTTGAGCGGCTCCTGGGAGACCAGAATTGGATTCCGATGCACCAGTGCATGTTTACTGTATCCCTTGGACCTTCACATTGACGGTGAAACACAGAAATCGCATCGGAAATGAATATAAAAGGCACAGTGCCGACTTAAGTACAAGAAGAGTGAGTCTCCTAAGAGTTTGTGCTTTGAGCGGCTCCTGGGAGACCAGAATTGGATTCCGATTCACCAGTGCAGGTTTACTGTATCACGTGGACCTTCACATTGACGATGAAACACAGAAATCGCATCGTAATTGAATATAAAAGGCACAGTGCCGACATAAGTACAAGAAGAGTGAGTCTCCTAAGAGTTTGTGGTTTGAGCGGCTCCTGGGAGACCAGTATTGGATTCCGATGCACCAGTGCAGGTTTACTCTATCCCTTGGACCTTCACATTGACGAGGAAACACAGAAATCGCATCGGAATTGAATATAAAAGGCACAATACCAATTAAGTACAAGAAGAGTGAGTCTCCTAAGAGTTTGTGGTTTGAGCGGCTCCTGGGAGACCAGTATTGGATTCCGATGCACCAGTGCAGGTTTACTGTATCCCTTGGACCTTCACATTGACGATGAAACACAGAAATCGCATCGGAATTGAATGTAAAAGGCACAATACCGACTTAAGTACGAGAAGAGTGAGTCTCCTAAGAGTTTGTGCTTTGAGCGGCTCCTGGGACACCAGTATTGGATTCCGATGCACCAGTGCAGGTTTACTGTATCCCTTGGACCTTCACATTGACGGTGAAACACAGAAATCGCATCGGAATTGAATATAAAGGCACAATGCCGACTTAAGTACAAGAAGAGTGAGTCTCCTAAGAGTTTGTGCTTTGAGCGGATCCTGGGAGACCAGTATTGGATTCCGATGCACCAGTGCAGGTTTACTGTATCCCTTGGACCTTCACATTGACGATGAAACACAGAAATCGCATCGGAATTGAATATAAAAGGCACATTGCCGACTTAAGTACAAGAAGAGTGAATATTCTCAGAGTTTGTGCTTTGAGCGGCTCCTGGGAGACCAGTATTGGATTCAGTTGCACCAGTGCAGTTTTACTCTATCCCTTGGACCTTCCCATTGACAATGAAACACAGAAATCGCATCGGAATTGAATATAAAAGGCACAATACCACTTAAGTACAAGAAGAGTGAGTCTCCTAAGAGTTTGTGGTTTGAGCGGCTCCTGGGAGACCAGTATTAGATTCCGATGCACCAGTGCAAGTTTACTGTATCCCTTGGACCTTCACTTTGACGATGAAACACAGAAATCGCATCGGAATTGAATATAAAAGGCTCAGTGACGACTTAAGTACAAGAAAAGTGAATCTTCTCAGAGTTTGTGCTTTGAGCGGCTCCTGGGTGACCAGTATTGGATTCCGATGCACCAGTGCAGGTTTACTGTATCCCTTGGACCATCACATTGACAATGAAACACAGAAATCGCATCGGAATTGAATATAAAAGGCACAATGCCGACTTAAGTACAAGAAGAGTGAGTCTCCTAAGAGTTTGTGGTTTGAGCGGCTCCTGGGAGACCAGTATTAGATTCCGATGCACCAGTGCAAGTTTACTGTATCCCTTGAACCTTCACATTGACGATGAAGCACAGAAATCGCATCGGAATTGAATATAAAAGGCACAGTGCCGACTTAAGTACAAGAAGAGTGAATATTCTCAGAGTTTGTGCTTTGAGCGGCTCCTGGGAGACCAGTATTGGATTCCGATGCACCAGTTCAGTTTTACTCTATCCCTTGGACCTTCCCATTGACAATGAAACACAGAAATCGCATCGGAATTGAATATAAAAGGCACAGTGCCGACTTAAGTACAAGAAGAGTGAGTCTCCTAAGAGTTTGTGCTTTGAGCGGCTCCTGGGAGACCAGTATTGAATTCCGATGCACCAGTGCAGGTTTACTGTATCCCTTGGACCTTCACATTGACGATGAAACACAGAAATCGCATCGGAATTGAATATAAAAGGCACAGTGCTGACTTAAGTACAAGAAGAGTGAATCTTCTCAGAGTTTGTGCTTTGAGCGGCTCCTGGGAGACCAGTATTGGATTCCGATGCACCAGTGCAGGTTTACTCTATCCCTTGGACCTTCACATTGACTATGAAACACAGAAATCGCATCGGAATTGAATATAAAAGGCACAATACTACTTAAGTACAAGAAGAGTGAGTCTCCTAAGAGTTTGTGGTTTGAGCGGCTCCTGGGAGACCAGTATTGGATTCCGATGCACCAGTGCAGGTTTACTGTATCCCTTGGACCTTCACATTGACGATGAAACACAGAAATCGGATCGGAATTGAATATAAAACGCACAGTGCCGACTTAAGTACAAGAAGAGTGAATATTCTCAGAATTTGTGCTTTGAGCGGCTCCTGGGAGGCCAGTATTGGATTCCGATGCACCAGTGCAGTTTTACTCTATCCCTTGGACCTTCCCATTGACAATGAAACACAGAAATCGCATCGGAATTGAATATAAAAGGCACAGTGCCGACTTAAGTACAAGAAGAGTGAGTCTCCTAAGAGTTTGTGCTTTGAGCGGCTCCTGGGAGACCAGTATTGGATTCCGATGCACCAGTGCAGGTTTACTGTATCCCTTGGACCTTCACATTGACGATGAAACACAGAAATCGCATCGTAATTGAATATAAAAGGCACAGTGCCGACATAAGTACAAGAAGAGTGAGTCTCCTAAGAGTTTGTGGTTTGAGCGGCTCCTGGGAGACCAGAATTGGATTCCGATGCACCAGTGCATGTTTACTGTATCCCTTGGACCTTCACATTGACGGTGAAACACAGAAATCGCATCGGAAATGAATATAAAAGGCACAGTGCCGACTTAAGTACAAGAAGAGTGAGTCTCCTAAGAGTTTGTGCTTTGAGCGGCTCCTGGGAGACCAGAATTGGATTCCGATTCACCAGTGCAGGTTTACTGTATCACGTGGACCTTCACATTGACGATGAAACACAGAAATCGCATCGTAATTGAATATAAAAGGCACAGTGCCGACATAAGTACAAGAAGAGTGAGTCTCCTAAGAGTTTGTGGTTTGAGCGGCTCCTGGGAGACCAGTATTGGATTCCGATGCACCAGTGCAGGTTTACTCTATCCCTTGGACCTTCACATTGACGATGAAACACAGAAATCGCATCGGAATTGAATATAAAAGGCACAATACCAATTAAGTACAAGAAGAGTGAGTCTCCTAAGAGTTTGTGGTTTGAGCGGCTCCTGGGAGACCAGTATTGGATTCCGATGCACCAGTGCAGGTTTACTGTATCCCTTGGACCTTCACATTGACGATGAAACACAGAAATCTCATCGGAAATGAATATAAAAGGCACAGTGCCGACTTAAGTACAACAAGAGTGAGTCTCCTAAGAGTTTGTGCTTTGAGCGGCTCCTGGGAGACCAGAATTGGATTCCGATTCACCAGTGCAGGTTTACTGTATCCCTTGGACCTTCACATTGACGATGAAACACAGAAATCGCATCGGAATTGAATGTAAAAGGCACAATACCGACTTAAGTACGAGAAGAGTGAGTCTCCTAAGAGTTTGTGCTTTGAGCGGCTCCTGGGACACCAGTATTGGATTCCGATGCACCAGTGCAGGTTTACTGTATCCCTTGGACCTTCACATTGACGGTGAAACACAGAAATCGCATCGGAATTGAATATAAAGGCACAATGCCGACTTAAGTACAAGAAGAGTGAGTCTCCTAAGAGTTTGTGCTTTGAGCGGATCCTGGGAGACCAGTATTGGATTCCGATGCACCAGTGCAGGTTTACTGTATCCCTTGGACCTTCACATTGACGATGAAACACAGAAATCGCATCGGAATTGAATATAAAAGGCACAGTGCCGACTTAAGTACAAGAAGAGTGAATATTCTCAGAGTTTGTGCTTTGAGCGGCTCCTGGGAGACCAGTATTGGATTCAGTTGCACCAGTGCAGTTTTACTCTATCCCTTGGACCTTCCCATTGACAATGAAACACAGAAATCGCATCGGAATTGAATATAAAAGGCACAATACCACTTAAGTACAAGAAGAGTGAGTCTCCTAAGAGTTTGTGGTTTGAGCGGCTCCTGGGAGACCAGTATTAGATTCCGATGCACCAGTGCAAGTTTACTGTATCCCTTGGACCTTCACATTGACGATGAAACACAGAAATCGCATCGGAATTGAATATAAAAGGCTCAGTGACGACTTAAGTACAAGAAAAGTGAATCTTCTCAGAGTTTGTGCTTTGAGCGGCTCCTGGGTGACCAGTATTGTATTCCGATGCACCAGTGCAGGTTTACTGTATCCCTTGGACCTTCACATTGACAATGAAACACAGAAATCGCATCGGAATTGAATATAAAAGGCACAAAGCCGACTTAAGTACAAGAAGAGTGAGTCTCCTAAGAGTTTGTGGTTTGAGCGGCTCCTGGGAGACCAGTATTAGATTCCGATGCACCAGTGCAAGTTTACTGTATCCCTTGAACCTTCACATTGACGATGAAGCACAGAAATCGCATCGGAATTGAATATAAAAGGCACAGTGCCGACTTAAGTACAAGAAGAGTGAATATTCTCAGAGTTTGTGCTTTGAGCGGCTCCTGGGAGACCAGTATTGGATTCCGATGCACCAGTGCAGTTTTACTCTATCCCTTGGACCTTCCCATTGACAATGAAACACAGAAATCGCATCGGAATTGAATATAAAAGGCACAATACCACTTAAGTACAAGAAGAGTGAGTCTCCTAAGAGTTTGTGGTTTGAGCGGCTCCTGGGAGACCAGAATTGGATTCCGATGCACCAGTGCATGTTTACTGTATCCCTTGGACCTTCACATTGACGGAGAAACACAGAAATCGCATCGGAAATGAATATAAAAGGCACAGTGCCGACTTAAGTACAAGAAGAGTGAGTCTCCTAAGAGTTTGTGCTTTGAGCGGCTCCTGGGAGACCAGAATTGGATTCCGATTCACCAGTGCAGGTTTACTGTATCACGTGGACCTTCACATTGACGATGAAACACAGAAATCGCATCGTAATTGAATATAAAAGGCACAGTGCCGACATAAGTACAAGAAGAGTGAGTCTCCTAAGAGTTTGTGGTTTGAGCGGCTCCTGGGAGACCAGTATTGGATTCCGATGCACCAGTGCAGGTTTACTCTATCCCTTGGACCTTCACATTGACGATGAAACACAGAAATCCCATCGGAATTGAATATAAAAGGCACAATACCAATTAAGTACAAGAAGAGTGAGTCTCCTAAGAGTTTGTGGTTTGAGCGGCTCCTGGGAGACCAGTATTGGATTCCGATGCACCAGTGCAGGTTTACTGTATCCCTTGGACCTTCACATTGACGATGAAACACAGAAATCTCATCGGAAATGAATATAAAAGGCACAGTGCCGACTTAAGTACAAGAAGAGTGAGTCTCCTAAGAGTTTGTGCTTTGAGCGGCTCCTGGGAGACCAGAATTGTATTCCGATTCACCAGTGCAGGTTTACTGTATCCCTTGGACCTTCACATTGACGATGAAACACAGAAATCGCATCGGAATTGAATGTAAAAGGCACAATACCGACTTAAGTACGAGAAGAGTGAGTCTCCTAAGAGTTTGTGCTTTGAGCGGCTCCTGGGACACCAGTATTGGATTCCGATGCACCAGTGCAGGTTTACTGTATCCCTTGGACCTTCACATTGACGGTGAAACACAGAAATCGCATCGGAATTGAATATAAAGGCACAATGCCGACTTAAGTACAAGAAGAGTGAGTCTCCTAAGAGTTTGTGCTTTGAGCGGATCCTGGGAGACCAGTATTGGATTCCGATGCACCAGTGCAGGTTTACTGTATCCCTTGGACCTTCACATTGACGATGAAACACAGAAATCGCATCGGAATTGAATATAAAAGGCACAGTGCCGACTTAAGTACAAGAAGAGTGAATATTCTCAGAGTTTGTGCTTTGAGCGGCTCCTGGGAGACCAGTATTGGATTCAGTTGCACCAGTGCAGTTTTACTCTATCCCTTGGACCTTCCCATTGACAATGAAACACAGAAATCGCATCGGAATTGAATATAAAAGGCACAATACCACTTAAGTACAAGAAGAGTGAGTCTCCTAAGAGTTTGTGGTTTGAGCGGCTCCTGGGAGACCAGTATTAGATTCCGATGCACCAGTGCAAGTTTACTGTATCCCTTGGACCTTCACATTGACGATGAAACACAGAAATCGCATCGGAATTGAATATAAAAGGCTCAGTGACGACTTAAGTACAAGAAAAGTGAATCTTCTCAGAGTTTGTGCTTTGAGCGGCTCCTGGGTGACCAGTATTGGATTCCGATGCACCAGTGCAGGTTTACTGTATCCCTTGGACCTTCACATTGACAATGAAACACAGAAATCGCATCGGAATTGAATATAAAAGGCACAATGCCGACTTAAGTACAAGAAGAGTGAGTCTCCTAAGAGTTTGTGGTTTGAGCGGCTCCTGGGAGACCAGTATTAGATTCCGATGCACCAGTGCAAGTTTACTGTATCCCTTGAACCTTCACATTGACGATGAAGCACAGAAATCGCATCGGAATTGAATATAAAAGGCACAGTGCCGACTTAAGTACAAGAAGAGTGAATATTCTCAGAGTTTGTGCTTTGAGCGGCTCCTGGGAGACCAGTATTGGATTCCGATGCACCAGTGCAGTTTTACTCTATCCCTTGGACCTTCCCATTGACAATGAAACACAGAAATCGCATCGGAATTGAATATAAAAGGCACAATACCACTTAAGTACAAGAAGAGTGAGTCTCCTAAGAGTTTGTGGTTTGAGCGGCTCCTGGGAGACCAGTATTGGATTCCGATGCACCAGTGCAGGTTTACTGTATCCCTTGGACCTTCACATTGACGATGAAACACAGAAATCGCATCGGAATTGAATATAAAAGGCACAGTGCCGACTTAAGTACAAGAAGAGTGAGTCTCCTAAGAGTTTGTGCTTTGAGCGGCTCCTGGGAGACCAGTATTGGATTCCGATGCACCAGTGCAGGTTTACTGTATCCCTTGGACCTTCACATTGACGATGAAACACAGAAATCGCATCGGAATTGAATATAAAAGGCACAGTGCCGACTTAAGTTCAAGAAGAGTGAATCTTCTCAGAGTTTGTGCTTTGAGCGGCTCCTGGGAGACCAGTATTGGATTCCGATGCACCAGTGCAGGTTTACTCTATCCCTTGGACCTTCACATTGACGATGAAACACAGAAATCGCATCGGAATTGAATATAAAAGGCACAGTGCTGACTTAAGTACAAGAAGAGTGAATCTTCTCAGAGTTTGTGCTTTGAGCGGCTCCTGGGAGACCAGTATTGGATTCCGATGCACCAGTGCAGGTTTACTCTATCCCTTGGACCTTCACATTGACGATGAAACACAGAAATCGCATCGGAATTGAATATAAAAGGCACAATACTACTTAAGTACAAGAAGAGTGAGTCTCCTAAGAGTTTGTGGTTTGAGCGGCTCCTGGGAGACCAGTATTGGATTCCGATGCACCAGTGCAGGTTTACTGTATCCCTTGGACCTTCACATTGACGATGAAACACAGAAATCGGATCGGAATTGAATATAAAAGGCACAGTGCCGACTTAAGTACAAGAAGAGTGAATATTCTCAGAGTTTGTGCTTTGAGCGGCTCCTGGGAGGCCAGTATTGGATTCCGATGCACCAGTGCAGTTTTACTCTATCCCTTGGACCTTCCCATTGACAATGAAACACAGAAATCGCATCGGAATTGAATATAAAAGGCACAGTGCCGACTTAAGTACAAGAAGAGTGAGTCTCCTAAGAGTTTGTGCTTTGAGCGGCTCCTGGGAGACGAGTATTGGATTCCGATGCACCAGTGCATGTTTACTGTATCCCTTGGACCTTCCCATTGACAATTAAACACAGAAATCGCATCGGAATTGAATATAAAAGGCACAATACCACTTAAGTACAAGAAGAGTGAGTCTCCTAAGAGTTTGTGGTTTGAGCGGCTCCTGGGAGACCAGTATTGGATTCCGATGCACCAGTGCAGTTTTACTCTATCCCTTGGACCTTCCCATTGACAATGAAACACAGAAATCGCATCGGAATTGAATATAAAAGGCACAATACCACTTAAGTACAAGAAGAGTGATTCTCCTAAGAGTGGTGCTTTGAGCGGCTCCTGGGAGACGAGTATTGGATTCCGATGCACCAGTGCATGTTTACTGTATCCCTTGGACCTTCCCATTGACAATTAAACACAGAAATCGCATCGGAATTGAATATAAAAGGCACAATACCACTTAAGTACAAGAAGAGTGAGTCTCCTAAGAGTTTGTGGTTTGAGCGGCTCCTGGGAGACCAGTATTGGATTCCGATGCACCAGTGCAGGTTTACTGTATCCCTTGGACCTTCACATTGACGATGAAACACAGAAATCGCATCGGAATTGAATATAAAAGGCACAGTGCCGACTTAAGTACAAGAAGAGTGAGTCTCCTAAGAGTTTGTGGTTTGAGCGGCTCCTGGGAGACCAGTATTGGATTCCGATGCACCAGTGCAGGTTTACTGTATCCCTTGGACCTTCACATTGACGATGAAACACAGAAATCGCATCGTAATTGAATATAAAAGGCACAGTGCCGACTTAAGTACAAGGAGATTGAATCTTCTCAGAGTTTGTGCTTTGAGCGGCTTCTGGGAGACCAGTATTGGATTCCGATGCACCAGTGCAGGTTTACTGTATCCCTTGGACCTTCACATTGACGATGAAACACAGAAATCGCATCGGAATTGAATATAAAAGGCACAATACCACTTAAGTACAAGAAGAGTGAGTCTCCTAAGAGTTTGTGGTTTGAGCGGCTCCTGGGAGAACAGTATTGGATTCCGATGCACCAGTGCAGGTTTACTGTATCCCTTGGACCTTCACATTGACGATGAAACACAGAAATCGCATCGGAATTGAATATAAAAGGCACAGTGCCGACTTAAGTACAAGAAGAGTGTGTCTCCTAAGAGTTTGTGGTTTGAGCGGCTCCTGGGAGACCAGTATTGGATTCCGATGCACCAGTGCAGGTTTACTGTATCCCTTGGACCTTCACATTGACGATGAAACACAGAAATCTCATCGGAATTGAATATAAAAGGCACAGTGCTGACTTAAGTACAGGAAGAGTGAGTCTCCTAAGAGATTGTGGTTTGAGCGGCTCCTGGGAGACCAGTATTGGATTCCGATGCACCAGTGCAGGTTTACTGTATCCCTTGGACCTTCACATTGACGATGAAACACAGAAATCGCATCGGAATTGAATATAAAAGGCACAGTGCCGACTTAAGTACAAGAAGAGTGAGTCTCCTAAGAGTTTGTGGTTTGAGCGGCTCCTGGGAGACCAGTATTGGATTCCGATGCACCAGTGCAGGTTTACTGTATCCCTTGGACCTTCACATTGACGATGAAACACAGAAATCGCATCGGAATTGAATATAAAAGGCACAGTGCCGACTTAAGTACAAGAAGAGTGAGTCTCCTAAGAGTTTGTGGTTTGAGCGGCTCCTGGGAGACCAGTATTGGATTCCGATGCACCATTGCAGGTTTACTGTATCCCTTGGACCTTCACATTGACGATGAAACACAGAAATCGCATCGGAATTGAATATAAAAGGCACAGTGCTGACTTAAGTACAAGAAGATTGAATCTTCTCAGAGTTTGTGCTTTGAGCGGCTTCTGGGAGACCAGTATTGGATTCCGATGCACCAGTGCAGGTTTACTGTATCCCTTGAACCTTCACATTGACGATGAAACACAGAAATCGCATCGGAATTGAATATAAAAGGCACAATACCACTTAAGTACAAGAAGAGTGAGTCTCCTAAGAGTTTGTGGTTTGAGCGGCTCCTGGGAGAACAGTATTGGATTCCGATGCACCAGTGCAGGTTTACTGTATCCCTTGGACCTTCACATTGACGGTGAAACACAGAAATCGCATCGGAATTGAATATAAAGGCACAATGCCGACTTAAGTACAAGAAGAGTGAGTCTCCTAAGAGTTTGTGCTTTGAGCGGATCCTGGGAGACCAGTATTGGATTCCGATGCACCAGTGCAGGTTTACTGTATCCCTTGGACCTTCACATTGACGATGAAACACAGAAATCGCATCGTAATTGAATATAAAAGGCACAGTGCCGACTTAAGTACAAGAAGAGTGAATATTCTCAGAGTTTGTGCTTTGAGCGGCTCCTGGGAGACCAGTATTGGATTCAGTTGCACCAGTGCAGTTTTACTCTATCCCTTGGACCTTCCCATTGACAATGAAACACAGAAATCGCATCGGAATTGAATATAAAACGCACAATACCACTTAAGTACAAGAAGAGTGAGTCTCCTAAGAGTTTGTGGTTTGAGCGGCTCCTGGGAGACCAGTATTAGAGTCCGATGCACCAGTGCAAGTTTACTGTATCCCTTGGACCTTCACATTGACTAAGAAACACAGAAATCGCATCGGAATTGAATATAAAAGGCTCAGTGACGACTTAAGTACAAGAAAAGTGAATCTTCTCAGAGTTTGTGCTTTGAGCGGACCCTGGGTGACCAGTATTGGATTCCGATGCACCAGTGCAGGTTTACTGTATCCCTTGGACCTTCACATTGACAATGAAACACAGAAATCGCATCGGAATTGAATATAAAAGGCACAATGCCGACTTAAGTACAAGAAGAGTGAGTCTCCTAAGAGTTTGTGGTTTGAGCGGCTCCTGGGAGACCAGTATTAGATTCCGATGCACCAGTGCAAGTTTACTGTATCCCTTGAACCTTCACATTGACGATGAAGCACAGAAATCGCATCGGAATTGAATATAAAAGGCACAGTGCCGACTTAAGTACAAGAAGAGTGAATATTCTCAGAGTTTGTGCTTTGAGCGGCTCCTGGGAGACCAGTATTGGATTCCGATGCACCAGTGCAGTTTTACTCTATCCCTTGGACCTTCCCATTGACAATGAAACACAGAAATCGCATCGGAATTGAATATAAAAGGCACAATACCACTTAAGTACAAGAAGAGTGAGTCTCCTAAGAGTTTGTGGTTTGAGCGGCTCCTGGGAGACCAGTATTGGATTCCGATGCACCAGTGCAGGTTTACTGAATCCCTTGGACCTTCACATTGACGATGAAACACAGAAATCGCATCGGAATTGAATATAAAAGGCACAGTGCCGACTTAAGTACAAGCAGAGTGAGTCTCCTAAGAGTTTGTGCTTTGAGCGGCTCCTGGGAGACCAGTATTGGATTCCGATGCACCAGTGCAGGTTTACTGTATCCCTTGGACCTTCACATTGACGATGAAACACAGAAATCGCATCGGAATTGAATATAAAAGGCACAGTGCCGACTTAAGTTCAAGAAGAGTGAATCTTCTCAGAGTTTGTGCTTTGAGCGGCTCCTGGGAGACCAGTATTGGATTCCGATGCACCAGTGCAGGTTTACTCTATCCCTTGGACCTTCACATTGACGATGAAACACAGAAATCGCATCGGAATTGAATATAAAAGGCACAGTGCTGACTTAAGTACAAGAAGAGTGAATCTTCTCAGAGTTTGTGCTTTGAGCGGCTCCTGGGAGACCAGTATTGGATTCCGATGCACCAGTGCAGGTTTACTCTATCCCTTGGACCTTCAAATTGACGATGAAACACAGTAATCGCATCGGAATTGAATATAAAATGCACAATGCCGACTTAAGTACAAGAAGAGTGAGTCTCCTAAGAGTTTGTGCTTTGAGCGCATCCTGGGAGACCAGTATTGGATTCCGATGCACCAGTGCAGGTTTACTGTATGCCTTGGACCTTCACATTGACGATGAAAGACAGAAATCGCATCGGAATTGAATATAAAAGGCACAGTGCCGACTTAAGTATAAGAAGAGTGAATCATCTCAGAGTATGTGCTTTGAGCGGCTCCTAGGGAGACCAGTATTAGATTCCGATGCACCAGTGCAGGTTTACTCTATCCCTTGGACCTTCCCATTGACAATGAAACACAGAAATCGCATCGGAATTGAATATAAAAGGCACAATACCACTTAAGTACAAGAAGAGTGAGTCTCCTAAGAGTTTGTGGTTTGAGCGGCTCCTGGGAGACCAGTATTGGATTCCGATGCACCAGTGCAGGTTTACTGTATCCCTTGGACCTTCACATTGACGATGAAACACAGAACTCGCATCGGAATTGAATATAAAAGGCACAGTGCCGACTTAAGTACATGAAGAGTGAGTCTCCTAAGAGTTTGTGGTTTGAGCGGCTCCTGGGAGACCAGTATTGGATTCCGATGCACCAGTGCAGGTTTACTGTATCCCTTGGACCTTCACATTGACGATGAAACACAGAAATCGCATCGGAATTGAATATAAAAGACACAGTGCCGACTTAAGTACAAGAAGAGTGAATCTTCTCAGAGTTTGTGCTTTGAGCGGCTCCTGGGAGACCAGTATTGGATTCCGATGCACCAGTGCAGTTTTACTCTATCCCTTGGACCTTCCCATTGACAATGAAACACAGAAATCGCATCGGAATTGAATATAAAAGGCACAATACCACTTAAGTACAAGAAGAGTGAGTCTCCTAAGAGTTTGTGGTTTGAGCGGCTCCTGGGAGACCAGTATTAGATTCCGATGCACCAGTGCAAGTTTACTGTATCCGTTGGACCTTCACATTGACGATGAAACACAGAAATCGCATCGGAATTGAATATAAAAGGCACAGTGCCGACTTAAGTACAAGAAGAGTGAATATTCTCAGAGTTTGTGGTTTGAGCGGCTCCTGGGAGACCAGTATTGGATTCCGATGCACCAGTGCAGTTTTACTCTATCCCTTGGACCTTCCCATTGACAATGAAACACAGAAATCGCATCGGAATTGAATATAAAATGCACAATACCACTTAAGTAAAAGAAGAGTGAGTCTCCTCAGAGTTTGTGGTTTGAGCGGCTCCTGGGAGACCAGTATTGGATTCCGATGCACCAGTGCAGGTTTACTGTATCCCTTGGACCTTCACATTGACGATGAAACACAGAAATCGCATCGGAATTGAATATAAAAGGCACAGTGCCGACTTAAGTACAAGAAGAGTGAGTCTCCTAAGAGTTTGTGGTTTGAGCGGCTCCTGGGAGACCAGTATTGGATTCCGATGCCCCAGTGCAGGTTTACTGTATCCCTTGGACCTTCACATTGACGATGAAACACAGAAATCGCATCGGAATTGAATATAAAAGGCACAGTGCCGACTTAAGTACAAGAAGATTGAATCTTCTCAGAGTTTGTGCTTTGAGCGGCTTCTGGGAGACCAGTATTGGATTCCGATGCACCAGTGCAGGTTTACTCTATCCCTTGGACCTTCACATTGACGATGAAACACAGAAATCGCATCGGAATTGAATATAAAAGGCACAATACCACTTAAGTACAAGAAGAGTGAGTCTCCTAAGAGTTTGTGGTTTGAGCGGCTCCTGGGAGAACAGTATTGGATTCCGATGCACCAGTGCAGGTTTACTGTATCCCTTGGACCTTCACATTGACGATGAAACACAGAAATCGCATCGGAATTGAATATAAAAGGCACAGTGCCGACTTAAGTACAAGAAGAGTGAGTCTCCTAAGAGTTTGTGGTTTGAGCGGCTCCTGGGAGACCAGTATTGGATTCCGATGCACCAGTGCAGGTTTACTGTATCCCTTGGACCTTCACATTGACAATGAAACACAGAAATCGCATCGGAATTGAATATAAAAGGCACAGTGCTGACTTAAGTACAGGAAGAGTGAGTCTCCTAAGAGTTTGTGGTTTGAGCGGCTCCTGGGAGACCAGTATTGGATTCCGATGCACCAGTGCAGGTTTACTGTATCCCTTGGACCTTCACATTGACGATGAAACACAGAACTCGCATCGGAATTGAATATAAAAGGCACAGTGCCGACTTAAGTACATGAAGAGTGAGTCTCCTAAGAGTTTGTGGTTTGAGCGGCTCCTGGGAGACCAGTATTGGATTCCGATGCACCAGTGCAGGTTTACTGTATCCCTTGGACCTTCACATTGACGATGAAACACAGAAATCGCATCGGAATTGAATATAAAAGACACAGTGCCGACTTAAGTACAAGAAGAGTGAATCTTCTCAGAGTTTGTGCTTTGAGCGGCTCCTGGGAGACCAGTATTGGATTCCGATGCACCAGTGCAGTTTTACTCTATCCCTTGGACCTTCCCATTGACAATGAAACACAGAAATCGCATCGGAATTGAATATAAAAGGCACAATACCACTTAAGTACAAGAAGAGTGAGTCTCCTAAGAGTTTGTGGTTTGAGCGGCTCCTGGGAGACCAGTATTAGATTCCGATGCACCAGTGCAAGTTTACTGTATCCGTTGGACCTTCACATTGACGATGAAACACAGAAATCGCATCGGAATTGAATATAAAAGGCACAGTGCCGACTTAAGTACAAGAAGAGTGAATATTCTCAGAGTTTGTGGTTTGAGCGGCTCCTGGGAGACCAGTATTGGATTCCGATGCACCAGTGCAGTTTTACTCTATCCCTTGGACCTTCCCATTGACAATGAAACACAGAAATCGCATCGGAATTGAATATAAAATGCACAATACCACTTAAGTAAAAGAAGAGTGAGTCTCCTCAGAGTTTGTGGTTTGAGCGGCTCCTGGGAGACCAGTATTGGATTCCGATGCACCAGTGCAGGTTTACTGTATCCCTTGGACCTTCACATTGACGATGAAACACAGAAATCGCATCGGAATTGAATATAAAAGGCACAGTGCCGACTTAAGTACAAGAAGAGTGAGTCTCCTAAGAGTTTGTGGTTTGAGCGGCTCCTGGGAGACCAGTATTGGATTCCGATGCCCCAGTGCAGGTTTACTGTATCCCTTGGACCTTCACATTGACGATGAAACACAGAAATCGCATCGGAATTGAATATAAAAGGCACAGTGCCGACTTAAGTACAAGAAGATTGAATCTTCTCAGAGTTTGTGCTTTGAGCGGCTTCTGGGAGACCAGTATTGGATTCCGATGCACCAGTGCAGGTTTACTCTATCCCTTGGACCTTCACATTGACGATGAAACACAGAAATCGCATCGGAATTGAATATAAAAGGCACAATACCACTTAAGTACAAGAAGAGTGAGTCTCCTAAGAGTTTGTGGTTTGAGCGGCTCCTGGGAGAACAGTATTGGATTCCGATGCACCAGTGCAGGTTTACTGTATCCCTTGGACCTTCACATTGACGATGAAACACAGAAATCGCATCGGAATTGAATATAAAAGGCACAGTGCCGACTTAAGTACAAGAAGAGTGAGTCTCCTAAGAGTTTGTGGTTTGAGCGGCTCCTGGGAGACCAGTATTGGATTCCGATGCACCAGTGCAGGTTTACTGTATCCCTTGGACCTTCACATTGACAATGAAACACAGAAATCGCATCGGAATTGAATATAAAAGGCACAGTGCTGACTTAAGTACAGGAAGAGTGAGTCTCCTAAGAGATTGTGGTTTGAGCGGCTCCTGGGAGACCAGTATTGGATTCCGATGCACCAGTGCAGGTTTACTGTATCCCTTGGACCTTCACATTGACGATGAAACACAGAAATCGCATCGGAATTGAATATAAAAGGCACAGTGCCGACTTAAGTACAAGAAGAGTGAGTCTCCTAAGAGTTTGTGGTTTGAGCGGCTCCTGGGAGACCAGTATTGGATTCCGATGCACCAGTGCAGGTTTACTGTATCCCTTGGACCTTCACATTGACGATGAAACACAGAAATCGCATCGGAATTGAATATAAAAGGCACAGTGCCGACTTAAGTACAAGAAGATTGAATCTTCTCAGAGTTTGTGCTTTGAGCGGCTTCTGGGAGACCAGTATTGGATTCCAATGCACCATTGCAGGTTTACTGTATCCCTTGGACCTTCACATTGACGATGAAACACAGAAATCGCATCGGAATTGAATATAAAAGGCACAGTGCCGACTTAAGTACAAGAAGAGTGAGTCTCCTAAGAGTTTGTGGTTTGAGCGGCTCCTGGGAGACCAGTATTGGATTCCGATGCACCAGTGCAGCTTTACTGTATCCCTTGGACCTTCAAATTGACAATGAAACACAGAAATCGCATCAGAATTGAATATAAAAGACACAGTGCTGACTTAAGTACAGGAAGAGTGAGTCTCCTAAGAGATTGTGGTTTGAGCGGCTCCTGGGAGACCAGTATTGGATTCCGATGCACCAGTGCAGGTTTACTGTATCCCTTGGACCTTCACATTGACGATGAAACACAGAAATCGCATCGGAATTGAATATAAAAGGCACAGTGCCGACTTAAGTACAAGAAGAGTGAGTCTCCTAAGAGTTTGTGGTTTGAGCGGCTCCTGGGAGACCAGTATTGGATTCCGATGCACCAGTGCAGGTTTACTGTATCCCTTGGACCTTCACATTGACGATGAAACACAGAAATCGCATCGGAATTGAATATAAAAGGCACAGTGCCGACTTAAGTACAAGAAGAGTGAGTCTCCTAAGAGTTTGTGGTTTGAGCGGCTCCTGGGAGACCAGTATTGGATTCCGATGCACCATTGCAGGTTTACTGTATCCCTTGGACCTTCACATTGACGATGAAACACAGAAATCGCATCGGAATTGAATATAAAAGGCACAGTGCTGACTTAAGTACAAGAAGATTGAATCTTCTCAGAATTTGTGCTTTGAGCGGCTCCTGGGAGACCAGTATTGGATTCCGATGCACCAGTGCAGGTTTACTCTATCCCTTGGACCTTCACATTGACGATGAAACACAGAAATCGCATCGGAATTGAATATAAAAGGCACAATACCACTTAAGTACAAGAAGAGTGAGTCTCCTAAGAGTTTGTGGTTTGAGCGGCTCCTGGGAGACCAGTATTGGATTCCGATGCACCAGTGCAGGTTTACTGTATCCCTTGGACCTTCACATTGACGATGAAACACAGAAATCGCATCGGAATTGAATATAAAAGGCACAGTGCCGACTTAAGTACAAGAAGAGTGAGTCTCCGAAAAGTTTGTGGTCTGAGCGGCTCCTGGAAGACCAGTATGGGATTCCGATGCACCAGTGCAGGTTTACTGTACCCCTTGGACCTCCACATTGACGATGAAACACAGAAATCGCATCGGAATTGAATATAAAAGGCACAATACCGACTTAAGTACAAGAAGAGTGAGTCTCCTAACAGTTTGTGCTTTGAGCGGCTCCTGGGAGATTAGTATTGAATTCCGATGCACCAGTGCAGGTTTACTGTATCCCTTGGACCTTCACATTGACGATGAAACACAGAAATCGCATCGGAATTGAATATAAAAGGCACAATGCCGACTTAAGTACAAGAAGAGTGAGTCTCCTAAGAGTTTGTGCTTTGAGCAGATCCTGGGAGACCAGTATTAGATTCCGATGCACCAGTGCAAGTTTACTGCATCCCTTGGACCTTCACATTGACGATGAAACACAGAAATCGCATCGGAATTGAATATAACAGGCACAGTGCCGACTTAAGTACAAGAAGAGTGAATATTCTCAGAGTTTGTGCTTTGAGCGGCTCCTGGGAGACCAGTATTAGATTCCGATGCAGCAGTGCAGTTTTACTCTATCCCTTGGACCTTCCCATTGACAATGAAACACAGAAATCCATCGGAATTGAATATAAAAGGCACAATACCACTTAAGTACAAGAAGAGTGAGTCTCCTAAGAATTTGTGGTTTGAGCGGCTCCTGGGAGACCAGTATTAGATTCCGATGCACCAGTGCAGGTTTACTGTATCCCTTGGACCTTCACATTGACGATGAAACACAGAAATCGCATCGGAATTGAATATAAAAGGCACAGTGACGACTTAAGTACAAGAACAGTGAATCTTCTCAGAGTTTGTGCTTTGAGCGGCTCCTGGGAGACCAGTATTGGAATCCGATGCACCAGTGCAGGTTTACTGTATCCCTTGGACCTTCACATTGACAATGAAACACAGAAATCGCATCGGAATTGAATATAAAAGGCACAATGCCGACTTAAGTAAGTGAAGTGTGAGTCTCCTAAGAGTTTGTGCTTTGAGCGGATCCTGGGAGACCAGTATTGGATTCCGATGCACCAGTGCAGGTTTACTGTATCCCTTGGACCTTCACATTGACGATGAAACACAGAAATCGCATCGGAATCGAATATAAAAGGCACAGTGCCGACTTAAGTACAAGAAGAGTGAATCTTCTCAGAGTTTGTGCTTTGAGCGGCTCCTGGGAGACCAGTATTGGATTCCGATGCACCAGTGCAGTTTTACTCTATCCCTTGGACCTTCCCATTGACAATGAAACACAGAAATCGCATCGGAATTGAATATATAAGGCACAATACCACTTAAGTACAAGAAGAGTGAGTCTCCCAAGAGTTTGTGGTTTGAGCGGCTCCTGGGAGACCAGTATTGGATTCCGATGCACCAGTGCAGCTTTACTGTATCCCTTGGACCTTCACATTGACGATGAAACACAGAAATCGCATCGGAATTGAATATAAAAGGCACAGTGCCGACTTAAGTACAAGAAGAGTGAGTCTCCTAAGAGTTTGTGGTTTGAGCGGCTCCTGGGAGACCAGTATTGGATTCCGATGCACCAGTGCAGCTTTACTGTATCCCTTGGACCTTCAAATTGACAATGAAACACAGAAATCGCATCGGAATTGAATATAAAAGACACAGTGCTGACTTAAGTACAGGAAGAGTGAGTCTCCTAAGAGATTGTGGTTTGAGCGGCTCCTGGGAGAGCAGTATTGGATTCCGATGCACCAGTGCAGGTTTACTGTATCCCTTGGACCTTCACATTGACGATGAAACACAGAAATCGCATCGGAATTGAATATAAAAGGCACAGTGCCGACTTAAGTACAAGAAGAGTGAGTCTCCTAAGAGTTTGTGGTTTGAGCGGCTCCTGGGAGACCAGTATTGGATTCCGATGCACCAGTGCAGGTTTACTGTATCCCTTGGACCTTCACATTGACGATGAAACACAGAAATCGCATCGGAATTGAATATAAAAGGCACAGTGCCGACTTAAGTACAAGAAGAGTGAGTCTCCTAAGAGTTTGTGGTTTGAGCGGCTCCTGGGAGACCAGTATTGGATTCCGATGCACCAGTGCAGCTTTACTGTATCCCTTGGACCTTCAAATTGACAATGAAACACAGAAATCGCATCGGAATTGAATATAAACGACACAGTGCTGACTTAAGTACAGGAAGAGTGAGTCTCCTAAGAGATTGTGGTTTGAGCGGCTCCTGGGAGAGCAGTATTGGATTCCGATGCACCAGTGCAGGTTTACTGTATCCCTTGGACCTTCACATTGACGATGAAACACAGAAATCGCATCGGAATTGAATATAAAAGGCACAGTGCCGACTTAAGTACAAGAAGAGTGAGTCTCCTAAGAGTTTGTGGTTTGAGCGGCTCCTGGGAGACCAGTATTGGATTCCGATGCACCATTGCAGGTTTACTGTATCCCTTGGACCTTCACATTGACGATGAAACACAGAAATCGCATCGGAATTGAATATAAAAGGCACAGTGCTGACTTAAGTACAAGAAGATTGAATCTTCTCAGAATTTGTGCTTTGAGCGGCTCCTGGGAGACCAGTATTGGATTCCGATGCACCAGTGCAGGTTTACTCTATCCCTTGGACCTTCCCATTGACAATGAAACACAGAAATCGCATCGGAATTGAATATAAAAGGCACAATACCACTTAAGTACAAGAAGAGTGAGTCTCCTAAGAGTTTGTGGTTTGAGCGGCTCCTGGGAGACCAGTATTGGATTCCGATGCACCAGTGCAGGTTTACTGTATCCCTTGGACCTTCACATTGACGATGAAACACAGAAATCGCATCGGAATTGAATATAAAAGGCACAGTGCCGACTTAAGTACAAGAAGAGTGAGTCTCCTAAGAGTTTGTGGTTTGAGCGGCTCCTGGGAGACCAGTATTGGATTCCGATGCACCAGTGCAGGTTTACTGTATCCCTTGGACCTTCACATTGACGATGAAACACAGAAATCGCATCGGAATTGAATATAAAAGGCACAGTGCCGACTTAAGTACAAGAAGAGTGAGTCTCCGAAGAGTTTGTGGTCTGAGCGGCTCCTGGAAGACCAGTATTGGATTCCGATGCACCAGTGCAGGTTTACTGTACCCCTTGGACCTCCACATTGACGATGAAACACAGAAATCGCATCGGAATTGAATATAAAAGGCACAATACCGACTTAAGTACAAGAAGAGTGAGTCTCCTAACAGTTTGTGCTTTGAGCGGCTCCTGGGAGATTAGTATTGAATTCCGATGCACCAGTGCAGGTTTACTGTATCCCTTGGACCTTCACATTGACGATGAAACACAGAAATCGCATCAGAATTGAATATAAAAGGCACAATGCCGACTTAAGTACAAGAAGAGTGAGTCTCCTAAGAGTTTGTGCTTTGAGCAGATCCTGGGAGACCAGTATTAGATTCCGATGCACCAGTGCAAGTTTACTGCATCCCTTGGACCTTCACATTGACGATGAAACACAGAAATCGCATCGGAATTGAATATAACAGGCACAGTGCCGACTTAAGTACAAGAAGAGTGAATATTCTCAGAGTTTGTGCTTTGAGCGGCTCCTGGGAGACCAGTATTAGATTCCGATGCAGCAGTGCAGTTTTACTCTATCCCTTGGACCTTCCCATTGACAATGAAACACAGAAATCCATCGGAATTGAATATAAAAGGCACAATACCACTTAAGTACAAGAAGAGTGAGTCTCCTAAGAATTTGTGGTTTGAGCGGCTCCTGGGAGACCAGTATTAGATTCCGATGCACCAGTGCAGGTTTACTGTATCCCTTGGACCTTCACATTGACGATGAAACACAGAAATCGCATCGGAATTGAATATAAAAGGCACAGTGACGACTTAAGTACAAGAACAGTGAATCTTCTCAGAGTTTGTGCTTTGAGCGGCTCCTGGGAGACCAGTATTGGAATCCGATGCACCAGTGCAGGTTTACTGTATCCCTTGGACCTTCACATTGACAATGAAACACAGAAATCGCATCGGAATTGAATATAAAAGGCACAATGCCGACTTAAGTAAGTGAAGTGTGAGTCTCCTAAGAGTTTGTGCTTTGAGCGGATCCTGGGAGACCAGTATTGGATTCCGATGCACCAGTGCAGGTTTACTGTATCCCTTGGACCTTCACATTGACGATGAAACACAGAAATCGCATCGGAATCGAATATAAAAGGCACAGTGCCGACTTAAGTACAAGAAGAGTGAATCTTCTCAGAGTTTGTGCTTTGAGCGGCTCCTGGGAGACCAGTATTGGATTCCGATGCACCAGTGCAGTTTTACTCTATCCCTTGGACCTTCCCATTGACAATGAAACACAGAAATCGCATCGGAATTGAATATATAAGGCACAATACCACTTAAGTACAAGAAGAGTGAGTCTCCCAAGAGTTTGTGGTTTGAGCGGCTCCTGGGAGACCAGTATTGGATTCCGATGCACCAGTGCAGCTTTACTGTATCCCTTGGACCTTCACATTGACGATGAAACACAGAAATCGCATCGGAATTGAATATAAAAGGCACAGTGCCGACTTAAGTACAAGAAGAGTGAGTCTCCTAAGAGTTTGTGGTTTGAGCGGCTCCTGGGAGACCAGTATTGGATTCCGATGCACCAGTGCAGCTTTACTGTATCCCTTGGACCTTCAAATTGACAATGAAACACAGAAATCGCATCGGAATTGAATATAAAAGACACAGTGCTGACTTAAGTACAGGAAGAGTGAGTCTCCTAAGAGATTGTGGTTTGAGCGGCTCCTGGGAGAGCAGTATTGGATTCCGATGCACCAGTGCAGGTTTACTGTATCCCTTGGACCTTCACATTGACGATGAAACACAGAAATCGCATCGGAATTGAATATAAAAGGCACAGTGCCGACTTAAGTACAAGAAGAGTGAGTCTCCTAAGAGTTTGTGGTTTGAGCGGCTCCTGGGAGACCAGTATTGGATTCCGATGCACCAGTGCAGGTTTACTGTATCCCTTGGACCTTCACATTGACGATGAAACACAGAAATCGCATCGGAATTGAATATAAAAGGCACAGTGCCGACTTAAGTACAAGAAGAGTGAGTCTCCTAAGAGTTTGTGGTTTGAGCGGCTCCTGGGAGACCAGTATTGGATTCCGATGCACCAGTGCAGCTTTACTGTATCCCTTGGACCTTCAAATTGACAATGAAACACAGAAATCGCATCGGAATTGAATATAAAAGACACAGTGCTGACTTAAGTACAGGAAGAGTGAGTCTCCTAAGAGATTGTGGTTTGAGCGGCTCCTGGGAGAGCAGTATTGGATTCCGATGCACCAGTGCAGGTTTACTGTATCCCTTGGACCGTCACATTGACGATGAAACACAGAAATCGCATCGGAATTGAATATAAAAGGCACAGTGCCGACTTAAGTACAAGAAGAGTGAGTCTCCTAAGAGTTTGTGGTTTGAGCGGCTCCTGGGAGACCAGTATTGGATTCCGATGCACCATTGCAGGTTTACTGTATCCCTTGGACCTTCACATTGACGATGAAACACAGAAATCGCATCGGAATTGAATATAAAAGGCACAGTGCTGACTTAAGTACAAGAAGATTGAATCTTCTCAGAATTTGTGCTTTGAGCGGCTCCTGGGAGACCAGTATTGGATTCCGATGCACCAGTGCAGGTTTACTCTATCCCTTGGACCTTCCCATTGACAATGAAACACAGAAATCGCATCGGAATTGAATATAAAAGGCACAATACCACTTAAGTACAAGAAGAGTGAGTCTCCTAAGAGTTTGTGGTTTGAGCGGCTCCCGGGAGACCAGTATTGGATTCCGATGCACCAGTGCAGGTTTACTGTATCCCTTGGACCTTCACATTGACGATGAAACACAGAAATCGCATCGGAATTGAATATAAAAGGCACAGTGCCGACTTAAGTACAAGAAGAGTGAGTCTCCTAAGAGTTTGTGGTTTGAGCGGCTCCTGGGAGACCAGTATTGGATTCCGATGCACCAGTGCAGGTTTACTGTATCCCTTGGACCTTCACATTGACGATGAAACACAGAAATCGCATCGGAATTGAATATAAAAGGCACAGTGCCGACTTAAGTACAAGAAGAGTGAGTCTCCGAAGAGTTTGTGGTCTGAGCGGCTCCTGGAAGACCAGTATTGGATTCCGATGCACCAGTGCAGGTTTACTGTACCCCTTGGACCTCCACATTGACGATGAAACACAGAAATCGCATCGGAATTGAATATAAAAGGCACAATACCGACTTAAGTACAAGAAGAGTGAGTCTCCTAACAGTTTGTGCTTTGAGCGGCTCCTGGGAGATTAGTATTGAATTCCGATGCACCAGTGCAGGTTTACTGTATCCCTTGGACCTTCACATTGACGATGAAACACAGAAATCGCATCGGAATTGAATATAAAAGGCACAGTGACGACTTAAGTACAAGAACAGTGAATCTTCTCAGAGTTTGTGCTTTGAGCGGCTCCTGGGAGACCAGTATTGGAATCCGATGCACCAGTGCAGGTTTACTGTATCCCTTGGACCTTCACATTGACAATGAAACACAGAAATCGCATCGGAATTGAATATAAAAGGCACAATGCCGACTTAAGTAAGTGAAGTGTGAGTCTCCTAAGAGTTTGTGCTTTGAGCGGATCCTGGGAGACCAGTATTGGATTCCGATGCACCAGTGCAGGTTTACTGCATCCCTTGGACCTTCACATTGACGATGAAACACAGAAATCGCATCGGAATTGAATATAAAAGGCACAATACCACTTAAGTACAAGAAGAGTGAGTCTCCTAAGAGTTTGTGGTTTGAGCGGCTCCTGGGAGACCAGTATTGGATTCCGATGCACCAGTGCAGGTTTACTGTATCCCTTGGACCTTCACATTGACGATGAAACACAGAAATCGCATCGGAATTGAATATAAAAAGCACAGTGCCGACTTAAGTACAAGAAGAGTGAATATTCTCAGAGTTTGTGCTTTGAGCGGCTCCTGGGAGACCAGTATTGGATTCCGATGCACCAGTGCAGTTTTACACTATCCCTTGGACCTTCCCATCGACAATGAAGCACAGAAATTGCATCGGAATTGAATATAAAAGGCACAATACCACTTAAGTACAAGAAGAGTGAGTCTCCTAAGAGTTTGTGGTTTGAGCGGCTCCTGGGAGACCAGTATTGGATTCCGATGCACCAGTGCAGGTTTACTGTATCCCTTGGACCTTCACATTGACGATGAAACACAGAAATCGCATCGGAATTGAATATAAAAGGCACAGTGCTGACTTAAGTACAAGAAGAGTGAGTCTCCTAAGAGTTTGTGCTTTGAGCGGCTCCTGGGAGACCAGTATTGCATTCCGATGCACCAGTGCCGGTTTACCGTATCCCTTGGACCTTCACATTGACGATGAAACACAGAAATCGCATCGGAATTGAATATAAAAGGCACAGTGCCGACTTAAGTACAAGAAGAGTGAATATTCTCAGAGTTTGTGCTTTGAGCGGCTCCTCGGAGACCAGTATTGGATTCCGATGCACCAGTGCAGTTTTACTCTATCCCTTGGACCTTCCCATTGACAATGAAACACAGAAATCGCATCGGAATTGAATATAAAAGGCACAGTGCTGACCTAAGTACAAGAAGAGTGAGTCTCCTAAGAGTTTGTGCCTTGAGCGGCTCCTGGGAGACCAGTATTGGATTCCGATGCACCAGTGCAGGTTTACTGTATCCCTTGGACCTTCACATTGACGATGAAACACAGAAATCGCATCGGAATTGAATATAAAACGCACAGTGCCGACTTAAGTACAAGAAGAGTGAATATTCTCAGAGTTTGTGCTTTGAGCGGCTCCTGGGAGACCAGTATTGGATTCCGATGCACCAGTGCAGTTTTACTCTATCCCTTGGACCTTCCCATTGACAATGAAACACAGAAATCGCATCGGAATTGAATATAAAAGGCACAATACCACTTAAGTACAAGAAGAGTGAGTCTCCTAAGAGTTTGTGGTTTGAGCGGCTCCTGGGAGACCAGTATTGGATTCCGATGCACCAGTGCAGGTTTACTGTATCCCTTGGACCTTCACATTGACGATGACACACAGAAATCGCATCGGAATTGAATATAAAATGCACAGTGCCGACTTAAGTACAAGAAGAGTGAGTCTCCTAAGAGTTTGTGGTTTGAGCGGCTCCTGGGAGACCAGTATTGGATTGCGATGCACCAGTGCAGGTTTACTGTATCCCTTGGACCTTCACATTGACGATGAAACACAGAAATCGCATCGGAATTGAATATAAAAGGCACAGTGCCGACTTAAGTACAAGAAGAGTGAATCTTCTCAGAGTTTGTGCTTTGAGCGGCTCCTGGGAGACCAGTATTGGATTCCGATGCACCAGTGCAGGTTTACTCAATCCCTTGGACCTTCACATTGACGATGAAACACAGAAATCGCATCGGAATTGAATATAAAAGGCACAGTGCCGATTTAAGTACAAGAAGAGTGAATATTCTCAGAGTTTGTGCTTTGAGCGGCTCCTGGGAGACCAGTATTTTATTCCGATGCACCAGTGCAGTTTTACTCTATCCCTTGGACCATCCCATTGACAATGAAACACAGAAATCGCATCGGAATTGAATATAAAAGGCACAATACCACTTAAGTACAAGAAGAGTGAGTCTCCTAAGAGTTTGTGGTTTGAGCGGCTCCTGGGAGACCAGTATTGGATTCCGATGCACCAGTGCAGGTTTACTGTATCCTTTGGACCTTCACATTGACGATGAAACACAGAAATCGCATCGGAATTGAATATAAAAGGCACAGTGCTGACTTAAGTACAAGAAGAGTGAGTCTCCTAAGAGTTTGTGCTTTGAGCGGCTCCTGGGAGACCAGTATTGGATTCCGATGCACCAGTGCAGGTTTACTGTATCCCTTGGACCTTCACATTGACGATGAAACACAGAAATCGCATCGGAATTGAATATAAAAGGCACAGTGCTGACCTAAGTACAAGAAGAGTGAAACTCCTAAGAGTTTGTGCTTTGAGCGGCTCCTGGGAGACCAGTATTGGATTCCGATGCACCAGTGCAGGTTTACTGTATCCCTTGGACCTTCACATTGACGATGAAACACAGAAATCGCATCGGAATTGAATATAAAAGGCACAGTGCCGACTTAAGTACAAGAAGAGTGAATATTCTCAGAGTTTGTGCTTTGAGCGGCTCCTGGGAGACCGGTATTGGATTCCGATGCACCAGTGCAGTTTTACTCTATCCCTTGGACCTTCCCATGGACAATGAAACACAGAAATCGCATCGGAATTGAATATAAAAGGCACAATACCACTTAAGTACAAGAAGAGTGAGTCTCCTAAGAGTTTGTGGTTTGAGTGGCTCCTGGGAGACCAGTATTGGATTCCGATGCACCAGTGCAGGTTTACTGTATCCCTTGGACCTTCACATTGACGATGAAACACAGAAATCGCATCGGAATTGAATATAAAAGGCACAGTGCCGACTTAAGTACAAGAAGAGTGAGTCTCCTAAGAGTTTGTGGTTTGAGCGGCTCCTGGGAGACCAATATTAGATTCCGATGCACCAGTGCAGGTATACTGTATCCCTTGAACCTTCACATTGACGATGAAACACAGAAATCGCATCGGAATTGAATATCAAAAGCACAGTGCCGACTTAAGTACAAGAAGAGTGAGTCTCCTAAGAGTTTGTGGTTTGAGCGGCTCCTGGGAGACCAGTATTGGATTCCGATGCACCAGTGCAGGTTTACTGTATCCCTTGAACCTTCACATTGACGATGAAACACAGAAATCGCATCGGAATTGAATATCAAAGGCACAGTGCCGACTGAAGTACAAGAAGAGTGAGTCTCCTAAGAGTTTGTGGTCTGAGCGGCTCCTGGGAGACCAGTGTTGGATTCCGATGCACCAGTGCAGGTTAACTGTATCCCTTGGACCTTCACATTGACGATGAAACACAGAAATCGCATCGGAATTGAATATAAACGGCACAATACCGACTTAAGTACAAGAAGAGTGAGTCTCCTAACAGTTTGTGCTTTGAGCGGCTCCTGGTAGTTTAGTATTGAATTCCGATGCACCAGTGCAGGTTTACTGTATCCCTTGGACCTTCACATTGACGATGAAACACAGAAATCGCATCGGAATTGAATATAAAAGGCACAATGCCGACTTAAGTACAAGAAGAGTGAGTCTCCTAAGAGTTTGTGCTTTGAGCAGATCCTGCGAGACCAGTATTGGATTCCGATGCACCAGTGCAAGTTTACTGCATCCCTTGGACCTTCACATTGACGATGAAACACAGAAATCGCATCGGAATTGAATATAACAGGCACAGTGCCGACTTAAGTACAAGAAGAGTGAATATTCTCAGAGTTTGTGCTTTGAGCGGCTACTGGGAGACCAGTATTGGATTCCGATGCACCAGTGCAGTTTTACTCAATCCCTTGGACCATCCCATTGACAATGAAACACAGAAATCGCATCGGAATTGAATATAAAAGGCACAATACCACTTAAGTACAAGAAGAGTGAGTCTCCTAAGAATTTGTGGTTTGAGCGGCTCCTGGGAGACCAGTATTAGATTCCGATGCACCAGTGCAGGTTTACGGTATCCCTTGGACCTTCACATTGACGATGAAACACAGAAATCGCATCGAAATTGAATATAAAAGGCACAGTGCCGACTTAAGTACAAGAAGAGTGAATCTTCTCAGAGTTTGTGCTTTGAGCGGCTCCTGGGAGACCAGTATTGGATTCCGATGCACCAGTGCAGGTTTACTGTATCCCTTGGACCTTCACATTGACAATGAAACACAGAAATCGCATCGGAATTTTATATAAAAGGCACAATGCCGACTTAAGTACAAGAAGAGTGAGTCTCTTAAGAGTTTGTGCTTTGAGCGGATCCTGGGAGACCAGTATTGGATTCCGATGCACCAGTGCAGGTTTACTGTATCCCTTGGACCTTCACATTGACGATGAAACACAGAAATCGCATCGGAATTGAATATAAAAGGCACAGTGCCGACTTAAGTACAAGAAGAGTGAATCTTCTCAGAGTTTGTGCTTTGAGCGGCTCCTGGGAGACCAGTATTAGATTCCGATGCACCAGTGCAGGTTTACTCTATCCCTTGGACCTTCACATTGACGATGAAACACAGAAATCGCATCGGAATTTGTATATAAAAGGCACAATGCGCACTTAAGTACAAGAAGAGTGAATCTTCTAAGAGTTTGTGCTTTGAGCGGATCCTGGGAGACCAGTATTGGATTCCGATGCACCAGTGCAGGTTTACTGTATCCCTTGGACCTTCACATTGACGATGAAACACAGAAATCGCATCGGAATTGAATATAAAAGGCACAATGCCGACTTAAGTACAAGAAGAGTGAGTCTCCTAAGAGTTTGTGGTTTGAGCGGCTCCTGGGAGACCAGTATTGGATTCCGATGCACCAGTGCAGGTTTACTGTATCCCTTGGACCTTCACATTGACAATGAAACACAGAAATCGCATCGGAATTGAATATAAAAGGCACAGTGCCGACTTAAGTACAAGAAAAGTGAATCTTCTACGAGTTTGTGTTTGAGCGGCTCCTGGGAGACCAGTATTAGATTCCGATACACCAGTGCTGGTTTACTGTATCCCTTGGACCTTCACATTCACGATGAAACACAGAAATCGCATCGGAATCGAATATAAAAGGCACAGTGCCGACTTAAGTACAAGAAGAGTGATTCTTCTCAGAGTTTGTGCTTTGAGCGTCTCCTGGGAGACCAGTATTAGATTCCGATGCACCAGTGCAGGTTTACTGTATCCCTTGGACCGTCACATTGACAATGAAACACAGAAATCGCATCGGAATTGAATATAAAAGGCACAATGCCGACTTAAGTACAAGAAGAGTGAATCTTCTAAGGGTTTGTGCTTTGAGCGGCACCTGGGAGACCAGTATTGGATTCCGATGCACCAGTGCAGGTTTACTCTATCCCTTGGACCTTCACATTGACGATGAAACACAGAAATCGCATCGGAATTGAATATAAAAGGCACAGTGCCGACTTAAGTACAAGAAGAGTGAGTCTCTTAAGAGTTTGTGCTTTGAGCGGATCCTGGGAGACCAGTATTGGATTCCGATGCACCAGTGCAGATTTACTGTATCCCTTGGACCTTCACATTGACGATGAAACACAGAAATCGCATCGGAATTGTATATAAAAGGCCCAGTGCCGACTTAAGTACAAGAAGAGTGAATCTTCTACGTGATTGTGCTTAGGGCGGCTCCTGGGAGACCAGTATTGGATTCGGATGCACCAGTGCAGGTTTACTGTATCCCTTGGACCTTCACATTAACGATGAAACACAGAAATCGCATCGGAATTTGTATATAAAAGGCACAATGCCGACTTAAGTACAAGAAGAGTGAATCTTCTAAGAGTTTGTGCTTTGAGCGGATCCTGGGAGACCAGTATTGGATTCCGATGCACCAGTGCAGGTTTACTGTATCCCTTGGACCTTCACATTGACGATGAAATACAGAAATCGCATCGGAATTGAATATAAAAGGCACAATGCCGACTTAAGTACAAGAAGAGTGAGTCTCCTAAGAGTTTGTGCTTTGAGCGGCTCCTGGGAGACCAGTATTGGATTCCGATGCACCAGTGCAGGTTTACTGTATCCCTTGGCCCTTCACATTGACAATGAAACACAGAAATCGCATCGGAATTGAATATAAAAGGCACAGTGCCGACTTAAGTACAAGAAAAGTGAATCTTCTACGAGTTTGTGTTTGAGCGGCTCCTGGGAGGCCAGTATTAGATTCCGATGCACCAGTGCAGGTTTACTGTATCCCTTGGACCTTCACATTCCCGAAGAAACACAGAAATCGCATCGGAATCGATATAAAAGGCACAGTGCCGACTTAAGTACAAGAAGAGTGATTCTTCTCAGAGTTTGTGCTTTGAGCGGCTCCTGGGAGACCAGTATTAGATTCCGATGCACCAGTGCAGGTTTACTGTATCCCTTGGACCGTCACATTGACAATGAAACACAGAAATCGCATCGGAATTGAATATAAAAGGCACAATGCCGACTTAAGTACAACAAGAGTGAATCTTCTAAGGTTTTGTGCTTTGAGCGGCACCTGGGAGACCAGTATTGGATTCCGATGCACCAGTGCAGGTTTACTCTATCCCTTGGACCTTCACATTGACGATGAAACACAGAAATCGCATCGGAATTGAATATCAAAGGCACAATACCGACTTAAGTACAAGAAGAGTGAGTCTCCTAAGAGATTGTGGTTTGATCGGCTCCTGGGAGACCAGTATTGGATTCCGATGCACCAGTGCAGGTTTACTGTATCCCTTGGACCTTCACATTGACGATGAAACACAGAAATCGCATCGGAATTGAATATAATAGGCACAGTGCCGACTTAAGTACTAGAAGAGTGAGTCTCCTAAGAGTTTGTGGTTTGAGCGGCTCCTGGGAGACCAGTATTGGATTCCGATGCACCAGTGCATGTTTACTGTACCCCTTGGACCTTCACATTGACGATGAAACACAGAAATCGCATCGGAATTGAATATAAAAGGCATAATACCGACTTAAGTACAAGAAGAGTGAGTCTCCTAAGAGTTTGTGCTTTGAGCGGCTCCTGGGAGACCAGTATTGGATTCCGATGCACCAGTGCAGGTTTACTGTATCCATTGGACCTTCACATTGACGATGAAACACAGAAATCGCATCGGAATTGAATATAAAGGCACAATGCCGACTTAAGTACAAGAAGAGTGAGTCTCCTAAGAGTTTGTGTTTTGAGCAGATCCTGGGAGACCAGTATTGGATTCCGATGCACCAGTGCAGGTTTACTGTATCCCTTGGACCTTCACATTGACGATGAAACACAGAAATCGCATCGGAATTGAATATAAAAGGCACAGTGCCGACTTAAGTACAAGAAAAGTGAATCTTCTACGAGTTTGTGTTTGAGCGGCTCCTGGGAGACCAGTATTAGATTCCGATGCACCAGTGCAGGTTTACTGTATCCCTTGGACCTTCACATTCACGATGAATCACAGAAATCGCATCGGAATCGAATATAAAAGGCACAGTGCCGACTTAAGTACAAGAAGAGTGATTCTTCTCAGAGTTTGTGCTTTGAGCGGCTCCTGGGAGACCAGTATTAGATTCCGATGCACCAGTGCAGGTTTACTGTATCCCTTGGACCGTCACATTGACAATGAAACACAGAAATCGCATCGGAATTGAATATAAAAGGCACAATGCCGACTTAAGTACAAGAAGAGTGAATCTTCTAAGGGTTTGTGCTTTGAGCGGCACCTGGGAGACCAGTATTGGATTCCGATGCACCAGTGCAGGTTTACTCTATCCCTTGGACCTTCACATTGACGATGAAACACAGAAATCGCATCGGAGTTGAATATAAAAGCACAGTGCCGACTTAAGTACAAGAAGAGTGAGTCTCTTAAGAGTTTGTGCTTTGAGCGGATCCTGGGAGACCAGTATTGGATTCCGATGCACCAGTGCAGGTTTACTGTATCCCTTGGACCTTCACATTGACGATGAAACACAGAAATCGCATCGGAATTGAATATAAAAGGCCCAGTGCCGACTTAAGTACAAGAAGAGTGAATCTTCTACGAGTTTGTGCTTAGGGCGGCTCCTGGGAGACCAGTATTGGATTCGGATGCACCAGTGCAGGTTTACTGTATCCCTTGGACCTTCACATTAACGATGAAACACAGAAATCGCATCGGAATTTGTATATAAAAGGCACAATGCCGACTTAAGTACAAGAAGAGTGAATCTTCTAAGAGTTTGTGCTTTGAGCGGATCCTGGGAGACCAGTATTGGATTCCGATGCACCAGTGCAGGTTTACTGTATCCCTTGGACCTTCACATTGACGATGAAACACAGAAATCGCATCGGAATTGAATATAAAAGGCACAATGCCGACTTAAGTACAAGAAGAGTGAGTCTCCTAAGAGTTTGTGCTTTGAGCGGCTCCTGGGAGACCAGTATTGGATTCCGATGCACCAGTGCAGGTTTACTGTATCCCTTGGACCTTCACATTGACAATGAAACACAGAAATCGCATCGGAATTGAATATAAAAGGCACAGTGCCGACTTAAGTACAAGAAAAGTGAATCTTCTACGAGTTTGTGTTTGAGCGGCTCCTGGGAGACCAGTATTAGATTCCGATGCACCAGTGCAGGTTTACTGTATCCCTTGGACCTTCACATTCACGATGAAACACAGAAATCGCATCGGAATCGATATAAAAGGCACAGTGCCGACTTAAGTACAAGAAGAGTGATTCTTCTCAGAGTTTGTGCTTTGAGCGGCTCCTGGGAGACCAGTATTAGATTCCGATGCACCAGTGCAGGTTTACTGTATCCCTTGGACCGTCACATTGACAATGAAACACAGAAATCGCATCGGAATTGAATATAAAAGGCACAATGCCGACTTAAGTACAAGAAGAGTGAATCTTCTAAGGGTTTGTGCTTTGAGCGGCACCTGGGAGACCAGTATTGGATTCCGATGCACCAGTGCAGGTTTACTCTATCCCTTGGACCTTCACATTGACGATGAAACACAGAAATCGCATCGGAATTGAATATAAAAGGCACAATACCGACTTAAGTACAAGAAGAGTGAGTCTCCTAAGAGATTGTGGTTTGAGCGGCTCCTGGGAGACCAGTATTGGATTCCGATGCACCAGTGCAGGTTTACTGTATCCCTTGGACCTTCACATTGACGATGAAACACAGAAATCGCATCGGAATTGAATATAATAGGCACAGTGCCGACTTAAGTACTAGAAGAGTGAGTCTCCTAAGAGTTTGTGGTTTGAGCGGCTCCTGGGAGACCAGTATTGGATTCCGATGCACCAGTGCATGTTTACTGTACCCCTTGGACCTTCACATTGACGATGAAACACAGAAATCGCATCGGAATTGAATATAAAAGGCACAGTGCCGACTTAAGTACAATAAGAGTGAGTCTCCTAAGAGTTTGTGCTTTGAGCGGCTCCTGGGAAACCAGTATTGGATTCCGATTCACCAGTGCAGGTTTACTGTATCCCTTGGACCTTCACATTAATGATGAAACACAGAAATCGCATCGGAATTGAATATAAAAGGCATAATACCGACTTAAGTACAAGAAGAGTGAGTCTCCTAAGAGTTTGTGCTTTGAGCGGCTCCTGGGAGACCAGTATTGGATTCCGATGCACCAGTGCAGGTTTACTGTATCCCTTGGACCTTCACATTGACGATGAAACACAGAAATCGCATCGGAATTGAATATAAAGGCACAATGCCGACTTAAGTACAAGAAGAGTGAGTCTCCTAAGAGTTTGTGCTTTGAGCGGATCCTGGGAGACCAGTATTGGATTCCGATGCACCAGTGCTGGTTTACTGTATCCCTTGGACCTTCACATTGACGATGAAACACAGAAATCGCATCGGAATTTAATATAAAAGGCACAGTACCGACTTAAGTACAAGAAGATTGAATATTCTCAGAGTTTGTGCTTTGAGCGGCTCCTGGGAGACCAGTATTGGATTCCGATGCACCAGTGCAGTTTTACTCTATCCCTTGTACCTTCCCATTGACAATGAAACACAGAAATCGCATCTGAATTGAATATAAAAGGCACAATACCACTTAAGTACAAGAAGAGTGAGTCTCCTAAGAGTTTGTGGTTTGAGCGGCTCCTGGGAGACCAGTATTGGATTCCGATGCACCAGTGCAGGTTTACTGTACCCTTGGACCTTCACATTAAAGATGAAACACAGAAATCGCATCGGAATTGAATATAAAAGGCATAATACCGACTTAAGTACAAGAAGAGTGAGTCTCCTAAGAGTTTGTGCTTTGAGCGGCTCCTGGGAGACCAGTATTGGATTCCGATGCACCAGTGCAGGTTTACTGTATCCATTGGACCTTCACATTGACGATGAAACACAGAAATCGCATCGGAATTGAATATAAAGGCACAATGCCGACTTAAGTACAAGAAGAGTGAGTCTCCTAAGAGTTTGTGTTTTGAGCGGATCCTGGGAGACCAGTATTGGATTCCGATGCACCAGTGCAGGTTTACTGTATCCCTTGGACCTTCACATTGACGATGAAACACAGAAATCGCATCGGAATTGAATATAAAAGGCACAGTGCCGACTTAAGTACAAGAAAAGTGAAGCTTCTACGAGTTTGTGTTTGAGCGGCTCCTGGGAGACCAGTATTAGATTCCGATGCACCAGTGCAGGTTTACTGTATCCCTTGGACCTTCACATTGACGATGAAACACAGAAATCGCATCGGAATTGTATATAAAAGGCCCAGTGCCGACTTAAGTACAAGAAGAGTGAATCTTCTACGTGATTGTGCTTAGGGCGGCTCCTGGGAGACCAGTATTGGATTCGGATGCACCAGTGCAGGTTTACTGTATCCCTTGGACCTTCACATTAACGATGAAACACAGAAATCGCATCGGAATTTGTATATAAAAGGCACAATGCCGACTTAAGTACAAGAAGAGTGAATCTTCTAAGAGTTTGTGCTTTGAGCGGATCCTGGGAGACCAGTATTGGATTCCGATGCACCAGTGCAGGTTTACTGTATCCCTTGGACCTTCACATTGACGATGAAATACAGAAATCGCATCGGAATTGAATATAAAAGGCACAATGCCGACTTAAGTACAAGAAGAGTGAGTCTCCTAAGAGTTTGTGCTTTGAGCGGCTCCTGGGAGACCAGTATTGGATTCCGATGCACCAGTGCAGGTTTACTGTATCCCTTGGCCCTTCACATTGACAATGAAACACAGAAATCGCATCGGAATTGAATATAAAAGGCACAGTGCCGACTTAAGTACAAGAAAAGTGAATCTTCTACGAGTTTGTGTTTGAGCGGCTCCTGGGAGGCCAGTATTAGATTCCGATGCACCAGTGCAGGTTTACTGTATCCCTTGGACCTTCACATTCCCGAAGAAACACAGAAATCGCATCGGAATCGATATAAAAGGCACAGTGCCGACTTAAGTACAAGAAGAGTGATTCTTCTCAGAGTTTGTGCTTTGAGCGGCTCCTGGGAGACCAGTATTAGATTCCGATGCACCAGTGCAGGTTTACTGTATCCCTTGGACCGTCACATTGACAATGAAACACAGAAATCGCATCGGAATTGAATATAAAAGGCACAATGCCGACTTAAGTACAACAAGAGTGAATCTTCTAAGGTTTTGTGCTTTGAGCGGCACCTGGGAGACCAGTATTGGATTCCGATGCACCAGTGCAGGTTTACTCTATCCCTTGGACCTTCACATTGACGATGAAACACAGAAATCGCATCGGAATTGAATATCAAAGGCACAATACCGACTTAAGTACAAGAAGAGTGAGTCTCCTAAGAGATTGTGGTTTGATCGGCTCCTGGGAGACCAGTATTGGATTCCGATGCACCAGTGCAGGTTTACTGTATCCCTTGGACCTTCACATTGACGATGAAACACAGAAATCGCATCGGAATTGAATATAATAGGCACAGTGCCGACTTAAGTACTAGAAGAGTGAGTCTCCTAAGAGTTTGTGGTTTGAGCGGCTCCTGGGAGACCAGTATTGGATTCCGATGCACCAGTGCATGTTTACTGTACCCCTTGGACCTTCACATTGACGATGAAACACAGAAATCGCATCGGAATTGAATATAAAAGGCATAATACCGACTTAAGTACAAGAAGAGTGAGTCTCCTAAGAGTTTGTGCTTTGAGCGGCTCCTGGGAGACCAGTATTGGATTCCGATGCACCAGTGCAGGTTTACTGTATCCATTGGACCTTCACATTGACGATGAAACACAGAAATCGCATCGGAATTGAATATAAAGGCACAATGCCGACTTAAGTACAAGAAGAGTGAGTCTCCTAAGAGTTTGTGTTTTGAGCAGATCCTGGGAGACCAGTATTGGATTCCGATGCACCAGTGCAGGTTTACTGTATCCCTTGGACCTTCACATTGACGATGAAACACAGAAATCGCATCGGAATTGAATATAAAAGGCACAGTGCCGACTTAAGTACAAGAAAAGTGAATCTTCTACGAGTTTGTGTTTGAGCGGCTCCTGGGAGACCAGTATTAGATTCCGATGCACCAGTGCAGGTTTACTGTATCCCTTGGACCTTCACATTCACGATGAATCACAGAAATCGCATCGGAATCGAATATAAAAGGCACAGTGCCGACTTAAGTACAAGAAGAGTGATTCTTCTCAGAGTTTGTGCTTTGAGCGGCTCCTGGGAGACCAGTATTAGATTCCGATGCACCAGTGCAGGTTTACTGTATCCCTTGGACCGTCACATTGACAATGAAACACAGAAATCGCATCGGAATTGAATATAAAAGGCACAATGCCGACTTAAGTACAAGAAGAGTGAATCTTCTAAGGGTTTGTGCTTTGAGCGGCACCTGGGAGACCAGTATTGGATTCCGATGCACCAGTGCAGGTTTACTCTATCCCTTGGACCTTCACATTGACGATGAAACACAGAAATCGCATCGGAGTTGAATATAAAAGCACAGTGCCGACTTAAGTACAAGAAGAGTGAGTCTCTTAAGAGTTTGTGCTTTGAGCGGATCCTGGGAGACCAGTATTGGATTCCGATGCACCAGTGCAGGTTTACTGTATCCCTTGGACCTTCACATTGACGATGAAACACAGAAATCGCATCGGAATTGAATATAAAAGGCCCAGTGCCGACTTAAGTACAAGAAGAGTGAATCTTCTACGAGTTTGTGCTTAGGGCGGCTCCTGGGAGACCAGTATTGGATTCGGATGCACCAGTGCAGGTTTACTGTATCCCTTGGACCTTCACATTAACGATGAAACACAGAAATCGCATCGGAATTTGTATATAAAAGGCACAATGCCGACTTAAGTACAAGAAGAGTGAATCTTCTAAGAGTTTGTGCTTTGAGCGGATCCTGGGAGACCAGTATTGGATTCCGATGCACCAGTGCAGGTTTACTGTATCCCTTGGACCTTCACATTGACGATGAAACACAGAAATCGCATCGGAATTGAATATAAAAGGCACAATGCCGACTTAAGTACAAGAAGAGTGAGTCTCCTAAGAGTTTGTGCTTTGAGCGGCTCCTGGGAGACCAGTATTGGATTCCGATGCACCAGTGCAGGTTTACTGTATCCCTTGGACCTTCACATTGACAATGAAACACAGAAATCGCATCGGAATTGAATATAAAAGGCACAGTGCCGACTTAAGTACAAGAAAAGTGAATCTTCTACGAGTTTGTGTTTGAGCGGCTCCTGGGAGACCAGTATTAGATTCCGATGCACCAGTGCAGGTTTACTGTATCCCTTGGACCTTCACATTCACGATGAAACACAGAAATCGCATCGGAATCGATATAAAAGGCACAGTGCCGACTTAAGTACAAGAAGAGTGATTCTTCTCAGAGTTTGTGCTTTGAGCGGCTCCTGGGAGACCAGTATTAGATTCCGATGCACCAGTGCAGGTTTACTGTATCCCTTGGACCGTCACATTGACAATGAAACACAGAAATCGCATCGGAATTGAATATAAAAGGCACAATGCCGACTTAAGTACAAGAAGAGTGAATCTTCTAAGGGTTTGTGCTTTGAGCGGCACCTGGGAGACCAGTATTGGATTCCGATGCACCAGTGCAGGTTTACTCTATCCCTTGGACCTTCACATTGACGATGAAACACAGAAATCGCATCGGAATTGAATATAAAAGGCACAATACCGACTTAAGTACAAGAAGAGTGAGTCTCCTAAGAGATTGTGGTTTGAGCGGCTCCTGGGAGACCAGTATTGGATTCCGATGCACCAGTGCAGGTTTACTGTATCCCTTGGACCTTCACATTGACGATGAAACACAGAAATCGCATCGGAATTGAATATAATAGGCACAGTGCCGACTTAAGTACTAGAAGAGTGAGTCTCCTAAGAGTTTGTGGTTTGAGCGGCTCCTGGGAGACCAGTATTGGATTCCGATGCACCAGTGCATGTTTACTGTACCCCTTGGACCTTCACATTGACGATGAAACACAGAAATCGCATCGGAATTGAATATAAAAGGCACAGTGCCGACTTAAGTACAATAAGAGTGAGTCTCCTAAGAGTTTGTGCTTTGAGCGGCTCCTGGGAAACCAGTATTGGATTCCGATTCACCAGTGCAGGTTTACTGTATCCCTTGGACCTTCACATTAATGATGAAACACAGAAATCGCATCGGAATTGAATATAAAAGGCATAATACCGACTTAAGTACAAGAAGAGTGAGTCTCCTAAGAGTTTGTGCTTTGAGCGGCTCCTGGGAGACCAGTATTGGATTCCGATGCACCAGTGCAGGTTTACTGTATCCCTTGGACCTTCACATTGACGATGAAACACAGAAATCGCATCGGAATTGAATATAAAGGCACAATGCCGACTTAAGTACAAGAAGAGTGAGTCTCCTAAGAGTTTGTGCTTTGAGCGGATCCTGGGAGACCAGTATTGGATTCCGATGCACCAGTGCTGGTTTACTGTATCCCTTGGACCTTCACATTGACGATGAAACACAGAAATCGCATCGGAATTTAATATAAAAGGCACAGTACCGACTTAAGTACAAGAAGATTGAATATTCTCAGAGTTTGTGCTTTGAGCGGCTCCTGGGAGACCAGTATTGGATTCCGATGCACCAGTGCAGTTTTACTCTATCCCTTGGACCTTCCCATTGACAATGAAACACAGAAATCGCATCTGAATTGAATATAAAAGGCACAATACCACTTAAGTACAAGAAGAGTGAGTCTCCTAAGAGTTTGTGGTTTGAGCGGCTCCTGGGAGACCAGTATTGGATTCCGATGCACCAGTGCAGGTTTACTGTACCCTTGGACCTTCACATTAAAGATGAAACACAGAAATCGCATCGGAATTGAATATAAAAGGCATAATACCGACTTAAGTACAAGAAGAGTGAGTCTCCTAAGAGTTTGTGCTTTGAGCGGCTCCTGGGAGACCAGTATTGGATTCCGATGCACCAGTGCAGGTTTACTGTATCCATTGGACCTTCACATTGACGATGAAACACAGAAATCGCATCGGAATTGAATATAAAGGCACAATGCCGACTTAAGTACAAGAAGAGTGAGTCTCCTAAGAGTTTGTGTTTTGAGCGGATCCTGGGAGACCAGTATTGGATTCCGATGCACCAGTGCAGGTTTACTGTATCCCTTGGACCTTCACATTGACGATGAAACACAGAAATCGCATCGGAATTGAATATAAAAGGCACAGTGCCGACTTAAGTACAAGAAAAGTGAAGCTTCTACGAGTTTGTGTTTGAGCGGCTCCTGGGAGACCAGTATTAGATTCCGATGCACCAGTGCAGGTTTACTGTATCCCTTGGACCTTCACATTCACGATGAATCACAGAAATCGCATCGGAATCGAATATAAAAGGCACAGTGCCGACTTAAGTACAAGAAGAGTGATTCTTCTCAGAGTTTGTGCTTTGAGCGGCTCCTGGGAGACCAGTATTAGATTCCGATGCACCAGTGCAGGTTTACTGTATCCCTTGGACCGTCACATTGACAATGAAACACAGAAATCGCATCGGAATTGAATATAAAAGGCCCAGTGCCGACTTAAGTACAAGAAGAGTGAATCTTCTACGAGTTTGTGCTTAGGGCGGCTCCTGGGAGACCAGTATTGGATTCGGATGCACCAGTGCAGGTTTACTGTATCCCTTGGACCTTCACATTAACGATGAAACACAGAAATCGCATCGGAATTTGTATATAAAAGGCACAATGCCGACTTAAGTACAAGAAGAGTGAATCTTCTAAGAGTTTGTGTTTTGAGCGGATCCTGGGAGACCAGTATTGGATTCCGATGCACCAGTGCAGGTTTACTGTATCCCTTGGACCTTCACATTGACGATGAAACACAGAAATCGCATCGGAATTGAATATAAAAGGCACAATGCCGACTTAAGTACAAGAAGAGTGAGTCTCCTAAGAGTTTGTGCTTTGAGCGGCTCCTGGGAGACCAGTATTGGATTCCGATGCACCAGTGCAGGTTTACTGTATCCCTTGGACCTTCACATTGACAATGAAACACAGAAATCGCATCGGAATTGAATATAAAAGGCACAGTGCCGACTTAAGTACAAGAAAAGTGAATCTTCTACGAGTTTGTGTTTGAGCGGCTCCTGGGAGACCAGTATTAGATTCCGATGCACCAGTGCAGGTTTACTGTATCCCTTGGACCTTCACATTCACGATGAAACACAGAAATCGCATCGGAATCGATATAAAAGGCACAGTGCCGACTTAAGTACAAGAAGAGTGATTCTTCTCAGAGTTTGTGCTTTGAGCGGCTCCTGGGAGACCAGTATTAGATTCCGATGCACCAGTGCAGGTTTACTGTATCCCTTGGACCGTCACATTGACAATGAAACACAGAAATCGCATCGGAATTGAATATAAAAGGCACAATGCCGACTTAAGTACAAGAAGAGTGAATCTTCTAAGGGTTTGTGCTTTGAGCGGCACCTGGGAGACCAGTATTAGATTCCGATGCACCAGTGCAGGTTTACTCTATCCCTTGGACCTTCACATTGACGATGAAACACAGAAATCGCATCGGAATTGAATATAAAAGGCACAATACCGACTTAAGTACAAGAAGAGTGAGTCTCCTAAGAGATTGTGGTTTGAGCGGCTCCTGGGAGACCAGTATTGGATTCCGATGCACCAGTGCAGGTTTACTGTATCCCTTGGACCTTCACATTGACGATGAAACACAGAAATCGCTTCGGAATTGAATATAATAGGCACAGTGCCGACTTAAGTACTAGAAGAGTGAGTCTCCTAAGAGTTTGTGGTTTGAGCGGCTCCTGGGAGACCAGTATTGGATTCCGATGCACCAGTGCATGTTTACTGTACCCCTTGGACCTTCACATTGACGATGAAACACAGAAATCGCATCGGAATTGAATATAAAAGGCACAGTGCCGACTTAAGTACAATAAGAGTGAGTCTCCTAAGAGTTTGTGCTTTGAGCGGCTCCTGGGAAACGAGCATTGGATTCCGATTCACCAGTGCAGGTTTACTGTATCCCTTGGACCTTCACATTCACGATGAATCACAGAAATCGCATCGGAATCGAATATAAAAGGCACAGTGCCGACTTAAGTACAAGAAGAGTGATTCTTCTCAGAGTTTGTGCTTTGAGCGGCTCCTGGGAGACCAGTATTAGATTCCGATGCACCAGTGCAGGTTTACTGTATCCCTTGGACCGTCACATTGACAATGAAACACAGAAATCGCATCGGAATTGAATATAAAAGGCACAATGCCGACTTAAGTACAAGAAGAGTGAATCTTCTAAGGGTTTGTGCTTTGAGCGGCACCTGGGAGACCAGTATTGGATTCCGATGCACCAGTGCAGGTTTACTCTATCCCTTGGACCTTCACATTGACGATGAAACACAGAAATCGCATCGGAGTTGAATATAAAAGCACAGTGCCGACTTAAGTACAAGAAGAGTGAGTCTCTTAAGAGTTTGTGCTTTGAGCGGATCCTGGGAGACCAGTATTGGATTCCGATGCACCAGTGCAGGTTTACTGTATCCCTTGGACCTTCACATTGACGATGAAACACAGAAATCGCATCGGAATTGAATATAAAAGGCCCAGTGCCGACTTAAGTACAAGAAGAGTGAATCTTCTACGAGTTTGTGCTTAGGGCGGCTCCTGGGAGACCAGTATTGGATTCGGATGCACCAGTGCAGGTTTACTGTATCCCTTGGACCTTCACATTAACGATGAAACACAGAAATCGCATCGGAATTTGTATATAAAAGGCACAATGCCGACTTAAGTACAAGAAGAGTGAATCTTCTAAGAGTTTGTGCTTTGAGCGGATCCTGGGAGACCAGTATTGGATTCCGATGCACCAGTGCAGGTTTACTGTATCCCTTGGACCTTCACATTGACGATGAAACACAGAAATCGCATCGGAATTGAATATAAAAGGCACAATGCCGACTTAAGTACAAGAAGAGTGAGTCTCCTAAGAGTTTGTGCTTTGAGCGGCTCCTGGGAGACCAGTATTGGATTCCGATGCACCAGTGCAGGTTTACTGTATCCCTTGGACCTTCACATTGACAATGAAACACAGAAATCGCATCGGAATTGAATATAAAAGGCACAGTGCCGACTTAAGTACAAGAAAAGTGAATCTTCTACGAGTTTGTGTTTGAGCGGCTCCTGGGAGACCAGTATTAGATTCCGATGCACCAGTGCAGGTTTACTGTATCCCTTGGACCTTCACATTCACGATGAAACACAGAAATCGCATCGGAATCGATATAAAAGGCACAGTGCCGACTTAAGTACAAGAAGAGTGATTCTTCTCAGAGTTTGTGCTTTGAGCGGCTCCTGGGAGACCAGTATTAGATTCCGATGCACCAGTGCAGGTTTACTGTATCCCTTGGACCGTCACATTGACAATGAAACACAGAAATCGCATCGGAATTGAATATAAAAGGCACAATGCCGACTTAAGTACAAGAAGAGTGAATCTTCTAAGGGTTTGTGCTTTGAGCGGCACCTGGGAGACCAGTATTGGATTCCGATGCACCAGTGCAGGTTTACTCTATCCCTTGGACCTTCACATTGACGATGAAACACAGAAATCGCATCGGAATTGAATATAAAAGGCACAATACCGACTTAAGTACAAGAAGAGTGAGTCTCCTAAGAGATTGTGGTTTGAGCGGCTCCTGGGAGACCAGTATTGGATTCCGATGCACCAGTGCAGGTTTACTGTATCCCTTGGACCTTCACATTGACGATGAAACACAGAAATCGCATCGGAATTGAATATAATAGGCACAGTGCCGACTTAAGTACTAGAAGAGTGAGTCTCCTAAGAGTTTGTGGTTTGAGCGGCTCCTGGGAGACCAGTATTGGATTCCGATGCACCAGTGCATGTTTACTGTACCCCTTGGACCTTCACATTGACGATGAAACACAGAAATCGCATCGGAATTGAATATAAAAGGCACAGTGCCGACTTAAGTACAATAAGAGTGAGTCTCCTAAGAGTTTGTGCTTTGAGCGGCTCCTGGGAAACCAGTATTGGATTCCGATTCACCAGTGCAGGTTTACTGTATCCCTTGGACCTTCACATTAATGATGAAACACAGAAATCGCATCGGAATTGAATATAAAAGGCATAATACCGACTTAAGTACAAGAAGAGTGAGTCTCCTAAGAGTTTGTGCTTTGAGCGGCTCCTGGGAGACCAGTATTGGATTCCGATGCACCAGTGCAGGTTTACTGTATCCCTTGGACCTTCACATTGACGATGAAACACAGAAATCGCATCGGAATTGAATATAAAGGCACAATGCCGACTTAAGTACAAGAAGAGTGAGTCTCCTAAGAGTTTGTGCTTTGAGCGGATCCTGGGAGACCAGTATTGGATTCCGATGCACCAGTGCTGGTTTACTGTATCCCTTGGACCTTCACATTGACGATGAAACACAGAAATCGCATCGGAATTTAATATAAAAGGCACAGTACCGACTTAAGTACAAGAAGATTGAATATTCTCAGAGTTTGTGCTTTGAGCGGCTCCTGGGAGACCAGTATTGGATTCCGATGCACCAGTGCAGGTTTACTCTATCCCTTGGACCTTCACATTGACGATGAAACACAGAAATCGCATCGGAATTGAATATAAAAGGCACAATGCCGACTTAAGTACAAGAAGAGTGAGGCTCCTAAGAGTTTGTGGTTTGAGCGGCTCCTGGGAGACCAGTATTGGATTCCGATGCACCAGTGCAGGTTTACTCTATCCCTTGGACCTTCCCATTGACAATGAAACACAGAAATCGCATCTGAATTGAATATAAAAGGCACAATACCACTTAAGTACAAGAAGAGTGAGTCTCCTAAGAGTTTGTGGTTTGAGCGGCTCCTGGGAGACCAGTATTGGATTCCGATGCACCAGTGCAGGTTTACTGTATCCATTGGACCTTCACATTGACGATGAAACACAGAAATCGCATCGGAATTGAATATAAAGGCACAATGCCGACTTAAGTACAAGAAGAGTGAGTCTCCTAAGAGTTTGTGGTTTGAGCGGCTCCTGGGAGACCAGTATTGGATTCCGATGCACCAGTGCAGGTTTACTGTATCCCTTGGACCTTCACATTCACGATGAATCACAGAAATCGCATCGGAATCGAATATAAAAGGCACAGTGCCGACTTAAGTACAAGAAGAGTGATTCTTCTCAGAGTTTGTGCTTTGAGCGGCTCCTGGGAGACCAGTATTAGATTCCGATGCACCAGTGCAGGTTTACTGTATCCCTTGGACCGTCACATTGACAATGAAACACAGAAATCGCATCGGAATTGAATATAAAAGGCCCAGTGCCGACTTAAGTACAAGAAGAGTGAATCTTCTACGAGTTTGTGCTTAGGGCGGCTCCTGGGAGACCAGTATTGGATTCGGATGCACCAGTGCAGGTTTACTGTATCCCTTGGACCTTCACATTAACGATGAAACACAGAAATCGCATCGGAATTTGTATATAAAAGGCACAATGCCGACTTAAGTACAAGAAGAGTGAATCTTCTAAGAGTTTGTGTTTTGAGCGGATCCTGGGAGACCAGTATTGGATTCCGATGCACCAGTGCAGGTTTACTGTATCCCTTGGACCTTCACATTGACGATGAAACACAGAAATCGCATCGGAATTGAATATAAAAGGCACAATGCCGACTTAAGTACAAGAAGAGTGAGTCTCCTAAGAGTTTGTGCTTTGAGCGGCTCCTGGGAGACCAGTATTGGATTCCGATGCACCAGTGCAGGTTTACTGTATCCCTTGGACCTTCACATTGACAATGAAACACAGAAATCGCATCGGAATTGAATATAAAAGGCACAGTGCCGACTTAAGTACAAGAAAAGTGAATCTTCTACGAGTTTGTGTTTGAGCGGCTCCTGGGAGACCAGTATTAGATTCCGATGCACCAGAGCAGGTTTACTGTATCCCTTGGACCTTCACATTCACGATGAAACACAGAAATCGCATCGGAATCGATATAAAAGGCACAGTGCCGACTTAAGTACAAGAAGAGTGATTCTTCTCAGAGTTTGTGCTTTGAGCGGCTCCTGGGAGACCAGTATTAGATTCCGATGCACCAGTGCAGGTTTACTGTATCCCTTGGACCGTCACATTGACAATGAAACACAGAAATCGCATCGGAATTGAATATAAAAGGCACAATGCCGACTTAAGTACAAGAAGAGTGAATCTTCTAAGGGTTTGTGCTTTGAGCGGCACCTGGGAGACCAGTATTAGATTCCTATGCACCAGTGCAGGTTTACTCTATCCCTTGGACCTTCACATTGACGATGAAACACAGAAATCGCATCGGAATTGAATATAAAAGGCACAATACCGACTTAAGTACAAGAAGAGTGAGTCTCCTAAGAGATTGTGGTTTGAGCGGCTCCTGGGAGACCAGTATTGGATTCCGATGCACCAGTGCAGGTTTACTGTATCCCTTGGACCTTCACATTGACGATGAAACACAGAAATCGCTTCGGAATTGAATATAATAGGCACAGTGCCGACTTAAGTACTAGAAGAGTGAGTCTCCTAAGAGTTTGTGGTTTGAGCGGCTCCTGGGAGACCAGTATTGGATTCCGATGCACCAGTGCATGTTTACTGTACCCCTTGGACCTTCACATTGACGATGAAACACAGAAATCGCATCGGAATTGAATATAAAAGGCACAGTGCCGACTTAAGTACAATAAGAGTGAGTCTCCTAAGAGTTTGTGCTTTGAGCGGCTCCTGGGAAACGAGCATTGGATTCCGATTCACCAGTGCAGGTTTACTGTATCCCTTGGACCTTCACATTAAAGATGAAACACAGAAATCGCATCGGAATTGAATATAAAAGGCATAATACCGACTTAAGTACAAGAAGAGTGAGTCTCCTAAGAGTTTGTGCTTTGAGCGGCTCCTGGGAGACCAGTATTGGATTCCGATGCACCAGTGCAGGTTTACTGTATCCCTTGGACCTTCACATTGACGATGAAACACAGAAATCGCATCGGAATTGAATATAAAGGCACAATGCCGACTTAAGTACAAGAAGAGTGAGTCTCCTAAGAGTTTGTGCTTTGAGCGGATCCTGGGAGACCAGTATTGGATTCCGATGCACCAGTGCAGGTTTACTGTATCCCTTGGACCTTCACATTGACGATGAAACACAGAAATCGCATCGGAATTGAATATAAAAGGCACAGTGCCGACTTAAGTACAAGAAGAGTGATTCTCCTAAGAGTTTGTGGTTTGAGCGGCTCCTGGGAGACCAGTATTGGTTTCCGATGCACCAGTGCAGGTTTACTGTATCCCTTGGACCTTCACATTGACGATGAAACACAGAAATCGCATCGGAATTGAATATAAAAGGCACAGTGCCGACTTAAGTACAAGAAGAGTGAGTCTCCTAAGAGTTTGTGGTTTGAGCGGCTCCTGGGAGACCAGTATTGGATTCCGATGCACCAGTGCAGGTTTACTCTATCCCTTGGACCTTCACATTGACGATGAAACACAGAAATCGCATCGGAATTGAATATAAAAGGCACAATGCCGACTTAAGTACAAGAAGAGTGAGGCTCCTAAGAGTTTGTGGTTTGAGCGGCTCCTGGGAGACCAGTATTGGATTCCGATGCACCAGTGCAGGTTTACTCTATCCCTTGGACCTTCCCATTGACAATGAAACACAGAAATCGCATCTGAATTGAATATAAAAGGCACAATACCACTTAAGTACAAGAAGAGTGAGTCTCCTAAGAGTTTGTGGTTTGAGCGGCTCCTGGGAGACCAGTATTGGATTCCGATGCACCAGTGCAGGTTTACTGTATCCCTTGGACCTTCACATTGACGATGAAACACAGAAATCGCATCGGAATTGAATATAAAAGGCACAGTGCCGACTTAAGTACAAGAAGAGTGATTCTCCTAAGAGTTTGTGGTTTGAGCGGCTCCTGGGAGACCAGTATTGGATTCCGATGCACCAGTGCAGGTTTACTGTATCCCTTGGACCTTCACATTGACGATGAAACACAGAAATCGCATCGGAATTGAATATAAAAGGCACAGTGCCGACTTAAGTACAAGAAGAGTGAGTCTCCTAAGAGTTTGTGGTTTGAGCGGCTCCTGGGAGACCAGTATTGGATTCCGATGCACCAGTGCAGGTTTACTCTATCCCTTGGACCTTCACATTGACGATGAAACACAGAAATCGCATCGGAATTGAATATAAAAGGCACAATGCCGACTTAAGTACAAGAAGAGTGAGGCTCCTAAGAGTTTGTGGTTTGAGCGGCTCCTGGGAGACCAGTATTAGATTCCGATGCACCAGTGCAGGTTTACTGTATCCCTTGGACCTTCACATTGACGATGAAACACAGAAATCGAATCGGAATTGAATATCAAAGGCACAGTGCCAACTTAAGTACAAGAAGAGTGAGTCTCCTAAGAGTTTGTGGTTTGAGCGGCTCCTGGGAGACCAGTATTGGATTCCGATGCACCAGTGCAGGTTTACTGTATCCCTTGAACATTCACATTGACGATGAAACACAGAAATCGCATCGGAATTGAATATCAAAGGTACAGTGCCGACTTAAGTACAAGAAGAGTGAGTCTCCTAAGAGTTTGTGCTTTGAGCGGCTCCTGGGAGACCAGTATTGGATCCCGATGCACCAGTGCAGGTTTACTATGTCCCTTGGACCTTCACATTGACGATGAAACACAGAAATCGCATCGGAATTGAATATAAAAGGCACAATACCACTTAAGTACAAGAAGAGTGAGTCTCCTAAGAGTTTGTGGTTTGAGCGGCTCCTGGGAGACCAGTATTGGATTCCGATGCACCAGTGCAGGTTTACTGTATCCCTTGGACCTTCACATTGACGATGAAACACAGAAATCGCATCGGAATTGAATATAAAAAGCACAGTGCCGACTTAAGTACAAGAAGAGTGAATATTCTCAGAGTTTGTGCCTTGAGCGGCTCCTGGGAGACCAGTATTGGATTCCGATGCACCAGTGCAGTTTTACTCTATCCCTTGGACCTTCCCATCGACAATGAAGCACAGAAATTGCATCGGAATTGAATATAAAAGGCACAATACCACTTAAGTACAAGAAGAGTGAGTCTCCTAAGAGTTTGTGGTTTGAGCGGCTCCTGGGAGACCAGTATTGGATTCCGATGCACCAGTGCAGGTTTACTGTATCCCTTGGACCTTCACATTGACGATGAAACACAGAAATCGCATCGGAATTGAATATAAAAGGCACAGTGCTGACTTAAGTACAAGAAGAGTGAGTCTCCTAAGAGTTTGTGCTTTGAGCGGCTCCTGGGAGACCAGTATTGCATTCCGATGCACCAGTGCCGGTTTACCGTATCCCTTGGACCTTCACATTGACGATGAAACACAGAAATCGCATCGGAATTGAATATAAAAGGCACAGTGCCGACTTAAGTACAAGAAGAGTGAATATTCTCAGAGTTTGTGCTTTGAGCGGCTCCTCGGAGACCAGTATTGGATTCCGATGCACCAGTGCAGTTTTAGTCTATCCCTTGGACCTTCCCATTGACAATGAAACACAGAAATCGCATCGGAATTGAATATAAAAGGCACAGTGCTGACCTAAGTACAAGAAGAGTGAGTCTCCTAAGAGTTTGTGCCTTGAGCGGCTCCTGGGAGACCAGTATTGGATTCCGATGCACCAGTGCAGGTTTACTGTATCCCTTGGACCTTCACATTGACGATGAAACACAGAAATCGCATCGGAATTGAATATAAAACGCACAGTGCCGACTTAAGTACAAGAAGAGTGAATATTCTCAGAGTTTGTGCTTTGAGCGGCTCCTGGGAGACCAGTATAGGATTCCGATGCACCAGTGCAGTTTTACTCTATCCCTTGAACCTTCCCATTGACAATGAAACACAGAAATCGCATCGGAATTGAATATAAAAGGCACAATACCACTTAAGTACAAGAAGAGTGAGTCTCCTAAGAGTTTGTGGTTTGAGCGGCTCCTGGGAGACCAGTATTGGATTCCGATGCACCACTGCAGGTTTACTGTATCCCTTAGACCTTCACATTGACGATGACACACAGAAATCGCATCGGAATTGAATATAAAAGGCACAGTGCCGACTTAAGTACAAGAAGAGTGAGTCTCCTAAGAGTTTGTGGTTTGAGCGGCTCCTGGGAGACCAGTATTGGATTGCGATGCACCAGTGCAGGTTTACTGTATCCCTTGGACCTTCACATTGACGATGAAACACAGAAATCGCATCGGAATTGAATATAAAAGGCACAGTGCCGACTTAAGTACAAGAAGAGTGAATCTTCTCAGAGTTTGTGCTTTGAGCGGCTCCTGGGAGACCAGTATTGGATTCCGATGCACCAGTGCAGGTTTACTCTATCCCTTGGACCTTCACATTGACGATGAAACACAGAAATCGCATCGGAATTGAATATAAAAGGCACAGTGCTGACTTAAGTACAAGAAGAGTGAATCTTCTCAGAGTTTGTGCTTTGAGCGGCTCCTGGGAGACCAGTATTGGATTCCGATGCACCAGTGCAGGTTTACTATATCCCTTGGACCTTCACATTGACGATGAAACACAGAAATCGCATCGGAATTGAATATAAAAGGCACAATACCACTTAAGTACAAGAAGAGTGAGTCTCCTAAGAGTTTGTGGTTTGAGCGGCTCCTGGGAGACCAGTATTGGATTCCGATGCACCAGTGCAGATTTACTGTATCCCTTGGACCTTCACATTGACGATGAAACACAGAAATCGCATCGGAATTGAATATAAAAGGCACAGTGCCGACTTAAGTACAAGAAGAGTGAGTGTCCTAAGAGTTTGTGGTTTGAGCGGCTCCTGGGAGACCAGTATTGGATTCCGATGCACCAGTGCAGGTTTACTGTATCCCTTGGACCTTCACATTGACGATGAAACACAGAAATCGCATCGGAATTGAATATAAAAGGCACAGTGCTGACTTAAGTACAAGAAGAGTGAGTCTCCTAAGAGTTTGTGCTTTGAGCGGCTCCTGGGAGACCAGTATTGGATTCCGATGCACCAGTGCAGGTTTACTGTATCCCTTGGACCTTTACATTGACGATGAAACACAGAAATCGCATCGGAATTGAATATAAAAGGCACAGTGCTGACCTAAGTACAAGAAGAGTGAAACTCCTAAGAGTTTGTGCTTTGAGCGGCTCCTGGGAGACCAGTATTGGATTCCGATGCACCAGTGCAGGTTTACTGTATCCCTTGGACCTTCACATTGACGATGAAACACAGAAATCGCATCGGAATTGAATATAAAAGGCACAGTGCCGACTTAAGTACAAGAGGAGTGAATATTCTCAGAGTTTGTGCTTTGAGCGGCTCCTGGGAGACCGGTATTGGATTCCGATGCACCAGTGCAGTTTCACTCTATCCCTTGGACCTTCCCATGGACAATGAAACACAGAAATCGCATCGGAATTGAATATAAAAGGCACAATACCACTTATGTACAAGAAGAGTGAGTCTCCTAAGAGTTTGTGGTTTGAGTGGCTCCTGGGAGACCAGTATTGGATTCCGATGCACCAGTGCAGGTTTACTGTATCCCTTGGACCTTCACATTGACGATGAAACACAGAAATCGCATCGGAATTGAATATAAAAGGCACAGTGCCGACTTAAGTACAAGAAGAGTGAGTCTCCTAAGAGTTTGTGGTTTGAGCGGCTCCTGGGGGACCAGTATTGGATTCCGATGCACCAGTGCAGGTTTACTCTATCCTTTGGACCTTCACATTGACGATGAAACACAGAAATCGCATCGGAATTGAATATAAAAGGCACAATGCCGACTTAAGTACAAGAAGAGTGAGTCTCTTAAGAGTTTGTGGTTTGAGCGGCTCCTGGGAGACCAGTATTAGATTCCGATGCACCAGTGCAGGTATACTGTATCCCTTGAACCTTCACATTGACGATGAAACACAGAAATCGCATCGGAATTGAATATCAAAGGCACAGTGCCGACTTAAGTACAAGAAGAGTGAGTCTCCTAAGAGTTTGTGGTTTGAGCGGCTCCTGGGAGACCAGTATTGGATTCCGATGCACCAGTGCAGGTTTACTGTATCCCTTCAACCTTCACATTGACGATGAAACACAGAAATCGCATCGGAATTGAATATCAAAGGCACAGTGCCGACTTAAGTACAAGAAGAGTGAGTCTCCTAAGAGTTTGTGCTTTGAGCGGCTCCTGGGAGACCAGTATTGGATTCCGATGCACCAGTGCAGGTTTACTGTATCCCTTGGACCTTCACATTGACGATGAAACACAGAAATCGCATCGGAATTGAATATAAAAGGCACAATACCGACTTAAGTACAAGAAGAGTGAGTCTCCTAAGAGTTTGTGGTCTGAGCGGCTCCTGGGAGACCAGTATTGGATTCCGATGCACCAGTGCAGGTTTACTGTATCCCTTGGACCTTCACATTGACGATGAAACACAGAAATCGCATCGGAATTGAATATAAACGGCACAATACCGACTTAAGTACAAGAAGAGTGAGTCTCCTAACAGTTTGTGCTTTGAGCGGCTCCTGGGAGTTTAGTATTGAATTCCGATGCACCAGTGCAGGTTTACTGTATCCCTTGGACCTTCACATTGACGATGAAACACAGAAATCGCATCGGAATTGAATATAAAAGGCACAATGCCGACTTAAGTACAAGAAGAGTGAGTCTCCTAAGAGTTTGTGCTTTGAGCAGATCCTGCGAGACCAGTATTGGATTCCGATGCACCAGTGCAAGTTTACTGCATCCCTTGGACCTTCACATTGACGATGAAACACAGAAATCGCATCGGAATTGAATATAACAGGCACAGTGCCGACTTAAGTACAAGAAGAGTGAATATTCTCAGAGTTTGTGCTTTGAGCGGCTCCTGGGAGACCAGTATTGGATTCCGATGCACCAGTGCAGTTTTACTCAATCCCTTGGACCATCCCATTGACAATGAAACACAGAAATCGCATCGGAATTGAATATAAAAGGCACAATACCACTTAAGTACAAGAAGAGTGAGTCTCCTAAGAATTTGTGGTTTGAGCGGCTCCTGGGAGACCAGTATTAGATTCCGATGCACCAGTGCAGGTTTACTGTATCCCTTGGACCTTCACATTGACGATGAAACACAGAAATCGCATCGGAATTGAATATAAAAGGCACAGTGCCGACTTAAGTACAAGAAGAGTGAATCTTCTCAGAGTTTGTGCTTTGAGCGGCTCCTGGGAGACCAGTATTGGATTCCGATGCACCAGTGCAGGTTTACTGTATCCCTTGGACCTTCACATTGACAATGAAACACAGAAATAGCATCGGAATTGAATATAAAAAGCACAATGCCGACTTAAGTACAAGAAGAGTGAGTCTCTTAAGAGTTTGTGCTTTGAGCGGATCCTGGGAGACCAGTATTGGATTCCGATGCACCAGTGCAGGTTTACTGTATCCCTTGGACCTTCACATTGACGATGAAACACAGAAATCGCATCGGAATTGAATATAAAAGGCACAGTGCCGACTTAAGTACAAGAAGAGTGAATATTCTCAGAGTTTGTGCTTTGAGCGGCTCCTGGGAGACCAGTATTAGATTCCGATGCACCAGTGCAGGTTTACTCTATCCCTTGGACCTTCACATTGACGATGAAACACAGAAATCGCATCGGAATTGAATATAAAAGGCACAATGCCGACTTAAGTACAAGAAGAGTGAGTCTCCTAAAAGTTTTTGGTTTGAGCGGCTCCTGGGAGACCAGTATTAGATTCCGATGCACCAGTGAAGGTTTACTGTATCCCTTGGACCTTCACGTTGACGATGAAACACAGAAATCGCATCGGAATTGAATATCAAAGGCACAGTGCCGACTTAAGTACAAGAAGAGTGAGTCTCCTAAGAGTTTGTGGTTTGAGCGGCTCCTGGGAGACCAGTATTGGATTCCGATGCACCAGTGCAGGTTTACTGTATCCCTTGAACCTTCACATTGACGATGAAACACAGAAATCGCATCGGAATTGAATATAAAGTCCCAGTGCCGACTTAAGTACAAGAAGAGTGAATCTTCTACGAGTTTGTGCTTAGGGCGGCTCCTGGGAGACCAGTATTGGATTCGGATGCACCAGTGCAGGTTTACTGTATCCCTTGGACCTTCACATTAACGATGAAACACAGAAATCGCATCGGAATTTGTATATAAAAGGCACAATGCGAAGTACAAGAAGAGTGAATCTTCTAAGAGTTTCTGCTTTGAGCGGATCCTGGGAGACCAGTATTGGATTCCGATGCACCAGTGCAGGTTTACTGTATCCCTTGGACCTTCACATTGACGATGAAACACAGAAATCGCATCGGAATTGAATATAAAAGGCACAATGCCGACTTAAGTACAAGAAGAGTGAGTCTCCTAAGAGTTTGTGGTTTGAGCGGCTCCTGGGAGACCAGTATTGGATTCCGATGCACCAGTGCAGGTTTACTGTATCCCTTGGACCTTCACATTGACAATGAAACACAGAAATCGCATCGGAAATGAATATAAAAGGCACAGTGCCGACTTAAGTACAAGAAAAGTGAATCTTCTACGAGTTTGTGTTTGAGCGGCTCCTGGGAGACCAGTATTAGATTCCGATGCACCAGTGCAGGTTTACTGTATCCCTTGGACCTTCACATTCACGATGAAACACAGAAATCGCATCGGAATCGAATATAAAAGGCACAGTGCCGACTTAAGTACAAGAAGAGTGATTCTTCTCAGAGTTTGTGCTTTGAGCGGCTCCTGGGAGACCAGTATTAGATTCCGATGCACCAGTGCAGGTTTACTGTATCCCTTGGACCGTCACATTGACAATGAAACACAGAAATCGCATCGGAATTGAATATAAAAGGCACAATGCCGACTTAAGTAGAAGAAGAGTGAATCTTCTAAGGGTTTGTGCTTTGAGCGGCACCTGGGAGACCAGTATTGGATTCCGATGCACCAGTGCAGGTTTACTCTATCCCTTGGACCTTCACATTGACGATGAAACACAGAAATCGCATCGGAATTGAATATAAAAGGCACAGTGCCGACTTAAGTACAAGAAGAGTGAGTCTCTTAAGAGTTTGTGCTTTGAGCGGATCCTGGGAGACCAGTATTGGATTCCGATGCACCAGTGCAGGTTTACTGTATCCCTTGGACCTTCACATTGACGATGAAACACAGAAATCGCATCGGAATTGAATATAAAAGGCCCAGTGCCGACTTAAGTACAAGAAGAGTGAATCTTCTACGAGTTTGTGCTTAGGGCGGCTCCTGGGAGACCAGTATTGGATTCGGATGCACCAGTGCAGGTTTACTGTATCCCTTGGACCTTCACATTAACGATGAAACACAGAAATCGCATCGGAATTTGTATATAAAAGGCACAATGCCGACTTAAGTACAAGAAGAGTGAATCTTCTAAGAGTTTGTGCTTTGAGTGGATCCTGGGAGACCAGTATTGGATTCCGATGCACCAGTGCAGGTTTACTGTATCCGTTGGACCTTCACATTGACGATGAAACACAGAAATCGCATCGGAATTGAATATAAAAGGCACAATGCCGACTTAAGTACAAGAAGAGTGAGTCTCCTAAGAGTTTGTGCTTTGAGCGGCTCCTGGGAGACCAGTATTGGTTTCCGATGCACCAGTGCAGGTTTACTGTATCCCTTGGACCTTCACATTGACAATGAAACACAGAAATCGCATCGGAATTGAATATAAAAGGCACAGTGCCGACTTAAGTACAAGAAAAGTGAATCTTCTACGAGTTTGTGTTTGAGCGGCTCCTGGGAGACCAGTATTAGATTCCGATGCACCAGTGCAGGTTTACTGTATCCCTTGGACCTTCACATTCACGATGAAACACAGAAATCGCATCGGAATCGATATAAAAGGCACAGTGCCGACTTAATTACAAGAAGAGTGATTCTTCTCAGAGTTTGTGCTTTGAGCGGCTCCTGGGAGACCAGTATTAGATTCCGATGCACCAGTGGAGGTTTACTGTATCCCTTGGACCGTCACATTGACAATGAAACACAGAAATCGCATCGGAATTGAATATAAAAGGCACAATGCCGACTTAAGTACAAGAAGAGTGAATCTTCTAAGGGTTTGTGCTTTGAGCGGCACCTGGGAGACCAGTATTGGATTCCGATGCACCAGTGCAGGTTTACTCTATCCCTTGGACCTTCACATTGACGATGAAACACAGAAATCGCATCGGAATTGAATATAAAAGGCACAATACCGACTTAAGTACAAGAAGAGTGAGTCTCCTAAGAGATTGTGGTTTGAGCGGCTCCTGGGAGACCAGTATTGGATTCCGATGCACCAGTGCAGGTTTACTGTATCCCTTGGACCTTCACATTGACGATGAAACACAGAAATCGCATCGGAATTGAATATAATAGGCACAGTGCCGACTTAAGTACTAGAAGAGTGAGTCTCCTAAGAGTTTGTGGTTTGAGCGGCTCCTGGGAGACCAGTATTGGATTCCGATGCACCAGTGCATGTTTACTGTACCCCTTGGACCTTCACATTGACGATGAAACACAGAAATCGCATCGGAATTGAATATAAAAGGCACAGTGCCGACTTAAGTACAATAAGAGTGAGTCTCCTAAGAGTTTGTGCTTTGAGCGGCTCCTGGGAAACCAGTATTGGATTCCGATTCACCAGTGCAGGTTTACTGTATCCCTTGGACCTTCACATTAAAGATGAAACACAGAAATCGCATCGGAATTGAATATAAAAGGCATAATACCGACTTAAGTACAAGAAGACTGAGTCTCCTAAGAGTTTGTGCTTTGAGCGGCTCCTGGGAGACCAGTATTGGATTCCGATGCACCAGTGCAGGTTTACTGTATCCCTTGGACCTTCACATTGACGATGAAACACAGAAATCGCATCGGAATTGAATATAAAGGCACAATGCCGACTTAAGTACAAGAAGAGTGAGTCTCCTAAGAGTTTGTGCTTTGAGCGGATCCTGGGAGACCAGTATTGGATTCAGATGCACCAGTGCAGGTTTACTGTATCCCTTGGACCTTCACATTGACGATGAAACGCAGAAATCGCATCCGAATTGAATATAAAAGGCACAGTGCCGACTTAAGTACAAGAAAAGTGAATCTTCTACGAGTTTGTGTTTGAGCGGCTCCTGGGAGACCAGTATTAGATTCCGATGCACCAGTGCAGGTTTACTGTATCCCTTGGACCTTCACATTCACGATGAAACACAGAAATCGCATCGGAATCGAATATAAAAGGCACAGTGCCGACTTAAGTACAAGAAGAGTGATTCTTCTCAGAGTTTGTGCTTTGAGCGGCTCCTGGGAGACCAGTATTAGATTCCGATGCACCAGTGCAGGTTTACTGTATCCCTTGGACCGTCACATTGACAATGAAACACAGAAATCGCATCGGAATTGAATATAAAAGGCACAATGCCGACTTAAGTACAAGAAGAGTGAATCTTCTAAGGGTTTGTGCTTTGAGCGGCAACTGGGAGACCAGTATTGGATTCCGATGCACCAGTGCAGGATTACTCTATCCCATGGACCTTCACATTGACGATGAAACACAGAAATCGCATCGGAATTGAATATAAAATGCACAGTGCCGACTTAAGTACAAGAAGAGTGAGTCTCTTAAGAGTTTGTGCTTTGAGCGGATCCTGGGAGACCAGTATTGGATTCCGATGCACCAGTGCAGGTTTACTGTATCCCTTGGACCTTCACATTGACGATGAAACACAGAAATCGCATCGGAATTGAATATAAAAGGCCCAGTGCCGACTTAAGTACAAGAAGAGTGAATCTTCTACGAGTTTGTGCTTAGGGCGGCTCCTGGGAGACCAGTATTGGATTCGGATGCACCAGTGCAGGTTTACTGTATCCCTTGGACCTTCACATTAACGATGAAACACAGAAATCACATCGGAATTTGTATATAAAAGGCACAATGCCGACTTAAGTACAAGAAGAGTGAATCTTCTAAGAGTTTGTGCTTTGAGCGGATCCTGGGAGACCAGTATTGGATTCCGATGCACCAGTGCAGGTTTACTGTATCCCTTGGACCTTCACATTGACGATGAAACACAGAAATCGCATCGGAATTGAATATAAAAGGCACAATGCCGACTTAAGTACAAGAAGAGTGAGTCTCCTAAGAGTTTGTGCTTTGAGCGGCTCCTGGGAGACCAGTATTGGATTCCGATGCACCAGTGCAGGTTTACTGTATCCCTTGGACCTTCACATTGACAATGAAACACAGAAATCGTATCGGAATTGAATATAAAAGGCACAGTGCCGACTTAAGTACAAGAAAAGTGAATCTTCTACGAGTTTGTGTTTGAGCGGCTCCTGGGAGACCAGTATTAGATTCCGATGCACCAGTGCAGGTTTACTGTATCCCTTGGACCTTCACATTCACGATGAAACACAGAAATCGCATCGGAATCGATATAAAAGGCACAGTGCCGACTTAAGTACAAGAAGAGTGATTCTTCTCAGAGTTTGTGGTTTGAGCGGCTCCTGGGAGACCAGTATTAGATTCCGATGCACCAGTGCAGGTTTACTGTATCCCTTGGACCGTCACATTGACAATGAAACACAGAAATCGCATCGGAATTGAATATAAAAGGCACAATGCCGACTTAAGTACAAGAAGAGTGAATCTTCTAAGGGTTTGTGCTTTGAGCGGCACCTGGGAGACCAGTATTGGATTCCGATGCACCAGTGCAGGTTTACTCTATCCCTTGGACCTTCACATTGACGATGAAACACAGAAATCGCATCGGAATTGAATATAAAAGGCACAATACCGACTTAAGTACAAGAAGAGTGAGTCTCCTAAGAGATTGTGGTTTGAGCGGCTCCTGGGAGACCAGTATTGGATTCCGATGCACCAGTGCAGGTTTACTGTATCCCTTGGACCTTCACATTGACGATGAAACACAGAAATCGCATCGGAATTGAATATAATAGGCACAGTGCCGACTTAAGTACTAGAAGAGTGAGTCTCCTAAGAGTTTGTGGTTTGAGCGGCTCCTGGGAGACCAGTATTGGATTCCGATGCACCAGTGCATGTTTACTGTACCCGTTGGACCTTCACATTGACGATGAAACACAGAAATCGCATCGGAATTGAATATAAAAGGCACAGTGCCGACTTAAGTACAATAAGAGTGAGTCTCCTAAGAGTTTGTGCTTTGAGCGGCTCCTGGGAAACCAGTATTGGATTCCGATTCACCAGTGCAGGTTTACTGTATCCCTTGGACCTTCACATTAAAGATGAAACACAGAAATCGCATCGGAATTGAATATAAAAGGCATAATACCGACTTAAGTACAAGAAGAGTGAGTCTCCTAAGAGTTTGTGCTTTGAGCGGCTCCTGGGAGACCAGTATTGGATTCCGATGCACCAGTGCAGGTTTACTGTATCCCTTGGACCTTCACATTGACGATGAAACACAGAAATCGCATCGGAATTGAATATAAAGGCACAATGCCGACTTAAGTACAAGAAGAGTGAGTCTCCTAAGAGTTTGTGCTTTGAGCGGATCCTGGGAGACCAGTATTGGATTCCGATGCACCAGTGCAGGTTTACTGTATCCCTTGGACCTTCACATTGACGATGAAACACAGAAATCGCATCGGAATTTAATATAAAAGGCACAGTACCGACTTAAGTACAAGAAGAGTGAATATTCTCAGAGTTTGTGCTTTGAGCGGCTCCTGGGAGACCAGTATTGGATTCCGATGCACCAGTGCAGTTTTACTCTATCCCTTGGACCTTCCCATTGACAATGAAACACAGAAATCGCATCGGAATTGAATATAAAAGGCACATTACCACTTAAGTACAAGAAGAGTGAGTCTCCTAAGAGTTTGTGGTTTGAGCGGCTCCTGGGAGACCAGTATTGGATTCCAATGCACCAGTGCAGGTTTACTGTATCCCTTGGACCTTCACATTGACGATGAAACACAGAAATCGCATCGGAATTGAATATAAAAGGCACAGTGCCGACTTAAGTACAAGAAGAGTGAGTCTCCTAAGAGTTTGTGGTTTGAGCGGCTCCTGGGAGACCAGTATTGGATTCCGATGCACCAGTGCAGGTTTACTGTATCCCTTGGACCTTCACATTGACGATGAAACACAGAAATCGCATCGGAATTGAATATAAAAGGCACAGTGCCGACTTAAGTACAAGAAGAGTGAGTCTCCTAAGAGTTTGTGGTTTGAGCGGCTCCTGGGAGACCAGTATTGGATTCCGATGCACCAGTGCAGGTTTACTCTATCCCTTGGACCTTCACATTGACGATGAAACACAGAAATCGCATCGGAATTGAATATAAAAGGCACAACGCCGACTTAAGTACAAGAAGAGTGAGTCTCCTAAGAGTTTGTGGTTTGAGCGGCTCCTGGGAGACCAGTATTAGATTCCGATGCACCAGTGCAGGTTTACTGTATCCCTTGGACCTTCACATTGACGATGAAACACAGAAATCGCATCGGAATTGAATATCAAAGGCACAGTGCCGACTTAAGTACAAGAAGAGTGAGTCTCCTAAGAGTTTGTGGTTTGAGCGGCTCCTGGGAGACCAGTATTGGATTCCGATGCACCAGTGCAGGTTTACTGTATCCCTTGAACCTTCACATTGACGATGAAACACAGAAATCGCATCGGAATTGAATATCAAAGGCACAGTGCCGACTTAAGTACAAGAAGAGTGAGTCTCCTAAGAGTTTGTGCTTTGAGCGGCTCCTGGGAGACCAGTATTGGATCCCGATGCACCAGTGCAGGTTTACTGTATCCCTTGGACCTTCACATTGACGATGAAACACAGAAATCGCATCGGAATTGAATATAAAGGCACAATGCCGACTTAAGTACAAGAAGAGTGAGTCTCCTTAGAGTTTGTGCTATGAGCGGATCCTGGGAGACCAGTATTGGATTCCGATGCACCAGTGCAGGTTTACTGTATCCCTTGGACCTTCACATTGACGATGAAACACAGAAATCGCATCGCAATTGAATATAAAGGCAGAATGCCGACTTAAGTACAAGAAGAGTGAGTCTCCTTAGAGTTTGTGCTATGAGCGGATCCTGGGAGACCAGTATTGGATTCCGATGCACCAGTGCAGGTTTACTGTATCCCTTGGACCTTCACATTGACGATGAAACACAGAAATCGCATCACAATTGAATATAAACGCCACAATACCGACTTAAGTACAAGAAGAGTGAGTCTCCTAACAGTTTGTGCTTTGAGCGGCTCCTGGGAGTTTAGTATTGAATTCCGATGCACCAGTGCAGGTTTACTGTATCCCTTGGACCTTCACATTGACGATGAAACACAGAAATCGCATCGGAATTGAATATAAAAGGCACTATGCCGACTTAAGTACAATTTGAGTGAGTCTCCTAAGAGTTTGTGCTTTGAGCAGATCCTGGGAGACCAGTATTGGATTCCGATGCACCAGTGCAAGTTTACGGTATCCCTTGGACCTTCACATTGACGATGAAACACAGAAATCGCATCGGAATTGAATATAGCAGGCACAGTGCCGACTTAAGTACAAGAAGAGTGAATATTCTCAGAGTTTGTGCTTTGAGCGCCTCCTGGGAGACCAGTATTGGATTCCGATGCACCAGTGCAGTTTTACTCTATCTCTTGGACCTTCCCATTGACAATGAAACACAGAAATCGCATCGGAATTGAATATAAAAGGCACAATACCACTTAAGTACAAAAAGAGTGAGTCTCCTAACAATTTGTGGTTTGAGCGGCTCCTGGGAGACCAGTATTAGATTCCGATGCACCAGTGCAGGTTTACTGTATCCCTTGGACCTTCACATTGACGATGAAACACAGAAATCGTATCGGAATTGAATATAAAAGGCACAGTGACGACTTAAGTACAAGAAGAGTGAATCTTCTCAGAGTTTGTACTTTGAGCGGCTCCTGGGAGACCAGTATTGGATTCCGATGCACCAGTGCAGGTTTACTGTATCCCTTGGACCTTCACATTGACAATGAAACACAGAAATCGCATCGGAATTGAATATAAAAGGCACAATGCAGACTTAAGTACAAGAAGAGTGAGTCTCCTAATAGTGTGTGCTTTGAGCGGATCCTGAGAGACCAGTATTGGATTCCGATGCACCAGTACAGGTTTACTGTATCCCTTGGACCTTCACATAGACGATGAAACACAGAAATCGCATCGGAATTGAATATAAAAGGCACAGTGCCGACTTAAGTACAAGAAGAGTGAATCTTCTGAGAGTTTGTGCTTTGAGCGGCTCCTGGGAGACCAGTATTAGATTCCGATGCACCAGTGCAGGTTTACTCTATCCCTTGGACCTTCACATTGACGATGAAACACAGAAATCGCATCGGAATTGAATATAAAAGGCGCAATGCCGACTTAAGTACAAGAAGTGTGAGTCTCCTAAGAGTTTGTGGTTTGAGCGGCTCCTGGGAGACCAGTATTAGATTCCGATGCACCAGTGCAGGTTTACTGTATCCCTTGGACCTTCACGATGACGATGAAACACAGAAATCGCATCGGAATTGAATATCAAAGGCACAGTGCCGACTTAAGTACAAGAAGAGTGAGTCTCCTAAGAGTTTGTGGTTTGAGCGGCTCCTGGGAGACCAGTATTGGATTCCGATGCACCAGTGCAGGTTTACTGTATCCCTTGGACCTTCACATTAAAGATGAAACACAGAAATCGCATCGGAGTTGAATATAAAATGCACAATACCGACTTAAGTACAAGAAGAGTGAGTCTCCTAAGAGTCTGTGCTTTTAGCGGCTCCTGGGAGACCAGTATTGGATTCCGATGCACCAGTGCAGGTTTCCTCTATCCCTTGGACCTTCCCATTGACAATGAAACACAGAAATCGCATCGGAATTGAATATAAAAGGCACAATACCACTTAAGTACAAGAAGAGTGAGTCTCCTAAGAGTTTGTGGTTTGAGCGGCTCCTGGGAGACCAGTATTAGATTCCGATGCACCAGTGCAAGTTTACTGTATCCCTTGGACCTTCACATTGACCATGAAACACAGAAATCGCATCGGAATTGAATATAAAAGGCTCAGTGACGACTTAAGTACAAGAACAGTGAATCTTCTCATAGTTTGTGCTTTGAGCGGCTCCTGGGAGACCAGTATTGGATTCCGATGGACCAGTGCAGGTTTACTGTATCCCTTGGACCTTCACATTGACAATGAAACACAGAAATCGCATCGGAATTGAATATAAAAGGCACAATGCCGACTTAAGTACAAGAAGAGTGAGTCTCCTAAGAGTTTGTGGTTTGAGCGGCTCCTGGGAGACCAGTATTAGATTCCGATGCACCAGTGCAAGTTTACTGTATCCCTTGGACCTTCACATTGACGATGAAACACAGAAATCGCATCGGAATTGAATATAAAAGGCACAGTGCCGACTTAAGTACAAGAAGAGTGAATATTCTCAGAGTTTGTGCTTTGAGCGGCTCCTGGGAGACCAGTATTGGATTCCGATGCACCAGTGCAGTTTTACTCTATCCCTTGGACCTTCCCATTGACAATGAAACACAGAAATCGCATCGGAATTGAATATAAAAGGCACAATACCACTTAAGTACAAGAAGAGTGAGTCTCCTAAGAGTTTGTGGTTTGAACGGCTCCTGGGAGACCAGTATTGGATTCCGATGCACCAGTGCAGGTTTACTGTATCCCTTGGACCTTCACATTGACGATGAAACACAGAAATCGCATCGGAATTGAATATAAAAGGCACAATACCGACTTAAGTACAAGAAGAGTGAGTCTCCTCAGAGATTGTGGTTTGAGCGGCTCCTGGGAGACCAGTATTGGATTCCGATGCACCAGTGCAGGTTTACTGTATCCCTTGGACCTTCACATTGACGATGAAACACAGAAATCGCATCGGAATTGAATATAAAAGGCACAGTGCCGACTTAAGTACAAGAAGAGTGAGTCTCCTAAGAGTTTGTGGTTTGAGCGGCTCCTGGGAGACCAGTATTGGATTCCGATGCACCAGTGCATGTTTACTGTACCCCTTGGACCTTCACATTGACGATGAAACACAGAAATCGCATCGGAATTGAATATAAAAGGCACAGTGCCGACTTAAGTACAAGAAGAGTGAGTCTCCTAAGAGTTTGTGGTTTGAGCGGCTCCTGGGAGACCAGTATTGGATTCCGATTCACCAGTGCAGGTTTACTGTATCCCATGGAACTTAACATTAAAGATGAAACACAGAAATCGCATCGCAATTGAATATAAAAGGCACAATACCGACTTAAGTACAAGAAGAGTGAGTCTCCTAAGAGTTTGTGCTTTGAGCGGCTCCTGGGAGACCAGTATTGGATTCCGATGCACCAGTGCAGGTTTCCTCTATCCCTTGGACCTTCCCATTGCCAATGAAACACAGAAATCGCATCCGAATTGAATATAAAAAGCACAATACCACTTAAGTACAAGAAGAGTGAGTCTCCTAAGAGTTTGTGGTTTGAACGGCTCCTGGGAGACCAGTATTAGATTCCGATGCACCAGTGCAAGTTTACTGTATCACTTGGACCTTCACATTGACCATGAAACACAGAAATCGCATCGGAATTGAATATAAAAGGCTCAGTGACGACTTAAGTACAAGAAAAGTGAATCTTCTCAGAGTTTGTGCTTTGGGCGGCTCCTGGGAGACCAGTATTGGATTCCGATGGACCAGTGCAGGTTTACTGTATCCCTTGGACCTTCACATTGACAATGAAACACAGAAATCGCATCGGAATTGAATATAAAAGGCACAATGCCGACTTAAGTACAAGAAGAGTGAGTCTCCTAAGAGTTAGTGGTTTGAGCGGCTCCTGGGATACCAGTATTAGATTCCGATGCACCAGTGCAAGTTTACTGTATCCCTTGGACCTTCACATTGACGATGAAACACAGAAATCGCATCGGAATTGAATATAAAATGCACAGTGCCGACTTAAGTACAAGAAGAGTGAATATTCTCAGAGTTTGTGCTTTGAGCGGCTCCTGGGAGACCAGTATTGGATTCCGATGCACCAGTGCAGTTTTACTCTATCCCTTGGACCTTCCCATTGACAATGAAACACAGAAATCGCATCGGAATTGAATATAAAAGGCACAATACCACTTAAGTACAAGAAGAGTGAGTCTCCTAAGAGTTTGTGGTTTGAGCGGCTCCTGGGAGACCAGTATTGGATTCCGATGCACCAGTGCAGGTTTACTGTATCCCTTGGACCTTCACATTGACGATGAAACACAGAAATCGCATCGGAATTGAATATAAAAGGCACAGTGCCGACTTAAGTACAAGAAGAGTGAATATTCTCAGAGTTTGTGCTTTGAGCGGCTCCTGGGAGACCAGTATTAGATTCCGATGCACTAGTGCAAGTTTACTGTATCCCTTGGACCTTCACATTGACGATGAAACACAGAAATCGCATCGGAATTGAATATAAAAGGCACAGTGCCGACTTAAGTACAAGAAGAGTGAATCTTCTCAGAGTTTGTGCTTTGAGCGGCTCCTGGGAGACCAGTATTGGATTCCGATGCACCAGTGCAGGTTTACTGTATCCCTTGGACCTTCACATTGACAATGAAACACAGAAATCGCATCGGAATTGAATATAAAAGACACAATGCCGACTTAAGTACAAGAAGAGTGAGTCTCCTAAGAGTTTTTGGTTTGAGCGGCTCCTGGGAGACCAGTATTTGATTCCGATGCACCAGTGCAAGTTTACTGTATCCCTTGGACCTTCACATTGACGATGAAACACAGAAATCGCATCGGAATTGAATATAAAAGGCACAGTGCCGACTTAAGTACAAGAAGAGTGAATATTCTCAGAGTTTGTGCTTTGAGCGGCTCCTGGGAGACCAGTATTGGATTCCGATGCACCAGTGCAGTTTTACTCTATCCCTTGGACCTTCCCATTGACAATGAAACACAGAAATCGCATCGGAATTGAATATAAAAGGCACAGTGCCGACTTAAGTACAAGAAGAGTGAGTCTCCTAAGAGTTTGTGGTTTGAGCGGCTCCTGGGAGACCAGTATTGGATTCCGATGCACCAGTGCAGGTTTACTCTATCCCTTGGACCTTCACATTGACGATGAAACACAGAAATCGCATCGGAATTGAATATAAAAGGCACAATACCGACTTAAGTACAAGAAGAGTGAGTCTCCCAAGAGTTTGTTGTTTGAGCGGCTCCTGGGAGACCAGTATTGGATTCCGATGCACCAGTGCAGGTTTACTGTATCCCTTGGACCTTCACATTGACGATGAAACACAGAAATCGCATCGGAATTGAATATAAAAGGCATAGTGCCGACTTAAGTACAAGAAGAGTGAATATTCTCAGAGTTTGTGCTTTGAGCGGCTCCTGGGAGACCAGTATTGGGTTCCGATGCACCAGTGCAGTTTTACTCTATCCCTTGGACCTTCCCATTGACAATGAAACACAGAAATCGCATCGGAATTGAATATAAAAGGCACAATACCACTTAAGTACAAGAAGAGTGAGTCTCCTAAGAGTTTCTGCTTTGAGCGGCTCCTGAGAAACCAGTATTGGATTCCGATTCACCAGTGCAGGTTTACTGTATCCCTTGGACCTTCACATTGACGATGAAACACAGAAATCGCATCGGAATTGAATATAAAAGGCACAATACCGACTTAAGTACAAGAAGAGTGAGTCTCCTAAGAGTTTGTGCTTTGAGTGGCTCCTGGGAGACCAGTATTGGATTCCGATGCACCAGTGCAGGTTTACTGTATCCCTTGGACCTTCACATTGACTATGAAACACAGAAATCGCATCGGAATTGAATATAAAAGGCACAGTGCCGACTTAAGTACAAGAAGAGTGAATATTCTCAGAGTTTGTGCTTTGAGCGGCTCCTGGGAGACCAGTATTGGATTCCGATGCACCAGTGCAGGTTTACTGTATCCCTTGGACCTTCACATTGACGATGAAACACAGAAATCGCATCGGAATTGAATATAAAGGCACAATGCCGACTTAAGTACAAGAAGAGTGAATCTCCTAAGAGTTAGTGGTTTGAGCGGATCCTGGGAGACCAGTATTGGATTCCGATGCACCAGTGCAGGTTTACTGTATCCCTTGGACCTTCACATTGACGATGAAACACAGAAATCGCATCGGAATTGAATATAAAAGGCACAGTGCCGACTTAAGTACAAGAAGAGTGAATATTCTCAGAGTTTGTGCTTTGAGCGGCTCCTGGGAAACCAGTATTGGATTCCGATGCACCAGTGCAGGTTTACTGTATCCCTTGGACCTTCACATTGACGATGAAACACAGAAATGGCATCGGAATTGAATATAAAGGCACAATGCCGACTTAAGTACAAGAAGAGTGAGTCTCCTAAGAGTTTGTGCTTTGAGCGGATCCTGGGAGACCAGTATTGGATTCCGATGCACCAGTGCAGGTTTACTGTATCCCATGGACCTTCACATTGACGATGAAACACAGAAATCGCATCGGAATTGAATATAAAAGGCTCAGTGACAATTAAGTACAAGAAAAGTGAATCTTCTCAGAGTTTGTGCTCTGAGCGGCTCCTGGGAGACCAGTGTTGGATTCCGATGCACCAGTGCAGGTTTACTGTATCCCTTGGACCTTCACATTGACGATGAAACACAGAAATGGCATCGGAATTGAATATAAAGGCACAATGCCGACTTAAGTACAAGAAGAGTGAGTCTCCTAAGAGTTTGTGCTTTGAGCGGATCCTGGGAGACCAGTATTGGATTCCGATGCACCAGTGCAGGTTTACTGTATCCCATGGACCTTCACATTGACGATGAAACACAGAAATCGCATCGGAATTGAATATAAAAGGCTCAGTGACAATTAAGTACAAGAAAAGTGAATCTTCTCAGAGTTTGTGCTCTGAGCGGCTCCTGGGAGACCAGTGTTGGATTCCGATGCACCAGTGCAGGTTTACTGTATCCCTTGGACCTTCACATTGACAATGAAACACAGAAATCGCATCGGAATTGAATATAAAAGGCACAATGCCGACTTAAGTACAAGACGAGTGAGTCTCCTAAGAGTTTGTAGTTTGAGCGGCTCCTGGGAGACCAGTATTAGATTCCGATGCACCAGTGCAAGTTTACTGTATCCCTTGGACCTTCACATTGACGATGAAACACAGAAATCGCATCGGAATTGAATATAAAAGGCACAGTGCCGACTTAAGTACAAGAAGAGTGAAAATTCTCAGAGTTTGTGGTTTGAGCGGCTCCTGGGAGACCAGTATTGGATTCCGATGAACCAGTGCAGTTTTACTCTATCCCTTGGACCTTCCCATTGACAATGAAACACAGAAATCGCATCGGAATTAAATATAAAAGGCACAATACCACTTAAGTACAAGAAGAGTGAGTCTCCTAAGAGTTTGTGGTTTGAGCGGCTATTGGGAGACCAGTATTGGATTCCGATGCACCAGTGCAGGTTTACTGTATCCGTTGGACCTTCACATTGACGATGAAACACAGAAATCGCATCGGAATTGAATATAAAAGGCACAGTGCCGACTTAAGTACAAGAAGAGTGAGTCTCCTAAGAGTTTGTGGTTTGAGCGGCTCCTGGGAGACCAGTATTGGATTCCGATGCACCAGTGCAGGTTTACTGTATCCCTTGGACCTTCACATTGACGATGAAACACAGAAATCGCATCGGAATTGAATATAAAAGGCACAGTGCCGACTTAAGTACAAGAAAAGTGAATCTTCTCAGAGTTTGTGCTTTGAGCGGCTCCTGGGAGGCCAGTATTGGATTCCGATGCACCAGTGCAGGTTTACTCTATCCCTTGGACCTTCACATTGACGATGAAACACAGAAATCGCATCGGAATTGAATATAAAAGGCACAATACCACTTAAGTACAAGAAGAGTGAGTCTCCTAAGAGTTTGTGGTTTGAGCGGCTACTGGGAGACCAGTATTGGATTCCGATGCACCAGTGCAGGTTTACTGTATCCCTTGGACCTTCACATTGACGAAGAAACACAGAAATCGCATCGGAATTGAATATAAAAGGCACAGTGCCGACTTAAGTACAAGAAGAGTGAATATTCTCAGAGTTTGTGCTTTGAGCGGCTCCTGGGAGACCAGTATTGGATTCCGATGCACCAGTGCAGTTTTACTCTATCCCTTGGACCTTCCCATTGACAATGAAACACAGAAATCGCATCGGAATTGAATATAAAAGGCACAATACCACTTAAGTACAAGAAGAGTGAGTCTCCTAAGAGTTTGTGGTTTGAGCGGCTCCTGGGAGACCAGTATTGGATTCCGATGCACCAGTGCAGGTTTACTGTATCCCTTGGACCTTCACGTTGACGATGAAACACAGAAATCGCATCGGAATTGAATATAAAGGCACAATGCCGACTTAAGTACAAGAAGAGTGTGTCTCCTAAGAGTTTGTGCTTTGAGCGGATCCTGGGAGACCAGTATTGGATTCCGATGCACCAGTGCAGGTTTACTGTATCCCTTGGACCTTCACATTGACGATGAAACACAGAAATCGCATCGGAATTGAATATAAAAGGCTCAGTGACGACTTAAGTACAAGAAAAGTGAATCTTCTCAAAGTTTGTGCTTTGAGCGGCTCCTGGGAGACCAGTATTGGATTCCGATGCACCAGTGCAGGTTTACTGTATCCCTTGGACCTTCACATTGACAATGAAACACAGAAATCGCATCGGAATTGAATATAAAAGGCACAATGCCGACTTAAGTACAAGACGAGTGAGTCTCCTAAGAGTTTGTAGTTTGAGCGGCTCCTGGGAGACCAGTATTAGATTCCGATGCACCAGTGCAAGTTTACTGTATCCCTTGGACCTTCACATTGACGATGAAACACAGAAATCGCATCGGAATTGAATATAAAAGGCACAGTGCCGACTTAAGTACAAGAAGAGTGAAAATTCTCAGAGTTTGTGGTTTGAGCGGCTCCTGGGAGACCAGTATTGGATTCCGATGAACCAGTGCAGTTTTACTCTATCCCTTGGACCTTCCCATTGACAATGAAACACAGAAATCGCATCGGAATTAAATATAAAAGGCACAATACCACTTAAGTACAAGAAGAGTGAGTCTCCTAAGAGTTTGTGGTTTGAGCGGCTATTGGGAGACCAGTATTGGATTCCGATGCACCAGTGCAGGTTTACTGTATCCGTTGGACCTTCACATTGACGATGAAACACAGAAATCGCATCGGAATTGAATATAAAAGGCACAGTGCCGACTTAAGTACAAGAAGAGTGAGTCTCCTAAGAGTTTGTGGTTTGAGCGGCTCCTGGGAGACCAGTATTGGATTCCGATGCACCAGTGCAGGTTTACTGTATCCCTTGGACCTTCACATTGACGATGAAACACAGAAATCGCATCGGAATTGAATATAAAAGGCACAGTGCCGACTTAAGTACAAGAAAAGTGAATCTTCTCAGAGTTTGTGCTTTGAGCGGCTCCTGGGAGGCCAGTATTGGATTCCGATGCACCAGTGCAGGTTTACTCTATCCCTTGGACCTTCACATTGACGATGAAACACAGAAATCGCATCGGAATTGAATATAAAAGGCACAATACCACTTAAGTACAAGAAGAGTGAGTCTCCTAAGAGTTTGTGGTTTGAGCGGCTACTGGGAGACCAGTATTGGATTCCGATGCACCAGTGCAGGTTTACTGTATCCCTTGGACCTTCACATTGACGAAGAAACACAGAAATCGCATCGGAATTGAATATAAAAGGCACAGTGCCGACTTAAGTACAAGAAGAGTGAATATTCTCAGAGTTTGTGCTTTGAGCGGCTCCTGGGAGACCAGTATTGGATTCCGATGCACCAGTGCAGTTTTACTCTATCCCTTGGACCTTCCCATTGACAATGAAACACAGAAATCGCATCGGAATTGAATATAAAAGGCACAATACCACTTAAGTACAAGAAGAGTGAGTCTCCTAAGAGTTTGTGGTTTGAGCGGCTCCTGGGAGACCAGTATTGGATTCCGATGCACCAGTGCAGGTTTACTGTATCCCTTGGACCTTCACGTTGACGATGAAACACAGAAATCGCATCGGAATTGAATATAAAGGCACAATGCCGACTTAAGTACAAGAAGAGTGTGTCTCCTAAGAGTTTGTGCTTTGAGCGGATCCTGGGAGACCAGTATTGGATTCCGATGCACCAGTGCAGGTTTACTGTATCCCTTGGACCTTCACATTGACGATGAAACACAGAAATCGCATCGGAATTGAATATAAAAGGCTCAGTGACGACTTAAGTACAAGAAAAGTGAATCTTCTCAAAGTTTGTGCTTTGAGCGGCTCCTGGGAGACCAGTATTGGATTCCGATGCACCAGTGCAGGTTTACTGTATCCCTTGGACCTTCACATTGACAATGAAACACAGAAATCGCATCGGAATTGAATATAAAAGGCACAATGCCGACTTAAGTACAAGAAGAGTGAGTCTCCTAAGAGTTTGTAGTTTGAGCGGCTCCTGGGAGACCAGTATTAGATTCCGATGCACCAGTGCAAGTTTACTGTATCCCTTGGACCTTCACATTGACGATGAAACACAGAAATCGCATCGGAATTGAATATAAAAGGCACAGTGCCGACTTAAGTACATGAAGAGTGAATATTCTCAGAGTTTGTGTTTTGAGCGGCTCCTGGGAGACCAGTATTGGATTCCGATGCACCAGTGCTGTTTTACTCTATCCCTTGGACCTTCCCATTGACAATGAAACACAGAAATCGCATCGGAATTGAATATAAAATGCACAATACCGCTTAAGTACAAGAAGAGTGAGTCTCCTAAGAGTTTGTGGTTTGAGCGGCTCCTGGGAGACCAGTATTGGATTCCGATGCACCAGTGCAGGTTTACTGTATCCCTTGGACCTTCACATTGACGATGAAACACAGAAATCGCATCGGAATTGAATATAAAAGGCACAGTGCCGACTTAAGTACAAGAAGAGTGAGTCTCCTAAGAGTTTGTGGTTTGAGCGGTTCCTGGGAGACCAGTATTGGATTCCGATGCACCAGTGCAGGTTTACTGTATCCCTTGGACCTTCACATTGCCGATGAAACACAGAAATCGCATCGGAATTGAATATAAAAGGCACAGTGCCGACTTAAGTACAAGAAGAGTGAATCTTCTCAGTTTGTGCTTTGAGCGGCTCCTGGGAGGCCAGTATTGGATTCCGATGCACCAGTGCAGGTTTACTCTATCCCTTGGACCTTCACATTGACGATGAAACACAGAAATCGCATCGGAATTGAATATAAAAGGCACAATACCACTTAAGTACAAGAAGAGTGAGTCTCCTAAGAGTTTGTGGTTTGAGCGGCTCCTGGGAGACCAGTATTGGATTCCGATGCACCAGTGCAGGTTTACTGTATCCCTTGGACCTTCACATTGACGATGAAACACAGAAATCGCATCGGAATTGAATATAAAAGGCTCAGTGCCGACTTAAGTACAAGAAGAGTGAATATTCTCAGAGTTTGTGCTTTGAGCGGCTCCTGGGAGACCAGTATTGGATTCCGATGCACCAGTGCAGTTTTACTCTATCCCTTGGACCTTCCCATTGACAATGAGACACAGAAATCGCATCGGAATTGAATATAAAAGGCACAATACCACTTAAGTACAAGAAGAGTGAGTCTCCTAAGAGTTTGTGGTTTGAGCGGCTCCTGGGAGACCAGTATTGGATTCCGACGCACCAGTGCAGGTTTACTGTATCCCTTGGACCTTCACATTGACGATGAAACACAGAAATCGCATCGGAATTGAATATAAAAGGCACAGTGCCGACTTAAGTACAAGAAGAGTGAGTCTCCTAAGAGTTTGTGGTTTGAGCGGCTCCTGGGAGACCAGTATTGGATTCCGATGCACCAGTGCAGGTTTACTGTATCCCTTGGACCTTCACATTGACGATGAAACACAGAAATCGCATCGGAATTGAATATAAAAGGCACAGTGCCGACTTAAGTACAAGAAGAGTGAATATTCTCAGAGTTTGTGCTTTGAGCGGCTCCTGGGAGACCAGTATTGGATTCCGATGCGCCAGTGCAGTTTTACTCTATCCCTTGGACCTTCACATTGACAATGAAACACAGAAATCGCATCGGAATTGAATATAAAAGGCACAATACCACTTAAGTACAAGAAGAGTGAGTCTCCTAAGAGTTTGTGGTTTGAGCGGCTCCTGGGAGACCAGTATTGGATTCCGATGCACCAGTGCAGGTTTACTGTATCCCTTGGACCTTCACATTGACGATGAAACACAGAAATCGCATCGGAATTGAATATAAAAGGCACAGTGCCGACTTAAGTACAAGAAGAGTGAGTCTCCTAAGAGTTTGTGGTTTGAGCGGCTCCTGGGAGACCAGTATTAGATTCCGATGCACCAGTGCAGGTTTACTGTATCCCTTGGACCGTCACATTGACAATGAAACACAGAAATCGCATCGGAATTGAATATAAAAGGCACAATGCCGACTTAAGTACAAGAAGAGTGAATCTTCTAAGGGTTTGTGCTTTGAGCGGCACCGGCGAGACCAGTACTAGATTCCGATGCACCAGTGCAGGTTTACTGTATCCCTTGGACCTTCACATTGACGATGAAACACAGAAATCGCATCGGAATTGAATATAAAAGGCTCAGTGACGACTTAAGTACAAGAAAAGTGAATCTTCTCAGAGTTTGTGCTTTGAGCGGCTCCTGGGAGACCAGTATTGGGTTCCGATGCACCAGTGCAGGTATTACTGTATCCCTTGGACCTTCACATTGACGATGAAACACAGAAATCGCATCGGAATTGAATATAAAACGCTCAGTGACGACTTAAGTACAAGAAAAGTGAATCTTCTCAGAGTTTGTGCTTTGAGCGGCAACTGGGAGACCAGTATTGGATTCCGATGCACCAGTGCAGGTTTACTGTATCCCTTGGACCTTCACATTGACGATGAAACACAGAAATCGCATCGGAATTGAATATAAAGGCACAATGCCGACTTAAGTACAAGAAGAGTGTGTCTCCTAAGAGTTTGTGCTTTGAGCGGATCCTGGGAGACCAGTATTGGATTCCGATGCACCAGTGCAGGTTTACTGTATCCCTTGGACCTTCACATTGACGATGAAACACAGAAATCGCATCGGAATTGAATATAAAAGGCTCAGTGACGACTTAAGTACAAGAAAAGTGAAGCTTCTCAAAGTTTGTGCTTTGAGCGGCTCCTGGGAGACCAGTATTGGATTCCGATGCACCAGTGCCGGTTTACTGTATCCCTTGGACCTTCACATTGACAATGAAACACAGAAATCGCGTCGGAATTGAATATAAAAGTCACAGTGCCGACTTAAGTACAAGAAGAGTGAGTCTCCTAAGAGTTTGTAGTTTGAGCGGCTCCTGGGAGACCAGTATTAGATTCCGATGCACCAGTGCAAGTATACTGTATCCCTTGGACCTTCACATTGACGATGAAACACAGAAATCGCATCGGAATTGAATATAAAAGGCACAGTGCCGACTTAAGTACAGGAAGAGTGAATATTCTCAGAGTTTGTGCTTGGAGCGGCTCCTGGGAGACCAGTATTGGATTCCGATGCACCAGTGCTGTTTTACTCTATCCCTTGGACCTTCCCATTGACAATGAAACACAGAAATCGCATCGGAATTGAATATAAAAGGCACAATACCACTTAAGTACAAGAAGAGTGAGTCTCCTAAGAGTTTGTGGTTTGAGCGGCTCCTGGGAGACCAGTATTGGATTCCGATGCACCAGTGCAGGTTTACTGTATCCCTTGGACCTTCACATTGACGATGAAACACAGAAATCGCATCGGAATTGAATATAAAAGGCACAGTGCCGACTTAAGTATAAGAAGAGTGAATATTCTCAGAGTTTGTGCTTTGAGCGCCTCCTGGGAGACCAGTATTGGATTCCGATGCGCCAGTGCAGTTTTACTCTATCCCTTGGACCTTCACATTGACAATGAAACACAGAAATCGCATCGGAATTGAATATAAAAGGCACAATACCACTTAAGTACAAGAAGAGTGAGTCTCCTAACAGTTTGTGGTTTGAGCGGCTCCTGGGAGACCAGTATTGGATTCCGATGCACCAGTGCAGGTTTACTGTATCCCTTGGACCTTCACATTGACGATGAAACACAGAAATCGCATCGGAATTGAATATAAAAGGCACAGTGCCGACTTAAGTACAAGAAGAGTGAGTCTCCTAAGAGTTTGTGGTTTGAGCGGCTCCTGGTAGACCAGTATTAGATTCCGATGCACCAGTGCTGGTTTACTGTATCCCTTGGACCGTCACATTGACAATGAAACACAGAAATCGCATCGGAATTGAATATAAAAGGCACAATGCCGACTTAAGTACAAGAAGAGTGAATCTTCTAAGGGTTTGTGCTTTGAGCGGCACCTGCGTGACCAGTATTAGATTCCGATGCACCAGTGCAAGTTTACTCTATCCCTTGGACCTTCACATTGACAATGAAACACAGAAATCGCATCGGAATTGAATATAAAAGGCACAATACCACTTAAGTACAAGAAGAGTGAGACTCCTAAGAGTTTGTGCTTTGAGCGGCTCCTGGGAGACCAGTATTGGATTCCGATGCACCAGTGCAGGTTTACTGTATCCCTTGGACCTTCACATTGACGATGAAACACAGAAATCGCATCGGAATTGAATATAAAAGGCACAGTGCCGACTTAAGTACAAGAAGAGTGAGTCTCCTAAGAGTTTGTGGTTTGAGCGGCTCCTGGGAGACGAGTATTAGATTCCGATGCACCAGAGCAGGTTTACTGTATCCTTGGACCTTCACATTGACGATGAAACACAGAAATCGCATCGGAATTGAATATAAAAGGCACAGTGCTGACTTAAGTACAAGAAGAGTGAATCTCCTAAGAGTTTGTGGTTTGAGCGGCTCCTGGGAGACCAGTATTAGATTCCGATGCACCAGTGCAGGTTTACTGTATCCCTTGGACCGTCACATTGATAATGAAACACAGAAATCGCATCGGAATTGAATATAAAAGGCACAATGCCGACTTAAGTACAAGAAGAGTGAATCGTCTAAGGGTTTGTGGTTTGAGCGGCAACTGCGAGACCAGTATTAGATTCCGATGCACCAGTGCAAGTTTACTCTATCCCTTGGACCTTCCCATTGACAATGAAACACAGAAATCGCATCGGAATTGAATATAAAAGTCACAATACCACTTAAGTACAAGAAGAGTGAGTCTCCTAAGAGTTTGTGCTTTGAGCGGCTCCTGGGAGACCAGTATTGGATTCCGATGCACCAGTGCAGGTTTACTGTATCCCTTGGACCTTCACATTGACGATGAAACACAGAAATCGCATCGGAATTGAATATAAAAGGCTCAGTGACGACTTAAGTACAAGAAAAGTGAATCTTCTCAGAGTTTGTGCTTTGAGCGGCTCCTGGGAGACCAGTATTGGGTTCCGATGCACCAGTGCAGGTATTACTGTATCCCTTGGACCTTCACATTGACGATGAAACACAGAAATCGCATCGGAATTGAATATAAAACGCTCAGTGACGACTTAAGTACAAGAAAAGTGAATCTTCTCAGAGTTTGTGCTTTGAGCGGCAACTGGGAGACCAGTATTGGATTCCGATGCACCAGTGCAGGTTTACTGTATCCCTTGGACCTTCACATTGACGATGAAACACAGAAATCGCATCGGAATTGAATATAAAGGCACAATGCCGACTTAAGTACAAGAAGAGTGTGTCTCCTAAGAGTTTGTGCTTTGAGCGGATCCTGGGAGACCAGTATTGGATTCCGATGCACCAGTGCAGGTTTACTGTATCCCTTGGACCTTCACATTGACGATGAAACACAGAAATCGCATCGGAATTGAATATAAAAGGCTCAGTGACGACTTAAGTACAAGAAAAGTGAAGCTTCTCAAAGTTTGTGCTTTGAGCGGCTCCTGGGAGACCAGTATTGGATTCCGATGCACCAGTGCCGGTTTACTGTATCCCTTGGACCTTCACATTGACAATGAAACACAGAAATCGCGTCGGAATTGAATATAAAAGTCACAGTGCCGACTTAAGTACAAGAAGAGTGAGTCTCCTAAGAGTTTGTAGTTTGAGCGGCTCCTGGGAGACCAGTATTAGATTCCGATGCACCAGTGCAAGTATACTGTATCCCTTGGACCTTCACATTGACGATGAAACACAGAAATCGCATCGGAATTGAATATAAAAGGCACAGTGCCGACTTAAGTACAAGAAGAGTGAATATTCTCAGAGTTTGTGCTTGGAGCGGCTCCTGGGAGACCAGTATTGGATTCCGATGCACCAGTGCTGTTTTACTCTATCCCTTGGACCTTCCCATTGACAATGAAACACAGAAATCGCATCGGAATTGAATATAAAAGGCACAATACCACTTAAGTACAAGAAGAGTGAGTCTCCTAAGAGTTTGTGGTTTGAGCGGCTCCTGGGAGACCAGTATTGGATTCCGATGCACCAGTGCAGGTTTACTGTATCCCTTGGACCTTCACATTGACGATGAAACACAGAAATCGCATCGGAATTGAATATAAAAGGCACAGTGCCGACTTAAGTATAAGAAGAGTGAATATTCTCAGAGTTTGTGCTTTGAGCGGCTCCTGGGAGACCAGTATTGGATTCCGATGCGCCAGTGCAGTTTTACTCTATCCCTTGGACCTTCACATTGACAATGAAACACAGAAATCGCATCGGAATTGAATATAAAAGGCACAATACCACTTAAGTACAAGAAGAGTGAGTCTCCTAACAGTTTGTGGTTTGAGCGGCTCCTGGGAGACCAGTATTGGATTCCGATGCACCAGTGCAGGTTTACTGTATCCCTTGGACCTTCACATTGACGATGAAACACAGAAATCGCATCGGAATTGAATATAAAAGGCACAGTGCCGACTTAAGTACAAGAAGAGTGAGTCTCCTAAGAGTTTGTGGTTTGAGCGGCTCCTGGTAGACCAGTATTAGATTCCGATGCACCAGTGCTGGTTTACTGTATCCCTTGGACCGTCACATTGACAATGAAACACAGAAATCGCATCGGAATTGAATATAAAAGGCACAATGCCGACTTAAGTACAAGAAGAGTGAATCTTCTAAGGGTTTGTGCTTTGAGCGGCACCTGCGTGACCAGTATTAGATTCCGATGCACCAGTGCAAGTTTACTCTATCCCTTGGACCTTCACATTGACAATGAAACACAGAAATCGCATCGGAATTGAATATAAAAGGCACAATACCACTTAAGTACAAGAAGAGTGAGACGCCTAAGAGTTTGTGCTTTGAGCGGCTCCTGGGAGACCAGTATTGGATTCCGATGCACCAGTGCAGGTTTACTGTATCCCTTGGACCTTCACATTGACGATGAAACACAGAAATCGCATCGGAATTGAATATAAAAGGCACAGTGCCGACTTAAGTACAAGAAGAGTGAGTCTCCTAAGAGTTTGTGGTTTGAGCGGCTCCTGGGAGACGAGTATTAGATTCCGATGCACCAGAGCAGGTTTACTGTATCCTTGGACCTTCACATTGACGATGAAACACAGAAATCGCATCGGAATTGAATATAAAAGGCACAGTGCTGACTTAAGTACAAGAAGAGTGAATCTCCTAAGAGTTTGTGGTTTGAGCGGCTCCTGGGAGACCAGTATTAGATTCCGATGCACCAGTGCAGGTTTACTGTATCCCTTGGACCGTCACATTGATAATGAAACACAGAAATCGCATCGGAATTGAATATAAAAGGCACAATGCCGACTTAAGTACAAGAAGAGTGAATCTTCTAAGGGTTTGTGGTTTGAGCGGCAACTGCGAGACCAGTATTAGATTCCGATGCACCAGTGCAAGTTTACTCTATCCCTTGGACCTTCCCATTGACAATGAAACACAGAAATCGCATCGGAATTGAATATAAAAGTCACAATACCACTTAAGTACAAGAAGAGTGAGTCTCCTAAGAGTTTGTGCTTTGAGCGGCTCCTGGGAGACCAGTATTGGATTCCGATGCACCAGTGCAGGTTTACTGTATCCCTTGGACCTTCACATTGACGATGAAACACAGAAATCGCATCGGAATTGAATATAAAAGGCACAGTGCTGACTTAAGTACAAGAAGAGTGAGTCTCCTAAGAGTTTGTGCTTTGAGCGGCTCCTGGGAGACCAGTATTGGATTCCGATGCACCAGTGCAGGTTTACTGTATCTCTTGGACCTTCACATTGACGATGAAACACAGAAATCGAAACGGAATTGAATATAAAAGGCACAGTGCCGACTTAAGTACAAGAAGAGTGAGTCTCCTAAGAGTTTGTGGTTTGAGCGGCTCCTGGGAGTCCAGTATTAGATTCCGATGCACCAGAGCAGGTTTACTGTATCCCTTGGACCGTCACATTGACAATGAAACACAGAAATCGCATCGGAATTGAATATAAAAGGCACAATGCCGACTTAAGTACAAGAAGAGTGAATCTTCTAAGGGTTTGTGCTTTGAGCGGCACCTGCGAGACCAGTATTAGATTCCGATGCACCAGTGCAAGTTTACTCTATCCCTTGGACCTTCACATTGACAATGAAACACAGAAATCGCATCGGAATTGAATATAAAAGGCACAATACCACTTAAGTACAAGAAGAGTGAGTCTCCTAAGAGTTTGTGCTTTGAGCGGCTCCTGGGAGACCAGTATTGGATTCCGATGCACCAGTGCAGGTTTACTGTATCCCTTGGACCTTCACATTGACGATGAAACACAGAAATCGCATCGGAATTGAATATAAAAGGCACAGTGCCGGTTTAAGTACAAGAAGAGTGAGTCTCCTAAGAGTTTGTGGTTTGAGCGGCTCCTGGGAGACCAGTATTAGATTACGATGCACCAGTGCAGGTTTACTGTATCCCTTGGACCGTCACATTGACAATGAAACACAGAAATCGCATCGGAATTGAATATAAAAGGCACAATGCCGACTTAAGTACAAGAAGAGTGAATCTTCTAAGGGTTTGTGCTTTGAGCGGCACCTGCGAGACCAGTATTAGATTCCGATGCACCAGTGCAAGTTTACTCTATCCCTTGGACCTTCACATTGACAATGAAACACAGAAATCGCATCGGAATTGAATATAAAAGGCACAATACCACTTAAGTACAAGAAGAGTGAGTCTCCTAAGAGTTTGTGGTTTGAGCGGCTCCTGGGAGACCAGTATTGGATCCCGATGCACCAGTGCAGGTTTACTGTATCCCTTGGACCTTCACATTGACGATGAAACACAGAAATCGCATCGGAATTGAATATAAAAGGCACAGTGCCGACTTAAGTACAAGAAGAGTGAGTCTCCTAAGAGTTTGTGGTTTGAGCGGCTCCTGGGAGACCAGTATTAGATTCCGATGCACCAGTGCATGTTTACTGTATGCCTTGGACCGTCACATTGACAATGAAACACAGAAATCGCATCGGAATTGAATATAAAAGGCACAATACCACTTAAGCACAAGAAGAGTGAGTCTCCTAAGAGTTTGTGGTTTGAGCGGCTCCTGGGAGACCAGTATTGGATTCCGATGCACCAGTGCAGGTTTACTGTATCCCTTGGACCTTCACATTGACGATGAAACACAGAAATCGAATCGGAATTTAATATAAAAGGCACAGTGCCGACTTAAGTACAAGAAGAGTGAATATTCTCAGAGTTTGTGCTTTGAGCGGCTCCTGGGAGACCAGTAATGGATTCCGATGCGCCAGTGCAGTTTTACTCTATCCCTTGGACCTTCACATTGACAATGAAACACAGAAATCGCATCGGAATTGAATATAAAATGCACAATACCACTTAAGCACAAGAAGAGTGAGTCTCCTAAGAGTTTGTGGTTTGAGCGGCTCCTGGGAGACCAGTATTGGATTCCGATGCACCAGTGCAGGTTTACTGTATCCCTTGGACCTTCACATTGACGATGAAACACAGAAATCGCATCGGAATTGAATATAAAAGGCACAATGCCGACTTAAGTACAAGAAGAGTGAATCTTCTAAGGGTTTGTGCTTTGAGCGGCACCTGCGAGACCAGTATTATATTCCGATGCACCAGTGCAAGTTTACTCTATCACTTGGACCTTCACATTGACAATGAAACACAGAAATCGCATCGGAATTGAATATAAATGGCACAATACCACTTAAGTACAAGAAGAGTGAGTCTCCTAAGAGTTTGTGCTTTGAGCGGCTCCTGGGAGACCAGTATTGGATTCCGATGCACCAGTGCAGGTTTACTGTATCCCTTGGACCTTCACATTGACGATGAAACACAGAAATCGCATCGGAATTGAATATAAAAGGCACAGTGCCGACTTAAGTACAAGAAGAGTGAGTCTCCTAAGAGTTTGTGGTTTGAGCGGCTCCTGGGAGACCAGTATTAGATTCCGATGCACCAGAGCAGGTTTACTGTATCCTTGGACCTTCACATTGACGATGAAACACAGAAATCGCATCGGAATTGAATATAAAAGGCACAGTGCCGACTTAAGTACAAGAAGAGTGAGTCTCCTAAGAGTTTGTGGTTTGAGCGGCTCCTGGGAGTCCAGTATTAGATTCCGATGCACCAGTGCAGGTTTACTGTATCCCTTGGACCGTCACATTGACAATGAAACACAGAAATCGCATCGGAATTGAATATAAAAGGCACAATGCCGACTTAAGTACAAGAAGAGTGAATCTTCTAAGGGTTTGTGCTTTGAGCGGCACCTGCGAGACCAGTATTAGATTCCGATGCACCAGTGCAAGTTTACTCTATCCCTTGGACCTTCACATTGACAATGAAACACAGAAATCGCATCGGAATTGAATATAAAAGGCACAATACCACTTAAGTACAAGAAGAGTGAGTCTCCTAAGAGTTTGTGCTTTGAGCGGCTCCTGGGAGACCAGTATTGGATTCCGATGCACCAGTGCAGGTTTACTGTATCCCTTGGACCTTCACATTGACGATGAAACACAGAAATCGCATCGGAATTGAATATAAAAGGCACAGTGCCGACTTAAGTACAAGAAGAGTGAGTCTCCTAAGAGTTTGTGGTTTGAGCGGCTCCTGGGAGACCAGTATTAGATTACGATGCACCAGTGCAGGTTTACTGTATCCCTTGGACCGTCACATTGACAATGAAACACAGAAATCGCATCGGAATTGAATATAAAAGGCACAATGCCGACTTAAGTACAAGAACAGTGAATCTTCTAAGGGTTTGTGCTTTGAGCGGCACCTGCGAGACCAGTATTAGATTCCGATGCACCAGTGCAAGTTTACTCTATCCCTTGGACCTTCACATTGACAATGAAACACAGCAATCGCATCGGAATTGAATATAAAAGGCACAATACCACTTAAGTACAAGAAGAGTGAGTCTCCTAAGAGTTTGTGGTTTGAGCGGCTCCTGGGAGACCAGTATTGGATCCCGATGCACCAGTGCAGGTTTACTGTATCCCTTGGACCTTCACATTGACGATGAAACACAGAAATCGCATCGGAATTGAATATAAAAGGCACAGTGCCGACTTAAGTACAAGAAGAGTGAGTCTCCTAAGAGTTTGTGGTTTGAGCGGCTCCTGGGAGACCAGTATTAGATTCCGATGCATTAGTGCGTGTTTACTGTATCCCTTGGACCGTCACATTGACAATGAAACACAGAAATCGCATCGGAATTGAATATAAAAGGCACAATACCACTTAAGTACAATAAGAGAGAGTCTCCTAAGAGTTTGTGGTTTGAGCGGCTCCTGGGAGACCAGTATTGGATTCCGATGCACCAGTGCAGGTTTACTGTATCCCTTGGACCTTCACATTGACGATGAAACACTGAAATCGCATCGGAATTGAATATAAAAGGCACAGTGCCGACTTAAGTACAAGAAGAGTGAATATTCTCAGAGTTTGTGCTTTGAGCGGCTCCTGGGAGACCAGTATTGGATTCCGATGCGCCAGTGCAGTTTTACTCTATCCCTTGGACCTTCACATTGACAATGAAACACAGAAATCGCATCGGAATTGAATATAAAAGGCACAATACCACTTAAGTACAAGAAGAGTGAGTCTCCTAAGAGTTTGTGCTTTGAGCGGCTCCTGGGAGACCAGTATTAGATTCCGATGCACCAGTGCAGGTTTACTGTATCCCTTGGACCTTCACATTGACGATGAAACACAGAAATCGCATCGGAATTGAATATAAAAGGCTCAGTGACGACTTAAGTACAAGAAAAGTGAATCTTCTCAGAGTTTGTGCTTTGAGCGGCTCCTGGGAGACCAGTATTGGGTTCCGATGCACCAGTGCAGGTATTACTGTATCCCTTGGACCTTCACATTGACGATGAAACACAGAAATCGCATCGGAATTGAATATAAAACGCTCAGTGACGACTTATGTACAAGAAAAGTAAATCTTCTCAGAGTTTGTGCTTTGAGCGGCAACTGGGAGACCAGTATTGGATTCCGATGCACCAGTGCAGGTTTACTGTATCCCTTGGACCTTCACATTGACGATGAAACACAGAAATCGCATCGGAATTGAATATAAAGGCACAATGCCGACTTAAGTACAAGAAGAGTGTGTCTCCTAAGAGTTTGTGCTTTGAGCGGATCCTGGGAGACCAGTATTGGATTCCGATGCACCAGTGCAGGTTTACTGTATCCCTTGGACCTTCACATTGACGATGAAACACAGAAATCGCATCGGAATTGAATATAAAAGGCTCAGTGACGACTTAAGTACAAGAAAAGTGAAGCTTCTCAAAGTTTGTGCTTTGAGCGGCTCCTGGGAGACCAGTATTGGATTCCGATGCACCAGTGCCGGTTTACTGTATCCCTTGGACCTTCACATTGACAATGAAACACAGAAATCGCGTCGGAATTGAATATAAAAGTCACAGTGCCGACTTAAGTACAAGAAGAGTGAGTCTCCTAAGAGTTTGTAGTTTGAGCGGCTCCTGGGAGACCAGTATTAGATTCCGATGCACCAGTGCAAGTATACTGTATCCCTTGGACCTTCACATTGACGATGAAACACAGAAATCGCATCGGAATTGAATATAAAAGGCACAGTGCCGACTTAAGTACAAGAAGAGTGAATATTCTCAGAGTTTGTGCTTGGAGCGGCTCCTGGGAGACCAGTATTGGATTCCGATGCACCAGTGCTGTTTTACTCTATCCCTTGGACCTTCCCATTGACAATGAAACACAGAAATCGCATCGGAATTGAATATAAAAGGCACAATACCACTTAAGTACAAGAAGAGTGAGTCTCCTAAGAGTTTGTGGTTTGAGCGGCTCCTGGGAGACCAGTATTGGATTCCGATGCACCAGTGCAGGTTTACTGTATCCCTTGGACCATCACATTGACGATGAAACACAGAAATCGCATCGGAATTGAATATAAAAGGCACAGTGCCGACTTAAGTATAAGAAGAGTGAATATTCTCAGAGTTTGTGCTTTGAGCGGCTCCTGGGAGACCAGTATTGGATTCCGATGCGCCAGTGCAGTTTTACTCTATCCCTTGGACCTTCACATTGACAATGAAACACAGAAATCGCATCGGAATTGAATATAAAAGGCACAATACCACTTAAGTACAAGAAGAGTGAGTCTCCTAACAGTTTGTGGTTTGAGCGGCTCCTGGGAGACCAGTATTGGATTCCGATGCACCAGTGCAGGTTTACTGTATCCCTTGGACCTTCACATTGACGATGAAACACAGAAATCGCATCGGAATTGAATATAAAAGGCACAGTGCCGACTTAAGTACAAGAAGAGTGAGTCTCCTAAGAGTTTGTGGTTTGAGCGGCTCCTGGTAGACCAGTATTAGATTCCGATGCACCAGTGCTGGTTTACTGTATCCCTTGGACCGTCACATTGACAATGAAACACAGAAATCGCATCGGAATTGAATATAAAAGGCACAATGCCGACTTAAGTACAAGAAGAGTGAATCTTCTAAGGGTTTGTGCTTTGAGCGGCACCTGCGTGACCAGTATTAGATTCCGATGCACCAGTGCAAGTTTACTCTATCCCTTGGACCTTCACATTGACAATGAAACACAGAAATCGCATCGGAATTGAATATAAAAGGCACAATACCACTTAAGTACAAGAAGAGTGAGACTCCTAAGAGTTTGTGCTTTGAGCGGCTCCTGGGAGACCAGTATTGGATTCCGATGCACCAGTGCAGGTTTACTGTATCCCTTGGACCTTCACATTGACGATGAAACACAGAAATCGCATCGGAATTGAATATAAAAGGCACAGTGCCGACTTAAGTACAAGAAGAGTGAGTCTCCTAAGAGTTTGTGGTTTGAGCGGCTCCTGGGAGACGAGTATTAGATTCCGATGCACCAGAGCAGGTTTACTGTATCCTTGGACCTTCACATTGACGATGAAACACAGAAATCGCATCGGAATTGAATATAAAAGGCACAGTGCTGACTTAAGTACAAGAAGAGTGAATCTCCTAAGAGTTTGTGGTTTGAGCGGCTCCTGGGAGACCAGTATTAGATTCCGATGCACCAGTGCAGGTTTACTGTATCCCTTGGACCGTCACATTGATAATGAAACACAGAAATTGCATCGGAATTGAATATAAAAGGCACAATGCCGACTTAAGTACAAGAAGAGTGAATCTTCTAAGGGTTTGTGGTTTGAGCGGCAACTGCGAGACCAGTATTAGATTCCGATGCACCAGTGCAAGTTTACTCTATCCCTTGGACCTTCCCATTGACAATGAAACACAGAAATCGCATCGGAATTGAATATAAAAGTCACAATACCACTTAAGTACAAGAAGAGTGAGTCTCCTAAGAGTTTGTGCTTTGAGCGGCTCCTGGGAGACCAGTATTGGATTCCGATGCACCAGTGCAGGTTTACTGTATCCCTTGGACCTTCACATTGACGATGAAACAGAAATCGCATCGGAATTGAATATAAAAGGCACAGTGCTGACTTAAGTACAAGAAGAGTGAGTCTCCTAAGAGTTTGTGCTTTGAGCGGCTCCTGGGAGACCAGTATTGGATTCCGATGCACCAGTGCAGGTTTACTGTATCTCTTGGACCTTCACATTGACGATGAAACACAGAAATCGAAACGGAATTGAATATAAAAGGCACAGTGCCGACTTAAGTACAAGAAGAGTGAGTCTCCTAAGAGTTTGTGGTTTGAGCGGCTCCTGGGAGTCCAGTATTAGATTCCGATGCACCAGAGCAGGTTTACTGTATCCCTTGGACCGTCACATTGACAATGAAACACAGAAATCGCATCGGAATTGAATATAAAAGGCACAATGCCGACTTAAGTACAAGAAGAGTGAATCTTCTAAGGGTTTGTGCTTTGAGCGGCACCTGCGAGACCAGTATTAGATTCCGATGCACCAGTGCAAGTTTACTCTATCCCTTGGACCTTCACATTGACAATGAAACACAGAAATCGCATCGGAATTGAATATAAAAGGCACAATACCACTTAAGTACAAGAAGAGTGAGTCTCCTAAGAGTTTGTGCTTTGAGCGGCTCCTGGGAGACCAGTATTGGATTCCGATGCACCAGTGCAGGTTTACTGTATCCCTTGGACCTTCACATTGACGATGAAACACAGAAATCGCATCGGAATTGAATATAAAAGGCACAGTGCCGGTTTAAGTACAAGAAGAGTGAGTCTCCTAAGAGTTTGTGGTTTGAGCGGCTCCTGGGAGACCAGTATTAGATTACGATGCACCAGTGCAGGTTTACTGTATCCCTTGGACCGTCACATTGACAATGAAACACAGAAATCGCATCGGAATTGAATATAAAAGGCACAATGCCGACTTAAGTACAAGAAGAGTGAATCTTCTAAGGGTTTGTGCTTTGAGCGGCACCTGCGAGACCAGTATTAGATTCCGATGCACCAGTGCAAGTTTACTCTATCCCTTGGACCTTCACATTGACAATGAAACACAGAAATCGCATCGGAATTGAATATAAAAGGCACAATACCACTTAAGTACAAGAAGAGTGAGTCTCCTAAGAGTTTGTGGTTTGAGCGGCTCCTGGGAGACCAGTATTGGATCCCGATGCACCAGTGCAGGTTTACTGTATCCCTTGGACCTTCACATTGACGATGAAACACAGAAATCGCATCGGAATTGAATATAAAAGGCACAGTGCCGACTTAAGTACAAGAAGAGTGAGTCTCCTAAGAGTTTGTGGTTTGAGCGGCTCCTGGGAGACCAGTATTAGATTCCGATGCACCAGTGCATGTTTACTGTATGCCTTGGACCGTCACATTGACAATGAAACACAGAAATCGCATCGGAATTGAATATAAAAGGCACAATACCACTTAAGCACAAGAAGAGTGAGTCTCCTAAGAGTTTGTGGTTTGAGCGGCTCCTGGGAGACCAGTATTGGATTCCGATGCACCAGTGCAGGTTTACTGTATCCCTTGGACCTTCACATTGACGATGAAACACAGAAATCGAATCGGAATTGAATATAAAAGGCACAGTGCCGACTTAAGTACAAGAAGAGTGAATATTCTCAGAGTTTGTGCTTTGAGCGGCTCCTGGGAGACCAGTAATGGATTCCGATGCGCCAGTGCAGTTTTACTCTATCCCTTGGACCTTCACATTGACAATGAAACACAGAAATCGCATCGGAATTGAATATAAAATGCACAATACCACTTAAGTACAAGAAGAGTGAGTCTCCTAAGAGTTTGTGGTTTGAGCGGCTCCTGGGAGACCAGTATTGGATTCCGATGCACCAGTGCAGGTTTACTGTAACCCTTGGACCTTCACATTGACGATGAAACACAGAAATCGCATCGGAATTGAATATAAAAGGCACAATACCACTTAAGCACAAGAAGAGTGAGTCTCCTAAGAGTTTGTGGTTTGAGCGGCTCCTGGGAGACCAGTATTGGATTCCGATGCACCAGTGCAGGTTTACTGTATCCCTTGGACCTTCACATTGACGATGAAACACAGAAATCGCATCGGAATTGAATATAAAAGGCACAATGCCGACTTAAGTACAAGAAGAGTGAATCTTCTAAGGGTTTGTGCTTTGAGCGGCACCTGCGAGACCAGTATTAGATTCCGATGCACCAGTGCAAGTTTACTCTATCACTTGGACCTTCACATTGACAATGAAACACAGAAATCGCATCGGAATTGAATATAAATGGCACAATACCACTTAAGTACAAGAAGAGTGAGTCTCCTAAGAGTTTGTGCTTTGAGCGGCTCCTGGGAAACCAGTATTGGATTCCGATGCACCAGTGCAGGTTTACTGTATCCCTTGGACCTTCACATTGACGATGAAACACAGAAATCGCATCGGAATTGAATATAAAAGGCACAGTGCCGACTTAAGTACAAGAAGAGTGAGTCTCCTAAGAGTTTGTGGTTTGAGCGGCTCCTGGGAGACCAGTATTAGATTCCGATGCACCAGAGCAGGTTTACTGTATCCTTGGACCTTCACATTGACGATGAAACACAGAAATCGCATCGGAATTGAATATAAAAGGCACAGTGCCGACTTAAGTACAAGAAGAGTGAGTCTCCTAAGAGTTTGTGGTTTGAGCGGCTCCTGGGAGTCCAGTATTAGATTCCGATGCACCAGTGCAGGTTTACTGTATCCCTTGGACCGTCACATTGACAATGAAACACAGAAATCGCATCGGAATTGAATATAAAAGGCACAATGCCGACTTAAGTACAAGAAGAGTGAATCTTCTAAGGGTTTGTGCTTTGAGCGGCACCTGCGAGACCAGTATTAGATTCCGATGCACCAGTGCAAGTTTACTCTATCCCTTGGACCTTCACATTGACAATGAAACACAGAAATCGCATCGGAATTGAATATAAAAGGCACAATACCACTTAAGTACAAGAAGAGTGAGTCTCCTAAGAGTTTGTGCTTTGAGCGGCTCCTGGGAGACCAGTATTGGATTCCGATGCACCAGTGCAGGTTTACTGTATCCCTTGGACCTTCACATTGACGATGAAACACAGAAATCGCATCGGAATTGAATATAAAAGGCACAGTGCCGACTTAAGTACAAGAAGAGTGAGTCTCCTAAGAGTTTGTGGTTTGAGCGGCTCCTGGGAGACCAGTATTAGATTACGATGCACCAGTGCAGGTTTACTGTATCCCTTGGACCGTCACATTGACAATGAAACACAGAAATCGCATCGGAATTGAATATAAAAGGCACAATGCCGACTTAAGTACAAGAACAGTGAATCTTCTAAGGGTTTGTGCTTTGAGCGGCACCTGCGAGACCAGTATTAGATTCCGATGCACCAGTGCAAGTTTACTCTATCCCTTGGACCTTCACATTGACAATGAAACACAGCAATCGCATCGGAATTGAATATAAAAGGCACAATACCACTTAAGTACAAGAAGAGTGAGTCTCCTAAGAGTTTGTGGTTTGAGCGGCTCCTGGGAGACCAGTATTGGATCCCGATGCACCAGTGCAGGTTTACTGTATCCCTTGGACCTTCACATTGACGATGAAACACAGAAATCGCATCGGAATTGAATATAAAAGGCACAGTGCCGACTTAAGTACAAGAAGAGTGAGTCTCCTAAGAGTTTGTGGTTTGAGCGGCTCCTGGGAGACCAGTATTAGATTCCGATGCATTAGTGCATGTTTACTGTATCCCTTGGACCGTCACATTGACAATGAAACACAGAAATCGCATCGGAATTGAATATAAAAGGCACAATACCACTTAAGTACAATAAGAGAGAGTCTCCTAAGAGTTTGTGGTTTGAGCGGCTCCTGGGAGACCAGTATTGGATTCCGATGCACCAGTGCAGGTTTACTGTATCCCTTGGACCTTCACATTGACGATGAAACACTGAAATCGCATCGGAATTGAATATAAAAGGCACAGTGCCGACTTAAGTACAAGAAGAGTGAATATTCTCAGAGTTTGTGCTTTGAGCGGCTCCTGGGAGACCAGTATTGGATTCCGATGCGCCAGTGCAGTTTTACTCTATCCCTTGGACCTTCACATTGACAATGAAACACAGAAATCGCATCGGAATTGAATATAAAAGGCACAATACCACTTAAGTACAAGAAGAGTGAGTCTCCTAAGAGTTTGTGCTTTGAGCGGCTCCTGGGAGACCAGTATTGGATTCCGATGCACCAGTGCAGGTTTACTGTATCCCTTGGACCTTCACATTGACGATGAAACACAGAAATCGCATCGGAATTGAATATAAAAGGCACAGTGCCGACTTAAGTACAAGAAGAGTGGTTCTCCTAAGAGTTTGTGGTTTGAGCGGCTCCTGGGAGACTAGTATTAGATTCCGATGCACCAGTGCTGGTTTACTGTATCCCTTGGACCGTCACATTGACAATGAAACACAGAAATCGCATCGTAATTGAATATAAAAGGCACAATGCCGACTTAAGTACAAGAAGAGTGAATCTTCTAAGGGTTTGTGCTTTGAGCGGCACCAGCGAGACCAGTATTAGATTCCGATGCACCAGTGCAAGTTTACTCAATCCCTTGGACCTTCACATTGACAATGAAACACAGAAATCGCATCGGAATTGAATATAAATGGCACAATACCACTTAAGTACAAGAAGAGTGAGTCTCCTAAGAGTTTGTGCTTTGAGCGGCTCCTGGGAGACCAGTATTGGATTCCGATGCACCAGTGCAGGTTTACTGTATCCCTTGGACCTTCACATTGACGATGAAACACAGAAATCGCATCGGAATTGAATATAAAAGGCACAGTGCCGACTTAAGTACAAGAAGAGTGAGTCTCCTAAGAGTTTGTGGTTTGAGCGGCTCCTGGGAGACCAGTATTAGATTCCGATGCACCAGAGCAGGTTTACTGTATCCTTGGACCTTCACATTGACGATGAAACACAGAAATCGCATCGGAATTGAATATAAAAGGCACAGTGCCGACTTAAGTACAAGAAGAGTGAGTCTCCTAAGAGTTTGTGGTTTGAGCGGCTCCTGGGAGTCCAGTATTAGATTCCGATGCACCAGTGCAGGTTTACTGTATCCCTTGGACCGTCACATTGACAATGAAACACAGAAATCGCATCGGAATTGAATATAAAAGGCACAATGCCGACTTAAGTACAAGAAGAGTGAATCTTCTAAGGGTTTGTGCTTTGAGCGGCACCTGCGAGACCAGTATTAGATTCCGATGCACCAGTGCAAGTTTACTCTATCCCTTGGACCTTCACATTGACAATGAAACACAGAAATCGCATCGGAATTGAATATAAAAGGCACAATACCACTTAAGTACAAGAAGAGTGAGTCTCCTAAGAGTTTGTGCTTTGAGCGGCTCCTGGGAGACCAGTATTGGATTCCGATGCACCAGTGCAGGTTTACTGTATCCCTTGGACCTTCACATTGACGATGAAACACAGAAATCGCATCGGAATTGAATATAAAAGGCACAGTGCCGACTTAAGTACAAGAAGAGTGAGTCTCCTAAGAGTTTGTGGTTTGAGCGGCTCCTGGGAGACCAGTATTAGATTACGATGCACCAGTGCAGGTTTACTGTATCCCTTGGACCGTCACATTGACAATGAAACACAGAAATCGCATCGGAATTGAATATAAAAGGCACAATGCCGACTTAAGTACAAGAAGAGTGAATCTTCTAAGGGTTTGTGCTTTGAGCGGCACCTGCGAGACCAGTATTAGATTCCGATGCACCAGTGCAAGTTTACTCTATCCCTTGGACCTTCACATTGACAATGAAACACAGAAATCGCATCGGAATTGAATATAAAAGGCACAATACCACTTAAGTACAAGAAGAGTGAGTCTCCTAAGAGTTTGTGGTTTGAGCGGCTCCTGGGAGACCAGTATTGGATCCCGATGCACCAGTGCAGGTTTACTGTATCCCTTGGACCTTCACATTGACGATGAAACACAGAAATCGCATCGGAATTGAATATAAAAGGCACAGTGCCGACTTAAGTACAAGAAGAGTGAGTCTCCTAAGAGTTTGTGGTTTGAGCGGCTCCTGGGAGACCAGTATTAGATTCCGATGCATTAGTGCATGTTTACTGTATCCCTTGGACCGTCACATTGACAATGAAACACAGAAATCGCATCGGAATTGAATATAAAAGGCACAATACCACTTAAGTACAATAAGAGAGAGTCTCCTAAGAGTTTGTGGTTTGAGCGGCTCCTGGGAGACCAGTATTGGATTCCGATGCACCAGTGCAGGTTTACTGTATCCCTTGGACCTTCACATTGACGATGAAACACTGAAATCGCATCGGAATTGAATATAAAAGGCACAGTGCCGACTTAAGTACAAGAAGAGTGAATATTCTCAGAGTTTGTGCTTTGAGCGGCTCCTGGGAGACCAGTATTGGATTCCGATGCGCCAGTGCAGTTTTACTCTATCCCTTGGACCTTCACATTGACAATGAAACACAGAAATCGCATCGGAATTGAATATAAAAGGCACAATACCACTTAAGTACAAGAAGAGTGAGTCTCCTAAGAGTTTGTGGTTTGAGCGGCTCCTGGGAGACCAGTATTGGATTCCGATGCACCAGTGCAGGTTTACTGTATCCCTTGGACCTTCACATTGACGATGAAACACAGAAATCGCTTCGGAATTGAATATAAAAGGCACAGTGCCGACTTAAGTACAAGAAGAGTGAGTCTCCTAAGAGTTTGTGGTTTGAGCGGCTCCTGGGAGACCAGTATTAGATTCCGATGCACCAGAGCAGGTTTACTGTATCCTTGGACCTTCACATTGACGATGAAACACAGAAATCGCATCGGAATTGAATATAAAAGGCACAATACCACTTAAGTACAAGAAGAGTGAGTCTCCTAAGAGTTTGTGCTTTGAGCGGCTCCTGGGAGACCAGTATTGGATTCCGATGCACCAGTGCAGGTTTACTGTATCCCTTGGACCTTCACATTGACGATGAAACACAGAAATCGCATCGGAATTGAATATAAAAGGCACAGTGCCGACTTAAGTACAAGAAGAGTGAGTCTCCTAAGAGTTTGTGGTTTGAGCGGCTCCTGGGAGACCAGTATTAGATTACGATGCACCAGTGCAGGTTTACTGTATCCCTTGGACCGTCACATTGACAATGAAACACAGAAATCGCATCGGAATTGAATATAAAAGGCACAATGCCGACTTAAGTACAAGAAGAGTGAATCTTCTAAGGGTTTGTGCTTTGAGCGGCACCTGCGAGACCAGTATTAGATTCCGATGCACCAGTGCAAGTTTACTGTATCCCTTGGACCTTCACATTGACAATGAAACACAGCAATCGCATCGGAATTGAATATAAAAGGCACAATACCACTTAAGTACAAGAAGAGTGAGTCTCCTAAGAGTTTGTGGTTTGAGCGGCTCCTGGGAGACCAGTATTGGATTCCGATGCACCAGTGCAGCTTTACTGTATCCCTTGGACCTTCACATTGACGATGAAACACAGAAATCGCATCGGAATTGAATATAAAAGGCACAGTGCCGACTTAAGTACAAGAAGAGTGAGTCTCCTAAGAGTTTGTGGTTTGAGCGGCTCCTGGGAGACCAGTATTAGATTCCGATGCATTAGTGCATGTTTACTGTATCCCTTGGACCGTCACATTGACAATGAAACACAGAAATCGCATCGGAATTGAATATAAAAGGCACAATACCACTTAAGTACAATAAGAGAGAGTCTCCTAAGAGTTTGTGGTTTGAGCGGCTCCTGGGAGACCAGTATTGGATTCCGATGCACCAGTGCAGGTTTACTGTATCCCTTGGACCTTCACATTGACGATGAAACACTGAAATCGCATCGGAATTGAATATAAAAGGCACAGTGCCGACTTAAGTACAAGAAGAGTGAATATTCTCAGAGTTTGTGCTTTGAGCGGCTCCTGGGAGACCAGTATTGGATTCCGATGCGCCAGTGCAGTTTTACTCTATCCCTTGGACCTTCACATTGACAATGAAACACAGAAATCGCATCGGAATTGAATATAAAAGGCACAATACCACTTAAGTACAAGAAGAGTGAGTCTCCTAAGAGTTTGTGGTTTGAGCGGCTCCTGGGAGACCAGTATTGGATTCCGATGCACCAGTGCAGGTTTACTGTATCCCTTGGACCTTCACATTGACGATGAAACACAGAAATCGCATCGGAATTGAATATAAAAGGCACAGTGCCGACTTAAGTACAAGAAGAGTGGTTCTCCTAAGAGTTTGTGGTTTGAGCGGCTCCTGGGAGACCAGTATTAGATTCCGATGCACCAGTGCTGGTTTACTGTATCCCTTGGACCGTCACATTGACAATGAAACACAGAAATCGCATCGTAATTGAATATAAAAGGCACAATGCCGACTTAAGTACAAGAAGAGTGAATCTTCTAAGGGTTTGTGCTTTGAGCGGCACCTGCGAGACCAGTATTAGATTCCGATGCACCAGTGCAAGTTTACTCAATCCCTTGGACCTTCACATTGACAATGAAACACAGAAATCGCATCGGAATTGAATATAAATGGCACAATACCACTTAAGTACAAGAAGAGTGAGTCTCCTAAGAGTTTGTGGTTTGAGCGGCTCCTGGGAGACCAGTATTAGATTCCGATGCACCAGAGCAGGTTTACTGTATCCTTGGACCTTCACATTGACGATGAAACACAGAAATCGCATCGGAATTGAATATAAAAGGCACAGTGCCGACTTAAGTACAAGAAGAGTGAGTCTCCTAAGAGTTTGTGGTTTGAGCGGCTCCTGGGAGTCCAGTATTAGATTCCGATGCACCAGTGCAGGTTTACTGTATCCCTTGGACCGTCACATTGACAATGAAACACAGAAATCGCATCGGAATTGAATATAAAAGGCACAATGCCGACTTAAGTACAAGAAGAGTGAATCTTCTAAGGGTTTGTGCTTTGAGCGGCACCTGCGAGACCAGTATTAGATTCCGATGCACCAGTGCAAGTTTACTCTATCCCTTGGACCTTCACATTGACAATGAAACACAGAAATCGCATCGGAATTGAATATAAAAGGCACAATACCACTTAAGTACAAGAAGAGTGAGTCTCCTAAGAGTTTGTGCTTTGAGCGGCTCCTGGGAGACCAGTATTGGATTCCGATGCACCAGTGCAGGTTTACTGTATCCCTTGGACCTTCACATTGACGATGAAACACAGAAATCGCATCGGAATTGAATATAAAAGGCACAGTGCCGACCTAAGTACAAGAAGAGTGAGTCTCCTAAGAGTTTGTGGTTTGAGCGGCTCCTGGGAGACCAGTATTAGATTACGATGCACCAGTGCAGGTTTACTGTATCCCTTGGACCGTCACATTGACAATGAAACACAGAAATCGCATCGGAATTGAATATAAAAGGCACAATGCCGACTTAAGTACAAGAAGAGTGAATCTTCTAAGGGTTTGTGCTTTGAGCGGCACCTGCGAGACCAGTATTAGATTCCGATGCACCAGTGCAAGTTTACTCTATCCCTTGGACCTTCACATTGACAATGAAACACAGAAATCGCATCGGAATTGAATATAAAAGGCACAATACCACTTAAGTACAAGAAGAGTGAGTCTCCTAAGAGTTTGTGGTTTGAGCGGCTCCTGGGAGACCAGTATTGGATCCCGATGCACCAGTGCAGGTTTACTGTATCCCTTGGACCTTCACATTGACGATGAAACACAGAAATCGCATCGGAATTGAATATAAAAGGCACAGTGCCGACTTAAGTACAAGAAGAGTGAGTCTCCTAAGAGTTTGTGGTTTGAGCGGCTCCTGGGAGACCAGTATTAGATTCCGATGCATTAGTGCATGTTTACTGTATCCCTTGGACCGTCACATTGACAATGAAACACAGAAATCGCATCGGAATTGAATATAAAAGGCACAATACCACTTAAGTACAATAAGAGAGAGTCTCCTAAGAGTTTGTGGTTTGAGCGGCTCCTGGGAGACCAGTATTGGATTCCGATGCACCAGTGCAGGTTTACTGTATCCCTTGGACCTTCACATTGACGATGAAACACTGAAATCGCATCGGAATTGAATATAAAAGGCACAGTGCCGACTTAAGTACAAGAAGAGTGAATATTCTCAGAGTTTGTGCTTTGAGCGGCTCCTGGGAGACCAGTATTGGATTCCGATGCGCCAGTGCAGTTTTACTCTATCCCTTGGACCTTCACATTGACAATGAAACACAGAAATCGCATCGGAATTGAATATAAAAGGCACAATACCACTTAAGTACAAGAAGAGTGAGTCTCCTAAGAGTTTGTGGTTTGAGCGGCTCCTGGGAGACCAGTATTGGATTCCGATGCACCAGTGCAGGTTTACTGTATCCCTTGGACCTTCACATTGACGATGAAACACAGAAATCGCATCGGAATTGAATATAAAAGGCACAGTGCCGACTTAAGTACAAGAAGAGTGGTTCTCCTAAGAGTTTGTGGTTTGAGCGGCTCCTGGGAGACCAGTATTAGATTCCGATGCACCAGTGCTGGTTTACTGTATCCCTTGGACCGTCACATTGACAATGAAACACAGAAATCGCATCGTAATTGAATATAAAAGGCACAATGCCGACTTAAGTACAAGAAGAGTGAATCTTCTAAGGGTTTGTGCTTTGAGCGGCACCTGCGAGACCAGTATTAGATTCCGATGCACCAGTGCAAGTGTACTCTATCCCTTGGACCTTCACATTGACAATGAAACACAGAAATCGCATCGGAATTGAATATAAATGGCACAATACCACTTAAGTACAAGAAGAGTGAGTCTCCTAAGAGTTTGTGCTTTGAGCGGCTCCTGGGAGACCAGTATTGGATTCCGATGCACCAGTGCAGGTTTACTGTATCCCTTGGACCTTCACATTGACGATGAAACACAGAAATCGCATCGGAATTGAATATAAAAGGCACAGTGCCGACTTAAGTACAAGAAGAGTGAGTCTCCTAAGAGTTTGTGGTTTGAGCGGCTCCTGGGAGACCAGTATTAGATTCCGATGCACCAGAGCAGGTTTACTGTATCCTTGGACCTTCACATTGACGATGAAACACAGAAATCGCATCGGAATTGAATATAAAAGGCACAGTGCCGACTTAAGTACAAGAAGAGTGAGTCTCCTAAGAGTTTGTGGTTTGAGCGGCTCCTGGGAGACCAGTATTAGATTACGATGCACCAGTGCAGGTTTACTGTATCCCTTGGACCGTCACATTGACAATGAAACACAGAAATCGCATCGGAATTGAATATAAAAGGCACAATGCCGACTTAAGTACAAGAAGAGTGAATCTTCTAAGGGTTTGTGCTTTGAGCGGCACCTGCGAGACCAGTATTAGATTCCGATGCACCAGTGCAAGTTTACTCTATCCCTTGGACCTTCACATTGACAATGAAACACAGAAATCGCATCGGAATTGAATATAAAAGGCACAATACCACTTAAGTACAAGAAGAGTGAGTCTCCTAAGAGTTTTTGGTTTGAGCGGCTCCTGGGAGACCAGTATTGGATCCCGATGCACCAGTGCAGGTTTACTGTATCCCTTGGACCTTCACATTGACGATGAAACACAGAAATCGCATCGGAATTGAATATAAAAGGCACAGTGCCGACTTAAGTACAAGAAGAGTGAGTCTCCTAAGAGTTTGTGGTTTGAGCGGCTCCTGGGAGACCAGTATTAGATTACGATGCACCAGTGCAGGTTTACTGTATCCCTTGGACCGTCACATTGACAATGAAACACAGAAATCGCATCGGAATTGAATATAAAAGGCACAATGCCGACTTAAGTACAAGAAGAGTGAATCTTCTAAGGGTTTGTGCTTTGAGCGGCACCTGCGAGACCAGTATTAGATTCCGATGCACCAGTGCAAGTTTACTCTATCCCTTGGACCTTCACATTGACAATGAAACACAGAAATCGCATCGGAATTGAATATAAAATGCACAATACCACTTAAGTACAAGAAGAGTGAGTCTCCTAAGAGTTTGTGGTTTGAGCGGCTCCTGGGAGACCAGTATTGGATCCCGATGCACCAGTGCAGGTTTACTGTATCCCTTGGACCTTCACATTGACGATGAAACACAGAAATCGCATCGGAATTGAATATAAAAGGCACAGTGCCGACTTAAGTACAAGAAGAGTGAGTCTCCTAAGAGTTTGTGCTTTGAGCGGCTCCTGGGAGACCAGTATTAGATTCCGATGCACCAGTGCATGTTTACTGTATCCCTTGGACCGTCACATTGACAATGAAACACAGAAATCGCATCGGAATTGAATATAAAAGGCACAGTGCCGACTTAAGTACAAGAAGAGTGAGTCTCCTAAGAGTTTGTGGTTTGAGCGGCTCCTGGGAGACCAGTATTAGATTCCGATGCACCAGTGCTGGTTTACTGTATCCCTTGGACCGTCACATTGACAATGAAACACAGAAATCGCATCGGAATTGAATATAAAAGGCACAATGCCGACTTAAGTACAAGAAGAGTGAATCTTCTAAGGGTTTGTGCTTTGAGCGGCACCTGCGAGACCAGTATTAGATTCCGATGCACCAGTGCAAGTTTACTCTATCCCTTGGACCTTCACATTGACAATGAAACACAGAAATCGCATCGGAATTGAATATAAAAGGCACAATACCACTTAAGTACAAGAAGAGTGAGTCTCCTAAGAGTTTGTGCTTTGAGCGGCTCCTGGGAGACCAGTATTGGATTCCGATGCACCAGTGCAGGTTTACTGTATCCCTTGGACCTTCACATTGACGATGAAACACAGAAATCGCATCGGAATTGAATATAAAAGGCACAGTGCCGACTTAAGTACAAGAAGAGTGAGTCTCCTAAGAGTTTGTGGTTTGAGCGGCTCCTGGGAGACCAGTATTAGATTCCGATGCACCAGTGCTGGTTTACTGTATCCCTTGGACCGTCACATTGACAATGAAACACAGAAATCGCATCGGAATTGAATATAAAAGGCACAATGCCGACTTAAGTACAAGAAGAGTGAATCTTCTAAGGGTTTGTGCTTTGAGCGGCACCTGCGAGACCAGTATTAGATTCCGATGCACCAGTGCAAGTTTACTCTATCCCTTGGACCTTCACATTGACAATGAAACACAGAAATCGCATCGGAATTGAATATAAAAGGCACAATACCACTTAAGTACAAGAAGAGTGAGTCTCCTAAGAGTTTGTGCTTTGAGCGGCTCCTGGGAGACCAGTATTGGATTCCGATGCACCAGTGCAGGTTTACTGTATCCCTTGGACCTTCACATTGACGATGAAACACAGAAATCGCATCGGAATTGAATATAAAAGGCACAGTGCCGACTTAAGTACAAGAAGAGTGAGTCTCCTAAGAGTTTGTGGTTTGAGCGGCTCCTGGGAGACCAGTATTAGATTCCGATGCACCAGAGCAGGTTTACTGTATCCTTGGACCTTCACATTGACGATGAAACACAGAAATCGCATCGGAATTGAATATAAAAGCACAGTGCCGACTTAAGTACAAGAAGAGTGAGTCTCCTAAGAGTTTGTGGTTTGAGCGGCTCCTGGGAGACCAGTATTAGATTACGATGCACCAGTGCAGGTTTACTGTATCCCTTGGACCGTCACATTGACAATGAAACACAGAAATCGCATCGGAATTGAATATAAAAGGCACAATGCCGACTTAAGTACAAGAAGAGTGAATCTTCTAAGGGTTTGTGCTTTGAGCGGCACCTGCGAGACCAGTATTAGATTCCGATGCACCAGTGCAAGTTTACTCTATCCCTTGGACCTTCACATTGAGAATGAAACACAGAAATCGCATCGGAATTGAATATAAAAGGCACAATACCACTTAAGTACAAGAAGAGTGAGTCTCCTAAGAGTTTGTGGTTTGAGGGGCTCCTGGGAGACCAGTATTGGATCCCGATGCACCAGTGCAGGTTTACTGTATCCCTAGGACCTTCACATTGACGATGAAACACAGAAATCGCATCGGAATTGAATATAAAAGGCACAGTGCCGACTTAAGTACAAGAAGAGTGAGTCTCCTAAGAGTTTGTGGTTTGAGCGGCTCCTGGGAGACCAGTATTAGATTACGATGCACCAGTGCAGGTTTACTGTATCCCTTGGACCGTCACATTGACAATGAAACACAGAAATCGCATCGGAATTGAATATAAAAGGCACAATGCCGACTTAAGTACAAGAACAGTGAATCTTCTAAGGGTTTGTGCTTTGAGCGGCACCTGCGAGACCAGTATTAGATTCCGATGCACCAGTGCAAGTTTACTCTATCCCTTGGACCTTCACATTGACAATGAAACACAGAAATCGCATCGGAATTGAATATAAAAGGCACAATACCACTTAAGTACAAGAAGAGTGAGTCTCCTAAGAGTTTGTGGTTTGAGCGGCTCCTGGGAGACCAGTATTGGATCCCGATGCACCAGTGCAGGTTTACTGTATCCCTTGGACCTTCACATTGACGATGAAACACAGAAATCGCATCGGAATTGAATATAAAAGGCACAGCGCCGACTTAAGTACAAGAAGAGTGAGTCGCCTAAGAGTTTGTGGTTTGAGCGGCTCCTGGGAGACCAGTATTAGATTCCGATGCACCAGTGCATGTTTACTGTATCCCTTGGACCGTCACATTGACAATGAAACACAGAAATCGCATCGGAATTGAATATAAAAGGCACAATACCACTTAAGTACAAGAAGAGTGAGTCTCCTAAGAGTTTGTGGTTTGAGCGGCTCCTGGGAGACCAGTATTGGATTCCGATGCACCAGTGCAGGTTTACTGTATCCCTTGGACCTTCACATTGACGATGAAACACAGAAATCGCATCGGAATTGAATATAAAAGGCACAGTGCCGACTTAAGTACAAGAAGAGTGAGTCTCCTAAGAGTTTGTGGTTTGAGCGGCTCCTGGGAGACCAGTATTGGATTCCGATGCACCAGTGCAGGTTTACTGTATCCCTTGGACCTTCACATTGACAATGAAACACAGAAATCGCATCGGAATCGAATATAAAAGGCACAATACCACTTAAGTACATGAAGAGTGAGTCTCCTAAGAGTTTGTGGTTTGAGCGGCTCCTGGGAGACCAGTATTGGATTCCGATACACCAGTGCAGGTTTACTGTATCCCTTGGACCGTCACATTGACGATGAAACACAGAAATCGCATCGGAATTGAATATAAAAGGCACAGTGCCGACTTAAGTACAAGAAGAGTGAATCTTCTAAGGGTTTGTGCTTTGAGCGGCACCTGGGAGACCAGTATTGGATTCCGATGCACCAGTGGAGGTTTACTGTATCCCTTGGACCTTCACATTGACGATGAAACACAGATATCGCATCGGAATTGGATATAAAAGGCACAATGCCGACTTAAGTACAAGAAGAGTGAATCTTCTCAGAGTTTGTGCTTTGAGCGGCTCCTGGGAGACCAGTATTGGATTCCGATGCACCAGTGCAGGTTTACTGTATCCCTTGGACCTTCACATTGACGATGAAACACAGAAATCGCATCGGAATTGAATATAAAAGGCACAATACCGACTTAAGTACAAGAAGAGTGAGTCTCCTAAGAGTTTGTGCTTTGAGCGGCTCCTGGGAGACCAGTATTGGATTCCGATGCACCTGTGCAGGTTTACTCTATCCCTTGGACCTTCACATTGACGATGAAACACAGAAATCGCATCGGAATTGTATATAAAAGGCACAATGCCGACTTAAGTACAAGAAGTGTGAATCTTCTCAGAGTTTGTGCTTTGAGCGGCTCCTGGGAGACCAGTATTGGATTCCGATGCACCAGTGCAGGTTTACTGTATCCCTTGGACCGTCACATTGACAATGAAACACCGAAATCGCATCGGAATTGCATATAAAAGGCACAATGCCGATTTAAGTACAAGAAGAGTGAATCTTCTAAGGGTTTGTGCTTTGAGCGGCACCTGGGAGACCAGTAGTGGATTCCGATGCACCAGTGCAGGTTTACTGTATCCCTTGGACCTTCACATTGACGATAAAACACAGAAATCGCATCGGAATTGAATATAAAAGGCACAATACCGACTTAAGTACAAGAAGAGTGAATCTTCTCAGAGTTTGTGCTTTGAGCGGCTCCTGGGAGACCAGTATTGGATTCCGATGCACCAGTGCAGTTTTACTGTATCCCTTGGACCTTCACATTGACGATGAAACACAGAAATCGCACCGGAATTGTATATAAAAGGCACAATGCCGACTTAAGTACAAGAAGAGTGAATCTTCTAAGGGTTTGTGCTTTGAGCGGCACCTGGGAGACCAGTATTAGATTCCGATGCACCAGTGCAGGTTTACTGTATCCCTTGGACCGTCACATTGACAATGAAACACAGAAATCGCATCGGAATTGTATATAAAAGGCACAATGCCGACTTAAGTACAAGAAGAGTGAATCTTCTAAGGGTTTGTGCTTTGAGCGGCACCTGGGAGACCAGTATTGGATTCCGATGCACCAGAGCAGGTTTACTGTATCCCTTGGACCTTCACATTGACGATGATACACAGAAATCGCATCGGAATTGAATATAAAAGGCACAGTGCCGACTTAAGTACAAGAAGAGTGAGTCTCCTAAGAGTTTGTGGTTTGAGCGGCTCCTGGGAGACAAGTATTGGATTCCGATGCACCAGTGCAGGTTTACTGTATCCCTTTGACCTTCACATTGACAATGAAACACAGAAATCGCATTGGAATTGAATTAAAAAGGCACAATACCACTTAAGTACAAGAAGAGTGAGTCTCCTAAGAGTTTGTGGTTTGAGCGGCTCCTGGGAGACCAGTATTTGATTCCGATGCACCAGTGCAGGTTTACTGTATCCCTTGGACCTTCACATTGACGATGAAACACAGAAATCGCATCGGAATTGAATATAAAAGGCACAGTGCCGACTTAAGTACAAGAAGAGTGAGTCTCCTAAGAGTTTGTGGTTTGAGCGGCTCCTGGGAGACCAGTATTAGATTCCGATGCACCAGTGCAGGTTTACTGTATCCCTCGGACCTTCACATTGACGATGAAACACAGAAGTCGCATCGGAATTGAATATAAAAGGCACAGTGCCGACTTAAGTACAAGAAGAGTGAGTCTCCTAAGAGTTTGTGGTTTGAGCGGCTCCTGGGAGACCAGTATTAGATTCCGATGCACCAGTGCAGGTTTACTGTATCCCTTGGACCGTCACATTGACAATGAAACACAGAAATCGCATCGGAATTATATATAAAAGGCACAATGCCGACTCAAGTACAAGAAGAGTGAATCTTCTAAGGGTTTGTGCTTTGAGCGGCACCTGGGAGACCAGTATTGGATTCCGATGCACCAGTGCAGGTTTACTGTATCCCTTGGACCTTCACATTGACGATGAAACACAGAAATCGCATCGGAATTGAATATAAAAGGCACAATACCGACTTAAGTACAAGAAGAGTGAATCTTCTCAGAGTTTCTGCTTTGAGCGGCTCCTGGGAGACCAGTATTGGATTCCGATGCACCAGTGCAGGTTTACTCTATCCCTTGGACCTTCACATTGACGATGAAACACAGAAATCGCATCGGAATTGTATATAAAAGGCACAATGCCGTCTTAAGTACAAGAAGAGTGAATCTTCTCAGAGTTTGTGCTTTGGGCGGCTCCTGGGAGACCAGTATTAGATTCCGATGCACCAGAGCAGGTTTACTGTATCCCTTGGACCGTCACATTGGCAATGAAACACAGAAATCGCATCGGAATTGTATATAAAAGGCACAATGCCGACTTAAGTACAAGAAGAGTGAATCTTCTAAAGGTTTGTGCTTTGAGCGGCACCTGGGAGACCAGTATTGGATTCCGATGCACCAGTGCAGGTTTACTGTATCCCTTGGACCTTCACATTGACGATGAAACACAGAAATCGCATCGGTATTGGATATAAAAGGCACAATACCGACTTAAGTACAAGAAGAGTGAATCTTCTCAGAGTTTGTGCTTTGAGCGGCTCCTGGGAGACCAGTATTGGATTCCGATGCACCAGTGCAGGTTTACTGTATCCCTTGGACCTTCACATTGACGATGAAACACAGAAATCGCATCGGAATTGTATATAAAAGGCACAATGCCGACTTAAGTACAAGAAGAGTGAATCTTCTAAGGGTTTGTGCTTTGAGCGGCACCTGGGAGACCAGTATTAGATTCCGATGCACCAGTACAGGTTTACTGTATCCCTTGGACCGTCACATTGACAATGAAACACAGAAATCGCATCGGAATTGTATATAAAAGGCACAATGCCGACTTAAGTACAAGAAGAGTGAATCTTCTAAGGATTTGTGCTTTGAGCGGCACCTGGGAGACCAGTATTGGATTCCGATGCACCAGTGCAGGTTTACTGTATCCCTTGGACCTTCACATTGACGATGAAACACAGAAATCGCATCGGAATTGTATATAAAAGGCACAATGCCGACTTAAGTACAAGAAGAGTGAATCTTCTCAGAGTTTGTGATTTGAGCGGCTCCTGGGAGACCAGTATTGGATTCCGATGCACCAGTGCAGGTTTACTGTATCCCTTGGACCTTCACATTGACGATGAAGCACAGAAATCGCATCGGAATTGAATATAAAAGGCACAATACCGACTTAAGTACAAGAAGAGTGAGTCTCCTAAGAGTTTGTGGTTTGAGCGGCTCCTGGGAGACCAGTATTGGATTCCGATGCACCAGTGCAGGTTTACTGTATCCCTTGGACCTTCACATTGACGATGAAACACAGAAATCGCATCGGAATTGAATATAAAAGGCACAGTGCCGACTTAAGTACAAGAAGAGTGAGTCTCCTAAGAGTTTGTGGTTTGAGCGGCTCCTGGGAGACCAGTATTGGATTCCGATGCACCAGTGCAGGTTTACTGTATCCCTTGGACCTTCACATTGACGATGAAACACAGAAATCGCATCGGAATTGAATATAAAAGGCACAGTGCCGACTTAAGTACAAGAAGAGTGAGTCTCCTAAGAGTTTGTGCTTTGAGCGGCTCCTGGGAGACCAGTATAGGATTCCGATTCACCAGTGCAGGTTTACTGTATCCCTTGGACCTTCACATTGACGATGAAACACAGAAATCGCATCGGAATTGAATATAAAAGGCACAATACCGACTTAAGTACAAGAAGAGTGAGTCTCCTAAGAGTTTGTGGTTTGAGCGGCTCCTGGGAGACCAGTATTGGATTCCGATGCACCAGTGCAGGTTTACTGTATCCCTTGGACCTTCACATTGACGATGAAACACAGAAATCGCATCGGATTTGAATATAAAAGGCACAGTGACGACTTAAGTACAAGAAGAGTGAGTCTCCTAAGAGTTTGTGGTTTGAGCGGCTCCTGGGAGACCAGTATTGGATTCCGATGCACCAGTGCAGGTTTACTGTATCCCTTGGACCTTCACATTGATAATGAAACACAGAAATCGCATCGGAATTGAATATAAAAGGGACAATACCACTTAAGTACAAGAAGAGTGAGTCTCCTAAGAGTTTGTGGTTTGAGCGGCTCCTGGGAGACCAGTATTGGATTTCGATGCACCAGTGCAGGTTTACTGTATCCCTTGGACCTTCACATTGACGATGAAACACAGAAATCGCATCGGAATTGAATATAAAAGGCACAGTGCCAACTTAAGTACAAGAAGAGTGAGTCTCCTAAGAGTTTGTGGTTTGAGCGGCTCCTGGGAGACCAGTATTGGATTCCGATGCACCAGTGCAGGTTTACTGTATCCCATGGACCTTCACATTGACAATGAAACACAGAAATCGCATCGGAATTGAATATAAAAGGCACAATACCACTTAAGTACATGAAGAGTGAGTCTCCTAAGAGTTTGTGGTTTGAGCGGCTCCTGGGAGACCAGTATTGGATTCCGATGCACCAGTGCAGGTTTACTCTATCCCTTGGACCTTCACATTGACGATGAAACACAGAAATCGCATCGGAATTGTATATAAAAGGCACAATGCCGACTTAAGTACAAGAAGTGTGAATCTTCTCAGAGTTTGTGCTTTGAGCGGCTCCTGGGAGACCAGTATTGGATTCCGATGCACCAGTGCAGGTTTACTGTATCCCTTGGACCGTCACATTGACAATGAAACACAGAAATCGCATCGGAATTGCATTTAAAAGGCACAATGCCGACTTAAGTACAAGAAGAGTGAATCTTCTAAGGGTTTGTGCTTTGAGCGGCACCTGGGAGACCAGTAGTGGATTCCGATGCACCAGTGCAGGTTTACTGTATCCCTTGGACCTTCACATTGACGATAAAACACAGAAATCGCATCGGAATTGAATATAAAAGGCACAATACCGACTTAAGTACAAGAAGAGTGAATCTTCTCAGAGTTTGTGCTCTGAGCGGCTCCTGGGAGACCAGTATTGGATTCCGATGCACCAGTGCAGGTTTACTGTATCCCTTGGACCTTCACATTGACGATGAAACACAGAAATCGCATCGGAATTGTATATAAAAGGCACAATGCCGACTTAAGTACAAGAAGAGTGAATCTTCTAAGGGTTTGTGCTTTGAGCGGCACCTGGGAGACCAGTATTAGATTCCGATGCACCAGTGCAGGTTTACTGTATCCCTTGGACCGTCACATTGACGATGAAACACAGAAATCGCATCGGAATTGTATATAAAAGGCACAATGCCGACTTAAGTACAAGAAGAGTGAATCTTCTAAGGGTTTGTGCTTTGAGCGGCACCTGGGAGACCAGTATTGGATTCCGATGCACCAGTGCAGGTTTACTGTATCCCTTGGACTTTCACATTGACGATGAAACACAGAAATCGCATCGGAATTTTATATAAAAGGCACAATGCCGACTTAAGTACAAGAAGAGTGAATCTTCTCAGAGTTTGTGGTTTAAGCGGCTCCTGGGAGACCAGTATTGGATTCCGATGCACCAGTGCAGGTATACTCTATCCCTTGGACCTTCACATTGGCGATGAAACACAGAAATCGCATCGGAATTGAATATAAAAGGCACAGTGCCGACTTAAGTACAAGAAGAGTGAGTCTCCTAGGAATTTGTGGTTTGAGCGGCTCCTGGGAGACCAGTATTAGATTCCGATGCACCAGTGCAGGTTTACTGTATCCCTTGGACCTTCACATTGACGATGATACACAGAAATCGCATCGGAATTGAATATAAAAGGCACAATACCGACTTAAGTACAAGAAGAGTGAGTCTCCTAAGAGTTTGTGGTTTGAGCGCCTCCTGGGAGACCAGTATTGGATTTCGATGCACCAGTGCAGGTTTACTGTATCCCTTGGACCTTCACATTGACGATGAAACACAGAAATCGCATCGGATTTGAATATAAAAGGCACAGTGACGACTTAAGTACAAGAAGAGTGAGTCTCCTAAGAGTTTGTGGTTTGAGCAGCTCCTGGGAGACCAGTATTGGATTCCGATGCACCAGTGCAGGTTTACTGTATCCCTTGGACCTTCACATTGACAATGAAACACAGAAATCGCATCGGAATTGAATATAAAAGGGACAATACCACTTAAGTACAAGAAGAGTGAGTCTCCTAAGAGTTTGTGGTTTGAGCGGCTCCTGGGAGACCAGTATTGGATTTCGATGCACCAGTGCAGGTTTACTGTATCCCTTGGACCTTCACATTGACGATGAAACACAGAAATCGCATCGGAATTGAATATAAAAGGCACAGTGCCGACTTAAGTACAAGAAGAGTGAGTCTCCTAAGAGTTTGTGGTTTGAGCGGCTCCTGGGAGACCAGTATTGGATTCCGATGCACCAGTGCAGGTTTACTGTATCCCATGGACCTTCACATTGACAATGAAACACAGAAATCGCATCGGAATTGAATATAAAAGGCACAATACCACTTAAGTACATGAAGAGTGAGTCTCCTAAGAGTTTGTGGTTTGAGCGGCTCCTGGGAGACCAGTATTGGATTCCGATGCACCAGTGCAGGTTTACTGTATCCCTTGGACCTTCACATTGACGATGAAACACAGAAATCGCATCGGAATTGTATATAAAAGGCACAATGCCGACTTAAGTACAAGAAGTGTGAATCTTCTCAGAGTTTGTGCTTTGAGCGGATCCTGGGAGACCAGTATTGGATTCCGATGCACCAGTGCAGGTTTACTGTATCCCTTGGACCGTCACATTGACAATGAAACACAGAAATCGCATCGGAATTGCATATAAAAGGCACAATGCCGACTTAAGTACAAGAAGAGTGAATCTTCTAAGGGTTTGTGCTTTGAGCGGCACCTGGGAGACCAGTAGTGGATTCCGATGCACCAGTGCAGGTTTACTGTATCCCTTGGACCTTCACATTGACGATAAAACACAGAAATCGCATCGGAATTGAATAAAAAAGGCACAATACCGACTTAAGTACAAGAAGAGTGAATCTTCTCAGAGTTTGTGCTTTGAGCGGCACCTGGGAGACCAGTAGTGGATTCCTATGCACCAGTGCAGGTTTACTGTATCCCTTGGACCTTCACATTGACGATAAAACACAGAAATCGCATCGGAATTGAATATAAAAGGCACAATGCCGACTTATGTACAAGAAGAGTGAATCTTCTAAGGGTTTGTGCTTTGAGCGGCACCTGGGAGACCAGTATTAGATTCCGATGCACCAGTGCAGGTTTACTGTATCCCTTGGACCTTCACATTGACGATGATACACTGAAATCGCATCGGAATTGAATATAAAAGGCACAGTGCCGACTTAAGTACAAGAAGAGTGAGTCTCCTAAGAGTTTGTGGTTTGAGCGGCTCCTGGGAGACCAGTATTGGATTCCGATGCACCAGTGCAGGTTTACTGTATCCCTTTGACCTTCACATTGACAATGAAACACAGAAATCGCATTGGAATTGAATTAAAAAGGCACAATACCACTTAAGTACAAGAAGAGTGAGTCTCCTAAGAGTTTGTGGTTTGAGCGGCTCCTGGGAGACCAGTATTGGATTCCGATGCACCAGTGCAGGTTTACTGTATCACTTTGACCTTCACATTGACGATGAAACACAGAAATCGCATCGGAATTGAATATAACAGGCACAGTGCCGACTTAAGTACAAGAAGAGTGAGTCTCCTAAGAGTTTGTGGTTTGAGCGGCTCCTGGGAGACCAGTATTGGATTCCGATGCACCAGTGCTGGTTTACTGTATCCCTCGGACCTTCACATTGACGATGAAACACAGAAATCGCATCGGAATTGAATATAAAAGGCACAATACCGACTTAAGTACAAGAAGAGTGAATCTTCTCAGAGTTTCTGCTTTGAGCGGCTCCTGGGAGACCAGTATTGGATTCCGATGCACCAGTGCAGGTTTACTCTATCCCTTGGACCTTCACATTGACGATGAAACACAGAAATCGCATCGGAATTGTATATAAAAGGCACAATGCCGACTTAAGTACAAGAAGAGTGAATCTTCTCAGAGTTTGTGCTTTGAGCGGCTCCTGGGAGACCAGTATTAGATTCCGATGCACCAGTGCAGGTTTACTGTATCCCTTGGACCGTCACATTGGCAATGAAACACAGAAATCGCATCGGAATTGTATATAAAATGCACAATGCCGACTTAAGTACAAGAAGAGTGAATCTTCTAAAGGTTTGTGCTTTGAGCGGCACCTGGGAGACCAGTATTGGATTCCGATGCACCAGTGCAGGTTTACTGTATCCCTTGGACCTTCAGATTGACGATGAAACACAGAAATCGCATCGGAATTGAATATAAAAGGCACAATACCGACTTAAGTACAAGAAGAGTGAATCTTCTCAGAGTTTGTGCTTTGAGCGGCTCCTGGGAGACCAGTATTGGATTCCGATGCACCAGTGCAGGTTTACTGTATCCCTTGGACCTTCACATTGACGATGAAACACAGAAATCGCATCGGAATTGTATATAAAATTCACAATGCCGACTTAAGTACAAGAAGAGTGAATCTTCTAAGGGTTTGTGCTTTGAGCGGCACCTGGGAGACCAGTATTAGATTCCGATGCACCAGTACAGGTTTACTGTATACCTTGGACCGTCACATTGACAATGAAACACAGAAATCGCATCGGAATTGTATATAAAAGGCACAATGCCGACTTAAGTACAAGAAGAGTGAATCTTCTAAGGCTTTGTGCTTTGAGCGGCACCTGGGGACCAGTATTGGATTCCGATGCACCAGTGCAGGTTTACTGTATCCCTTGGACCTTCACATTGACGATGAAACACAGAAATCGCATCGGAATTGTATATAAAAGGCACAATGCCGACTTAAGTACAAGAAGAGTGAATCTTCTCAGAGTTTGTGCTTTGAGCGGCTCCTGGGAGACCAGTATTGGATTCCGATGCACCAGTGCAGGTTTACTGTATCCCTTGGACCTTCACATTGACGATGAAGCACAGAAATCGCATCGGAATTGAATATAAAAGGCACAATACCGACTTAAGTACAAGAAGAGTGAGTCTCCTAAGAGTTTGTGGTTTGAGCGGCTCCTGGGAGACCAGTATTGGATTCCGATGCACCAGTGCAGGTTTACTGTATCCCTTGGACCTTCACATTTACGATGAAACACAGAAATCGCATCGGAATTGAATATAAAAGGCACAGTGCCGACTTAAGTACAAGAAGAGTGAGTCTCCTAAGAGTTTGTGGTTTGAGCGGCTCCTGGGAGACCAGTATTGGATTCCGATGCACCAGTGCAGGTTTACTGTATCCCTTGGACCTTCACATTGACGATGAAACACAGAAATCGCATCGGAATTGAATATAAAAGGCACAGTGCCGACTTAAGTACAAGACGAGTGAGTCTCCTAAGAGTTTGTGGTTTGAGCGGCTCCTGGGAGACCAGTATAGGATTCCGATTCACCAGTGCAGGTTTACTGTATCCCTTGGACCTTCACATTGACGATGAAACACAGAAATCGCATCGGAATTGAATATAAAAGGCACAATACCGACTTAAGTACAAGAAGAGTGAGTCTCCTAAGAGTTTGTGGTTTGAGCGGCTCCTGGGAGACCAGTATTGGATTCCGATGCACCAGTGCAGGTTTACTGTATCCCTTGGACCTTCACATTGACGATGAAACACAGAAATCGCATCGGATTTGAATATAAAGGGCACAGTGACGACTTAAGTACAAGAAGAGTGAGTCTCCTAAGAGTTTGTGGTTTGAGCGGCTCCTGGGAGACCAGTATTGGATTCCGATGCACCAGTGCAGGTTTACTGTATCCCTTGGACCTTCAGATTGACGATGAAACACAGAAATCGCATCGGAATTGAATATAAAAGGCACAATACCGACTTAAGTACAAGAAGAGTGAATCTTCTCAGAGTTTGTGCTTTGAGCGGCTCCTGGGAGACCAGTATTGGATTCCGATGCACCAGTGCAGGTTTACTGTATCCCTTGGACCTTCACATTGACGATGAAACACAGAAATCGCATCGGAATTGAATATAAAAGGCACAATACCGACTTAAGTACAAGAAGAGTGAATCTTCTCAGAGTTTGTGCTTTGAGCGGCTCCTGGGAGACCAGTATTGGATTCCGATGCACCAGTGCAGGTTTACTGTATCCCTTGGACCTTCACATTGACGATGAAACACAGAAATCGCATCGGAATTGTATATAAAATTCACAATGCCGACTTAAGTACAAGAAGAGTGAATCTTCTAAGGGTTTGTGCTTTGAGCGGCACCTGGGAGACCAGTATTAGATTCCGATGCACCAGTACAGGTTTACTGTATACCTTGGACCGTCACATTGACAATGAAACACAGAAATCGCATCGGAATTGTATATAAAAGGCACAATGCCGACTTAAGTACAAGAAGAGTGAATCTTCTAAGGCTTTGTGCTTTGAGCGGCACCTGGGGACCAGTATTGGATTCCGATGCACCAGTGCAGGTTTACTGTATCCCTTGGACTTTCACATTGACGATGAAACACAGAAATCGCATCGGAATTGTATATAAAAGGCACAATGCCGACTTAAGTACAAGAAGAGTGAATCTTCTCAGAGTTTGTGCTTTGAGCGGCTCCTGGGAGACCAGTATTGGATTCCGATGCACCAGTGCAGGTTTACTGTATCCCTTGGACCTTCACATTGACGATGAAGCACAGAAATCGCATCGGAATTGAATATAAAAGGCACAATACCGACTTAAGTACAAGAAGAGTGAGTCTCCTAAGAGTTTGTGGTTTGAGCGGCTCCTGGGAGACCAGTATTGGATTCCGATGCACCAGTGCAGGTTTACTGTATCCCTTGGACCTTCACATTTACGATGAAACACAGAAATCGCATCGGAATTGAATATAAAAGGCACAGTGCCGACTTAAGTACAAGAAGAGTGAGTCTCCTAAGAGTTTGTGGTTTGAGCGGCTCCTGGGAGACCAGTATTGGATTCCGATGCACCAGTGCAGGTTTACTGTATCCCTTGGACCTTCACATTGACGATGAAACACAGAAATCGCATCGGAATTGAATATAAAAGGCACAGTGCCGACTTAAGTACAAGACGAGTGAGTCTCCTAAGAGTTTGTGGTTTGAGCGGCTCCTGGGAGACCAGTATAGGATTCCGATTCACCAGTGCAGGTTTACTGTATCCCTTGGACCTTCACATTGACGATGAAACACAGAAATCGCATCGGAATTGAATATAAAAGGCACAATACCGACTTAAGTACAAGAAGAGTGAGTCTCCTAAGAGTTTGTGGTTTGAGCGGCTCCTGGGAGACCAGTATTGGATTCCGATGCACCAGTGCAGGTTTACTGTATCCCTTGGACCTTCACATTGACGATGAAACACAGAAATCGCATCGGATTTGAATATAAAGGGCACAGTGACGACTTAAGTACAAGAAGAGTGAGTCTCCTAAGAGTTTGTGGTTTGAGCGGCTCCTGGGAGACCAGTATTGGATTCCGATGCACCAGTGCAGGTTTACTGTATCCCTTGGACTTAACATTGACAATGAAACACAGAAATCGCATCGGAATTGAATATAAAAGGGACAATACCACTTAAGTACAAGAAGAGTGAGTCTCCTAAGAGTTTGTGGTTTGAGCGGCTCCTGGGAGACCAGTATTGGATTTCGATGCACCAGTGCAGGTTTACTGTATCCCTTGGACCTTCACATTGACGATGAAACACAGAAATCGCATCGGAATTGAATATAAAAGGCACAGTGCCGACTTAAGTACAAGAAGAGTGAGTCTCCTAAGAATTTGTGGTTTGAGCGGCTCCTGGGAGACCAGTATTGGATTCCGATGCACCAGTGCAGGTTTACTGTATCCCTTGGACCTTCACATTGACAATGAAAAACAGAAATCGCATCGGAATTGAATATAAAAGGCACAATACCACTTAAGTACATGAAGAGTGAGTCTCCTAAGAGTTTGTGGTTTGAGCGGCTCCTGGGAGACCAGTATTGGATTCCAATGCACCAGTGCAGGTTTACTGTATCCCTTGGACCGTCACATTGACGATGAAACATAGAAATCGCATCGGAATTGAATATAAAAGGCACAGTGCCAACTGAAGTACAAGAAGAGTGAATCTTCTAAGGGTTTGTGCTTTGAGCGGCACCTGGGAGACCAGTATTGAATTCCGATGCACCAGTGCAGGTTTACTGTATCCCTTGGACCTTCACATTGACGATGAAACACAGAAATCGCATCGGAATTGAATATAAAAGGCACAATGCCGACTTAAGTACAAGAAGAGTGAATCTTCTTAGAGTTTGTGCTTTGAGCGGCTCCTGGGAGACCAGTATTGGATTCCGATGCACCAGTGCAGGTTTACTCTATCCCTTGGACCTTCACATTGACGATGAAACACAGAAATCGCATCGGAATTGAATATAAAAGGCACAATACCGACTTAAGTACAAGAAGAGTGAATCTTCTCAGAGTTTGTCCTTTGAGCGGCTCCTGGGAGACCAGTATTGGATTCCGATGCACCAGTGCAGGTTTACTCTATCCCTTGGACCTTCACATTGACGATGAAACATAGAAATCGCATCGGAATTGTATATAAAAGGCACAATGCCGACTTAAGTACAAGAAGTGTGAATCTTCTCAGAGTTTGTGCATTGAGCGGCTCCTGGGAGACCAGTATTGGATTCCGATGCACCAGTGCAGGTTTACTGTATCCCTTGGACCGTCACATTGACAATGAAACACAGAAATCGCATCGGAATTGAATATAAAAGGCACAATACCGACTTAAGTACAAGAAGAGTGAATCTTCTCAGAGTTTGTGCTTTGAGCGGCTCCTGGGAGACCAGTATTGGATTCCGATGCACCAGTGCAGGTTTACTGTATCCCTTGGACCTTCACATTGACGATGAAACACAGAAATCGCAACGGAATTGTATATAAAAGGCACAATGCCGACTTAAGTACAAGAAGAGTGAATCTTCTAAGGGTTTGTGCATTGAGCGGCACCTGGGAGACCAGTATTAGATTCCGATGCACCAGTGCAGGTTTACTGTATCCCTTGGACCGTCACATTGACAATGAAACACAGAAATCGCATCGGAATTGTATATAAAAGGCACAATGCCGACTTACGTACAAGAAGAGTGAATCTTCTAAGGGTTTGTGCTTTGAGCGGCACCTGGGAGACCAGTATTGGATTGCGATGCACCAGTGCAGGTTTACTGTATCCCTTGGACCTTCACATTGACGATGAAACACAGAAATCGCATCGGAATTTTATATAAAGGGCACAATGCCGACTTAAGTACAAGAAGAGTGAATCTTCTCAGAGTTTGTGGTTTGAGCGGCTCCTGGGAGACCAGTATTGGATTCCGATGCACCAGTGCAGGTTTACTCTATCCCTTGGACCTTCACATTGACGATGAACCACAGAAATCGCATCGGAATTGAATATAAAAGGCACAGTGCCGACTTAAGTACAAGAAGAGTGAGTCTCCTAAGAGTTTGTGGTTTGAGCGGCTCCTGGGAGACCAGTATTGGATTCCGATGCACCAGTGCAGGTTTACTGTATCCCTTGGACCTTCACATTGACGATGATACACAGAAATCGCATCGGAATTGAATATAAAAGGCACAGTGCCGACTTAAGTACAAGAAGAGTGAGTCTCCTAAGAGTTTGTGGTTTGAGCGGCTCCTGGGAGAGCAGTATTGGATTCCGATGCACCATTGCAGGTTTACTGTATCCCCTGGACCTTCACATTGACGATGAAACACAGAAATCGCATCGGAATTGAATATAAAAGGCACAGTGCCGACTTAAGTACAAGAAGAGTGAGTCTCCTAAGAGTTTGTGGTTTGAGCGGCTCCTGGGAGACCAGTATTAGATTCCGATGCACCAGTGCAGGTTTACTGTATCCCTTGGACCGTCACATTGACAATGAAACACAGAAATCGCATCGGAATTGTATATAAAAGGCACAATGCCGACTTAAGTACAAGAAGAGTGAATCTTCTAAGGTTTTGTGCTTTGAGCGGCACCTGGGAGACCAGTATTGGATTCCGATGCACCAGTGCAGGTTTACTGTATCCCTTGGACCTTCACATTTACGATGAAACACAGAAATCGCATCGGAATTGAATATAAAAGGCACAGTGCCGACTTAAGTACAAGAAGAGTGAAAATTCTCAGAGTTTGTGGTTTGAGCGGCTCCTGGGAGACCAGTATTGGATTCCGATGAACCAGTGCAGTTTTACTCTATCCCTTGGACCTTCCCATTGACAATGAAACACAGAAATCGCATCGGAATTAAATATAAAAGGCACAATACCACTTAAGTACAAGAAGAGTGAGTCTCCTAAGAGTTTGTGGTTTGAGCGGCTATTGGGAGACCAGTATTGGATTCCGATGCACCAGTGCAGGTTTACTGTATCCCTTGGACCTTCACATTGACGATGAAACACAGAAATCGCATCGGAATTGAATATAAAAGGCTCAGTGACGACTTAAGTACAAGAAAAGTGAATCTTCTCAGAGTTTGTGCTTTGAGCGGCTCCTGGGAGACCAGTATTGGATTCCGATGCACCAGTGCAGGTTTACTGTATCCCTTGGACCTTCACATTGACGATGAAACACAGAAATCGCATCGGAATTGAATATAAAAGGCTCAGTGACGACTTAAGTACAAGAAAAGTGAATCTTCTCAAAGTTTGTGCTTTGAGCGGCTCCTGGGATACCAGTATTGGATTCCGATGCACCAGTGCAGGTTTACTGTATCCCTTGGACCTTCACATTGACAATGAAACACAGAAATCGCATCGGAATTGAATATAAAAGGCACAATGCCGACTTAAGTACAAGAAGAGTGAGTCTCCTAAGAGTTTGTAGTTTGAGCGGCTCCTGGGAGACCAGTATTAGATTCCGATGCACCAGTGCAAGTTTACTGTATCCCTTGGACCTTCACATTGACGATGAAACACAGAAATCGCATCGGAATTGAATATAAAAGGCACAGTGCCGACTTAAGTACAAGAAGAGTGAATATTCTCAGAGTTTGTGCTTTGAGCGGCTCCTGGGAGACCAGTATTGGATTCCGATGCACCAGTGCTGTTTTACTCTATCCCTTGGACCTTCCCATTGACAATGAAACACAGAAATCGCATCGGAATTGAATATAAAATGCACAATACCACTTAAGTACAAGAAGAGTGAGTCTCCTAAGAGTTTGTGGTTTGAGCGGCTCCTGGGAGACCAGTATTGGATTCCGATGCACCAGTGCAGGTTTACTGTATCCCTTGGACCTTCACATTGACGATGAAACACAGAAATCGCATCGGAAGTGAATATAAAAGACACAGTGCCGACTTAAGTACAAGAAGAGTGAGTCTCCTAAGAGTTTGTGGTTTGAGCGGTTCCTGGGAGACCAGTATTGGATTCCGATGCACCAGTGCAGGTTTACTGTATCCCTTGGACCTTCACATTGACGATGAAACACAGAAATCGCATCGGAATTGAATATAAAAGGCACAGTGCCGACTTAAGTACAAGAAGAGTGAATCTTCTCAGTTTGTGCTTTGAGCGGCTCCTGGGAGGCCAGTATTGGATTCCGATGCACCAGTGCAGGTTTACTCTATTCCTTGGACCTTCACATTGACGATGAAACACAGAAATCGCATCGGAATTGAATATAAAAGGCACAATACCACTTAAGTACAAGAAGAGTGAGTCTCCTAAGAGTTTGTGGTTTGAGCGGCTTCTGGGAGACCAGTATTGGATTCCGATGCACCAGTGCAGGTTTACTGTATCCCTTGGACCTTCACATTGACGATGAAACACAGAAATCGCATCGGAATTGAATATAAAAGGCTCAGTGCCGACTTAAGTACAAGAAGAGTGAATATTCTCAGAGTTTGAACTTTGAGCGGCTCCTGGGAGACCAGTATTGGATTCCGATGCACCAGTGCAGTTTTACTCTATCCCTTGGACCTTCCCATTGACAATGAGACACAGAAATCGCATAGGAATTGAATATAAAAGGCACAATACCACTTAAGTACAAGAAGAGTAAGTCTCCTAAGAGTTTGTGGTTTGAGCGGCTCCTGGGAGACCAGTATTGGATTCCGACGCACCAGTGCAGGTTTACTGTATCCCTTGGACCTTCACATTGACGATGAAACACAGAAATCGCATCGGAATTGAATATAAAAGGCACAGTGCCGACTTAAGTACAAGAAGAGTGAGTCTCCTAAGAGTTTGTGGTTTGAGCGGCTCCTGGGAGACCAGTATTGGATTCCGATGCACCAGTGCAGGTTTACTGTATCCCTTGGACCTTCACATTGACGATGAAACACAGAAATCGCATCGGAATTGAATATAAAAGGCACAGTGCCGACTTAAGTACAAGAAGAGTGAATATTCTCAGAGTTTGTGCTTTGAGCGGCTCCTGGGAGACCAGTATTGGATTCCGATGCGCCAGTGCAGTTTTACTCTATCCCTTGGACCTTCACATTGACAATGAAACACAGAAATCGCATCGGAATTGAATATAAAAGGCACAATACCACTTAAGTACAAGAAGAGTGAGTCTCCTAAGAGTTTGTGGTTTGAGCGGCTCCTGGGAGACCAGTATTGGATTCCGATGCACCAGTGCAGGTTTACTGTATCCCTTGGACCTTCACATTGACGATGAAACACAGAAATCGCATCGGAATTGAATATAAAAGGCACAGTGCCGACTTAAGTACAAGAAGAGTGAGTCTCCTAAGAGTTTGTGGTTTGAGCGGCTCCTGGGAGACCAGTATTAGATTCCGATGCACCAGTGCAGGTTTACTGTATCCCTTGGACCGTCACATTGACAATGAAACACAGAAATCGCATCGGAATTGAATATAAAAGGCACAATGCCGACTTAAGTACAAGAAGAGTGAATCTTCTAAGGGTTTGTGCTTTGAGCGGCACCGGCGAGACCAGTACTAGATTCCGATGCACCAGTGCAGGTTTACTGTATCCCTTGGACCTTCACATTGACGATGAAACACAGAAATCGCATCGGAATTGAATATAAAAGGCTCAGTGACGACTTAAGTACAAGAAAAGTGAATCTTCTCAGAGTTTGTGCTTTGAGCGGCTCCTGGGAGACCAGTATTGGATTCCGATGCACCAGTGCAGGTTTACTGTATCCCTTGGACCTTCACATTGACGATGAAACACAGAAATCGCATCGGAATTGTATATAAAAGGCACAATGCCGACTTAAGTACAAGAAGAGTGAATCTTCTAAGGGTTTGTGCTTTGAGCGGCACCTGGGAGACCAGTATTAGATTCCGATGCACCAGTACAGGTTTACTGTATCCCTTGGACCGTCACATTGACAATGAAACACAGAAATCGCATCGGAATTGTATATAAAAGGCACAATGCCGACTTAAGTACAAGAAGAGTGAATCTTCTAAGGATTTGTGCTTTGAGCGGCACCTGGGAGACCAGTATTGGATTCCGATGCACCAGTGCAGGTTTACTGTATCCCTTGGACCTTCACATTGACGATGAAACACAGAAATCGCATCGGAATTGTATATAAAAGGCACAATGCCGACTTAAGTACAAGAAGAGTGAATCTTCTCAGAGTTTGTGATTTGAGCGGCTCCTGGGAGACCAGTATTGGATTCCGATGCACCAGTGCAGGTTTACTGTATCCCTTGGACCTTCACATTGACGATGAAGCACAGAAATCGCATCGGAATTGAATATAAAAGGCACAATACCGACTTAAGTACAAGAAGAGTGAGTCTCCTAAGAGTTTGTGGTTTGAGCGGCTCCTGGGAGACCAGTATTGGATTCCGATGCACCAGTGCAGGTTTACTGTATCCCTTGGACCTTCACATTGACGATGAAACACAGAAATCGCATCGGAATTGAATATAAAAGGCACAGTGCCGACATAAGTACAAGAAGAGTGAGTCTCCTAAGAGTTTGTGGTTTGAGCGGCTCCTGGGAGACCAGTATTGGATTCCGATGCACCAGTGCAGGTTTACTGTATCCCTTGGACCTTCACATTGACGATGAAACACAGAAATCGCATCGGAATTGAATATAAAAGGCACAGTGCCGACTTAAGTACAAGAAGAGTGAATCTTCTCAGAGTTTGTGCTTTGAGCGGCAACTGGGAGACCAGTATTGGATTCCGATGCACCAGTGCAGGTTTACTGTATCCCTTGGACCTTCACATTGACGATGAAACACAGAAATCGCATCGGAATTGAATATAAAGGCACAATGCCGACTTAAGTACAAGAAGAGTGTGTCTCCTAAGAGTTTGTGGTTTGAGCGGATCCTGGGAGACCAGTATTGGATTCCGATGCACCAGTGCAGGTTTACTGTATCCCTTGGACCTTCACATTGACGATGAAACACAGAAATCGCATCGGAATTGAATATAAAAGGCTCAGTGACGACTTAAGTACAAGAAAAGTGAAGCTTCTCAAAGTTTGTGCTTTGAGCGGCTCCTGGGAGACCAGTATTGCATTCCGATGCACCAGTGCCGGTTTACTGTATCCCTTGGACCTTCACATTGACAATGAAACACAGAAATCGCGTCGGAATTGAATATAAAAGGCACAGTGCCGACTTAAGTACAAGAAGAGTGAGTCTCCTAAGAGGTTGTGGTTTGAGCGGCTCCTGGGAGACCAGTATTAGATTCCGATGCACCGGTGCAAGTTTACTGTATCCCTTGGACCTTCACATTGACGATGAAACACAGAAATCGCATCGGAATTGAATATAAAAGGCACAGTGCCGACTTAAGTACAAGAAAAGTGAAGCTTCTCAAAGTTTGTGCTTTGAGCGGCTCCTGGGAGACCAGTATTGGATTCCGATGCACCAGTGCCGGTTTACTGTATCCCTTGGACCTTCACATTGACAATGAAACACAGAAATCGCATCGGAATTGAATATAAAAGGCTCAGTGACGACTTAAGTACAAGAAAAGTGAAGCTTCTCAAAGTTTGTGCTTTGAGGGGCTCCTGGGAGACCAGTATTGGATTCCGATGCACCAGTGCAGGTTTACTGTATCCCTTGGACCTTCACATTGACAATGAAACACAGAAATCGCGTCGGAATTGAATATAAAAGTCACAGTGCCGACTTAAGAACAAGAAGAGTGAGTCTCCTAAGAGTTTGTAGTTTGAGCGGCTCCTGGGAGACCAGTATTAGATTCCGATGCACCAGTGCAAGTTTACTGTATCCCTTGGACCTTCACATTGACGATGAAACACAGAAATCGCATCGGAATTGAATATAAAAGGCACAGTGCCGACTTAAGTACAAGAAGAGTGAATATTCTCAGAGTTTGTGCTTGGAGCGGCTCCTGGGAGACCAGTATTGGATTCCGATGCACCAGTGCCGGTTTACTGTATCCCTTGGACCTTCACATTGACGATGAAACACAGAAATCGCATCGGAATTGAATATAAAAGGCTCAGTGACGACTTAAGTACAAGAAAAGTGAAGCTTCTCAAAGTTTGTGCTTTGAGCGGCTCCTGGGAGACCAGTATTGGATTTCGATGCACCAGTGCCGGTTTACTGTATCCCTTGGACCTTCACAATGACAATGAAACACAGAAATCGCGTCGGAATTGAATATAAAAGTCACAGTGCCGACTTAAGTACAAGAAGAGTGAGTCTCCTAAGAGTTTGTAGTTTGAGCGGCTCCTGGGAGACCAGTATTAGATTCCGATGCACCAGTGCAAGTATACTGTATCCCTTGGACCTTCACATTGACGATGAAACACAGAAATCGCATCGGAATTGAATATAAAAGGCACAGTGCCGACTTAAGTACAAGAAGAGTGAATATTCTCAGAGTTTGTGCTTGGAGCGGCTCCTGGGAGACCAGTATTGGATTCCGATGCACCAGTGCTGTTTTACTCTATCCCTTGGACCTTCCCATTGACAATGAAACACAGAAATCGCATCGGAATTGAATATAAAAGGCACAATACCACTTAAGTACAAGAAGAGTGAGTCTCCTAAGAGTTTGTGGTTTGAGCGGCTCCTGGGAGACCAGTATTGGATTCCGATGCACCAGTGCAGGTTTACTGTATCCCTTGGACCTTCACATTGACGATGAAACACAGAAATCGCATCGGAATTGAATATAAAAGGCACAGTGCCGACTTAAGTACAAGAAGAGTGAATCTTATCAGTTTGTGCTTTGAGCGGCTCCTGGGAGGCCAGTATTGGATTCCGATGCACCAGTGCAGGTTTACTCTATCCCTTGGAATTTCACATTGACGATGAAACACAGAAATCGCATCGGAATTGAATATAAAAGGCACAGTGCCGGCTTAAGTACAAGAAGAGTGAGTCTCCTAAGAGTTTGTGGTTTGAGCGGCTCCTGGGAGACCAGTATTGGATTCCGATGCACCAGTGCAGGTTTACTGTATCCCTTGGACCTTCACATTGACGATGAAACACAGAAATCGCATCGGAATTGAATATAAAAGGCACAGTGCCGACTTAGGTACAAGAAGAGTGAATATTCTCAGAGTTTGTGCTTTGAGCGGCTCCTGGGAGACCAGTATTGGATTCCGATGCGCCAGTGCAAATTTACTCTATCCCTTGGACCTTCACATTGACAATGAAACACAGAAATCGCATCGGAATTGAATATAAAAGGCACAATACCACTTAAGTACAAGAAGAGTGAGTCTCCTAACAGTTTGTGGTTTGAGCGGCTCCTGGTAGACCAGTATTAGATTCCGATGCACCAGTGCTGGTTTACTGTATCCCTTGGACCGTCACATTGACAATGAAACACAGAAATCGCATCGGAATTGAATATAAAAGGCACAATGCCGACTTAAGTACAAGAAGAGTGAATCTTCTAAGGGTTTGTGCTTTGAGCGGCACCTGCGTGACCAGTATTAGATTCCGATGCACCAGTGCAAGTTTACTCTATCCCTTGGACCTTCACATTGACAATGAAACACAGAAATCGCATCGGAATTGAATATAAAAGGCACAATACCACTTAAGTACAAGAAGAGTGAGACTCCTAAGAGTTTGTGCTTTGAGCGGCTCCTGGGAGACCCGTATTGGATTCCGATGCACCAGTGCAGGTTTACTGTATCCCTTGGACCTTCACATTGACGATGAAACACAGAAATCGCATCGGAATTGAATATAAAAGGCACAGTGCCGACTTAAGTACAAGAAGAGTGAGTCTCCTAAGAGTTTGTGGTTTGAGCGGCTCCTGGGAGACCAGTATTAGATTCCGATGCACCAGAGCAGGTTTACTGTATCCTTGGACCTTCACATTGACGATGAAACACAGAAATCGCATCCGAATTGAATATAAAAGGCACAGTGCTGACTTAAGTACAAGAAGAGTGAATCTCCTAAGAGTTTGTGGTTTGAGCGGCTCCTGGGAGACCAGTATTAGATTCCGATGCACCAGTGCAGGTTTACTGTATCCCTTGGACCGTCACATTGACAATGAAACACAGAAATCGCATCGGAATTGAATATAAAAGGCACAATGCCGACTTAAGTACAAGAAGAGTGAATCTTCTAAGGGTTTGTGGTTTGAGCGGCAACTGCGAGACCAGTATTAGATTCCGATGCACCAGTGCAAGTTTACTCTATCCCTTGGACCTTCCCATTGACAATGAAACACAGAAATCGCATCGGAATTGAATATAAAAGTCACAATACCACTTAAGTACAAGAAGAGTGAGTCTCCTAAGAGTTTGTGCTTTGAGCGGCTCCTGGGAGACCAGTATTGGATTCCGATGCACCAGTGCAGGTTTACTGTATCCCTTGGACTTTCACATTGACGATGAAACACAGAAATCGCATCGGAATTGAATATAAAAGGCACAGTGCTGACTTAAGTACAAGAAGAGTGAGTCTCCTAAGAGTTTGTGCTTTGAGCGGCTCCTGGGAGACCAGTATTGGATTCCGATGCACCAGTGCAGGTTTACTGTATCCCTTGGACCTTCACATTGACGATGAAACACAGAAATCGAAACGGAATTGAATATAAAAGGCACAGTGCCGACTTAAGTACAAGAAGAGTGAGTCTCCTAAGAGTTTGTGGTTTGAGCGGCTCCTGGGAGTCCAGTATTAGATTCCGATGCACCAGTGCAGGTTTACTGTATCCCTTGGACCGTCACATTGACAATGAAACACAGAAATCGCATCGGAATTGAATATAAAAGGCACAATGCCGACTTAAGTACAAGAAGAGTGAATCTTCTAAGGGTTTGTGCTTTGAGCGGCACCTGCGAGACCAGTATTAGATTCCGATGCACCAGTGCAAGTTTACTCTATCCCTTGGACCTTCACATTGACAATGAAACACAGAAATCGCATCGGAATTGAATATAAAAGGCACAATACCACTTAAGTACAAGAAGAGTGAGTCTCCTAAGAGTTTGTGCTTTGAGCGGCTCCTGGGAGACCAGTATTGGATTCCGATGCACCAGTGCAGGTTTACTGTATCCCTTGGACCTTCACATTGACGATGAAACACAGAAATCGCATCGGAATTGAATATAAAAGGCACAGTGCCGACTTAAGTACAAGAAGAGTGAGTCTCCTAAGAGTTTGTGGTTTGAGCGGCTCCTGGGAGACCAGTATTAGATTACGATGCACCAGTGCAGGTTTACTGTATCCCTTGGACCGTCACATTGACAATGAAACACAGAAATCGCATCGGAATTGAATATAAAAGGCACAATGCCGACTTAAGTACAAGAAGAGTGAATCTTCTAAGGGTTTGTGCTTTGAGCGGCACCTGCGAGACCAGTATTAGATTCCGATGCACCAGTGCAAGTTTACTCTATCCCTTGGACCTTCACATTGACAATGAAACACAGAAATCGCATCGGAATTGAATATAAAAGGCACAATACCACTTAAGTACAAGAAGAGTGAGTCTCCTAAGAGTTTGTGGTTTGAGCGGCTCCTGGGAGACCAGTATTGGATCCCGATGCACCAGTGCAGGTTTACTGTATCCCTTGGACCTTCACATTGACGATGAAACACAGAAATCGCATCGGAATTGAATATAAAAGGCACAGTGCCGACTTAAGTACAAGAAGAGTGAGTCTCCTAAGAGTTTGTGGTTTGAGCGGCTCCTGGGAGACCAGTATTAGATTCCGATGCACCAGTGCATGTTTACTGTATGCCTTGGACCGTCACATTGCCAATGAAACACAGAAATCGCATCGGAATTGAATATAAAAGGCACAATACCACTTAAGCACAAGAAGAGTGAGTCTCCTAAGAGTTTGTGGTTTGAGCGGCTCCTGGGAGACCAGTATTGGATTCCGATGCACCAGTGCAGGTTCACTGTATCCCTTGGACCTTCACATTGACGATGAAACACAGAAATCGAATCGGAATTGAATATAAAAGGCACAGTGCCGACTTAAGTACAAGAAGAGTGAATATTCTCAGAGTTTGTGCTTTGAGCGGCTCCTGGGAGACCAGTAATGGATTCCGATGCGCCAGTGCAGTTTTACTCTATCCCTTGGACCTTCACATTGACAATGAAACACAGAAATCGCATCGGAATTGAATATAAATGGCACAATACCACTTAAGTACAAGAAGAGTGAGTCTCCTAAGAGTTTGTGCTTTGAGCGGCTCCTGGGAGACCAGTATTGGATTCCGATGCACCAGTGCAGGTTTACTGTATCCCTTGGACCTTCACATTGACGATGAAACACAGAAATCGCATCGGAATTGAATATAAAAGGCACAGTGCCGACTTAAGTACAAGAAGAGTGAGTCTCCTAAGAGTTTGTGGTTTGAGCGGCTCCTGGGAGACCAGTATTAGATTCCGATGCACCAGAGCAGGTTTACTGTATCCTTGGACCTTCACATTGACGATGAAACACAGAAATCGCATCGGAATTGAATATAAAAGCACAGTGCCGACTTAAGTACAAGAAGAGTGAGTCTCCTAAGAGTTTGTGGTTTGAGCGGCTCCTGGGAGTCCAGTATTAGATTCCGATGCACCAGTGCAGGTTTACTGTATCCCTTGGACCGTCACATTGACAATGAAACACAGAAATCGCATCGGAATTGAATATAAAAGGCACAATGCCGACTTAAGTACAAGAAGAGTGAATCTTCTAAGGGTTTGTGCTTTGAGCGGCACCTGCGAGACCAGTATTAGATTCCGATGCACCAGTGCAAGTTTACTCTATCCCTTGGACCTTCACATTGACAATGAAACACAGAAATCGCATCGGAATTGAATATAAAAAATGCACAATACCACTTAAGTACAAGAAGAGTGAGTCTCCTAAGAGTTTGTGCTTTGAGCGGCTACTGGGAGACCAGTATTGGATTCCGATGCACCAGTGCAGGTTTACTGTATCCCTTGGACCTTCACATTGACGATGAAACACAGAAATCGCATCGGAATTGAATATAAAAGGCACAGTGCCGACTTAAGTACAAGAAGAGTGAGTCTCCTAAGAGTTTGTGGTTTGAGCGGCTCCTGGGAGACCAGTATTAGATTACGATGCACCAGTGCAGGTTTACTGTATCCCTTGGACCGTCACATTGACAATGAAACACAGAAATCGCATCGGAATTGAATATAAAAGGCACAATGCCGACTTAAGTACAAGAAGAGTGAATCTTCTAAGGGTTTGTGCTTTGAGCGGCACCTGCGAGACCAGTATTAGATTCCGATGCACCAGTGCAAGTTTACTCTATCCCTTGGACCTTCACATTGACAATGAAACACAGAAATCGCATCGGAATTGAATATAAAAGGCACAATACCACTTAAGTACAAGAAGAGTGAGTCTCCTAAGAGTTTGTGGTTTGAGCGGCTCCTGGGAGACCAGTATTGGATCCCGATGCACCAGTGCAGGTTTACTGTATCCCTTGGACCTTCACATTGACGATGAAACACAGAAATCGCATCGGAATTGAATATAAAAGGCACAGTGCCGACTTAAGTACAAGAAGAGTGAGTCTCCTAAGAGTTTGTGGTTTGAGCGGCTCCTGGGAGACCAGTATTAGATTCCGATGCACCAGTGCATGTTTACTGTATCCCTTGGACCGTCACATTGACAATGAAACACAGAAATCGCATCGGAATTGAATATAAAAGGCACAATACCACTTAAGTACAATAAGAGAGAGTCTCCTAAGAGTTTGTGGTTTGAGCGGCTCCTGGGAGACCAGTATTGGATTCCGATGCACCAGTGCAGGTTTACTGTATCCCTTGGACCTTCACATTGACGATGAAACACTGAAATCGCATCGGAATTGAATATAAAAGGCACAGTGCCGACTTAAGTACAAGAAGAGTGAATATTCTCAGAGTTTGTGCTTTGAGCGGCTCCTGGGAGACCAGTATTGGATTCCGATGCGCCAGTGCAGTTTTACTCTATCCCTTGGACCTTCACATTGACAATGAAACACAGAAATCGCATCGGAATTGAATATAAAAGGCACAATACCACTTAAGTACAAGAAGAGTGAGTCTCCTAAGAGTTTGTGGTTTGAGCGGCTCCTGGGAGACCAGTATTGGATTCCGATGCACCAGTGCAGGTTTACTGTATCCCTTGGACCTTCACATTGACGATGAAACACAGAAATCGCATCGGAATTGAATATAAAAGGCACAGTGCCGACTTAAGTACAAGAAGAGTGGTTCTCCTAGGAGTTTGTGGTTTGAGCGGCTCCTGGGAGACCAGTATTAGATTCCGATGCACCAGTGCTGGTTTACTGTATCCCTTGGACCGTCACATTGACGATGAAACACAGAAATCGCATCGGAATTGAATATAAAAGGCACAGTGCCGACTTAAGTACAAGAAGAGTGGTTCTCCTAGGACTTTGTGGTTTGAGCGGCTCCTGGGAGACCAGTATTAGATTCCGATGCACCAGTGCAGGTTTACTGTATCCCTTGGACCTTCACATTGACAATGAAACACAGAAATCGCATCGTAATTGAATATAAAAGGCACAATGCCGACTTAAGTACAAGAAGAGTGAATCTTCTAAGGGTTTGTGCTTTGAGCGGCACCTGCGAGACCAGTATTAGATTCCGATGCACCAGTGCAAGTTTACTCTATCCCTTGGACCTTCACATTGACAATGAAACACAGAAATCGCATCGGAATTGAATATAAAAGGCACAATACCACTTAAGTACAAGAAGAGTGAGTCTCCTAAGAGTTTGTGCTTTGAGCGGCTCCTGGGAGACCAGTATTGGATTCCGATGCGCCAGTGCAGTTTTACTCTATCCCTTGGACCTTCACATTGACAATGAAACACAGAAATCGCATCGGAATTGAATATAAAAGGCACAATACCACTTAAGTACAAGAAGAGTGAGTCTCCTAAGAGTTTGTGGTTTGAGCGGCTCCTGGGAGACCAGTATTAGATTCCGATGCACCAGTGCAGGTTTACTGTATCCCTTGGACCTTCACATTGACGATGAAACACAGAAATCGCATCGGAATTGAATATAAACGGCACAGTGCCGACTTAAGTACAAGAAGAGTGGTTCTCCTAGGAGTTTGTGGTTTGAGCGGCTCCTGGGAGACCAGTATTAGATTCCGATGCACCAGTGCTGGTTTACTGTATCCCTTGGACCGTCACATTGACGATGAAACACAGAAATCGCATCGGAATTGAATATAAAAGGCACAGTGCCGACTTAAGTACAAGAAGAGTGGTTCTCCTAGGAGTTTGTGGTTTGAGCGGCTCCTGGGAGACCAGTATTAGATTCCGATGCACCAGTGCAGGTTTACTGTATCCCTTGGACCTTCACATTGACAATGAAACACAGAAATCGCATCGTAATTGAATATAAAAGGCACAATGCCGACTTAAGTACAAGAAGAGTGAATCATCTAAGGGTTTGTGCTTTGAGCGGCACCTGCGAGACCAGTATTAGATTCCGATGCACCAGTGCAAGTTTACTCTATCCCTTGGACCTTCACATTGACAATGAAACACAGAAATCGCATCGGAATTGAATATAAAAGGCACAATACCACTTAAGTACAAGAAGAGTGAGTCTCCTAAGAGTTTGTGCTTTGAGCGGCTCCTGGGAGACCAGTATTGGATTCCGATGCGCCAGTGCAGTTTTACTCTATCCCTTGGACCTTCACATTGACAATGAAACACAGAAATCGCATCGGAATTGAATATAAAAGGCACAATACCACTTAAGTACAAGAAGAGTGAGTCTCCTAAGAGTTTGTTCTTTGAGCGGCTCCTGGGAGACCAGTATTGGATTCCGATGCGCCAGTGCAGTTTTACTCTATCCCTTGGACCTTCACATTGACAATGAAACACAGAAATCGCATCGGAATTGAATATAAAAGGCACAATACCACTTAAGTACAAGAAGAGTGAGTCTCCTAAGAGTTTGTGGTTTGAGCGGCTCCTGGGAGACCAGTATTAGATTCCGATGCACCAGTGCAAGTTTACTCTATCCCTTGGACCTTCACATTGACGATGAAACACAGAAATCGCATCGGAATTGAATATAAAAGGCACAATGCCGACTTAAGTACAAGAAGAGTGAGTCTCCTAAGAGTTTGTGGTTTGAGCGGCTCCTGGGAGACCAGTATTAGATTCCGATGCACCAGTGCAGGTTTACTGTATCCCTTGGACCTTCACATTGACAATGAAACACAGAAATCGCATCGGAATTGAATATAAAAGGCACAGTGCCGACTTAAGTACAAGAAGAGTGAATATTCTCAGAGTTTGTGCTTTGAGCGGCTCCTGGGAGACCAGTATTGGATTCCGATGCGCCAGTGCAGTTTTACTCTATCCCTTGGACCTTCACATTGACAATGAAACACAGAAATCGCATCGGAATTGAATATAAAAGGCACAATACCACTTAAGTACAAGAAGAGTGAGTCTCCTAAGAGTTTGTGGTTTGAGCGGCTCCTGGGAGACCAGTATTAGATTCCGATGCACCAGTGCAGGTTTACTGTATCCCTTGGACCTTCACATTGACGATGAAACACAGAAATCGCATCGGAATTGAATATAAAAGGCACAGTGCCGACTTAAGTACAAGAAGAGTGGTTCTCCTAGGAGTTTGTGGTTTGAGCGGCTCCTGGGAGACCAGTATTAGATTCCGATGCACCAGTGCAGGTTTACTGTATCCCTTGGACCGTCACATTGACAATGAAACACAGAAATCGCATCGTAATTGAATATAAAAGGCACAATGCCGACTTAAGTACAAGAAGAGTGAGTCTCCTAAGAGTTTGTGCTTTGAGCGGCTCCTGGGAGACCAGTATTGGATTCCGATGCGCCAGTGCAGTTTTACTCTATCCCTTGGACCTTCACATTGACAATGAAACACAGAAATCGCATCGGAATTGAATATAAAAGGCACAATACCACTTAAGTACAAGAAGAGTGAGTCTCCTAAGAGTTTGTGGTTTGAGCGGCTCCTGGGAGACCAGTATTAGATTCCGATGCACCAGTGCAAGTTTACTCTATGCCTTGGACCTTCACATTGACGATGAAACACAGAAATCGCATCGGAATTGAATATAAAAGGCACAATGCCGACTTAAGTACAAGAAGAGTGAGTCTCCTAAGAGTTTGTGGTTTGAGCGGCTCCTGGGAGACCAGTATTAGATTCCGATGCGCCAGTGCAGTTTTACTCTATCCCTTGGACCTTCACATTGACGATGAAACACTGAAATCGCATCGGAATTGAATATAAAAGGCACAATACCACTTAAGTACAAGAAGAGTGAGTCTCCTAAGAGTTTGTGGTTTGAGCGGCTCCTGGGAGACCAGTATTGGATTCCGATGCGCCAGTGCAGTTTTACTCTATCCCTTGGACCTTCACATTGACAATGAAACACAGAAATCGCATCGGAATTGAATATAAAAGGCACAATACCACTTAAGTACAAGAAGAGTGAGTCTCCTAAGAGTTTGTGGTTTGAGCGGCTCCTGGGAGACCAGTATTAGATTCCGATGCACCAGTGCTGGTTTACTCTATCCCTTGGACCTTCACATTGACGATGAAACACTGAAATCGCATCGGAATTGAATATAAAAGGCACAATGCCGACTTAAGTACAAGAAGAGTGAGTCTCCTAAGAGTTTGTGGTTTGAGCGGCTCCTGGGAGACCAGTATTAGATTCCGATGCACCAGTGCAGGTTTACTATATCTCTTGGACCTTCACATTGACGATGAAACACTGAAATCGCATCGGAATTGAATATAAAAGGCACAGTGCCGACTTAAGTACAAGAAGAGTGAATATTCTCAGAGTTTGTGCTTTGAGCGGCTCCTGGGAGACCAGTATTGGATTCCGATGCGCCAGTGCAGTTTTACTCTATCCCTTGGACCTTCACATTGACAATGAAACACAGAAATCGCATCGGAATTGAATATAAAAGGCACAATACCACTTAAGTACAAGAAGAGTGAGTCTCCTAAGAGTTTGTGCTTTGAGCGGCTCCTGGGAGACCAGTATTGGATTCCGATGCGCCAGTGCAGTTTTACTCTATCCCTTGGACCTTCACATTGACAATGAAACACAGAAATCGCATCGGAATTGAATATAAAAGGCACAATACCACTTAAGTACAAGAAGAGTGAGTCTCCTAAGAGTTTGTGGTTTGAGCGGCTCCTGGGAGACCAGTATTAGATTCCGATGCACCAGTGCTGGTTTACTCTATCCCTTGGACCTTCACATTGACGATGAAACACTGAAATCGCATCGGAATTGAATATAAAAGGCACAGTGCCGACTTAAGTACAAGAAGAGTGAATATTCTCAGAGTTTGTGCTTTGAGCGGCTCCTGGGAGACCAGTATTGGATTCCGATGCGCCAGTGCAGTTTTACTCTATCCCTTGGACCTTCACATTGACAATGAAACACAGAAATCGCATCGGAATTGAATATAAAAGGCACAATACCACTTAAGTACAAGAAGAGTGAGTCTCCTAAGAGTTTGTGCTTTGAGCGGCTCCTGGGAGACCAGTATTGGATTCCGATGCGCCAGTGCAGTTTTACTCTATCCCTTGGACCTTCACATTGACAATGAAACACAGAAATCGCATCGGAATTGAATATAAAAGGCACAATACCACTTAAGTACAAGAAGAGTGAGTCTCCTAAGAGTTTGTGGTTTGAGCGGCTCCTGGGAGACCAGTATTAGATTCCGATGCACCAGTGCAAGTTTACTCTATCCCTTGGACCTTCACATTGACGATGAAACACAGAAATCGCATCGGAATTGAATATAAAAGGCACAATGCCGACTTAAGTACAAGAAGAGTGAGTCTCCTAAGAGTTTGTGGTTTGAGCGGCTCCTGGGAGACCAGTATTAGATTCCGATGCACCAGTGCAGGTTTACTGTATCCCTTGGACCTTCACATTGACAATGAAACACAGAAATCGCATCGGAATTGAATATAAAAGGCACAGTGCCGACTTAAGTACAAGAAGAGTGAATATTCTCAGAGTTTGTGCTTTGAGCGGCTCCTGGGAGACCAGTATTGGATTCCGATGCGCCAGTGCAGTTTTACTCTATCCCTTGGACCTTCACATTGACAATGAAACACAGAAATCGCATCGGAATTGAATATAAAAGGCACAATACCACTTAAGTACAAGAAGAGTGAGTCTCCTAAGAGTTTGTGGTTTGAGCGGCTCCTGGGAGACCAGTATTAGATTCCGATGCACCAGTGCAAGTTTACTCTATCCCTTGGACCTTCACATTGACGATGAAACACAGAAATCGCATCGGAATTGAATATAAAAGGCACAATGCCGACTTAAGTACAAGAAGAGTGAGTCTCCTAAGAGTTTGTGGTTTGAGCGGCTCCTGGGAGACCAGTATTAGATTCCGATGCACCAGTGCAGGTTTACTGTATCCCTTGGACCTTCACATTGACGATGAAACACTGAAATCGCATCGGAATTGAATATAAAAGGCACAGTGCCGACTTAAGTACAAGAAGAGTGAATATTCTCAGAGTTTGTGCTTTGAGCGGCTCCTGGGAGACCAGTATTGGATTCCGATGCGCCAGTGCAGTTTTACTCTATCCCTTGGACCTTCACATTGACAATGAAACACAGAAATCGCATCGGAATTGAATATAAAAGGCACAATACCACTTAAGTACAAGAAGAGTGAGTCTCCTAAGAGTTTGTGGTTTGAGCGGCTCCTGGGAGACCAGTATTAGATTCCGATGCACCAGTGCAGGTTTACTGTATCCCTTGGACCTTCACATTGACGATGAAACACAGAAATCGCATCGGAATTGAATATAAAAGGCACAGTGCCGACTTAAGTACAAGAAGAGTGGTTCTCCTAGGAGTTTGTGGTTTGAGCGGCTCCTGGGAGACCAGTATTAGATTCCGATGCACCAGTGCAGGTTTACTGTATCCCTTGGACCGTCACATTGACAATGAAACACAGAAATCGCATCGTAATTGAATATAAAAGGCACAATGCCGACTTAAGTACAAGAAGAGTGAAACTTCTAAGGGTTTGTGCTTTGAGCGGCACCTGCGAGACCAGTATTAGATTCCGATGCAACCAGTGCAAGTTTACTCTATCCCTTTGACCTTCACATTGACAATGAAACACAGAAATCGCATCGGAATTGAATATAAATGGCACAATACCACTTAAGTACAAGAAGAGTGAGTCTCCTAAGAGTTTGTGCTTTGAGCGGCTCCTGGGAGACCAGTATTGGATTCCGATGCACCAGTGCAGGTTTACTGTATCCCTTGGACCTTCACATTGACGATGAAACACAGAAATCGCATCGGAATTGAATATAAAAGGCACAGTGCCGACTTAAGTACAAGAAGAGTGAGTCTCCTAAGAGTTTGTGGTTTGAGCGGCTCCTGGGAGACCAGTATTAGATTCCGATGCACCAGAGCAGGTTTACTGTATCCTTGGACCTTCACATTGACGATGAAACGCAGAAATCGCATCGGAATTGAATATAAAAGGCACAGTGCCGACTTAAATACAAGAAGAGTGAGTCTCCTAAGAGTTTGTGGTTTGAGCGGCTCCTGGGAGACCAGTATTAGATTACGATGCACCAGTGCAGGTTTACTGTATCCCTTGGACCGTCACATTGACAATGAAACACAGAAATCGCATCGGAATTGAATATAAAAGGCACAATGCCGACTTAAGTACAAGAAGAGTGAATCTTCTAAGGGTTTGTGCTTTGAGCGGCACCTGCGAGACCAGTATTAGATTCCGATGCACCAGTGCAAGTTTACTCTATCCCTTGGACCTTCACATTGACAATGAAACACAGAAATCGCATCGGAATTGAATATAAAAGGCACAATACCACTTAAGTACAAGAAGAGTGAGTCTCCTAAGAGTTTGTGGTTTGAGCGGCTCCTGGGAGACCAGTATTGGATCCCGATGCACCAGTGCAGGTTTACTGTATCCCTTGGACCTTCACATTGACGATGAAACACAGAAATCGCATCGGAATTGAATATAAAAGGCACAGTGCCGACTTAAGTACAAGAAGAGTGAGTCTCCTAAGAGTTTGTGGTTTGAGCGGCTCCTGGGAGACCAGTATTAGATTACGATGCACCAGTGCAGGTTTACTGTATCCCTCGGACCGTCACATTGACAATGAAACACAGAAATCGCATCGGAATTGAATATAAAAGGCACAATGCCGACTTAAGTACAAGAAGAGTGAATCTTCTAAGGGTTTGTGCTTTGAGCGGCACCTGCGAGACCAGTATTAGATTCCGATGCACCAGTGCAAGTGTACTCTATCCCTTGGACCTTCACATTGACAATGAAACACAGAAATCGCATCGGAATTGAATATAAAATGCACAATACCACTTAAGTACAAGAAGAGTGAGTCTCCTAAGAGTTTGTGGTTTGAGCGGCTCCTGGGAGACCAGTATTGGATCCCGATGCACCAGTGCAGGTTTACTGTATCCCTTGGACCTTCACATTGACGATGAAACACAGAAATCGCATCGGAATTGAATATAAAAGGCACAGTGCCGACTTAAGTACAAGAAGAGTGAGTCTCCTAAGAGTTTGTGGTTTGAGCGGCTCCTGGGAGACCAGTATTAGATTCCGATGCACCAGTGCATGTTTACTGTATCCCTTGGACCGTCACATTGACAATGAAACACAGAAATCGCATCGGAATTGAATATAAAAGGCACAATACCACTTAAGTACAAGAAGAGTGAGTCTCCTAAGAGTTTGTGGTTTGAGTGGCTCCTGGGAGACCAGTATTGGATTCCGATGCACCAGTGCAGGTTTACTGTATCCCTTGGACCTTCACATTGACAATGAAACACAGAAATCGCATCGGAATTGAATATAAAAGGCACAATACCACTTAAGTACAAGAAGAGTGAGTCTCCTAAGAGTTTGTGGTTTGAGCGGCTCCTGGGAGACCAGTATTGGATCCCGATGCACCAGTGCAGGTTTACTGTATCCCTTGGACCTTCACATTGACGATGAAACACAGAAATCGCATCGGAATTGAATATAAAAGGCACAGTGCCGACTTAAGTACAAGAAGAGTGAGTCTCCTAAGAGTTTGTGGTTTGAGCGGCTCCTGGGAGACCAGTATTAGATTCCGATGCACCAGTGCATGTTTACTGTATCCCTTGGACCGTCACATTGACAATGAAACACAGAAATCGCATCGGAATTGAATATAAAAGGCACAATACAACTTAAGTACAAGAAGAGTGAGTCTCCTAAGAGTTTGTGGTTTGAGCGGCTCCTGGGAGACCAGTATTGGATTCCGATGCACCAGTGCAGGTTTACTGTATCCCTTGGACCTTCACATTGACGATGAAACACAGAAATCGCATCGGAATTGAATATAAAAGGCACAGTGCCGACTTAAGTACAAGAAGAGTGAATATTCTCAGAGTTTGTGCTTTGAGCGGCTCCTGGGAGACCAGTATTGGATTCCGATGCGCCAGTGCAGTTTTACTCTATCCCTTGGACCTTCACATTGACAATGAAACACAGAAATCGCATCGGAATTGAATATAAAAGGCACAATACCACTTAAGTACAAGAAGAGTGAGTCTCCTAAGAGTTTGTGGTTTGAGCGGCTCCTGGGAGACCAGTATTGGATTCCGATGCACCAGTGCAGGTTTACTGTATCCCTTGGACCTTCACATTGACGATGAAACACAGAAATCACATCGGAATTGAATATAAAAGGCACAGTGCCGACTTAAGTACAAGAAGAGTGAGTCTCCTAAGAGTTTGTGGTTTGAGCGGCTCCTGGGAGACCAGTATTAGATTCCGATGCACCAGTGCTGGTTTACTGTATCCCTTGGACCGTCACATTGACAATGAAACACAGAAATCGCATCGGAATTGAATATAAAAGGCACAATGCCGACTTAAGTACAAGAAGAGTGAATCTTCTAAGGGTTTGTGCTTTGAGCGGCACCTGCGAGACCAGTATTAGATTCCGATGCACCAGTGCAAGTTTACTCTATCCCTTGGACCTTCACATTGACAATGAAACACAGAAATCGCATCGGAATTGAATATAAAAGGCACAATACCACTTAAGTACAAGAAGAGTGAGTCTCCTAAGAGTTTGTGCTTTGAGCGGCTCCTGGGAGACCAGTATTGGATTCCGATGCACCAGTGCAGGTTTACTGTATCCCTTGGACCTTCACATTGACGATGAAACACAGAAATCGCATCGGAATTGATTATAAAAGGCACAGTGCCGACTTAAGTACAAGAAGAGTGAGTCTCCTAAGAGTTTGTGGTTTGAGCGGCTCCTGGGAGACCAGTATTAGATTCCGATGCACCAGAGCAGGTTTACTGTATCCTTGGACCTACACATTGACGATGAAACACAGAAATCGCATCGGAATTGAATATAAAAGCACAGTGCCGACTTAAGTACAAGAAGAGTGAGTCTCCTAAGAGTTTGTGGTTTGAGCGGCTCCTGGGAGACCAGTATTAGATTACGATGCACCAGTGCAGGTTTACTGTATCCCTTGGACCGTCACATTGACAATGAAACACAGAAATCGCATCGGAATTGAATATAAAAGGCACAATGCCGACTTAAGTACAAGAAGAGTGAATCTTCTAAGGGTTTGTGCTTTGAGCGGCACCTGCGAGACCAGTATTAGATTCCGATGCACCAGTGCAAGTTTACTCTATCCCTTGGACCTTCACATTGACAATGAAACACAGAAATCGCATCGGAATTGAATATAAAAGGCACAATACCACTTAAGTACAAGAAGAGTGAGTCTCCTAAGAGTTTGTGGTTTGAGCGGCTCCTGGGAGACCAGTATTGGATCCCGATGCACCAGTGCAGGTTTACTGTATCCCTAGGACCTTCACATTGACGATGAAACACAGAAATCGCATCGGAATTGAATATAAAAGGCACAGTGCCGACTTAAGTACAAGAAGAGTGAGTCTCCTAAGAGTTTGTGGTTTGAGCGGCTCCTGGGAGACCAGTATTAGATTACGATGCACCAGTGCAGGTTTACTGTATCCCTTGGACCGTCACATTGACAATAAAACACAGAAATCGCATCGGAATTGAATATAAAAGGCACAATGCCGACTTAAGTACAAGAAGAGTGAATCTTCTAAGGGTTTGTGCTTTGAGCGGCACCTGCGAGACCAGTATTAGATTCCGATGCACCAGTGCAAGTTTACTCTATCCCTTGGACCTTCACATTGACAATGAAACACAGAAATCGCATCGGAATTGAATATAAAAGGCACAATACCACTTAAGTACAAGAAGAGTGAGTCTCCTAAGAGTTTGTGGTTTGAGCGGCTCCTGGGAGACCAGTATTGGATCCCGATGCACCAGTGCAGGTTTACTGTATCCCTTGGACCTTCACATTGACGATGAAACACAGAAATCGCATCGGAATTGAATATAAAAGGCACAGTGCCGACTTAAGTACAAGAAGAGTGAGTCGCCTAAGAGTTTGTGGTTTGAGCGGCTCCTGGGAGACCAGTATTAGATTCCGATGCACCAGTGCATGTTTACTGTATCCCTTGGACCGTCACATTGACAATGAAACACAGAAATCGCATCGGAATTGAATATAAAAGGCACAATACCACTTAAGTACAAGAAGAGTGAGTCTCCTAAGAGTTTGTGGTTTGAGCGGCTCCTGGGAGACCAGTATTGGATTCCGATGCACCAGTGCAGGTTTACTGTATCCCTTGGACCTTCACATTGACGATGAAACACAGAAATCGCATCGGAATTGAATATAAAAGGCACAGTGCCGACTTAAGTACAAGAAGAGTGAGTCTCCTAAGAGTTTGTGGTTTGAGCGGCTCCTGGGAGACCAGTATTGGATTCCGATGCACCAGTGCAGGTTTACTGTATCCCTTGGACCTTCACATTGACAATGAAACACAGAAATCGCATCGGAATTGAATATAAAAGGCACAATACCACTTAAGTACATGAAGAGTGAGTCTCCTAAGAGTTTGTGGTTTGAGCGGCTCCTGGGAGACCAGTATTGGATTCCGATACACCAGTGCAGGTTTACTGTATCCCTTGGACCGTCACATTGACGATGAAACACAGAAATCGCATCGGAATTGAATATAAAAGGCACAGTGCCGACTTAAGTACAAGAAGAGTGAATCTTCTAAGGGTTTGTGCTTTGAGCGGCACCTGGGAGACCAGTATTGGATTCCGATGCACCAGTGGAGGTTTACTGTATCCCTTGGACCTTCACATTGACGATGAAACACAGATATCGCATCGGAATTGAATATAAAAGGCACAATGCCGACTTAAGTACAAGAAGAGTGAATCTTCTCAGAGTTTGTGCTTTGAGCGGCTCCTGGGAGACCAGTATTGGATTCCGATGCACCAGTGCAGGTTTACTCTATCCCTTGGACCTTCACATTGACGATGAAACACAGAAATCGCATCGGAATTGAATATAAAAGGCACAATACCGACTTAAGTACAAGAAGAGTGAGTCTCCTAAGAGTTTGTGCTTTGAGCGGCTCCTGGGAGACCAGTATTGGATTCCGATGCACCTGTGCAGGTTTACTCTATCCCTTGGACCTTCACATTGACGATGAAACACAGAAATCGCATCGGAATTGTATATAAAAGGCACAATGCCGACTTAAGTACAAGAAGTGTGAATCTTCTCAGAGTTTGTGCTTTGAGCGGCTCCTGGGAGACCAGTATTGGATTCCGATGCACCAGTGCAGGTTTACTGTATCCCTTGGACCGTCACATTGACAATGAAACACCGAAATCGCATCGGAATTGCATATAAAAGGCACAATGCCGACTTAAGTACAAGAAGAGTGAATCTTCTAAGGGTTTGTGCTTTGAGCGGCACCTGGGAGACCAGTAGTGGATTCCGATGCACCAGTGCAGATTTACTGTATCCCTTGGACCTTCACATTGACGATAAAACACAGAAATCGCATCGGAATTGAATATAAAAGGCACAATACCGACTTAAGTACAAGAAGAGTGAATCTTCTCAGAGTTTGTGCTTTGAGCGGCTCCTGGGAGACCAGTATTGGATTCCGATGCACCAGTGCAGTTTTACTGTATCCCTTGGACCTTCACATTGACGATGAAACACAGAAATCGCACCGGAATTGTATATAAAAGGCACAATGCCGACTTAAGTACAAGAAGAGTGAATCTTCTAAGGGTTTGTGCTTTGAGCGGCACCTGGGAGACCAGTATTAGATTCCGATGCACCAGTGCAGGTTTACTGTATCCCTTGGACCGTCACATTGACAATGAAACACAGAAATCGCATCGGAATTGTATATAAAAGGCACAATGCCTACTTAAGTACAAGAAGAGTGAATCTTCTAAGGGTTTGTGCTTTGAGCGGCACCTGGGAGACCAGTATTGGATTCCGATGCACCAGTGCAGGTTTACTGTATCCCTTGGACCTTCACATTGACGATGAAACACAGAAATCGCATCGGAATTTTATATAAAAGGCACAATGCCGACTTAAGTACAAGAAGAGTGAATCTTCTCAGAGTTTGTGGTTTGAGCGGCTCCTGGGAGACCAGTATTTGTTTCCGATGCACCAGTGCAGGTTTACTCTATACCTTGGACCTTCACATTGACGATGAAACACAGAAATCGCATCGGAATTGAATATAAAAGGCACAGTGCCGACTTAAGTACAAGAAGAGTGAGTCTCCTAGGAGTTTGTGGTTTGAGCGGCTCCTGGGAGACCAGTATTGGATTCCGATGCACCAGAGCAGGTTTACTGTATCCCTTGGACCTTCACATTGACGATGATACACAGAAATCGCATCGGAATTGAATATAAAAGGCACAGTGCCGACTTAAGTACAAGAAGAGTGAGTCTCCTAAGAGTTTGTGGTTTGAGCGGCTCCTGGGAGACAAGTATTGGATTCCGATGCACCAGTGCAGGTTTACTGTATCCCTTTGACCTTCACATTGACAATGAAACACAGAAATCGCATTGGAATTGAATTAAAAAGGCACAATACCACTTAAGTACAAGAAGAGTGAGTCTCCTAAGAGTTTGTGGTTTGAGCGGCTCCTGGGAGACCAGTATATGATTCCGATGCACCAGTGCAGGTTTACTGTATCCCTTGGACCTTCACATTGACGATGAAACACAGAAATCGCATCGGAATTGAATATAAAAGGCACAGTGCCGACTTAAGTACAAGAAGAGTGAGTCTCCTAAGAGTTTGTGGTTTGAGCGGCTCCTGGGAGACCAGTATTGGATTCCGATGCACCAGTGCAGGTTTACTGTATCCCTCGGACCTTCACATTGACGATGAAACACAGAAGTCGCATCGGAATTGAATATAAAAGGCACAGTGCCGACTTAAGTACAAGAAGAGTGAGTCTCCTAAGAGTTTGTGGTTTGAGCGGCTCCTGGGAGACCAGTATTAGATTCCGATGCACCAGTGCAGGTTTACTGTATCCCTTGGACCGTCACATTGACAATGAAACACAGAAATCGCATCGGAATTATATATAAAAGGCACAATGCCGACTTAAGTACAAGAAGAGTGAATCTTCTAAGGGTTTGTGCTTTGAGCGGCACCTGGGAGACCAGTATTGGATTCCGATGCACCAGTGCAGGTTTACTGTATCCCTTGGACCTTCACATTGACGATGAAACACAGAAATCGCATCGGAATTGAATATAAAAGGCACAATACCGACTTAAGTACAAGAAGAGTGAATCTTCTCAGAGTTTCTGCTTTGAGCGGCTCCTGGGAGACCAGTATTGGATTCCGATGCACCAGTGCAGGTTTACTCTATCCCTTGGACCTTCACATTGACGATGAAACACAGAAATCGCATCGGAATTGTATATAAAAGGCACAATGCCGACTTAAGTACAAGAAGAGTGAATCTTCTCAGAGTTTGTGCTTTGAGCGGCTCCTGGGAGACCAGTATTAGATTCCGATGCACCAGTGCAGGTTTACTGTATCCCTTGGACCGTCACATTGGCAATGAAACACAGAAATCGCATCGGAATTGTCTATAAAATGCACAATGCCGACTTAAGTACAAGAAGAGTGAATCTTCTAAAGGTTTGTGCTTTGAGCGGCTCCTGGGAGACCAGTATTGGATTCCGATGCACCAGTGCAGGTTTACTGTATCCCTTGGACCTTCACATTGACGATGAAACACAGAAATCGCATCGGTATTGAATATAAAAGGCACAATACCGACTTAAGTACAAGAAGAGTGAATCTTCTCAGAGTTTGTGCTTTGAGCGGCTCCTGGGAGACCAGTATTGGATTCCGATGCACCAGTGCAGGTTTACTGTATCCCTTGGACCTTCACATTGACGATGAAACACAGAAATCGCATCGGAATTGTATATAAAAGGCACAATGCCGACTTAAGTACAAGAAGAGTGAATCTTCTAAGGGTTTGTGCTTTGAGCGGCACCTGGGAGACCAGTATTAGATTCCGATGCACCAGTACAGGTTTACTGTATCCCTTGGACCGTCACATTGACAATGAAACACAGAAATCGCATCGGAATTGTATATAAAAGGCACAATGCCGACTTAAGTACAAGAAGAGTGAATCTTCTAAGGATTTGTGCTTTGAGCGGCACCTGGGAGACCAGTATTGGATTCCGATGCACCAGTGCTGGTTTACTGTATCCCTTGGACCTTCACATTGACGATGAAACACAGAAATCGCATCGGAATTGTATATAAAAGGCACAATGCCGACTTAAGTACAAGAAGAGTGAATCTTCTCAGAGTTTGTGATTTGAGCGGCTCCTGGGAGACCAGTATTGGATTCCGATGCACCAGTGCAGGTTTACTGTATCCCTTGGACCTTCACATTGACGATGAAGCACAGAAATCGCATCGGAATTGAATATAAAAGGCACAATACCGACTTAAGTACAAGAAGAGTGAGTCTCCTAAGAGTTTGTGGTTTGAGCGGCTCCTGGGAGACCAGTATTGGATTCCGATGCACCAGTGCAGGTTTACTGTATCCCTTGGACCTTCACATTGACGATGAAACACAGAAATCGCATCGGAATTGAATATAAAAGGCACAGTGCCGACTTAAGTACAAGAAGAGTGAGTCTCCTAAGAGTTTGTGGTTTGAGCGGCTCCTGGGAGACCAGTATTGGATTCCGATGCACCAGTGCAGGTTTACTGTATCCCTTGGACCTTCACATTGACGATGAAACACAGAAATCGCATCGGAATTGAATATAAAAGGCACAGTGCCGACTTAAGTACAAGAAGAGTGAGTCTCCTAAGAGTTTGTGCTTTGAGCGGCTCCTGGGAGACCAGTATAGGATTCCGATTCACCAGTGCAGGTTTACTGTATCCCTTGGACCTTCACATTGACGATGAAACACAGAAATCGCATCGGAATTGAATATAAAAGGCACAATACCGACTTAAGTACAAGAAGAGTGAGTCTCCTAAGAGTTTGTGGTTTGAGCGGCTCCTGGGAGACCAGTATTGGATTCCGATGCACCAGTGCAGGTTTACTGTATCCCTTGGACCTTCACATTGACGATGAAACACAGAAATCGCATCGGATTTGAATATAAAAGGCACAGTGACGACGTAAGTACAAGAAGAGTGAGTCTCCTAAGAGTTTGTGGTTTGAGCGGCTCCTGGGAGACCAGTATTGGATTCCGATGCACCAGTGCAGGTTTACTGTATCCCTTGGACCTTCACATTGACAATGAAACACAGAAATCGCATCGGAATTGAATATAAAAGGGACAATACCACTTAAGTACAAGAAGAGTGAGTCTCCTAAGAGTTTGTGGTTTGAGCGGCTCCTGGGAGACCAGTATTGGATTTCGATGCACCAGTGCAGGTTTACTGTATCCCTTGGACCTTCACATTGACGATGAAACACAGAAATCGCATCGGAATTGAATATAAAAGGCACAGTGCCGACTTAAGTACAAGAAGAGTGAGTCTCCTAAGAGTTTGTGGTTTGAGCGGCTCCTGGGAGACCAGTATTGGATTCCGATGCACCAGTGCAGGTTTACTGTATCCCATGGACATTCACATTGACAATGAAACACAGAAATCGCATCGGAATTGAATATAAAAGGCACAATACCACTTAAGTACATGAAGAGTGAGTCTCCTAAGAGTTTGTGGTTTGAGCGGCTCCTGGGAGACCAGTATTGGATTCCGATGCACCAGTGCAGGTTTACTCTATCCCTTGGACCTTCACATTGACGATGAAACACAGAAATCGCATCGGAATTGTATATAAAAGGCACAATGCCGACTTAAGTACAAGAAGTGTGAATCTTCTCAGAGTTTGTGCTTTGAGCGGCTCCTGGGAGACCAGTATTGGATTCCGATGCACCAGTGCAGGTTTACTGTATCCCTTGGACCGTCACATTGACAATGAAACACAGAAATCGCATCGGAATTGCATATAAAAGGCACAATGCCGACTTAAGTACAAGAAGAGTGAATCTTCTAAGGGTTTGTGCTTTGAGCGGCACCTGGGAGACCAGTAGTGGATTCCGATGCACCAGTGCAGGTTTACTGTATCCCTTGGACCTTCACATTGACGATAAAACACAGAAATCGCATCGGAATTGAATATAAAAGGCACAATACCGACTTAAGTACAAGAAGAGTGAATCTTCTCAGAGTTTGTGCTTTGAGCGGCTCCTGGGAGACCAGTATTGGATTCCGATGCACCAGTGCAGGTTTACTGTATCCCTTGGACCTTCACATTGACGATGAAACACAGAAATCGCATCGGAATTGTATATAAAAGGCACAATGCCGACTTAAGTACAAGAAGAGTGAATCTTCTAAGGGTTTGTGCTTTGAGCGGCACCTGGGAGACCAGTATTAGATTCCGATGCACCAGTGCAGGTTTACTGTATCCCTTGGACCGTCACATTGACGATGAAACACAGAAATCGCATCGGAATTGTATATAAAAGGCACAATGCCGACTTAAGTACAAGAAGAGTGAATCTTCTAAGGGTTTGTGCTTTGAGCGGCACCTGGGAGACCAGTATTGGATTCCGATGCACCAGTGCAGGTTTACTGTATCCCTTGGACCTTCACATTGACGATGAAACACAGAAATCGCATCGGAATTTTATATAAAAGGCACAATGCCGACTTAAGTACAAGAAAAGTGAATCTTCTCAGAGTTTGTGGTTTAAGCGGCTCCTGGGAGACCAGTATTGGATTCCGATGCACCAGTGCAGGTATACTCTATCCCTTGGACCTTCACATTGGCGATGAAACACAGAAATCGCATCGGAATTGAATATAAAAGGCACAGTGCCGACTTAAGTACAAGAAGAGTGAGTCTCCTAGGAGTTTGTGGTTTGAGCGGCTCCTGGGAGACCAGTATTAGATTCCGATGCACCAGTGCAGGTTTACTGTATCCCTTGGACCTTCACATTGACGATGATACACAGAAATCGCATCGGAATTGAATATAAAAGGCACAATACCGACTTAAGTACAAGAAGAGTGAGTCTCCTAAGAGTTTGTGGTTTGAGCGGCTCCTGGGAGACCAGTATTGGATTTCGATGCACCAGTGCAGGTTTACTGTATCCCTTGGACCTTCACATTGACGATGAAACACAGAAATCGCATCGGATTTGAATATAAAAGGCACAGTGACGACTTAAGTACAAGAAGAGTGAGTCTCCTAAGAGTTTGTGGTTTGAGCGGCTCCTGGGAGACCAGTATTGGATTCCGATGCACCAGTGCAGGTTTACTGTATCCCTTGGACCTTCACATTGACAATGAAACACAGAAATCGCATCGGAATTGAATATAAAAGGGACAATACCACTTAAGTACAAGAAGAGTGAGTCTCCTAAGAGTTTGTGGTTTGAGCGGCTCCTGGGAGACCAGTATTGGATTTCGATGCACCAGTGCAGGTTTACTGTATCCCTTGGACCTTCACATTGACGATGAAACACAGAAATCGCATCGGAATTGAATATAAAAGGCACAGTGCCGACTTAAGTACAAGAAGAGTGAGTCTCCTAAGAGTTTGTGGTTTGAGCGGCTCCTGGGAGACCAGTATTGGATTCCGATGCACCAGTGCAGGTTTACTGTATCCCATGGACCTTCACATTGACAATGAAACACAGAAATCGCATCGGAATTGAATATAAAAGGCACAATACCACTTAAGTACATGAAGAGTGAGTCTCCTAAGAGTTTGTGGTTTGAGCGGCTCCTGGGAGACCAGTATTGGATTCCGATGCACCAGTGCAGGTTTACTGTATCCCTTGGACCTTCACATTGACGATGAAACACAGAAATCGCATCGGAATTGTATATAAAAGGCACAATGCCGACTTAAGTACAAGAAGTGTGAATCTTCTCAGAGTTTGTGCTTTGAGCGGATCCTGGGAGACCAGTATTGGATTCCGATGCACCAGTGCAGGTTTACTGTATCCCTTGGACCGTCACATTGACAATGAAACACAGAAATCGCATCGGAATTGCATATAAAAGGCACAATGCCGACTTAAGTACAAGAAGAGTGAATCTTCTAAGGGTTTGTGCTTTGAGCGGCACCTGGGAGACCAGTAGTGGATTCCGATGCACCAGTGCAGGTTTACTGTATCCCTTGGACCTTCACATTGACGATAAAACACAGAAATCGCATCGGAATTGAATATAAAAGGCACAATACCGACTTAAGTACAAGAAGAGTGAATCTTCTCAGAGTTTGTGCTTTGAGCGGCACCTGGGAGACCAGTAGTGGATTCCGATGCACCAGTGCAGGTTTACTGTATCCCTTGGACCTTCACATTGACGATAAAACACAGAAATCGCATCGGAATTGAATATAAAAGGCACAATGCCGACTTAAGTACAAGAAGAGTGAATCTTCTAAGGGTTTGTGCTTTGAGCGGCACCTGGGAGACCAGTATTAGATTCCGATGCACCAGTGCAGGTTTACTGTATCCCTTGGACCTTCACATTGACGATGATACACAGAAATCGCATCGGAATTGAATATAAAAGGCACAGTGCCGACTTAAGTACAAGAAGAGTGAGTCTCCTAAGAGTTTGTGGTTTGAGCGGCTCCTGGGAGACCAGTATTGGATTCCGATGCACCAGTGCAGGTTTACTGTATCCCTTTGACCTTCACATTGACAATGAAACACAGAAATCGCATTGGAATTGAATTAAAAAGGCACAATACCACTTAAGTACAAGAAGAGTGAGTCTCCTAAGAGTTTGTGGTTTGAGCGGCTCCTGGGAGACCAGTATTGGATTCCGATGCACCAGTGCAGGTTTACTGTAACACTTTGACCTTCACATTGACGATGAAACACAGAAATCGCATCGGAATTGAATATAACAGGCACAGTGCCGACTTAAGTACAAGAAGAGTGAGTCTCCTAAGAGTTTGTGGTTTGAGCGGCTCCTGGGAGACCAGTATTGGATTCCGATGCACCAGTGCTGGTTTACTGTATCCCTCGGACCTTCACATTGACGATGAAACACAGAAATCGCATCGGAATTGAATGTAAAAGGCACAATACCGACTTAAGTACAAGAAGAGTGAATCTTCTCAGAGTTTCTGCTTTGAGCGGCTCCTGGGAGACCAGTATTGGATTCCGATGCACCAGTGCAGGTTTACTCTATCCCTTGGACCTTCACATTGACGATGAAACACAGAAATCGCATCGGAATTGTATATAAAAGGCACAATGCCGACTTAAGTACAAGAAGAGTGAATCTTCTCAGAGTTTGTGCTTTGAGCGGCTCCTGGGAGACCAGTATTAGATTCCGATGCACCAGTGCAGGTTTACTGTATCCCTTGGACCGTCACATTGGCAATGAAACACAGAAATCGCATCGGAATTGTATATAAAATGCACAATGCCGACTTAAGTACAAGAAGAGTGAATCTTCTAAAGGTTTGTGCTTTGAGCGGCACCTGGGAGACCAGTATTGGATTCCGATGCACCAGTGCAGGTTTACTGTATCCCTTGGACCTTCAGATTGACGATGAAACACAGAAATCGCATCGGAATTGAATATAAAAGGCACAATACCGACTTAAGTACAAGAAGAGTGAGTCTCCTAAGAGTTTGTGGTTTGAGCGGCTCCTGGGAGACCAGTATTAGATTCCGATGCACCAGAGCAGGTTTACTGTATCCTTGGACCTTCACATTGACGATGAAACACAGAAATCGCATCGGAATTGAATATAAAAGCACAGTGCCGACTTAAGTACAAGAAGAGTGAGTCTCCTAAGAGTTTGTGGTTTGAGCGGCTCCTGGGAGACCAGTATTAGATTACGATGCACCAGTGCAGGTTTACTGTATCCCTTGGACCGTCACATTGACAATGAAACACAGAAATCGCATCGGAATTGAATATAAAAGGCACAATGCCGACTTAAGTACAAGAAGAGTGAATCTTCTAAGGGTTTGTGCTTTGAGCGGCACCTGCGAGACCAGTATTAGATTCCGATGCACCAGTGCAAGTTTACTCTATCCCTTGGACCTTCACATTGACAATGAAACACAGAAATCGCATCGGAATTGAATATAAAAGGCACAATACCACTTAAGTACAAGAAGAGTGAGTCTCCTAAGAGTTTGTGGTTTGAGCGGCTCCTGGGAGACCAGTATTGGATCCCGATGCACCAGTGCAGGTTTACTGTATCCCTAGGACCTTCACATTGACGATGAAACACAGAAATCGCATCGGAATTGAATATAAAAGGCACAGTGCCGACTTAAGTACAAGAAGAGTGAGTCTCCTAAGAGTTTGTGGTTTGAGCGGCTCCTGGGAGACCAGTATTAGATTACGATGCACCAGTGCAGGTTTACTGTATCCCTTGGACCGTCACATTGACAATAAAACACAGAAATCGCATCGGAATTGAATATAAAAGGCACAATGCCGACTTAAGTACAAGAAGAGTGAATCTTCTAAGGGTTTGTGCTTTGAGCGGCACCTGCGAGACCAGTATTAGATTCCGATGCACCAGTGCAAGTTTACTCTATCCCTTGGACCTTCACATTGACAATGAAACACAGAAATCGCATCGGAATTGAATATAAAAGGCACAATACCACTTAAGTACAAGAAGAGTGAGTCTCCTAAGAGTTTGTGGTTTGAGCGGCTCCTGGGAGACCAGTATTGGATCCCGATGCACCAGTGCAGGTTTACTGTATCCCTTGGACCTTCACATTGACGATGAAACACAGAAATCGCATCGGAATTGAATATAAAAGGCACAGTGCCGACTTAAGTACAAGAAGAGTGAGTCGCCTAAGAGTTTGTGGTTTGAGCGGCTCCTGGGAGACCAGTATTAGATTCCGATGCACCAGTGCATGTTTACTGTATCCCTTGGACCGTCACATTGACAATGAAACACAGAAATCGCATCGGAATTGAATATAAAAGGCACAATACCACTTAAGTACAAGAAGAGTGAGTCTCCTAAGAGTTTGTGGTTTGAGCGGCTCCTGGGAGACCAGTATTGGATTCCGATGCACCAGTGCAGGTTTACTGTATCCCTTGGACCTTCACATTGACGATGAAACACAGAAATCGCATCGGAATTGAATATAAAAGGCACAGTGCCGACTTAAGTACAAGAAGAGTGAGTCTCCTAAGAGTTTGTGGTTTGAGCGGCTCCTGGGAGACCAGTATTGGATTCCGATGCACCAGTGCAGGTTTACTGTATCCCTTGGACCTTCACATTGACAATGAAACACAGAAATCGCATCGGAATTGAATATAAAAGGCACAATACCACTTAAGTACATGAAGAGTGAGTCTCCTAAGAGTTTGTGGTTTGAGCGGCTCCTGGGAGACCAGTATTGGATTCCGATACACCAGTGCAGGTTTACTGTATCCCTTGGACCGTCACATTGACGATGAAACACAGAAATCGCATCGGAATTGAATATAAAAGGCACAGTGCCGACTTAAGTACAAGAAGAGTGAATCTTCTAAGGGTTTGTGCTTTGAGCGGCACCTGGGAGACCAGTATTGGATTCCGATGCACCAGTGGAGGTTTACTGTATCCCTTGGACCTTCACATTGACGATGAAACACAGATATCGCATCGGAATTGAATATAAAAGGCACAATGCCGACTTAAGTACAAGAAGAGTGAATCTTCTCAGAGTTTGTGCTTTGAGCGGCTCCTGGGAGACCAGTATTGGATTCCGATGCACCAGTGCAGGTTTACTCTATCCCTTGGACCTTCACATTGACGATGAAACACAGAAATCGCATCGGAATTGAATATAAAAGGCACAATACCGACTTAAGTACAAGAAGAGTGAGTCTCCTAAGAGTTTGTGCTTTGAGCGGCTCCTGGGAGACCAGTATTGGATTCCGATGCACCTGTGCAGGTTTACTCTATCCCTTGGACCTTCACATTGACGATGAAACACAGAAATCGCATCGGAATTGTATATAAAAGGCACAATGCCGACTTAAGTACAAGAAGTGTGAATCTTCTCAGAGTTTGTGCTTTGAGCGGCTCCTGGGAGACCAGTATTGGATTCCGATGCACCAGTGCAGGTTTACTGTATCCCTTGGACCGTCACATTGACAATGAAACACCGAAATCGCATCGGAATTGCATATAAAAGGCACAATGCCGACTTAAGTACAAGAAGAGTGAATCTTCTAAGGGTTTGTGCTTTGAGCGGCACCTGGGAGACCAGTAGTGGATTCCGATGCACCAGTGCAGATTTACTGTATCCCTTGGACCTTCACATTGACGATAAAACACAGAAATCGCATCGGAATTGAATATAAAAGGCACAATACCGACTTAAGTACAAGAAGAGTGAATCTTCTCAGAGTTTGTGCTTTGAGCGGCTCCTGGGAGACCAGTATTGGATTCCGATGCACCAGTGCAGTTTTACTGTATCCCTTGGACCTTCACATTGACGATGAAACACAGAAATCGCACCGGAATTGTATATAAAAGGCACAATGCCGACTTAAGTACAAGAAGAGTGAATCTTCTAAGGGTTTGTGCTTTGAGCGGCACCTGGGAGACCAGTATTAGATTCCGATGCACCAGTGCAGGTTTACTGTATCCCTTGGACCGTCACATTGACAATGAAACACAGAAATCGCATCGGAATTGTATATAAAAGGCACAATGCCTACTTAAGTACAAGAAGAGTGAATCTTCTAAGGGTTTGTGCTTTGAGCGGCACCTGGGAGACCAGTATTGGATTCCGATGCACCAGTGCAGGTTTACTGTATCCCTTGGACCTTCACATTGACGATGAAACACAGAAATCGCATCGGAATTTCATATAAAAGGCACAATGCCGACTTAAGTACAAGAAGAGTGAATCTTCTCAGAGTTTGTGGTTTGAGCGGCTCCTGGGAGACCAGTATTTGTTTCCGATGCACCAGTGCAGGTTTACTCTATACCTTGGACCTTCACATTGACGATGAAACACAGAAATCGCATCGGAATTGAATATAAAAGGCACAGTGCCGACTTAAGTACAAGAAGAGTGAGTCTCCTAGGAGTTTGTGGTTTGAGCGGCTCCTGGGAGACCAGTATTGGATTCCGATGCACCAGAGCAGGTTTACTGTATCCCTTGGACCTTCACATTGACGATGATACACAGAAATCGCATCGGAATTGAATATAAAAGGCACAGTGCCGACTTAAGTACAAGAAGAGTGAGTCTCCTAAGAGTTTGTGGTTTGAGCGGCTCCTGGGAGACAAGTATTGGATTCCGATGCACCAGTGCAGGTTTACTGTATCCCTTTGACCTTCACATTGACAATGAAACACAGAAATCGCATTGGAATTGAATTAAAAAGGCACAATACCACTTAAGTACAAGAAGAGTGAGTCTCCTAAGAGTTTGTGGTTTGAGCGGCTCCTGGGAGACCAGTATTTGATTCCGATGCACCAGTGCAGGTTTACTGTATCCCTTGGACCTTCACATTGACGATGAAACACAGAAATCGCATCGGAATTGAATATAAAAGGCACAGTGCCGACTTAAGTACAAGAAGAGTGAGTCTCCTAAGAGTTTGTGGTTTGAGCGGCTCCTGGGAGACCAGTATTAGATTCCGATGCACCAGTGCAGGTTTACTGTATCCCTTGGACCGTCACATTGACAATGAAACACAGAAATCGCATCGGAATTATATATAAAAGGCACAATGCCGACTTAAGTACAAGAAGAGTGAATCTTCTAAGGGTTTGTGCTTTGAGCGGCACCTGGGAGACCAGTATTGGATTCCGATGCACCAGTGCAGGTTTACTGTATCCCTTGGACCTTCACATTGACGATGAAACACAGAAATCGCATCGGAATTGAATATAAAAGGCACAATACCGACTTAAGTACAAGAAGAGTGAATCTTCTCAGAGTTTCTGCTTTGAGCGGCTCCTGGGAGACCAGTATTGGATTCCGATGCACCAGTGCAGGTTTACTCTATCCCTTGGACCTTCACATTGACGATGAAACACAGAAATCGCATCGGAATTGTATATAAAAGGCACAATGCCGACTTAAGTACAAGAAGAGTGAATCTTCTCAGAGTTTGTGCTTTGAGCGGCTCCTGGGAGACCAGTATTAGATTCCGATGCACCAGTGCAGGTTTACTGTATCCCTTGGACCGTCACATTGGCAATGAAACACAGAAATCGCATCGGAATTGTCTATAAAAGGCACAATGCCGACTTAAGTACAAGAAGAGTGAATCTTCTAAAGGTTTGTGCTTTGAGCGGCTCCTGGGAGACCAGTATTGGATTCCGATGCACCAGTGCAGGTTTACTGTATCCCTTGGACCTTCACATTGACGATGAAACACAGAAATCGCATCGGTATTGAATATAAAAGGCACAATACCGACTTAAGTACAAGAAGAGTGAATCTTCTCAGAGTTTGTGCTTTGAGCGGCTCCTGGGAGACCAGTATTGGATTCCGATGCACCAGTGCAGGTTTACTGTATCCCTTGGACCTTCACATTGACGATGAAACACAGAAATCGCATCGGAATTGTATATAAAAGGCACAATGCCGACTTAAGTACAAGAAGAGTGAATCTTCTAAGGGTTTGTGCTTTGAGCGGCACCTGGGAGACCAGTATTAGATTCCGATGCACCAGTACAGGTTTACTGTATCCCTTGGACCGTCACATTGACAATGAAACACAGAAATCGCATCGGAATTGTATATAAAAGGCACAATGCCGACTTAAGTACAAGAAGAGTGAATCTTCTAAGGATTTGTGCTTTGAGCGGCACCTGGGAGACCAGTATTGGATTCCGATGCACCAGTGCTGGTTTACTGTATCCCTTGGACCTTCACATTGACGATGAAACACAGAAATCGCATCGGAATTGTATATAAAAGGCACAATGCCGACTTAAGTACAAGAAGAGTGAATCTTCTCAGAGTTTGTGATTTGAGCGGCTCCTGGGAGACCAGTATTGGATTCCGATGCACCAGTGCAGGTTTACTGTATCCCTTGGACCTTCACATTGACGATGAAGCACAGAAATCGCATCGGAATTGAATATAAAAGGCACAATACCGACTTAAGTACAAGAAGAGTGAGTCTCCTAAGAGTTTGTGGTTTGAGCGGCTCCTGGGAGACCAGTATTGGATTCCGATGCACCAGTGCAGGTTTACTGTATCCCTTGGACCTTCACATTGACGATGAAACACAGAAATCGCATCGGAATTGAATATAAAAGGCACAGTGCCGACTTAAGTACAAGAAGAGTGAGTCTCCTAAGAGTTTGTGGTTTGAGCGGCTCCTGGGAGACCAGTATTGGATTCCGATGCACCAGTGCAGGTTTACTGTATCCCTTGGACCTTCACATTGACGATGAAACACAGAAATCGCATCGGAATTGAATATAAAAGGCACAGTGCCGACTTAAGTACAAGAAGAGTGAGTCTCCTAAGAGTTTGTGCTTTGAGCGGCTCCTGGGAGACCAGTATAGGATTCCGATTCACCAGTGCAGGTTTACTGTATCCCTTGGACCTTCACATTGACGATGAAACACAGAAATCGCATCGGAATTGAATATAAAAGGCACAATACCGACTTAAGTACAAGAAGAGTGAGTCTCCTAAGAGTTTGTGGTTTGAGCGGCTCCTGGGAGACCAGTATTGGATTCCGATGCACCAGTGCAGGTTTACTGTATCCCTTGGACCTTCACATTGACGATGAAACACAGAAATCGCATCGGATTTGAATATAAAAGGCACAGTGACGACTTAAGTACAAGAAGAGTGAGTCTCCTAAGAGTTTGTGGTTTGAGCGGCTCCTGGGAGACCAGTATTGGATTCCGATGCACCAGTGCAGGTTTACTGTATCCCTTGGACCTTCACATTGACAATGAAACACAGAAATCGCATCGGAATTGAATATAAAAGGGACAATACCACTTAAGTACAAGAAGAGTGAGTCTCCTAAGAGTTTGTGGTTTGAGCGGCTCCTGGGAGACCAGTATTGGATTTCGATGCACCAGTGCAGGTTTACTGTATCCCTTGGACCTTCACATTGACGATGAAACACAGAAATCGCATCGGAATTGAATATAAAAGGCACAGTGCCGACTTAAGTACAAGAAGAGTGAGTCTCCTAAGAGTTTGTGGTTTGAGCGGCTCCTGGGAGACCAGTATTGGATTCCGATGCACCAGTGCAGGTTTACTGTATCCCATGGACCTTCACATTGACAATGAAACACAGAAATCGCATCGGAATTGAATATAAAAGGCACAATACCACTTAAGTACATGAAGAGTGAGTCTCCTAAGAGTTTGTGGTTTGAGCGGCTCCTGGGAGACCAGTATTGGATTCCGATGCACCAGTGCAGGTTTACTCTATCCCTTGGACCTTCACATTGACGATGAAACACAGAAATCGCATCGGAATTGTATATAAAAGGCACAATGCCGACTTAAGTACAAGAAGTGTGAATCTTCTCAGAGTTTGTGCTTTGAGCGGCTCCTGGGAGACCAGTATTGGATTCCGATGCACCAGTGCAGGTTTACTGTATCCCTTGGACCGTCACATTGACAATGAAACACAGAAATCGCATCGGAATTGCATATAAAAGGCACAATGCCGACTTAAGTACAAGAAGAGTGAATCTTCTAAGGGTTTGTGCTTTGAGCGGCACCTGGGAGACCAGTAGTGGATTCCGATGCACCAGTGCAGGTTTACTGTATCCCTTGGACCTTCACATTGACGATAAAACACAGAAATCGCATCGGAATTGAATATAAAAGGCACAATACCGACTTAAGTACAAGAAGAGTGAATCTTCTCAGAGTTTGTGCTTTGAGCGGCTCCTGGGAGACCAGTATTGGATTCCGATGCACCAGTGCAGGTTTACTGTATCCCTTGGACCTTCACATTGACGATGAAACACAGAAATCGCATCGGAATTGTATATAAAAGGCACAATGCCGACTTAAGTACAAGAAGAGTGAATCTTCTAAGGGTTTGTGCTTTGAGCGGCACCTGGGAGACCAGTATTAGATTCCGATGCACCAGTGCAGGTTTACTGTATCCCTTGGACCGTCACATTGACGATGAAACACAGAAATCGCATCGGAATTGTATATAAAAGGCACAATGCCGACTTAAGTACAAGAAGAGTGAATCTTCTAAGGGTTTGTGCTTTGAGCGGCACCTGGGAGACCAGTATTGGATTCCGATGCACCAGTGCAGGTTTACTGTATCCCTTGGACCTTCACATTGACGATGAAACACAGAAATCGCATCGGAATTTTATATAAAAGGCACAATGCCGACTTAAGTACAAGAAGAGTGAATCTTCTCAGAGTTTGTGGTTTAAGCGGCTCCTGGGAGACCAGTATTGGATTCCGATGCACCAGTGCAGGTATACTCTATCCCTTGGACCTTCACATTGGCGATGAAACACAGAAATCGCATCGGAATTGAATATAAAAGGCACAGTGCCGACTTAAGTACAAGAAGAGTGAGTCTCCTAGGAGTTTGTGGTTTGAGCGGCTCCTGGGAGACCAGTATTAGATTCCGATGCACCAGTGCAGGTTTACTGTATCCCTTGGACCTTCACATTGACGATGATACACAGAAATCGCATCGGAATTGAATATAAAAGGCACAATACCGACTTAAGTACAAGAAGAGTGAGTCTCCTAAGAGTTTGTGGTTTGAGCGGCTCCTGGGAGACCAGTATTGGATTTCGATGCACCAGTGCAGGTTTACTGTATCCCTTGGACCTTCACATTGACGATGAAACACAGAAATCGCATCGGATTTGAATATAAAAGGCACAGTGACGACTTAAGTACAAGAAGAGTGAGTCTCCTAAGAGTTTGTGGTTTGAGCGGCTCCTGGGAGACCAGTATTGGATTCCGATGCACCAGTGCAGGTTTACTGTATCCCTTGGACCTTCACATTGACAATGAAACACAGAAATCGCATCGGAATTGAATATAAAAGGGACAATACCACTTAAGTACAAGAAGAGTGAGTCTCCTAAGAGTTTGTGGTTTGAGCGGCTCCTGGGAGACCAGTATTGGATTTCGATGCACCAGTGCAGGTTTACTGTATCCCTTGGACCTTCACATTGACGATGAAACACAGAAATCGCATCGGAATTGAATATAAAAGGCACAGTGCCGACTTAAGTACAAGAAGAGTGAGTCTCCTAAGAGTTTGTGGTTTGAGCGGCTCCTGGGAGACCAGTATTGGATTCCGATGCACCAGTGCAGGTTTACTGTATCCCATGGACCTTCACATTGACAATGAAACACAGAAATCGCATCGGAATTGAATATAAAAGGCGCAATACCACTTAAGTACATGAAGAGTGAGTCTCCTAAGAGTTTGTGGTTTGAGCGGCTCCTGGGAGACCAGTATTGGATTCTGATGCACCAGTGCAGGTTTACTGTATCCCTTGGACCTTCACATTGACGATGAAACACAGAAATCGCATCGGAATTGTATATAAAAGGCACAATGCCGACTTAAGTACAAGAAGTGTGAATCTTCTCAGAGTTTGTGCTTTGAGCGGATCCTGGGAGACCAGTATTGGATTCCGATGCACCAGTGCAGGTTTACTGTATCCCCTGGACCGTCACATTGACAATGAAACACAGAAATCGCATCGGAATTGCATATAAAAGGCACAATGCCGACTTAAGTACAAGAAGAGTGAATCTTCTAAGGGTTTGTGCTTTGAGCGGCACCTGGGAGACCAGTAGTGGATTCCGATGCACCAGTGCAGGTTTACTGTATCCCTTGGACCTTCACATTGACGATAAAACACAGAAATCGCATCGGAATTGAATATAAAAGGCACAATACCGACTTAAGTACAAGAAGAGTGAATCTTCTCAGAGTTTGTGCTTTGAGCGGCACCTGGGAGACCAGTAGTGGATTCCGATGCACCAGTGCAGGTTTACTGTATCCCTTGGACCTTCACATTGACGATAAAACACAGAAATCGCATCGGAATTGAATATAAAAGGCACAATGCCGACTTAAGTACAAGAAGAGTGAATCTTCTAAGGGTTTGTGCTTTGAGCGGCACCTGGGAGACCAGTATTAGATTCCGATGCACCAGTGCAGGTTTACTGTATCCCTTGGACCTTCACATTGACGATGATACACAGAAATCGCATCGGAATTGAATATAAAAGGCACAGTGCCGACTTAAGTACAAGAAGAGTGAGTCTCCTAAGAGTTTGTGGTTTGAGCGGCTCCTGGGAGACCAGTATTGGATTCCGATGCACCAGTGCAGGTTTACTGTATCCCTTTGACCTTCACATTGACAATGAAACACAGAAATCGCATTGGAATTGAATTAAAAAGGCACAATACCACTTAAGTACAAGAAGAGTGAGTCTCCTAAGAGTTTGTGGTTTGAGCGGCTCCCTGGAGACCAGTATTGGATTCCGATGCACCAGTGCAGGTTTACTGTAACACTTTGACCTTCACATTGACGATGAAACACAGAAATCGCATCGGAATTGAATATAACAGGCACAGTGCCGACTTAAGTACAAGAAGAGTGAGTCTCCTAAGAGTTTGTGGTTTGAGCGGCTCCTGGGAGACCAGTATTGGATTCCGATGCACCAGTGCTGGTTTACTGTATCCCTCGGACCTTCACATTGACGATGAAACACAGAAATCGCATCGGAATTGAATATAAAAGGCACAATACCGACTTAAGTACAAGAAGAGTGAATCTTCTCAGAGTTTCTGCTTTGAGCGGCTCCTGGGAGACCAGTATTGGATTCCGATGCACCAGTGCAGGTTTACTCTATCCCTTGGACCTTCACATTGACGATGAAACACAGAAATCGCATCGGAATTGTATATAAAAGGCACAATGCCGACTTAAGTACAAGAAGAGTGAATCTTCTCAGAGTTTGTGCTTTGAGCGGCTCCTGGGAGACCAGTATTAGATTCCGATGCACCAGTGCAGGTTTACTGTATCCCTTGGACCGTCACATTGGCAATGAAACACAGAAATCGCATCGGAATTGTATATAAAATGCACAATGCCGACTTAAGTACAAGAAGAGTGAATCTTCTAAAGGTTTGTGCTTTGAGCGGCACCTGGGAGACCAGTATTGGATTCCGATGCACCAGTGCAGGTTTACTGTATCCCTTGGACCTTCAGATTGACGATGAAACACAGAAATCGCATCGGAATTGAATATAAAAGGCACAATACCGACTTAAGTACAAGAAGAGTGAATCTTCTCAGAGTTTGTGCTTTGAGCGGCTCCTGGGAGACCAGTATTGGATTCCGATGCACCAGTGCAGGTTTACTGTATCCCTTGGACCTTCACATTGACGATGAAACACAGAAATCGCATCGGAATTGTATATAAAATTCACAATGCCGACTTAAGTACAAGAAGAGTGAATCTTCTAAGGGTTTGTGCTTTGAGCGGCACCTGGGAGACCAGTATTAGATTCCGATGCACCAGTACAGGTTTACTGTATACCTTGGACCGTCACATTGACAATGAAACACAGAAATCGCATCGGAATTGTATATAAAAGGCACAATGCCGACTTAAGTACAAGAAGAGTGAATCTTCTAAGGCTTTGTGCTTTGAGCGGCACCTGGGGACCAGTATTGGATTCCGATGCACCAGTGCAGGTTTACTGTATCCCTTGGACCTTCACATTGACGATGAAACACAGAAATCGCATCGGAATTGTATATAAAAGGCACAATGCCGACTTAAGTACAAGAAGAGTGAATCTTCTCAGAGTTTGTGCTTTGAGCGGCTCCTGGGAGACCAGTATTGGATTCCGATGCACCAGTGCAGGTTTACTGTATCCCTTGGACCTTCACATTGACGATGAAGCACAGAAATCGCATCGGAATTGAATATAAAAGGCACAATACCGACTTAAGTACAAGAAGAGTGAGTCTCCTAAGAGTTTGTGGTTTGAGCGGCTCCTGGGAGACCAGTATTGGATTCCGATGCACCAGTGCAGGTTTACTGTATCCCTTGGACCTTCACATTGACGATGAAACACAGAAATCGCATCGGAATTGAATATAAAAGGCACAGTGCCGACTTAAGTACAAGAAGAGTGAGTCTCCTAAGAGTTTGTGGTTTGAGCGGCTCCTGGGAGACCAGTATTGGATTCCGATGCACCAGTGCAGGTTTACTGTATCCCTTGGACCTTCACATTGACGATGAAACACAGAAATCGCATCGGAATTGAATATAAAAGGCACAGTGCCGACTTAAGTACAAGACGAGTGAGTCTCCTAAGAGTTTGTGGTTTGAGCGGCTCTTGGGAGACCAGTATAGGATTCCGATTCACCAGTGCAGGTTTACTGTATCCCTTGGACCTTCACATTGACGATGAAACACAGAAATCGCATCGGAATTGAATATAAAAGGCACAATACCGACTTAAGTACAAGAAGAGTGAGTCTCCTAAGAGTTTGTGGTTTGAGCGGCTCCTGGGAGACCAGTATTGGATTCCGATGCACCAGTGCGGGTTTACTGTATCCCTTGGACCTTCACATTGACGATGAAACACAGAAATCGCATCGGATTTGAATATAAAAGGCACAGTGACGACTTAAGTACAAGAAGAGTGAGTCTCCTAACAGTTTGTGGTTTGAGCGGCTCCTGGGAGACCAGTATTGGATTCCGATGCACCAGTGCAGGTTTACTGTATCCCTTGGACTTCACATTGACAATGAAACACAGAAATCGCATCGGAATTGAATATAAAAGGGACAATACCACTTAAGTACAAGAAGAGTGAGTCTCCTAAGAGTTTGTGGTTTGAGCGGCTCCTGGGAGACCAGTATTGGATTTCGATGCACCAGTGCAGGTTTACTGTATCCCTTGGACCTTCACATTGACGATGAAACACAGAAATCGCATCGGAATTGAATATAAAAGGCACAGTGCCGACTTAAGTACAAGAAGAGTGAGTCTCCTAAGAATTTGTGGTTTGAGCGGCTCCTGGGAGACCAGTATTGGATTCCGATGCACCAGTGCAGGTTTACTGTATCCCTTGGACCTTCACATTGACAATGAAAAACAGAAATCGCATCGGAATTGAATATAAAAGGCACAATACCACTTAAGTACATGAAGAGTGAGTCTCCTAAGAGTTTGTGGTTTGAGCGGCTCCTGGGAGACCAGTATTGGATTCCAATGCACCAGTGCAGGTTTACTGTATCCCTTGGACCGTCACATTGACGATGAAACATAGAAATCGCATCGGAATTGAATATAAAAGGCACAGTGCCAACTGAAGTACAAGAAGAGTGAATCTTCTAAGGGTTTGTGCTTTGAGCGGCACCTGGGAGACCAGTATTGAATTCCGATGCACCAGTGCAGGTTTACTGTATCCCTTGGACCTTCACATTGACGATGAAACACAGAAATCGCATCGGAATTGAATATAAAAGGCACAATGCCGACTTAAGTACAAGAAGAGTGAATCTTCTTAGAGTTTGTGCTTTGAGCGGCTCCTGGGAGACCAGTATTGGATTCCGATGCACCAGTGCAGGTTTACTCTATCCCTTGGACCTTCACATTGACGATGAAACACAGAAATCGCATCGGAATTGAATATAAAAGGCACAATACCGACTTAAGTACAAGAAGAGTGAATCTTCTCAGAGTTTGTCCTTTGAGCGGCTCCTGGGAGACCAGTATTGGATTCCGATGCACCAGTGCAGGTTTACTCTATCCCTTGGACCTTCACATTGACGATGAAACATAGAAATCGCATCGGAATTGTATATAAAAGGCACAATGCCGACTTAAGTACAAGAAGTGTGAATCTTCTCAGAGTTTGTGCATTGAGCGGCTCCTGGGAGACCAGTATTGGATTCCGATGCACCAGTGCAGGTTTACTGTATCCCTTGGACCGTCACATTGACAATGAAACACAGAAATCGCATCGGAATTGAATATAAAAGGCACAATACCGACTTAAGTACAAGAAGAGTGAATCTTCTCAGAGTTTGTGCTTTGAGCGGCTCCTGGGAGACCAGTATTGGATTCCGATGCACCAGTGCAGGTTTACTGTATCCCTTGGACCTTCACATTGACGATGAAACACAGAAATCGCATCGGAATTGAATATAAAAGGCACAGTGCCGACTTAAGTACAAGAAGAGTGAGTCTCCTAAGAGTTTGTGGTTTGAGCGGCTCCTGGGAGACCAGTATTGGATTCCGATGCACCAGTGCAGGTTTACTGTATCCCTTGGACCTTCACATTGACGATGATACACAGAAATCGCATCGGAATTGAATATAAAAGGCACAGTGCCGACTTAAGTACAAGAAGAGTGAGTCTCCTAAGAGTTTGTGGTTTGAGCGGCTCCTGGGAGACCAGTATTGGATTCCGATGCACCAGTGCAGGTTTACTGTATCCCCTAGACCTTCACATTGACGATGAAACACAGAAATCGCATCGGAATTGAATATAAAAGGCACAGTGCCGACTTAAGTACAAGAAGAGTGAGTCTCCTAAGAGTTTGTGGTTTGAGCGGCTCCTGGGAGACCAGTATTAGATTCCGATGCACCAGTGCAGGTTTACTGTATCCCTTGGACCGTCACATTGACAATGAAACACAGAAATCGCATCGGAATTGTATATAAAAGGCACAATGCCGACTTAAGTACAAGAAGAGTGAATCTTCTAAGGTTTTGTGCTTTGAGCGGCACCTGGGAGACCAGTATTGGATTCCGATGCACCAGTGCAGGTTTACTGTATCCCTTGGACCTTCACATTTACGATGAAACACAGAAATCGCATCGGAATTGAATATAAAAGGCACAATACCGACTTAAGTACAAGAAGAGTGAATCTTCTCAGAGTTTCTGCTTTGAGCGGCACCTGGGAGACCAGTATTGGATTCCGATGCACCAGTGCAGGTTTACTGTATCCCTTGGACCTTCACATTGACGATGAAACCCAGAAATCGCATCGGAATTGTATATAAAAGGCACAATGCAGACTTAAGTACAAGAAGAGTGAATCTTCTAAGGGTTTGTGCTTTGAGCGGCACCTGGGAGACCAGTATTAGATTCCGATGCACCAGTGCAGGTTTACTGTATCCCTTGGACCGTCACATTGACAATGAAACACAGAAATCGCATCGGAATTGTATATAAAAGGCACAATGCCGACTTAAGTACAAGAAGAGTGAATCTTCTAAGGGTTTGTGCTTTGAGCGGCACCTGGGAGACCAGTATTGGATTGCGATGCACCAGTGCAGGTTTACTGTATCCCTTGGACCTTCACATTGACGATGAAACACAGAAATCGCATCGGAATTTTATATAAAGGGCACAATGCCGACTTAAGTACAAGAAGAGTGAATCTTCTCAGAGTTTGTGGTTTGAGCGGCTCCTGGGAGACCAGTATTGGATTCCGATGCACCAGTGCAGGTTTACTCTATCCCTTGGACCTTCACATTGACGATGAACCACAGAAATCGCATCGGAATTGAATATAAAAGGCACAGTGCCGACTTAAGTACAAGAAGAGTGAGTCTCCTAAGAGTTTGTGGTTTGAGCGGCTCCTGGGAGACCAGTATTGGATTCCGATGCACCAGTGCAGGTTTACTGTATCCCTTGGACCTTCACATTGACGATGATACACAGAAATCGCATCGGAATTGAATATAAAAGGCACAGTGCCGACTTAAGTACAAGAAGAGTGAGTCTCCTAAGAGTTTGTGGTTTGAGCGGCTCCTGGGAGACCAGTATTGGATTCCGATGCACCAGTGCAGGTTTACTGTATCCCCTGGACCTTCACATTGACGATGAAACACAGAAATCGCATCGGAATTGAATATAAAAGGCACAGTGCCGACTTAAGTACAAGAAGAGTGAGTCTCCTAAGAGTTTGTGGTTTGAGCGGCTCCTGGGAGACCAGTATTAGATTCCGATGCACCAGTGCAGGTTTACTGTATCCCTTGGACCGTCACATTGACAATGAAACACAGAAATCGCATCGGAATTGTATATAAAAGGCACAATGCCGACTTAAGTACGAGAAGAGTGAATCTTCTAAGGTTTTGTGCTTTGAGCGGCACCTGGGAGACCAGTATTGGATTCCGATGCACCAGTGCAGGTTTACTGTATCCCTTGGACCTTCACATTTACGATGAAACACAGAAATCGCATCGGAATTGAATATAAAAGGCACAATACCGACTTAAGTACAAGAAGAGTGAATCTTCTCAGAGTTTCTGCTTTGAGCGGCACCTGGGAGACCAGTATTGGATTCCGATGCACCAGTGCAGGTTTACTCTATCCCTTGGACCGTCACATTGACGATGAAACATAGAAATCGCATCGGAATTGTATATAAAAGGCACAATGCCGACTTAAGTACAAGAAGAGTGAATCTTCTCAGAGTTTGTGCTTTGAGCGGCTCCTGGGAGACCAGTATTAGATTCCGATGCACCAGTGCAGGTTTACTGTATCCCTTGGACCGTCACATTGACAATGAAACACAGAAATCGCATCGGAATTGTATATAAAAGGCACAATGCCGACTTAAGTACAAGAAGAGTGAATCTTCTAAAGGTTTGTGCTTTGAGCGGCACCTGGGAGACCAGTATTGGATTCCGATGCACCAGTGCAGGTTTACTGTATCCCTTGGACCTTCACATTGACGATGAAACACAGAAATCGCATCGGAATTGTATATAAAAGGCACAATGCCGACTTAAGTACAAGAAGAGTGAATCTTCTAAGGGTTTGTGCTTTGAGCGGCACCTGGGAGACCAGTATTAGATTCCGATGCACCAGTACAGGTTTACTGTATCCCTTGGACCGTCACATTGACAATGAAACACAGAAATCGCATCGGAATTGTATATAAAAGGCACAATGCCGACTTAAGTACAAGAAGAGTGAATCTTCTAAGGGTTTGTGCTTTGAGCGGCACCTGGGAGACCAGTATTGGATTCCGATGCACCAGTGCAGGTTTACTGTATCCCTTGGACCTTCACATTGACGATGAAACACAGAAATCGCATCGGAATTGTATATAAAAGGCTCAATGCCGACTTAAGTACAAGAAGAGTGAATCTTCTCAGAGTTTCTGCTTTGAGCGGCTCCTGGGAGACCAGTATTGGATTCCGATGCACCAGTGCAGGTTTACTGTATCCCTTGGACCTTCACATTGACGATGAAGCACAGAAATCGCATCGGAATTGAATATAAAAGGCACAATACCGACATAAGTACAAGAAGAGTGAGTCTCCTAAGAGTTTGTGGTTTGAGCGGCTCCTGGGAGACCAGTATTGGATTCCGATGCACCAGTGCAGGTTTACTGTATCCCATGGACCTTCACATTGACGATGAAACACAGAAATCGCATCGGAATATAATATAAAAGGCACAGTGCCGACTTAAGTACAAGAAGAGTGAGTCTCCTAAGAGTTTGTGGTTTGAGCGGCTCCTGGGAGACCAGTATTGGATTCCGATGCACCAGTGCAGGTTTACTGTATCCCTTGGACCTTCACATTGACGATGAAACACAGAAATCGCATCGGAATTGAATATAAAAGGCACAGTGCCGACTTAAGTACAAGAAGAGTGAGTCTCCTAAGAGTTTGGGCTTTGAGCGGCTCCTGGGAGACCAGTATTGCATTCCGATGAACCAGTGCAGGTTTACTGTATCCCTTGGACCTTCACATTGACAATGAAACACAGAAATCGCATCGGAATTGAATATAAAAGGGACAATACCACTTAAGTACAAGAAGAGTGAGTCTCCTAAGAGTTTGTGGTTTGAGCGGCTCCTGGGAGACCAGTATTGGATTTCGATGCACCAGTGCAGGTTTACTGTATCCCTTGGACCTTCACATTGACGATGAAACACAGAAATCGCATCGGAATTGAATATAAAAGGCACAGTGCCGACTTAAGTACAAGAAGAGTGAGTCTCCTAAGAGTTTGTGGTTTGAGCGGCTCCTGGGAGACCAGTATTAGATTCCGATGCACCAGTGCAGGTTTACTGTATCCCTTGGACCGTCACATTGACAATGAAACACAGAAATCGCATCGGAATTGAATATAAAAGGCACAATGCCGACTTAAGTACAAGAAGAGAGAATCTTCTAAGGGTTTGGGCTTTGAGCGGCACCTGGGAGACCAGTGTTGGATTCCGATGCACCAGTGCCAGTTTACTGTATTCCTTGGACCTTCACATTGACGATAAAACACAGAAATCGCATCGGAATTGAATATAAAAGGCTCAGTGACGACTTAAGTACAAGAAGAGTGAATCTTCTAAGAGTTGTGCTTTGAGCGGCACCTGGGAGACCAGTATTAGATTCCGATGCACTAGTGCAGGTTTACTGTATCCCTTGGACCTTCACATTGACTATGAAACACAGAAATCGCATCGGAATTGAATATAAAAGGCACAATACCGACTTAAGTACAAGAAGAGTGAGTCTCCTAAGAGTTTGTGCTTTGAGCGGCTCCTGGGAGACCAGTATTGGATTCCGATGCACCAGTGTAAGTTTACTGTATCCCTTGGACCTTCACATTGACGATGAAACACAGAAATCGCATCGGAATTGAATATAAAAGGCTCAGTGACGACTTAAGTACATGAAAAGTGAATCTTCTAAGAGTTTGTGCTTTGAGCGGCTCCTGGGAGACCAGTATTGGATTCCGATGCACCAGTGCAGGTTTACTGTATCCCTTGGACCTTCACATTGACGATGAAACCCAGAAATCGCATCGGAATTGTATATAAAAGGCACAATGCAGACTTAAGTACAAGAAGAGTGAATCTTCTAAGGGTTTGTGCTTTGAGCGGCACCTGGGAGACCAGTATTAGATTCCGATGCACCAGTGCAGGTTTACTGTATCCCTTGGACCGTCACATTGACAATGAAACACAGAAATCGCATCGGAATTGTATATAAAAGGCACAATGCCGACTTAAGTACAAGAAGAGTGAATCTTCTAAGGGTTTGTGCTTTGAGCGGCACCTGGGAGACCAGTATTGGATTGCGATGCACCAGTGCAGGTTTACTGTATCCCTTGGACCTTCACATTGACGATGAAACACAGAAATCGCATCGGAATTTTATATAAAGGGCACAATGCCGACTTAAGTACAAGAAGAGTGAATCTTCTCAGAGTTTGTGGTTTGAGCGGCTCCTGGGAGACCAGTATTGGATTCCGATGCACCAGTGCAGGTTTACTCTATCCCTTGGACCTTCACATTGACGATGAACCACAGAAATCGCATCGGAATTGAATATAAAAGGCACAGTGCCGACTTAAGTACAAGAAGAGTGAGTCTCCTAAGAGTTTGTGGTTTGAGCGGCTCCTGGGAGACCAGTATTGGATTCCGATGCACCAGTGCAGGTTTACTGTATCCCTTGGACCTTCACATTGACGATGATACACAGAAATCGCATCGGAATTGAATATAAAAGGCACAGTGCCGACTTAAGTACAAGAAGAGTGAGTCTCCTAAGAGTTTGTGGTTTGAGCGGCTCCTGGGAGACCAGTATTGGATTCCGATGCACCAGTGCAGGTTTACTGTATCCCCTGGACCTTCACATTGACGATGAAACACAGAAATCGCATCGGAATTGAATATAAAAGGCACAGTGCCGACTTAAGTACAAGAAGAGTGAGTCTCCTAAGAGTTTGTGGTTTGAGCGGCTCCTGGGAGACCAGTATTAGATTCCGATGCACCAGTGCAGGTTTACTGTATCCCTTGGACCGTCACATTGACAATGAAACACAGAAATCGCATCGGAATTGTATATAAAAGGCACAATGCCGACTTAAGTACGAGAAGAGTGAATCTTCTAAGGTTTTGTGCTTTGAGCGGCACCTGGGAGACCAGTATTGGATTCCGATGCACCAGTGCAGGTTTACTGTATCCCTTGGACCTTCACATTTACGATGAAACACAGAAATCGCATCGGAATTGAATATAAAAGGCACAATACCGACTTAAGTACAAGAAGAGTGAATCTTCTCAGAGTTTCTGCTTTGAGCGGCACCTGGGAGACCAGTATTGGATTCCGATGCACCAGTGCAGGTTTACTCTATCCCTTGGACCGTCACATTGACGATGAAACATAGAAATCGCATCGGAATTGTATATAAAAGGCACAATGCCGACTTAAGTACAAGAAGAGTGAATCTTCTCAGAGTTTGTGCTTTGAGCGGCTCCTGGGAGACCAGTATTAGATTCCGATGCACCAGTGCAGGTTTACTGTATCCCTTGGACCGTCACATTGACAATGAAACACAGAAATCGCATCGGAATTGTATATAAAAGGCACAATGCCGACTTAAGTACAAGAAGAGTGAATCTTCTAAAGGTTTGTGCTTTGAGCGGCACCTGGGAGACCAGTATTGGATTCCGATGCACCAGTGCAGGTTTACTGTATCCCTTGGACCTTCACATTGACGATGAAACACAGAAATCGCATCGGAATTGTATATAAAAGGCACAATGCCGACTTAAGTACAAGAAGAGTGAATCTTCTAAGGGTTTGTGCTTTGAGCGGCACCTGGGAGACCAGTATTAGATTCCGATGCACCAGTACAGGTTTACTGTATCCCTTGGACCGTCACATTGACAATGAAACACAGAAATCGCATCGGAATTGTATATAAAAGGCACAATGCCGACTTAAGTACAAGAAGAGTGAATCTTCTAAGGGTTTGTGCTTTGAGCGGCACCTGGGAGACCAGTATTGGATTCCGATGCACCAGTGCAGGTTTACTGTATCCCTTGGACCTTCACATTGACGATGAAACACAGAAATCGCATCGGAATTGTATATAAAAGGCTCAATGCCGACTTAAGTACAAGAAGAGTGAATCTTCTCAGAGTTTCTGCTTTGAGCGGCTCCTGGGAGACCAGTATTGGATTCCGATGCACCAGTGCAGGTTTACTGTATCCCTTGGACCTTCACATTGACGATGAAGCACAGAAATCGCATCGGAATTGAATATAAAAGGCACAATACCGACATAAGTACAAGAAGAGTGAGTCTCCTAAGAGTTTGTGGTTTGAGCGGCTCCTGGGAGACCAGTATTGGATTCCGATGCACCAGTGCAGGTTTACTGTATCCCATGGACCTTCACATTGACGATGAAACACAGAAATCGCATCGGAATATAATATAAAAGGCACAGTGCCGACTTAAGTACAAGAAGAGTGAGTCTCCTAAGAGTTTGTGGTTTGAGCGGCTCCTGGGAGACCAGTATTGGATTCCGATGCACCAGTGCAGGTTTACTGTATCCCTTGGACCTTCACATTGACGATGAAACACAGAAATCGCATCGGAATTGAATATAAAAGGCACAGTGCCGACTTAAGTACAAGAAGAGTGAGTCTCCTAAGAGTTTGGGCTTTGAGCGGCTCCTGGGAGACCAGTATTGCATTCCGATGAACCAGTGCAGGTTTACTGTATCCCTTGGACCTTCACATTGACAATGAAACACAGAAATCGCATCGGAATTGAATATAAAAGGGACAATACCACTTAAGTACAAGAAGAGTGAGTCTCCTAAGAGTTTGTGGTTTGAGCGGCTCCTGGGAGACCAGTATTGGATTTCGATGCACCAGTGCAGGTTTACTGTATCCCTTGGACCTTCACATTGACGATGAAACACAGAAATCGCATCGGAATTGAATATAAAAGGCACAGTGCCGACTTAAGTACAAGAAGAGTGAGTCTCCTAAGAGTTTGTGGTTTGAGCGGCTCCTGGGAGACCAGTATTAGATTCCGATGCACCAGTGCAGGTTTACTGTATCCCTTGGACCGTCACATTGACAATGAAACACAGAAATCGCATCGGAATTGAATATAAAAGGCACAATGCCGACTTAAGTACAAGAAGAGTGAATCTTCTAAGGGTTTGGGCTTTGAGCGGCACCTGGGAGACCAGTGTTGGATTCCGATGCACCAGTGCCAGTTTACTGTATTCCTTGGACCTTCACATTGACGATAAAACACAGAAATCGCATCGGAATTGAATATAAAAGGCTCAGTGACGACTTAAGTACAAGAAGAGTGAATCTTCTAAGAGTTGTGCTTTGAGCGGCACCTGGGAGACCAGTATTAGATTCCGATGCACTAGTGCAGGTTTACTGTATCCCTTGGACCTTCACATTGACTATGAAACACAGAAATCGCATCGGAATTGAATATAAAAGGCACAATACCGACTTAAGTACAAGAAGAGTGAGTCTCCTAAGAGTTTGTGCTTTGAGCGGCTCCTGGGAGACCAGTATTGGATTCCGATGCACCAGTGTAAGTTTACTGTATCCCTTGGACCTTCACATTGACGATGAAACACAGAAATCGCATCGGAATTGAATATAAAAGGCTCAGTGACGACTTAAGTACATGAAAAGTGAATCTTCTAAGAGTTTGTGCTTTGAGCGGCTCCTGGGAGACCAGTATTGGATTCCGATGCACCAGTGCAGGTTTACTGTATCCCTTGGACCTTCACATTGACGATGAAACACAGAAATCGCATCGGAATTGAATATAAAGGCACAATGCCGACTTAAGTACAAGAAGAGTGAGTCTCCTAAGAGTTTGTGCTTTGAGGGGCTCCTGGGAGACCAGTATTGGATTCCGATGCACCAGTGCAAGTTTACTGTATCCCTTGGACCTTCACATTGACGATGAAACACAGAAATCGCATCGGAATTGAATATAAAAGGCACAATACCGACTTAAGTACAAGAAGAGTGAGTCTCCTAAGAGTTTGTGCTTTGAGCGGCTCCTGGGAGACCAGTATTGGATTCCGATGCACCAGTGCAGGTTTACTCTATCCCTTGGACCTTCACATTGACGATGAAACACAGAAATCGCATCGGAATTGAATATAAAAGGCTCAGTGACGACTTAAATACAAGAAAAGTGAATCTTCTCAGAGTTTGTGCTTTGAGCGGCTCCTGGGAGACCAGTATTGGATTACGATGCACCAGTGCAGGTTTACTGTATCCCTTGGACCTTCACATTGACGATGAAACACAGAAATCGCATCGGAATTGAATATAAAAGGCACAATACCGACTTAAGTACAAGAAGAGTGAGTCTCCTAAGAGTTTGTGGTTTGAGCGGATCCTGGGAGACCAGTATTGGATTCCGATGCATCAGTGCAAGTTTACTGTATCCCTTGAACCTTCACATTGACGATGAAACACAGAAATCGCATCGGAATTGAATATAAAAGTCTCAGTGACGACTTAAGTACAAGAAAAGTGAATCTTCTCAGAGTTTGTGCTTTGAGCGGCTCCTGGGAGACCAGTATTGGATTCCGATGCACCAGTGCAGGTTTACTGTATCCCTTGGACCTTCACATTGACGATGAAACACAGAAATCGCATCGGAATTGAATATAAAAGGCACAATACCGACTTAAGTACAAGAAGAGTGAGTCTCCTAAGAGTTTGTGCTTTGAGCGGCTCCTGGGAGACCAGTATTGGATTCCGATGCACCAGTGCAAGTTTATTGTATCCCTTGGACCTTCACATTGACGATGAAACACAGAAATCGCATCGGAATTGAATATAAAAGGCTCAGTGACGACTTAAGTACAAGAAAAGTGAATCTTCTCAGAGTTTGTGCTTTGAGCGGCTCCTGGGAGACCAGTATTGGATTACGATGCACCAGTGCAGGTTTACTGTATCCCTTGGACCTTCCCATTGACAATGAAACACAGAAATCGCATCGGAATTGAATATAAAAGGCACAATACCACTTAAGTACAAGAAGAGTGAGTCTCCTAAGAGTTTGTGGTTTGAGCGGCTCCTGGGAGACCAGTATTGGATTCCGATGCACCAGTGCAAGTTTACTGTATCCCTTGGGCCTTCACATTGACGATGAAACACAGAAATCGCATCGGAATTGAATATAAAAGGCAGAATACCGACTTAAGTACAAGAAGAGTGAGTCTCCTAAGAGTTTGTGGTTTGAGCGGCTCCTGGGAGACCAGTATTGGATTCCGATGCACCAGTGCAGTTTTACTCTATCCCTTGGACCTTCCCATTGACAATGAAACACAGAAATCGCATCGGAATTGAATATAAAAGGCACAATACCACTTAAGTACAAGAAGAGTGAGTCTCCTAAGAGTTTGTGGTTTGAGCGGCTCCTGGGAGACCAGTATTGGATTCCGATGCACCAGTGCAGTTTTACTCTATCCCTTGGACCTTCCCATTGACAATGAAACACAGAAATCGCATCAGAATTGAATATAAAGGCACAATACCGACTTAAGTACAAGAAGAGTGAGTCTCCTAAGAGTTTGTGCTTTGAGCGGCTCCTGGGAGACCAGTATTGGATTCCGATGCACCAGTGCAAGTTTACTGTATCCCTTGGACCTTCACATTGACGATGAAACACAGAAATCGCATCGGAATTGAATATAAAAGGCTCAGTGCCGACTTAAGTACAAGAAAAGTGAATCTTCTCAGAGTTTGTGCTTTGAGCGGCTCCTGGGAGACCAGTATTGGATTCCGATGCACCAGTGCAGGTTTACTCTATCCCTTGGACCTTCACATTGACGATGAAACACAGAAATCGCATCGGAATTGAATATAAAAGGCACAATACCGACTTAAGTACAAGAAGAGTGAGTCTCCTAAGAGTTTGTGCTTTGAGCGGCTCCTGGGAGACCAGTATTGGATTCCGATGCACCAGTGCAAGTTTACTGTATCCCTTGGACCTTCACATTGACGATGAAACACAGAAATCGCATCGGAATTGAATTTAAAAGGCACAGTGACGACTTAAGTACAAGAAAAGTGAATCTTCTCAGAGTTTGTGCTTTGAGCGGCTCCTGGGAGACTAGTATTGGATTCCGATGCACCAGTGCAGGTTTACTCTATCCCTTGGACCTTCACATTGACGATGAAACACAGAAATCGCATCGGAATTGAATATAAAAGGCACAATACCGACTTAAGTACAAGAAGAGTGAATATTCTCAGAGTTTGTGCTTTGAGCGGCTCCTGGGAGACCAGTATTAGATTCCGATGCACCAGTGCAAGTTTACTGTATCCCTTGGACCTTCACATTGACAATGAAACACAGGAATCGCATCGGAATTGAATATAAAGGCACAATACCGACTTAAGTACAAGAAGAGTGAGTCTCCTAAGAGTTTGTGCTTTGAGCGGCTCCTGGGAGACCAGTATTGGATTCCGATGCACCAGTGCAAGTTTACTGTATCCCTTGGACCTTCACATTGACGATGAAACACAGAAATCGCATCGGAATTGAATATAAAAGGCTCAGTGACGACTTAAGTACAAGAAAAGTGAATCTTCTCAGAGTTTGTGCTTTGAGCGGCTCCTGGGAGACCAGTATTGGATTCCGATGCACCAGTGCAAGTTTACTGTATCCCTTGGACCTTCACATTGACGATGAAACACAGAAATCGCATCGGAATTGAATATAAAAGGCTCAGTGACGACTTAAGTACAAGAAAATTGAATCTTCTCAGAGTTTGTGCTTTGAGCGGCTCCTGGGAGACCAGTATTGGATTCCGATGCACCAGTGCAGGTTTATTCCATCCCTTGGACCTTCACATTGACGATGAAACACAGAAATCGCATCGGAATTGAATATAAAAGGCACAATACCAACTTAAGTACAAGAAGAGTGAGTCTCCTAAGAGTTTGTGCTTTGAGCGGCTCCTGGGAGACCAGTATTGGATTCCGATGCACCAGTGCAAGTTTACTGTATCCCTTGGACCTTCCCATTGACAATGAAACACAGAAATCGCATCGGAATTGAATATAAAGGCACAATACCAACTTAAGTACAAGAAGAGTGAGTCTCCTAAGAGTTTGTGCTTTGAGCGGCTCCTGGGAGACCAGTATTGGATTCCGATGCACCAGTGCAAGTTTACTGTATCCCTTGGACCTTCACATTGACGATGAAACACAGAAATCGCATCGGAATTGAATATAAAAGGCTCAGTGACGACATAAGTACAAGAAAAGTGAATCTTCTCAGAGTTTGTGCTTTGAGCGGCTCCTGGGAGACCAGTATTGGATTCCGATGCACCAGTGCAGGTTTACTCTATCCCTTGGACCTTCACATTGACGATGAAACACAGAAATCGCATCGGAATTGAATATAAAAGGCACAGTACCGACTTAAGTACAAGAAGAGTGAGTCTCCTAAGAGTTTGTGCTTTGAGCGGCTCCTGGGAGACCAGTATTGGATTCCGATGCACCAGTGCAAGTTTACTGTATCCCTTGGACCTTCACATTGACGATGAAACACAGAAATCGCATCGGAATTGAATATAAAAGGCTCAGTGACGACTTAAGTACAAGAAAAGTGAATCTTCTCAGAGTTTGTGCTTTGAGCGGCTCCTGGGAGACCAGTATTGGATTGCGATGCACCAGTGCAGTTTTACTCTATCCCTTGGACCTTCCCATTGACAATGAAACACAGAAATCGCATCGGAATTGAATATAAAAGGCACAATACCACTTAAGTACAAGAAGAGTGAGTCTCCTAAGAGTTTGTGCTTTGAGCGGCTCCTGGGAGACCAGTATTGGATTCCGATGCACCAGTGCAGTTTTACTCTATCCCTTGGACCTTCCCATTGACAATGAAACACAGAAATCGCATCGGAATTGAATATAAAGGCACAATACCAACTTAAGTACAAGAAGAGTGAGTCTCCTAAGAGTTTGTGCTTTGAGCGGCTCCTGGGAGACCAGTATTGGATTCCGATGCACCAGTGCAAGTTTACTGTATCCCTTGGACCTTCACATTGACGATGAAACACAGAAATCGCATCGGAATTGAATATAAAAAGCCCAGTGCCGACTTAAGTACAAGAAGACTGAATCTTCTACGAGTTTGTGCTTTGAGTGGCTCCTGGGAGACCAGTATTAGATTCCGATGCACCAGTGCAGGTTTACTGTATCCCTTGGACCTTCACATTGACGATGAAACACAGAAATCGCATCGGAATTGAATTTAAAAGGCACAATACCGACTTAAGTACAAGAAGAGTGAGTCTCCTAAGAGTTTGTGCTTTGAGCGGCTCCTGGGAGACCAGTATTGGATTCCGATGCACCAGTGCAAGTTTACTCTATCCCTTGGACCTTCACATTGACGATGAAACACAGAAATCGCATCGGAATTGAATATAAAAGCACAGTGACGACTTAAGTACAAGGAAAGTGAATCTTCTCAGAGTTTGTGCTTTGAGCGGCTCCTGGGAGACCAGTATTGGATTCCGATGCACCAGTGCAGGTTTACTCTATCCCTTGGACCTTCACATTGACGATGAAACACAGAAATCGCATCGGAATTGAATATAAAAGGCACAATACCGACTTAAGTACAAGAAGAGTGAATATTCTCAGAGTTTGTGCTTTGAGCGGCTCCTGGGAGACCAGTATTGGATTCCGATGCACCAGTGCAAGTTTACTGTATCCCTTGGACCTTCCCATTGACAATGAAACACAGAAATCGCATCGGAATTGAATATAAAGGCACAATCCCGACTTAAGTACAAGAAGAGTGAGTCTCCCAAGAGTTTGTGCTTTGAGCGGCTCCTGGGAGACCAGTATTGGATTCCGATGCACCAGTGCAAGTTTACTGTATCCCTTGGACCTTCACATTGACGATGAAACACAGAAATCATATCGGAATTGAATATAAAAGGCTCAGTGACGACTTAAGTACAAGAAAAGTGAATCTTCTCAGAGTTTGTGCTTTGAGCGGCTCCTGGGAGACCAGTATTGGATTCCGATGCACCAGTGCAGGTTTACTCTATCCCTTGGACCTTCACATTGACGATGAAACACAGAAATCGCATCGGAATTGAATATAAAAGGCACAATTCCAAATTAAGTACAAGAAGAGTGAGTCTCCTAAGAGTTTGTGCTTTGAGCGGCTCCTGGGAGACCAGTATTGGATTCCGATGCACCAGTGCAACTTTACTGTATCCCTTGGACCTTCCCATTGACAATGAAACACAGAAATCGCATCGGAATTGAATATAAAGGCACAATACCGACTTAAGTACAAGAAGAGTGAGTCTCCTAAGAGTTTGTGCTTTGAGCGGCTCCTGGGACACCAGTATTGGACTCCGATGCACCAGTGCAAGTTTACTGTATCCCTTGGACCTTCACATTGACAATGAAACACAGAAATCACATCGGAATTGAATATAAAAGGCTCAGTGACGACTTAAGTACAAGAAAATTGAATCTTCTCAGAGTTTGTGCTTTGAGCGGCTCCTGGGAGACCAGTATTGGATTCCGATGCACCAGTGCAGGTTTACTGTATCCCTTGGACCTTCACATTGACGATGAAACACAGAAATCGCATCGGAATTGAATATAAAAGGCACAATACCGACTTAAGTACAAGAAGAGTGAGTCTCCTAAGAGTTTGTGGTTTGAGCGGATCCTGGGAGACCAGTATTGGATTCCGATGCATCAGTGCAAGTTTACTGTATCCCTTGAACCTTCACATTGACGATGAAACACAGAAATCGCATCGGAATTGAATATAAAAGTCTCAGTGACGACTTAAGTACAAGAAAAGTGAATCTTCTCAGAGTTTGTGCTTTGAGCGGCTCCTGGGAGACCAGTATTGGATTCCGATGCACCAGTGCAGGTTTACTGTATCCCTTGGACCTTCACATTGACGATGAAACACAGAAATCGCATCGGAATTGAATATAAAAGGCACAATACCGACTTAAGTACAAGAAGAGTGAGTCTCCTAAGAGTTTGTGCTTTGAGCGGCTCCTGGGAGACCAGTATTGGATTCCGATGCACCAGTGCAAGTTTATTGTATCCCTTGGACCTTCACATTGACGATGAAACACAGAAATCGCATCGGAATTGAATATAAAAGGCTCAGTGACGACTTAAGTACAAGAAAAGTGAATCTTCTCAGAGTTTGTGCTTTGAGCGGCTCCTGGGAGACCAGTATTGGATTACGATGCACCAGTGCAGGTTTACTGTATCCCTTGGACCTTCCCATTGACAATGAAACACAGAAATCGCATCGGAATTGAATATAAAAGGCACAATACCACTTAAGTACAAGAAGAGTGAGTCTCCTAAGAGTTTGTGGTTTGAGCGGCTCCTGGGAGACCAGTATTGGATTCCGATGCACCAGTGCAAGTTTACTGTATCCCTTGGGCCTTCACATTGACGATGAAACACAGAAATCGCATCGGAATTGAATATAAAAGGCAGAATACCGACTTAAGTACAAGAAGAGTGAGTCTCCTAAGAGTTTGTGGTTTGAGCGGCTCCTGGGAGACCAGTATTGGATTCCGATGCACCAGTGCAGTTTTACTCTATCCCTTGGACCTTCCCATTGACAATGAAACACAGAAATCGCATCGGAATTGAATATAAAAGGCACAATACCACTTAAGTACAAGAAGAGTGAGTCTCCTAAGAGTTTGTGGTTTGAGCGGCTCCTGGGAGACCAGTATTGGATTCCGATGCACCAGTGCAGTTTTACTCTATCCCTTGGACCTTCCCATTGACAATGAAACACAGAAATCGCATCAGAATTGAATATAAAGGCACAATACCGACTTAAGTACAAGAAGAGTGAGTCTCCTAAGAGTTTGTGCTTTGAGCGGCTCCTGGGAGACCAGTATTGGATTCCGATGCACCAGTGCAAGTTTACTGTATCCCTTGGACCTTCACATTGACGATGAAACACAGAAATCGCATCGGAATTGAATATAAAAGGCTCAGTGCCGACTTAAGTACAAGAAAAGTGAATCTTCTCAGAGTTTGTGCTTTGAGCGGCTCCTGGGAGACCAGTATTGGATTCCGATGCACCAGTGCAGGTTTACTCTATCCCTTGGACCTTCACATTGACGATGAAACACAGAAATCGCATCGGAATTGAATATAAAAGGCACAATACCGACTTAAGTACAAGAAGAGTGAGTCTCCTAAGAGTTTGTGCTTTGAGCGGCTCCTGGGAGACCAGTATTGGATTCCGATGCACCAGTGCAAGTTTACTGTATCCCTTGGACCTTCACATTGACGATGAAACACAGAAATCGCATCGGAATTGAATTTAAAAGGCACAGTGACGACTTAAGTACAAGAAAAGTGAATCTTCTCAGAGTTTGTGCTTTGAGCGGCTCCTGGGAGACTAGTATTGGATTCCGATGCACCAGTGCAGGTTTACTCTATCCCTTGGACCTTCACATTGACGATGAAACACAGAAATCGCATCGGAATTGAATATAAAAGGCACAATACCGACTTAAGTACAAGAAGAGTGAATATTCTCAGAGTTTGTGCTTTGAGCGGCTCCTGGGAGACCAGTATTAGATTCCGATGCACCAGTGCAAGTTTACTGTATCCCTTGGACCTTCACATTGACAATGAAACACAGGAATCGCATCGGAATTGAATATAAAGGCACAATACCGACTTAAGTACAAGAAGAGTGAGTCTCCTAAGAGTTTGTGCTTTGAGCGGCTCCTGGGAGACCAGTATTGGATTCCGATGCACCAGTGCAAGTTTACTGTATCCCTTGGACCTTCACATTGACGATGAAACACAGAAATCGCATCGGAATTGAATATAAAAGGCTCAGTGACGACTTAAGTACAAGAAAAGTGAATCTTCTCAGAGTTTGTGCTTTGAGCGGCTCCTGGGAGACCAGTATTGGATTCCGATGCACCAGTGCAAGTTTACTGTATCCCTTGGACCTTCACATTGACGATGAAACACAGAAATCGCATCGGAATTGAATATAAAAGGCTCAGTGACGACTTAAGTACAAGAAAATTGAATCTTCTCAGAGTTTGTGCTTTGAGCGGCTCCTGGGAGACCAGTATTGGATTCCGATGCACCAGTGCAGGTTTATTCCATCCCTTGGACCTTCACATTGACGATGAAACACAGAAATCGCATCGGAATTGAATATAAAAGGCACAATACCAACTTAAGTACAAGAAGAGTGAGTCTCCTAAGAGTTTGTGCTTTGAGCGGCTCCTGGGAGACCAGTATTGGATTCCGATGCACCAGTGCAAGTTTACTGTATCCCTTGGACCTTCCCATTGACAATGAAACACAGAAATCGCATCGGAATTGAATATAAAGGCACAATACCAACTTAAGTACAAGAAGAGTGAGTCTCCTAAGAGTTTGTGCTTTGAGCGGCTCCTGGGAGACCAGTATTGGATTCCGATGCACCAGTGCAAGTTTACTGTATCCCTTGGACCTTCACATTGACGATGAAACACAGAAATCGCATCGGAATTGAATATAAAAGGCTCAGTGACGACATAAGTACAAGAAAAGTGAATCTTCTCAGAGTTTGTGCTTTGAGCGGCTCCTGGGAGACCAGTATTGGATTCCGATGCACCAGTGCAGGTTTACTCTATCCCTTGGACCTTCACATTGACGATGAAACACAGAAATCGCATCGGAATTGAATATAAAAGGCACAGTACCGACTTAAGTACAAGAAGAGTGAGTCTCCTAAGAGTTTGTGCTTTGAGCGGCTCCTGGGAGACCAGTATTGGATTCCGATGCACCAGTGCAAGTTTACTGTATCCCTTGGACCTTCACATTGACGATGAAACACAGAAATCGCATCGGAATTGAATATAAAAGGCTCAGTGACGACTTAAGTACAAGAAAAGTGAATCTTCTCAGAGTTTGTGCTTTGAGCGGCTCCTGGGAGACCAGTATTGGATTGCGATGCACCAGTGCAGTTTTACTCTATCCCTTGGACCTTCCCATTGACAATGAAACACAGAAATCGCATCGGAATTGAATATAAAAGGCACAATACCACTTAAGTACAAGAAGAGTGAGTCTCCTAAGAGTTTGTGCTTTGAGCGGCTCCTGGGAGACCAGTATTGGATTCCGATGCACCAGTGCAGTTTTACTCTATCCCTTGGACCTTCCCATTGACAATGAAACACAGAAATCGCATCGGAATTGAATATAAAGGCACAATACCAACTTAAGTACAAGAAGAGTGAGTCTCCTAAGAGTTTGTGCTTTGAGCGGCTCCTGGGAGACCAGTATTGGATTCCGATGCACCAGTGCAAGTTTACTGTATCCCTTGGACCTTCACATTGACGATGAAACACAGAAATCGCATCGGAATTGAATATAAAAAGCCCAGTGCCGACTTAAGTACAAGAAGACTGAATCTTCTACGAGTTTGTGCTTTGAGTGGCTCCTGGGAGACCAGTATTAGATTCCGATGCACCAGTGCAGGTTTACTGTATCCCTTGGACCTTCACATTGACGATGAAACACAGAAATCGCATCGGAATTGAATTTAAAAGGCACAATACCGACTTAAGTACAAGAAGAGTGAGTCTCCTAAGAGTTTGTGCTTTGAGCGGCTCCTGGGAGACCAGTATTGGATTCCGATGCACCAGTGCAAGTTTACTCTATCCCTTGGACCTTCACATTGACGATGAAACACAGAAATCGCATCGGAATTGAATATAAAAGCACAGTGACGACTTAAGTACAAGGAAAGTGAATCTTCTCAGAGTTTGTGCTTTGAGCGGCTCCTGGGAGACCAGTATTGGATTCCGATGCACCAGTGCAGGTTTACTCTATCCCTTGGACCTTCACATTGACGATGAAACACAGAAATCGCATCGGAATTGAATATAAAAGGCACAATACCGACTTAAGTACAAGAAGAGTGAATATTCTCAGAGTTTGTGCTTTGAGCGGCTCCTGGGAGACCAGTATTGGATTCCGATGCACCAGTGCAAGTTTACTGTATCCCTTGGACCTTCCCATTGACAATGAAACACAGAAATCGCATCGGAATTGAATATAAAGGCACAATCCCGACTTAAGTACAAGAAGAGTGAGTCTCCCAAGAGTTTGTGCTTTGAGCGGCTCCTGGGAGACCAGTATTGGATTCCGATGCACCAGTGCAAGTTTACTGTATCCCTTGGACCTTCACATTGACGATGAAACACAGAAATCATATCGGAATTGAATATAAAAGGCTCAGTGACGACTTAAGTACAAGAAAAGTGAATCTTCTCAGAGTTTGTGCTTTGAGCGGCTCCTGGGAGACCAGTATTGGATTCCGATGCACCAGTGCAGGTTTACTCTATCCCTTGGACCTTCACATTGACGATGAAACACAGAAATCGCATCGGAATTGAATATAAAAGGCACAATTCCAAATTAAGTACAAGAAGAGTGAGTCTCCTAAGAGTTTGTGCTTTGAGCGGCTCCTGGGAGACCAGTATTGGATTCCGATGCACCAGTGCAACTTTACTGTATCCCTTGGACCTTCCCATTGACAATGAAACACAGAAATCGCATCGGAATTGAATATAAAGGCACAATACCGACTTAAGTACAAGAAGAGTGAGTCTCCTAAGAGTTTGTGCTTTGAGCGGCTCCTGGGACACCAGTATTGGACTCCGATGCACCAGTGCAAGTTTACTGTATCCCTTGGACCTTCACATTGACAATGAAACACAGAAATCACATCGGAATTGAATATAAAAGGCTCAGTGACGACTTAAGTACAAGAAAATTGAATCTTCTCAGAGTTTGTGCTTTGAGCGGCTCCTGGGAGACCAGTATTGGATTCCGATGCACCAGTGCAGGCTTACTCTATCCCTTGGACCTTCACATTGACGATGAAACACAGAAATCGCATCGGAATTGAATATAAAAGGCACAATACCGACTTAAGTACAAGAAGAGTGAGTCTCCTAAGAGTTTTTGCTTTGAGCGGCTCCTGGGAGACCAGTATTGGATTCCGATGCACCAGTGCAAGTTTACTGTATCCCTTGGACCTTCCCATTGACAATGAAGCACAGAAATCGCATCGGAATTGAATATAAAGGCACAATACCGACTTATGTACAAGAAGAGTGAGTCTCCTAAGAGTTTGTGCTTTGAGCGGCTCCTGGGAGACCAGTATTGGATTCCGATGCACCAGAGCAAGTTTACTGTATCCCTTGGACCTTCACATTGACGATGAAACACAGAAATCGCATCGGAATTGAATATAAAAGGCTCAGAGACGACTTAAGTACAAGAAAAGTGAATCTTCTCAGAGTTTGTGCTTTGAGCGGCTCCTGGGAGACCATTATTGGATTCCGATGCACCATTGCAGGTTTACTGTATCCCTTGGACCTTCACATTGACGATGAAACACAGAAATCGCATCGGAATTGAATATAAAAGGCACAATACTGACTTAAGTACAAGAAGAGTGAGTCTCCTAAGAGTTTGTGGTTTGAGCGGCTCCTGGGAGACCAGTATTGGATTCCGATGCACCAGTGCAAGTTTACTGCATCCCTTGGACCTTCACATTGACGATGAAACACAGAAATCGCATCGGAATTGAATATAAAGGCACAATGCCGACTTAAGTACAAGAAGAGTGAGTCTCCTAAGAGTTTGTGCTTTGAGCGGATCCTGGGAGACCAGTATTGGATTCCGATGCACCAGTGCAGGTTTACTGTATCCCTTGGACCTTCACATTGACGATGAAACACAGAAATCGCATCGGAATTGAATATAAAAGGCACAATGCCGACTTAAGTACAAGAAGAGTGAATCTTCTAAGGGTTTGTGCTTTGAGCGGCACCTGCGAGACCAGTATTAGATTCCGATGCACCAGTGCAAGTTTACTCTATCACTTGGACCTTCACATTGACGATGAAACACAGAAATCGCATCGGAATTGAATATAAAAGGCTCAGTGACGACTTAATTACAAGAAAAGTGAATCTTCTCAGAGTTTGTGCTTTGAGCGGCTCCTGGGAGACCAGTATTGGATTCCGATGCACCAGTGCAGGTTTACTGTATCCTTTGGACCTTCACATTGACGATGAAACACAGAAATCGCATCGGAATTGAATATAAAGGCACAATGCCGACTTAAGTACAAGAAGAGTGAGTCTCCTAAGAGTTTGTGCTTTGAGCGGATCCTGGGAGACCAGTATTGGATTCCGATGCACCAGTGCAGGTTTACTGTATCCCTTGGACCTTCACATTGACGATGAAACACAGAAATCGCATCGGAATTGAATATAAAAGGCACAGTGCCGGCTTAAGTACAAGAAGAGTGAATATTCCCAGAGTTTGTGCTTTGAGCGGATCCTGGGAGACCAGTATTGGATTCCGATGCACCGGTGCAGTTTTACTCTATCCCTTGGACCTTCCCATTGACAATGAAACACAGAAATCGCATCGTAAATGAATATAAAAGGCACAATACCACTTAAGTACAAGAAGTGTGAGTCTCCTAAGAGTTTGTGGTTTGAGCGGCTCCTGGGAGACCAGTATTGGATTCCGATGCACCAGTGCAGTTTTACTCTATCCCTTGGACCTTCACATTGACGATGAAACACAGAAATCGCATCGGAATTGAATATAAAAGGCACAGTGCCGACTTATGTACAAGAAGAGTGAGTCTCCTAAGAGTTTGTGGTTTGAGCGGCTCCTGGGAGACCAGTATTAGATTCCGATGCACCAGTGCAAGTTTACTGTATCCCTTGGACCTTCACATTGACGATGGAACACAGAAATAGCATCGGAATTGAATATAAAAGGCACAGTGCCGACATAAGTACAAGAAGAGTGAGTCTCCTAAGAGTTTGTGGTTTGAGCGGCTCCTGGGAGACCAGTATTGGATTCCGATGCACCAGTGCAGGTTTACTGTATCCCTTGGACCTTCACATTGACGATGAAACACAGAAATCGCATCGGAATTGAATATAAAAGGCACAATACCGACTTAAGTACAAGAAGAGTGAGTCTCCTAAGAGTTTGTGGTTTGAGCGGCTCCTGGGAGACCAGTATTGGATTCCGATGCACCAGTGCAGGTTTACTGTATCCCTTGGACCTTCACATTGACGATGAAACACAGAAATCGCATCGGAATTTAATATAAAAGGCACAGTGCCGACTTAAGTACAAGAAGAGTGAATATTCTCAGAGTTTGTGCTTTGAGCGGTTCCTGGGAGACCAGTATTGGATTCCGATGCACCAGTGCAGTTTTACTCTATCCCTTGGACCTTCCCATTGACAATGAAACACAGAAATCGCATCGGAATTGAATATAAAAGGCACAATACCACTTAAGTACAAGAAGAGTGAGTCTCCTAAGAGTTTGTGGTTTGAGCGGCTCCTGGGAGACCAGTATTGGATTCCGATGCACCAGTCCAGGTTTACTCTATCCCTTGGACCTTCACATTGACGATGAAACACAGAAATCGCATCGGAATTGAATATAAAAGGCACAATACCGACTTAAGTACAAGAAGAGTGAGTCTCCTAAGAGTTTGTGGTTTGAGCGGCTCCTGGGAGACCAGTATTGGATTCCGATGCACCAGTGCAGGTTTACTGTATCCCTTGGACTTTCACATTGACGATGAAACACAGAAATCGCATCGGAATTGAATATAAAAGGCACAATACCGACTTAAGTACAAGAAGAGTGAGTCTCCTAAGAGTTTGTGGTTTGAGCGGCTCCTGGGAGACCAGTATTGGAGTCCGATGCACCAGTGCAGGTTTACTGTATCCCTTGGACTTTCACAATGACGATGAAACACAGAAATCGCATCGGAATTGAATATAAAAGGCACAGTGCCGACTTAAGTACAAGAAGAGTGAGTCTCCTAAGAGTTTGTGCTTTGAGCGGCTCCGGGGAGACCAGTATTGGATTCCGATTCACCAGTGCAGGATTAATGTATCCCTTGGACCTTCACATTGACGATGAAACACAGAAATCGCATCGGAATTGAATATAAAAGGCACAATACCGACTTAAGTACAAGAAGAGTGAGTCTCCTAAGAGTTTGTGCTTTGAGCGGCTCCTGGGAGACCAGTATTGGATTCCGATGCACCAGTGCAGGTTTACTGTATCCTTTGTACCTTCACATTGACGATGAAACACAGAAATCGCATCGGAATTGAATATAAAGGCACAATGCCGACTTAAGTACAAGAAGAGTGAGTCTCCTAAGAGTTTGTGCTTTGAGCGGATCCTGGGAGACCAGTATTGGATTCCGATGCACCAGTGCAGGTTTACTGTATCCCTTGGACCTTCACATTGACGATGAAACACAGAAATCGCATCGGAATTGAATATAAAAGGCACAGTGCCGACTTAAGTACAAGAAGAGTGAATATTCTCGAAGTTTGTGCTTTGAGCGGCTCCTGGGAGACCAGTATTGGATTCCGATGCACCAGTGCAGTTTTACTCTATCCCTTGGACCTTCCCATTGACAATGAAACAAAGAAATCGCATCGGAATTGAATATAAAAGGCACAGTACCACTTAAGTACAAGAAGAGTGAGTCTCCTAAGAGTTTGTGGTTTGAGCGGCTCCTGGGAGACCAGTATTAGATTCCGATGCACCAGTGCAAGTTTACTGTATCCCTAGGACCTTCACATTGACGATGAAACACAGAAATCGCATCGGAATTGAATATAAAGGCACAATACCGACTTAAGTACAAGAAGAGTGAGTCTCCTAAGAGTTTGTGCTTTGAGCGGCTCCTGGGAGACCAGTATTAGATTGCGATGCACCAGTGCAAGTTTACTGTATCCCTTGGACCTTCACATTGACGATGAAACACAGAAATCGCATCGGAATTGAATATAAAGGCACAATACCGACTTAAGTACAAGAAGAGTGAGTCTCCTAAGAATTTGTGGTTTGAGCGGATCCTGGGAGACCAGTACTAGATTCCGATGCACCAGTGCAGTTTTACTCCATCCCTTGGACCTTCCCATTGACAATGAAACACAGAAATCGCATCGGAATTGAATATAAAGGCACAATACCGACTTAAGTACAAGAAGAGTGAGTCTCCTAAGAGTTAGTGCTTTGAGCGGCTCCTGGGAGACCAGTATTAGATTCCGATGCACCAGTGCAAGTTTACTGTATACCTTGGACCTTCACATTGACGATGAAACACAGAAATCGCATCGGAATTGAATATAAAGGCACAATACCGACTTAAGTACAAGAAGAGTGAGTCTCCTAAGAGTTTGTGCTTTGAGCGGCTCCTGGGAGACCAGTATTGGATTCCGATGCACCAGTGCAGGTTTACTGTATCCCTTGGACCTTCACATTGACGATGAAACACAGAAATCGCATCGGAATTGAATATAAAAGGCACAATGACGACTTAAGTACAAGAAGAGTGAGTCTCCTAAGAGTTTGTGCTTTGAGCGGATCCTGGGAGACCAGTATTGGATTCCGATTCACCAGTGCAGGTTTACTGTATCCCTTGGACGTTCACATTGACGATGAAACACAGAAATCGCATCGGAATTGAATATAAAAGGCACTGTGCCGACTTAAGTACAAGAAGAGTGAATATTCTCAGAGTTTGTGCTTTGAGCGGCTCCTGGGAGACCAGTATTGGATTCCGATGCACCAGAGCAGTATTACTCTATCCCTTGGACCTTCCCATTGACAATGAAACACAGAAATCGCATCGGAATTGAATATAAAAGGCACAATACCACTTAAGTACAAGAAGAGTGAGTCTCCTAAGAGTTTGTGGTTTGAGCGGATCCTGGGAGACCAGTATTGGATTCCGATGCACCAGTGCAGGTTTACTGTATCCCTTGGACCTTCACATTGACGATGAAACACAGAAATCGCATCGGAATTGAATATAAAAGGCACAATACCGACTTAAGTACAAGAACAGTGAGTCTCCTTAGAGTTTGTGCTTTGAGCGGATCCTGGGAGACCAGTATTGGATTCCGATGCACCAGTGCAGGTTTACTGTATCCCTTGGACCTTCACATTGACGATGAAACACAGAAATCGCATCGGAATTGAATATAAAAGGAACAATGCCGACTTAAGTACAAGAAGAGTGAATCTTCTAAGAGTTTGTGCTTTGAGCGGCTCTTGGGAGACCAGTATGAGATTCCGATGCACCAGTGAAGGTTTACTGTATCCCTTGGACCTTCACATTGACGATGAAACAAGGAAATCGCATCGGAATTGAATATAAAAGGCACAATGCCGACTTAAGTACAAGAAGAGTGAATCTTCTAAGAGTTTGTGCTTTGAGCGGCTCCTGGGAGACCAGTATTAGATTCCGATGCACCAGTGCAAGTTTACTGTATCCCTTGGACCTTCACATTGACGATGGAACACAGAAATAGCATCGGAATTGAATATAAAAGGCACAGTGCCGACTTAAGTACAAGAAGAGTGAGTCTCCTAAGAGTTTGTGGTTTGAGCGGCTCCTGGGAGACCAGTATTGGATTCCGATGCACCAGTGCAAGTTTACTGCATCCCTTGGACCTTCACATTGACGATGAAACACAGAAATCGCATCGGAATTGAATATAAAAGGCTCAGTGACGACTAAATTACAAGAAAAGTGAATCTTCTCAGAGTTTGTGCTTTGAGCGGCTCCTGGGAGACCAGTATTGGATTCCGATGCACCAGTGCAGGTTTACTGTATCCTTTGGACCTTCACATTGACGATGAAACACAGAAATCGCATCGGAATTGAATATAAAGGCACAATGCCGACTTAAGTACAAGAAGAGTGAGTCTCCTAAGAGTTTGTGCTTTGAGCGGATAATGGGAGACCAGTATTGGATTCCGATGCACCAGTGCAGGTTTACTGTATCCCTTGGACCTTCACATTGACGATGAAACACAGAAATCGCATCGGAATTGAATATAAAAGGCACAGTGCCGGCTTAAGTACAAGAAGAGTGAATATTCCCAGAGTTTGTGCTTTGAGCGGATCCTGGGAGACCAGTATTGGATTCCGATGCACCGGTGCAGTTTTACTCTATCCCTTGGACCTTCCCATTGACAATGAAACACAGAAATCGCATCGGAATTGAATATAAAAGGCACAATACCACTTAAGTACAAGAAGAGTGAGTCTCCTAAGAGTTTGTGGTTTGAGCGGCTCCTGGGAGACCAGTATTAGATTCCGATGCACCAGTGCAAGTTTACTGTATCCCTTGGACCTTCACATTGACGATTGAACACAGAAATAGCATCGGAATTGAATATAAAAGGCACAGTGCCGACTTAAGTACAAGAAGAGTGAGTCTCCTAAGAGTTTGTGGTTTGAGCGGCTCCTGGGAGACCAGTATTGGATTCCGATGCACCAGTGCAGGTTTACTGTATCCCTTGGACCTTCACATTGACGATGAAACACAGAAATCGCATCGGAATTGAATATAAAAGGCACAATACCGACTTAAGTACAAGAAGAGTGAGTCTCCTAAGAGTTTGTGGTTTGAGCGGCTCCTGGGAGACCAGTATTGGATTCCGATGCACCAGTGCAGGTTTACTGTATCCCTTGGACCTTCACATTGACGATGAAACACAGAAATCGCATCGGAATTTAATATAAAAGGCACAGTGCCGACTTAAGTACAAGAAGAGTGAATATTCTCAGAGTTTGTGCTTTGAGCGGTTCCTGGGAGACCAGTATTGGATTCCGATGCACCAGTGCAGTTTTACTCTATCCCTTGGACCTTCCCATTGACAATGAAACACAGAAATCGCATCGGAATTGAATATAAAAGGCACAATACCACTTAAGTACAAGAAGAGTGAGTCTCCTAAGAGTTTGTGGTTTGAGCGGCTCCTGGGAGACCAGTATTGGATTCCGATGCACCAGTCCAGGTTTACTCTATCCCTTGGACCTTCACATTGACGATGAAACACAGAAATCGCATCGGAATTGAATATAAAAGGCACAATACCGACTTAAGTACAAGAACAGTGAGTCTCCTTAGAGTTTGTGCTTTGAGCGGATCCTGGGAGACCAGTATTGGATTCCGATGCACCAGTGCAGGTTTACTGTATCCCTTGGACCTTCACATTGACGATGAAACACAGAAATCGCATCGGAATTGAATATAAAAGGAACAATGCCGACTTAAGTACAAGAAGAGTGAATCTTCTAAGAGTTTGTGCTTTGAGCGGCTCTTGGGAGACCAGTATGAGATTCCGATGCACCAGTGAAGGTTTACTGTATCCCTTGGACCTTCACATTGACGATGAAACAAGGAAATCGCATCGGAATTGAATATAAAAGGCACAATGCCGACTTAAGTACAAGAAGAGTGAATCTTCTAAGAGTTTGTGCTTTGAGCGGCTCCTGGGAGACCAGTATTAGATTCCGATGCACCAGTGCAAGTTTACTGTATCCCTTGGACCTTCACATTGACGATGGAACACAGAAATAGCATCGGAATTGAATATAAAAGGCACAGTGCCGACTTAAGTACAAGAAGAGTGAGTCTCCTAAGAGTTTGTGGTTTGAGCGGCTCCTGGGAGACCAGTATTGGATTCCGATGCACCAGTGCAAGTTTACTGCATCCCTTGGACCTTCACATTGACGATGAAACACAGAAATCGCATCGGAATTGAATATAAAAGGCTCAGTGACGACTAAATTACAAGAAAAGTGAATCTTCTCAGAGTTTGTGCTTTGAGCGGCTCCTGGGAGACCAGTATTGGATTCCGATGCACCAGTGCAGGTTTACTGTATCCTTTGGACCTTCACATTGACGATGAAACACAGAAATCGCATCGGAATTGAATATAAAGGCACAATGCCGACTTAAGTACAAGAAGAGTGAGTCTCCTAAGAGTTTGTGCTTTGAGCGGATAATGGGAGACCAGTATTGGATTCCGATGCACCAGTGCAGGTTTACTGTATCCCTTGGACCTTCACATTGACGATGAAACACAGAAATCGCATCGGAATTGAATATAAAAGGCACAGTGCCGGCTTAAGTACAAGAAGAGTGAATATTCCCAGAGTTTGTGCTTTGAGCGGATCCTGGGAGACCAGTATTGGATTCCGATGCACCGGTGCAGTTTTACTCTATCCCTTGGACCTTCCCATTGACAATGAAACACAGAAATCGCATCGGAATTGAATATAAAAGGCACAATACCACTTAAGTACAAGAAGAGTGAGTCTCCTAAGAGTTTGTGGTTTGAGCGGCTCCTGGGAGACCAGTATTAGATTCCGATGCACCAGTGCAAGTTTACTGTATCCCTTGGACCTTCACATTGACGATTGAACACAGAAATAGCATCGGAATTGAATATAAAAGGCACAGTGCCGACTTAAGTACAAGAAGAGTGAGTCTCCTAAGAGTTTGTGGTTTGAGCGGCTCCTGGGAGACCAGTATTGGATTCCGATGCACCAGTGCAGGTTTACTGTATCCCTTGGACCTTCACATTGACGATGAAACACAGAAATCGCATCGGAATTGAATATAAAAGGCACAATACCGACTTAAGTACAAGAAGAGTGAGTCTCCTAAGAGTTTGTGGTTTGAGCGGCTCCTGGGAGACCAGTATTGGATTCCGATGCACCAGTGCAGGTTTACTGTATCCCTTGGACCTTCACATTGACGATGAAACACAGAAATCGCATCGGAATTTAATATAAAAGGCACAGTGCCGACTTAAGTACAAGAAGAGTGAATATTCTCAGAGTTTGTGCTTTGAGCGGTTCCTGGGAGACCAGTATTGGATTCCGATGCACCAGTGCAGTTTTACTCTATCCCTTGGACCTTCCCATTGACAATGAAACACAGAAATCGCATCGGAATTGAATATAAAAGGCACAATACCACTTAAGTACAAGAAGAGTGAGTCTCCTAAGAGTTTGTGGTTTGAGCGGCTCCTGGGAGACCAGTATTGGATTCCGATGCACCAGTCCAGGTTTACTCTATCCCTTGGACCTTCACATTGACGATGAAACACAGAAATCGCATCGGAATTGAATATAAAAGGCACAATACCGACTTAAGTACAAGAAGAGTGAGTCTCCTAAGAGTTTGTGGTTTGAGCGGCACCTGGGAGACCAGTATTGGATTCCGATGCACCAGTGCAGGTTTACTGTATCCCTTGGACTTTCACATTGACGATGAAACACAGAAATCGCATCGGAATTGAATATAAAGGCACAATGCCGACTTAAGTACAAGAAGAGTGAGTCTCCTAAGAGTTTGTGCTTTGAGCGGATCCTGGGAGACCAGTATTGGATTCCGATGCACCAGTGCAGGTTTACTGTATCCCTTGGACCTTCACATTGACGATGAAACACAGAAATCGCATCGGAATTGAATATAAAAGGCACAGTGCCGACTTAAGTACAAGAAGAGTGAATATTCTCAAAGTTTGTGCTTTGAGCGGCTCCTGGGAGACCAGTATTGGATTCCGATGCACCAGTGCAGTTTTACTCTATCCCTTGGACCTTCCCATTGACAATGAAACAAAGAAATCGCATCGGAATTGAATATAAAAGGCACACTACCACTTAAGTACAAGAAGAGTGAGTCTCCTAAGAGTTTGTGGTTTGAGCGGCTCCTGGGAGACCAGTATTAGATTCCGATGCACCAGTGCAAGTTTACTGTATCCCTAGGACCTTCACATTGACGATGAAACACAGAAATCGCATCGGAATTGAATATAAAGGCACAATACCGACTTAAGTACAAGAAGAGTGAGTCTCCTAAGAGTTTGTGCTTTGAGCGGCTCCTGGGAGACCAGTATTAGATTGCGATGCACCAGTGCAAGTTTACTGTATCCCTTGGACCTTCACATTGACGATGAAACACAGAAATCGCATCGGAATTGAATATAAAGGCACAATACCGACTTAAGTACAAGAAGAGTGAGTCTCCTAAGAATTTGTGGTTTGAGCGGATCCTGGGAGACCAGTACTAGATTCCGATGCACCAGTGCAGTTTTACTCCATCCCTTGGACCTTCCCATTGACAATGAAACACAGAAATCGCATCGGAATTGAATATAAAAGGCACAATGCCGACTTAAGTACAAGAAGAGTGAATCTTCTAAGAGTTTGTGCTTTGAGCGGCTCCTGGGAGACCAGTTTTAGATTCCGATGCACCAGTGCAAGTTTACTGTATCCCTTGGACCTTCACATTGACGATGGAACACAGAAATAGCATCGGAATTGAATATAAAAGGCACAGTGCCGACTTAAGTACAAGAAGAGTGAGTCTCCTAAGAGTTTGTGGTTTGAGCGCCTCCTGGGTGACCAGTATTGGATTCCGATGCACCAGTGCAGGTTTACTGTATCCCTTGGACCTTCACATTGACGATGAAACACAGAAATCGCATCGGAATTGAATATAAAAGGCACAATACCGACTTAAGTACAAGAAGAGTGAGTCTCCTAAGAGTTTGTGGTTTGAGCGGCTCCTGGGAGACCAGTATTGGATTCCGATGCACCAGTGCAGGTTTACTGTATCCCTTGGACCTTCACATTGACGATGAAACACAGAAATCGCATCGGAATTGAATATAAAAGGCACTGTGCCGACTTAAGTACAAGAAGAGTGAATATTCTCAGAGTTTGTGCTTTGAGCGGCTCCTGGGAGACCAGTATTGGATTCCGATGCACCAGAGCAGTATTACTCTATCCCTTGGACCTTCCCATTGACAATGAAACACAGAAATCGCATCGGAATTGAATATAAAAGGCACAATACCACTTAAGTACAAGAAGAGTGAGTCTCCTAAGAGTTTGTGGTTTGAGCGGATCCTGGGAGACCAGTATTAGATTCCGATGCACCAGTGCAAGTTTACTGTATCCCTTGGACCTTCAGATTGACGATGAAACACAGAAATCGCATCGGAATTGTATATAAAAGGCACAATGCCGACTTAAGTACAAGAAGAGTGAGTCTCCTAAGAGTTTGTGGTTTGAGCGGCTCCTGGGAGACCAGTATTGGATTCCGATGCACCAGTGCAGGTTTACTGTATCCCTTGGACCTTCACATTGACGATGAAACACAGAAATCGCATCGGAATTGAATATAAAAGGCACAATACCGACTTAAGTACAAGAACAGTGAGTCTCCTAAGAGTTTGTGCTTTGAGCGGATCCTGGGAGACCAGTATTGGATTCCGATGCACCAGTGCAGGTTTACTGTATCCCTTGGACCTTCACATTGACGATGAAACACAGAAATCGCATCGGAATTGAATATAAAAGGAACAATGCCGACTTAAGTACAAGAAGAGTGAATCTTCTAAGAGTTTGTGCTTTGAGCGGCTCCTGGGAGACCAGTATGAGATTCCGATGCACCAGTGAAGGTTTACTGTATCCCTTGGACCTTCACATTGACGATGAAACACAGAAATCGCATCGGAATTGAATATAAAAGGCACAATGCCGACTTAAGTACAAGAAGAGTGAATCTTCTAAGAGTTTGTGCTTTGAGCGGCTCCTGGGAGACCAGTTTTAGATTCCGATGCACCAGTGCAAGTTTACTGTATCCCTTGGACCTTCACATTGACGATGGAACACAGAAATAGCATCGGAATTGAATATAAAAGGCACAGTGCCGACTTAAGTACAAGAAGAGTGAGTCTCCTAAGAGTTTGTGGTTTGAGCGCCTCCTGGGTGACCAGTATTGGATTCCGATGCACCAGTGCAGGTTGACTGTATCCCTTGGACCTTCACATTGACGATGAAACACAGAAATCGCATCGGAATTGAATATAAAAGGCACAATACCGACTTAAGTACAAGAAGAGTGAGTCTCCTAAGAGTTTGTGGTTTGAGCGGCTCCTGGGAGACCAGTATTGGATTCCGATGCACCAGTGCAGGTTTACTGTATCCCTTGGACCTTCACATTGACGATGAAACACAGAAATCGCATCGGAATTTAATATAAAAGGCACAGTGCCGACTTAAGTACAAGAAGAGTGAATATTCTCAGAGTTTGTGCTTTGAGCGGCTCCTGGGAGACCAGTATTGGATTCCGATGCACCAGTGCAGTTTTACTCTATCCCTTGGACCTTCCCATTGACAATGAAACACAGAAATCGCATCGGAATTGAATATAAAAGGCACAATACCACTTAAGTACAAGAAGAGTGAGTCTCCTAAGAGTTTGTGGTTTGAGCGGCTCCTGGGAGACCAGTATTGGATTCCGATGCACCAGTCCAGGTTTACTCTATCCCTTGGACCTTCACATTGACGATGAAACACAGAAATCGCATCGGAATTGAATATAAAATGCACAATACCGACTTAAGTACAAGAAGAGTGAGTCTCCTAAGAGTTTGTGGTTTGAGCGGCTCCTGGGAGACCAGTATTGGATTCCGATGCACCAGTGCAGGTTTACTGTATCCCTTGGACTTTCACATTGACGATGAAACACAGAAATCGCATCGGAATTGAATATAAAAGGCACAATACCGACTTAAGTACAAGAAGAGTGAGTCTCCTAAGAGTTTGTGGTTTGAGCGGCTCCTGGGAGACCAGTATTGGAGTCCGATGCACCAGTGCAGGTTTACTGTATCCCTTGGACTTTCACAATGACGATGAAACACAGAAATCGCATCGGAATTGAATATAAAAGGCACAGTGCCGACTTAAGTACAAGAAGAGTGAGTCTCCTAAGAGTTTGTGCTTTGAGCGGCTCCGGGGAGACCAGTATTGGATTCCGATTCACCAGTGCAGGATTAATGTATCCCTTGGACCTTCACATTGACGATGAAACACAGAAATCGCATCGGAATTGAATATAAAAGGCACAATACCGACTTAAGTACAAGAAGAGTGAGTCTCCTAAGAGTTTGTGCTTTGAGCGGCTCCTGGGAGACCAGTATTGGATTCCGATGCACCAGTGCAGGTTTACTGTATCCTTTGTACCTTCACATTGACGATGAAACACAGAAATCGCATCGGAATTGAATATAAAGGCACAATGCCGACTTAAGTACAAGAAGAGTGAGTCTCCTAAGAGTTTGTGCTTTGAGCGGATCCTGGGAGACCAGTATTGGATTCCGATGCACCAGTGCAGGTTTACTGTATCCCTTGGACCTTCACATTGACGATGAAACACAGAAATCGCATCGGAATTGAATATAAAAGGCACAATGCCGACTTAAGTACAAGAAGAGTGAATCTTCTAAGAGTTTGTGCTTTGAGCGGCTCCTGGGAGACCAGTTTTAGATTCCGATGCACCAGTGCAAGTTTACTGTATCCCTTGGACCTTCACATTGACGATGGAACACAGAAATAGCATCGGAATTGAATATAAAAGGCACAGTGCCGACTTAAGTACAAGAAGAGTGAGTCTCCTAAGAGTTTGTGGTTTGAGCGCCTCCTGGGTGACCAGTATTGGATTCCGATGCACCAGTGCAGGTTTACTGTATCCCTTGGACCTTCACATTGACGATGAAACACAGAAATCGCATCGGAATTGAATATAAAAGGCACAATACCGACTTAAGTACAAGAAGAGTGAGTCTCCTAAGAGTTTGTGGTTTGAGCGGCTCCTGGGAGACCAGTATTGGATTCCGATGCACCAGTGCAGGTTTACTGTATCCCTTGGACCTTCACATTGACGATGAAACACAGAAATCGCATCGGAATTTAATATAAAACGCACAGTGCCGACTTAAGTACAAGAAGAGTGAATATTCTCAGAGTTTGTGCTTTGAGCGGCTCCTGGGAGACCAGTATTGGATTCCGATGCACCAGTGCAGTTTTACTCTATCCCTTGGACCTTCCCATTGACAATGAAACACAGAAATCGCATCGGAATTGAATATAAAAGGCACAATACCACTTAAGTACAAGAAGAGTGAGTCTCCTAAGAGTTTGTGGTTTGAGCGGATCCTGGGAGACCAGTATTAGATTCCGATGCACCAGTGCAAGTTTACTGTATCCCTTGGACCTTCACATTGACGATGAAACACAGAAATCGCATCGGAATTCAATATAAAAGGCACAATGCCGACTTAAGTACAAGAAGAGTGAGTCTCCTAAGAGTTTGTGGTTTGAGCGGCTCCTGGGAGACCAGTATTGGATTCCGATGCACCAGTGCAGGTTTACTGTATCCCTTGGACCTTCACATTGACGATGAAACACAGAAATCGCATCGGAATTGAATATAAAAGGCACAATACCGACTTAAGTACAAGAACAGTGAGTCTCCTAAGAGTTTGTGCTTTGAGCGGATCCTGGGAGACCAGTATTGGATTCCGATGCACCAGTGCAGGTTTACTGTATCCCTTGGACCTTCACATTGACGATGAAACACAGAAATCGCATCGGAATTGAATATAAAAGGAACAATGCCGACTTAAGTACAAGAAGAGTGAATCTTCTAAGAGTTTGTGCTTTGAGCGGCTCCTGGGAGACCAGTATGAGATTCCGATGCACCAGTGAAGGTTTACTGTATCCCTTGGACCTTCACATTGACGATGAAACAAGGAAATCGCATCGGAATTGAATATAAAAGGCACAATGCCGACTTAAGTACAAGAAGAGTGAATCTTCTAAGAGTTTGTGCTTTGAGCGGCTCCTGGGAGACCAGTATTAGATTCCGATGCACCAGTGCAAGTTTACTGTATCCCTTGGACCTTCACATTGACGATGGAACACAGAAATAGCATCGGAATTGAATATAAAAGGCACAGTGCCGACTTAAGTACAAGAAGAGTGAGTCTCCTAAGAGTTTGTGGTTTGAGCGGCTCCTGGGAGACCAGTATTGGATTCCGATGCACCAGTGCAAGTTTACTGCATCCCTTGGACCTTCACATTGACGATGAAACACAGAAATCGCATCGGAATTGAATATAAAAGGCTCAGTGACGACTAAATTACAAGAAAAGTGAATCTTCTCAGAGTTTGTGCTTTGAGCGGCTCCTGGGAGACCAGTATTGGATTCCGATGCACCAGTGCAGGTTTACTGTATCCTTTGGACCTTCACATTGACGATGAAACACAGAAATCGCATCGGAATTGAATATAAAGGCACAATGCCGACTTAAGTACAAGAAGAGTGAGTCTCCTAAGAGTTTGTGCTTTGAGCGGATCCTGGGAGACCAGTATTGGATTCCGATGCACCAGTGCAGGTTTACTGTATCCCTTGGACCTTCACATTGACGATGAAACACAGAAATCGCATCGGAATTGAATATAAAAGGCACAGTGCCGGCTTAAGTACAAGAAGAGTGAATATTCCCAGAGTTTGTGCTTTGAGCGGATCCTGGGAGACCAGTATTGGATTCCGATGCACCGGTGCAGTTTTACTCTATCCCTTGGACCTTCCCATTGACAATGAAACACAGAAATCGCATCGGAATTGAATATAAAAGGCACAATACCACTTAAGTACAAGAAGAGTGAGTCTCCTAAGAGTTTGTGGTTTGAGCGGCTCCTGGGAGACCAGTATTAGATTCCGATGCACCAGTGCAAGTTTACTGTATCCCTTGGACCTTCACATTGACGATGGAACACAGAAATAGCATCGGAATTGAATATAAAAGGCACAATACCGACTTAAGTACAAGAAGAGTGAGTCTCCTAAGAGTTTGTGGTTTGAGCGGCTCCTGGGAGACCAGTATTGGATTCCGATGCACCAGTGCAGGTTTACTGTATCCCTTGGACCTTCACATTGACGATGAAACACAGAAATCGCATCGGAATTTAATATAAAAGGCACAGTGCCGACTTAAGTACAAGAAGAGTGAATATTCTCAGAGTTTGTGCTTTGAGCGGTTCCTGGGAGACCAGTATTGGATTCCGATGCACCAGTGCAGTTTTACTCTATCCCTTGGACCTTCCCATTGACAATGAAACACAGAAATCGCATCGGAATTGAATATAAAAGGCACAATACCACTTAAGTACAAGAAGAGTGAGTCTCCTAAGAGTTTGTGGTTTGAGCGGCTCCTGGGAGACCAGTATTGGATTCCGATGCACCAGTCCAGGTTTACTCTATCCCTTGGACCTTCACATTGACGATGAAACACAGAAATCGCATCGGAATTGAATATAAAAGGCACAATACCGACTTAAGTACAAGAAGAGTGAGTCTCCTAAGAGTTTGTGGTTTGAGCGGCACCTGGGAGACCAGTATTGGATTCCGATGCACCAGTGCAGGTTTACTGTATCCCTTGGACTTTCACATTGACGATGAAACACAGAAATCGCATCGGAATTGAATATAAAAGGCACAATACCGACTTAAGTACAAGAAGAGTGAGTCTCCTAAGAGTTTGTGGTTTGAGCGGCTCCTGGGAGACCAGTATTGGAGTCCGATGCACCAGTGCAGGTTTACTGTATCCCTTGGACTTTCACAATGACGATGAAACACAGAAATCGCATCGGAATTGAATATAAAAGGCACAGTGCCGACTTAAGTACAAGAAGAGTGAGTCTCCTAAGAGTTTGTGCTTTGAGCGGCTCCGGGGAGACCAGTATTGGATTCCGATTCACCAGTGCAGGATTAATGTATCCCTTGGACCTTCACATTGACGATGAAACACAGAAATCGCATCGGAATTGAATATAAAAGGCACAATACCGACTTAAGTACAAGAAGAGTGAGTCTCCTAAGAGTTTGTGCTTTGAGCGGATCCTGGGAGACCAGTATTGGATTCCGATGCACCAGTGCAGGTTTACTGTATCCCTTGGACCTTCACATTGACGATGAAACACAGAAATCGCATCGGAATTGAATATAAAAGGCACAGTGCCGACTTAAGTACAAGAAGAGTGAATATTCTCAAAGTTTGTGCTTTGAGCGGCTCCTGGGAGACCAGTATTGGATTCCGATGCACCAGTGCAGTTTTACTCTATCCCTTGGACCTTCCCATTGACAATGAAACAAAGAAATCGCATCGGAATTGAATATAAAAGGCACACTACCACTTAAGTACAAGAAGAGTGAGTCTCCTAAGAGTTTGTGGTTTGAGCGGCTCCTGGGAGACCAGTATTAGATTCCGATGCACCAGTGCAAGTTTACTGTATCCCTAGGACCTTCACATTGACGATGAAACACAGAAATCGCATCGGAATTGAATATAAAGGCACAATACCGACTTAAGTACAAGAAGAGTGAGTCTCCTAAGAGTTTGTGCTTTGAGCGGCTCCTGGGAGACCAGTATTAGATTGCGATGCACCAGTGCAAGTTTACTGTATCCCTTGGACCTTCACATTGACGATGAAACACAGAAATCGCATCGGAATTGAATATAAAGGCACAATACCGACTTAAGTACAAGAAGAGTGAGTCTCCTAAGAATTTGTGGTTTGAGCGGATCCTGGGAGACCAGTACTAGATTCCGATGCACCAGTGCAGTTTTACTCCATCCCTTGGACCTTCCCATTGACAATGAAACACAGAAATCGCATCGGAATTGAATATAAAGGCACAATACCGACTTAAGTACAAGAAGAGTGAGTCTCCTAAGAGTTAGTGCTTTGAGCGGCTCCTGGGAGACCAGTATTAGATTCCGATGCACCAGTGCAAGTTTACTGTATACCTTGGACCTTCACATTGACGATGAAACACAGAAATCGCATCGGAATTGAATATAAAGGCACAATACCGACTTAAGTACAAGAAGAGTGAGTCTCCTAAGAGTTTGTGCTTTGAGCGGCTCCTGGGAGACCAGTATTGGATTCCGATGCACCAGTGCAGGTTTACTGTATCCCTTGGACCTTCACATTGACGATGAAACACAGAAATCGCATCGGAATCGAATATAAAAGGCACAATGACGACTTAAGTACAAGAAGAGTGAGTCTCCTAAGAGTTTGTGCTTTGAGCGGATCCTGGGAGACCAGTATTGGATTCCGATGCACCAGTGCAGGTTTACTGTGTCCCTTGGACCTTCACATTGACGATGAAACACAGAAATCGCATCGGAATTGAATATAAAAGGCACTGTGCCGACTTAAGTACAAGAAGAGTGAATATTCTCAGAGTTTGTGCTTTGAGCGGCTCCTGGGAGACCAGTATTGGATTCCGATGCACCAGAGCAGTATTACTCTATCCCTTGGACCTTCCCATTGACAATGAAACACAGAAATCGCATCGGAATTGAATATAAAAGGCACAATACCACTTAAGTACAAGAAGAGTGAGTCTCCTAAGAGTTTGTGGTTTGAGCGGATCCTGGGAGACCAGTATTAGATTCCGATGCACCAGTGCAAGTTTACTGTATCCCTTGGACCTTCACATTGACGATGAAACACAGAAATCGCATCGGAATTGAATATAAAAGGCACAATGCCGACTTAAGTACAAGAAGAGTGAGTCTCCTAAGAGTTTGTGGTTTGAGCGGCTCCTGGGAGACCAGTATTGGATTCCGATGCACCAGTGCAGGTTTACTGTATCCCTTGGACCTTCACATTGACGATGAAACACAGAAATCGCATCGGAATTGAATATAAAAGGCACAATACCGACTTAAGTACAAGAACAGTGAGTCTCCTAAGAGTTTGTGCTTTGAGCGGATCCTGGGAGACCAGTATTGGATTCCGATGCACCAGTGCAGGTTTACTGTATCCCTTGGACCTTCACATTGACGATGAAACACAGAAATCGCATCGGAATTGAATATAAAAGGAACAATGCCGACTTAAGTACAAGAAGAGTGAATCTTCTAAGAGTTTGTGCTTTGAGCGGCTCCTGGGAGACCAGTATGAGATTCCGATGCACCAGTGAAGGTTTACTGTATCCCTTGGACCTTCACATTGACGATGAAACACAGAAATCGCATCGGAATTGAATATAAAAGGCACAATGCCGACTTAAGTACAAGAAGAGTGAATCTTCTAAGAGTTTGTGCTTTGAGCGGCTCCTGGGAGACCAGTTTTAGATTCCGATGCACCAGTGCAAGTTTACTGTATCCCTTGGACCTTCACATTGACGATGGAACACAGAAATAGCATCGGAATTGAATATAAAAGGCACAGTGCCGACTTAAGTACAAGAAGAGTGAGTCTCCTAAGAGTTTGTGGTTTGAGCGCCTCCTGGGTGACCAGTATTGGATTCCGATGCACCAGTGCAGGTTTACTGTATCCCGTGGACCTTCACATTGACGATGAAACACAGAAATCGCATCGGAATTGAATATAAAAGGCACAATACCGACTTAAGTACAAGAAGAGTGAGTCTCCTAAGAGTTTGTGGTTTGAGCGGCTCCTGGGAGACCAGTATTGGATTCCGATGCACCAGTGCAGGTTTACTGTATCCCTTGGACCTTCACATTGACGATGAAACACAGAAATCGCATCGGAATTGAATATAAAAGGCACTGTGCCGACTTAAGTACAAGAAGAGTGAATATTCTCAGAGTTTGTGCTTTGAGCGGCTCCTGGGAGACCAGTATTGGATTCCGATGCACCAGAGCAGTATTACTCTATCCCTTGGACCTTCCCATTGACAATGAAACACAGAAATCGCATCGGAATTGAATATAAAAGGCACAATACCACTTAAGTACAAGAAGAGTGAGTCTCCTAAGAGTTTGTGGTTTGAGCGGATCCTGGGAGACCAGTATTAGATTCCGATACACCAGTGCAAGTTTACTGTATCCCTTGGACCTTCAGATTGACGATGAAACACAGAAATCGCATCGGAATTGTATATAAAAGGCACAATGCCGACTTAAGTACAAGAAGAGTGAGTCTCCTAAGAGTTTGTGGTTTGAGCGGCTCCTGGGAGACCAGTATTGGATTCCGATGCACCAGTGCAGGTTTACTGTATCCCTTGGACCTTCACATTGACGATGAAACACAGAAATCGCATCGGAATTGAATATAAAAGGCACAATACCGACTTAAGTACAAGAACAGTGAGTCTCCTAAGAGTTTGTGCTTTGAGCGGATCCTGGGAGACCAGTATTGGATTCCGATGCACCAGTGCAGGTTTACTGTATCCCTTGGACCTTCACATTGACGATGAAACACAGAAATCGCATCGGAATTGAATATAAAAGGAACAATGCCGACTTAAGTACAAGAAGAGTGAATCTTCTAAGAGTTTGTGCTTTGAGCGGCTCCTGGGAGACCAGTATGAGATTCCGATGCACCAGTGAAGGTTTACTGTATCCCTTGGACCTTCACATTGACGATGAAACACAGAAATCGCATCGGAATTGAATATAAAAGGCACAATGCCGACTTAAGTACAAGAAGAGTGAATCTTCTAAGAGTTTGTGCTTTGAGCGGCTCCTGGGAGACCAGTTTTAGATTCCGATGCACCAGTGCAAGTTTACTGTATCCCTTGGACCTTCACATTGACGATGGAACACAGAAATAGCATCGGAATTGAATATAAAAGGCACAGTGCCGACTTAAGTACAAGAAGAGTGAGTCTCCTAAGAGTTTGTGGTTTGAGCGCCTCCTGGGTGACCAGTATTGGATTCCGATGCACCAGTGCAGGTTTACTGTATCCCTTGGACCTTCACATTGACGATGAAACACAGAAATCGCATCGGAATTGAATATAAAAGGCACAATACCGACTTAAGTACAAGAAGAGTGAGTCTCCTAAGAGTTTGTGGTTTGAGCGGCTCCTGGGAGACCAGTATTGGATTCCGATGCACCAGTGCAGGTTTACTGTATCCCTTGGACCTTCACATTGACGATGAAACACAGAAATCGCATCGGAATTTAATATAAAAGGCACAGTGCCGACTTAAGTACAAGAAGAGTGAATATTCTCAGAGTTTGTGCTTTGAGCGGCTCCTGGGAGACCAGTATTGGATTCCGATGCACCAGTGCAGTTTTACTCTATCCCTTGGACCTTCCCATTGACAATGAAACACAGAAATCGCATCGGAATTGAATATAAAAGGCACAATACCACTTAAGTACAAGAAGAGTGAGTCTCCTAAGAGTTTGTGGTTTGAGCGGCTCCTGGGAGACCAGTATTGGATTCCGATGCACCAGTCCAGGTTTACTCTATCCCTTGGACCTTCACATTGACGATGAAACACAGAAATCGCATCGGAATTGAATATAAAATGCACAATACCGACTTAAGTACAAGAAGAGTGAGTCTCCTAAGAGTTTGTGGTTTGAGCGGCTCCTGGGAGACCAGTATTGGATTCCGATGCACCAGTGCAGGTTTACTGTATCCCTTGGACTTTCACATTGACGATGAAACACAGAAATCGCATCGGAATTGAATATAAAAGGCACAATACCGACTTAAGTACAAGAAGAGTGAGTCTCCTAAGAGTTTGTGGTTTGAGCGGCTCCTGGGAGACCAGTATTGGAGTCCGATGCACCAGTGCAGGTTTACTGTATCCCTTGGACTTTCACAATGACGATGAAACACAGAAATCGCATCGGAATTGAATATAAAAGGCACAGTGCCGACTTAAGTACAAGAAGAGTGAGTCTCCTAAGAGTTTGTGCTTTGAGCGGCTCCGGGGAGACCAGTATTGGATTCCGATTCACCAGTGCAGGATTAATGTATCCCTTGGACCTTCACATTGACGATGAAACACAGAAATCGCATCGGAATTGAATATAAAAGGCACAATACCGACTTAAGTACAAGAAGAGTGAGTCTCCTAAGAGTTTGTGCTTTGAGCGGCTCCTGGGAGACCAGTATTGGATTCCGATGCACCAGTGCAGGTTTACTGTATCCTTTGTACCTTCACATTGACGATGAAACACAGAAATCGCATCGGAATTGAATATAAAGGCACAATGCCGACTTAAGTACAAGAAGAGTGAGTCTCCTAAGAGTTTGTGCTTTGAGCGGATCCTGGGAGACCAGTATTGGATTCCGATGCACCAGTGCAGGTTTACTGTATCCCTTGGACCTTCACATTGACGATGAAACACAGAAATCGCATCGGAATTGAATATAAAAGGCACAATGCCGACTTAAGTACAAGAAGAGTGAATCTTCTAAGAGTTTGTGCTTTGAGCGGCTCCTGGGAGACCAGTTTTAGATTCCGATGCACCAGTGCAAGTTTACTGTATCCCTTGGACCTTCACATTGACGATGGAACACAGAAATAGCATCGGAATTGAATATAAAAGGCACAGTGCCGACTTAAGTACAAGAAGAGTGAGTCTCCTAAGAGTTTGTGGTTTGAGCGCCTCCTGGGTGACCAGTATTGGATTCCGATGCACCAGTGCAGGTTTACTGTATCCCTTGGACCTTCACATTGACGATGAAACACAGAAATCGCATCGGAATTGAATATAAAAGGCACAATACCGACTTAAGTACAAGAAGAGTGAGTCTCCTAAGAGTTTGTGGTTTGAGCGGCTCCTGGGAGACCAGTATTGGATTCCGATGCACCAGTGCAGGTTTACTGTATCCCTTGGACCTTCACATTGACGATGAAACACAGAAATCGCATCGGAATTTAATATAAAAGGCACAGTGCCGACTTAAGTACAAGAAGAGTGAATATTCTCAGAGTTTGTGCTTTGAGCGGCTCCTGGGAGACCAGTATTGGATTCCGATGCACCAGTGCAGTTTTACTCTATCCCTTGGACCTTCCCATTGACAATGAAACACAGAAATCGCATCGGAATTGAATATAAAAGGCACAATACCACTTAAGTACAAGAAGAGTGAGTCTCCTAAGAGTTTGTGGTTTGAGCGGCTCCTGGGAGACCAGTATTGGATTCCGATGCACCAGTCCAGGTTTACTGTATCCCTTGGACCTTCACATTGACGATGAAACACAGAAATCGCATCGGAATTGAATATAAAATGCACAATACCGACTTAAGTACAAGAAGAGTGAGTCTCCTAAGAGTTTGTGGTTTGAGCGGCTCCTGGGAGACCAGTATTGGATTCCGATGCACCAGTGCAGGTTTACTGTATCCCTTGGACTTTCACATTGACGATGAAACACAGAAATCGCATCGGAATTGAATATAAAAGGCACAATACCGACTTAAGTACAAGAAGAGTGAGTCTCCTAAGAGTTTGTGGTTTGAGCGGCTCCTGGGAGACCAGTATTGGAGTCCGATGCACCAGTGCAGGTTTACTGTATCCCTTGGACTTTCACAATGACGATGAAACACAGAAATCGCATCGGAATTGAATATAAAAGGCACAGTGCCGACTTAAGTACAAGAAGAGTGAGTCTCCTAAGAGTTTGTGCTTTGAGCGGCTCCGGGGAGACCAGTATTGGATTCCGATTCACCAGTGCAGGATTAATGTATCCCTTGGACCTTCACATTGACGATGAAACACAGAAATCGCATCGGAATTGAATATAAAAGGCACAATACCGACTTAAGTACAAGAAGAGTGAGTCTCCTAAGAGTTTGTGCTTTGAGCGGCTCCTGGGAGACCAGTATTGGATTCCGATGCACCAGTGCAGGTTTACTGTATCCTTTGTACCTTCACATTGACGATGAAACACAGAAATCGCATCGGAATTGAATATAAAGGCACAATGCCGACTTAAGTACAAGAAGAGTGAGTCTCCTAAGAGTTTGTGCTTTGAGCGGATCCTGGGAGACCAGTATTGGATTCCGATGCACCAGTGCAGGTTTACTGTATCCCTTGGACCTTGACATTGACGATGAAACACAGAAATCGCATCGGAATTGAATATAAAAGGCACAGTGCCGACTTAAGTACAAGAAGAGTGAATATTCTCAAAGTTTGTGCTTTGAGCGGCTCCTGGGAGACCAGTATTGGATTCCGATGCACCAGTGCAGTTTTACTCTATACCTTGGACCTTCCCATTGACAATGAAACAAAGAAATCGCATCGGAATTGAATATAAAAGGCACAGTACCACTTAAGTACAAGAAGAGTGAGTCTCCTAAGAGTTTGTGGTTTGAGCGGCTCCTGGGAGACCAGTATTAGATTCCGATGCACCAGTGCAAGTTTACTGTATCCCTAGGACCTTCACATTGACGATGAAACACAGAAATCACATCGGAATTGAATATAAAGGCACAATACCGACTTAAGTACAAGAAGAGTGAGTCTCCTAAGAGTTTGTGCTTTGAGCGGCTCCTGGGAGACCAGTATTAGATTGCGATGCACCAGTGCAAGTGTACTGTATCCCTTGGACCTTCACATTGACGATGAAACACAGAAATCGCATCGGAATTGAATATAAAGGCACAATACCGACATAAGTACAAGAAGAGTGAGTCTCCTAAGAATTTGTGGTTTGAGCGGATCCTGGGAGACCAGTACTAGATTCCGATGCACCAGTGCAGTTTTACTCCATCCCTTGGACCTTCCCATTGACAATGAAACACAGAAATCGCATCGGAATTGAATATAAAGGCACAATACCGACTTAAGTACAAGAAGAGTGAGTCTCCTAAGAGTTTGTGGTTTGAGCGGCTCCTGGGAGACCAGTATTGGATTCCGATGCACCAGTGCAGGTTTACTGTATCCCTTGGACCTTCACATTGACGATGAAACACAGAAATCGCATCGGAATTGAATATAAAAGGCACAATACCGACTTAAGTACAAGAACAGTGAGTCTCCTAAGAGTTTGTGCTTTGAGCGGATCCTGGGAGACCAGTATTGGATTCCGATGCACCAGTGCAGGTTTACTGTATCCCTTGGACCTTCACATTGACGATGAAACACAGAAATCGCATCGGAATTGAATATAAAAGGAACATTGCCGACTTAAGTACAAGAAGAGTGAATCTTCTAAGAGTTTGTGCTTTGAGCGGCTCCTGGGAGATCAGTATGAGATTCCGATGCACCAGTGAAGGTTTACTGTATCCCTTGGACCTTCACATTGACGATGAAACACAGAAATCGCATCGGAATTGAATATAAAAGGCACAATGCCGACTTAAGTACAAGAAGAGTGAATCTTCTAAGAGTTTGTGCTTTGAGCGGCTCCTGGGAGACCAGTATTGGATTCCGATGCACCAGTGCAAGTTTACTGTATCCCTTGGACGTTCACATTGACGATGAAACACAGAAATCGCAACGGAATTGAATATAAAAGGCACAATGCCGACTTAAGTACAAGAAGAGTGAGTCTCCTAAGAGTTTGTGGTTTGAGCGGCTCCTGGGAGACCAGTATTGGATTCCGATGCACCAGTGCAGGTTTACTGTATCCCTTGGACCTTCACATTGACGATGAAACACAGAAATCGCATCGGAAGCGAATATAAAAGGCACAGTGCCGACTTAAGTACAAGAAGAGTGACTCTCCTAAGAGTTTGTGGTTTGAGCGGCTCCTGGGAGACCAGTATTGGATTCCGATGCACCATTGCAGGTTTACTGTATCACTTCGACCTTCACAATGACAATGAAACACATAAATCGAATCGGAATTGAATATAAAAGGCACAGTGCCGACTTAAGTACAAGAAAAGTGAAACTTCTACGAGTTTGTGCTTTGAGCGGCTATTTGGAGACCAGTATTAGATTCCGATGCACCAGTGCAGGTTTACTGTATCCCTTGGACCTTCACATTGACGATGAAACACAGAAATCGCATCGGAATTGAATATAAAATGCACAGTGCCGACTTAAGTACAAGAAGAGTGAATCTTCTCAGAGTTTGTGCTTTGAGCGGCTCTTGGGAGACCAGTATTAGATTCCGATGCACCAGTGCAGGTTTACTGTATCCCTTGGACCGTCACATTGACAATGAAACACAGAAATCGCATCGGAATTGAATATAAAAGGCACAATGCCGACTTATGTACAAGAAGAGTGAATCTTCTAAGGGTTTGTGCTTTGAGCGGCACCTGGGAGACCAGTATTGGATTCCGATGCACCAGTGCAGGTTTACTGTATCCCTTGGACCTTCACATTGACGATGAAACACAGAAATCGCATCGGAATTGAATATAAAAGGAACAATGCCGACTTAAGTACAAGAAGAGTGAATCTTCTAAGAGTTTGTGCTTTGAGCGGCTCCTGGGTGACCAGTATGAGATTCCGATGCACCAGTGAAGGTTTACTGTATCCCTTGGACCTTCACATTGACGATGAAACACAGAAATCGCATCGGAATTGAATATAAAAGGCACAATGCCGACTTAAGTACAAGAAGAGTGAATCTTCTAAGAGTTTGTGCTTTGAGCGGCTCCTGGGAGACCAGTATTGGATTCCGATGCACCAGTGCAGGTTTACTGTATCCCTTGGACCTTCACATTGACGATGAAACACAGAAATCGCATCGGTATTGAATATAAAGGCACAATGCCAGCTTAAGTACAAGAAGAGTGAATCTTCTAAGAGTTTGTGCTTTGAGCGGCTCCTGGGAGACCAGTATTAGATTCCGATGCAGCAGTGCCGGTTTACTCCATCCCTTGGACCTTCACATTGACGATGAAACACAGAAATCGCATCGGAATTGAATATAAAAGGCCAAGTGCCGACTTAAGTACAAGAAGAGTGAATCTTCTAAGAGTTTGTGCATTGAGCGGCTCCTGGGAGACCAGTATTAGATTCCGATGCACCAGTGCAAATTTACTGTATCCCTTGGACCTTCACATTGACGATGAAACACAGAAATCGCATCGGAATTGAATATCAAAGGCACAATGCCGACTTAAGTACAGGAAGAGTGAGTCTCCTAAGAGTTTGTGCTTTGAGTGGCTCCTGGGAGACCAGTATTAGATTCCGATGCACCAGTGCAGGTTTACTGTATCCCTTGGACCTTCACATTGACGATGAAACACAGAAATCGCATCGGAATTGAATATAAAAGGCACAATGCCGACTTAAGTACAAGATGAGTGAGTCTCCTAAGAGTTTGTGCTTTGAGCGGCTCCTGGGAGACCAGTATTGGATTCCGATGCACCAGTGCAAGTTTACTGTATCCCTTGGACCTTCACATTGACGATGAAACACAGAAATCGCATCGGAATTGAATATAAAAGGCTCAGTGACGACTTAAGTACAAGAAAAGTGAATCTTCTAAGAGTTTGTGCTTTGAGCGGCTCCTGGGAGACCAGTATTGGATTCCGATGCACCAGTGCAGGTTTACTGTATCCCTTGGACCTTCACATTGACGATGAAACACAGAAATCGCATCGGAATTGAATATAAAGGCACAATGCCGACTTAAGTACAAGAAGAGTGAGTCTCCTAAGAGTTTGTGCTTTGAGGGGCTCCTGGGAGACCAGTATTGGATTCCGATGCACCAGTGCAAGTTTACTGTATCCCTTGGACCTTCACATTGACAATGAAACACAGAAATCGCATCGGAATTGAATATAAAAGGCACAATACCGACTTAAGTACACGAAGAGTGAGTCTCCTAAGAGTTTGTGCTTTGAGCGGCTCCTGGGAGACCAGTATTGGATTCCGATGCACCAGTGCAAGTTTACTGTATCCCTTGGACCTTCACATTGTCGATGAAACACAGAAATCGCATCGGAATTGAATATAAAAGGCTCAGTGACGACTTAAGTACAAGAAAAGTGAATCTTCTAAGAGTTTGTGCTTTGAGCGGCTCCTGGGAGACCAGTATTGGATTCCGATGCACCAGTGCAGGTTTACTGTATCCCTTGGACCTTCACATTGACGATGAAACACAGAAATCGCATCGGAATTGAATATAAAGGCACAATGCCGACTTAAGTACAAGAAGAGTGAGTCTCCTAAGAGTTTGTGCTTTGAGGGGCTCCTGGGAGACCAGTATTGGATTCCGATGCACCAGTGCAAGTTTACTGTATCCCTTATACCTTCACATTGACAATGAAACACAGAAATCGCATCGGAATTGAATATAAAAGGCACAATACCGACTTAAGTACAAGAAGAGTGAGTCTCCTAAGAGTTTGTGCTTTGAGCGGCTCCTGGGAGACCAGTATTGGATTCCGATGCACCAGTGCAGGTTTACTGTATCCCTTGGACCTTCACATTGACGATGAAACACAGAAATCGCATCGGAATTGAATATAAAGGCACAATACCGACTTAAGTACAAGAAGAGTGAGTCTCCTAAGAGTTTGTGCTTTGAGCGGCTCCTGGGAGACCAGTATTGGATTCCGATGCACCAGTGCAGGTTTACTGTATCCCTTGGACCTTCACATTGACGATGAAACACAGAAATCGCATCGGAATTGAATATAAAAGGCACAGTGCCGACTTAAGTACAAGAAGAGTGAGTCTCCTAAGAGTTTGTGGTTTGAGCGGATCCTGGGAGACCAGTATTGGATTCCGATGCACCAGTGCAGGTTTACTGTATCCCTTGAACCTTCACATTGACGATGAAACACAGAAATCGCATCCGAATTGAATATTAAAGGCACAGTGCCGACTTAAGTACAAGAAGAGTGAATCTTCTACGAGTTTGTGCTTTGGGCGGCTCCTGGGAGACCAGTATTGGATTCCGATGCACCAGTGCAGGTTTACTGTATCCCTTGGACCTTCACATTGACGATGAAACACAGAAATCGCATCGGTATAGAATATAAAGGCACAATGCCAGCTTAAGTACAAGAAGAGTGAATCTTCTAAGAGTTTGTGCTTTGAGCGGCTCCTGGGTGACCAGTATGAGATTCCGATGCACCAGTGAAGGTTTACTGTATCCCTTGGACCTTCACATTGACGATGAAACACAGAAATCGCATCGGAATTGAATATAAAAGGCACAATGCCGACTTAAGTACAAGAAGAGTGAATCTTCTAAGAGTTTGTGCTTTGAGCGGCTCCTGGGAGACCAGTATTGGATTCCGATGCACCAGTGCAGGTTTACTGTATCCCTTGGACCTTCACATTGACGATGAAACACAGAAATCGCATCGGTATTGAATATAAAGGCACAATGCCAGCTTAAGTACAAGAAGAGTGAATCTTCTAAGAGTTTGTGCTTTGAGCGGCTCCTGGGAGACCAGTATTAGATTCCGATGCAGCAGTGCCGGTTTACTCCATCCCTTGGACCTTCACATTGACGATGAAACACAGAAATCGCATCGGAATTGAATATAAAAGGCCAAGTGCCGACTTAAGTACAAGAAGAGTGAATCGTCTAAGAGTTTGTGCATTGAGCGGCTCCTGGGAGACCAGTATTAGATTCCGATGCACCAGTGCAAATTTACTGTATCCCTTGGACCTTCACATTGACGATGAAACACAGAAATCGCATCGGAATTGAATATCAAAGGCACAATGCCGACTTAAGTACAAGAAGAGTGAGTCTCCTAAGAGTTTGTGCTTTGAGTGGCTCCTGGGAGACCAGTATTAGATTCCGATGCACCAGTGCAGGTTTACTGTATCCCTTGGACCTTCACATTGACGATGAAACACAGAAATCGCATCGGAATTGAATATCAAAGGCACAATGCCGACTTAAGTACAAGATGAGTGAGTCTCCTAAGAGTTTGTGGTTTGAGCGGCTCCTGGGAGACCAGTATTGGATTCCGATGCACCAGTGCAAGTTTACTGTATCCCTTGGACCTTCACATTGACGATGAAACACAGAAATCGCATCGGAATTGAATATAAAAGGCTCAGTGACGACTTAAGTACAAGAAAAGTGAATCTTCTAAGAGTTTGTGCTTTGAGCGGCTCCTGGGAGACCAGTATTGGATTCCGATGCACCAGTGCAGGTTTACTGTATCCCTTGGACCTTCACATTGACGATGAAACACAGAAATCGCATCGGAATTGAATATAAAGGCACAATGCCGACTTAAGTACAAGAAGAGTGAGTCTCCTAAGAGTTTGTGCTTTGAGGGGCTCCTGGGAGACCAGTATTGGATTCCGATGCACCAGTGCAAGTTTACTGTATCCCTTGGACCTTCACATTGACAATGAAACACAGAAATCGCATCGGAATTGAATATAAAAGGCACAATACCGACTTAAGTACACGAAGAGTGAGTCTCCTAAGAGTTTGTGCTTTGAGCGGCTCCTGGGAGACCAGTATTGGATTCCGATGCACCAGTGCAGGTTTACTGTATCCCTTGGACCTTCACATTGACGATGAAACACAGAAATCGCATCGGAATTGAATATAAAGGCACAATACCGACTTAAGTACAAGAAGAGTGAGTCTCCTAAGAGTTTGTGCTTTGAGCGGCTCCTGGGAGACCAGTATTGGATTCCGATGCACCAGTGCAGGTTTACTGTATCCCTTGGACCTTCACATTGACGATGAAACACAGAAATCGCATCGGAATTGAATATAAAAGGCACAATGACGACTTAAGTACAAGAAGAGTGAGTCTCCTAAGAGTTTGTGCTTTGAGCGGATCCTGGGAGACCAGTATTGGATTCCGATGCACCAGTGCAGGTTTACTGTATCCCTTGGACCTTCACATTGACGATGAAACACAGAAATCGCATCGGAATTGAATATAAAAGGCACTGTGCCGACTTAAGTACAAGAAGAGTGAATATTCTCAGAGTTTGTGCTTTGAGCGGCTCCTGGGAGACCAGTATTGGATTCCGATGCACCAGAGCAGTATTACTCTATCCCTTGGACCTTCCCATTGACAATGAAACACAGAAATCGCATCGGAATTGAATATAAAAGGCACAATACCACTTAAGTACAAGAAGAGTGAGTCTCCTAAGAGTTTGTGGTTTGAGCGGATCCTGGGAGACCAGTATTAGATTCCAATGCACCAGTGCAAGTTTACTGTATCCCTTGGACCTTCACATTGACGATGAAACACAGAAATCGCATCGGAATTGAATATAAAAGGCACAATGCCGACTTAAGTACAAGAAGAGTGAGTCTCCTAAGAGTTTGTGGTTTGAGCGGCTCCTGGGAGACCAGTATTGGATTCCGATGCACCAGTGCAGGTTTACTGTATCCCTTGGACCTTCACATTGACGATCAAACACAGAAATCGCATCGGAATTGAATATAAAAGGCACAATACCGACTTAAGTACAAGAACAGTGAGTCTCCTAAGAGTTTGTGCTTTGAGCGGATCCTGGGAGACCAGTATTGGATTCCGATGCACCAGTGCAGGTTTACTGTATCCCTTGGACCTTCACATTGACGATGAAACACAGAAATCGCATCGGAATTGAATATAAAAGGAACAATGCCGACTTAAGTACAAGAAGAGTGAATCTTCTAAGAGTTTGTGCTTTGAGCGGCTCCTGGGAGACCAGTATGAGATTCCGATGCACCAGTGAAGGTTTACTGTATCCCTTGGACCTTCACATTGACGATGAAACACAGAAATCGCATCGGAATTGAATATAAAAGGCACAATGCCGACTTAAGTACAAGAAGAGTGAATCTTCTAAGAGTTTGTGCTTTGAGCGGCTCCTGGGAGACCAGTATTGGATTCCGATGCACCAGTGCAAGTTTACTGTATCCCTTGGACCTTCACATTGACGATGAAACACAGAAATCGCAACGGAATTGAATATAAAAGGCACAATGCCGACTTAAGTACAAGAAGAGTGAGTCTCCTAAGAGTTTGTGGTTTGAGCGGCTCCTGGGAGACCAGTATTGGATTCCGATGCACCAGTGCAGGTTTACTGTATCCCTTGGACCTTCACATTGACGATGAAACACAGAAATCGCATCGGAAGCGAATATAAAAGGCACAGTGCCGACTTAAGTACAAGAAGAGTGAATCTTCTAAGAGTTTGTGCATTGAGCGGCTCCTGGGAGACCAGTATTAGATTCCGATGCACCAGTGCAGGTTTACTGTATCCCTTGGACCGTCCCATTGACAATGAAACACAGAAATCGCATCGGAATTTAATATAAAAGGCACAATGCCGACTTATGTACAAGAAGAGTGAATCTTCTAAGGGTTTGTGCTTTGAGCGGCACCTGGGAGACCAGTATTGGATTCCGATGCACCAGTGCAGGTTTACTGTATCCCTTGGACCTTCACATTGACGATGAAACACAGAAATCGCATCGGAATTGAATATAAAAGGAACAATGCCGACTTAAGTACAAGAAGAGTGAATCTTCTAAGAGTTTGTGCTTTGAGCGGCTCCTGGGTGACCAGTATGAGATTCCGATGCACCAGTGAAGGTTTACTGTATCCCTTGGACCTTCACATTGACGATGAAACACAGAAATCGCATCGGAATTGAATATAAAAGGCACAATGCCGACTTAAGTACAAGAAGAGTGAATCTTCTAAGAGTTTGTGCTTTGAGCGGCTCCTGAGAGACCAGTATTGGATTCCGATGCACCAGTGCAGGTTTACTGTATCCCTTGGACCTTCACATTGACGATGAAACACAGAAATCGCATCGGTATTGAATATAAAGGCACAATGCCAGCTTAAGTACAAGAAGAGTGAATCTTCTAAGAGTTTGTGCTTTGAGCGGCTCCTGGGAGACCAGTATTAGATTCCGATGCACCAGTGCAGGTTTACTGTATCCCTTGGACCTTCACATTGACGATGAAACACAGAAATCGCATCGGAATTGAATATAAAAGGCACAATGCCGACTTAAGTACAAGAAGAGTGAATCTTCTAAGAGTTTGTGCTTTGAGCGGCTCCTGGGAGACCAGTATTAGATTCCGATGCACCAGTGCAGGTTTACTGTATCCCTTGGACCTTCACATTGACGATGACACACAGAAAGCGCATCGGAATTGACTATAAAAGGCACAATGCCGACTTAAGTACAAAAAGAGTGAATCTTCTAAGAGTTTGTGTTTTACTCGGCTCCTGGGAGACCAGTATTAGATTCCGATGCAGCAGTGCCGGTTTACTCCATCCCTTGGACCTTCACATTGACGATGAAACACAGAAATCGCATCGGAATTGAATATAAAAGGCCAAGTGCCGACTTAAGTACAAGAAGAGTGAATCTTCTAAGAGTTTGTGCATTGAGCGGCTCCTGGGAGACCAGTATTAGATTCCGATGCACCAGTGCAAATTTACTGTATCCCTTGGACCTTCACATTGACGATGAAACACAGAAATCGCATCGGAATTGAATATCAAAGGCACAATGTCGACTTAAGTACAAGAAGAGTGAGTCTCCTAAGAGTTTGTGCTTTGAGTGGCTCCTGGGAGACCAGTATTAGATTCCGATGCACCAGTGCAGGTTTACTGTATCCCTTGGACCTTCACATTGACGATGAAACACAGAAATCGCATCGGAATTGAATATCAAAGGCACAATGCCGACTTAAGTACAAGAAGAGTGAGTCTCCTAAGAGTTTGTGCTTTGAGCGGCTCCTGGGAGACCAGTATTGGATTCCGATGCACCAGTGCAAGTTTACTGTATCCCTTGGACCTTCACATTGACGATGAAACACAGAAATCGCATCGGAATTGAATATAAAAGGCTCAGTGACGACTTAAGTACAAGAAAAGTGAATCTTCTAAGAGTTTGTGCTTTGAGCGGCTCCTGGGAGACCAGTATTGGATTCCGATGCACCAGTGCAGGTTTACTGTATCCCTTGGACCTTCACATTGACGATGAAACACAGAAATCGCATCGGAATTGAATATAAAGGCACAATGCCGACTTAAGTACAAGAAGAGTGAGTCTCCTAAGAGTTTGTGCTTTGAGGGGCTCCTGGGAGACCAGTATTGGATTCCGATGCACCAGTGCAAGTTTACTGTATCCCTTGGACCTTCACATTGACGATGAAACACAGAAATCGCATCGGAATTGAATATAAAAGGCACAATACCGACTTAAGTACAAGAAGAGTGAGTCTCCTAAGAGTTTGTGCTTTGAGCGGCTCCTGGGAGACCAGTATTGGATTCCGATGCACCAGTGCAGGTTTACTGTATCCCTTGGACCTTCACATTGACGATGAAACACAGAAATCGCATCGGAATTGAATATAAAAGGCACAATACCGACTTAAGTACAAGAAGAGTGAGTCTCCTAAGAGTTTGTGCTTTGAGCGGCTCCTGGGAGACCAGTATTGGATTCCGATGCACCAGTGCAAGTTTACTGTATCCCTTGGACCTTCACATTGACGATGAAACACAGAAATCGCATCGGAATTGAATATAAAAGGCTCAGTGACGACTTAAATACAAGAAAAGTGAATCTTCTCAGAGTTTGTGCTTTGAGCGGCTCCTGGGAGACCAGTATTGGATTCCGATGCACCAGTGCAGGTTTACTGTATCCCTTGGACCTTCACATTGACGATGAAACACAGAAATCGCATCGGAATTGAATATAAAAGGCACAATACCGACTTAAGTACAAGAAGAGTGAGTCTCCTAAGAGTTTGTGGTTTGAGCGGATCCTGGGAGACCAGTATTGGATTCCGATGCATCAGTGCAAGTTTACTGTATCCCTTGAACCTTCACATTGACGATGAAACACAGAAATCGCATCGGAATTGAATATAAAAGTCTCAGTGACGACTTAAGTACAAGAAAAGTGAATCTTCTCAGAGTTTGTGCTTTGAGCGGCTCCTGGGAGACCAGTATTGGATTCCGATGCACCAGTGCAGGTTTACTGTATCCCTTGGACCTTCACATTGACGATGAAACACAGAAATCGCATCGGAATTGAATATAAAAGGCACAATACCGACTTAAGTACAAGAAGAGTGAGTCTCCTAAGAGTTTGTGCTTTGAGCGGCTCCTGGGAGACCAGTATTGGATTCCGATGCACCAGTGCAAGTTTATTGTATCCCTTGGACCTTCACATTGACGATGAAACACAGAAATCGCATCGGATTTGAATATAAAAGGCTCAGTGACGACTTAAGTACAAGAAAAGTGAATCTTCTCAGAGTTTGTGCTTTGAGCGGCTCCTGGGAGACCAGTTTGGATTACGATGCACCAGTGCAGGTTTACTGTATCCCTTGGACCTTCACATTGACGATGAAACACAGAAATCGCATCGGAATTGAATATAAAGGCACAATACCGACTTAAGTACAAGAAGAGTGAGTCTCCTAAGAGTTTGTGCTTTGAGCGGATCCTGGGAGACCAGTATTGGATTCCGATGCACCAGTGCAGGTTTACTGTATCCCTTGGTCCTTCACATTGACGATGAAACACAGAAATCGCATCGGAATTGAATATAAAAGGCACAGTGCCGACTTAAGTACAAGAAGAGTGAATATTCTCAGAGTTTGTGCTTTGAGCGGCTCCTGGGAGACCAGTATTGGATTCCGATGCACCAGTGCAGTTTTACTCTATCCCTTGGACCTTCCCATTGACAATGAAACACAGAAATCGCATCGGAATTGAATATAAAAGGCACAATACCACTTAAGTACAAGAAGAGTGAGTCTCCTAAGAGTTTGTGGTTTGAGCGGCTCCTGGGAGACCAGTATTGGATTCCGATGCACCAGTGCAGGTTTACTCTATCCCTTGGACCTTCACATTGACGATGAAACACAGAAATCGCATCGGAATTGAATATAAAAGGCACAATACCGACTTAAGTACAAGAAGAGTGAGTCTCCTAAGAGTTTGTGCTTTGAGCGGCTCCTGGGAGACCAGTATTGGATTCCGATGCACCAGTGCAGGTTTACTGTATCCCTTGGACCTTCCCATTGACAATGAAACACAGAAATCGCATCGGAATTGAATATAAAAGGCACAATACCACTTAAGTACAAGAAGAGTGAGTCTCCTAAGAGTTTGTGCTTTGAGCGGCTCCTGGGAGACCAGTATTGGATTCCGATGCACCAGTGCAGTTTTACTCTACCCCTTGGACCTTCCCATTGACAATGAAACACAGAAATCGCATCGGAATTGAATATAAAGGCACAATACCAACTTAAGTACAAGAAGAGTGAGTCTCCTAAGAGTTTGTGCTTTGAGCGGCTCCTGGGAGACCAGTATTGGATTCCGATGCACCAGTGCAAGTTTACTGTATCCCTTGGACCTTCACATTGACGATGAAACACAGAAATCGCATCGGAATTGAATATAAAAGGCTCAGTGACGACTTAAGTACAAGAAAAGTGAATCTTCTCAGAGTTTGTGCTTTGAACGGCTCCTGGGAGACCAGTATTGGATTCCGATGCACCAGTGCAGGTTTACTCTATCCCTTGGACCATCACATTGACGATGAAACACAGAAATCGCATCGGAATTGAATATAAAAGGCACAATACCGACTTAAGTACAAGAAGAGTGAGTCTCCTAAGAGTTTGTGCTTTGAGCGGCTCCTGGGAGACCAGTATTGGATTCCGATGCACCAGTGCAAGTTTACTCTATCCCTTGGACCTTCACATTGACGATGAAACACAGAAATCGCATCGGAATTGAATATAAAAGCACAGTGACGACTTAAGTACAAGGAAAGTGAATCTTCTCAGAGTTTGTGCTTTGAGCGGCTCCTGGGAGACCAGTATTGGATTCCGATGCACCAGTGCAGGTTTACTCTATCCCTTGGACCTTCACATTGACGATGAAACACAGAAATCGCATCGGAATTGAATATAAAAGGCACAATACCGACTTAAGTACAAGAAGAGTGAATATTCTCAGAGTTTGTGCTTTGAGCGGCTCCTGGGAGACCAGTATTGGATTCCGATGCACCGGTGCAAGTTTACTGTATCCCTTGGACCTTCCCATTGACAATGAAACACAGAAATCGCATCGGAATTGAATATAAAGGCACAATCCCGACTTAAGTACAAGAAGGGTGAGTCTCCCAAGAGTTTGTGCTTTGAGCGGCTCCTGGGAGACCAGTATTGGATTCCGATGCACCAGTGCAAGTTTACTGTATCCCTTGGACCTTCACATTGACGATGAAACACAGAAATCATATCGGAATTGAATATAAAAGGCTCAGTGACGACTTAAGTACAAGAAAAGTGAATCTTCTCAGAGTTTGTGCTTTGAGCGGCTCCTGGGAGACCAGTATTGGATTCCGATGCACCAGTGCAGGTTTACTCTATCCCTTGGACCTTCACATTGACGATGAAACACAGAAATCGCATCGGAATTGAATATAAAAGGCACAATTCCAAATTAAGTACAAGAAGAGTGAGTCTCCTAAGAGTTTGTGCTTTGAGCGGCTCCTGGGAGACCAGTATTGGATTCCGATGCACCAGTGCAACTTTACTGTACCCCTTGGACCTTCCCATTGACAATGAAACACAGAAATCGCATCGGAATTGAATATAAAGGCACAATACCGACTTAAGTACAAGAAGAGTGAGTCTCCTAAGAGTTTGTGCTTTGAGCGGCTCCTGGGACACCAATATTGGACTCCGATGCACCTGTGCAAGTTTACTGTATCCCTTGGACCTTCACATTGACAATGAAACACAGAAATCACATCGGAATTGAATATAAAAGGCTCAGTGACGACTTAAGTACAAGAAAAGTGAATCTTCTCAGAGTTTGTGCTTTGAGCGGCTCCTGGGAGACCAGTATTGGATTCCGATGCACCAGTGCAGGTTTACTCTATCCCTTGGACCTTCACATTGACGATGAAACACAGAAATCGCATCGGAATTGAATATAAAAGGCACAATACCGACTTAAGTACAAGAAGAGTGAGTCTCCTAAGAGTTTTTGCTTTGAGCGGCTCCTGGGAGACCAGTATTGGATTCCGATGAACCAGTGCAAGTTTACTGTATCCCTTGGACCTTCCCATTGACAATGAAGCACAGAAATCGCATCGGAATTGAATATAAAGGCACAATACCGACTTATGTACAAGAAGAGTGAGTCTCCTAAGAGTTTGTGCTTTGAGCGGCTCCTGGGAGACCAGTATTGGATTCCGATGCACCAGTGCAAGTTTACTGTATCCCTTGGACCTTCACATTGACGATGAAACACAGAAATCGCATCGGAATTGAATATAAAAGGCTCAGTGACGACTTAAGTACAAGAAAAGTGAATCTTCTCAGAGTTTGTGCTTTGAGCGGCTCCTGGGAGACCAGTATTGGATTCCGATGCACCAGTGCAGGTTTACTCTATCCCTTGGACCTTCACATTGACGATGAAACACAGAAATCGCATCGGAATTGAATATAAAAGGCACAATACTGACTTAAGTACAAGAAGAGTGAGTCTCCTAAGAGTTTGTGGTTTGAGCGGCTCCTGGGAGACCAGTATTGGATTCCGATGCACCAGTGCAAGTTTACTGCATCCCTTGGACCTTCACATTGACGATGAAACACAGAAATCGCATCGGAATTGAATATAAAAGGCTCAGTGACGACTTAATTACAAGAAAAGTGAATCTTCTCAGAGTTTGTGCTTTGAGCGGCTCCTGGGAGACCAGTATTGGATTCCGATGCACCAGTGCAGGTTTACTGTATCCCTTGGACCTTCACATTGACGATGAAACACAGAAATCGCATCGGAATTGAATATAAAGGCACAATGCCGACTTAAGTACAAGAAGAGTGAGTCTCCTAAGAGTTTGTGCTTTGAGCGGATCCTGGGAGACCAGTATTGGATTCCGATGCACCAGTGCAGGTTTACTGTATCCCTTGGACCTTCACATTGACGATGAAACACAGAAATCGCATCGGAATTGAATATAAAAGGCACAGTGCCGGCTTAAGTACAAGAAGAGTGAATATTCTCAGAGTTTGTGCTTTGAGCGGATCCTGGGAGACCAGTATTGGATTCCGATGCACCGGTGCAGTTTTACTCTATCCCTTGGACCTTCCCATTGACAATGAAACACAGAAATCGCATCGGAATTGAATATAAAAGGCACAATACCACTTAAGTACAAGAAGAGTGAGTCTCCTAAGAGTTTGTGGTTTGAGCGGCTCCTGGGAGACCAGTATTAGATTCCGATGCACCAGTGCAAGTTTACTGTATCCCTTGGACCTTCACATTGACGATGGAACACAGAAATAGCATCGGAATTGAATATAAAACGCACAGTGCCGACTTAAGTACAAGAAGAGTGAGTCTCCTAAGAGTTTGTGGTTTGAGCGGCTCCTGGGAGACCAGTATTGGATTCCGATGCACCAGTGCAGGTTTACTGTATCCCTTGGACCTTCACATTGACGATGAAACACAGAAATCGCATCGGAATTGAATATAAAAGGCACAATACCGACTTAAGTACAAGAAGAGTGAGTCTCCTAAGAGTTTGTGGTTTGAGCGGCTCCTGGGAGACCAGTATTGGATTCCGATGCACCAGTGCAGGTTTACTGTATCCCTTGGACCTTCACATTGACGATGAAACACAGAAATCGCATCGGAATTGAATATAAAAGGCACAGTGCCGACTTAAGTACAAGAAGAGTAAATATTCTCAGAGTTTGTGCTTTGAGCGGCTCCTGGGAGACCAGTATTGGATTCCGATGCACCAGTGCAGTTTTACTCTATCCCTTGGACCTTCCCATTGACAATGAAACACAGAAATCGCATCGGAATTGAATATAAAAGGCACAATACCACTTAAGTACAAGAAGAGTGAGTCTCCTAAGAGTTTGTGGTTTGAGCGGCTCCTGGGAGACCAGTATTGGATTCCGATGCACCAGTCCAGGTTTACTCTATCCCTTGGACCTTCACATTGACGATGAAACACAGAAATCGCATCGGAATTGAATATAAAAGGCACAATACCGACTTAAGTACAAGAAGAGTGAGTCTCCTAAGAGTTTGTGGTTTGAGCGGCTCCTGGGAGACCAGTATTGGATTCCGATGCACCAGTGCAAGTTTACTGTATCCCTTGGACTTTCACATTGACGATGAAACACAGAAATCGCATCGGAATTGAATATAAAAGGCACAATACCGACTTAAGTACAAGAAGAGTGAGTCTCCTAAGAGTTTGTGGTTTGAGCGGCTCCTGGGAGACCAGTATTGGAGTCCGATGCACCAGTGCAGGTTTACTGTATCCCTTGGACTTTCACAATGACGATGAAACACAGAAATCGCATCGGAATTGAATATAAAAGGCACAGTGCCGACTTAAGTACAAGAAGAGTGAGTCTCCTAAGAGTTTGTGCTTTGAGCGGCTCCGGGGAGACCAGTATTGGATTCCGATTCACCAGTGCAGGATTAATGTATCCCTTGGACCTTCACATTGACGATGAAACACAGAAATCGCATCGGAATTGAATATAAAAGGCACAATACCGACTTAAGTACAAGAAGAGTGAGTCTCCTAAGAGTTTGTGCTTTGAGCGGCTCCTGGGAGACCAGTATTGGATTCCGATGCACCAGTGCAGGTTTACTGTATCCTTTGTACCTTCACATTGACGATGAAACACAGAAATCGCATCGGAATTGAATATAAAGGCACAATGCCGACTTAAGTACAAGAAGAGTGAGTCTCCTAAGAGTTTGTGCTTTGAGCGGATCCTGGGAGACCAGTATTGGATTCCGATGCACCAGTGCAGGTTTACTGTATCCCTTGGACCTTCACATTGACGATGAAACACAGAAATCGCATCGGAATTGAATATAAAAGGCACAGTGCCGACTTAAGTACAAGAAGAGTGAATATTCTCAAAGTTTGTGCTTTGAGCGGCTCCTGGGAGACCAGTATTGGATTCCGATGCACCAGTGCAGTTTTACTCTATCCCTTGGACCTTCCCATTGACAATGAAACAAAGAAATCGCATCGGAATTGAATATAAAAGGCACAGTACCACTTAAGTACAAGAAGAGTGAGTCTCCTAAGAGTTTGTGGTTTGAGCGGCTCCTGGGAGACCAGTATTAGATTCCGATGCACCAGTGCAAGTTTACTGTATCCCTAGGACCTTCACATTGACGATGAAACACAGAAATCGCATCGGAATTGAATATAAAGGCACAATACCGACTTAAGTACAAGAAGAGTGAGTCTCCTAAGAGTTTGTGCTTTGAGCGGCTCCTGGGAGACCAGTATTAGATTGCGATGCACCAGTGCAAGTTTACTGTATCCCTTGGACCTTCACATTGACGATGAAACACAGAAATCGCATCGGAATTGAATATAAAGGCACAATACCGACTTAAGTACAAGAAGAGTGAGTCTCCTAAGAATTTGTGGTTTGAGCGGATCCTGGGAGACCAGTACTAGATTCCGATGCACCAGTGCAGTTTTACTCCATCCCTTGGACCTTCCCATTGACAATGAAACACAGAAATCGCATCGGAATTGAATATAAAGGCACAATACCGACTTAAGTACAAGAAGAGTGAGTCTCCTAAGAGTTAGTGCTTTGAGCGGCTCCTGGGAGACCAGTATTAGATTCCGATGCACCAGTGCAAGCTTACTGTATACCTTGGACCTTCACATTGACGATGAAACACAGAAATCGCATCGGAATTGAATATAAAGGCACAATACCGACTTAAGTACAAGAAGAGTGAGTCTCCTAAGAGTTTGTGCTTTGAGCGGCTCCTGGGAGACCAGTATTGGATTCCGATGCACCAGTGCAGGTTTACTGTATCCCTTGGACCTTCACATTGACGATGAAACACAGAAATCGCATCGGAATTGAATATAAAAGGCACAATGACGACTTAAGTACAAGAAGAGTGAGTCTCCTAAGAGTTTGTGCTTTGAGCGGATCCTGGGAGACCAGTATTGGATTCCGATGCACCAGTGCAGGTTTACTGTATCCCTTGGACCTTCACATTGACGATGAAACACAGAAATCGCATCGGAATTGAATATAAAAGGCACTGTGCCGACTTAAGTAAAAGAAGAGTGAATATTCTCAGAGTTTGTGCTTTGAGCGGCTCCTGGGAGACCAGTATTGGATTCCGATGCACCAGAGCAGTATTACTCTATCCCTTGGACCTTCCCATTGACAATGAAACACAGAAATCGCATCGGAATTGAATATGAAAGGCACAATACCACTTAAGTACAAGAAGAGTGAGTCTCCTAAGAGTTTGTGGTTTGAGCGGATCCTGGGAGACCAGTATTAGATTCCGATGCACCAGTGCAAGTTTACTGTATCCCTTGGACCTTCACATTGACGATGAAACACAGAAATCGCATCGGAATTGAATATAAAAGGCACAATGCCGACTTAAGTACAAGAAGAGTGAGTCTCCTAAGAGTTTGTGGTTTGAGCGGCTCCTGGGAGACCAGTATTGGATTCCGATGCACCAGTGCAGGTTTACTGTATCCCTTGGACCTTCACATTGACGATGAAACACAGAAATCGCATCGGAATTGAATATAAAAGGAACAATGCCGACTTAAGTACAAGAAGAGTGAATCTTCTAAGAGTTTGTGCTTTGAGCGGCTCCTGGGAGACCAGTATGAGATTCCGATGCACCAGTGAAGGTTTACTGTATCCCTTGGACCTTCACATTGACGATGAAACACAGAAATCGCATCGGAATTGAATATAAAAGGCACAATGCCGACTTAAGTACAAGAAGAGTGAATCTTCTAAGGGTTTGTGGTTTGAGCGGCTCCTGGGAGACCAGTATTGGATTCCGATGCACCAGTGCAGGTTTACTGTATCGCTTGGACCTTCACATTGACGATGAAACACAGAAATCGCATCGGAATTGAATATAAAAGGCACAATGACGACTTAAGTACAAGAAGAGTGAGTCTCCTAAGAGTTTGTGCTTTGAGCGGATCCTGGGAGACCAGTATTGGATTCCGATGCACCAGTGCAGGTTTACTGTATCCCTTGGACCTTCACATTGACGATGAAACACAGAAATCGCATCGGAATTGAATATAAAAGGCACTGTGCCGACTTAAGTAAAAGAAGAGTGAATATTCTCAGAGTTTGTGCTTTGAGCGGCTCCTGGGAGACCAGTATTGGATTCCGATGCACCAGAGCAGTATTACTCTATCCCTTGGACCTTCCCATTGACAATGAAACACAGAAATCGCATCGGAATTGAATATGAAAGGCACAATACCACTTAATTACAAGAAGAGTGAGTCTCCTAAGAGTTTGTGGTTTGAGCGGATCCTGGGAGACCAGTATTAGATTCCGATGCACCAGTGCAAGTTTACTGTATCCCTTGGACCTTCACATTGACGATGAAACACAGAAATCGCATCGGAATTGAATATAAAAGGCACAATGCCGACTTAAGTACAAGAAGAGTGAGTCTCCTAAGAGTTTGTGGTTTGAGCGGCTCCTGGGAGACCAGTATTGGATTCCGATGCACCAGTGCAGGTTTACTGTATCCCTTGGACCTTCACATTGACGATGAAACACAGAAATCGCATCGGAATTGAATATAAAAGGAACAATGCCGACTTAAGTACAAGAAGAGTGAATCTTCTAAGAGTTTGTGCTTTGAGCGGCTCCTGGGAGACCAGTATGAGATTCCGATGCACCAGTGAAGGTTTACTGTATCCCTTGGACCTTCACATTGACGATGAAACACAGAAATCGCATCGGAATTGAATATAAAAGGCACAATGCCGACTTAAGTACAAGAAGAGTGAATCTTCTAAGGGTTTGTGGTTTGAGCGGCTCCTGGGAGACCAGTATAGGATTCCGATGCACCAGTGCAGGTTTACTGTATCCCTTGGACCTTCACATTGACGATGAAACACAGAAATCGCATCGGAAGCGAATATAAAAGGCACAGTGCCGACTTAAGTACAAGAAGAGTGACTCTCCTAAGAGTTTGTGGTTTGAGCGGCTCCTGGGAGACCAGTATTGGATTCCGATGCACCAGTGCAGGTTTACTGTATCCCTTGGACCTTCACATTGACGATGAAACACAGAAATCGCATCGGAATTGAATATAAAAGGCACTGTGCCGACTTAAGTAAAAGAAGAGTGAATATTCTCAGAGTTTGTGCTTTGAGCGGCTCCTGGGAGACCAGTATTGGATTCCGATGCACCAGAGCAGTATTACTCTATCCCTTGGACCTTCCCATTGACAATGAAACACAGAAATCGCATCGGAATTGAATATGAAAGGCACAATACCACTTAAGTACAAGAAGAGTGAGTCTCCTAAGAGTTTGTGGTTTGAGCGGATCCTGGGAGACCAGTATTAGATTCCGATGCACCAGTGCAAGTTTACTGTATCCCTTGGACCTTCACATTGACGATGAAACACAGAAATCGCATCGGAATTGAATATAAAAGGCACAATGCCGACTTAAGTACAAGAAGAGTGAGTCTCCTAAGAGTTTGTGGTTTGAGCGGCTCCTGGGAGACCAGTATTGGATTCCGATGCACCAGTGCAGGTTTACTGTATCCCTTGGACCTTCACATTGACGATGAAACACAGAAATCGCATCGGAATTGAATATAAAAGGCACTGTGCCGACTTAAGTAAAAGAAGAGTGAATATTCTCAGAGTTTGTGCTTTGAGCGGCTCCTGGGAGACCAGTATTGGATTCCGATGCACCAGAGCAGTATTACTCTATCCCTTGGACCTTCCCATTGACAATGAAACACAGAAATCGCATCGGAATTGAATATGAAAGGCACAATACCACTTAAGTACAAGAAGAGTGAGTCTCCTAAGAGTTTGTGGTTTGAGCGGATCCTGGGAGACCAGTATTAGATTCCGATGCACCAGTGCAAGTTTACTGTATCCCTTGGACCTTCACATTGACGATGAAACACAGAAATCGCATCGGAATTGAATATAAAAGGCACAATGCCGACTTAAGTACAAGAAGAGTGAGTCTCCTAAGAGTTTGTGGTTTGAGCGGCTCCTGGGAGACCAGTATTGGATTCCGATGCACCAGTGCAGGTTTACTGTATCCCTTGGACCTTCACATTGACGATGAAACACAGAAATCGCATCGGAATTGAATATAAAAGGAACAATGCCGACTTAAGTACAAGAAGAGTGAATCTTCTAAGAGTTTGTGCTTTGAGCGGCTCCTGGGAGACCAGTATGAGATTCCGATGCACCAGTGAAGGTTTACTGTATCCCTTGGACCTTCACATTGACGATGACACACAGAAAGCGCATCGGAATTGAATATAAAAGGCACAATGCCGACTTAAGTACAAAAAGAGTGAATCTTCTAAGAGTTTGTGTTTTACTCGGCTCCTGGGAGACCAGTATTAGATTCCGATGCAGCAGTGCCGGTTTACTCCATCCCTTGGACCTTCACATTGACGATGAAACACAGAAATCGCATCGGAATTGAATATAAAAGGCCAAGTGCCGACTTAAGTACAAGAAGAGTGAATCTTCTAAGAGTTTGTGCATTGAGCGGCTCCTGGGAGACCAGTATTAGATTCCGATGCACCAGTGCAAATTTACTGTATCCCTTGGACCTTCACATTGACGATGAAACACAGAAATCGCATCGGAATTGAATATCAAAGGCACAATGCCGACTTAAGTACAAGAAGAGTGAGTCTCCTAAGAGTTTGTGCTTTGAGTGGCTCCTGGGAGACCAGTATTAGATTCCGATGCACCAGTGCAGGTTTACTGTATCCCTTGGACCTTCACATTGACGATGAAACACAGAAATCGCATCGGAATTGAATATCAAAGGCACAATGCCGACTTAAGTACAAGAAGAGTGAATCTTCTAAGAGTTTGTGATTTGAGCGGCTCCTGGGAGCCAAGTATTAGATTCCGATGCACCAGTGCAGGTTTACTGTATCCCTTGGACCTTCACATTGACGACGAAACACGGAAATCGCATCGGAATTGAATATAAAAGGCACAATGCCGACTTAAGTACAAGAAGAGTGAATCTTCTAAGAGTTTGTGCTTTGAGCGGCTCCTGGGAGACCAGTATTGGATTCCGATGCACCAGTGCAGGTTTACTCTAACCCTTGGACCTTCACATTGACGATGAAACACAGAAATCGCATCGGAATTGAATATAAAAGGCACAGTGCCGACGTAAGTACAAGAAGAGTGAATCTCCTAAGAGTTTGTGCTTTGAGTGGCTCCTGGGAGACCAGTATTAGATTCCGATGCACCAGTGCAGGTTTACTGTATCCCTTGGACCTTCACATTGACGATGAAACACATAAATCGCATCGGAATGGAATGTAAAATGCACAATGCCGACTTAAGTACAAGAAGAGTGAGTCTCCTAAGAGTTTGTGGTTTGAGCGGCTCCTGGGAGAACAGTATTTGATTCCGATGCACCAGTGCAGGTTTACTGTATCCCTTGGACCTTCACATTGACAATGAAACACAGAAATCGCATCGGAATTGAATATAAAAGGCACAGTGCCGACTTAAGTACAAGAAAAGTGAATCATCTAAGAGTTTGTGCTTTGAGTGGCTCCTGGGAGACCAGTATTAGATTCCGATGCACCAGTGCAGGTTTACTGTATCCCTTGGACCTTCACATTGACGATGAAACACAGAAATCGCATCGGAATTGAATATAAACGGCACAGTGCCGACTTAAGTACAAGAAGAGTGAGTCTCCTAAGAGTTTGTGGTTTGAGCGGATCCTGGGAGACCAGTATTAGATTCCGATGCACCAGTGCAAGTTTACTGTATCCCTTGGACCTTCACATTGACGATGAAACACAGAAATCGCATCGGAATTGAATATAAAAGGCACAATGCCGACTTAAGTACAAGAAGAGTGAGTCTCCTAAGAGTTTGTGGTTTGAGCGGCTCCTGGGAGACCAGTATTGGATTCCGATGCACCAGTGCAGGTTTACTGTATCCCTTGGACCTTCACATTGACGATGAAACACAGAAATCGCATCGGAATTGAATATAAAAGGCACAATACCGACTTAAGTGCAAGAAGAGTGAGTCTCCTAAGAGTTTGTGCTTTGAGCGGATCCTGGGAGACCAGTATTGGCTTCCGATGCACCAGTGCAGGTTTACTGTATCCCTTGGACCTTCACATTGACGATGAAACACAGAAATCGCATCGGAATTGAATATAAAAGGAACAATGCCGACTTAAGTACAAGAAGAGTGAATCTTCTAAGAGTTTGTGCTTTGAGCGGCTCCTGGGAGACCAGTATAAGATTCCGATGCACCAGTGAAGGTTTACTGTATCCCTTGGACCTTCACATTGACGATGAAACACAGAAATCGCATCGGAATTGAATATAAAAGGCACAATGCCGACTTAAGTACAAGAAGAGTGAATCTTCTAAGAGTTTGTGCTATGAGCGGCTCCTGGGAGACCAGTATTGGATTGCGATGCACCAGTGCAAGTTTACTGTATCCCTTGGACCTTCACATTGACGATGAAACACAGAAATCGCATCGGAATTGAATATAAAAGGCACAATGCCGACTTAAGTACAAGAAGAGTGAATATTCTCAGAGTTTGTGCTTTGAGCGGTTCCTGGGAGACCAGTATTAGATTCCGATGCACCAGTGCAGTTTTACTCTATCCCTTGGACCTTCCCATTGACAATGAAACACAGAAATCGCATCGGAATTGAATATAAAAGGCACAATACCACTTAAGTACAAGAAGAGTGAGTCTCCTAAGAGTTTGTGGTTTGAGCGGCTCCTGGGAGACCAGTATTGGATTCCGATGCACCAGTGCAGGTTTACTGTATCCCTTGGACCTTCACATTGACGATGAAACACAGAAATCGCATCGGAATTGAATATAAAAGGCACAGTGCCGACTTAAGTACAAGAAGAGTGAGTCTCCTAAGAGTTTGTGGTTTGAGCGGATCCTGGGAGACCAGTATTGGATTCCGATGCACCAGTGCAGGTTTACTGTATCCCTTGAACCTTCACATTGACGATGAAACACAGAAATCGCATCCGAATTGAATATTAAAGGCACAGTGCCGACTTAAGTACAAGAAGAGTGAATCTTCTACGAGTTTGTGCTTTGGGCGGCTCCTGGGAGACCAGTATTGGATTCCGATGCACCAGTGCAGGTTTACTGTATCCCTTGGACCTTCACATTGACGATGAAACACAGAAATCGCATCGGAATTGAATATAAAAGGCACAATGCCGACTTAAGTACAAGAAGAGTGAATCTCTTAAGAGTTTGTGGTTTGAGCGGCTCCTGGGAGACCAGTATTGGATTCCGATGCACCAGTGCAGGTTTACTGTATCCCTTCGACCTTCACACTGACAATGAAACACAGAAATCGCATCGGAATTGAATATAAAAGGCACAGTGCCGACTTAAGTACAAGAAAAGTGAAACTTCTACGAGTTTGTGCTTTGAGCGGCTATTGGGAGACCAGTATTAGATTCCGATGCACCAGTGCAGGTTTACTGTATCCCTTGGACCTTCACATTGACGATGAAACACAGAAATCGCATCGGAATTGAATACAAAATGCACAATGCCGACTTAAGTACAAGAAGAGTGAATCTTCTAAGAGTTTGTGCTTTGAGCGGCTCCTGGGAGACCAGTATTGGATTCCGATGCACCAGTGCAGGTTTACTGTATCCCTTGGACCTTCACATTGACGATGAAACACAGAAATCGCATCGGAATTGAATATAAAAGGCACAGTGCCGACGTAAGTACAAGAAGAGTGAATCTCCTAAGAGTTTGTGCTTTGAGTGGCTCCTGGGAGACCAGTATTAGATTCCGATGCACCAGTGCAGGTTTACTGTATCCCTTGGACCTTCACATTGACGATGAAACACATAAATCGCATCGGAATGGAATGTAAAATGCACAATGCCGACTTAAGTACAAGAAGAGTGAGTCTCCTAAGAGTTTGTGGTTTGAGCGGCTCCTGGGAGACCAGTATTTGATTCCGATGCACCAGTGCAGGTTTACTGTATCCCTTGGACCTTCACATTGACAATGAAACACAGAAATCGCATCGGAATTGAATATAAAAGGCACAGTGCCGACTTAAGTACAAGAAAAGTGAATCATCTAAGAGTTTGTGCTTTGAGTGGCTCCTGGGAGACCAGTATTAGATTCCGATGCACCAGTGCAGGTTTACTGTATCCCTTGGACCTTCACATTGACGATGAAACACAGAAATCGCATCGGAATTGAATATAAACGGCACAGTGCCGACTTAAGTACAAGAAGAGTGAGTCTCCTAAGAGTTTGTGGTTTGAGCGGATCCTGGGAGACCAGTATTAGATTCCGATGCACCAGTGCAAGTTTACTGTATCCCTTGGACCTTCACATTGACGATGAAACACAGAAATCGCATCGGAATTGAATATAAAAGGCACAATGCCGACTTAAGTACAAGAAGAGTGAGTCTCCTAAGAGTTTGTGGTTTGAGCGGCTCCTGGGAGACCAGTATTGGATTCCGATGCACCAGTGCAGGTTTACTGTATCCCTTGGACCTTCACATTGACGATGAAACACAGAAATCGCATCGGAATTGAATATAAAAGGCACAATACCGACTTAAGTGCAAGAAGAGTGAGTCTCCTAAGAGTTTGTGCTTTGAGCGGATCCTGGGAGACCAGTATTGGCTTCCGATGCACCAGTGCAGGTTTACTGTATCCCTTGGACCTTCACATTGACGATGAAACACAGAAATCGCATCGGAATTGAATATAAAAGGAACAATGCCGACTTAAGTACAAGAAGAGTGAATCTTCTAAGAGTTTGTGCTTTGAGCGGCTCCTGGGAGACCAGTATAAGATTCCGATGCACCAGTGAAGGTTTACTGTATCCCTTGGACCTTCACATTGACGATGAAACACAGAAATCGCATCGGAATTGAATATAAAAGGCACAATGCCGACTTAAGTACAAGAAGAGTGAATCTTCTAAGAGTTTGTGCTATGAGCGGCTCCTGGGAGACCAGTATTGGATTGCGATGCACCAGTGCAAGTTTACTGTATTCCTTGGACCTTCACATTGACGATGAAACACAGAAATCGCATCGGAATTGAATATAAAAGGCACAATGCCGACTTAAGTACAAGAAGAGTGAATATTCTCAGAGTTTGTGCTTTGAGCGGCTCCTGGGAGACCAGTATTAGATTCCGATGCACCAGTGCAGTTTTACTCTATCCCTTGGACCTTCCCATTGACAATGAAACACAGAAATCGCATCGGAATTGAATATAAAAGGCACAATACCACTTAAGTACAAGAAGAGTGAGTCTCCTAAGAGTTTGTGGTTTGAGCGGCTCCTGGGAGACCAGTATTGGATTCCGATGCACCAGTGCAGGTTTACTGTATCCCTTGGACCTTCACATTGACGATGAAACACAGAAATCATATCGGAATTGAATATAAAAGGCACAGTGCCGACTTAAGTACAAGAAGAGTGAGTCTCCTAAGAGTTTGTGGTTTGAGCGGATCCTGGGAGACCAGTATTGGATTCCGATGCACCAGTGCAGGTTTACTGTATCCCTTGAACCTTCACATTGACGATGAAACACAGAAATCGCATCCGAATTGAATATTAAAGGCACAGTGCCGACTTAAGTACAAGAAGAGTGAATCTTCTACGAGTTTGTGCTTTGGGCGGCTCCTGGGAGACCAGTATTGGATTCCGATGCACCAGTGCAGGTTTACTGTATCCCTTGGACCTTCACATTGACGATGAAACACAGAAATCGCATCGGAATTGAATATAAAAGGCACAATGCCGACTTAAGTACAAGAAGAGTGAATCTCTTAAGAGTTTGTGGTTTGAGCGGCTCCTGGGAGACCAGTATTGGATTCCGATGCACCAGTGCAGGTTTACTGTATCCCTTCGATCTTCACACTGACAATGAAACACAGAAATCGCATCGGAATTGAATATAAAAGGCACAGTGCCGACTTAAGTACAAGAAAAGTGAAACTTCTACGAGTTTGTGCTTTGAGCGGCTATTGGGAGACCAGTATTAGATTCCGATGCACCAGTGCAGGTTTACTGTATCCCTTGGACCTTCACATTGACGATGAAACACAGAAATCGCATCGGAATTGAATATAAAAGGCACAGTGCCGACTTAAGTACAAGAAGAGTGAATCTTCTGAGAGTTTGTGCATTGAGCGGCTCTTGGGAGACCAGTATTAGATTCCGATGCACCAGTGCAGGTTTACTGTATCCCTTGGACCGTCACATTGACAATGAAACACAGAAATCGCATCGGAATTGAATATAAAAGGCACAATGCCGACTTATGTACAAGAAGAGTGAATCTTCTAAGAGTTTGTGCTTTGAGCGGCACCTGGGAGACGAGTATTGGATTCCGATGCACCAGTGCAGGTTTACTGTATCCCTTGGACCTTCACATTGACGATGAAACACAGAAATCGCATCGGAATTGAATATAAAAGGAACAATGCCGACTTAAGTACAAGAAGAGTGAATCTTCTAAGAGTTTGTGCTTTGAGTGGCTCCTGGGAGACCAGTATTAGATTCCGATGCACCAGTGCAGGTTTACTGTATCCCTTGGACCTTCACATTGACGATGAAACACAGAAATCGCATCGGAATTGAATATCAAAGGCACAATGCCGACTTAAGTACAAGAAGAGTGAATCTTCTAAGAGTTTGTGATTTGAGCGGCTCCTGGGAGCCAAGTATTAGATTCCGATGCACCAGTGCAGGTTTACTGTATCCCTTGGACCTTCACATTGACGACGAAACACGGAAATCGCATCGGAATTGAATATAAAAGGCACAATGCCGACTTAAGTACAAGAAGAGTGAATCTTCTAAGAGTTTGTGCTTTGAGCGGCTCCTGGGAGACCAGTATTGGATTCCGATGCACCAGTGCAGGTTTACTCTAACCCTTGGACCTTCACATTGACGATGAAACACAGAAATCGCATCGGAATTGAATATAAAAGGCACAGTGCCGACGTAAGTACAAGAAGAGTGAATCTCCTAAGAGTTTGTGCTTTGAGTGGCTCCTGGGAGACCAGTATTAGATTCCGATGCACCAGTGCAGGTTTACTGTATCCCTTGGACCTTCACATTGACGATGAAACACATAAATCGCATCGGAATGGAATGTAAAATGCACAATGCCGACTTAAGTACAAGAAGAGTGAGTCTCCTAAGAGTTTGTGGTTTGAGCGGCTCCTGGGAGAACAGTATTTGATTCCGATGCACCAGTGCAGGTTTACTGTATCCCTTGGACCTTCACATTGACAATGAAACACAGAAATCGCATCGGAATTGAATATAAAAGGCACAGTGCCGACTTAAGTACAAGAAAAGTGAATCATCTAAGAGTTTGTGCTTTGAGTGGCTCCTGGGAGACCAGTATTAGATTCCGATGCACCAGTGCAGGTTTACTGTATCCCTTGGACCTTCACATTGACGATGAAACACAGAAATCGCATCGGAATTGAATATAAACGGCACAGTGCCGACTTAAGTACAAGAAGAGTGAGTCTCCTAAGAGTTTGTGGTTTGAGCGGATCCTGGGAGACCAGTATTAGATTCCGATGCACCAGTGCAAGTTTACTGTATCCCTTGGACCTTCACATTGACGATGAAACACAGAAATCGCATCGGAATTGAATATAAAAGGCACAATGCCGACTTAAGTACAAGAAGAGTGAGTCTCCTAAGAGTTTGTGGTTTGAGCGGCTCCTGGGAGACCAGTATTGGATTCCGATGCACCAGTGCAGGTTTACTGTATCCCTTGGACCTTCACATTGACGATGAAACACAGAAATCGCATCGGAATTGAATATAAAAGGCACAATACCGACTTAAGTGCAAGAAGAGTGAGTCTCCTAAGAGTTTGTGCTTTGAGCGGATCCTGGGAGACCAGTATTGGCTTCCGATGCACCAGTGCAGGTTTACTGTATCCCTTGGACCTTCACATTGACGATGAAACACAGAAATCGCATCGGAATTGAATATAAAAGGAACAATGCCGACTTAAGTACAAGAAGAGTGAATCTTCTAAGAGTTTGTGCTTTGAGCGGCTCCTGGGAGACCAGTATAAGATTCCGATGCACCAGTGAAGGTTTACTGTATCCCTTGGACCTTCACATTGACGATGAAACACAGAAATCGCATCGGAATTGAATATAAAAGGCACAATGCCGACTTAAGTACAAGAAGAGTGAATCTTCTAAGAGTTTGTGCTATGAGCGGCTCCTGGGAGACCAGTATTGGATTGCGATGCACCAGTGCAAGTTTACTGTATCCCTTGGACCTTCACATTGACAATGAAACACAGAAATCGCATCGGAATTGAATATAAAAGGCACAATACCACTTAAGTACAAGAAGAGTGAGTCTCCTAAGAGTTTGTGGTTTGAGCGGCTCCTGGGAGACCAGTATTGGATTCCGATGCACCAGTGCAGGTTTACTGTATCCCTTGGACCTTCACATTGACGATGAAACACAGAAATCGCATCGGAATTGAATATAAAAGGCACAGTGCCGACTTAAGTACAAGAAGAGTGAGTCTCCTAAGAGTTTGTGGTTTGAGCGGATCCTGGGAGACCAGTATTGGATTCCGATGCACCAGTGCAGGTTTACTGTATCCCTTGAACCTTCACATTGACGATGAAACACAGAAATCGCATCCGAATTGAATATTAAAGGCACAGTGCCGACTTAAGTACAAGAAGAGTGAATCTTCTACGAGTTTGTGCTTTGGGCGGCTCCTGGGAGACCAGTATTGGATTCCGATGCACCAGTGCAGGTTTACTGTATCCCTTGGACCTTCACATTGACGATGAAACACAGAAATCGCATCGGAATTGAATATAAAAGGCACAATGCCGACTTAAGTACAAGAAGAGTGAATCTCTTAAGAGTTTGTGGTTTGAGCGGCTCCTGGGAGACCAGTATTGGATTCCGATGCACCAGTGCAGGTTTACTGTATCCCTTCGACCTTCACACTGACAATGAAACACAGAAATCGCATCGGAATTGAATATAAAAGGCACAGTGCCGACTTAAGTACAAGAAAAGTGAAACTTCTACGAGTTTGTGCTTTGAGCGGCTATTGGGAGACCAGTATTAGATTCCGATGCACCAGTGCAGGTTTACTGTATCCCTTGGACCTTCACATTGACGATGAAACACAGAAATCGCATCGGAATTGAATACAAAATGCACAATGCCGACTTAAGTACAAGAAGAGTGAATCTTCTAAGAGTTTGTGCTTTGAGCGGCTCCTGGGAGACCAGTATTGGATTCCGATGCACCAGTGCAGGTTTACTGTATCCCTTGGACCTTCACATTGACGATGAAACACAGAAATCGCATCGGAATTGAATATAAAAGGCACAGTGCCGACGTAAGTACAAGAAGAGTGAATCTCCTAAGAGTTTGTGCTTTGAGTGGCTCCTGGGAGACCAGTATTAGATTCCGATGCACCAGTGCAGGTTTACTGTATCCCTTGGACCTTCACATTGACGATGAAACACATAAATCGCATCGGAATGGAATGTAAAATGCACAATGCCGACTTAAGTACAAGAAGAGTGAGTCTCCTAAGAGTTTGTGGTTTGAGCGGCTCCTGGGAGACCAGTATTTGATTCCGATGCACCAGTGCAGGTTTACTGTATCCCTTGGACCTTCACATTGACAATGAAACACAGAAATCGCATCGGAATTGAATATAAAAGGCACAGTGCCGACTTAAGTACAAGAAAAGTGAATCATCTAAGAGTTTGTGCTTTGAGTGGCTCCTGGGAGACCAGTATTAGATTCCGATGCACCAGTGCAGGTTTACTGTATCCCTTGGACCTTCACATTGACGATGAAACACAGAAATCGCATCGGAATTGAATATAAACGGCACAGTGCCGACTTAAGTACAAGAAGAGTGAGTCTCCTAAGAGTTTGTGGTTTGAGCGGATCCTGGGAGACCAGTATTAGATTCCGATGCACCAGTGCAAGTTTACTGTATCCCTTGGACCTTCACATTGACGATGAAACACAGAAATCGCATCGGAATTGAATATAAAAGGCACAATGCCGACTTAAGTACAAGAAGAGTGAGTCTCCTAAGAGTTTGTGGTTTGAGCGGCTCCTGGGAGACCAGTATTGGATTCCGATGCACCAGTGCAGGTTTACTGTATCCCTTGGACCTTCACATTGACGATGAAACACAGAAATCGCATCGGAATTGAATATAAAAGGCACAATACCGACTTAAGTGCAAGAAGAGTGAGTCTCCTAAGAGTTTGTGCTTTGAGCGGATCCTGGGAGACCAGTATTGGCTTCCGATGCACCAGTGCAGGTTTACTGTATCCCTTGGACCTTCACATTGACGATGAAACACAGAAATCGCATCGGAATTGAATATAAAAGGAACAATGCCGACTTAAGTACAAGAAGAGTGAATCTTCTAAGAGTTTGTGCTTTGAGCGGCTCCTGGGAGACCAGTATAAGATTCCGATGCACCAGTGAAGGTTTACTGTATCCCTTGGACCTTCACATTGACGATGAAACACAGAAATCGCATCGGAATTGAATATAAAAGGCACAATGCCGACTTAAGTACAAGAAGAGTGAATCTTCTAAGAGTTTGTGCTATGAGCGGCTCCTGGGAGACCAGTATTGGATTGCGATGCACCAGTGCAAGTTTACTGTATCCCTTGGACCTTCACATTGACGATGAAACACAGAAATCGCATCGGAATTGAATATAAAAGGCACAATGCCGACTTAAGTACAAGAAGAGTGAATATTCTCAGAGTTTGTGCTTTGAGCGGCTCCTGGGAGACCAGTATTAGATTCCGATGCACCAGTGCAGTTTTACTCTATCCCTTGGACCTTCCCATTGACAATGAAACACAGAAATCGCATCGGAATTGAATATAAAAGGCACAATACCACTTAAGTACAAGAAGAGTGAGTCTCCTAAGAGTTTGTGGTTTGAGCGGCTCCTGGGAGACCAGTATTGGATTCCGATGCACCAGTGCAGGTTTACTGTATCCCTTGGACCTTCACATTGACGATGAAACACAGAAATCATATCGGAATTGAATATAAAAGGCACAGTGCCGACTTAAGTACAAGAAGAGTGAGTCTCCTAAGAGTTTGTGGTTTGAGCGGATCCTGGGAGACCAGTATTGGATTCCGATGCACCAGTGCAGGTTTACTGTATCCCTTGAACCTTCACATTGACGATGAAACACAGAAATCGCATCCGAATTGAATATTAAAGGCACAGTGCCGACTTAAGTACAAGAAGAGTGAATCTTCTACGAGTTTGTGCTTTGGGCGGCTCCTGGGAGACCAGTATTGGATTCCGATGCACCAGTGCAGGTTTACTGTATCCCTTGGACCTTCACATTGACGATGAAACACAGAAATCGCATCGGAATTGAATATAAAAGGCACAATGCCGACTTAAGTACAAGAAGAGTGAATCTCTTAAGAGTTTGTGGTTTGAGCGGCTCCTGGGAGACCAGTATTGGATTCCGATGCACCAGTGCAGGTTTACTGTATCCCTTCGATCTTCACACTGACAATGAAACACAGAAATCGCATCGGAATTGAATATAAAAGGCACAGTGCCGACTTAAGTACAAGAAAAGTGAAACTTCTACGAGTTTGTGCTTTGAGCGGCTATTGGGAGACCAGTATTAGATTCCGATGCACCAGTGCAGGTTTACTGTATCCCTTGGACCTTCACATTGACGATGAAACACAGAAATCGCATCGGAATTGAATATAAAAGGCACAGTGCCGACTTAAGTACAAGAAGAGTGAATCTTCTGAGAGTTTGTGCATTGAGCGGCTCTTGGGAGACCAGTATTAGATTCCGATGCACCAGTGCAGGTTTACTGTATCCCTTGGACCGTCACATTGACAATGAAACACAGAAATCGCATCGGAATTGAATATAAAAGGCACAATGCCGACTTATGTACAAGAAGAGTGAATCTTCTAAGAGTTTGTGCTTTGAGCGGCACCTGGGAGACGAGTATTGGATTCCGATGCACCAGTGCAGGTTTACTGTATCCCTTGGACCTTCACATTGACGATGAAACACAGAAATCGCATCGGAATTGAATATAAAAGGAACAATGCCGACTTAAGTACAAGAAGAGTGAATCTTCTAAGAGTTTGTGCTTTGAGCGGCTCCTGGGAGACCAGTATGAGATTCCGATGCACCAGCGAAGGTTTACTGTATCCCTTGGACCTTCACATTGACGATGAAACACAGAAATCGCATCGGAATTGAATATAAAAGGCACAATGCCGACTTAAGTACAAGAAGAGTGAATCTTCTAAGAGTTTGTGCTTTGAGCGGCTCTTGGGAGACCAGTATTGAATTCCGATGCACCAGTGCAGGTTTACTGTATCCCTAGGACCTTCACATTGACGATGAAACACAGAAATCGCATCGGTATTGAATATAAAGGCACAATGCCAGCTTAAGTACAAGAAGAGTGAATCTTCTAAGAGTTTGTGCTTTGAGCGGCTCCTGGGAGACCAGTATTAGATTCCGATGCACCAGTGCAGGTTTACTGTATCCCTTGGACCTTCACATTGACGATGAAACACAGAAATCGCATCGGAATTGAATACAAAAGGCACAATGCCGACTTAAGTACAAGAAGAGTGAATCTTCTAAGAGTTTGTGCTTTGAGCGGCTCCTGGGAGACCAGTATTGGATTCCGATGCACCAGTGCAGGTTTACTGTATCCCTTGGACCTTCACATTGACGATGAAACACAGAAATCGCATCGGTATTGAATATAAAGGCACAATGCCAGCTTAAGTACAAGAAGAGTGAATCTTCTAAGAGTTTGTGCTTTGAGCGGCTCCTGGGAGACCAGTATTAGATTCCGATGCACCAGTGCAGGTTTACTGTATCCCTTGGACCTTCACATTGACGATGAAACACAGAAATCGCATCGGAATTGAATATAAAAGGAACAATGCCGACTTAAGTACAAGAAGAGTAAATCTTCTAAGAGTTTGTGCTTTGAGCGGCTCCTGGGAGACCAGTATGAGATTCCGATGCACCAGTGAAGGTTTACTGTATCCCTTGGACCTTCACATTGACGATGAAACACAGAAATCGCATCGGAATTGAATATAAAAGGCACAATGCCGACTTAAGTACAAGAAGAGTGAATCTTCTAAGAGTTTGTGCTTTGAGCGGCTCCTGGGAGACCAGTATTGGATTCCGATGCACCAGTGCAGGTTTACTCTATCCCTTGCACCTTCACATTGACGATGAAACACAGAAATCGCATCGGAATTGAATATAAAAGGCACAGTGCCGACTTAAGTACAAGAAGAGTGAATCTCCTAAGAGTTTGTGCTTTGAGCGGCTCCTGGGAGACCAGTATTAGATTCCGATGCACCAGTGCAGGTTTACTGTATCCCTTGGACCTTCACATTGACGATGAAACACAGAAATCGCATCGGAATGGAATATAAAAGGCATAATGCCGACTTAAGTACAAGAAGAGTGAGTCTCCTAAGAGTTTGTGGTTTGAGCGGCTCCTGGGAGACCAGTATTTGATTCCGATGCACCAGTGCAGGTTTACTGTATCCCTTGGACCTTCACATTGACAATGAAACACAGAAATCGCACCGGAATTGAATATGAAAGGCACAGTGCCGACTTAAGTACAAGAAAAGTGAATCATCTATGAGTTTGTGCTTTGAGTGGCTCCTGGGAGACCAGTATTAGATTCCGATGCACCAGTGCAGGTTTACTGTATCCCTTGGACCGTCACATTGACAATGAAACACAGAAATCGCATCGGAATTGAATATAAAAGGCACAATGCCGACTTATGTACAAGAAGAGTGAATTTTCTAAGAGTTTGCGCTTTGAGCGGCATCTGGGAGACCAGTATTGGATTCCGATGCACCAGTGCAGGTTTACTGTATCCCTGGGACCTTCACATTGACGATGAAACACAGAAACCGCATCGGAATTGAATATAAAAGGCACAATGCCGACTTAAGTACAAGAAGAGTGAATCTTCTACGAGTTTGTGCTTTGAGCGGCTCCTGGGAGACCAGTATTAGATTCCGATGCACCAGTGCAGGTTTACTGTATCCCTTGGACCGTCACATTGACAATGAAACACAGAAATCGCATCGGAATTGAATATAAAAGGCACAATGCCGACTTAAGTACAAGAAGAGTGAGTCTCCTAAGAGTTTGTGGTTTGAGCGGCTCCTGGGAGACCAGTATTGGATTCCGATGCACCAGTGCAGGTTTACTGTATTCCTTGGACCTTCACATTGACGATGAAACACAGAAATCGCATCGGAATTGAATATAAAAGGCACAATACCGACTTAAGTGCAAGAAGAGTGAGTCTCCTAAGAGTTTGTGCTTTGAGCGGATCCTGGGAGACCAGTATTGGCTTCCGATGCACCAGTGCAGGTTTACTGTATCCCTTGGACCTTCACATTGACGATGAAACACAGAAATCGCATCGGAATTGAATATAAAAGGAACAATGCCGACTTAAGTACAAGAAGAGTGAATCTTCTAAGAGTTTGTGCTTTGAGCGGCTCCTGGGAGACCAGTATAAGATTCCGATGCACCAGTGAAGGTTTACTGTATCCCTTGGACCTTCACATTGACGATGAAACACAGAAATCGCATCGGAATTGAATATAAAAGGCACAATGCCGACTTAAGTACAAGAAGAGTGAATCTTCTAAGAGTTTGTGCTATGAGCGGCTCCTGGGAGACCAGTATTGGATTGCGATGCACCAGTGCAAGTTTACTGTATCCCTTGGACCTTCACATTGACGATGAAACACAGAAATCGCATCGGAATTGAATATAAAAGGCACAATACCACTTAAGTACAAGAAGAGTGAGTCTCCTAAGAGTTTGTGGTTTGAGCGGCTCCTGGGAGACCAGTATTGGATTCCGATGCACCAGTGCAGGTTTACTGTATCCCTTGGACCTTCACATTGACGATGAAACACAGAAATCATATCGGAATTGAATATAAAAGGCACAGTGCCGACTTAAGTACAAGAAGAGTGAGTCTCCTAAGAGTTTGTGGTTTGAGCGGATCCTGGGAGACCAGTATTGGATTCCGATGCACCAGTGCAGGTTTACTGTATCCCTTGAACCTTCACATTGACGATGAAACACAGAAATCGCATCCGAATTGAATATTAAAGGCACAGTGCCGACTTAAGTACAAGAAGAGTGAATCTTCTACGAGTTTGTGCTTTGGGCGGCTCCTGGGAGACCAGTATTGGATTCCGATGCACCAGTGCAGGTTTACTGTATCCCTTGGACCTTCACATTGACGATGAAACACAGAAATCGCATCGGAATTGAATATAAAAGGCACAATGCCGACTTAAGTACAAGAAGAGTGAATCTCTTAAGAGTTTGTGGTTTGAGCGGCTCCTGGGAGACCAGTATTGGATTCCGATGCACCAGTGCAGGTTTACTGTATCCCTTCGATCTTCACACTGACAATGACACACAGAAATCGCATCGGAATTGAATATAAAAGGCACAGTGCCGACTTAAGTACAAGAAAAGTGAAACTTCTACGAGTTTGTGCTTTGAGCGGCTATTGGGAGACCAGTATTAGATTCCGATGCACCAGTGCAGGTTTACTGTATCCCTTGGACCTTCACATTGACGATGAAACACAGAAATCGCATCGGAATTGAATATAAAAGGCACAGTGCCGACTTAAGTACAAGAAGAGTGAATCTTCTGAGAGTTTGTGCATTGAGCGGCTCTTGGGAGACCAGTATTAGATTCCGATGCACCAGTGCAGGTTTACTGTATCCCTTGGACCGTCACATTGACAATGAAACACAGAAATCGCATCGGAATTGAATATAAAAGGCACAATGCCGACTTATGTACAAGAAGAGTGAATCTTCTAAGAGTTTGTGCTTTGAGCGGCACCTGGGAGACGAGTATTGGATTCCGATGCACCAGTGCAGGTTTACTGTATCCCTTGGACCTTCACATTGACGATGAAACACAGAAATCGCATCGGAATTGAATATAAAAGGAACAATGCCGACTTAAGTACAAGAAGAGTGAATCTTCTAAGAGTTTGTGCTTTGAGCGGCTCCTGGGAGACCAGTATGAGATTCCGATGCACCAGCGAAGGTTTACTGTATCCCTTGGACCTTCACATTGACGATGAAACACAGAAATCGCATCGGAATTGAATATAAAAGGCACAATGCCGACTTAAGTACAAGAAGAGTGAATCTTCTAAGAGTTTGTGCTTTGAGCGGCTCTTGGGAGACCAGTATTGGATTCCGATGCACCAGTGCAGGTTTACTGTATCCCTAGGACCTTCACATTGACGATGAAACACAGAAATCGCATCGGTATTGAATATAAAGGCACAATGCCAGCTTAAGTACAAGAAGAGTGAATCTTCTAAGAGTTTGTGCTTTGAGCGGCTCCTGGGAGACCAGTATTAGATTCCGATGCACCAGTGCAGGTTTACTGTATCCCTTGGACCTTCACATTGACGATGAAACACAGAAATCGCATCGGAATTGAATACAAAAGGCACAATGCCGACTTAAGTACAAGAAGAGTGAATCTTCTAAGAGTTTGTGCTTTGAGCGGCTCCTGGGAGACCAGTATTGGATTCCGATGCACCAGTGCAGGTTTACTGTATCCCTTGGACCTTCACATTGACGATGAAACACAGAAATCGCATCGGTATTGAATATAAAGGCACAATGCCAGCTTAAGTACAAGAAGAGTGAATCTTCTAAGAGTTTGTGCTTTGAGCGGCTCCTGGGAGACCAGTATTAGATTCCGATGCACCAGTGCAGGTTTACTGTATCCCTTGGACCTTCACATTGACGATGAAACACAGAAATCGCATCGGAATTGAATATAAAAGGAACAATGCCGACTTAAGTACAAGAAGAGTAAATCTTCTAAGAGTTTGTGCTTTGAGCGGCTCCTGGGAGACCAGTATGAGATTCCGATGCACCAGTGAAGGTTTACTGTATCCCTTGGACCTTCACATTGACGATGAAACACAGAAATCGCATCGGAATTGAATATAAAAGGCACAATGCCGACTTAAGTACAAGAAGAGTGAATCTTCTAAGAGTTTGTGCTTTGAGCGGCTCCTGGGAGACCAGTATTGGATTCCGATGCACCAGTGCAGGTTTACTCTATCCCTTGCACCTTCACATTGACGATGAAACACAGAAATCGCATCGGAATTGAATATAAAAGGCACAGTGCCGACTTAAGTACAAGAAGAGTGAATCTCCTAAGAGTTTGTGCTTTGAGCGGCTCCTGGGAGACCAGTATTAGATTCCGATGCACCAGTGCAGGTTTACTGTATCCCTTGGACCTTCACATTGACGATGAAACACAGAAATCGCATCGGAATGGAATATAAAAGGCATAATGCCGACTTAAGTACAAGAAGAGTGAGTCTCCTAAGAGTTTGTGGTTTGAGCGGCTCCTGGGAGACCAGTATTTGATTCCGATGCACCAGTGCAGGTTTACTGTATCCCTTGGACCTTCACATTGACAATGAAACACAGAAATCGCACCGGAATTGAATATGAAAGGCACAGTGCCGACTTAAGTACAAGAAAAGTGAATCATCTATGAGTTTGTGCTTTGAGTGGCTCCTGGGAGACCAGTATTAGATTCCGATGCACCAGTGCAGGTTTACTGTATCCCTTGGACCGTCACATTGACAATGAAACACAGAAATCGCATCGGAATTGAATATAAAAGGCACAATGCCGACTTATGTACAAGAAGAGTGAATTTTCTAAGAGTTTGCGCTTTGAGCGGCACCTGGGAGACCAGTATTGGATTCCGATGCACCAGTGCAGGTTTACTGTATCCCTGGGACCTTCACATTGACGATGAAACACAGAAACCGCATCGGAATTGAATATAAAAGGCACAATGCCGACTTAAGTACAAGAAGAGTGAATCTTCTACGAGTTTGTGCTTTGAGCGGCTCCTGGGAGACCAGTATTAGATTCCGATGCACCAGTGCAGGTTTACTGTATCGCTTGGACCGTCACATTGACAATGAAACACAGAAATCGCATCGGAATTGAATATAAAAGGCACAATGCCGACTTATGTACAAGAAGAGTGAATCTTCTAAGGGTTTGTGCTTTGAGCGGCACCTGGGAGACCAGTATTAGATTCCGATGCACCAGTGCAGGTTTACTGTATCCCTTAGACCTTCACATTGACGATCAAACACAGAAATCGCATCGGAATTGAATATCAAAGGCACAATGCCGACTTAAGTACAAGAAGAGTGAATTTTCTAAGAGTTTGCGCTTTGAGCGGCTCCCGGGAGACCAGTATTAGATTCCGATGCACCAGTGCAGGTTTACTGTATCCCTTGGACCTTCACATTGACAATGAAACACAGAAATCGCATCGGAATTGAATATAAAAGGCACAATACCGACTTAAGTACAAGAAGATTGAATCTTCTAAGTGTTTGTGCTTTGAGCGGCTCCTGGGAGACCAGTATTAGATTCCGATGCACCAGTGCAGGTTTACTGTATCCCTTGGACCTTCACATTGACGACGAAACACAGAAATCGCATCGGAATTGAATATAAAAGGCACAATGCCGACTTAAGTACAAGAAGAGTGAATCTTCTAAGAGTTTGTGCTTTGAGCGGCTCCTGGGAGACCAGTATTGGATTCCGATGCACCAGTGCAGGTTTACTGTATCCCTTGGACCTTCACATTGACAATGAAACACAGAAATCGCATCGGAATTGAATATAAAAGGCACAATACCGACTTAAGTACAAGAAGATTGAATCTTCTAAGAGTTTGCGCTTTGAGTGGCACCTGGGAGACCAGTATTGGATTCCGATGCACCAGTGCAGGTTTACTGTATCCCTGGGACCTTCACATTGACGGTGAAACACAGAAACCGCATCGGAATTGAATATAAAAGGCACAATGCCGACTTAAGTACAAGAAGTGTGAATCTTCTACGAATTTGTGCTTTGAGCGGCTCCTGGGAGACCAGTATTAGATTCCGATGCACCAGTGCAGGTTTACTGTATCCCTTGGACCGTCACATTGACAATGAAACACAGAAATCGCATCGGAATTGAATATAAAAGGCACAATGCCGACTTAAGTACAAGAAGTGTGAATCTTCTACGAATTTGTGCTTTGAGCGGCTCCTGGGAGACCAGTATTAGATTCCGATGCACCAGTGCAGGTTTACTGTATCCCTTGGACCGTCACATTGACAATGAAACACAGAAATCGCATCGGAATTGAATATAAAAGGCACAGTGCCGACTTAAGTACAAGAAGAGTGAATCTCCTAAGAGTTTGTGCTTTGAGCGGCTCCTGGGAGACCAGTATTAGATTCCGATGCACCAGTGCAGGTTTACTGTATCCCTTGGACCTTCACATTGACGATGAAACACAGAAATCGCATCGGAATGGAATATAAAAGGCATAATGCCGACTTAAGTACAAGAAGAGTGAGTCTCCTAAGAGTTTGTGGTTTGAGCGGCTCCTGGGAGACCAGTATTAGATTCCGATGCACCAGTGCAGGTTTACTGTATCCCTTGGACCTTCACATTGACAATGAAACACAGAAATCGCACCGGAATTGAATATAAAAGGCACAGTGCCGACTTAAGTACAAGAAAAGTGAATCATCTATGAGTTTGTGCTTTGAGTGGCTCCTGGGAGACCAGTATTAGATTCCGATGCTCCAGTGCAGGTTTACTGTATCCCTTGGACCGTCACATTGACAATGAAACACAGAAATCGCATCGGAATTGAATATAAAAGGCACAATGCCGACTTATGTACAAGAAGAGTGAATTTTCTAAGAGTTTGCGCTTTGAGCGGCACCTGGGAGACCAGTATTGGATTCCGATGCACCAGTGCAGGTTTACTGTATCCCTGGGACCTTCACATTGACGATGAAGCACAGAAACCGCATCGGAATTGAATATAAAAGGCACAATGCCGACTTAAGTACAAGAAGAGTGAATCTTCTACGAGTTTGTGCTTTGAGCGGCTCCTGGGAGACCAGTATTAGATTCCGATGCACCAGTGCAGGTTTACTGTATCCCTTGGACCGTCACATTGACAATGAAACACAGAAATCGCATCGGAATTGAATATAAAAGGCACAATGCCGACTTATGTACAAGAAGAGTGAATCTTCTAAGGGTTTGTGCTTTGAGCGGCACCTGGGAGACCAGTATTAGATTCCGATGCACCAGTGCAGGTTTACTGTATCCCTTAGACCTTCACATTGACGATCAAACACAGAAATCGCATCGGAATTGAATATCAAAGGCACAATGCCGACTTAAGTACAAGAAGAGTGAATTTTCTAAGAGTTTGCGCTTTGAGCGGCTCCCGGGAGACCAGTATTAGATTCCGATGCACCAGTGCAGGTTTACTGTATCCCTTGGACCTTCACATTGACAATGAAACACAGAAATCGCATCGGAATTGAATATAAAAGGCACAATACCGACTTAAGTACAAGAAGATTGAATCTTCTAAGTGTTTGTGCTTTGAGCGGCTCCTGGGAGACCAGTATTAGATTCCGATGCACCAGTGCAGGTTTACTGTATCCCTTGGACCTTCACATTGACGACGAAACACAGAAATCGCATCGGAATTGAATATAAAAGGCACAATGCCGACTTAAGTACAAGAAGAGTGAATCTTCTAAGAGTTTGTGCTTTGAGCGGCTCCTGGGAGACCAGTATTGGATTCCGATGCACCAGTGCAGGTTTACTGTATCCCTTGGACCTTCACATTGACAATGAAACACAGAAATCGCATCGGAATTGAATATAAAGGGCACAATACCGACTTAAGTACAAGAAGATTGAATCTTCTAAGAGTTTGCCCTTTGAGTGGCACCTGGGAGACCAGTATTGGATTCCGATGCACCAGTGCAGGTTTACTGTATCCCTGGGACCTTCACATTGACGATGAAACACAGAAACCGCATCGGAATTGAATATAAAAGGCACAATGCCGACTTAAGTACAAGAAGTGTGAATCTTCTACGAATTTGTGCTTTGAGCGGCTCCTGGGAGACCAGTATTAGATTCCGATGCACCAGTGCAGGTTTACTGTATCCCTTGGACCGTCACATTGACAATGAAACACAGAAATCGCATCGGAATTGAATATAAAAGGCACAATGCCGACTTATGTACAAGAAGAGTGAATCTTCTAAGGGTTTGTGCTTTGAGCGGCACCTGGGAGACCAGTATTAGATTCCGATGCACCAGTGCAGGTTTACTGTATCCCTTAGGCCTTCACATTGACGATCAAACACAGAAATCGCATCGGAATTGAATATCAAAGGCACAATGCCGACTTAAGTACAAGAAGAGTGAATTTTCTAAGAGTTTGCGCTTTGAGCGGATCCTGGGAGACCAGTATTGGATTCCGATGCACCAGTGCAGGTTTACTGTATCCCTTGGACCTTCACATTGGCGATGAAACAAAGAAATCGCATCGGAATTGAATATAAAAGGCACAATACAGACTTAAGTACAAGAAGAGTGAGTCTCTTAAGAGTTTGTGGTTTGAGCGGCTCCTGGGAGACCAGTATTGGATTCCGATGCACCAGTGCAGGTTTACTGTATCCCTTCGACCTTCACACTGACAATGAAACACAGAAATCGCATCGGAATTGAATATAAAAGGCACAGTGCCGACTTAAGTACAAGAAAAGTGAAACCTCTACGAGTTTGTGCTTTGAGCGGCTATTGGGAGACCAGTATTAGATTCCGATGCACCAGTGCAGGTTTACTGTATCCCTTGGACCTTCACATTGACGATGAAACACAGAAATCGCATCGGAATTGAATATAAAAGGCACAGTGCCGACTTAAGTACAAGAAGAGTGAATCTTCTCAGAGTTTGTGCTTTGAGCGGCTCTTGGGAGACCAGTATTAGATTCCGATGCACCAGTGCAGGTTTACTGTATGCCTTGGACCGTCACATTGACAATGAAACACAGAAATCGCATCGGAATTGAATATAAAAGGCACAATGCCGACTTATGTACAAGAAGAGTGAATCTTCTAAGAGTTTGTGCTTTGAGCGGCACCTGGGAGACCAGTATTGGATTCCGATGCACCAGTGCAGGTTTACTGTATCCCTTGGACCTTCACATTGACGATGAAACACAGAAATCGCATCGGAATTGAATATAAAAGGCACAATGCCGACTTAAGTACAAGAAGAGTGAATATTCTCAGAGTTTGTGCTTTGAGCGGCTCCTGGGAGACCAGTATTAGATTCCGATGCACCAGTGCAGGTTTACTGTATCCCTTGGACCTTCACATTGACGATGAAACACAGAAATCGCATCGGAATGGAATATAAAAGGCACAATGGAGACTTAAGTACAAGAAGAGTGAGTCTCCTAAGTGTTTGTGGTTTGAGCGGCTCCTGGGAGACCAGTATTTAATTCCGATGCACCAGTGCAGGTTTACTGTATCCCTTGGACCTTCACATTGACAATGAAACACAGAAATCGCATCGGAATTGAATATAAAAGGCACAGTGCCGACTTATGTACAAGAAAAGTGAATCTTCTAAGAGTTTGTGCTTTGAGCGGCTCCTGGGAGACCAGTATTGGATTCCGATGCACCAGTGCAGGTTTACTGTATCCCTTGGACCTTCACATTGACGATGAAACACAGAAATCGCATCGGTATTGAATATAAACGCACAATGCCAGCTTAAGTACAAGAAGAGTGAATCTTCTAAGAGTTTGTGCTTTGAGCGGCTCCTGGGAGACCAGTATTAGATTCCGATGCACCAGTGCAGGTTTACTGTATCCCTTGGACCTTCACATTGACGATGAAACACAGAAATCGCATCGGAATTGAATATAAAAGGAACAATGCCGACTTAAGTACAAGAAGAGTGAATCTTCTAAGAGTTTGTGCTTTGAGCGGCTCCTGGGAGACCAGTATGAGATTCCGATGCACCAGTGAAGGTTTACTGTATCCCTTGGACCTTCACATTGACGATGAAACACAGAAATCGCATCGGAATTGAATATTAAAGGCACAGTGCCGACTTAAGTACAAGAAGAGTGAATCTTCTAAGAGTTTGTGCTTTGAGCGGCTCCTGGGAGACCAGTATTGGATTCCGATGCACCAGTGCAGGTTTACTCTATCCCTTGCACCTTCACATTGACGATGAAACACAGAAATCGCAACGGAATTGAATATAAAAGGCACAGTGCCGACTTAAGTACAAGAAGAGTGAATCTCCTAAGAGTTTGTGCTTTGAGCGGCTCCTGGGAGACCAGTATTAGATTCCGATGCACCAGTGCAGGTTTACTGTATCCCTTGGACCTTCACATTGACGATGAAACACAGAAATCGCATCGGAAAGGAATATAAAAGGCACAATGCCGACTTAAGTACAAGAAGAGTGAGTCTCCTAAGAGTTTGTGGTTTGAGCGGCTCCTGGGAGACCAGTATTTGATTCCGATGCACCAGTGCAGGTTTACTGTATCCCTTGGACCTTCACATTGACAATGAAACACAGAAATCGCACCGGAATTGAATATAAAAGGCACAGTGCCGACTTAAGTACAAGAAAAGTGAATCATCTAAGAGTTTGTGCTTTGAGTGGCTCCTGGGAGACCAGCATTAGATTCCGATGCACCAGTGCAGGTTTACTGTATCCCTTGGACCGTCACATTGACAATGAAACACAGAAATCGCATCGGAATTGAATATAAAAGGCACAATGCCGACTTATGTACAAGAAGAGTGAATTTTCTAAGAGTTTGCGCTTTGAGCGGCACCTGGGAGACCAGTATTGGATTCCGATGCACCAGTGCAGGTTTACTGTATCCCTGGGACCTTCACATTGACGATGAAACACAGAAACCGCATCGGAATTGAATATAAATGGCACAATGCCGACTTAAGTACAAGAAGAGTGAATCTTCTACGAGTTTGTGCTTTGAGCGGCTCCTGGGAGACCAGTATTAGATTCCGATGCACCAGTGCAGGTTTACTGTATCCCTTGGACCGTCACATTGACAATGAAACACAGAAATCGCATCGGAATTGAATATAAAAGGCACAATGCCGACTTATGTACAAGAAGAGTGAATCTTCTAAGGGTTTGTGCTTTGAGCGGCACCTGGGAGACCAGTATTAGATTCCGATGCACCAGTGCAGGTTTACTGTATCCCTTAGACCTTCACATTGACGATCAAACACAGAAATCGCATCGGAATTGAATATCAAAGGCACAATGCCGACTTAAGTACAAGAAGAGTGAATTTTCTAAGAGTTTGCGCTTTGAGCGGCTCCCGGGAGACCAGTATTAGATTCCGATGCACCAGTGCAGGTTTACTGTATCCCTTGGACCTTCACATTGACAATGAAACACAGAAATCGCATCGGAATTGAATATAAAAGGCACAATACCGACTTAAGTACAAGAAGATTGAATCTTCTAAGTGTTTGTGCTTTGAGCGGCTCCTGGGAGACCAGTATTAGATTCCGATGCACCAGTGCAGGTTTACTGTATCCCTTGGACCTTCACATTGACGACGAAACACAGAAATCGCATCGGAATTGAATATAAAAGGCACAATGCCGACTTAAGTACAAGAAGAGTGAATCTTCTAAGAGTTTGTGGTTTGAGCGGCTCCTGGGAGACCAGTATTGGATTCCGATGCACCAGTGCAGGTTTACTGTATCCCTTGGACCTTCACATTGACAATGAAACACAGAAATCGCATCGGAATTGAATATAAAAGGCACAATACCGACTTAAGTACAAGAAGATTGAATCTTCTAAGAGTTTGCGCTTTGAGTGGCACCTGGGAGACCAGTATTGGATTCCGATGCACCAGTGCAGGTTTACTGTATCCCTGGGACCTTCACATTGACGGTGAAACACAGAAACCGCATCGGAATTGAATATAAAAGGCACAATGCCGACTTAAGTACAAGAAGTGTGAATCTTCTACGAATTTGTGCTTTGAGCGGCTCCTGGGAGACCAGTATTAGATTCCGATGCACCAGTGCAGGTTTACTGTATCCCTTGGACCGTCACATTGACAATGAAACACAGAAATCGCATCGGAATTGAATATAAAAGGCACAATGCCGACTTAAGTACAAGAAGTGTGAATCTTCTACGAATTTGTGCTTTGAGCGGCTCCTGGGAGACCAGTATTAGATTCCGATGCACCAGTGCAGGTTTACTGTATCCCTTGGACCGTCACATTGACAATGAAACACAGAAATCGCATCGGAATTGAATATAAAAGGCACAGTGCCGACTTAAGTACAAGAAGAGTGAATCTCCTAAGAGTTTGTGCTTTGAGCGGCTCCTGGGAGACCAGTATTAGATTCCGATGCACCAGTGCAGGTTTACTGTATCCCTTGGACCTTCACATTGACGATGAAACACAGAAATCGCATCGGAATGGAATATAAAAGGCATAATGCCGACTTAAGTACAAGAAGAGTGAGTCTCCTAAGAGTTTGTGGTTTGAGCGGCTCCTGGGAGACCAGTATTAGATTCCGATGCACCAGTGCAGGTTTACTGTATCCCTTGGACCTTCACATTGACAATGAAACACAGAAATCGCACCGGAATTGAATATAAAAGGCACAGTGCCGACTTAAGTACAAGAAAAGTGAATCATCTATGAGTTTGTGCTTTGAGTGGCTCCTGGGAGACCAGTATTAGATTCCGATGCTCCAGTGCAGGTTTACTGTATCCCTTGGACCGTCACATTGACAATGAAACACAGAAATCGCATCGGAATTGAATATAAAAGGCACAATGCCGACTTATGTACAATAAGAGTGAATTTTCTAAGAGTTTGCGCTTTGAGCGGCACCTGGGAGACCAGTATTGGATTCCGATGCACCAGTGCAGGTTTACTGTATCCCTGGGACCTTCACATTGACGATGAAGCACAGAAACCGCATCGGAATTGAATATAAAAGGCACAATGCCGACTTAAGTACAAGAAGAGTGAATCTTCTACGAGTTTGTGCTTTGAGCGGCTCCTGGGAGACCAGTATTAGATTCCGATGCACCAGTGCAGGTTTACTGTATCCCTTGGACCGTCACATTGACAATGAAACACAGAAATCGCATCGGAATTGAATATAAAAGGCACAATGCCGACTTATGTACAAGAAGAGTGAATCTTCTAAGGGTTTGTGCTTTGAGCGGCACCTGGGAGACCAGTATTAGATTCCGATGCACCAGTGCAGGTTTACTGTATCCCTTAGACCTTCACATTGACGATCAAACACAGAAATCGCATCGGAATTGAATATCAAAGGCACAATGCCGACTTAAGTACAAGAAGAGTGAATTTTCTAAGAGTTTGCGCTTTGAGCGGCTCCCGGGAGACCAGTATTAGATTCCGATGCACCAGTGCAGGTTTACTGTATCCCTTGGACCTTCACATTGACAATGAAACACAGAAATCGCATCGGAATTGAATATAAAAGGCACAATACCGACTTAAGTACAAGAAGATTGAATCTTCTAAGTGTTTGTGCTTTGAGCGGCTCCTGGGAGACCAGTATTAGATTCCGATGCACCAGTGCAGGTTTACTGTATCCCTTGGACCTTCACATTGACGACGAAACACAGAAATCGCATCGGAATTGAATATAAAAGGCACAATGCCGACTTAAGTACAAGAAGAGTGAATCTTCTAAGAGTTTGTGCTTTGAGCGGCTCCTGGGAGACCAGTATTGGATTCCGATGCACCAGTGCAGGTTTACTGTATCCCTTGGACCTTCACATTGACAATGAAACACAGAAATCGCATCGGAATTGAATATAAAGGGCACAATACCGACTTAAGTACAAGAAGATTGAATCTTCTAAGAGTTTGCCCTTTGAGTGGCACCTGGGAGACCAGTATTGGATTCCGATGCACCAGTGCAGGTTTACTGTATCCCTGGGACCTTCACATTGACGATGAAACACAGAAACCGCATCGGAATTGAATATAAAAGGCACAATGCCGACTTAAGTACAAGAAGTGTGAATCTTCTACGAATTTGTGCTTTGAGCGGCTCCTGGGAGACCAGTATTAGATTCCGATGCACCAGTGCAGGTTTACTGTATCCCTTGGACCGTCACATTGACAATGAAACACAGAAATCGCATCGGAATTGAATATAAAAGGCACAATGCCGACTTATGTACAAGAAGAGTGAATCTTCTAAGGGTTTGTGCTTTGAGCGGCACCTGGGAGACCAGTATTAGATTCCGATGCACCAGTGCAGGTTTACTGTATCCCTTAGGCCTTCACATTGACGATCAAACACAGAAATCGCATCGGAATTGAATATCAAAGGCACAATGCCGACTTAAGTACAAGAAGAGTGAATTTTCTAAGAGTTTGCGCTTTGAGCGGATCCTGGGAGACCAGTATTGGATTCCGATGCACCAGTGCAGGTTTACTGTATCCCTTGGACCTTCACATTGGCGATGAAACAAAGAAATCGCATCGGAATTGAATATAAAAGGCACAATACAGACTTAAGTACAAGAAGAGTGAGTCTCTTAAGAGTTTGTGGTTTGAGCGGCTCCTGGGAGACCAGTATTGGATTCCGATGCACCAGTGCAGGTTTACTGTATCCCTTCGACCTTCACACTGACAATGAAACACAGAAATCGCATCGGAATTGAATATAAAAGGCACAGTGCCGACTTAAGTACAAGAAAAGTGAAACCTCTACGAGTTTGTGCTTTGAGCGGCTATTGGGAGACCAGTATTAGATTCCGATGCACCAGTGCAGGTTTACTGTATCCCTTGGACCTTCACATTGACGATGAAACACAGAAATCGCATCGGAATTGAATATAAAAGGCACAGTGCCGACTTAAGTACAAGAAGAGTGAATCTTCTCAGAGTTTGTGCTTTGAGCGGCTCTTGGGAGACCAGTATTAGATTCCGATGCACCAGTGCAGGTTTACTGTATGCCTTGGACCGTCACATTGACAATGAAACACAGAAATCGCATCGGAATTGAATATAAAAGGCACAATGCCGACTTATGTACAAGAAGAGTGAATCTTCTAAGAGTTTGTGCTTTGAGCGGCACCTGGGAGACCAGTATTGGATTCCGATGCACCAGTGCAGGTTTACTGTATCCCTTGGACCTTCACATTGACGATGAAACACAGAAATCGCATCGGAATTGAATATAAAAGGCACAATGCCGACTTAAGTACAAGAAGAGTGAATATTCTCAGAGTTTGTGCTTTGAGCGGCTCCTGGGAGACCAGTATTAGATTCCGATGCACCAGTGCAGGTTTACTGTATCCCTTGGACCTTCACATTGACGATGAAACACAGAAATCGCATCGGAATGGAATATAAAAGGCACAATGGAGACTTAAGTACAAGAAGAGTGAGTCTCCTAAGTGTTTGTGGTTTGAGCGGCTCCTGGGAGACCAGTATTTAATTCCGATGCACCAGTGCAGGTTTACTGTATCCCTTGGACCTTCACATTGACAATGAAACACAGAAATCGCATCGGAATTGAATATATAAGGCACAGTGCCGACTTATGTACAAGAAAAGTGAATCTTCTAAGAGTTTGTGCTTTGAGCGGCTCCTGGGAGACCAGTATTGGATTCCGATGCACCAGTGCAGGTTTACTGTATCCCTTGGACCTTCACATTGACGATGAAACACAGAAATCGCATCGGTATTGAATATAAACGCACAATGCCAGCTTAAGTACAAGAAGAGTGAATCTTCTAAGAGTTTGTGCTTTGAGCGGCTCCTGGGAGACCAGTATTAGATTCCGATGCACCAGTGCAGGTTTACTGTATCCCTTGGACCTTCACATTGACGATGAAACACAGAAATCGCATCGGAATTGAATATAAAAGGAACAATGCCGACTTAAGTACAAGAAGAGTGAATCTTCTAAGAGTTTGTGCTTTGAGCGGCTCCTGGGAGACCAGTATGAGATTCCGATGCACCAGTGAAGGTTTACTGTATCCCTTGGACCTTCACATTGACGATGAAACACAGAAATCGCATCGGAATTGAATATAAAAGGCACAATGCCGACTTAAGTACAAGAAGAGTGAATCTTCTAAGAGTTTGTGCTTTGAGCGGCTCCTGGGAGACCAGTATTGGATTCCGATGCACCAGTGCAGGTTTACTCTATCCCTTGCACCTTCACATTGACGATGAAACACAGAAATCGCAACGGAATTGAATATAAAAGGCACAGTGCCGACTTAAGTACAAGAAGAGTGAATCTCCTAAGAGTTTGTGCTTTGAGCGGCTCCTGGGAGACCAGTATTAGATTCCGATGCACCAGTGCAGGTTTACTGTATCCCTTGGACCTTCACATTGACGATGAAACACAGAAATCGCATCGGAAAGGAATATAAAAGGCACAATGCCGACTTAAGTACAAGAAGAGTGAGTCTCCTAAGAGTTTGTGGTTTGAGCGGCTCCTGGGAGACCAGTATTTGATTCCGATGCACCAGTGCAGGTTTACTGTATCCCTTGGACCTTCACATTGACAATGAAACACAGAAATCGCACCGGAATTGAATATAAAAGGCACAGTGCCGACTTAAGTACAAGAAAAGTGAATCATCTAAGAGTTTGTGCTTTGAGTGGCTCCTGGGAGACCAGCATTAGATTCCGATGCACCAGTGCAGGTTTACTGTATCCCTTGGACCGTCACATTGACAATGAAACACAGAAATCGCATCGGAATTGAATATAAAAGGCACAATGCCGACTTATGTACAAGAAGAGTGAATTTTCTAAGAGTTTGCGCTTTGAGCGGCACCTGGGAGACCAGTATTGGATTCCGATGCACCAGTGCAGGTTTACTGTATCCCTGGGACCTTCACATTGACGATGAAACACAGAAACCGCATCGGAATTGAATATAAATGGCACAATGCCGACTTAAGTACAAGAAGAGTGAATCTTCTACGAGTTTGTGCTTTGAGCGGCTCCTGGGAGACCAGTATTAGATTCCGATGCACCAGTGCAGGTTTACTGTATCCCTTGGACCGTCACATTGACAATGAAACACAGAAATCGCATCGGAATTGAATATAAAAGGCACAATGCCGACTTATGTACAAGAAGAGTGAATCTTCTAAGGGTTTGTGCTTTGAGCGGCACCTGGGAGACCAGTATTAGATTCCGATGCACCAGTGCAGGTTTACTGTATCCCTTAGACCTTCACATTGACGATCAAACACAGAAATCGCATCGGAATTGAATATCAAAGGCACAATGCCGACTTAAGTACAAGAAGAGTGAATTTTCTAAGAGTTTGCGCTTTGAGCGGCTCCCGGGAGACCAGTATTAGATTCCGATGCACCAGTGCAGGTTTACTGTATCCCTTGGACCTTCACATTGACAATGAAACACAGAAATCGCAACGGAATTGAATATAAAAGGCACAATACCGACTTAAGCCCCCGACTTAAGCCGACTTAAGCCCCCCATGAACCATGGACCTTGCCGTTGGTGGGGAGGCTTGCGTGCCTCAGCGATACAGATGGCCGTACCGTAGGTGCAACCACAACGGAGGGGTATCTGTTGAGAGGCCAGACAAACATGTGGTTCCTGAAGAGGGGCAGCAGCCTTTTCAGTAGTTGCAAGGGCAACAGTCTGGATGACTGACTGATCTGGCCTTGTAACATTAACCAAAACGGCCTTGCTGTGCTGGTACTGCGAACGGTTGAAAGCAAGGGGAAACTACAGCCGTAATTTTTCCCGAGGACATGCAGCTCTACTGTATGATTAAATGATGATGGCGTCCTCTTGGGTAAAATATTCCGGAGGTAAAATAGTCCCCCATTCGGATCTCCGGGCGGGGACTACTCAGGAGGACGTCGTTATCAGGAGAAAGAAAACTGGCGTTCTACGGATCGGAGCGTGGAATGTCAGATCCCTTAATCGGGCAGGTAGGTTAGAAAATTTAAAAAGGGAAATGGATAGGTTAAAATTAGATATAGTGGGAATTAGTGAAGTTCGGTGGCAGGAGGAACAAGACTTTTGGTCAGGTGATTACAGGTTTATAAATACAAAATCAAATAGGGGTAATGCAGGAGTAGGTTTAATAATGAATAAAAAAATAGGAGTGCGGGTTAGCTACTACAAACAGCATAGTGAACGCATTATTGTGGCCAAGATAGACACAAAGCCCATGCCTACTACAGTAGTTCAAGTTTATATGCCAACTAGCTCTGCAGATGATGAAGAAATTGATGAAATGTATGACGAGATAAAAGAAATTATTCAGGTAGTGAAGGGAGACGAAAATTTAATAGTCATGGGTGACTGGAATTCGTCAGTAGGAAAAGGGAGAGAAGGAAACATAGTAGGTGAATATGGATTGGGGGGAAGGAATGAAAGAGGAAGCCGCCTTGTAGAATTTTGCACAGAGCACAACTTAATCATAGCTAACACTTGGTTCAAGAATCATAAAAGAAGGTTGTATACCTGGAAGAATCCTGGAGATACTAAAAGGTATCAGATAGATTATATAATGGTAAGACAGAGATTTAGGAACCAGGTTTTAAATTGTAAGACATTTCCTGGGGCAGATGTGGATTCTGACCACAATCTATTGGTTATGAACTGCAGATTGAAACTGAAGAAACTGCATAAAGGTGGTAATTTAAGGAGATGGGACCTGGATAAACTGAAAGAACCAGAGGTTGTAGAGAGTTTGAGGGAGAGCATAAGGGAACAATTGACAGGAATGGGGGAAAGAAATACAGTAGAAGAAGAATGGGTAGCTCTGAGGGATGAAGTAGTGAAGGCAGCAGACGATCAAGTAGGTAAAAAGACGAGGGCTAATAGAAATCCTTGGGTAACAGAAGAAATATTGAATTTAATTGATGAAAGGAGAAAATATAAAAATGCAGTAAATGAAGCAGGCAAAAAGGAATACAAGCGTCTCAAAAATGAGATCGACAGGAAGTGCAAAATGGCTAAGCAGGGATGGCTAGAGGACAAATGTAAGGATGTAGAGACTTGTCTCACTAGGGGTAAGATAGATACTGCCTACAGGAAAATTAAAGAGACCTTTGGAGAGAAGAGAACCACTTGTATGAATATCAAGAGCTCAGATGGCAACCCAGTTCTAAGCAAAGAAGGGAAGGCAGAAAGGTGGAAGGAGTATATAGAGGGTTTATACAAGGGCGATGTACTTGAGGACAATATTATGGAAATGGAAGAGGATGTAGATGAAGACGAAATGGGAGATAACATACTGCGTGAGGAGTTTGACAGAGCACTGAAAGACCTGAGTCGAAACAAGGCCCCGGGAGTAGACAACATTCCATTAGAACTACTGATGGCCTCGGGAGAGCCAGTCATGACAAAACTTTACCATCTGGTGAGCACGATGTATGAGACAGGCGAAATACCCTCAGACTTCAAGAAGAATATAATAATTCCAATCCCAAAAAAAGCAGGTGTTGACAGATGTGAAAATTACCGGACTATCAGTTTAATAAGTCACAGCTGCAAAATACTAACGCGAATTCTTTACAGACGAATGGAAAAACTGGTAGAAGCCGACCTCGGGGAAGATCAGTTTGGATTCCGTAGAAATGTTGGAACACGTGAGGCAATACTGACCTTACGACTTATCTTAGAAGCTAGATTAAGAAAAGGCAAACCTACGTTTCTAGCATTTGTTGACTTAGAGAAAGCTTTTGACAATGTTAACTGGAATACTCTCTTTCAAATTCTGAAGGTGGCAGGGGTAAAATACAGGGAGCGAAAGGCTATTTACAATTTGTACAGAAACCAGATGGCAGTTATAAGAGTCGAGGGGCATGAAAGGGAAGCAGTGGTTGGGAAAGGTGTGAGACAGGGTTGTAGCCTCTCCCCGATGTTATTCAATCTGTATATTGAGCAAGCAGTAAAGGAAACAAAAGAAAAATTCGGAGTAGGTATTAAAATCCATGGAGAAGAAGTAAAAACTTTGAGGTTCGCCGATGACATTGTAATTCTGTCAGAGACAGCAAAGGACTTGGAAGAGCAGTTGAACGGAATGGACAGTGTCTTGAAAGGAGGATATAAGATGAACATCAACAAAAGCAAGACGAGGATAATGGAATGTAGTCAAATTAAGTCGGGTGATGCTGAGGGAATTAGGTTAGGAAATGAGACACTTAAAGTAGTAAAGGAGTTTTGCTATTTAGGGAGTAAAATAACCGATGATGGTCGAAGTAGAGAGGATATAAAATGTAGACTGGCAATGGCAAGGAAAGCGTTTCTCAAGAAGAGAAATTTGTTAACATCAAGTATAGATTTAAGTGTCAGGAAGTCGTTTCTGAAAGTATTTGTATGGAGTGTAGCCATGTATGGAAGTGAAACATGGACGATAACTAGTTTGGACAAGAAGAGAATAGAAGCTTTCGAAATGTGGTGCTACAGAAGAATGCTGAAGATAAGGTGGGTAGATCACGTAACTAATGAGGAGGTATTGAATAGGATTGGGGAGAAGAGAAGTTTGTGGCACAACTTGACTAGAAGAAGGGATCGGTTGGTAGGACATGTTTTGAGGCATCAAGGGATCACAAATTTAGCATTGGAGGGCAGCGTGGAGGGTAAAAATCGTAGAGGGAGACCAAGAGATGAATACACTAAACAGATTCAGAAGGATGTAGGTTGCAGTAGGTACTGGGAGATGAAGAAGCTTGCACAGGATAGAGTAGCATGGAGAGCTGCATCAAACCAGTCTCAGGACTGAAGACCACAACAACAACAACCGACTTAAGTACAAGAAGATTGAATCTTCTAAGTGTTTGTGCTTTGAGCGGCTCCTGGGAGACCAGTATTAGATTCCGATGCACCAGTGCAGGTTAACTGTATCCCTTGGACCTTCACATTGACGACGAAACAAAGAAATCGCATCGGAATTGAATATAAAAGGCACAATGCCGACTTAAGTACAAGAAGAGTGAATCTTCTAAGAGTTTGTGCTTTGAGCGGCTCCTGGGAGACCAGTATTAGATTCCGATGCACCAGTGCAGGTTTACTCTATCCCTTGCACCTTCACATTGACGATGAAACACAGAAATCGCATCGGACTTGAATATAAAAGGCACAGTGCCGACTTAAGTACAAGAAGAGTGAATCTCCTAAGAGTTTGTGCTTTGAGCGGCTCCTGGGAGACCAGTATTAGATTCCGATGCACCAGTGCAGGTTTACTGTATCCCTTGGACCTTCAGATTGACGATGAAACACAGAAATCGCATCGGAATGGAATATAAAAGGCACAATGCCGACTTAAGTACAAGAAGAGTGAGTCTCCTAAGAGTTTGTGGTTTGAGCGGCTCCTGGGAGACCAGTATTTGATTCCGATGCACCAGTGCAGGTTTACTGTATCCCTTGGACCTTCACATTGACAATGAAACACAGAAATCGCATCGGAATTGAATATAAAAGGCACAGTGCCGACTTAAGTACAAGAAAAGTGAATCATCTAAGAGTTTGTGCTTTGAGTGGCTCCTGGGAGACCAGTATTAGATTCCGATGCACCAGTGCAGGTTTACTGTATCCCTTGGACCGTCACATTGACAATGAAACACAGAAATCGCATCGGAATTGAATATAAAAGGCACAATGCCGACTTATGTACAAGAAGAGTGAATTTTCTAAGAGTTTGTGTTTTACTCGGCTCCTGGGAGACCAGTATTAGATTCCGATGCAGCAGTGCCGGTTTACTCCATCCCTTGGACCTTCACATTGACGATGAAACACAGAAATCGCATCGGAATTGAATATAAAAGGCCAAGTGCCGACTTAAGTACAAGAAGAGTGAATCTTCTAAGAGTTTGTGCATTGAGCGGCTCCTGGGAGACCAGTATTAGATTCCGATGCACCAGTGCAAATTTACTGTATCCCTTGGACCTTCACATTGACGATGAAACACCGAAATCGCATCGGAATTGAATATCAAAGGCACAATGCCGACTTAAGTACAAGAAGAGTGAGTCTCCTAAGAGTTTGTGCTTTGAGTGGCTCCTGGGAGACCAGTATTAGATTCCGATGCACCAGTGCAGGTTTACTGTATCCCTTGGACCTTCACATTGACGATGAAACACAGAAATCGCATCGGAATTGAATATCAAAGGCACAATGCCGACTTAAGTACAAGAAGAGTGAATCTTCTAAGAGTTTGTGATTTGAGCGGCTCCTGGGAGACCAGTATTAGATGCCGATGCACCAGTGCAGGTTTACTGTATCCCTTGGACCTTCACATTGACGACGAAACACGGAAATCGCATCGGAATTGAATATAAAAGGCACAATGCCGACTTAAGTACAAGAAGAGTGAATCTTCTAAGAGTTTGTGCTTTGAGCGGCTCCTGGGAGACCAGTATTGGATTCCGATGCACCAGTGCAGGTTTACTCTATCCCTTGGACCTTCACATTGACGATGAAACACAGAAATCGCATCGGAATTGAATATAAAAGGCACAGTGCCGACGTAAGTACAAGAAGAGTGAATCTCCTAAGAGTTTGTGCTTTGAGTGGCTCCTGGGAGACCAGTATTAGATTCCGATGCACCAGTGCAGGTTTACTGTATCCCTTGGACCTTCACATTGACGATGAAACACATAAATCGCATCGGAATGGAATGTAAAATGCATAATGCCGACTTAAGTACAAGAAGAGTGAGTCTCCTAAGAGTTTGTGGTTTGAGCGGCTCCTGGGAGACCAGTATTTGATTCCGATGCACCAGTGCAGGTTTACTGTATCCCTTGGACCTTCACATTGACAATGAAACACAGAAATCGCATCGGAATTGAATATAAAAGGCACAGTGCCGACTTAAGTACAAGAAAAATGAATCATCTAAGAGTTTGTGCTTTGAGTGGCTCCTGGGAGACCAGTATTAGATTCCGATGCACCAGTGCAGGTTTACTGTATCCCTTGGACCTTCACATTGACGATGAAACACAGAAATCGCATCGGAATTGAATATAAACGGCACAGTGCCGACATAAGTACAAGAAGAGTGAGTCTCCTAAGAGTTTGTGGTTTGAGCGGATCCTGGGAGACCAGTATTAGATTCCGATGCACCAGTGCAAGTTTACTGTATCCCTTGGACCTTCACATTGACGATGAAACACAGAAATCGCATCGGAATTGAATATAAAAGGCACAATTCCGACTTAAGTACAAGAAGAGTGAGTCTCCTAAGAGTTTGTGGTTTGAGCGGCTCCTGGGAGACCAGTATTGGATTCCGATGCACCAGTGCAGGTTTACTGTATCCCTTGGACCTTCACATTGACGATGAAACACAGAAATCGCATCGGAATTGAATATAAAAGGCACAATACCGACTTAAGTGCAAGAAGAGTGAGTCTCCTAAGAGTTTGTGCTTTGAGCGGATCCTGGGAGACCAGTATTGGCTTCCGATGCACCAGTGCAGGTTTACTGTATCCCTTGGACCTTCACATTGACGATGAAACACAGAAATCGCATCGGAATTGAATATAAAAGGAACAATGCCGACTTAAGTACAAGAAGAGTGAATCTTCTAAGAGTTTGTGCTTTGAGCGGCTCCTGGGAGACCAGTATAAGATTCCGATGCACCAGTGAAGGTTTACTGTATCCCTTGGACCTTCACATTGACGATGAAACACAGAAATCGCATCGGAATTGAATATAAATGGCACAATGCCGACTTAAGTACAAGAAGAGTGAATCTTCTAAGAGTTTGTGCTATGAGCGGCTCCTGGGAGACCAGTATTGGATTGCGATGCACCAGTGCAAGTTTACTGTATCCCTTGGACCTTCACATTGACGATGAAACACAGAAACCGCATCGGAATTGAATATAAAAGGCACAATGCCGACTTAAGTACAAGAAGAGTGAATATTCTCAGAGTTTGTGCTTTGAGCGGCTCCTGGGAGACCAGTATTAGATTCCGATGCACCAGTGCAGTTTTACTCTATCCCTTGGACCTTCCCATTGACAATGAAACACAGAAATCGCATCGGAATTGAATATAAAAGGCACAATACCACTTAAGTACAAGAAGAGTGAGTCTCCTAAGAGTTTGTGGTTTGAGCGGCTCCTGGGAGACCAGTATTGGATTCCGATGCACCAGTGCAGGTTTACTGTGTCCCTTGGACCTTCACATTGACGATGAAACACAGAAATCGCATCGGAATTGAATATAAAAGGCACAGTGCCGACTTAAGTACAAGAAGAGTGAGTCTCCTAAGATTTTGTGGTTTGAGCGGATCCTGGGAGACCAGTATTGGATTCCGATGCACCAGTGCAGGTTTACTGTATCCCTTGAACCTTCACATTGACGATGAAACACAGAAATCGCATCCGAATTGAATATTAAAGGCACAGTGCCGACTTAAGTACAAGAAGAGTGAATCTTCTACGAGTTTGTGCTTTGGGCGGCTCCTGGGAGACCAGTTTTGGATTCCGATGCACCAGTGCAGGTTTACTGCATCCCTTGGACCTTCACATTGACGATGAAACACAGAAATCGCATCGGAATTGAATATAAAAGGCACAATGCCGACTTAAGTACAAGAAGAGTGAATCTCTTCAGAGTTTGTGGTTTGAGCGGCTCCTGGGAGACCAGTATCGGATTCCGATGCACCAGTGCAGGTTTACTGTATCCCTTCGACCTTCACACTGACAATGAAACACAGAAATCGCATCGGAATTGAATATAAAAGGCACAGTGCCGACTTAAGTACAAGAAAAGTGAAACTTCTACGAGTTTGTGCTTTGAGCGGCTATTGGGAGACCAGTATTAGATTCCGATGCACCAGTGCAGGTTTACTGTATCCCTTGGACCTTCACATTGACGATGAAACACAGAAATCGCATCGGAATTGAATATAAAAGGCACAGTGCCGACTTAAGTACAAGAAGAGTGAATCTTCTCAGAGTTTGTGCTTTGAGCGGCTCTTGGGAGACCAGTATTAGATTCCGATGCACCAGTGCAGGTTTACTGTATCCCTTGGACCGTCACATTGACAATGAAACACAGAAATCGCATCGGAATTGAATATAAAAGGCACAATGCCGACTTATGTACAAGAAGAGTGAATCTTCTAAGAGTTTGTGCTTTGAGCGGCACCTGGGAGACGAGTATTGGATTCCGATGCACCAGTGCAGGTTTACTGTATCCCTTGGACCTTCACATTGACGATGAAACACAGAAATCGCATCGGAATGGAATATAAAAGGCATAATGCCGACTTAAGTACAAGAAGAGTGAGTCTCCTAAGAGTTTGTGGTTTGAGCGGCTCCTGGGAGACCCGTATTTGATTCCGATGCACCAGTGCAGGTTTACTGTATCCCTTGGACCTTCACATTGACAATGAAACACAGAAATCGCACCGGAATTGAATATAAAAGGCACAGTGCCGACTTAAGTACAAGAAAAGTGAATCATCTATGAGTTTGTGCTTTGAGTGGCTCCTGGGAGACCAGTATTAGATTCCGATGCACCAGTGCAGGTTTACTGTATCCCTTGGACCGTCACATTGACAATGAAAAACAGAAATCGCATCGGAATTGAATATAAAAGGCACAATGCCGACTTATGTACAAGAAGAGTGAATTTTCTAAGAGTTTGCGCTTTGAGCGGCACCTGGGAGACCAGTATTGGATTCCGATGCACCAGTGCAGGTTTACTGTATCCCTGGGACCTTCACATTGACGATGAAACACAGAAACCGCATCGGAATTGAATATCAAAGGCACAATGCCGACTTAAGTACAAGAAGAGTGAATCTTCTACGAGTTTGTGCTTTGAGCGGCTCCTGGGAGACCAGTATTAGATTCCGATGCACCAGTGCAGGTTTACTGTATCCCTTGGACCGTCACATTGACAATGAAACACAGAAATCGCATCGGAATTGAATATAAAAGGCACAATGCCGACTTATGTACAAGAAGAGTGAATCTTCTAAGGGTTTGTGCTTTGAGCGGCACCTGGGAGACCAGTATTAGATTCCGATGCACCAGTGCAGGTTTACTGTATCCCTTAGACCTTCACATTGACGATCAAACACAGAAATCGCATCGGAATTGAATATCAAAGGCACAATGCCGACTTAAGTACAAGAAGAGTGAATTTTCTAAGAGTTTGCGCTTTGAGCGGCTCGCGGGAGACCAGTATTAGATTCCGATGCACCAGTGCAGGTTTACTGTATCCCTTGGACCTTCACATTGACAATGAAACACAGAAATCGCATCGGAATTGAATATAAAAGGCACAATACCGACTTAAGTACAAGAAGATTGAATCTTCTAAGTGTTTCTGCTTTGAGCGGCTCCTGGGAGACCAGTATTAGATTCCGATGCACCAGTGCAGGTTTACTGTATCCCTTGGACCTTCACATTGACGATGAAACACAGAAACCGCATCGGAATTGAATATAAAAGGCACAATGCCGACTTAAGTACAAGAAGAGTGAATCTTCTACGAATTTGTGCTTTGAGCGGCTCCTGGGAGACCAGTATTAGATTCCGATGCACCAGTGCAGGTTTACTGTATCCCTTGGACCGTCACATTGACAATGAAACACAGAAATCGCATCGGAATTGAATATAAAAGGCACAATGCCGACTTATGTACAAAAAGAGTGAATCTTCTAAGGGTTTGTGCTTTGAGCGGCACCTGGGAGACCAGTATTAGATTCCGATGCACCAGTGCAGGTTTACTGTATCCCTTAGACCTTCACATTGACGATCAAACACAGAAATCGCATCGGAATTGAATATCAAAGGCACAATGCCGACTTAAGTACAAGAAGAGTGAATTTTCTAAGAGTTTGCGCTTTGAGCGGATCCTGGGAGACCAGTATTGGATTCCGATGCACCAGTGCAGGTTTACTGTATCCCTTCGACCTTCACATTGGCGATGAAACAAAGAAATCGCATCGGAATTGAATATAAAAGGCACAATACAGACTTAAGTACAAGAAGAGTGAGTCTCTTAAGAGTTTGTGGTTTGAGCGGCTCCTGGGAGACCAGTATTGGATTCCGATGCACCAGTGCAGGTTTACTGTATCCCTTCGACCTTCACACTGACAATGAAACACAGAAATCGCATCGGAATTGAATGTAAAAGGCACAGTGCCGACTTAAGTACAAGAAAAGTGAAACTTCTACGAGTTTGTGCTTTGAGCGGCTATTGGGAGACCAGTATTAGATTCCGATGCACCAGTGCAGGTTTACTGTATCCCTTGGACCTTCACATTGACGATGAAACACAGAAATCGCATCGGAATTGAATATAAAAGGCACAGTGCCGACTTAAGTACAAGAAGAGTGAATCTTCTCAGAGTTTGTGCTTTGAGCGGCTCTTGGGAGACCAGTATTAGATTCCGATGCACCAGTGCAGGTTTACTGTATGCCTTGGACCGTCACATTGACAATGAAACACAGAAATCGCATCGGAATTGAATATAAATGGCACAATGCCGACTTAAGTACAAGAAGAGTGAATCTTCTAAGAGTTTGTGCTATGAGCGGCTCCTGGGAGACCAGTATTGGATTGCGATGCACCAGTGCAAGTTTACTGTATCCCTTGGACCTTCACATTGACGATGAAACACAGAAACCGCATCGGAATTGAATATAAAAGGCACAATGCCGACTTAAGTACAAGAAGAGTGAATATTCTCAGAGTTTGTGCTTTGAGCGGCTCCTGGGAGACCAGTATTAGATTCCGATGCACCAGTGCAGTTTTACTCTATCCCTTGGACCTTCCCATTGACAATGAAACACAGAAATCGCATCGGAATTGAATATAAAAGGCACAATACCACTTAAGTACAAGAAGAGTGAGTCTCCTAAGAGTTTGTGGTTTGAGCGGCTCCTGGGAGACCAGTATTGGATTCCGATGCACCAGTGCAGGTTTACTGTGTCCCTTGGACCTTCACATTGACGATGAAACACAGAAATCGCATCGGAATTGAATATAAAAGGCACAGTGCCGACTTAAGTACAAGAAGAGTGAGTCTCCTAAGATTTTGTGGTTTGAGCGGATCCTGGGAGACCAGTATTGGATTCCGATGCACCAGTGCAGGTTTACTGTATCCCTTGAACCTTCACATTGACGATGAAACACAGAAATCGCATCCGAATTGAATATTAAAGGCACAGTGCCGACTTAAGTACAAGAAGAGTGAATCTTCTACGAGTTTGTGCTTTGGGCGGCTCCTGGGAGACCAGTTTTGGATTCCGATGCACCAGTGCAGGTTTACTGCATCCCTTGGACCTTCACATTGACGATGAAACACAGAAATCGCATCGGAATTGAATATAAAAGGCACAATGCCGACTTAAGTACAAGAAGAGTGAATCTCTTCAGAGTTTGTGGTTTGAGCGGCTCCTGGGAGACCAGTATCGGATTCCGATGCACCAGTGCAGGTTTACTGTATCCCTTCGACCTTCACGCTGACAATGAAACACAGAAATCGCATCGGAATTGAATATAAAAGGCACAGTGCCGACTTAAGTACAAGAAAAGTGAAACTTCTACGAGTTTGTGCTTTGAGCGGCTATTGGGAGACCAGTATTAGATTCCGATGCACCAGTGCAGGTTTACTGTATCCCTTGGACCTTCACATTGACGATGAAACACAGAAATCGCATCGGAATTGAATATAAAAGGCACAGTGCCGACTTAAGTACAAGAAGAGTAAATCTTCTCAGAGTTTGTGCTTTGAGCGGCTCTTGGGAGACCAGTATTAGATTCCGATGCACCAGTGCAGGTTTACTGTATCCCTTGGACCGTCACATTGACAATGAAACACAGAAATCGCATCGGAATTGAATATAAAAGGCACAATGCCGACTTATGTACAAGAAGAGTGAATCTTCTAAGAGTTTGTGCTTTGAGCGGCACCTGGGAGACGAGTATTGGATTCCGATGCACCAGTGCAGGTTTACTGTATCCCTTGGACCTTCACATTGACGATGAAACACAGAAATCGCATCGGAATGGAATATAAAAGGCATAATGCCGACTTAAGTACAAGAAGAGTGAGTCTCCTAAGAGTTTGTGGTTTGAGCGGCTCCTGGGAGACCCGTATTTGATTCCGATGCACCAGTGCAGGTTTACTGTATCCCTTGGACCTTCACATTGACAATGAAACACAGAAATCGCACCGGAATTGAATATAAAAGGCACAGTGCCGACTTAAGTACAAGAAAAGTGAATCATCTATGAGTTTGTGCTTTGAGTGGCTCCTGGGAGACCAGTATTAGATTCCGATGCACCAGTGCAGGTTTACTGTATCCCTTGGACCGTCACATTGACAATGAAAAACAGAAATCGCATCGGAATTGAATATAAAAGGCACAATGCCGACTTATGTACAAGAAGAGTGAATTTTCTAAGAGTTTGCGCTTTGAGCGGCACCTGGGAGACCAGTATTGGATTCCGATGCACCAGTGCAGGTTTACTGTATCCCTGGGACCTTCACATTGACGATGAAACACAGAAACCGCATCGGAATTGAATATCAAAGGCACAATGCCGACTTAAGTACAAGAAGAGTGAATCTTCTACGAGTTTGTGCTTTGAGCGGCTCCTGGGAGACCAGTATTAGATTCCGATGCACCAGTGCAGGTTTACTGTATCCCTTGGACCGTCACATTGACAATGAAACACAGAAATCGCATCGGAATTGAATATAAAAGGCACAATGCCGACTTATGTACAAGAAGAGTGAATCTTCTAAGGGTTTGTGCTTTGAGCGGCACCTGGGAGACCAGTATTAGATTCCGATGCACCAGTGCAGGTTTACTGTATCCCTTAGACCTTCACATTGACGATCAAACACAGAAATCGCATCGGAATTGAATATCAAAGGCACAATGCCGACTTAAGTACAAGAAGAGTGAATTTTCTAAGAGTTTGCGCTTTGAGCGGCTCCCGGGAGACCAGTATTAGATTCCGATGCACCAGTGCAGGTTTACTGTATCCCTTGGACCTTCACATTGACAATGAAACACAGAAATCGCATCGGAATTGAATATAAAAGGCACAATACCGACTTAAGTACAAGAAGATTGAATCTTCTAAGTGTTTCTGCTTTGAGCGGCTCCTGGGAGACCAGTATTAGATTCCGATGCACCAGTGCAGGTTTACTGTATCCCTTGGACCTTCACATTGACGACGAAACACAGAAATCGCATCGGAATTGAATATAAAAGGCACAATGCCGACTTAAGTACAAGAAGAGTGAATCTTCTAAGAGTTTGTGCTTTGAGCGGCTCCTGGGAGACCAGTATTGGATTCCGATGCACCAGTGCAGGTTTACTGTATCCCTTGGACCTTCACATTGACAATGAAACACAGAAATCGCATCGGAATTGAATATAAAAGGCACAATACCGACTTAAGTACAAGAAGATTGAATCTTCTAAGAGTTTGCGCTTTGAGTGGCACCTGGGAGACCAGTATTGGATTCCGATGCACCAGTGCAGGTTTACTGTATCCCTGGGACCTTCACATTGACGATGAAACACAGAAACCGCATCGGAATTGAATATAAAAGGCACAATGCCGACTTAAGTACAAGAAGAGTGAATCTTCTACGAATTTGTGCTTTGAGCGGCTCCTGGGAAACCAGTATTAGATTCCGATGCACCAGTGCAGGTTTACTGTATCCCTTGGACCGTCACATTGACAATGAAACACAGAAATCGCATCGGAATTGAATATAAAAGGCACAATGCCGACTTATGTACAAAAAGAGTGAATCTTCTAAGGGTTTGTGCTTTGAGCGGCACCTGGGAGACCAGTATTAGATTCCGATGCACCAGTGCAGGTTTACTGTATCCCTTAGACCTTCACATTGACGATCAAACACAGAAATCGCATCGGAATTGAATATCAAAGGCACAATGCCGACTTAAGTACAAGAAGAGTGAATTTTCTAAGAGTTTGCGCTTTGAGCGGATCCTGGGAGACCAGTATTGGATTCCGATGCACCAGTGCAGGTTTACTGTATCCCTTCGACCTTCACATTGGCGATGAAACAAAGAAATCGCATCGGAATTGAATATAAAAGGCACAATACAGACTTAAGTACAAGAAGAGTGAGTCTCTTAAGAGTTTGTGGTTTGAGCGGCTCCTGGGAGACCAGTATTGGATTCCGATGCACCAGTGCAGGTTTACTGTATCCCTTCGACCTTCACACTGACAATGAAACACAGAAATCGCATCGGAATTGAATGTAAAAGGCACAGTGCCGACTTAAGTACAAGAAAAGTGAAACTTCTACGAGTTTGTGCTTTGAGCGGCTATTGGGAGACCAGTATTAGATTCCGATGCACCAGTGCAGGTTTACTGTATCCCTTGGACCTTCACATTGACGATGAAACACAGAAATCGCATCGGAATTGAATATAAAAGGCACAGTGCCGACTTAAGTACAAGAAGAGTGAATCTTCTCAGAGTTTGTGCTTTGAGCGGCTCTTGGGAGACCAGTATTAGATTCCGATGCACCAGTGCAGGTTTACTGTATGCCTTGGACCGTCACATTGACAATGAAACACAGAAATCGCATCGGAATTGAATATAAAAGGCACAATGCCGACTTATGTACAAGAAGAGTGAATCTTCTAAGAGTTTGTGCTTTGAGCGGCACCTGGGAGACCAGTATTGGATTCCGATGCACCAGTGCAGGTTTACTGTATCCCTTGGACCTTCACATTGACGATGAAACACAGAAATCGCATCGGAATTGAATATAAAAGGAACAATGCTGACTTAAGTACAAGAAGAGTGAATCTTCTAAGAGTTTGTGCTTTGAGCGGCTCCTGGGAGACCAGTATGAGATTCCGATGCACCAGCGAAGGTTTACTGTATCCCATGGACCTTCACATTGACGATGAAACACAGAAATCGCATCGGAATTGAATATAAAAGGCACAATGCCGACTTAAGTACAAGAAGAGTGAATCTTCTAAGAGTTTGTGCTTTGAGCGGCTCCTGGGAGACCAGTATTGGATTCCGATGCACCAGTGCAGGTTTACTGTATCCCTAGGACCTTCACATTGACGCTGAAACACAGAAATCGGATCGGTATTGAATATAAAGGCACAATGCCAGCTTAAGTACAAGAAGAGTGAATCTTCTAAGAGTTTGTGCTTTGAGCGGCTCCTGGGAGACCAGTATTAGATTCCGATGCACCAGTGCAGGTTTACTGTATCCCTTGGACCTTCACATTGACGATGAAACACAGAAATCACATCGGAATTGAATACAAAAGGCACAATGCCGACTTAAGTACAAGAAGAGTGAATCTTCTAAGAGTTTGTGCTTTGAGCGGCTCCTGGGAGACCAGTATTGGATTCCGATGCACCAGTGCAGGTTTACTGTATCCCTTGGACCTTCACATTGACGATGAAACACAGAAATCGCATCGGTATTGAATATAAACGCACAATGCCAGCTTAAGTACAAGAAGAGCGAATCTTCTAAGAGGTTGTGCTTTGAGCGGCTCCTGGGAGACCAGTATTAGATTCCGACGCACCAGTGCAGGTTTACTGTATCCCTTGGACCTTCACATTGACGATGAAACACAGAAATCGCATCGGAATTGAATATAAAAGGAACAATGCCGACTTAAGTAGAAGAAGAGTGAATCTTCTAAGAGTTTGTGCTTTGAGCGGCTCCTGGGAGACCAGTATGAGATTCCGATGCACCAGTGAAGGTTTACTGTATCCCTTGGACCTTCACATTGACGATGAAACCCAGAAATCGCATCGGAATTGAATATAAAAGGCACAATGCCGACTTAAGTACAAGAAGAGTGAATCTTCTAAGAGTTTGTGCTTTGAGCGGCTCCTGGGAGACCAGTATTGGATTCCGATGCACCAGTGCAGGTTTACTCTATCCCTTGCACCTTCACATTGACGATGAAACACAGAAATCGCATCGGAATTGAATATAAAAGGCACAGTGCCGACTTAAGTACAAGAAGAGTGAATCTCCTAAGAGTTTGTGCTTTGAGCGGCTTCTGGGAGACCAGTATTAGATTCCGATGCACCAGTGCAGGTTTACTGTATCCCTTGGACCTTCACATTGACGATGAAACACAGAAATCGCATCGGAAAAGAATATAAAAGGCACAATGCCGACTTAAGTACAAGAAGAGTGAGTCTCCTAAGAGTTTGTGGTTTGAGCGGCTCCTGGGAGACCAGTATTTGATTCCGATGCACCAGTGCAGGTTTACTGTATCCCTTGGACCTTCACATTGACAATGAAACACAGAAATCGCACCGGAATTGAATATAAAAGGCACAGTGCCGACTTAAGTACAAGAAAAGTGAATCATCTAAGAGTTTGCGCTTTGAGCGGCACCTGGGAGACCAGTATTGGATTCCGATGCACCAGTGCAGGTTTACTGTATCCCTGGGACCTTCACATTGACAATGAAACACAGAAACCGCATCGGAATTGAATATAAAAGGCACAATGCCGACTTAAGTACAAGAAGAGTGAATCTTCTACGAGTTTGTGCTTTGAGCAGCTCCTGGGAGACCAGTATTAGATTCCGATGCACCAGTGCAGGTTTACTGTATCCCTTGGACCGTCACATTGACAATGAAACACAGAAATCGCATCGGAATTGAATATAAAAGGCACAATGCCGACTTATGTACAAGAAGAGTGAATCTTCTAAGGGTTTGTGCTTTGAGCGGCACCTGGGAGACCAGTATTATATTCCGATGCACCAGTGCAGGTTTACTGTATCCCTTAGACCTTCACATTGACGATCAAACACAGAAATCGCATCGGAATTGAATATCAAAGGCACAATGCCGACTTAAGTACAAGAAGAGTGAATTTTCTAAGAGTTTGCGCTTTGAGCGGCTCCCGGGAGACCAGTATTAGATTCCGATGCACCAGTGCAGGTTTACTGTATCCCTTGGACCTTCACAATGACAATGAAACACAGAAATCGCATCGGAATTGAATATAAAAGGCACAATACCGACTTAAGTACAAGAAGATTGAATCTTCTAAGTGTTTGTGCTTTGAGCGGCTCCTGGGAGACCAGTATTAGATTCCGATGCACCAGTGCAGGTTAACTGTATCCCTTGGACCTTCACATTGACGACGAAACAAAGAAATCGCATCGGAATTGAATATAAAAGGCACAATGCCGACTTAAGTACAAGAAGAGTGAATCTTCTAAGAGTTTGTGCTTTGAGCGGCTCCTGGGAGACCAGTATTAGATTCCGATGCACCAGTGCAGGTTTACTCTATCCCTTGCACCTTCACATTGACGATGAAACACAGAAATCGCATCGGACTTGAATATAAAAGGCACAATGCCGACTTAAGTACAAGAAGAGTGAATCTCCTAAGAGTTTGTGCTTTGAGCGGCTCCTGGGAGACCAGTATTAGATTCCGATGCACCAGTGCAGGTTTACTGTATCCCTTGGACCTTCACATTGACGATGAAACACAGAAATCGCATCGGAATGGAATATAAAAGGCACAATGCCGACTTAAGTACAAGAAGAGTGAGTCTCCTAAGAGTTTGTGGTTTGAGCGGCTCCTGGGAGACCAGTATTTGATTCCGATGCACCAGTGCAGGTTTACTGTATCCCTTGGACCTTCACATTGACAATGAAACACAGAAATCGCATCGGAATTGAATATAAAAGGCACAGTGCCGACTTAAGTACAAGAAAAGTGAATCATCTAAGAGTTTGTGCTTTGAGTGGCTCCTGGGAGACCAGTATTAGATTCCGATGCACCAGTGCAGGTTTACTGTATCCCTTGGACCGTCACATTGACAATGAAACACAGAAATCGCATCGGAATTGAATATAAAAGGCACAATGCCGACTTATGTACAAGAAGAGTGAATTTTCTAAGAGTTTGCGTTTTGAGCGGCACCTGGGAGACCAGTATTGGATTCCGATGCACCAGTGCAGGTTTACTGTATCCCTGGGACCTTCACATTCACGATGAAACACAGAAACCGCATCGGAATTGAATATAAAAGGCACAATGCCGACTTAAGTACAAGAAGAGTGAATCTTCTACGAGTTTGTGCTTTGAGCGGCTCCTGGGAGACCAGTATTAGATTGCGATGCACCAGTGCAGGTTTACTGTATCCCTTGGACCTTCACATTGACGATGAAACACAGAAATCGCATCGGAATTGAATATCAAAGGCACAATGCCGACTTAAGTACAAGAAGAGTGAATTTTCTAAGAGTTTGCGCTTTGAGCGGCTCCCGGGAGACCAGTATTAGATTCCGATGCACCAGTGCAGGTTTACTGTATCCCTTGGACCTTCACATTGACAATGAAACACAGAAATCGCATCGGAATTGAATATAAAAGGAACAATGCCGACTTAAGTACAAGAAGAGTGAATCTTCTAAGAGTTTGTGCTTTGAGCGGCTCCTGGGAGACCAGTATGAGATTCCGATGCACCAGTGAAGGTTTACTGTATCCCTTGGACCTTCACATTGACGATGAAACACAGAAATCGCATCGGAATTGAATATAAAATGCACAATACCACTTAAGTACAAGAAGAGTGAGTCTCCTAAGAGTTTGTGGTTTGAGCGGCTCCTGGGAGACCAGTATTGGATTCCGATGCACCAGTGCAGGTTTACTGTATCCCTTGGACCTTCACATTGACGATGAAACACAGAAATCGGATCGGAATTGAATATAAAAGGCACAGTGCCGACTTAAGTACAAGAAGAGTGAATATTCTCAGAGTTTGTGCTTTGAGCGGCTCCTGGGAGGCCAGTATTGGATTCCGATGCACCAGTGCAGGTTTACTGTATCCCTTGGACCTTCCCATTGACAATGAAACACAGAAATCGCATCGGAATTGAATATAAAAGGCACAATACCACTTAAGTACAAGAAGAGTGAGTCTCCTAAGAGTTTGTGGTTTGAGCGGCTCCCGGGAGACCAGTATTGGATTCCGATGCACCAGTGCAGGTTTACTGTATCCCTTGGACCTTCACATTGACGATGAAACACAGAACTCGCATCGGAATTGAATATAAAAGGCACAGTGCCGACTTAAGTACAAGAAGAGTGAGTCTCCTAAGAGTTTGTGGTTTGAGCGGCTTCTGGGAGACCAGTATTGGATTCCGATGCACCAGTGCAGGTTTACTGTATCCCTTGGACCTTCACATTGACGATGAAACACAGAAATCGCATCGGAATTGAATATAAAAGGCACAGTGCCGACTTAAGTACAAGAGGAGTGAATATTCTCAGAGTTTGTGCTTTGAGCGGCTCCTGGGAGACCAGTATTGGATTCCGATGCACCAGTGCAGTCTTACTCTATCCCTTGGACCTTCCCATTGACAATGAAACACAGAAATCGCATCGGAATTGAATATAAAAGGCACAATGCCGACTTAAGTACAAGAAGAGTGAGTCTCCTAAGAGTTTGTGGTTTGAGCGGCTCCTGGGAGACCAGTATTAGATTCCGATGCACCAGTGCAAGTTTACTGTATCCCTTGGACCTTCACATTGACGATGAAACACAGAAATCGCATCGGAATTGAATATAAAAGGCGCAATGCCGACTTAAGTACAAGAAGAGTGAATTTTCTAAGAGTTTGCGCTTTGAGCGGCTCCCGGGAGACCAGTATTGGATTCCGATGCACCAGTGCAGGTTTACTGTATCCCTTGGACCTTCACATTGACGATGAAACACAGAAATCGCATCGGAATTGAATATAAAAGGAACAATGCTGACTTAAGTACAAGAAGAGTGAATCTTCTAAGAGTTTGTGCTTTGAGCGGCTCCTGGGAGACCAGTATTAGATTCCGATGCACCAGCGAAGGTTTACTGTATCCCATGGACCTTCACATTGACGATGAAACACAGAAATCGCATCGGAATTGAATATAAAAGGCACAATGCCGACTTAAGTACAAGAAAAGTGAATCTTCTAAGAGTTTGTGCTTTGAGCGGCTCCTGGGAGACCAGTATTGGATTCCGATGCACCAGTGCAGGTTTACTGTATCCCTAGGACCTTCACATTGACGATGAAACACAGAAATCGCATCGGTATTGAATATAAAGGCACAATGCCAGCTTAAGTACAAGAAGAGTGAATCTTCTAAGAGTTTGTGCTTTGAGCGGCTCCTGGGAGACCAGTATTAGATTCCGATGCACCAGTGCAGGTTTACTGTATCCCTTGGACCTTCACATTGACGATGAAACGCAGAAATCACATCGGAATTGAATACAAAAGGCACAATGCCGACTTAAGTACAAGAAGAGTGAATCTTCTAAGAGTTTGTGCTTTGAGCGGCTCCTGGGAGACCAGTATTTGATTCCGATGCACCAGTGCAGGTTTACTGTATCCCTTGGACCTTCACATTGACGATGAAACACAGAAATCGCATCGGTATTGAATATAAACGCACAATGCCAGCTTAAGTACAAGAAGAGTGAATCTTCTAAGAGTTTGTGCTTTGAGCGGCTCCTGGGAGACCAGTATTAGATTCCGATGCACCAGTGCAGGTTTACTGTATCCCTTGGACCTTCACATTGACGATGAAACACAGAAATCGCATCGGAATTGAATATAAAAGGAACAATGCCGACTTAAGTACAAGAAGAGTGAATCTTCTAAGAGTTTGTGCTTTGAGCGGCTCCTGGGAGACCAGTATGAGATTCCGATGCACCAGTGAAGGTTTACTGTATCCCTTGGACCTTCACATTGACGATGAAACACAGAAATCGCATCGGAATTGAATATAAAAGGCACAATGCCGACTTAAGTACAAGAAGAGTGAATCTTCTAAGAGTTTGTGCTTTGAGCGGCTCCTGGGAGACCAGTATTGGATTCCGATGCACCAGTGCAGGTTTACTCTATCCCTTGCACCTTCACATTGACGATGAAACACAGAAATCGCATCGGAATTGAATATAAAAGGCACAGTGCCGACTTAAGTACAAGAAGAGTGAATCTCCTAAGAGTTTGTGCTTTGAGCGGCTCCTGGGAGACCAGTATTAGATTCCGATGCACCAGTGCAGGTTTACTGTATCCCTTGGACCGTCACATTGACAATGAAACACAGAAATCGCATCGGAATTGAATATAAAAGGCACAATGCCGACTTATGTACAAGAAGAGTGAATCTTCTAAGGGTTTGTGCTTTGAGCGGCACCTGGGAGACCAGTATTAGATTCCGATGCGCCAGTGCAGGTTTACTGTATCCCTTAGACCTTCACATTGACGATCAAACACAGAAATCGCATCGGACTTGAATATCAAAGGCACAATGCCGACTTAAGTACAAGAAGAGTGAATTTTCTAAGAGTTTGCGCTTTGAGCGGCTCCCGGGAGACCAGTATTAGATTCCGATGCACCAGTGCAGGTTTACTGTATCCCTTGGACCTTCACATTGACAATGAAACACAGAAATCGCATCGGAATTGAATATAAAAGGCACAATACCGACTTAAGTACAAGAAGATTGAATCTTCTAAGGGTTTGTGCTTTGAGCGGCACCTGGGAGACCAGTATTAGATTCCGATGCACCAGTGCAGGTTTACTGTATCCCTTAGACCTTCACATTGACGATCAAACACAGAAATCGCATCGGAATTGAATATCAAAGGTACAATGCCGACTTAAGTACAAGAAGAGTGAATTTTCTAAGAGTTTGCGCTTTGAGCGGCTCCCGGGAGACCAGTATTAGATTCCGATGCACCAGTGCAGGTTTACTGTATCCCTTGGACCTTCACATTGACAATGAAACACAGAAATCGCATCGGAATTGAATATAAAAGGCACAATACCGACTTAAGTACAAGAAGATTGAATCTTCTAAGTGTTTCTGCTTTGAGCGGCTCCTGGGAGACCAGTATTAGATTCCGATGCACCAGTGCAGGTTTACTGTATCCCTTGGACCTTCACATTGACGACGAAACACAGAAATCGCATCGGAATTGAATATAAAAGGCACAATGCCGACTTAAGTACAAGAAGAGTGAATCTTCTAAGAGTTTGTGCTTTGAGCGGCTCCTGGGAGACCAGTATTGGATTCCGATGCACCAGTGCAGGTTTACTGTATCCCTTGGACCTTCACATTGACAATGAAACACAGAAATCGCATCGGAATTGAATATAAAAGGCACAATACCGACTTAAGTACAAGAAGATTGAATCTTCTAAGAGTTTGCGCTTTGAGTGGCACCTGGGAGACCAGTATTGGATTCCGATGCACCAGTGCAGGTTTACTGTATCCCTGGGACCTTCACATTGACGATGAAACACAGAAACCGCATCGGAATTGAATATAAAAGGCACAATGCCGACTTAAGTACAAGAAGAGTGAATCTTCTACGAATTTGTGCTTTGAGCGGCTCCTGGGAGACCAGTATTAGATTCCGATGCACCAGTGCAGGTTTACTGTATCCCTTGGACCGTCACATTGACAATGAAACACAGAAATCGCATCGGAATTGAATATAAAAGGCACAATGCCGACTTATGTACAAGAAGAGTGAATCTTCTAAGGGTTTGTGCTTTGAGCGGCACCTGGGAGACCAGTATGAGATTCCGATGCACCAGTGCAGGTTTACTGTATCCCTTAGACCTTCACATTGACGATCAAACACAGAAATCGCATAGGAAATGAATATCAAAGGCACAATGCCGACTTAAGTACAAGAAGAGTGAATTTTCTAAGAGTTTGCGCTTTGAGCGGATCCTGGGAGACCAGTATTGGATTCCGATGCACCAGTGCAGGTTTACTGTATCCCTTCGACCTTCACATTGGCGATGAAACAAAGAAATCGCATCGGAATTGAATATAAAAGGCACAATACAGACTTAAGTACAAGAAGAGTGAGTCTCTTAAGAGTTTGTGGTTTGAGCGGCTCCTGGGAGACCAGTATTGGATTCCGATGCACCAGTGCAGGTTTACTGTATCCCTTCGACCTTCACACTGACAATGAAACACAGAAATCGCATCGGAATTGAATGTAAAAGGCACAGTGCCGACTTAAGTACAAGAAGAGTGAATCTTCTACGAGTTTGTGCTTTGAGCGGCTATTGGGAGACCAGTATTAGATTCCGATGCACCAGTGCAGGTTTACTGTATCCCTTGGACCTTCACATTGACGATGAAACACAGAAATCGCATCGGAATTGAATATAAAAGGCACAGTGCCGACTTAAGTACAAGAAGAGTGAATCTTCTCAGAGTTTGTGCTTTGAGCGGCTCTTGGGAGACCAGTATTAGATTCCGATGCACCAGTGCAGGTTTACTGTATGCCTTGGACCGTCACATTGACAATGAAACACAGAAATCGCATCGGAATTGAATATAAAAGGCACAATGCCGACTTATGTACAAGAAGAGTGAATCTTCTAAGAGTTTGTGCTTTGAGCGGCACCTGGGAGACCAGTATTGGATTCCGATGCACCAGTGCAGGTTTACTGTATCCCTTGGACCTTCACATTGACGATGAAACACAGAAATCGCATCGGAATTGAATATAAAAGGAACAATGCTGACTTAAGTACAAGAAGAGTGAATCTTCTAAGAGTTTGTGCTTTGAGCGGCTCCTGGGAGACCAGTATGAGATTCCGATGCACCAGCGAAGGTTTACTGTATCCCATGGACCTTCACATTGACGATGAAACACAGAAATCGCATCGGAATTGAATATAAAAGGCACAATGCCGACTTAAGTACAAGAAGAGTGAATCTTCTAAGAGTTTGTGCTTTGAGCGGCTCCTGGGAGACCAGTATTGGATTCCGATGCACCAGTGCAGGTTTACTGTATCCCTAGGACCTTCACATTGACGCTGAAACACAGAAATCGGATCGGTATTGAATATAAAGGCACAATGCCAGCTTAAGTACAAGAAGAGTGAATCTTCTAAGAGTTTGTGCTTTGAGCGGCTCCTGGGAGACCAGTATTAGATTCCGATGCACCAGTGCAGGTTTACTGTATCCCTTGGACCTTCACATTGACGATGAAACACAGAAATCACATCGGAATTGAATACAAAAGGCACAATGCCGACTTAAGTACAAGAAGAGTGAATCTTCTAAGAGTTTGTGCTTTGAGCGGCTCCTGGGAGACCAGTATTGGATTCCGATGCACCAGTGCAGGTTTACTGTATCCCTTGGACCTTCACATTGACGATGAAACACAGAAATCGCATCGGTATTGAATATAAACGCACAATGCCAGCTTAAGTACAAGAAGAGTGAATCTTCTAAGAGCTTGTGCTTTGAGCGGCTCCTGGGAGACCAGTATTAGATTCCGATGCACCAGTGCAGGTTTACTGTATCCCTTGGACCTTCACATTGACGATGAAACACAGAAATCGCATCGGAATTGAATATAAAAGGAACAATGCCGACTTAAGTACAAGAAGAGTGAATCTTCTAAGAGTTTGTGCTTTGAGCGGCTCCTGGGAGACCAGTATGAGATTCCGATGCACCAGTGAAGGTTTACTGTATCCCTTGGACCTTCACATTGACGATGAAACACAGAAATCGCATCGGAATTGAATATAAAAGGCACAATGCCGACTTAAGTACAAGAAGAGTGAATCTTCTAAGAGTTTGTGCTTTGAGCGGCTCCTGGGAGACCAGTATTGGATTCCGATGCACCAGTGCAGGTTTACTCTATCCCTTGCACCTTCACATTGACGATGAAACACAGAAATCGCATCGGAATTGAATATAAAAGGCACAGTGCCGACTTAAGTACAAGAAGAGTGAATCTCCTAAGAGTTTGTGCTTTGAGCGGCTTCTGGGAGACCAGTATTAGATTCCGATGCACCAGTGCAGGTTTACTGTATCCCTTGGACCTTCACATTGACGATGAAACACAGAAATCGCATCGGAAAAGAATATAAAAGGCACAATGCCGACTTAAGTACAAGAAGAGTGAGTCTCCTAAGAGTTTGTGGTTTGAGCGGCTCCTGGGAGACCAGTATTTGATTCCGATGCACCAGTGCAGGTTTACTGTATCCCTTGGACCTTCACATTGACAATGAAACACAGAAATCGCACCGGAATTGAATATAAAAGGCACAGTGCCGACTTAAGTACAAGAAAAGTGAATCATCTAAGAGTTTGTGCTTTGAGTGGCTCCTGGGAGACCAGTATTAGATTCCGATGCACCAGTGCAGGTTTACTGTATCCCTTGGACCGTCACATTGACAATGAAACACAGAAATCGCATCGGAATTGAATATAAAAGGCACAATGCCGACTTATGTACAAGAAGAGTGAATTTTCTAAGAGTTTGCGCTTTGAGCGGCACCTGGGAGACCAGTATTGGATTCCGATGCACCAGTGCAGGTTTACTGTATCCCTGGGACCTTCACATTGACAATGAAACACAGAAATCGCATCGGAATTGAATATAAAAGGCACAATGCCGACTTAAGTACAAGAAGAGTGAATCTTCTACGAGTTTGTGCTTTGAGCAGCTCCTGGGAGACCAGTATTAGATTCCGATGCACCAGTGCAGGTTTACTGTATCCCTTGGACCGTCACATTGACAATGAAACACAGAAATCGCATCGGAATTGAATATAAAAGGCACAATGCCGACTTATGTACAAGAAGAGTGAATCTTCTAAGGGTTTGTGCTTTGAGCGGCACCTGGGAGACCAGTATTAGATTCCGATGCACCAGTGCAGGTTTACTGTATCCCTTAGACCTTCACATTGACGATCAAACACAGAAATCGCATCGGAATTGAATATCAAAGGCACAATGCCGACTTAAGTACAAGAAGAGTGAATTTTCTAAGAGTTTGCGCTTTGAGCGGCTCCCGGGAGACCAGTATTAGATTCCGATGCACCAGTGCAGGTTTACTGTATCCCTTGGACCTTCACATTGACAATGAAACACAGAAATCGCATCGGAATTGAATATAAAAGGCACAATACCGACTTAAGTACAAGAAGATTGAATCTTCTAAGTGTTTGTGCTTTGAGCGGCTCCTGGGAGACCAGTATTAGATTCCGATGCACCAGTGCAGGTTAACTGTATCCCTTGGACCTTCACATTGACGACGAAACAAAGAAATCGCATCGGAATTGAATATAAAAGGCACAATGCCGACTTAAGTACAAGAAGAGTGAATCTTCTAAGAGTTTGTGCTTTGAGCGGCTCCTGGGAGACCAGTATTAGATTCCGATGCACCAGTGCAGGTTTACTCTATCCCTTGCACCTTCACATTGACGATGAAACACAGAAATCGCATCGGACTTGAATATAAAAGGCACAGTGCCGACTTAAGTACAAGAAGAGTGAATCTCCTAAGAGTTTGTGCTTTGAGCGGCTCCTGGGAGACCAGTATTAGATTCCGATGCACCAGTGCAGGTTTACTGTATCCCTTGGACCTTCACATTGACGATGAAACACAGAAATCGCATCGGAATGGAATATAAAAGGCACAATGCCGACTTAAGTACAAGAAGAGTGAGTCTCCTAAGAGTTTGTGGTTTGAGCGGCTCCTGGGAGACCAGTATTTGATTCCGATGCACCAGTGCAGGTTTACTGTATCCCTTGGACCTTCACATTGACAATGAAACACAGAAATCGCATCGGAATTGAATATAAAAGGCACAGTGCCGACTTAAGTACAAGAAAAGTGAATCATCTAAGAGTTTGTGCTTTGAGTGGCTCCTGGGAGACCAGTATTAGATTCCGATGCACCAGTGCAGGTTTACTGTATTCCTTGGACCGTCACATTGACAATGAAACACAGAAATCGCATCGGAATTGAATATAAAAGGCACAATGCCGACTTATGTACAAGAAGAGTGAATTTTCTAAGAGTTTGCGTTTTGAGCGGCACCTGGGAGACCAGTATTGGATTCCGATGCACCAGTGCAGGTTTACTGTATCCCTGGGACCTTCACATTCACGATGAAACACAGAAACCGCATCGGAATTGAATATAAAAGGCACAATGCCGACTTAAGTACAAGAAGAGTGAATCTTCTACGAGTTTGTGCTTTGAGCGGCTCCTGGGAGACCAGTATTAGATTCCGATGCACCAGTGCAGGTTTACTGTATCCCTTGGACCTTCACATTGACGATGAAACACAGAAATCACATCGGAATTGAATATCAAAGGCACAATGCCGACTTAAGTACAAGAAGAGTGAATTTTCTAAGAGTTTGCGCTTTGAGCGGCTCCCGGGAGACCAGTATTAGATTCCGATGCACCAGTGCAGGTTTACTGTATCCCTTGGACCTTCACATTGACAATGAAACACAGAAATCGCATCGGAATTGAATATAAAAGGCACAATGCCGACTTATGTACAAGAAGAGTGAATCTTCTAAGAGTTTGTGCTTTGAGCGGCACCTGGGAGACCAGTATTGGATTCCGATGCACCAGTGCAGGTTTACTGTATCCCTTGGACCTTCACATTGACGATGAAACACAGAAATCGCATCGGAATTGAATATAAAAGGAACAATGCTGACTTAAGTACAAGAAGAGTGAATCTTCTAAGAGTTTGTGCTTTGAGCGGCTCCTGGGAGACCAGTATGAGATTCCGATGCACCGGCGAAGGTTTACTGTATCCCATGGACCTTCACATTGACGATGAAACACAGAAATCGCATCGGAATTGAATATAAAAGGCACAATGCCGACTTAAGTACAAGAAAAGTGAATCTTCTAAGAGTTTGTGCTTTGAGCGGCTCCTGGGAGACCAGTATTGGATTCCGATGCACCAGTGCAGGTTTACTGTATCCCTAGGACCTTCACATTGACGATGAAACACAGAAATCGCATCGGTATTGAATATAAAGGCACAATGCCAGCTTAAGTACAAGAAGAGTGAATCTTCTAAGAGTTTGTGCTTTGAGCGGCTCCTGGGAGACCAGTATTAGATTCCGATGCACCAGTGCAGGTTTACTGTATCCCTTGGACCTTCACATTGACGATGAAACGCAGAAATCACATCGGAATTGAATACAAAAGGCACAATGCCGACTTAAGTACAAGAAGAGTGAATCTTCTAAGAGTTTGTGCTTTGAGCGGCTCCTGGGAGACCAGTATTGGATTCCGATGCACCAGTGCAGGTTTACTGTATCCCTTGGACCTTCACATTGACGATGAAACACAGAAATCGCATCGGTATTGAATATAAACGCACAATGCCAGCTTAAGTACAAGAAGAGTGAATCTTCTAAGAGTTTGTGCTTTGAGCGGCTCCTGGGAGACCAGTATTAGATTCCGATGCACCAGTGCAGGTTTACTGTATCCCTTGGACCTTCACATTGACGATGAAACACAGAAATCGCATCGGAATTGAATATAAAAGGAACAATGCCGACTTAAGTACAAGAAGAGTGAATCTTCTAAGAGTTTGTGCTTTGAGCGGCTCCTGGGAGACCAGTATGAGATTCCGATGCACCAGTGAAGGTTTACTGTATCCCTTGGACCTTCACATTGACGATGAAACACAGAAATCGCATCGGAATTGAATATAAAAGACACAATGCCGACTTAAGTACAAGAAGAGTGAATCTTCTAAGAGTTTGTGCTTTGAGCGGCTCCTGGGAGACCAGTATTGGATTCCGATGCACCAGTGCAGGTTTACTCTATCCCTTGCACCTTCACATTGACGATGAAACACAGAAATCGCATCGGAATTGAATATAAAAGGCACAGTGCCGACTTAAGTACAAGAAGAGTGAATCTCCTAAGAGTTTGTGCTTTGAGCGGGTCCTGGGAGACCAGTATTAGATTCCGATGCACCAGTGCAGGTTTACTGTATCCCTTGGACCGTCACATTGACAATGAAACACAGAAATCGCATCGGAATTGAATATAAAAGGCACAATGCCGACTTATGTACAAGAAGAGTGAATCTTCTAAGGGTTTGTGCTTTGAGCGGCACCTGGGAGACCAGTATTAGATTCCGATGCACCAGTGCAGGTTTACTGTATCCCTTAGACCTTCACATTGACGATCAAACACAGAAATCGCATCGGACTTGAATATCAAAGGCACAATGCCGACTTAAGTACAAGAAGAGTGAATTTTCTAAGAGTTTGCGCTTTGAGCGGCTCCCGGGAGACCAGTATTAGATTCCGATGCACCAGTGCAGGTTTACTGTATCCCTTGGACCTTCACATTGACAATGAAACACAGAAATCGCATCGGAATTGAATATAAAAGGCACAATACCGACTTAAGTACAAGAAGATTGAATCTTCTGAGTGTTTGTGCTTTGAGCGGCTCCTGGGAGACCAGTATTAGATTCCGATGCACCAGTGCAGGTTAACTGTATCCCTTGGACCTTCACATTGACGACGAAACACAGAAATCGCATCGGAATTGAATATAAAAGGCACAATGCCGACTTAAGTACAAGAAGAGTGAATCATCTAAGAGTTTGTGCTTTGAGTGGCTCCTGGGAGACCAGTATTAGATTCCGATGCACCAGTGCAGGTTTACTGTATCCCTTGGACCGTCACATTGACAATGAAACACAGAAATCGCATCGGAATTGAATATAAAAGGCACAATTCCGACTTATGTACAAGAAGAGTGAATTTTCTAAGAGTTTGCGCTTTGAGCGGCACCTGGGAGACCAGTATTGGATTCCGATGCACCAGTGCAGGTTTACTGTATCCCTGGGACCTTCACATTGACGATGAAACACAGAAACCGCATTGGAATTGAATATAAAAGGCACAATGCCGACTTAAGTACAAGAAGAGTGAATCTTCTACGAGTTTGTGCTTTGAGCGGCTCCTGGGAGACCAGTATTAGATTCCGATGCACCAGTGCAGGTTTACTGTATCCCTTGGACCGTCACATTGACAATGAAACACAGAAATCGCATCGGAATTGAATATAAAAGGCACAATGCCGACTTATGTACAAGAAGAGTGAATCTTCTAAGGGTTTGTGCTTTGAGCGGCACCTGGGAGACCAGTATTAGATTCCGATGCACCAGTGCAGGTTTACTGTATCCCTTAGACCTTCACATTGACGATCAAACACAGAAATCGCATCGGAATTGAATATCAAAGGCACAATGCCGACTTAAGTACAAGAAGAGTGAATTTTCTAAGAGTTTGCGCTTTGAGCGGCTCCCGGGAGACCAGTATTAGATTCCGATGCACCAGTGCAGGTTTACTGTATCCCTTGGACCTTCACATTGACAATGAAACACAGAAATCGCATCGGAATTGAATATAAAAGGCACAATACCGACTTAAGTACAAGAAGATTGAATCTTCTAAGTGTTTGTGCTTTGAGCGGCTCCTGGGAGACCAGTATTAGATTCCGATGCACCAGTGCAGGTTAACTGTATCCCTTGGACCTTCACATTGACGACGAAACACAGAAATCGCATCGGAATTGAATATAAAAGGCACAATGCCGACTTAAGTACAAGAAGAGTGAATCTTCTAAGAGTTTGTGCTTTGAGCGGCTCCTGGGAGACCAGTATTGGATTCCGATGCACCAGTGCAGGTTTACTCTATCCCTTGCACCTTCACATTGACGATGAAACACAGAAATCGCATCGGACTTGAATATAAAAGGCACAGTGCCGACTTAAGTACAAGAAGAGTGAATCTCCTAAGAGTTTGTGCTTTGAGCGGCTCCTGGGAGACCAGTATTAGATTCCGATGCACCAGTGCAGGTTTACTGTATCCCTTGGACCTTCACATTGACGATGAAACACAGAAATCGCATCGGAATGGAATATAAAAGGCACAATGCCGACTTAAGTACAAGAAGAGTGAGTCTCCTAAGAGTTTGTGGTTTGAGCGGCTCCTGGGAGACCAGTATTTGATTCCGATGCACCAGTGCAGGTTTACTGTATCCCTTGGACCTTCACATTGACGATGAAACACAGAAATCGCATCGGAATTGAATATAAAAGGCACAATGCCGACTTAAGTACAAGAAGAGTGAATCTTCTAAGAGTTTGTGCTTTGAGCGGCTCCTGGGAGACCAGTATTAGATTCCGATGCACCAGTGCAGGTTTACTCCATCCCTTGGACCTTCACATTGACGATGAAACATAGAAATCGCATCGGAATTGAATATAAAAGGCCCAGTGCCGACTTAAGTACAAGAAGACTGAATCTTCTACGAGTTTGTGCTTTGAGTGGCTCCTGGGAGACCAGTATTAGATTCCGATGCACCAGTGCAGGTTTACTGTATCCCTTGGATCTTCACATTGACGATGAAACACAGAAATCGCATCGGAATTGAATATAAAAGGCACAATGCCGACTTAAGTACAAGAAGAGTGAACCTTCTAAGAGTTTGTGCTTTGAGCGGCTCCTGGGAGACCAGTATTGGATTGCGATGCACCAGTGCAAGTTTACTGTATCCCTTGGACCTTCACATTGACGATGAAACACAGAAATCGCATCGGAATTGAATATAAAAGGCACAATGCCGACTTAAGTACAAGAAGAGTGAATATTCTCAGAGTTTGTGCTTTGAGCGGCTCCTGGGAGACCAGTATTAGATTCCGATGCACCAGTGCAGGTTTACTGTATCCCTTGGACCTTCACATTGACGATGAAACACAGAAATCGCATCGGAATGGAATATAAAAGGCACAATGGAGACTTAAGTACAAGAAGAGTGAGTCTCCTAAGAGTTTGTGGTTTGAGCGGCTCCTGGGAGACCAGTATTTAATTCCGATGCACCAGTGCAGGTTTACTGTATCCCTTGGACCGTCACATTGACAATGAAACACAGAAATCGCATCGGAATTGAATATAAAAGGCACAGTGCCGACTTATGTACAAGAAGAGTGAATTTTCTAAGAGTTTGCGCTTTGAGCGGCACCTGGGAGACCAGTATTGGATTCCGATGCACCAGTGCAGGTTTACTGTATCCCTGGGACCTTCACATTGACGATGAAACATAGAAACCGCATCGGAATTGAATATAAAAGGCACAATGCCGACTTAAGTACAAGGAGAGTGAATCTTCTACGAGTTTGTGCTTTGAGCGGCTCCTGGGAGACCAGTATTAGATTCCGATGCACCAGTGCAGGTTTACTGTATCCCTTGGACCTTCACATTGACGATGAAACACAGAAATCGCATCGGAATTGAATATCAAAGGCACAATGCCGACTTAAGTACAAGAAGAGTGAATTTTCTAAGAGTTTGCGCTCTGAGCGGCTCCCGGGAGACCAGTATTAGATTCCGATGCACCAGTGCAGGTTTACTCCATCCCTTGCACCTTCACATTGACGATGAAACACAGAAATCGCATCGGAATTGAATATAAAAGGCACAGTGCCGACTTAAGTACAAGAAGAGTGAATCTCCTAAGAGTTTGTGCTTTGAGCGGGTCCTGGGAGACCAGTATTAGATTCCGATGCACCAGTGCAGGTTTACTGTATCCCTTGGACCGTCACATTGACAATGAAACACAGAAATCGCATCGGAATTGAATATAAAAGGCACAATGCCGACTTATGTACAAGAAGAGTGAATCTTCTAAGGGTTTGTGCTTTGAGCGGCACCTGGGAGACCAGTATTAGATTCCGATGCACCAGTGCAGGTTTACTGTATCCCTTAGACCTTCACATTGACGATCAAACACAGAAATCGCATCGGACTTGAATATCAAAGGCACAATGCCGACTTAAGTACAAGAAGAGTGAATTTTCTAAGAGTTTGCGCTTTGAGCGGCTCCCGGGAGACCAGTATTAGATTCCGATGCACCAGTGCAGGTTTACTGTATCCCTTGGACCTTCACATTGACAATGAAACACAGAAATCGCATCGGAATTGAATATAAAAGGCACAATACCGACTTAAGTACAAGAAGATTGAATCTTCTAAGTGTTTGTGCTTTGAGCGGCTCCTGGGAGACCAGTATTAGATTCCGATGCACCAGTGCAGGTTAACTGTATCCCTTGGACCTTCACATTGACGACGAAACACAGAAATCGCATCGGAATTGAATATAAAAGGCACAATGCCGACTTAAGTACAAGAAGAGTGAATCATCTAAGAGTTTGTGCTTTGAGTGGCTCCTGGGAGACCAGTATTAGATTCCGATGCACCAGTGCAGGTTTACTGTATCCCTTGGACCGTCACATTGACAATGAAACACAGAAATCGCATCGGAATTGAATATAAAAGGCACAATTCCGACTTATGTACAAGAAGAGTGAATTTTCTAAGAGTTTGCGCTTTGAGCGGCACCTGGGAGACCAGTATTGGATTCCGATGCACCAGTGCAGGTTTACTGTATCCCTGGGACCTTCACATTGACGATGAAACACAGAAACCGCATTGGAATTGAATATAAAAGGCACAATGCCGACTTAAGTACAAGAAGAGTGAATCTTCTACGAGTTTGTGCTTTGAGCGGCTCCTGGGAGACCAGTATTAGATTCCGATGCACCAGTGCAGGTTTACTGTATCCCTTGGACCGTCACATTGACAATGAAACACAGAAATCGCATCGGAATTGAATATAAAAGGCACAATGCCGACTTATGTACAAGAAGAGTGAATCTTCTAAGGGTTTGTGCTTTGAGCGGCACCTGGGAGACCAGTATTAGATTCCGATGCACCAGTGCAGGTTTACTGTATCCCTTAGACCTTCACATTGACGATCAAACACAGAAATCGCATCGGAATTGAATATCAAAGGCACAATGCCGACTTAAGTACAAGAAGAGTGAATTTTCTAAGAGTTTGCGCTTTGAGCGGCTCCCGGGAGACCAGTATTAGATTCCGATGCACCAGTGCAGGTTTACTGTATCCCTTGGACCTTCACATTGACAATGAAACACAGAAATCGCATCGGAATTGAATATAAAAGGCACAATACCGACTTAAGTACAAGAAGATTGAATCTTCTAAGTGTTTGTGCTTTGAGCGGCTCCTGGGAGACCAGTATTAGATTCCGATGCACCAGTGCAGGTTAACTGTATCCCTTGGACCTTCACATTGACGACGAAACACAGAAATCGCATCGGAATTGAATATAAAAGGCACAATGCCGACTTAAGTACAAGAAGAGTGAATCTTCTAAGAGTTTGTGCTTTGAGCGGCTCCTGGGAGACCAGTATTGGATTCCGATGCACCAGTGCAGGTTTACTCTATCCCTTGCACCTTCACATTGACGATGAAACACAGAAATCGCATCGGACTTGAATATAAAAGGCACAGTGCCGACTTAAGTACAAGAAGAGTGAATCTCCTAAGAGTTTGTGCTTTGAGCGGCTCCTGGGAGACCAGTATTAGATTCCGATGCACCAGTGCAGGTTTACTGTATCCCTTGGACCTTCACATTGACGATGAAACACAGAAATCGCATCGGAATGGAATATAAAAGGCACAATGCCGACTTAAGTACAAGAAGAGTGAGTCTCCTAAGAGTTTGTGGTTTGAGCGGCTCCTGGGAGACCAGTATTTGATTCCGATGCACCAGTGCAGGTTTACTGTATCCCTTGGACCTTCACATTGACGATGAAACACAGAAATCGCATCGGAATTGAATATAAAAGGCACAATGCCGACTTAAGTACAAGAAGAGTGAATCTTCTAAGAGTTTGTGCTTTGAGCGGCTCCTGGGAGACCAGTATTAGATTCCGATGCACCAGTGCAGGTTTACTCCATCCCTTGGACCTTCACATTGACGATGAAACATAGAAATCGCATCGGAATTGAATATAAAAGGCCCAGTGCCGACTTAAGTACAAGAAGACTGAATCTTCTACGAGTTTGTGCTTTGAGTGGCTCCTGGGAGACCAGTATTAGATTCCGATGCACCAGTGCAGGTTTACTGTATCCCTTGGATCTTCACATTGACGATGAAACACAGAAATCGCATCGGAATTGAATATAAAAGGCACAATGCCGACTTAAGTACAAGAAGAGTGAACCTTCTAAGAGTTTGTGCTTTGAGCGGCTCCTGGGAGACCAGTATTGGATTGCGATGCACCAGTGCAAGTTTACTGTATCCCTTGGACCTTCACATTGACGATGAAACACAGAAATCGCATCGGAATTGAATATAAAAGGCACAATGCCGACTTAAGTACAAGAAGAGTGAATATTCTCAGAGTTTGTGCTTTGAGCGGCTCCTGGGAGACCAGTATTAGATTCCGATGCACCAGTGCAGGTTTACTGTATCCCTTGGACCTTCACATTGACGATGAAACACAGAAATCGCATCGGAATGGAATATAAAAGGCACAATGGAGACTTAAGTACAAGAAGAGTGAGTCTCCTAAGAGTTTGTGGTTTGAGCGGCTCCTGGGAGACCAGTATTTAATTCCGATGCACCAGTGCAGGTTTACTGTATCCCTTGGACCGTCACATTGACAATGAAACACAGAAATCGCATCGGAATTGAATATAAAAGGCACAGTGCCGACTTATGTACAAGAAGAGTGAATTTTCTAAGAGTTTGCGCTTTGAGCGGCACCTGGGAGACCAGTATTGGATTCCGATGCACCAGTGCAGGTTTACTGTATCCCTGGGACCTTCACATTGACGATGAAACATAGAAACCGCATCGGAATTGAATATAAAAGGCACAATGCCGACTTAAGTACAAGGAGAGTGAATCTTCTACGAGTTTGTGCTTTGAGCGGCTCCTGGGAGACCAGTATTAGATTCCGATGCACCAGTGCAGGTTTACTGTATCCCTTGGACCTTCACATTGACGATGAAACACAGAAATCGCATCGGAATTGAATATCAAAGGCACAATGCCGACTTAAGTACAAGAAGAGTGAATTTTCTAAGAGTTTGCGCTCTGAGCGGCTCCCGGGAGACCAGTATTAGATTCCGATGCACCAGTGCAGGTTTACTGTATCCCTTGGACCTTCACATTGACAATGAAACACAGAAATCGCATCGGAATTGAATATAAAAGGCACAATGCCGACTTAAGTACAAGAAGAGTGAATCTTCTAAGAGTTTGTGCTTTGAGTGGCTCCTGGGAGACCAGTATTAGATTCCGATGCACCAGTGCAGGTTTACTGTATCCCTTGGACCTTCACATTGACGATGAAACACAGAAATCGCATCGGAATTGAATATAAAAGGCACAATGCCGACTTAAGTACAAGAAGAGTGAATCTTCTAAGAGTTTGTGCTTTGAGCGGCTCCTGGGAGACCAGTATTGGATTGCGATGCACCAGTGCAAGTTTACTGTATCCCTTGGACCTTCACATTGACGATGAAACACAGAAATCGCATCGGAATTAAATATAAAAGGCACAATGCCGACTTAAGTACAAGAAGAGTGAATTTTCTAAGAGTTTGCGCTTTGAGCGGCTCCCGGGAGACCAGTATTAGATTCCGATGCACCAGTGCAGGTTTACTGTATCCCTTGGACCTTCACATTGACAATGAAACACAGAAATCGCATCGGAATTGAATATAAAAGGCACAATGCCGACTTAAGTACAAGAAGAGTGAATCTTCTAAGAGTTTGTGCTTTGAGCGGCTCCTGGGAGACCAGTATTGGATTCCGATGCACCAGTGCAGGTTTACTGTATCCCTTGGACCTTCACATTGACGATGAAACACAGAAATCGCATCGGAATTGAATATAAAAGGCACAATGCCGACTTAAGTACAAGAAGAGTGAATCTTCTAAGACTTTGTGCTTTGAGTGGCTCCTGGGAGACCAGTATTAGATTCCGATGCACCAGTGCAGGTTTACTGTATCCCTTGGACCTTCACATTGACGATGACACACAGAAATCGCATCGGAATTGAATATAAAAGGCACAATGCCGACTTAAGTACAAGAAGAGTGAATCTTCTAAGAGTTTGCGCTTTGAGCGGCTCCTGGGAGACCAGTATTAGATTCCGATGCACCAGTGCAGGTTTAATGTATCCCTTGGACCTTCACATTGACGATGAAACACAGAAATCGCATCGGAATTGAATATCAAAGGCACAATGCCGACTTAAGTACAAGAAGAGTGAATTTTCTAAGAGTTTGCGCTTTGAGCGGCTCCCGGGAGACCAGTATTAGATTCCGATGCACCAGTGCAGGTTTACTGTATCCTTTGGACCTTCACATTGACAATGAAACACAGAAATCGCATCGGAATTGAATATAAAAGGCACAATGCCGACTTAAGTACAAGAAGAGTGAATCTTCTAAGAGTTTGTGTTTGAGCGGCTCCTGGGAGACCAGTATTGGATTCCGATGCACCAGTGCAGGTTTACTGTATCCCTTGGACCTTCACATTGACGATGAAACACAGAAATCGCATCGGAATTGAATATAAAAGGCACAATGCCGACTTAAGTACAAGAAGAGTGAATCTTCTAAGAGTTTGTGCTTTGAGTGGCTCCTGGGAGACCAGTATTAGATTCCGATGCACCAGTGCAGGTTTACTGTATCCCTTGGACCTTCACATTGACGATGACACACAGAAACCGCACCGGAATTGATTATAAAAGGCACAATGCCGACTTAAGTACAAGAAGAGTGAATCTTCTAAGAGTTTGTGCTTTGAGCGGCTCCTGGGAGACCAGTATTAGATTCCGATGCACCAGTGCAGGTTTACTCCATCCCTTGGACCTTCACATTGACGATGAAACACAGAAATCGCATCGGAATTGAATATAAAAGGCACAATGCCGACTTAAGTACAAGAAGACTGAATCTTCTACGAGTTTGTGTTTTGAGTGGCTCCTGGGAGACCAGTATTAGATTCCGATGCACCAGTGCAGGTTTACTGTATCCCTTGGACCTTCACATTGACGATGAAACACAGAAATTGCATCGGAATTGAATATAAAAGGCACAATGCCGACTTAAGTACAAGAAGAGTGAATCTTCTAAGAGTATGTGCTTTGAGCGGCTCCTGGGAGACCAGTATTGGATTGCGATGCACCAGTGCAAGTTTACTGTATCCCTTGGACCTTCACATTGACGATGAAACACAGAAATCGCATCGGAATTGAATATAAAAGGCACAATGCCGACTTAAGTACAAGAAGAGTGAATATTCTCAGAGTTTGTGCTTTGGGCGGCTCCTGGGAGACCAGTATTGGATTCCGATGCACCAGTGCAGGTTTACTGAATCCCTTGGACCTTCACATTGACGATGAAACACAGAAATCGCATCGGAATTGAATATAAAAGGCACAATGCCGACTTAAGTACAAGCAGAGTGAATCTTCTAAGAGTTTGTGTTTTGAGCGGATCCTGGGAGACCAGTATTGGATTCCGATGCACCAGTATAGGTTTACTGTATCCCTTGGACCTTCACATTGACGATGAAACAAAGAAATCGCATCGGAATTGAATATAAAAGGCACAATACCGACTTAAGTACAAGAAGAGTGAATCTTCTAAGAGTTTGTGCTTTGAGCGGCTCCTGGGAGACCAGTATGAGATTCCGATGCACCAGTGAAGGTTTACTGTATCCCTTGGACCTTCACATTGACGATGAAACACAGAAATCGCATCGGAATTGAATATAAAAGGCACAATGCCGACTTAAGTACAAGAAGAGTGAATCTTCTAAGAGTTTGTGCTTTGAGCGGCTCCTGGGAGACCAGTATTGGATTCCGATGCACCAGTGCAGGTTTACTGTATCCCTTGGACCTTCACATTGACGATGAAACACAGAAATCGCATCGGTATTGAATATAAAGGCACAATGCCAGCTTAAGTACAAGAAGAGTGAATCTTCTAAGAGTTTGTGCTTTGAGCGGCTCCTGGGAGACCAGTATTAGATTCCGATGCACCAGTGCAGGTTTACTGTATCCCTTGGACCTTCACATTGACGATGAAACACAGAAATCGCATCGGAATGGAATATAAAAGGCACAATGCCGACTTAAGTACAAGAAGAGTGAGTCTCCTAAGAGTTTGTGGTTTGAGCGGCTCCTGGGAGACCAGTATTTGATTCCGTTGCACCAGTGCAGGTTTACTGTATCCCTTGGACCTTCACATTGACGATGAAACACAGAAATCGCATCGGAATTGAATATAAAAGGCACAATGCCGACTTAAGTACAAGAAGAGTGAATCTTCTAAGAGTTTGTGCTTTGAGCGGCTCCTGGGAGACCAGTATTGGATTCCGATGCACCAGTGCAGGTTTACTCTATCCCTTGCACCTTCACATTGACGATGAAACACAGAAATCGCATCGGAATTGAATATAAAAGGCACAGTGCCGACTTAAATACAAGAAGAGTGAATCTCCTAAGAGTTTGTGCTTTGAGCGGCTCCTGGGAGACCAGTATTAGATTCCGATGTACCAGTGCAGGTTTACTGTATCCCTTGGACCTTCACATTGACGATGAAACACAGAAATCGCATCGGAATGGAATATAAAAGGCACAATGCCGACTTAAGTACAAGAAGAGTGAGTCTCCTAAGAGTTTGTGGTTTGAGCGGTTCCTGGGAGACCAGTATTTGATTCCGATGCACCAGTGCAGGTTTACTGTATCCCTTGGACCTTCACATTGACAATGAAACACAGAAATCGCACCGGAATTGAATATAAAAGGCACAGTGCCGACTTAAGTACAAGAAAAGTGAATCATCTAAGAGTTTGTGCTTTGAGTGGCTCCTGGGAGACCAGTATTAGATTCCGATGCACCAGTGCAGGTTTACTGTATCCCTTGGACCGTCACATTGACAATGAAACCCAGAAATCGCATCGGAATTGAATATAAAAGGCACAATGCCGACTTATGTACAAGAAGAGTGAATTTTCTAAGAGTTTGCGCTTTGAGCGGCACCTGGGAGACCAGTATTGGATTCCGATGCACCAGTGCAGGTTTACTGTATCCCTGGGACCTTCACATTGACGATGAAACACAGAAACCGCATCGGAATTGAATATAAAAGGCACAATGCCGACTTAAGTACAAGAAGAGTGAATCTTCTACGAGTTTGTGCTTTGAGCGGCTCCTGGGAGACCAGTATTAGATTCCGATGCACCAGTGCAGGTTTACTGTATCCCTTGGACCGTCACATTGACAATGAAACACAGAAATCGCATCGGAATTGAATATAAAAGGCACAATGCCGACTTATGTACAAGAAGAGTGAATCTTCTAAGGGTTTGTGCTTTGAGCGGCACCTGGGAGACCAGTATTAGATTCCGATGCACCAGTGCAGGTTTACTGTATCCCTTGGACCTTCACATTGACGATCAAACACAGAAATCGCATCGGAATTGAATATCAAAGGCACAATGCCGACTTAAGTACAAGAAGAGTGAATTTTCTAAGAGTTTGCGCTTTGAGCGGCTCCCGGGAGACCAGTATTAGATTCCGATGCACCAGTGCAGGTTTACTGTATCCCTTGGACCTTCACATTGACAATGAAACACAGAAATCGCATCGGAATTGAATATAAAAGGCACAATACCGACTTAAGTACAAGAAGATTGAATCTTCTAAGTGTTTGTGCTTTGAGCGGCTCCTGGGAGACCAGTATTAGATTCCGATGCACCAGTGCAGGTTTACTGTATCCCTTGGACCTTCACATTGACGACGAATCACAGAAATCGCATCGGAATTGAATATAAAAGGCACAATGCCGACTTAAGTACAAGAAGAGTGAATCTTCTAAGAGTTTGTGCTTTGAGCGGCTCCTGGGAGACCTGTATTGGATTCCGATGCACCAGTGCAGGTTTACTCTATCCCTTGCACCTTCACATTGACGATGAAACACAGAAATCGCATCGGACTTGAATATAAAAGGCACAGTGCCGACTTAAGTACAAGAAGCGTGAATCTCCTAAGAGTTTGTGCTTTGAGCGGCTCCTGGGAGACCAGTATTAGATTCCGATGCACCAGTGCAGGTTTACTGTATCCCTTGGACCTTCACATTGACGATGAAACACAGAAATCGCATCGGAATGGAATATAAAAGGCACAATGCCGACTTAAGTACAAGAAGAGTGAGTCTCTTAAGAGTTTGTGGTTTGAGCGGCTCCTGGGAGACCAGTATTTGATTCCGATGCACCAGTGAAGGTTTACTGTATCCCTTGGACCTTCACATTGACGATGAAACACAGAAATCGCATCGGAATTGAATATAAAAGGCACAATGCCGAGTTTGTTACAAGAAGAGTGAATTTTCTAAGAGTTTGCGCTTTGAGCGGCACCTGGGAGACCAGTATTGGATTCCGATGCACCAGTGCAGGTTTACTGTATCCCTGGGACCTTCACATTGACGATGAAGCACAGAAACCGCATCGGAATTGAATATAAAAGGCACAATGCCGACTTAAGTACAAGAAGAGTGAATCTTCTACGAGTTTGTGCTTTGAGCGGCTCCTGGGAGACCAGTATTAGATTCCGATGCACCAGTGCAGATTTACTGTATCCCTTGGACCTTCACATTGACGATGAAACACAGAAATCGCATCGGAATTGAATATCAAAGGCACAATGCCGACTTAAGTACAAGAAGAGTGAATTTTCTAAGAGTTTGCGCTTTGAGCGGCTCCCGGGAGACCAGTATTAGATTCCGATGCACCAGTGCAGGTTTACTGTATCCCTTGGACCTTCACATTGACAATGAAACACAGAAATCGCATCGGAATTGAATATAAAAGGCTCAATGCCGACTTAAGTACAAGAAGAGTGAATCTTCTAAGAGTTTGTGCTTTGAGCGGCTCCTGGGAGACCAGTATTGGATTCCGATGCACCAGTGCAGGTTTACTGTATCCCTTGGACCTTCACATTGACGATGAAACACAGAAATCGCATCGGAATTGAATATAAAAGGCACAATGCCGACTTAAGTACAAGAAGAGTGAATCTTCTAAGAGTTTGTGCTTTGAGTGGCTCCTGGGAGACCAGTATTAGATTCCGATGCACCAGTGCAGGTTTACTGTATCCCTTGGACCTTCACATTGACGATGACACACAGAAAGCGCATCGGAATTGATTATAAAAGGCACAATGCCGACTTAAGTACAAGAAGAGTGAATCTTCTAAGAGTTTGTGCTTTGAGCGGCTCCTGGGAGACCAGTATTAGATTCCGATGCACCAGTGCAGGTTTACTCCATCCCTTGGACCTTCACATTGACGATGAAACACAAAAATCGCATCGGAATTGAATATAAAAGGCCCAGTGCCGACTTAAGTACAAGAAGACTGAATCTTCTACGAGTTTGTGCTTTGAGTGGCTCCTGGGAGACCAGTATTAGATTCCGATGCACCAGTGCAGGTTTACTGTATCCCATGGACCTTCACATTGACGATGAAACACAGAAATCGCATCGGAATTGAATATAAAAGGCACAATGCCGACTTAAGTACAAGAAGAGTGAACCTTCTAAGAGTTTGTGCTTTGAGCGGCTCCTGGGAGACCAGTATTGGATTGCGATGCACCAGTGCAAGTTTACTGTATCCCTTGGACCTTCACATTGACGATGAAACACAGAAATCGCATCGGAATTGAATATAAAAGGCACAATGCCGACTTAAGTACAAGAAGAGTGAATATTCCCAGAGTTTGTGCTTTGAGCGGCTCCTGGGAGACCAGTATTAGATTCCGATGCACCAGTGCAGGTTTACTGTATCCCTTGGACATTCACATTGACGATGAAACACAGAAATCGCATCGGAATGGAATATAAAAGGCAGAATGCCGACTTAAGTACAAGAAGAGTAAGTCTCCTAAGAGTTTGTGGTTTGAGCGGCTCCTGGGAGACCAGTATTTGATTCCGATGCACCAGTGCAGGTTTACTGTATCCCTTGGACCTTCACATTGACAATGAAACACAGAAATCGCATCGGAATTGAATATAAAAGGCACAGTGCCAAGTTAAGTACAAGGAAAGTGAATCATCTAAGAGTTTGTGCTTTGAGTGGCTCCTGGGAGACCAGTAATAGATTCCGATGCACCAGTGCAGGTTTACTGTATCCCTTGGACCGTCACATTGACAATGAAACACAGAAATCGCATCGGAATTGAATATAAAAGGCACAATGCCGACTTATGTACAAGAAGAGTGAATTTTCTAAGAGTTTGCGCTTTGAGGGGCACCTGGGAGACCAGTATTGGATTCCGATGCACCAGTGCAGGTTTACTGTATCCCTTGGACCTTCACATTGACGATGACACACAGAAAGCGCATCGGAATTGATTATAAAAGGCACAATGCCGACTTAAGTACAAGAAGAGTGAATCTTCTAAGAGTTTGTGCTTTGAGCGGCTCCTGGGAGACCAGTATTAGATTCCGATGCACCAGTGCAGGTTTACTCCATCCCTTGGACCTTCACATTGACGATGAAACACAGAAATCGCATCGGAATTGAATATAAAAGGCCCAGTGCCGACTTAAGTACAAGAAGACTGAATCTTCTACGATTTTGTGCTTTGAGCGGCTCCTGGGAGACCAGTATTGGATTCCGATGCACCAGTGCAGAATTACTGTATCCCTTGGACCTTCACATTGACGATGAAACACAGAAATCGCATCGGAATTGAATATAAAAGGCACAATGCCGACTAATGTACAAGAAGAGTGAATCTTCTAAGAGTTTGTGCTTTGAGCGCCTCCTGGGAGACCAGTATTGGATTGCGATGCACCAGTGCAAGTTTACTGTATCCCTTGGACCTTCACATTGACGATGAAACACAGAAATCGCATCGGAATTGAATATAAAAGGCGCAATGCCGACTTAAGTACAAGAAGAGTGAATTTTCTAAGAGTTTGCGCTTTGAGCGGCTCCCGGGAGACCAGTATTAGATTCCGATGCACCAGTGCAGGTTTACTGTATCCCTTGGACCTTCACATTGACAATGAAACACAGAAATCGCATCGGAATTGAATATAAAAGGCACAATGCCGACTTAAGTACAAGAAGAGTGAATCTTCTAAGAGTTTGTGCTTTGAGCGGCTCCTGGGAGACCAGTATTGGATTCCGATGCACCAGTGCAGGTTTACTGTATCCCTTGGACCTTCACATTGACGATGAAACACAGAAATCGCATCGGAATTGAATATAAAAGGCACAATGCCGACTTAAGTACAAGAAGAGTGAATCTTCTAAGAGTTTGTGCTTTGAGTGGCTCCTGGGAGACCAGTATTAGATTCCGATGCACCAGTGCAGGTTTACTGTATCCCTTGGACCTTCACATTGACGATGAAACACAGAAATCGCATCGGAATTGAATATAAAAGGCACAATGCCGACTTAAGTACAAGAAGAGTGAATCTTCTAAGAGTTTGTGCTTTGAGCGGCTCCTGGGAGACCAGTATTGGATTGCGATGCACCAGTGCAAGTTTACTGTATCCCTTGGACCTTCACATTGACGATGAAACACAGAAATCGCATCGGAATGGAATATAAAAGGCACAATGCCGACTTAAGTACAAGAAGAGTGAATATTCTCAGAGTTTGTGCTTTGAGCGGCTCCTGGGAGACCAGTATTAGATTCCGATGCACCAGTGCAGTTTTACTGTATCCCTTGGACCTTCCCATTGACAATGAAACACAGAAATCGCATCGGAATTGAATATAAAAGGCACAATACCACTTAAGTACAAGAAGAGTGAGTCTCCTAAGAGTTTGTGGTTTGAGCGGATCCTGGGAGACCAGTATTGGATTCCGATGCACCAGTGCAGGTTTACTGTATCCCTTGAACCTTCACATTGACGATGAAACACAGAAATCGCGTCCGACATGAATATTAAAGGCACAGTGCCGACTTACGTACAAGAAGAGTGAATCTTCTACGAGATTGTGCTTTGGGCGGCTCCTGGGAGACCAGTATTGGATTCCGATGCACCAGTGCAGGTTTACTGTATCCCTTGGACCTTCACATTGACGATGAAACAAAGAAATCGCATCGGAATTGAATATAAAAGGCACAATACCGACTTAAGTACAAGAAGAGTGAGTCTCCTAAGAGTTTGTGGTTTGAGCGGCTCCTGGGAGACCAGTATTGGATTCCGATGCACCAGTGCAGGTTTACTGTATCCCTTCGACCTTCACATTGACAATGAAACACAGAAATCGCATCGGAATTGAATATAAAAGGCACAGTGCCGACTTAAGTACAAGAAAAGTGAAACTTCTACGAGTTTGTGCTTTGAGCGACTATTGGGAGACCAGTATTAGATTCCGATGCACCAGTGCAGGTTTACTGTATCCCTTGGACCTTCACATTGACAATGAAACACAGAAATCGCATCGGAATTGAATATAAAAGGCACAGTGCCAAGTTAAGTACAAGGAAAGTGAATCATCTAAGAGTTTGTGCTTTGAGTGGCTCCTGGGAGACCAGTAATAGATTCCGATGCACCAGTGCAGGTTTACTGTATCCCTTGGACCGTCACATTGACAATGAAACACAGAAATCGCATCGGAATTGAATATAAAAGGCACAATGCCGACTTATGTACAAGAAGAGTGAATTTTCTAAGAGTTTGCGCTTTGAGGGGCACCTGGGAGACCAGTATTGGATTCCGATGCACCAGTGCAGGTTTACTGTATCCCTTGGACCTTCACATTGACGATGACACACAGAAAGCGCATCGGAATTGATTATAAAAGGCACAATGCCGACTTAAGTACAAGAAGAGTGAATCTTCTAAGAGTTTGTGCTTTGAGCGGCTCCTGGGAGACCAGTATTAGATTCCGATGCACCAGTGCAGGTTTACTCCATCCCTTGGACCTTCACATTGACGATGAAACACAGAAATCGCATCGGAATTGAATATAAAAGGCCCAGTGCCGACTTAAGTACAAGAAGACTGAATCTTCTACGATTTTGTGCTTTGAGCGGCTCCTGGGAGACCAGTATTGGATTCCGATGCACCAGTGCAGAATTACTGTATCCCTTGGACCTTCACATTGACGATGAAACACAGAAATCGCATCGGAATTGAATATAAAAGGCACAATGCCGACTTATGTACAAGAAGAGTGAATCTTCTAAGAGTTTGTGCTTTGAGCGCCTCCTGGGAGACCAGTATTGGATTGCGATGCACCAGTGCAAGTTTACTGTATCCCTTGGACCTTCACATTGACGATGAAACACAGAAATCGCATCGGAATTGAATATAAAAGGCGCAATGCCGACTTAAGTACAAGAAGAGTGAATTTTCTAAGAGTTTGCGCTTTGAGCGGCTCCCGGGAGACCAGTATTAGATTCCGATGCACCAGTGCAGGTTTACTGTATCCCTTGGACCTTCACATTGACAATGAAACACAGAAATCGCATCGGAATTGAATATAAAAGGCACAATGCCGACTTAAGTACAAGAAGAGTGAATCTTCTAAGAGTTTGTGCTTTGAGCGGCTCCTGGGAGACCAGTATTGGATTCCGATGCACCAGTGCAGGTTTACTGTATCCCTTGGACCTTCACATTGACGATGAAACACAGAAATCGCATCGGAATTGAATATAAAAGGCACAATGCCGACTTAAGTACAAGAAGAGTGAATCTTCTAAGAGTTTGTGCTTTGAGTGGCTCCTGGGAGACCAGTATTAGATTCCGATGCACCAGTGCAGGTTTACTGTATCCCTTGGACCTTCACATTGACGATGAAACACAGAAATCGCATCGGAATTGAATATAAAAGGCACAATGCCGACTTAAGTACAAGAAGAGTGAATCTTCTAAGAGTTTGTGCTTTGAGCGGCTCCTGGGAGACCAGTATTGGATTGCGATGCACCAGTGCAAGTTTACTGTATCCCTTGGACCTTCACATTGACGATGAAACACAGAAATCGCATCGGAATGGAATATAAAAGGCACAATGCCGACTTAAGTACAAGAAGAGTGAATATTCTCAGAGTTTGTGCTTTGAGCGGCTCCTGGGAGACCAGTATTAGATTCCGATGCACCAGTGCAGTTTTACTGTATCCCTTGGACCTTCCCATTGACAATGAAACACAGAAATCGCATCGGAATTGAATATAAAAGGCACAATACCACTTAAGTACAAGAAGAGTGAGTCTCCTAAGAGTTTGTGGTTTGAGCGGATCCTGGGAGACCAGTATTGGATTCCGATGCACCAGTGCAGGTTTACTGTATCCCTTGAACCTTCACATTGACGATGAAACACAGAAATCGCGTCCGACATGAATATTAAAGGCACAGTGCCGACTTACGTACAAGAAGAGTGAATCTTCTACGAGATTGTGCTTTGGGCGGCTCCTGGGAGACCAGTATTGGATTCCGATGCACCAGTCAGGTTTACTGTATCCCTTGGACCTTCACATTGACGATGAAACAAAGAAATCGCATCGGAATTGAATATAAAAGGCACAATACCGACTTAAGTACAAGAAGAGTGAGTCTCCTAAGAGTTTGTGGTTTGAGCGGCTCCTGGGAGACCAGTATTGGATTCCGATGCACCAGTGCAGGTTTACTGTATCCCTTCGACCTTCACATTGACAATGAAACACAGAAATCGCATCGGAATTGAATATAAAAGGCACAGTGCCGACTTAAGTACAAGAAAAGTGAAACTTCTACGAGTTTGTGCTTTGAGCGACTATTGGGAGACCAGTATTAGATTCCGATGCACCAGTGCAGGTTTACTGTATCCCTTGGACCTTCACATTGACAATGAAACACAGAAATCGCATCGGAATTGAATATAAAAGGCACAGTGCCAAGTTAAGTACAAGGAAAGTGAATCATCTAAGAGTTTGTGCTTTGAGTGGCTCCTGGGAGACCAGTAATAGATTCCGATGCACCAGTGCAGGTTTACTGTATCCCTTGGACCGTCACATTGACAATGAAACACAGAAATCGCATCGGAATTGAATATAAAAGGCACAATGCCGACTTATGTACAAGAAGAGTGAATTTTCTAAGAGTTTGCGCTTTGAGGGGCACCTGGGAGACCAGTATTGGATTCCGATGCACCAGTGCAGGTTTACTGTATCCCTTGGACCTTCACATTGACGATGACACACAGAAAGCGCATCGGAATTGATTATAAAAGGCACAATGCCGACTTAAGTACAAGAAGAGTGAATCTTCTAAGAGTTTGTGCTTTGAGCGGCTCCTGGGAGACCAGTATTAGATTCCGATGCACCAGTGCAGGTTTACTCCATCCCTTGGACCTTCACATTGACGATGAAACACAGAAATCGCATCGGAATTGAATATAAAAGGCCCAGTGCCGACTTAAGTACAAGAAGACTGAATCTTCTACGATTTTGTGCTTTGAGCGGCTCCTGGGAGACCAGTATTGGATTCCGATGCACCAGTGCAGAATTACTGTATCCCTTGGACCTTCACATTGACGATGAAACACAGAAATCGCATCGGAATTGAATATAAAAGGCACAATGCCGACTTATGTACAAGAAGAGTGAATCTTCTAAGAGTTTGTGCTTTGAGCGCCTCCTGGGAGACCAGTATTGGATTGCGATGCACCAGTGCAAGTTTACTGTATCCCTTGGACCTTCACATTGACGATGAAACACAGAAATCGCATCGGAATTGAATATAAAAGGCGCAATGCCGACTTAAGTACAAGAAGAGTGAATTTTCTAAGAGTTTGCGCTTTGAGCGGCTCCCGGGAGACCAGTATTAGATTCCGATGCACCAGTGCAGGTTTACTGTATCCCTTGGACCTTCACATTGACAATGAAACACAGAAATCGCATCGGAATTGAATATAAAAGGCACAATGCCGACTTAAGTACAAGAAGAGTGAATCTTCTAAGAGTTTGTGCTTTGAGCGGCTCCTGGGAGACCAGTATTGGATTCCGATGCACCAGTGCAGGTTTACTGTATCCCTTGGACCTTCACATTGACGATGAAACACAGAAATCGCATCGGAATTGAATATAAAAGGCACAATGCCGACTTAAGTACAAGAAGAGTGAATCTTCTAAGAGTTTGTGCTTTGAGTGGCTCCTGGGAGACCAGTATTAGATTCCGATGCACCAGTGCAGGTTTACTGTATCCCTTGGACCTTCACATTGACGATGAAACACAGAAATCGCATCGGAATTGAATATAAAAGGCACAATGCCGACTTAAGTACAAGAAGAGTGAATCTTCTAAGAGTTTGTGCTTTGAGCGGCTCCTGGGAGACCAGTATTGGATTGCGATGCACCAGTGCAAGTTTACTGTATCCCTTGGACCTTCACATTGACGATGAAACACAGAAATCGCATCGGAATGGAATATAAAAGGCACAATGCCGACTTAAGTACAAGAAGAGTGAATATTCTCAGAGTTTGTGCTTTGAGCGGCTCCTGGGAGACCAGTATTAGATTCCGATGCACCAGTGCAGTTTTACTGTATCCCTTGGACCTTCCCATTGACAATGAAACACAGAAATCGCATCGGAATTGAATATAAAAGGCACAATACCACTTAAGTACAAGAAGAGTGAGTCTCCTAAGAGTTTGTGGTTTGAGCGGATCCTGGGAGACCAGTATTGGATTCCGATGCACCAGTGCAGGTTTACTGTATCCCTTGAACCTTCACATTGACGATGAAACACAGAAATCGCGTCCGACATGAATATTAAAGGCACAGTGCCGACTTACGTACAAGAAGAGTGAATCTTCTACGAGATTGTGCTTTGGGCGGCTCCTGGGAGACCAGTATTGGATTCCGATGCACCAGTGCAGGTTTACTGTATCCCTTGGACCTTCACATTGACGATGAAACAAAGAAATCGCATCGGAATTGAATATAAAAGGCACAATACCGACTTAAGTACAAGAAGAGTGAGTCTCCTAAGAGTTTGTGGTTTGAGCGGCTCCTGGGAGACCAGTATTGGATTCCGATGCACCAGTGCAGGTTTACTGTATCCCTTCGACCTTCACATTGACAATGAAACACAGAAATCGCATCGGAATTGAATATAAAAGGCACAGTGCCGACTTAAGTACAAGAAAAGTGAAACTTCTACGAGTTTGTGCTTTGAGCGACTATTGGGAGACCAGTATTAGATTCCGATGCACCAGTGCAGGTTTACTGTATCCCTTGGACCTTCACATTGACGATGAAACACAGAAATCGCATCGGAATTGAATATAAAAGGCACAATGCCGACTTAAGTACAAGAAGAGTGAATCTTCTAAGAGTTTGTGCTTTGAGCGGCTCCTGGGAGACCAGTATTGGATTGCGATGCACCAGTGCAAGTTTACTGTATCCCTTGGACCTTCACATTGACGATGAAACACAGAAATCGCTTCGGAATTGAATATAAAAGGCGCAATGCCGACTTAAGTACAAGAAGAGTGAATTTTCTAAGAGTTTGCGCTTTGAGCGGCTCCCGGGAGACCAGTATTACATTCCGATGCACCAGTGCAGGTTTACTGTATCCCTTGGACCTTCACATTGACAATGAAACACAGAAATCGCATTGGAAATGAATATAAAAGGCACAATGCCGACTTAAGTACAAGAAGAGTGAATCTTCTAAGAGTTTGTGCTTTGAGCGGCTCCTGGGAGACCAGTATTGGATTCCGATGCACCAGTGCAGGTTTACTGTATCCCTTGGACCTTCACATTGACGATGAAACACAGAAATCGCATCGGAATTGAATATAAAAGGCACAATGCCGACTTAAGTACAAGAAGAGTGAATCTTCTAAGAGTTTGTGCTTTGAGTGGCTCCTGGGAGACCAGTATTAGATTCCGATGCACCAGTGCAGGTTTACTGTATCCCTTGGACCTTCACATTGACGATGACACACAGAAAGCGCATCGGAATTGATTATAAAAGGCACAATGCCGACTTATGTACAAGAAGAGTGAATCTTCTAAGAGTTTGTTCTTTGAGCGGCTCCTGGGAGACCAGTATTAGATTCCGATGCACCAGTGCAGGTTTACTCCATCCCTTGGACCTTCACATTGACGATGAAACACAGAAATCGCATCGGAATTGAATATAAAAAGCCCAGTGCCGACTTAAGTACAAGAAGACTGAATCTTCTACGAGTTTGTGCTTTGAGTGGCTCCTGGGAGACCAGTATTAGATTCCGATGCACCAGTGCAGGTTTACTGTATCCCTTGGACCTTCACATTGACGATGAAACACAGAAATCGCATCGGAATTGAATATAAAAGGCACAATGCCGACTAAAGTACAAGAAGAGTGAATCTTCTAAGAGTTTGTGCTTTGAGCGGCTCCTGGGAGACCAGTATTGGATTGCGATGCACCAGTGCAAGTTTACTGTATCCCTTGGACCTTCACATTGACGATGAAACACAGAAATCGCATCGGAATTGAATATAAAAGGCACAATGCCGACTTAAGTACAAGAAGAGTGAATATTCTCAGAGTTTGTGCTTTGAGCGGCTCCTGGGAGACCAGTATTAGATTCCGATGCACCAATGCAGTTTTACTCTATCCCTTGGACCTTCCCATTGACAATGAAACACAGAAATCGCATCGGAATTGAATATAAAAGGCACAATACCACTTAAGTACAAGAAGAGTGAGTCTCCTAAGAGTTTGTGGTTTGAGCGGATCCTGGGAGACCAGTATTGGATTCCGATGCACCAGTGCAGGTTTACTGTATCCCTTGAACCTTCACATTGACGATGAAACACAGAAATCGCATCCGAATTGAATATTAAAGGCACAGTGCCGACTTACGTACAAGAAGAGTGAATCTTCTACGAGTTTGTGCTTTGGGCGGCTCCTGGGAGACCAGTATTGGATTCCGATGCACCAGTGCAGGTTTACTGTATCCCTTGGACCTTCACATTGACGATGAAACAAAGAAATCGCATCGGAATTGAATATAAAAGGCACAATACCGACTTAAGTACAAGAAGAGTGAGTCTCCTAAGAGTTTGTGGTTTGAGCGGCTCCTGGGAGACCAGTATTAGATTCCGATGCACCAGTGCAGGTTTATTGTATCCCTTGGACCTTCACATTGACGATGAAACACAGAAATCGCATCGGAATTGAATATAAAAGGCACAGTGCCGACTTAAGTACAAGAAGAGTGAATCTTCTCAGAGTTTGTGCTTTGAGCGGCTCTTGGGAGACCAGTATTAGATTCCGATGCACCAGTGCAGGTTTACTGTATCCCTTGGACCGTCACATTGACAATGAAACACAGAAATCGCATCGGAATTGAATATAAAAGGCACAATGCCGACTTATGTACAAGAAGAGTGAATCTTCTAAGGCTTTGTGCTTTGAGCGGCACCTGGGAGACCAGTATTGGATTCCGATGCACCAGTGCAGGTTTACTGTATCCCTTGGCCCTTCACATTGACGATGAAACACAGAAATCGGATCGGAATTGAATATAAAAGGCACAATGCCGACTTAAGTACAAGAAGAGTGAATCTTCTAAGAGTTTGTGCTTTGAGCGGCTCCTGGGAGACCAGTATTGGATTCCGATGCACCAGTGCAGGTTTACTGTATCCCTTGGACCTTCACATTGACGATGAAACACAGAAATCGCATCGGTATTGAATATAAAGGCACAATGCCAGCTTAAGTACAAGAAGAGTGAATCTTCTAAGAGTTTGTGCTTTGAGCGGCTCCTGGGAGACCAGTATTAGATTCCGATGCACCAGTGGAGGTTTACTGTATCCCTTGGACCTTCACATTGACGATGAAACACAGAAATCGCACGGAATTGAATATAACAGGCACAGTGCCGACTTAAGTACAAGAAGAGTGAATCTCCTAAGAGTTTGTGCTTTGAGCGGCTCCTGGGAGACCAGTATTAGATTCCGATGCACCAGTGCAGGTTTACTGTATCCCTTGGACCTTCACATTGACGATGAAACACAGAAATCGCATCGGAATTGAATATAAAAGGCACAATGCCGACTTAAGTACAAGAAGAGTGAGTCTCCTAAGAGTTTGTGGTTTGAGCGGCTCCTGGGAGACCAGTATTTGATTCCGATGCACCAGTGCAGGTTTACTGTATCCCTTGGACCTTCACATTGACAATGAAACACAGAAATCGCATCGGAATTGAATATAAAAGGCACAGTGCCGACTTAAGTACAAGAAAAGTGAATCATCTAAGAGTTTGTGCTTTGAGTGGCTCCTGGGAGACCAGTATTAGATTCCGATGCACCAGTGCAGGTTTACTGTATCCCTTGGACCGTCACATTGACAATGAAACCCAGAAATCGCATCGGAATTGAATATAAAAGGCACAATGCCGACTTATGTACAAGAAGAGTGAATTTTCTAAGAGTTTGCGCTTTGAGCGTCACCTGGGAGACCAGTATTGGATTCCGATGCACCAGTGCAGGTTTACTGTATCCCTTGGACCTTCACATTGACGACGAAACACAGAAATCGCATCGGAATTGAATATAAAAGGCACAATGCCGACTTAAGTACAAGAAGAGTGAATCTTCTAAGAGTTTGTGCTTTGAGCGGCTCCTGGGAGACCAGTATTGGATTCCGATGCACCAGTGCAGGTTTACTCTATCCCTTGCACCTTCACATTGACGATGAAGCACAGAAATCGCATCGGAATTGAATATAAAAGGCACAGTGCCGACTTAAGTACAAGAAGAGTGAATCTCCTAAGAGTTTGTGCTTTGAGCGGCTCCTGGGAGACCAGTATTAGATTCCGATGCACCAGTGCAGGTTTACTGTATCCCTTGGACCTTCACATTGACGATGAAGCACAGAAATCGCATCGGAATGGAATATAAAAGGCACAATGCCAACTTAAGTACAAGAAGAGTGAGTCTCCTAAGAATTTGTGGTTTGAGCGGCTCCTGGGAGACCAGTATTTGATTCCGATGCACCAGCGCAGGTTTACTGTATCCCTTGGACCTTCACATTGGCAATGAAACACAGAAATCGCATCGGAAATGAATATAAAAAGCACAGTGCCGACTTAAGTACAAGAAGAGTGAATCTTCTAAGAGTTTGTGCTTTGAGTGGCTCCTGGGAGACCAGTATTAGATTCCGATGCACCAGTGCAGGTTTACTGTATCCCTTGGACCGTCACATTGACAATGAAACACAGAAATCGCATCGGAATTGAATATAAAATGCACAATGCCGACTTATGTACAAGAAGAGTGAATTTTCTAAGAGTTTGCGCTTTGAGCGGCACCTGGGAGACCAGTATTGGATTTCGATGCACCAGTGCAGGTTTACTGTATCCCTGGGACCTTCACATTGACGATGAAACACAGAAACCGCATCGGAATTGAATATAAAAGGCACAATGCCGACTTAAGTACAAGAAGAGTGAATCTTCTAAGAGTTTGTGCTTTGAGCGGCTCCTGGGAGACCAGTATTAGATTCCGATGCACCAGTGCAGGTTTACTGTATCCCTTGGACCTTCACATTGACGATGAAACACAGAAATCGCATCGGAATTGAATATAAAAGGCACAATGCCGACTTAAGTACAAGAAGAGTGAGTCTCCTAAGAGTTTGTGGTTTGAGCGGCTCCTGGGAGACCAGTATTTGATTCCGATGCACCAGTGCAGGTTTACTGTATCCCTTGGACCTTCACATTGACAATGAAACACAGAAATCGCATCGGAATTGAATATAAAAGGCACAGTGCCGACTTAAGTACAAGAAAAGTGAATCATCTAAGAGTTTGTGCTTTGAGTGGCTCCTGGGAGACCAGTATTAGATTCCGATGCACCAGTGCAGGTTTACTGTATCCCTTGGACCGTCACATTGACAATGAAACCCAGAAATCGCATCGGAATTGAATATAAAAGGCACAATGCCGACTTATGTACAAGAAGAGTGAATTTTCTAAGAGTTTGCGCTTTGAGCGTCACCTGGGAGACCAGTATTGGATTCCGATGCACCAGTGCAGGTTTACTGTATCCCTTGGACCTTCACATTGACGACGAAACACAGAAATCGCATCGGAATTGAATATAAAAGGCACAATGCCGACTTAAGTACAAGAAGAGTGAATCTTCTAAGAGTTTGTGCTTTGAGCGGCTCCTGGGAGACCAGTATTGGATTCCGATGCACCAGTGCAGGTTTACTCTATCCCTTGCACCTTCACATTGACGATGAAGCACAGAAATCGCATCGGAATTGAATATAAAAGGCACAGTGCCGACTTAAGTACAAGAAGAGTGAATCTCCTAAGAGTTTGTGCTTTGAGCGGCTCCTGGGAGACCAGTATTAGATTCCGATGCACCAGTGCAGGTTTACTGTATCCCTTGGACCTTCACATTGACGATGAAGCACAGAAATCGCATCGGAATGGAATATAAAAGGCACAATGCCAACTTAAGTACAAGAAGAGTGAGTCTCCTAAGAATTTGTGGTTTGAGCGGCTCCTGGGAGACCAGTATTTGATTCCGATGCACCAGCGCAGGTTTACTGTATCCCTTGGACCTTCACATTGGCAATGAAACACAGAAATCGCATCGGAATTGAATATAAAAAGCACAGTGCCGACTTAAGTACAAGAAGAGTGAATCTTCTAAGAGTTTGTGCTTTGAGTGGCTCCTGGGAGACCAGTATTAGATTCCGATGCACCAGTGCAGGTTTACTGTATCCCTTGGACCGTCACATTGACAATGAAACACAGAAATCGCATCGGAATTGAATATAAAATGCACAATGCCGACTTATGTACAAGAAGAGTGAATTTTCTAAGAGTTTGCGCTTTGAGCGGCACCTGGGAGACCAGTATTGGATTTCGATGCACCAGTGCAGGTTTACTGTATCCCTGGGACCTTCACATTGACGATGAAACACAGAAACCGCATCGGAATTGAATATAAAAGGCACAATGCCGACTTAAGTACAAGAAGAGTGAATCTTCTAAGAGTTTGTGCTTTGAGCGGCTCCTGGGAGACCAGTATTAGATTCCGATGCACCAGTGCAGGTTTACTGTATCCCTTGGACCGTCACATTGACAATGAAAGACAGAAATCGCATCGGAATTGAATATAAAAGGCACAATGCCGACTTATGTACAAGAAGAATGAATCTTCTAATAGTTTGTGCTTTGAGCGGCTCCTGGGACACCAGTATTGGATTGCTCTGCACCAGTGCAGGTTTACTGTATCCCTTGGACATCACATTGACGATGAAACACAGAAATCGCGTCGGAATTGAATATAAAAGGAACAATGCCGACTTATGTACAAGGAGAGTGAATCTTCTAAGAGTTTGTGATTTGAGCGGCTCCTGGGAGACCAGTATGAGATTCCGATGCACCAGTGAAGGTTTACTGTATCCCTTGTACCTTCACATTGACGATGAAACACAGAAATCGCATCGGAATTGAATATAAAATGCACAATGCCGACTTAAGTACATGAAGAGTGAATCTTCTAAGAGTTTGTGCTTTGAGCGGCTCCTGGGAGACCAGTATTGGATTCCGATGCACCAGTGCAGGTTTACTGTATCCCTTGGACCTTCACATTGACAATGAAACACAGAAATCGCATCGGAATTGAATATAAAAGGCACAGTGCCGACTTAAGTACAAGAAAAGTGAATCATCTAAGAGTTTGTGCTTTGAGTGGCTCCTGGGAGACCAGTATTAGATTCCGATGCACCAGTGCAGGTTTACTGTATCCCTTGGACCGTCACATTGACAATGAAACCCAGAAATCGCATCGGAATTGAATATAAAAGGCACAATGCCGACTTATGTACAAGAAGAGTGAATTTTCTAAGAGTTTGCGCTTTGAGCGTCACCTGGGAGACCAGTATTGGATTCCGATGCACCAGTGCAGGTTTACTGTATTCCTTGGACCTTCACATTGACGACGAAACACAGAAATCGCATCGGAATTGAATATAAAAGGCACAATGCCGACTTAACTACAAGAAGAGTGAATCTTCTAAGAGTTTGTGCTTTGAGCGGCTCCTGGGAGACCAGTATTGGATTCCGATGCACCAGTGCAGGTTTACTCTATCCCTTGCACCTTCACATTGACGATGAAGCACAGAAATCGCATCGGAATTGAATATAAAAGGCACAGTGCCGACTTAAGTACAAGAAGAGTGAATCTCCTAAGAGTTTGTGCTTTGAGCGGCTCCTGGGAGACCAGTATTAGATTCCGATGCACCAGTGCAGGTTTACTGTATCCCTTGGACCTTCACATTGACGATGAAACACAGAAATCGCATCGGAATGGAATATAAAAGGCACAATGCCAACTTAAGTACAAGAAGAGTGAGTCTCCTAAGAATTTGTGGTTTGAGCGGCTCCTGGGAGACCAGTATTTGATTCCGATGCACCAGCGCAGGTTTACTGTATCCCTTGGACCTTCACATTGGCAATGAAACACAGAAATCGCATCGGAATTGAATATAAAAAGCACAGTGCCGACTTAAGTACAAGAAGAGTGAATCTTCTAAGAGTTTGTGCTTTGAGTGGCTCCTGGGAGACCAGTATTAGATTCCGATGCACCAGTGCAGGTTTACTGTATCCCTTGGACCGTCACATTGACAATGAAACACAGAAATCGCATCGGAATTGAATATAAAATGCACAATGCCGACTTATGTACAAGAAGAGTGAATTTTCTAAGAGTTTGCGCTTTGAGCGGCACCTGGGAGACCAGTATTGGATTTCGATGCACCAGTGCAGGTTTACTGTATCCCTGGGACCTTCACATTGACGATGAAACACAGAAACCGCATCGGAATTGAATATAAAAGGCACAATGCCGACTTAAGTACAAGAAGAGTGAATCTTCTAAGAGTTTGTGCTTTGAGCGGCTCCTGGGAGACCAGTATTAGATTCCGATGCACCAGTGCAGGTTTACTGTATCCCTTGGACCGTCACATTGACAATGAAAGACAGAAATCGCATCGGAATTGAATATAAAAGGCACAATGCCGACTTATGTACAAGAAGAATGAATCTTCTAATAGTTTGTGCTTTGAGCGGCTCCTGGGACACCAGTATTGGATTGCTCTGCACCAGTGCAGGTTTACTGTATCCCTTGGACCTTCACATTGACGATGAAACACAGAAATCGCGTCGGAATTGAATATAAAAGGAACAATGCCGACTTATGTACAAGGAGAGTGAATCTTCTAAGAGTTTGTGATTTGAGCGGCTCCTGGGAGACCAGTATGAGATTCCGATGCACCAGTGAAGGTTTACTGTATCCCTTGTACCTTCACATTGACGATGAAACACAGAAATCGCATCGGAATTGAATATAAAATGCACATGCCGACTTAAGTACATGAAGAGTGAATCTTCTAAGAGTTTGTGCTTTGAGCGGCTCCTGGGAGACCAGTATTGGATTCCGATGCACCAGTGCAGGTTTACTGTATCCCTTGGACCTTCACATTGACGATGAAACACAGAAATCGCATCGGAATTGAATATAAAAGGCACAATGCCGAATAAGTACAAGAAGAGTGAATCTTCTAAGAGTTTGTGCTTTGAGTGGCTCCTGGGAGACCAGTATTAGATTCCGATGCACCTGTGCAGGTTTACTGTATCCCTTGGACCTTCACATTGACGATGACACACAGAAATCGCATCGGAATTGAATATAAAAGGCACAGTGCCGACTTAAGTACAAGAAGAGTGAATCTCCTAAGAGTTTGTGCTTTGAGCGGCTCCTGGGAGACCAGTATTAGATTCCGATGCACCAGTGCAGGATTACTGTATCCCTTGGACCTTCACATTGACGATGAAACACAGAAATCGCATCGGAATGGAATATAAAAGGCACAATGCCGACTTAAGTACAAGAAGAGTGAGTCTCCTAAGAGTTTGTGGTTTGAGCGGCTCCTGGGAGACCAGTATTTGATTCCGATGCACCAGTGCAGGTTTACTGTATCCCTTGGACCTTCACATTGACAATGAAACACAGAAATCGCATCGGAATTGAATATAAAAGGCACAGTGCCGACTTAAGTACAAGAAGAGTGAATCTCCTAAGAGTTTGTGCTTTGAGCGGCTCCTGGGAGACCAGTATTAGATTCCGATGCACCAGTGCAGGTTTACTGTATCCCTTGGACCATCACATTGACGATGAAACACAGAAATCGCATCGGAATTGAATATAAAAGGCACAATGCCGACTTAAGTACAAGAAGAGTGAGTCTCCTAAGAGTTTGTGGTTTGAGCGGCTCCTGGGAGACCAGTATTTGATTCCGATGCACCAGTGCAGGTTTACTGTATCCCTGGGACCTTCACATTGACGATGAAACACAGAAACCGCATCGGAATTGAATATAAAAGGCACAATGCCGACTTAAGTACAAGAAGAGTGAATCTTCTAAGAGTTTGTGCTTTGAGCGGCTCCTGGGAGACCAGTATTAGATTCCGATGCACCAGTGCAGGTTTACTGTATCCCTTGGACCGTCACATTGACAATGAAAGACAGAAATCGCATCGGAATTGAATATAAAAGGCACAATGCCGACTTATGTACAAGAAGAGTGAATCTTCTAAGGGTTTGTGCTTTGAGCGGCACCTGGGAGACCAGTATTAGATTCCGATGCACCAGTGCAGGTTTACTGTATCCCTTGGACCTTCACATTGACGATGAAACACAGAAATCGCATCGGAATTGAATATCAAAGGCACAATGCCGACTTAAGTACAAGAAGAGTGAATTTTCTAAGAGTTTGCGCTTTGAGCGGCACCTGGGAGACCAGTATTAGATTCCGATGCACCAGTGCAGGTTTACTGTATCCCTTGGACCTTCACATTGACGATGAAACACAGAAATCGCAACGGAATTGAATATAAAAGGCACAATGCCGACTTAAGTACAAGAAGAATGAATCTTCTAATAGTTTGTGCTTTGAGCGGCTCCTGGGACACCAGTATTGGATTGCTCTGCACCAGTGCAGGTTTACTGTATCCCTTGGACCTTCACATTGACGATGAAACACAGAAATCGCGTCGGAATTGAATATAAAAGGAACAATGCCGACTTATGTACAAGGAGAGTGAATCTTCTAAGAGTTTGTGATTTGAGCGGCTCCTGGGAGACCAGTATGAGATTCCGATGCACCAGTGAAGGTTTACTGTATCCCTTGTACCTTCACATTGACGATGAAACACAGAAATCGCATCGGAATTGAATATAAAATGCACAATGCCGACTTAAGTACATGAAGAGTGAATCTTCTAAGAGTTTGTGCTTTGAGCGGCTCCTGGGAGACCAGTATTGGATTCCGATGCACCAGTGCAGGTTTACTGTATCCCTTGGACCTTCACATTGACGATGAAACACAGAAATCGCATCGGAATTGAATATAAAAGGCACAATGCCGACTTAAGTACAAGAAGAGTGAATCTTCTAAGAGTTTGTGCTTTGAGTGGCTCCTGGGAGACCAGTATTAGATTCCGATGCACCTGTGCAGGTTTACTGTATCCCTTGGACCTTCACATTGACGATGACACACAGAAATCGCATCGGAATTGAATATAAAAGGCACAGTGCCGACTTAAGTACAAGAAGAGTGAATCTCCTAAGAGTTTGTGCTTTGAGCGGCTCCTGGGAGACCAGTATTAGATTCCGATGCACCAGTGCAGGATTACTGTATCCCTTGGACCTTCACATTGACGATGAAACACAGAAATCGCATCGGAATGGAATATAAAAGGCACAATGCCGACTTAAGTACAAGAAGAGTGAGTCTCCTAAGAGTTTGTGGTTTGAGCGGCTCCTGGGAGACCAGTATTTGATTCCGATGCACCAGTGCAGGTTTACTGTATCCCTTGGACCTTCACATTGACAATGAAACACAGAAATCGCATCGGAATTGAATATAAAAGGCACAGTGCCGACTTAAGTACAAGAAGAGTGAATCTCCTAAGAGTTTGTGCTTTGAGCGGCTCCTGGGAGACCAGTATTAGATTCCGATGCACCAGTGCAGGTTTACTGTATCCCTTGGACCATCACATTGACGATGAAACACAGAAATCGCATCGGAATTGAATATAAAAGGCACAATGCCGACTTAAGTACAAGAAGAGTGAGTCTCCTAAGAGTTTGTGGTTTGAGCGGCTCCTGGGAGACCAGTATTTGATTCCGATGCACCAGTGCAGGTTTACTGTATCCCTTGGACCTTCACATTGACAATGAAACACAGAAATCGCATCGGAATTGAATATAAAAGGCACAGTGCCGACTTAAGTACAAGAAAAGTGAATCATCTAAGAGTTTGTGCTTTGAGTGGCTCCTGGGAGACCAGTATTAGATTCCGATGCACCAGTGCAGGTTTACTGTATCCCTTGGACCGTCACATTGCCAATGAGACACAGAAATCGCATCGGAATTGAATATAAAAGGCACAATGCCGACTTATGTACAAGAAGAGTGAATTTTCTAAGAGTTTGCGCTTTGAGCGTCACCTGGGAGACCAGTATTGGATTCCGATGCACCAGTGCAGGTTTACTGTATCCCTTGGACCTTCACATTGACGACGAAACACAGAAATCGCATCGGAATTGAATATAAAATGCACAATGCCGACTTAAGTACAAGAAGAGTGAATCTTCTAAGAGTTTGTGCTTTGAGCGGCTCCTGGGAGACCAGTATTGGATTCCGATGCACCAGTGCAGGTTTACTGTATCCCTTGGACCTTCACATTGACGATGAAACACAGAAATCGCATCGGAATTGAATATAAAAGGCACAATGCCGACTTAAGTACAAGAAGAGTGAATCTTCTAAGAGTTTGTGCTTTGAGTGGCTCCTGGGAGACCAGTATTAGATTCCGATGCACCTGTGCAGGTTTACTGTATCCCTCGGACCTTCACATTGACGATGACACACAGAAATCGCATCGGAATTGAATATAAAAGGCACAGTGCCGACTTAAGTACAAGAAGAGTGAATCTCCTAAGAGTTTGTGCTTTGAGCGGCTCCTGGGAGACCAGTATTAGATTCCGATGCACCAGTGCAGGTTTACTGTATCCCTTGGACCTTCACATTGACGATGAAACACAGAAATCGCATCGGAATGGAATATAAAAGGCACAATGCCGACTTAAGTACAAGAAGAGTGAGTCTCCTAAGAGTTTGTGGTTTGAGCGGCTCCTGGGAGACCAGTATTTGATTCCGATGCACCAGCGCAGGTTTACTGTATCCCTTGGACCTTCACATTGGCAATGAAACACAGAAATCGCATCGGAATTGAATATAAAAAGCACAGTGCCGACATAAGTACAAGAAGAGTGAATCTTCTAAGAGTTTGTGCTTTGAGTGGCTCCTGGGAGACCAGTATTAGATTCCGATGCACCAGTGCAGGTTTACTGTATCCCTTGGACCGTCACATTGACAATGAAACACAGAAATCGCATCGGAATTGAATATAAAATGCACAATGCCGACTTATGTAGAAGAAGAGTGAATTTTCTAAGAGTTTGCGCTTTGAGCGGCACCTGGGAGACCAGTATTGGATTCCGATGCACCAGTGCAGGTTTACTGTATCCCTGGGACCTTCACATTGACGATGAAACACAGAAACCGCATCGGAATTGAATATAAAAGGCACAATGCCGACTTAAGTACAAGAAGAGTGAATCTTCTAAGAGTTTGTGCTTTGAGCGGCTCCTGGGAGACCAGTATTAGATTCCGATGCACCAGTGCAGGTTTACTGTATCCCTTGGACCGTCACATTGACAATGAAAGACAGAAATCGCATCGGAATTGAATATAAAAGGCACAATGCCGACTTATGTACAAGAAGAGTGAATCTTCTAAGGGTTTGTGCTTTGAGCGGCACCTGGGAGACCAGTATTAGATTCCGATGCACCAGTGCAGGTTTACTGTATCCCTTGGACCTTCACATTGACGATGAAACACAGAAATCGCATCGGAATTGAATATCAAAGGCACAATGCCGACTTAAGTACAAGAAGAGTGAATTTTCTAAGAGTTTGCGCTTTGAGCGGCACCTGGGAGACCAGTATTAGATTCCGATGCACCAGTGCAGGTTTACTGTATCCCTTGGACCTTCACATTGACGATGAAACACAGAAATCGCAACGGAATTGAATATAAAAGGCACAATGCCGACTTAAGTACAAGAAGAATGAATCTTCTAATAGTTTGTGCTTTGAGCGGCTCCTGGGACACCAGTATTGGATTGCTCTGCACCAGTGCAGGTTTACTGTATCCCTTGGACCTTCACATTGACGATGAAACACAGAAATCGCGTCGGAATTGAATATAAAAGGAACAATGCCGACTTATGTACAAGGAGAGTGAATCCTCTAAGAGTTTGTGATTTGAGCGGCTCCTGGGAGACCAGTATGAGATTCCGATGCACCAGTGAAGGTTTACTGTATCCCTTGTACCTTCACATTGACGATGAAACACAGAAATCGCATCGGAATTGAATATAAAATGCACAATACCGACTTAAGTACATGAAGAGTGAATCTTCTAAGAGTTTGTGCTTTGAGCGGCTCCTGGGAGACCAGTATTGGATTCCGATGCACCAGTGCAGGTTTACTGTATCCCTTGGACCTTCACATTGACGATGAAACACAGAAATCGCATCGGAATTGAATATAAAAGGCACAATGCCGACTTAAGTACAAGAAGAGTGAATCTTCTAAGAGTTTGTGCTTTGACTGGCTCCTGGGAGACCAGTATTAGATTCCGATGCACCTGTGCAGGTTTACTGTATCCCTTGGACCTTCACATTGACGATGACACACAGAAATCGCATCGGAATTGAATATAAAAGGCACAGTGCCGACTTAAGTACAAGAAGAGTGAATCTCCTAAGAGTTTGTGCTTTGAGCGGCTCCTGGGAGACCAGTATTAGATTCCGATGCACCAGTGCAGGATTACTGTATCCCTTGGACCTTCACATTGACGATGAAACACAGAAATCGCATCGGAATGGAATATAAAAGGCACAATGCCGACTTAAGTACAAGAAGAGTGAGTCTCCTAAGAGTTTGTGGTTTGAGCGGCTCCTGGGAGACCAGTATTTGATTCCGATGCACCAGTGCAGGTTTACTGTATCCCTTGGACCTTCACATTGACAATGAAACACAGAAATCGCATCGGAATTGAATATAAAAGGCACAGTGCCGACTTAAGTACAAGAAGAGTGAATCTCCTAAGAGTTTGTGCTTTGAGCGGCTCCTGGGAGACCAGTATTAGATTCCGATGCACCAGTGCAGGTTTACTGTATCCCTTGGACCTTCACATTGACGATGAAACACAGAAATCGCATCGGAATTGAATATAAAAGGCACAATGCCGACTTAAGTACAAGAAGAGTGAGTCTCCTAAGAGTTTGTGGTTTGAGCGGCTCCTGGGAGACCAGTATTTGATTCCGATGCACCAGTGCAGGTTTACTGTATCCCTTGGACCTTCACATTGACAATGAAACACAGAAATCGCATCGGAATTGAATATAAAAGGCACAGTGCCGACTTAAGTACAAGAAAAGTGAATCATCTAAGAGTTTGTGCTTTGTGTGGCTCCTGGGAGACCAGTATTAGATTCCGATGCACCAGTGCAGGTTTACTGTATCCCTTGGACCGTCACATTGACAATGAAACACAGAAATCGCTTCGGAATTGAATATAAAAGGCACAATGCCGACTTATGTACAAGAAGAGTGAATTTTCTAAGAGTTTGCGCTTTGAGCGTCACCTGGGAGACCAGTATTGGATTCCGATGCACCAGTGCAGGTTTACTGTATCCCTGGGACCTTCACATTGACGATGAAACACAGAAACCGCATCGGAATTGAATATAAAAGGCACAATGCCGACTAAAGTACAAGAAGAGTGAATCTTCTACGAGTTTGTGCTTTGAGCGGCTCCTGGGAGACCAGTATTAGATTCCGATGCACCAGTGCAGGTTTACTGTATCCCTTGGGCCGTCACATTGACAATGAAACACAGAAATCGCATCGGAATTGAATATAAAAGGCACAATGCCGACTTATGTACAAGAAGAGTGAATCTTCTAAGGGTTTGTGCTTTGAGCGGCACCTGGGAGACCAGTATTAGATTCCGATGCACCAGTGCAGGTTTACTGTATCCCTTGGACCTTCACATTGACGATCAAACACAGAAATCGCATCGGAATTGAATATCAAAGGCACAATGCCGACTTAAGTACAAGAAGAGTGAATTTTCTAAGAGTTTGCGCTTTGAGCGGCTCCCGGGAGACCAGTATTAGATTCCGATGCACCAGTGCAGGTTTACTGTATCCCTTGGACCTTCACATTGACGATGAAACACAGAAATCGCATCGGAATTCAATATAAAAGGCACAATACCGACTTAAGTACAAGAAGATTGAATCTTCTAAGTGTTTGTGCTTTGAGCGGCTCCTGGGAGACCAGTATTAGATTCCGATGCACCAGTGCAGGTTTACTCTATCCCTTGCACCTTCACATTGACGATGAAACACAGAAATCGCATCGGAATTGAATATAAAAGGCACAGTGCCGACTTAAGTACAAGAAGAGTGAATCTCCTAAGAGTTTGTGCTTTGAGCGGCTCCTGGGAGACCAGTATTAGATTCCGATGCACCAGTGCAGGTTTACTGTATCCCTTGGACCTTCACATTGACGATGAAACACAGAAATCGCATCGGAATGGAATATAAAAGGCACAATGCCGACTTAAGTACAAGAAGAGTGAGTCTCCTAAGAGTTTGTGGTTTGAGCGGATCCTGGGAGACCAGTATTTGATTCCGATGCACCAGTGCAGGTTTACTGTATCCCTTGGACCTTCACATTGACAATGAAACACAGAAATCGCATCGGAATTGAATATAAAAGGCACAGTGCCGACTTAAGTACAAGAAGAGTGAATCTTCTAAGAGTTTGTGCTTTGAGTGGCTCCTGGGAGACCAGTATTAGATTCCGATGCACCAGTGCAGGTTTACTGTATCCCTTGGACCGTCACATTGACAATGAAACACAGAAATCGCATCGGAATTGAATATAAAAGGCACAATGCCGACTTATGTACAAGAAGAGTGAATTTTCTAAGAGTTTGCGCTTTGAGCGGCACCTGGGAGACCAGTATTGGATTCCGATGCACCAGTGCAGGTTTACTGTATCCCTGGGACCTTCACATTGACGATGAAACACAGAAACCGCATCGGAATTGAATATAAAAGGCACAATGCCGACTTAAGTACAAGAAGAGTGAATCTTCTACGAGTTTGTGCTTTGAGCGGCTCCTGGGAGACCAGTATTAGATTCCGATGCACCAGTGCAGGTTTACTGTATCCCTTGGACCGTCACATTGACAATGAAACACAGAAATCGCATCGGAATTGAATATAAAAGGCACAATGCCGACTTATGTACAAGAAGAGTGAATCTTCTAAGGGTTTGTGCTTTGAGCGGCACCTGGGAGACCAGTATTAGATTCCGATGCACCAGTGCAGGTTTACTGTATCCCTTGGACCTTCACATTGACGATGAAACACAGAAATCGCATCGGAATTGAATATCAAAGGCACAATGCCGACTTAAGTACAAGAAGAGTGAATTTTCTAAGAGTTTGCGCTTTGAGCGGCTCCCGGGAGACCAGTATTAGATTCCGATGCACCAGTGCAGGTTTACTGTATCCCTTGGACCGTCACATTGACAATGAAACACAGAAATCGCATCGGAATTGAATATAAAAGGCACAATGCCGACTTATGTACAAGAAGAGTGAATTTTCTAAGAGTTTGCGCTTTGAGCGGCACCTGGGAGACCAGTATTCGATTCCGATGCACCAGTACAGGTTTACTGTATCCCTTGGACCTTCACATTGACGATGAAACACAGAAATCGCATCGGAATTGAATATAAATGGCACTATACCGACTTATGTACAAGAAGAGTGAATTTTCTAAGAGTTTGCGCTTTGAGCGTCACCTGGGAGACCAGTATTGGATTCCGATGCACCAGTGCAGGTTTACTGTATCCCTGGGACCTTCACATTGACGATGAAACACAGAAACCGCATCGGAATTGAATATAAAAGGCACAATGCCGACTAAAGTACAAGAAGAGTGAATCTTCTACGAGTTTGTGCTTTGAGCGGCTCCTGGGAGACCAGTATTAGATTCCGATGCACCAGTGCAGGTTTACTGTATCCCTTGGGCCGTCACATTGACAATGAAACACAGAAATCGCATCGGAATTGAATATAAAAGGCACAATGCCGACTTATGTACAAGAAGAGTGAATCTTCTAAGGGTTTGTGCTTTGAGCGGCACCTGGGAGACCAGTATTAGATTCCGATGCACCAGTGCAGGTTTACTGTATCCCTTGGACCTTCACATTGACGATCAAACACAGAAATCGCATCGGAATTGAATATCAAAGGCACAATGCCGACTTAAGTACAAGAAGAGTGAATTTTCTAAGAGTTTGCGCTTTGAGCGGCTCCCGGGAGACCTGTATTAGATTCCGATGCACCAGTGCAGGTTTACTGTATCCCTTGGACCTTCACATTGACGATGAAACACAGAAATCGCATCGGAATTCAATATAAAAGGCACAATACCGACTTAAGTACAAGAAGATTGAATCTTCTAAGTGTTTGTGCTTTGAGCGGCTCCTGGGAGACCAGTATTAGATTCCGATGCACCAGTGCAGGTTTACTGTATCCCTTGGACCTTCACATTGACGACGAAACACAGAAATCGCATCGGAATTGAATATAAAAGGCACAATGCCGACTTAAGTACAAGAAGAGTGAATCTTCTAAGAGTTTGTGTTTGAGCGGCTCCTGGGAGACCAGTATTAGATTCCGATGCACCAGTGCAGGTTTACTGTATCCCTTGGACCGTCACATTGACAATGAAACACAGAAATCGCATCGGAATTGAATATAAAAGGCACAATGCCGACTTATGTACAAGAAGAGTGAATCTTCTAAGGGTTTGTGCTTTGAGCGGCACCTGGGAGACCAGTATTAGATTCCGATGCACCAGTGCAGGTTTACTGTATCCCTTGGACCTTCACATTGACGATGAAACACAGAAATCGCATCGGAATTGAATATCAAAGGCACAATGCCGACTTAAGTACAAGAAGAGTGAATTTTCTAAGAGTTTGCGCTTTGAGCGGCTCCCGGGAGACCAGTATTTGATTCCGATGCACCAGTGCAGGTTTACTGTATCCCTTGGACCTTCACATTGACAATGAAACACAGAAATCGCATCGGAATTGAATATAAAAGGCACAATGCCGACTTAAGTACAAGAAGATTGAATCTTCTAAGAGTTTGTGCTTTGAGCGGCTCCTGGGAGACCAGTAGTAGATTCCGATGCACCAGTGCAGGTTTACTGTATCCCTTGGACCTTCACATTGACGATGAAACACAGAAATCGCAACGGAATTGAATATAAAAGGCGCAATGCCGACTTAAGTACAAGAAGAATGAATCTTCTAATAGTTTGTGCTTTGAGCGGCTCCTGGGACACCAGTATTGGATTGCTCTGCACCAGTGCAGGTTTACTGTATCCCTTGGACCTTCACATTGACGATGAAACACAGAAATCGCGTCGGAATTGAATATAAAAGGAACAATGCCGACTTAAGTACAAGAAGAGTGAATCTTCTAAGAGTTTGTGATTTGAGCGGCTCCTGGGAGACCAGTATGAGATTCCGATGCACCAGTGAAGGTTTACTGTATCCCTTGTACCTTCACATTGACGATGAAACACAGAAATCGCATCGGAATTGAATATCAAATGCACAATGCCGACTTAAGTACAAGAAGAGTGAATCTTCTAAGAGTTTGTGCTTTGAGCGGCTCCTGGGAGACCAGTATTGGATTCCGATGCACCAGTGCAGGTTTACTGTATCCCTTGGACCTTCACATTGACGATGAAACACAGAAATCGCATCGGAATTGAATATAAAAGGCACAATGCCGACTTAAGTACAAGAAGAGTGAATCTTCTAAGAGTTTGTGCTTTGAGTGGCTCCTGGGAGACGAGTATTAGATTCCGATGCACCAGTGCAGGTTTACTGTATCCCTTGGACCTTCACATTGACGATGACACACAGAAAGGGCATCGGAATTGATTATAAAAGGCACAATGCCGACCTAAGTACAAGAGGAGTGAATCTTCTAAGAGTTTGTGCTTTGAGCGGCTCCTGGGAGACCAGTATTAGATTCCGATGCACCAGTGCAGGTTTACTCCATCCCTTGGACATTCACATTGACGATGAAACACAGAAATCGCATCGGAATTGAATATAAAAGGCCCAGTGCCGACTTAAGTACAAGAAGACTGAATCTTCTACGAGTTTGTGCTTTGAGTGGCTCCTGGGAGACCAGTATTAGATTCCGATGCACCAGTGCAGGTTTACTGTATCCCTTGGACCTTCACATTGACGATGAAACACAGAAATCGCATCGGAATTGAATATCAAAGGCACAATGCCGACTTAAGTACAAGAAGAGTGAATCTTCTAAGAGTTTGTGCATTGAGCGGCTCCTGGGAGACCAGTATTAGATTCCGATGCACCAGTGCAGGTTTACTGAATCCCTTGGACCTTCACATTGACGATGAAACACAGAAATCGCATCGGAATTTAATATAAAAGGCACAATGCCGACTTAAGTACAAGAAGAGTGAATCTTCTCAGAGTTTGTGCTTTGAGCGGCTCCTGGGAGACCAGTATTAGATTCCGATGCACCAGTGCAGGTTTACTGTATCCCTTGGACCCTCACATTGACGATGAAATACAGAAATCGCATCGGAATTGAATATCAAAGGCACAATGCCGACTTAAGTACAAGAAGAGTGAATCTTCTAAGAGTTTGCGATTTGAGCGGCTCCTGGGAGACCAGTATTAGATTCCGATGCACCAGTGCAGGTTTACTCTATCCCTTGGACCTTCACATTGACGATGAAACACGGAAATCGCATCGGAATTGAATATAAAAGGCACAGTGACGACTTAAGTACAAGAAGAGTGAATCTTCTAAGAGTTTGTGCTTTGAGCGGCTCCTGGGAGCCAAGTATTAGATTCCGATGCACCAGTGCAGGTTTACTGTATCCCTTGGACCCTCACATTGACGATGAAACACAGAAATCGCATCGGAATTGAATATCAAAGGCACAATGCCGACTTAAGTACAAGAAGAGTGAATCTTCTAAGAGTTTGTGATTTGAGCGGCTCCTGGGAGACCAGTATTAGATTCCGATGCACCAGTGCAGGTTTACTGTATCCCTTGGACCTTCACATTGACGATGAAACACAGAAATCGCATCGGAATTGAATATAAAAGGCACAATGCCGACTTATGTACAAGAAGAGTGAATCTTCTAAGAGTTTGTGCTTTGAGCGGCTCCTGGGAGCCCAGTATTAGATTCCGATGCACCAGTGCAAGTTTACTGTATACCTTGGACCCTCACATTGACGATGAAACACAGAAATTGCATCGGAATTGAATATCAAAGGCACAATGCCGACTTAAGTACAAGAAGAGTGAATCTTCTAAGACTTTGTGATTTGAGCGGCTTCTGGGAGACCAGTATTAGATTCCGATGCACCAGTGCAGGTTTACTGTATCCCTTGGACCTTCACATTGACGATGAAACACAGAAATCGCATCGGAATTGAATATAAAAGGCACAATGCCGACTTAAGTACAAGAAGAGTGAATCTTCTAAGAGTTTGTGCTTTGAGCGGCTCCTGGGAGACCAGTATTAGATTCCGATCCACCAGTGCAGGTTTACTCTATCCCTTGGACCTTCACATTGACGATGAAACACAGAAATCGCATCGGAATTGAATATAAAAGGCACAGTGCCGACTTAAGTACAAGAAGAGTGAACCTCCTAAGAGTTTGTACTTTGAGCGGCTCCTGGGAGACCAGTATTAGATTCCGATGCACCAGTGCAGGTTTACTATATCCCTTGGACCTTCACATTGACGATGAAACACAGAAATCGCATCGGAATTGAATATAAAAGGCACAATGCCGACTTAAGTACAAGAAGAGTGAATTTTCTAAGAGTTGTGTTTTGAGCGGTTCCTGGGAGACCAGTATTAGATTCCCATGCACCAGTGCATGTTTACTATATCCCTTGGACCGTCACATTGACAATGAAACACAGAAATCGCATCGGAATTGAATATAAAAGGCACAATGCCGACTTATGTACAAGAAGAGTGATTCTTCTATGGGTTTGTTCTTTGAGCGGCACCTGGGAGACCAGTATTGGATTCCGATGCACCAGTGCAGGTGTACTGTGTTCCTTGGACCTTCACATTGACGATGAAACACAGAAATCGCATCGGAATTGAATATCAAAGACACAATGCCGACTTAAGTACAAGAAGAGTGAATCTTCTAAGAGTTCTGCTTTGAGTGGCTCCTGGGAGACCAGTATTAGATTCCGATGCACCAGTGCAGGTTTACTGTATCCCTTGGAGCTTCACATTGACGATGAAACACAGAAATCGCATCTGAATTGAATATAAAAGGCACAATGCCGACTTAAGTACAAGAAGAGTGAGTCTCCTAAGAGTTTGTGGTTTGAGCGTCTCCTGGGAGACCAGTATTGGATTCCGATGCACCAGTGCAGGTTTACTGTATCCCTTGGACCTTCACCATGACGATGAAACACAGAAATCGCATCGGAATTGAATATAAAAGGCACAATGCCGACTTAAGTACAAGAAGCGTGAATCTTCTAAGAGTTTGTGCTGAGCGGCTCCTGGGAGACCAGTATTAGATTCCGATGCACCAGTGCAGGTTTACTCTATCCCTTGGACCTTCACATTGACGATGAAACACAGAAATCGCATCGGAATTGAATATAAAAGGCACAGTGCCGACTTAAGTACAAGAAGAGTGAATCTCCTAAGAGTTTGTACTTTGAGCGGCTCCTGGGAGACCAGTATTAGATTCCGATGCACCAGTGCAGGTTTACTGTATCCCTTGGACCTTCACATTGACGATGAAACACAGAAATCGCATCGGAATTGAATATAAAGGCACAATGCCGACTTAAGTACAAGAAGAGTGAATTTTCTAAGAGTTTCGTTTTGAGCGGTTCCTGGGAGACCAGTATTAGATTCCCATGCACCAGTGCAGGTTTACTGTATCCCTTGGACCTTCACATTGACGATGAAACACAGAAATCGCATCGGAATTGAATATAAAAGGCACAGTGCCGACTTAAGTACAAGAAGAGTGAATCTTCTAAGAGTTTGTGCTTTGAGCGGCTCCTGGGAGCCAAGTATTAGATTCCGATGCACCAGTGCAGGTTTACTGTATCCCTTGGACCCTCACATTGACGATGAAACACAGAAATCGCATCGGAATTGAATATCAAAGGCACAATGCCGACTTAAGTACAAGAAGAGTGAATCTTCTAAGAGTTTGTGATTTGAGCGGCTCCTGGGAGACCAGTATTAGATTCCGATGCACCAGTGCAGGTTTACTGTATCCCTTGGACCTTCACATTGACGATGAAACACAGAAATCGCATCGGAATTGAATATAAAAGGCACAATGCCGACTTATGTACAAGAAGAGTGAATCTTCTAAGAGTTTGTGCTTTGAGCGGCTCCTGGGAGCCCAGTATTAGATTCCGATGCACCAGTGCAAGTTTACTGTATACCTTGGACCCTCACATTGACGATGAAACACAGAAATTGCATCGGAATTGAATATCAAAGGCACAATGCCGACTTAAGTACAAGAAGAGTGAATCTTCTAAGACTTTGTGATTTGAGCGGCTTCTGGGAGACCAGTATTAGATTCCGATGCACCAGTGCAGGTTTACTGTATCCCTTGGACCTTCACATTGACGATGAAACACAGAAATCGCATCGGAATTGAATATAAAAGGCACAATGCCGACTTAAGTACAAGAAGAGTGAATCTTCTAAGAGTTTGTGCTTTGAGCGGCTCCTGGGAGACCAGTATTAGATTCCGATCCACCAGTGCAGGTTTACTCTATCCCTTGGACCTTCACATTGACGATGAAACACAGAAATCGCATCGGAATTGAATATAAAAGGCACAGTGCCGACTTAAGTACAAGAAGAGTGAACCTCCTAAGAGTTTGTACTTTGAGCGGCTCCTGGGAGACCAGTATTAGATTCCGATGCACCAGTGCAGGTTTACTATATCCCTTGGACCTTCACATTGACGATGAAACACAGAAATCGCATCGGAATTGAATATAAAAGGCACAATGCCGACTTAAGTACAAGAAGAGTGAATCTTCTAAGAGTTGTGTTTTGAGCGGTTCCTGGGAGACCAGTATTAGATTCCCATGCACCAGTGCATATTTACTATATCCCTTGGACCGTCACATTGACAATGAAACACAGAAATCGCATCGGAATTGAATATAAAAGGCACAATGCCGACTTATGTACAAGAAGAGTGATTCTTCTATGGGTTTGTTCTTTGAGCGGCACCTGGGAGACCAGTATTGGATTCCGATGCACCAGTGCAGGTGTTCTGTGTTCCTTGGACCTTCACATTGACGATGAAACACAGAAATCGCATCGGAATTGAATATCAAAGACACAATGCCGACTTAAGTACAAGAAGAGTGAATCTTCTAAGAGTTCTGCTTTGAGTGGCTCCTGGGAGACCAGTATTAGATTCCGATGCACCAGTGCAGGTTTACTGTATCCCTTGGAGCTTCACATTGACGATGAAACACAGAAATCGCATCTGAATTGAATATAAAAGGCACAATGCCGACTTAAGTACAAGAAGAGTGAGTCTCCTAAGAGTTTGTGGTTTGAGCGTCTCCTGGGAGACCAGTATTGGATTCCGATGCACCAGTGCAGGTTTACTGTATCCCTTGGACCTTCACCATGACGATGAAACACAGAAATCGCATCGGAATTGAATATAAAAGGCACAATGCCGACTTAAGTACAAGAAGCGTGAATCTTCTAAGAGTTTGTGCTGAGCGGCTCCTCGGAGACCAGTATTAGATTCCGATGCACCAGTGCAGGTTTACTCTATCCCTTGGACCTTCACATTGACGATGAAACACAGAAATCGCATCGGAATTGAATATAAAAGGCACAGTGCCGACTTAAGTACAAGAAGAGTGAATCTCCTAAGAGTTTGTACTTTGAGCGGCTCCTGGGAGACCAGTATTAGATTCCGATGCACCAGTGCAGGTTTACTGTATCCCTTGGACCTTCACATTGACGATGACACACAGAAATCGCATCGGAATTGAATATAAAGGCACAATGCCGACTTAAGTACAAGAAGAGTGAATTTTCTAAGAGTTTCGTTTTGAGCGGTTCCTGGGAGACCAGTATTAGATTCCCATGCACCAGTGCATGTTTACTATATCCCTTGGACCGTCACATTGACAATGAAACACAGAAATCGCATCGGAATTGAATATAAAAGGCACAATGCCGACTTATGTACAAAAAGAGTGATTCTTCTGTGGGTTTGTTCTTTGAGCGGCACCTGGGAGACCAGTATTGGATTCCGATGCACCAGTGCAGGTGTACTGTGTCCCTTGGACCTTCACATTGACGATGAAACATAGAAATCGCATCGGAATTGAATATCAAAGGCACAATGCCGACTTAAGTACAAGAAGAGTGAATCTTCTAAGAGTTCTGCTTTTAAGTGGCTCCTGGGAGACCAGTATTGGATTCCGATGCACCAGTGCAGGTTTACTGTATCCCTTGGAGCTTCACATTGACGACGAAACACAGAAATCGCATCGGAATTGAATATAAAAGGCACAATGCCGACTTAAGTACAAGAAGAGTGAGTCTCCTAAGAGTTTGTGGTTTGAGCGTCTTCTGGGAGACCAGTATTGGATTCCGATGCACCAGTGCAGGTTTACTGTATCCCTTGGACCTTCACATTGACAATGAAACACAGAAATCGCATCGTAATTGAATATAAAAGGCACAGTGCCGACTTAAGTACAAGAAAAGTGAATCTTCTACGAGTTTGTGCTTTGAGCGGCTCCTGGGAGACCAGTATTAGATTCCGATGCACCACTGCAGGTTTACTGTATCCCTTGGACCGTCACATTGACAATGAAACACAGAAATCGCATCGGAATTGAATATAAAAGGCACAATGCCGACTTATGTACAAGAAGAGTGAATCTTCTAAGGGTTTGTGCTTTTAGCGGCACCTGGGAGACCAGTATTGGATTCCGATGCACCAGTGCAGGTTTACTGTATCCCTTGGACCTTCACATTGACGAAGAAACACAGAAATCGCATCGGAATTGAATATCAAATTCACAAAGCCGACTTAAGTACAAGAAGAGTGAATTTTCTAAGAGTTTGCGCTTTGAGCGGCTCCTGGGAGACCAGTATTAGATTCCGATGCACCAGTGCAGGTTTACTGTATCCCTTGGACCTTCACATTGACAATGAAACACAGAAATCGCATCGGAATTGAATATAAAAGGCACAATACCGACTTCAGTACAAGAAGATTGAATCTTCTAAGAGTTTGTGCTTTGAGCGGCTCCTGGGAGACCAGTATTAGATTCCGATGCACCAGTGCAGGTTTACTGTATCCCTTGGACCTTCACATTGACGATGAAACACAGAAATCGCAACGGAATTGAATATAAAAGGCACAATGCCGACTTAAGTACAAGAAGAATGAATCTTCTAATAGTTTGTGCTTTGAGCGGCTCCTGGGACACCAGTATTGGATTCCTCTGCACCTGTGCAGGTTTACTGTATCACTTGGACCTTCACATTGACAATGAAACACAGAAATCGCATCGGAATTGTATATAAAAGGAACAATGCCGACTTAAGTACAAGAAGAATGAATCTTCTAAGAGTTTGTGCTTTGAGCGGCTCCTGGGAGACCAGTATGAGATTCCGATGCACCAGTGCAGGTTTACTCTATCCCTTGGACCTTCACATTGACGATGAAACAGAGAAATCGAATCGGAATTGAATATAAAAGGCACAATGCCGACTTAAGTACAAGAAGAGTGAATCTTCTAAGAGTTTGTGCTTTGAGCGGCTCCTGGGAGACCAGTATTGGATTCCGATGCACCAGTGCAGGTTTACTGTATCCCTTGGACCTTCACATTGACGATGAAACACAGAAATCGCATCGGAATTGAATATAAAAGGCACAATGCCGACTTAAGTACAAGAAGAGTGAATCTTCTAAGAGTTTGTGCTTTGAGCGTCTCCTGGGAGACCAGTATTAGATTCCGATGCACCAGTGCAGATTTACTGTATCCCTTGGACCTTCCCATTGGCGATGAAACACAGAAATCGCATCGGAATTGAATATAAAAGGCACAATGCCGACTTAAGTACAAGAAGAGTGAATCTTCTAAGAGTTTGTGCATTGAGCGGCTCCTGGGAGAACAGTATTAGATTCCGATGCACCAGTGCAGGTTTACTGTATCCCTTGGACCTTCACATTGACGATGAAACACAGAAATCGCATCGGAATTGAATATAAAAGGCACAATGCCGACTTAAGTACAAGAAGAGTGAATCTCCTAAGAGTTTGTGCTTTGAGCGGCTCCTGACACACCAGTATTAGATTCCGATGCACCAGTGCAGGTTTACTGTATCCCTTGGACCCTCACATTGACGATGAAACACAGAAATCGCATCGGAATTGAATATCAAAGGCACAATGCCGACTTAAGTACAAGAAGAGTGAATCTTCTAAGAGTTTGTGCTTTGAGCGGCTCCTGGAAGCCCAGTATTAGATTCCGATGCACCAGTGCAGGTTTACTGTATCCCTTGGACCTTCACATTGACGTTGAAACACAGAAATCGCATCGGAATTGAATATAAAAGGCACAGTGCCGACTTAAGTACAAGAAGAGTGAATCTCCTAAGAGTTTGTACTTTGAGCGGCTCCTGGGAGACCAGTATTAGATTCCGATGCACCAGTGCAGGTTTACTGTATCCCTTGGACCTTCACATTGACAATGAAACACAGAAATCGCATCGGAATTGAATATAAAAGGGACAATGCCGACTTATGTACAAGAAGAGTGATTCTTCTAAGGGTTTGTTCTTTGAGCGGCACCTGGGAGACCAGTATTGGATTCCGATGCACCAGTGCAGGTTTACTGTATCCCTTGGACCTTCACATTGACGATGAAACACAGAAATCGCATCGGAATTGAATATCAAAGGCACAATGCCGACTTAAGTACAGGAAGAATGAATCTTCTAAGAGTTCTGCTTTGAGTGGCTCCTGGGAGACCAGTATTAGATTCCGATGCACCAGTGCAGGTTTGCTGAATCCCTTGGACCTTCACATTGACGATGACACACAGAAAGCGCATCGGAATTGTATATAAAAGGCACAATGCCGACTTAAGTGCAAGAAGAGTGAATCTTCTAAGAGTTTGTGCTTTGAGTGGCTCCTGGGAGACCAGCATTAGATTCCGATGCACCAGTGCAGGTTTACTGTATCCCTTGGATCCTCACATTGACGATGAAACACAGAAATCACATCGCAATTGAATATAAAAGGCACAATACCGACTTAAGTACAAGAAGAGTGAGTCTCCTAAGAGTTTGTGCTTTGAGCGGCTCCTGGGAGGTTAGTATTGAATTCCGATGCACCAGTGCAGGTTTACTGTATCCCTTGGACCTTCACATTGACGATGAAACACAGAAATCGCATCGGAATTGAATATAAAAGGCACAATGCCGACTTAAGTACAAGAAGAGTGAGTCTCCTAAGAGTTTGTGGTTTGAGCAGATCCTGGGAGACCAGTATTGGATTCCGATGCACCAGTGCAGGTTTACTGTATCCCTTGGACCTTCACATTGACGATGAAACACAGAAATCGCATCGGAATTGAATATAAAAGGCACAATGCCGACTTAAGTACAAGAAGAGTGAATCTTCTAAGAGTTTGTGCTTTGAGCGTCTCCTGGGAGACCAGTATTAGATTCCGATGCACCAGTGCAGGTTTACTGTATCCCTTGGACCTTCACATTGACGATGAAACACAGAAATCGCATCGGAATTGAATATCAAAGGCACAATGCCGACTTAAGTACAGGAAGAATGAATCTTCTAAGAGTTCTGCTTTGAGTGGCTCCTGGGAGACCAGTATTAGATTCCGATGCACCAGTGCAGGTTTGCTGAATCCCTTGGACCTTCACATTGACGATGACACACAGAAAGCGCATCGGAATTGTATATAAAAGGCACAATGCCGACTTAAGTACAAGAAGAGTGAATCTTCTAAGAGTTTGTGCTTTGAGTGGCTCCTGGGAGACCAGCATTAGATTCCGATGCACCAGTGCAGGTTTACTGTATCCCTTGGATCCTCACATTGACGATGAAACACAGAAATCACATCGCAATTGAATATAAAAGGCACAATACCGACTTAAGTACAAGAAGAGTGAGTCTCCTAAGAGTTTGTGCTTTGAGCGGCTCCTGGGAGGTTAGTATTGAATTCCGATGCACCAGTGCAGGTTTACTGTATCCCTTGGACCTTCACATTGACGATGAAACACAGAAATCGCATCGGAATTGAATATAAAAGGCACAATGCCGACTTAAGTACAAGAAGAGTGAGTCTCCTAAGAGTTTGTGGTTTGAGCAGATCCTGGGAGACCAGTATTGGATTCCGATGCACCAGTGCAGGTTTACTGTATCCCTTGGACCTTCACATTGACGATGAAACACAGAAATCGCATCGGAATTGAATATAAAAGGCACAATGCCGACTTAAGTACAAGAAGAGTGAATCTTCTAAGAGTTTGTGCTTTGAGTGGCTCCTGGGAGACCAGTATTAGATTCCGATGCACCAGTGCAGGTTTACTGTATCCCTTGGACCTTCACATTGACGATGACACACAGAAAGCGCATCGGAATTGAATATAAAAGGCACAATGCCGACTTAAGTACAAGAAGAGTGAATCTTCTAAGAGTTTGTGCTTTGAGCGGCTTCTGGGAGACCAGTATTAGATTCCGATGCACCAGTGCAGGTTTACTATATCCCTTGGACCTTCACATTGACGATGAAACACTGAAATCGCATCGGAATTGAATATAAAAGGCCCAGTGCCGACTTAAGTACAAGAAGAGTGAATCTTCTAAGAGTTTGTGCATTGAGCGGCTCCTGGGAGAACAGTATTAGATTCCGATGCACCATTGCAGGTTTACTGTATCCCTTGGACCTTCACATTGGCGATGAAACACAGAAATCGCATCGGAATTGAATATAAAAGGCACAATGCCGACTTAAGTACAAGAAGAGTGAATCTTCTAAGAGTTTGTGCTTTGAGCGGCTCCTGACACACCAGTATTACATTCCGATGCACCAGTGCAGGTTTACTGAATCCCTTGGACCCTCACATTGACGATGAAACACAGAAATCGCTTCGGAATTGAATATCAAAGGCACAATGCCGACTTAAGTACAAGAAGAGTGAATCTTCTAAGAGTTTGTGCTTTGAGCGGCTCCTGGGAGCCCAGTATTAGATTCCGATGCACCAGTGCAGGTTTACTGTATCCCTTGGACCTTCACATTGACGATGAAACACAGAAATCGCATCGGAATTGAATATAAAAGGCACAGTGCCGACTTAAGTACAAGAAGAGTGAATCTCCTAAGAGTTTGTACTTTGAGCGGCGCCTGGGAGACCAGTATTAGATTCCGATGCACCAGTGCAGGTTTACTGTATCCCTTGGACCTTCACATTGACAATGAAACACAGAAATCGCATCGGAATTGAATATAAAAGGGACAATGCCGACTTATGTACAAGAAGAGTGATTCTTCTAAGGGTTTGTTCTTTGAGCGGCACCTGGGAGACCAGTATTGGATTCCGATGCACCAGTGCAGGTTTACTGTATCCCTTGGACCTTCACATTGACGATGAAACACAGAAATCGCATCGGAATTGAATATCAAAGGCACAATGCCGACTTAAGTACAGGAAGAGTGAATCTTCTAAGAGTTCTGCTTTGAGTGGCTCCTGGGAGACCAGTATTAGATTCCGATGCACCAGTGCAGGTTTGCTGAATCCCTTGGACCTTCACATTGACGATGACACACAGAAAGCGCATCGGAATTGTATATAAAAGGCACAATGCCGACTTAAGTACAAGAAGAGTGAATCTTCTAAGAGTTTGTGCTTTGAGTGGCTCCTGGGAGACCAGCATTAGATTCCGATGCACCAGTGCAGGTTTACTGTATCCCTTGGATCCTCACATTGACGATGAAACACAGAAATCGCATCGGAATTGAATATAAAAGGCACAATGCCGACTTAAGTACAAGAAGAGTGAATCTTCTAAGAGTTTGTGCTTTGAGCGTCTCCTGGGAGACCAGTATTAGATTCCGATGCACCAGTGCAGATTTACTGTATCCCTTGGACCTTCCCATTGGCGATGAAACACAGAAATCGCATCGGAATTGAATATAAAAGGCACAATGCCGACTTAAGTACAAGAAGAGTGAATCTTCTAAGAGTTTGTGCTTTGAGTGGCTCCTGGGAGACCAGTATTAGATTCCGATGCACCAGTGCAGGTTTACTGTATCCCTTGGACCTTCACATTGACGATGACACACAGAAAGCGCATCGGAATTGAATATAAAAGGCACAATGCCGACTTAAGTACAAGAAGAGTGAATCTTCTAAGAGTTTGTGCATTGAGCGGCTCCTGGGAGAACAGTATTAGATTCCGATGCACCAGTGCAGGTTTACTGTATCCCTTGGACCTTCACATTGACGATGAAACACAGAAATCGCATCGGAATTGAATATAAAAGGCACAATGCCGACTTAAGTACAAGAAGAGTGAATCTTCTAAGAGTTTGTGCTTTGAGCGGCTCCTGACACACCAGTATTAGATTCCGATGCACCAGTGCAGGTTTACTGTATCCCTTGGACCCTCACATTGACGATGAAACACAGAAATCGCATCGGAATTGAATATCAAAGGCACAATGCCGACTTAAGTACAAGAAGAGTGAATCTTCTAAGAGTTTGTGCTTTGAGCGGCTCCTGGAAGCCCAGTATTAGATTCCGATGCACCAGTGCAGGTTTACTGTATCCCTTGGACCTTCACATTGACGATGAAACACAGAAATCGCATCGGAATTGAATATAAAAGGCACAGTGCCGACTTAAGTACAAGAAGAGTGAATCTCCTAAGAGTTTGTACTTTGAGCGGCTCCTGGGAGACCAGTATTAGATTCCGATGCACCAGTGCAGGTTTACTGTATCCCTTGGACCTTCACATTGACAATGAAACACAGAAATCGCATCGGAATTGAATATAAAAGGGACAATGCCGACTTATGTACAAGAAGAGTGATTCTTCTAAGGGTTTGTTCTTTGAGCGGCACCTGGGAGACCAGTATTGGATTCCGATGCACCAGTGCAGGTTTACTGTATCCCTTGGACCTTCACATTGACGATGAAACACAGAAATCGCATCGGAATTGAATATCAAAGGCACAATGCCGACTTAAGTACAGGAAGAATGAATCTTCTAAGAGTTCTGCTTTGAGTGGCTCCTGGGAGACCAGTATTAGATTCCGATGCACCAGTGCAGGTTTGCTGAATCCCTTGGACCTTCACATTGACGATGACACACAGAAAGCGCATCGGAATTGTATATAAAAGGCACAATGCCGACTTAAGTACAAGAAGAGTGAATCTTCTAAGAGTTTGTGCTTTGAGTGGCTCCTGGGAGACCAGCATTAGATTCCGATGCACCAGTGCAGGTTTACTGTATCCCTTGGATCCTCACATTGACGATGAAACACAGAAATCACATCGCAATTGAATATAAAAGGCACAATACCGACTTAAGTACAAGAAGAGTGAGTCTCCTAAGAGTTTGTGCTTTGAGCGGCTCCTGGGAGGTTAGTATTGAATTCCGATGCACCAGTGCAGGTTTACTGTATCCCTTGGACCTTCACATTGACGATGAAACACAGAAATCGCATCGGAATTGAATATAAAAGGCACAATGCCGACTTAAGTACAAGAAGAGTGAGTCTCCTAAGAGTTTGTGGTTTGAGCAGATCCTGGGAGACCAGTATTGGATTCCGATGCACCAGTGCAGGTTTACTGTATCCCTTGGACCTTCACATTGACGATGAAACACAGAAATCGCATCGGAATTGAATATAAAAGGCACAGTGCCGACTTAAGTACAAGAAGAGTGAATCTTCTCAGAGTTTGTGCTTTGAGCGGCTCCTGGGAGACCAGTATTGGATTCCGATGCACCAGTGCAGTTTTACTCTACCCCTTGCACCTTCACATTGACAAGGAAACACAGAAATCGCATCGGAATTGAATATAAAAGGCACAATACCGACTTAAGTACAAGAAGAGTGAGTCTCCTAAGAGTTTGTGGTTTGAGCGGCTCCTGGGAGACCAGTATTGGATTCCGATGCACCAGTGCAGGTTTACTGTATCCCTTGGATCTTCACATTGACGATGAAACACGGAAATCGCATCGGAATTGAATATAAAAGGCACAGTGCCGACTTAAGTACAAGAAGAGTGAATCTTCTCAGAGTTTGTGCTTTGAGCGGCTCCTGGGAGACCAGTATTAGATTCCGATGCACCAGTGCAGGTTTACTGTATCCCTTGGACCTTCACATTGACGATGAAACACAGAAATCGCATCGGAATTGAATATAAAAGGCACAGTGACGACTTAAGTACAAGAAGAGTGAATCTTCTAAGAGTTTGTGCTTTGAGCGGCTCCTGGGAGACCAGTATTAGATTCTGATGCACCAGTGCAGGTTTACTCTATCCCTTGGACCTTCACATTGACGATGAAACACAGAAATCGCATCGGAATTGAATATAAAAGGCACAGTGCCGACTTAAGTACAAGAAGAGTGAATCTCCTAAGAGTTTGTGCTTTGAGCCGCTCCTGACACACCAGTATTAGATTCCGATGCACCAGTGCAGGTTTACTGTATCCCTTGGACCCTCACATTGACGATGAAACACAGAAATCGCATCGGAATTGAATATCAAAGGCACAATGCCGACTTAAATACAAGAAGAGTGAATCTTCTAAGAGTTTGTGCTTTGAGCGGCTCCTGGAAGCCCAGTATTAGATTCCGATGCACCAGTGCAGGTTTACTGTATCCCTTGGACCTTCACATTGACGATGAAACACAGAAATCGCATCGGAATTGAATATAAAAGGCACAGTGCCGACTTAAGTACAAGAAGAGTGAATCTCCTAAGAGTTTGTACTTTGAGCGGCTCCTGGGAGACCAGTATTAGATTCTGATGCACCAGTGCAGGTTTACTGTATCCCTTGGACCTTCACATTGACAATGAAACACAGAAATCGCATCGGAATTGAATATAAAAGGGACAATGCCGACTTATGTAAAAGAAGAGTGATTCTTCTATGGGTTTGTTCTTTGAGCGGCACCTGGGAGACCAGTATTGGATTCCGATGCACCAGTGCAGGTTTACTGTATCCCTTGGACCTTCACATTGACGATGAAACACAGAAATCGCATCGGAACTGAATATCAAAGGCACAATGCCGACTTAAGTACAGGAAGAATGAATCTTCTAAGAGTTCTGCTTTGAGTGGCTCCTGGGAGACCAGTATTGGATTCCGATGCACCAGTGCAGGTTTGCTGAATCCCTTGGACCTTCACATTGACGATGACACACAGAAAGCGCATCGGAATTGTATATAAAAGGCACAATGCCGACTTAAGTACAAGAAGAGTGAATCTTCTAAGAGTTTGTGCTTTGAGTGGCTCCTGGGAGACCAGCATTAGATTCCGATGCACCAGTGCAGGTTTACTGTATCCCTTGGATCCACACATTGACGATGAAATACAGAAATCACATCGCAATTGAATATAAAAGGCACAATACCGACTTAAGTACAAGAAGAGTAGGTCTCCTAGCAGTTTGTGCTTTGAGCGGCTCCTGGGAGACCAGTGTTAGATTCCGATGCACCAGTGCAGGTTTACTGTATCCCTAGGACCTTCACATTGACGATGAAACACAGAAATCGCATCGGAATTGAATATAAAAGGCACAATACCGACTTAAGTACAAGAAGAGTGAGTCTCCTAAGAGTTTGTGCTTTGAGCGGCTCCTGGGAGGTTAGTATTGAATTCCGATGCACCAGTGCAGGTTTACTGTATCCCTTGGACCTTCACATTGACGATGAAACACAGAAATCGCATCGGAATTGAATATAAAAGGCACAATGCCGACTTAAGTACAAGAAGAGTGAGTCTCCTAAGAGTTTGTGGTTTGAGCAGATCCTGGGAGACCAGTATTGGATTCCGATGCACCAGTGCAGGTTTACTGTATCCCTTGGACCTTCACATTGACGATGAAACACAGAAATCGCATCGGAATTGAATATAAAAGGCACAGTGCCGACTTAAGTACAAGAAGAGTGAATCTTCTCAGAGTTTGTGCTTTGAGCGGCTCCTGGGAGACCAGTATTGGATTCCGATGCACCAGTGCAGTTTTACTCTACCCCTTGCACCTTCACATTGACAATGAAACACAGAAATCGCATCGGAATTGAATATAAAAGGCACAATACCGACTTAAGTACAAGAAGAGTGAGTCTCCTAAGAGTTTGTGGTTTGAGCGGCTCCTGGGAGACCAGTATAGGATTCCGATGCACCAGTGCAGGTTTACTGTATCCCTTGGATCTTCACATTGACGATGAAACACGGAAATCGCATCGGAATTGAATATAAAAGGCACAGTGCCGACTTAAGTACAAGAAGAGTGAATCTTCTCAGAGTTTGTGCTTTGAGCGGCTCCTGGGAGACCAGTATTAGATTCCGATGCACCAGTGCAGGTTTACTGTATCCCTTGGACCTTCACATTGACGATGAAACACAGAAATCGCATCGGAATTGAATATAAAAGGCACAGTGACGACTTAAGTACAAGAAGAGTGAATCTTCTAAGAGTTTGTGCTTTGAGCGGCTCCTGGGAGACCAGTATTAGATTCCGATGCACCAGTGCAGGTTTACTGTATCCCTTGGACCTTCACATTGACGATAAAACACGGAAATTGCATCGGAATTGAATATAAAAGGCACAATGCCGACTTAAGTACAAGAAGAGTGAATTTTCTAGAAGTTGTGCTATGAGCGGCTCCTGGGAGACCAGTATTAGATTCTCATGCACCAGTGCATGTTTACTATATCCCTTGGACCGTCACATTGACAATGAAACACAGAAATCGCATCGGAATTGAATATAAAAGCTACAATGCCGACTTATGTACAAGAAGAGTGATTCTTCTAAGGGTTCGTTCTTTGAGCGGCACCTGGGAGACCAGTATTGGCTTCCGATGCACCAGTGCAGGTTTACTGTATCCCCTGGACCTTCACATTGACGATGAAACATAGAAATCGCATCGGAATTGAATATCAAAGGCACAATGCCGACTTAAGTACAAGAAGAGTGAGTCTCCTAAGAGTTTGAGGTTAGAGCGGCTCCTGGGAGACAAGTATTGGATTCCGATGCACCAGTGCAGTTTTAATGTATCCCTTGGACCTTCACATTGACAATGAAACACAGAAATCGCATCGGAATTGAATATAAAAGGTACAGTGCCGACTTAAGTACAAGAAAAGCGAATCTTCTACGAGTTTGTGATTTGAGTGGCTCCTGGGAGACCAGTATTAGATTCCGATGCACCAGTGCAGGTTTACTGTATCCCTTGGACCTTCACATTGACGATGAAACACAGAAATCGCATCGGAATTGAATATAAAAGGCACAGTGCCGACGTAAGTACAAGAACAGTGAATCTTCTCAGAGTTTGTGCTTTGAGCGGCTCCTGGGAGACCAGTATTAGATTCCGATGCACCAGTGCAGGTTTACTGTATCCCTTCGACCTTCACATTGACAATGAAACACAGAAATCGCATCGGAATTGAATACAAAAGCACAATACCGACTTAAGTACAAGAAGATTGAATCTTCTAAGAGTTTGTGATTTGAGCGGCTCCTGGGAGACCAGTATTAGATTCCGATGCACCAGTGCAGGTTTACTGTATTCCTTGGACCTTCACATTGACGATGAAACTCAGAAATCGCAACGGAATTGAATATAAAAGGCACAATGCCGACTTAAGTACAAGAAGAGTGAATCTTCTAATAGTTTGTGCTTTGAGCGGCTCCTGGGACACCAGTATTGGATTCCTCTGCACCAGTGCAGGTTTACTGTATCCCTTGGACCTTCACATTGACGATGAAACACAGAAATCGCATCGGAATTCAATATAAAAGGAACAATGCCGACTTAAGTACAAGAAGAGTGAATCTTCTAAGAGTTTGTGCTTTGAGCGGCTCCTAGGAGACCAGTATGAGATTCCGATGCACCAGTGAAGGTTTACTGTATCCCTTGGACCTTCACATTGACGATGAAACACAGAAATCGCATCGGAATTGAATATAAAAGGCACAATGCCGACTTAAGTACAAGAAGAGTGAATCTTCAAAGAGTTTGTGCTTTGAGCGGCTCCTGGGAGACCAGTATTGGATTCCGATGCACCAGTGCAGGTTTACTGTGTCCCTTGGACCTTCACATTGACGATGAAACACAGAAAACACATCGGAATTGAATATAAAAGGCACAATGCCGACTTAAGTACAAGAAGAGTGAATCTTCTAAGAGTTTGTGCTTTGAGCGGCTCCTGGGAGACCAGTATTAGATTCCGATGCACCAGTGCAGGTTTACTGTATCCCTTGGACCTTCACATTGACGATGAAACACACAAATCGCATCGGAATTGAATATAAAAGGCACAATGCCGACTTAAGTACAAGAAGAGTGAATCTTCTAAGAGTTTGTGCTTTGAGTGGCTCCTGGGAGACCAGTATTAGATTCCGATGCACCAGTGCAGGTTTACTGTATCCCTTGGACCTTCACATTGACGATGACACACAGAAAGCGCATCGGAATTGAATATAAAAGGCACAATGCCGACTTAAGTACAAGAAGAGTGAATCTTCTAAGAGTTTGTGCTTTGAGCGGCTTCTGGGAGACCAGTATTAGATTCCGATGCACCAGTGCAGGTTTACTGTATCCCTTGGACCTTCACATTGACGATGAAACACTGAAATCGCATCGGAATTGAATATAAAAGGCCCAGTGCCGACTTAAGTACAACAAGAGTGAATCTTCTAAGAGTTTGTGCATTGAGCGGCTCCTGCGAGAACAGTATTAGATTCCGATGCACCAGTGCAGGTTTACTGTATCCCTTGGACCTTCACATTGACGATGAAACACAGAAATCGCATCGGAATTGAATATAAAAGGCACAATGCCGACTTAAGTACAAGAAGAGTGAATCTTCTAAGAGTTTGTGCTTTGAGCGGCTCCTGACACACCAGTATTAGATTCCGATGCACCAGTGCAGGTTTACTGTATCCCTTGGACCCTCACATTGACGATGAAACACAGAAATCGCATCGGAATTGAATATCAAAGGCACAATGCCGACTTAAGTACAAGAAGAGTGAATCTTCTAAGAGTTTGTGCTTTGAGCGGCTTCTGGGAGACCAGTATTAGATTCCGATGCACCAGTGCAGGTTTACTGTATCCCTTGGACCTTCACATTGACGATGAAACACTGAAATCGCATCGGAATTGAATATAAAAGGCCCAGTGCCGACTTAAGTACAAGAAGAGTGAATCTTCTAAGAGTTTGTGCATTGAGCGGCTCCTGGGAGAACAGTATTAGATTCCGATGCACCAGTGCAGGTTTACTGTATCCCTTGGACCTTCACATTGACGATGAAACACAGAAATCGCATCGGAATTGAATATAAAAGGCACAATGCAGACTTAAGTACAAGAAGAGTGAATCTTCTAAGAGTTTGTGCTTTGAGCGGCTCCTGACACACCAGTATTAGATTCCGATCCACCAGTGCAGGTTTACTGTATCCCTTGGACCCTCACATAGACGATGAAACACAGAAATCGCATCGGAATTGAATATCAAAGGCACAATGCCGACTTAAGTACAAGAAGAGTGAATCTTCTAAGAGTTTGTGCTTTGAGCGGCTCCTGGGAGCCCAGTATTAGATTCCGTTGCACCAGTGCAGGTTTACTGTATCCCTTGGACCTTCACATTGACGATGAAACACAGAAATCGCATCGGAATTGAATATAAAAGGCACAGTGCCGACTTAAGTACAAGAAGAGTGAATCTCCTAAGAGTTTGTACTTTGAGCGGCTCCTGGGAGACCAGTATTAGATTCCGATGCACCAGTGCAGGTTTACTGTATCCCTTGGACCTTCACATTGACAATGAAACACAGAAATCGCATCGGAATTGAATATAAAAGGGACAATGCCGACTTATGTACAAGAAGAGTGATTCTTCTAAGGGTTTGTTCTTTGAGCGGCACCTGGGAGACCAGTATTGGATTCCGATGCACCAGTGCAGGTTTACTGTATCCCTTGGACCTTCACATTGACGATGAAACACAGAAATCGCATCGGAATTGAATATAAAAGGCACAATGCCGACTTAAGTACAGGAAGAGTGAATCTTCTAAGAGTTCTGCTTTGAGTGGCTCCTGGGAGACCAGTATTAGATTCCGATGCACCAGTGCAGGTTTGCTGAATCCCTTGGACCTTCACATTGACGATGACACACAGAAAGCGCATCGGAATTGTATATAAAAGGCACAATGCCGACTTAAGTACAAGAAGAGTGAATCTTCTAAGAGTTTGTGCTTTGAGTGGCTCCTGGGAGACCAGCATTAGATTCCGATGCACCAGTGCAGGTTTACTGTATCCCTTGGATCCTCACATTGACGATGAAACACAGAAATCGCATCGCAATTGAATATAAATGGCACAATACCGACTTAAGTACAAGAAGAGTAGGTCTCCTAGCAGTTTGTGCTTTGAGCGGCTCCTGGGAGACCAGTGTTAGATTCCGATGCACCAGTGCAGGTTTACTGTATCCCTAGGACCTTCACATTGACGATGAAACACAGAAATCGCATCGGAATTGAATATAAAAGGCACAATACCGACTTAAGTACAAGAAGAGTGAGTCTCCTAAGAGTTTGTGCTTTGAGCGGCTCCTGGGAGGTTAGTATTGAATTCCGATGCACCAGTGCAGGTTTACTGTATCCCTTGGACCTTCACATTGACGATGAAACACAGAAATCGCATCGGAATTGAATATAAAAGGCACAATGCCGACTTAAGTACAAGAAGAGTGAGTCTCCTAAGAGTTTGTGGTTTGAGCAGATCCTGGGAGACCAGTATTGGATTCCGATGCACCAGTGCAGGTTTACTGTATCCCTTGGACCTTCACATTGACGATGAAACACAGAAATCGCATCGGAATTGAATATAAAAGGCACAGTGCCGACTTAAGTACAAGAAGAGTGAATCTTCTCAGAGTTTGTGCTTTGAGCGGCTCCTGGGAGACCAGTATTGGATTCCGATGCACCAGTGCAGTTTACTCTATCCCTTGCACCTTCACATTGACAATGAAACACAGAAATCGCATCGGAATTGAATATAAAAGGCACAATACCGACTTAAGTACAAGAAGAGTGAGTCTCCTAAGAGTTTGTGGTTTGAGCGGCTCCTGGGAGACCAGTATTGGATTCCGATGCACCAGTGCAGGTTTACTGTATCCCTTGGATCTTCACATTGACGATGAAACACGGAAATCGCATCGGAATTGAATATAAAAGGCACAGTGCCGACTTAAGTACAAGAAGAGTGAATCTTCTCAGAGTTTGTGCTTTGAGCGGCTCCTGGGAGACCAGTATTAGATTCCGATGCACCAGTGCAGGTTTACTGTATCCCTTGGACCTTCACATTGACGATGAAACACAGAAATCGCATCAGAATTGAATATAAAAGGCACAGTGACGACTTAAGTACAAGAAGAGTGAATCTTCTAAGAGTTTGTGCTTTGAGCGGCTCCTGGGAGACCAGTATTAGATTCTGATGCACCAGTGCAGGTTTACTCTATACCTTGGACCTTCACATTGAAGATGAAACACAGAAATCGCATCGGAATTGAATATAAAAGGCACAGTGCCGACTTAAGTACAAGAAGAGTGAATCTCCTAAGAGTTTGTGCTTTGAGCGGCTCCTGGGAGACCAGTGTTAGATTCCGATGCACCAGTGCAGGTTTACTGTATCCCTTGGACCTTCACATTGACGATAAAACACGGAAATCGCATCGGAATTGAATATAAAGGGCACAATGCCGACTTAAGTACAAGAAGAGTGAATTTTCTAAGAGTTGTGCTATGAGCGGCTCCTGGGAGACCAGTATTAGATTCCGATGCACCAGTGCAGGTTTACTGTATCCCTTGGACCTTCACATTGACGATGACATACAGAAAGCGCATCGGAATTGAATATAAAAGGCACAATGCCGACTTAAGTACAAGAAGAGTGAATTTCGAAGAGTTTGTGCTTTGAGCGGCTCCTGGGACAACAGTATTAGATTCCGATGCACCAGTGCAGGTTTACTGTATCCCTTGGACCGTCACATTGACGATGAAACACAAAAATCGCATCGGAATTGAATATAAAAGGCACAATGCCGACTTAAGTACAAGAAGAGTGAATCTCCTACGAGTTTGTGCTTTGAGCGGCTCCTGGGAGACCAGTATTAGATTCCGATGCACCAGTGCAGGTTTACTCTATCCCTTGGACCTTCACATTGACGATGAAACACAAAAATCGCATCGGAATTGAATATAAAAGGCACAGTGCCGACTTAAGTACAAGAAGAGTGAATCTTCTAAGAGTTTGTGCTTTGAGCGACTCCTGGGAGACCAGTATTAGATTCCGATGCACCAGTGCAGGTTTACTGTATCCCTTGGACCTTCACATTGACGATGAAACACAGAAATCGCATCGGAATTGAATATAAAAGGCACAATGCCGACTTAAGTACAAGAAGAGTGAATCTCCTACGAGTTTGTGCTTTGAGCGGCTCCTGGGAGACCAGTATTAGATTCCGATGCACCAGTGCAGGTTTACTGTATCCCTTGGACCTTCACATTGACGATGACACACAGAAAGCGCATCGGAATTGAATATAATTGGCACAATGCCGACTTAAGTACAAGAAGAGTGAATCTCCTAAGAGTTTGTGCTTTGAGCGGCTCCTGGGAGACCAGTATTAGATTCCGATGCACCAGTGCAGGTTTACTGTATCCCTTGGACCTTCACATTGACGATGAAACACAGAAATCGCATCGGAATTGAATATAAAAGGCACAATGCCGACTTAAGTACAAGAAGAGTGAATCTTCTACGAGTTTGTGCTTTGAGCGGCTCCTGGGAGGCCAGTATTAGATTCCGATGCACCAGTGCTGGTTTACTGTATCCCTTGGACCTTCACATTGACGATGAAACACAGAAATCGCATCGGAATTGAATATAAAAGGCACAATGCCGACTTAAGTACAAGAAGAGTGAATTTTCTTAGAGTTGTGCTTTGAGCGGCTCCTGGGAGACCAGTATTAGATTCCGATGCACCAGTGCAGGTTTACTGTATCCCTTGGACCCTCACATTGACGATGAAACACAGAAATCGCATCGGAATTGAATATAAAAGGCACAATGCCGACTTAAGTACAAGAAGAGTGAGTCTCCTAAGAGTTTGTGGTTTGAGCGGCTCCTGGGAGACCAGTATTGGATTCCGAAGCACCAGTGCAGGTTTACTGTATCCCTTGGACCTTCACATTGACGATGAAACACAGAAATCGCATCGGAATTGAATATAAAAGGCACAGTGCCGACTTAAGTACAAGAAGAGTGAATCTTCTCAGAGTTTGTGCTTTGAGCGGCTCCTGGGAGACCAGTATTAGATTACGATGCACCAGTGCAGGTTTACTCTATCCCTTGGACCTTCACATTGACGATGAAACACAGAAATCGCATCGGAATTGAATATAAAAGGCACAATGCCGACTTAAGTACAAGAAGAGTTAGTCTCCTAAGAGTTTGTGTTTTGAGCGGCTCCTGGGAGACCAGTATTGGATTCCAATGCACCAGTGCAGGTTTATTGTATCCCTTGGACCTTCACATTGACGATGAAACACAGAAATCGCATCGGAATTGAATATAAAAGGCACAGTGCCGACTTAAGTACAAAAAGAGTAAGTCTCCTAAGAGTTTGTGGTTTGAGCGGCTCCTGGGGGACCAGTATTGGATTCCGATGCACCAGTGCAGGTTTACTGTATCCCTCTGACCTTCACATTGACGATGAAACACAGAAATCGCATCGGAATTGAATATAAAAGGCACAATGCCGACTTAAGTACAAGAAGAGTGAATCTTCTACGAGTTTGTGCTTTGAGCGGCTCCTGGGAGACCAGTATTAGATTCCGATGCACCAGTGCTGGTTTACTGTATCCCTTGGACCTTCACATTGACGATGAAACACAGAAATCGCATCGGAATTGAATATAAAAGGCACAGTGCCGACTTATGTACAAGAGGAGTGAATCTTCTCAGAGTTTGTGCTTTGAGCGGCTCCTGGGAGACCAGTATTAGATTCCGATGCACCAGTGCAGGTTTACTGTATCCCTTGGACCGTCACATTGACGATGAAACACAGAAATCGCATCGGAATTGAATATAAAAGACACAGTGCCGACTTAAGTACAAGAAGAGTGAATCTTCTAAGAGTTTGTGCTTTGAGCGGCTACTGGGAGACCAGTATTGGATTCCGATGCACCAGTGCAGGTTTACTGTATCCCTTGGATCCTCACATTGACGATGAAACACAGAAATCGCATCGGAATTGAATATAAAAGGCACAATGCCGACTTAAGTACAAGAAGAGTGAATCTCCTAAGAGTTTGTGCTTTGAGCGGCTCCTGGGAGACCAGTATTAGATTCCGATGCACCAGTGCAGGTTTACTGTATCCCTTGGACCTTCACATTGACGATGACACACAGAAAGCCCATCGGAATTGAATATAAAAGGCACAATGCCGACTTAAGTACAAGAAGAGTGAATCTTCTAAGAGTTTGTGCTTTGATCGGCTCCTGACACACCAGTATTAGATTCCGATGCACCAGTGCAGGTTTACTCTATCCCTTGGACCTTCACATTGACGATGACACACAGAAAGCGCATCGGAATTGAATATAAAAGGCACAATGCCGACTTAAGTACAGGAGCGAATCTCCTAAGAGTTTGTGCTTTGAGCTGCTCCTGGGAGACCAGTATTAGATTCCGATGCACCAGTGCAGGTTTACTGTATCCCTTAGACCTTCAGATTGTCGATGAAACACAGAAATCGCATCGGAATTGAATATAAAAGGCACAATGCCGACTTAAGAACAAGAAGAGTGAATCTTCCAAGAGTTTGTGCTTTGAGCGGCTCCTGGGAGACCAGTATTAGATTCCGATGCACCAGTGCAGGTTTACTGTATCCCTTAGACTTTCAGATTGTCGATGAAACACAGAAATCGCATCGGAATTGAATATAAAAGGCACAATGCCGACTTAAGGACAAGAAGAGTGAATCTTCCAAGAGTTTGTGCTTTGAGCGGCTCCTGGGAGACCAGTATTAGATTCCGATGCACCAGTGCAGGTTTACTCTATCCCTTGGACCTTCACATTGACGATGAAACACAAAAATCGCATCGGAATTGAATATAAAAGGCACAGTGCCGACTTAAGTACAAGAAGAGTGAATCTTCTAAGAGTTTGTGCTTTGAGCGACTCCTGGGAGACCAGTATTAGATTCCGATGCACCAGTGCAGGTTTACTGTATCCCTTGGACCTTCACATTGACGATGAAACACAGAAATCGCATCGGAATTGAATATAAAAGGCACAATGCCGACTTAAGTACAAGAAGAGTGAATCTCCTACGAGTTTGTGCTTTGAGCGGCTCCTGGGAGACCAGTATTAGATTCCGATGCACCAGTGCAGGTTTACTCTATCCCTTGGACCTTCACATTGACGATGAAACACAGAAATCGCATCGGAATTGAATATAAAAGGCACAGTGCCGACTTAAGTACAAGAAGAGTGAATCTTCTAAGAGTTTGTGCTTTGAGCGACTCCTGGGAGACCAGTATTAGATTCCGATGCACCAGTGCAGGTTTACTGTATCCCTTGGACCGTCACATTGACGATGAAACACAAAAATCGCATTGGAATTGAATATAAAAGGCACAATGCCGACTTAAGTACAAGAAGAGTGAATCTCCTACGAGTTTGTGCTTTGAGCGGCTCCTGGGAGACCAGTATTAGATTCCGATGCACCAGTGCAGGTTTACTCTATCCCTTGGACCTTCACATTGACGATGAAACACAAAAATCGCATCGGAATTGAATATAAAAGGCACAGTGCCGACTTAAGTACAAGAAGAGTGAATCTTCTAAGAGTTTGTGCTTTGAGCGACTCCTGGGAGACCAGTATTAGATTCCGATGCACCAGTGCAGGTTTACTGTATCCCTTGGACCTTCACATTGACGATGAAACACAGAAATCGCATCGGAATTGAATATAAAAGGCACAATGCCGACTTAAGTACAAGAAGAGTGAATCTCCTACGAGTTTGTGCTTTGAGCGGCTCCTGGGAGACCAGTATTAGATTCCGATGCACCAGTGCAGGTTTACTGTATCCCTTGGACCTTCACATTGACGATGACACACAGAAAGCGCATCGGAATTGAATATAAATGGCACAATGCCGACTTAAGTACAAGAAGAGTGAATCTCCTAAGAGTTTGTGCTTTGAGCGGCTCCTGGGAGACCAGTATTAGATTCCGATGCACCAGTGCAGGTTTACTGTATCCCTTGGACCTTCACATTGACGATGAAACACAGAAATCGCATCGGAATTGAATATAAAAGGCACAATGCCGACTTAAGTACATGAAGAGTGAATCTTCTACGAGTTTGTGCTTTGAGCGGCTCCTGGGAGGCCAGTATTAGATTCCGATGCACCAGTGCTGGTTTACTGTATCCCTTGGACCTTCACATTGACGATGAAACACAGAAATCGCATCGGAATTGAATATAAAAGGCACAATGCCGACTTAAGTACAAGAAGAGTGAATTTTCTTAGAGTTGTGCTTTGAGCGGCTCCTGGGAGACCAGTATTAGATTCCGATGCACCAGTGCAGGTTTACTGTATCCCTTGGACCTTCACATTGGCGATGAAACACAGAAATCGCATCGGAATTGAATATAAAAGGCACAGTGCCGACTTAAGTACAAGAGGAGTGAATCTTCTCAGAGTTTGTGCTTTGAGCGGCTCCTGGGAGACCAGTATTAGATTCCGATGCACCAGTGCAGGTTTACTGTATCCCTTGGACCGTCACATTGACAATGAAACACAGAAATCGCATCGGAATTGAATATAAAAGGCACAATGCCGACTTAAGTACAAGAAGAGTGAATCTTCCAAGAGTTTGTGCTTTGAGCGGCTCCTGGGAGACCAGTATGAGATCCCGATGCACCAGTGAAGGTTTACTGTATCCCTTGGACCCTCACATTGACGATGAAACACAGAAATCGCATCGGAATTGAATATAAAAGACACAGTGCCGACTTAAGTACAAGAAGAGTGAATCTTCTAAGAGTTTGTGCTTTGAGCGGCTACTGGGAGACCAGTATTGGATTCCGATGCACCAGTGCAGGTTTACTGTATCCCTTGGACTTTCACATTGACGATGAAACACAGAAATCGCATCGGAATTGAATATAAAAGGCACAATGCCGACTTAAGTACAAGAAGAGTGAATCTCCTAAGAGTTTGTGCTTTGAGCGGCTCCTGGGAGCCCAGTATTAGATTCCGATGCACCAGTGCAGGTTTACTGTATCCCTTGGACCTTCACATTGACGATGACATACAGAAAGCGCATCGGAATTGAATATAAAAGGCACAATGCCGACTTAAGTACAAGAAGAGTGAATTTCGAAGAGTTTGTGCTTTGAGCGGCTCCTGGGACAACAGTATTAGATTCCGATGCACCAGTGCAGGTTTACTGTATCCCTTGGACCGTCACATTGACGATGAAACACAAAAATCGCATCGGAATTGAATATAAAAGGCACAATGCCGACTTAAGTACAAGAAGAGTGAATCTCCTACGAGTTTGTGCTTTGAGCGGCTCCTGGGAGACCAGTATTAGATTCCGATGCACCAGTGCAGGTTTACTCTATCCCTTGGACCTTCACATTGACGATGAAACACAAAAATCGCATCGGAATTGAATATAAAAGGCACAGTGCCGACTTAAGTACAAGAAGAGTGAATCTTCTAAGAGTTTGTGCTTTGAGCGACTCCTGGGAGACCAGTATTAGATTCCGATGCACCAGTGCAGGTTTACTGTATCCCTTGGACCTTCACATTGACGATGAAACACAGAAATCGCATCGGAATTGAATATAAAAGGCACAATGCCGACTTAAGTACAAGAAGAGTGAATCTCCTACGAGTTTGTGCTTTGAGCGGCTCCTGGGAGACCAGTATTAGATTCCGATGCACCAGTGCAGGTTTACTGTATCCCTTGGACCTTCACATTGACGATGACACACAGAAAGCGCATCGGAATTGAATATAAATGGCACAATGCCGACTTAAGTACAAGAAGAGTGAATCTCCTAAGAGTTTGTGCTTTGAGCGGCTCCTGGGAGACCAGTAATAGATTCCGATGCACCAGTGCAGGTTTACTGTATCCCTTGGACCTTCACATTGACGATGAAACACAGAAATCGCATCGGAATTGAATATAAAAGGCACAATGCCGACTTAAGTACAAGAAGAGTGAATCTTCTACGAGTTTGTGCTTTGAGCGGCTCCTGGGAGGCCAGTATTAGATTCCGATGCACCAGTGCAGGTTTACTCTATCCCTTGGACCTTCACATTGACGATGAAACACAAAAATCGCATCGGAATTGAATATAAAAGGCACAGTGCCGACTTAAGTACAAGAAGAGTGAATCTTCTAAGAGTTTGTGCTTTGAGCGACTCCTGGGAGACCAGTATTAGATTCCGATGCACCAGTGCAGGTTTACTGTATCCCTTTGACCTTCACATTGACGATGAAACACAGAAATCGCATCGGAATTGAATATAAAAGGCACAATGCCGACTTAAGTACAAGAAGAGTGAATCTCCTACGAGTTTGTGCTTTGAGCGGCTCCTGGGAGACCAGTATTAGATTCCGATGCACCAGTGCAGGTTTACTGTATCCCTTGGACCTTCACATTGACGATGACACACAGAAAGCGCATCGGAATTGAATATAAATGGCACAATGCCGACTTAAGTACAAGAAGAGTGAATCTCCTAAGAGTTTGTGCTTTGAGCGGCTCCTGGGAGACCAGTATTAGATTCCGATGCACCAGTGCAGGTTTACTGTATCCCTTGGACCTTCACATTGACGATGAAACACAGAAATCGCATCGGAATTGAATATAAAAGGCACAATGCCGACTTAAGTACAAGAAGAGTGAATCTTCTACGAGTTTGTGCTTTGAGCGGCTCCTGGGAGGCCAGTATTAGATTCCGATGCACCAGTGCTGGTTTACTGTATCCCTTGGACCTTCACATTGACGGTGAAACACAGAAATCGCATCGGAATTGAATATAAAAGGCACAATGCCGACTTAAGTACAAGAAGAGTGAATTTTCTTAGAGTTGTGCTTTGAGCGGCTCCTGGGAGACCAGTATTAGATTCCGATGCACCAGTGCAGGTTTACTGTATCCCTTGGACCTTCACATTGGCGATGAAACACAGAAATCGCATCGGAATTGAATATAAAAGGCACAGTGCCGACTTAAGTACAAGAGGAGTGAATCTTCTCAGAGTTTGTGCTTTGAGCGGCTCCTGGGAGACCAGTATTAGATTCCGATGCACCAGTGCAGGTTTACTGTATCCCTTGGACCGTCACATTGACAATGAAACACAGAAATCGCATCGGAATTGAATATAAAAGGCACAATGCCGACTTAAGTACAAGAAGAGTGAATCTTCCAAGAGTTTGTGCTTTGAGCGGCTCCTGGGAGACCAGTATGAGATCCCGATGCACCAGTGAAGGTTTACTGTATCCCTTGGACCCTCACATTGACGATGAAACACAGAAATCGCATCGGAATTGAATATAAAAGACACAGTGCCGACTTAAGTACAAGAAGAGTGAATCTTCTAAGAGTTTGTGCTTTGAGCGGCTACTGGGAGACCAGTATTGGATTCCGATGCACCAGTGCAGGTTTACTGTATCCCTTGGACTTTCACATTGACGATGAAACACAGAAATCGCATCGGAATTGAATATAAAAGGCACAATGCCGACTTAAGTACAAGAAGAGTGAATCTCCTAAGAGTTTGTGCTTTGAGCGGCTCCTGGGAGCCCAGTATTAGATTCCGATGCACCAGTGCAGGTTTACTGTATCCCTTGGACCTTCACATTGACGATGACATACAGAAAGCGCATCGGAATTGAATATAAAAGGCACAATGCCGACTTAAGTACAAGAAGAGTGAATTTCGAAGAGTTTGTGCTTTGAGCGGCTCCTGGGACAACAGTATTAGATTCCGATGCACCAGTGCAGGTTTACTCTATCCCTTGGACCTTCACATTGACGATGACACACAGAAAGCGCATCGGAATTGAATATAAAAGGCACAATGCCGACTTAAGTACAAGAAGAGTGAAACTCCTAAGAGTTTGTGCGTTAAGCTGCTCCTGGGAGACCAGTATTAGATTCCGATGCACCAGTGCAGGTTTACTGTATCCCTTGGACCTTCACATTGACGATGAAACACAGAAATCGCATCGGAATTGAATATAAAAGGCACAATGCCGACTTAAGTACAAGAAGAGTGAATCTTCTAAGAGTTTGTGCTTTGAGCGGCTCCTGGGAGACCAGTATTAGATTCCGATGCACCAGTGCAGGTTTACTGTATCCCTTAGACCTTCAGATTGTCGATGAAACACAGAAATCGCATCGGAATTGAATATAAAAAGCACAATGCCGACTTAAGGACAAGAAGAGTGAATCTTCCAAGAGTTTGTGCTTTGAGCGGCTCCTGGGAGACCAGTATTAGATTCCGATGCACCAGTGCAGGTTTACTCTATCCCTTGGACCTTCACATTGACGATGAAACACAGAAAACGCATCGGAATTGAATATAAAAGGCACAGTGCCGACTTAAGTACAAGAAGAGTGAATCTTCTAAGAGTTTGTGCTTTGAGCGACTCCTGGGAGACCAGTATTAGATTCCGATGCACCAGTGCAGGTTTACTGTATCCCTTGGACCTTCACATTGACGATGAAACACAGAAATCGCATCGGAATTGAATATAAAAGGCACAATGCCGACTTGAGTACAAGAAGAGTGAATCTCCTAAGAGTTTGTGCTTTGAGCGGCTCCTGGGAGACCAGTATTGGATTCCGATGCACCAGTGCAGGTTTACTGTATCCCTTGGACCTTCACATTGACGATGAAACACAGAAATCGCATCGGAATTGAATATAAAAGGCACAATGCCGACTTAAGTACAAGAAGAGTGAGTCTCCTAAGAGTTTGAGGTTTGAGCGGCTCCTGGGAGACCAGTATTGGATTCCGATGCAGCAGTGCAGGTTTACTGTATCCCTTGGACCTTCACATTGACGATGACACACAGAGAGCGCATCGGAATTGAATATAAAAGGCACAATGCCGACTTAAGTACAAGAAGAGGGAATTTCTAAGAGTTTGTGCTTTGAGCGGCTCCTGACACACCAGTATTAGATTCCGATGCACCAGTGCAGGTTTACTCTATCCCTTGGACCTTCACATTGACGATGACACACAGAAAGCGCATCGGAATTGAATATAAAAGGCACAATGCCGACTTAAGTACAGGAGCGAATCTCCTAAGAGTTTGTGCTTTGAGCTGCTCCTGGGAGACCAGTATTAGATTCCGATGCACCAGTGCAGGTTTACTGTATCCCTTAGACCTTCAGATTGTCGATGAAACACAGAAATCGCATCGGAATTGAATATAAAAGGCACAATGCCGACTTAAGGACAAGAAGAGTGAATCTTCCAAGAGTTTGTGCTTTGAGCGGCTCCTGGGAGACCAGTATTAGATTCCGATGCACCAGTGCAGGTTTACTGTATCCCTTAGACTTTCAGATTGTCGATGAAACACAGAAATCGCATCGGAATTGAATATAAAAGGCACAATGCCGACTTAAGGACAAGAAGAGTGAATCTTCCAAGAGTTTGTGCTTTGAGCGGCTCCTGGGAGACCAGTATTAGATTCCGATGCACCAGTGCAGGTTTACTCTATCCCTTGGACCTTCTCATTGACGATGAAACACAAAAATCGCATCGGAATTGAATATAAAAGGCACAGAACCGACTTAAGTACAAGAAGAGTGAATCTTCTAAGAGTTTGTGCTTTGAGCGACTCCTGGGAGACCAGTATTAGATTCCGATGCACCAGTGCAGGTTTACTGTATCCCTTGGACCTTCACATTGACGATGAAACACAGAAATCGTTCGGAATTGAATATAAAAGGCACAATGCCGACTTAAGTACAAGAAGAGTGAATCTCCTACGAGTTTGTGCTTTGAGCGGCTCCTGGGAGACCAGTATTAGATTCCGATGCACCAGTGCAGGTTTACTCTATCCCTTGGACCTTCACATTGACGATGAAACACAAAAATCGCATCGGAATTGAATATAAAAGGCACAGTGCCGACTTAAGTACAAGAAGAGTGAATCTTCTAAGAGTTTGTGCTTTGAGCGACTCCTGGGAGACCAGTATTAGATTCCGATGCACCAGTGCAGGTTTACTGTATCCCTTGGACCGTCACATTGACGATGAAACACAAAAATCGCATCGGAATTGAATATAAAAGGCACAATGCCGACTTAAGTACAAGAAGAGTGAATCTCCTACGAGTTTGTGCTTTGAGCGACTCCTGGGAGACCAGTATTAGATTCCGATGCACCAGTGCAGGTTTACTGTATCCCTTGGACCTTCACATTGACGATGAAACACAGAAATCGCATCGGAATTGAATATAAAAGGCACAATGCCGACTTGAGTACAAGAAGAGTGAATCTCCTAAGAGTTTGTGCTTTGAGCGGCTCCTGGGAGACCAGTATTGGATTCCGATGCACCAGTGCAGGTTTACTGTATCCCTTGGACCTTCACGTTGACGATGAAACACAGAAATCGCATCGGAATTGAATATAAAAGGCACAATGCCGACTTAAGTACAAGAAGAGTGAGTCTCCTAAGAGTTTGAGGTTTGAGCGGCTCCTGGGAGACCAGTATTGGATTCCGATGCAGCAGTGCAGGTTTACTGTATCCCTTGGACCTTCACATTGACGATGACACACAGAGAGCGCATCGGAATTGAATATAAAAGGCACAATGCCGACTTAAGTACAAGAAGAGTGAATTTCTAAGAGTTTGTGCTTTGAGCGGCTCCTGACACACCAGTATTAGATTCCGATGCACCAGTGCAGGTTTACTCTATCCCTTGGACCTTCACATTGACGATGACACACAGAAAGCGCATCGGAATTGAATATAAAAGGCACAATGCCGACTTAAGTACAGGAGCGAATCTCCTAAGAGTTTGTGCTTTGAGCTGCTCCTGGGAGACCAGTATTAGATTCCGATGCACCAGTGCAGGTTTAATGTATCCCTTAGACCTTCAGATTGTCGATGAAACACAGAAATCGCATCGGAATTGAATATAAAAGGCACAATGCCGACTTAAGGACAAGAAGAGTGAATCTTCCAAGAGTTTGTGCTTTGAGCGGCTCCTGGGAGACCAGTATTAGATTCCGATGCACCAGTGCAGGTTTACTGTATCCCTTAGACTTTCAGATTGTCGATGAAACACAGAAATCGCATCGGAATTGAATATAAAAGGCACAATGCCGACTTAAGGACAAGAGGAGTGAATCTTCCAAGAGTTTGTGCTTTGAGCGGCTCCTGGGAGACCAGTATTAGATTCCGATGCACCAGTGCAGGTTTACTCTATCCCTTGGACCTTCACATTCACGATGAAACACAAAAATCGCATCGGAATTGAATATAAAAGGCACAGTGCCGACTTAAGTACAAGAAGAGTGAATCTTCTAAGAGTTTGTGCTTTGAGCGACTCCTGGGAGACCAGTATTAGATTCCGATGCACCAGTGCAGGTTTACTGTATCCCTTGGACCTTCACATTGACGATGAAACACAGAAATCGCATCGGAATTGAATATAAAAGGCACAATGCCGACTTAAGTACAAGAAGGGTGAATCTCCTACGAGTTTGTGCTTTGAGCGGCTCCTGGGAGACCAGTATTAGATTCCGATGCACCAGTGCATGTTTACTCTATCCCTTGGACCTTCACATTGACGATGAAACACAAAAATCGCATCGGAATTGAATTTAAAAGGCACAGTGCCGACTTAAGTACAAGAAGAGTGAATCTTCTAAGAGTTTGTGCTTTGAGCGACTCCTGGGAGACCAGTATTAGATTCCGATGCACCAGTGCAGGTTTACTGTATCCCTTGGACCGTCACATTGACGATGAAACACTAAAATCGCATCGGAATTGAATATAAAAGGCACAATGCCGACTTAAGTACAAGAAGAGTGAATCTCCTACGGGTTTGTGCTTTGAGCGGCTCCTGGGAGACCAGTATTAGATTCCGATGCACCAGTGCAGGTTTACTCTATCCCTTGGACCTTCACATTGACGATGAAACACAAAAATCGCATCGGAATTGAATATAAAAGGCACAGTGCCGACTTAAGTACAAGAAGAGTGAATCTTCTAAGAGTTTGTGCTTTGAGCGACTCCTGGGAGACCAGTATTAGATTCCGATGCACCAGTGCAGGTTTACTGTATCCCTTGGACCTTCACATTGACGATGAAACACAGAAATCGCATCGGAATTGAATATAAAAGGCACAATGCCGACTTAAGTACAAGAAGAGTGAATCTCCTACGAGTTTGTGCTTTGAGCGGCTCCTGGGAGACCAGTATTAGATTCCGATGCACCAGTGCAGGTTTACTGTATCCCTTGGACCTTCACATTGACGATGACACACAGAAAGCGCATCGGAATTGAATATAAATGGCACAATGCCGACTTAAGTACAAGAAGAGTGAATCTCCTAAGAGTTTGTGCTTTGAGCGGCTCCTGGGAGACCAGTATTAGATTCCGATGCACCAGTGCAGGTTTACTGTATCCCTTGGACCTTCACATTGACGATTAAACACAGAAATCGCATCGGAATTGAATATAAAAGGCACAATGCCGACTTAAGTACAAGAAGAGTGAATCTTCTACGAGTTTGTGCTTTGAGCGGCTCCTGGGAGACCAGTATTAGATTCCGATGCACCAGTGCAGGTTTACTGTATCCCTTGGACCTTCACATTGGCGATGAAACACAGAAATCGCATCGGAATTGAATATAAAAGGCACAGTGCCGACTTAAGTACAAGAGGAGTGAATCTTCTCAGAGTTTGTGCTTTGAGCGGCTCCTGGGAGACCAGTATTAGATTCCGATGCACCAGTGCAGGTTTACTGTATCCCTTGGACCGTCACATTGACAATGAAACACAGAAATCGCATCGGAATTGAATATAAAAGGCACAATGCCGACTTAAGTACAAGAAGAGTGAATCTTCCAAGAGTTTGTGCTTTGAGCGGCTCCTGGGAGACCAGTATGAGATCCCGATGCACCAGTGAAGGTTTACTGTATCCCTTGGACCTTCACATTGACGATGAAACACAGAAATCGCATCGGAATTGAATATAAAAGACACAGTGCCGACTTAAGTACAAGAAGAGTGAATCTTCTAAGAGTTTGTGCTTTGAGCGGCTACTGGGAGACCAGTATTGGATTCCGATGCACCAGTGCAGGTTTACTGTATCCCTTGGACTTTCACATTGACGATGAAACACAGAAATCGCATCGGAATTGAATATAAAAGGCACAATGCCGACTTAAGTACAAGAAGAGTGAATCTCCTAAGAGTTTGTGCTTTGAGCGGCTCCTGGGAGCCCAGTATTAGATTCCGATGCACCAGTGCAGGTTTACTGTATCCCTTGGACCTTCACATTGACGATGACATACAGAAAGCGCATCGGAATTGAATATAAAAGGCACAATGCCGACTTAAGTACAAGAAGAGTGAATTTCGAAGAGTTTGTGCTTTGAGCGGCTCCTGGGACAACAGTATTAGATTCCGATGCACCAGTGCAGGTTTACTCTATCCCTTGGACCTTCACATTGACGATGACAGAAAGCGCATCGGAATTGAATATAAAAGGCACAATGCCGACTTAAGTACAAGAAGAGTGAATCTCCTAAGAGTTTGTGCTTTAAGCTGCTCCTGGGAGACCAGTATTAGATTCCGATGCACCAGTGCATGTTTACTCTATCCCTTGGACCTTCACATTGACGATGAAACACAAAAATCGCATCGGAATTGAATATAAAAGGCACAGTGCAGACTTAAGTACAAGAAGAGTGAATCTTCTAAGAGTTTGTGCTTTGAGCGACTCCTGGGAGACCAGTATTAGATTCCGATGCACCAGTGCAGGTTTACTGTATCCCTTGGACCTTCACATTGACGATGAAACACAGAAATCGCATCGGAATTGAATATAAAAGGCACAATGCCGACTTAAGTACAAGAAGAGTGAATCTCCTACGAGTTTGTGCTTTGAGCGGCTCCTGGGAGACCAGTATTAGATTCCGATGCACCAGTGCATGTTTACTCTATCCCTTGGACCTTCACATTGACGATGAAACACAAAAATCGCATCGGAATTGAATATAAAAGGCACAGTGCCGACTTAAGTACAAGAAGAGTGAATCTTCTAAGAGTTTGTGCTTTGAGCGACTCCTGGGAGACCAGTATTAGATTCCGATGCACCAGTGCAGGTTTACTGTATCCCTTGGACCGTCACATTGACGATGAAACACTAAAATCGCATCGGAATTGAATATAAAAGGCACAATGCCGACTTAAGTACAAGAAGAGTGAATCTCCTACGGGTTTGTGCTTTGAGCGGCTCCTGGGAGACCAGTATTAGATTCCGATGCACCAGTGCAGGTTTACTCTATCCCTTGGACCTTCACATTGACGATGAAACACAAAAATCGCATCGGAATTGAATATAAAAGGCACAGTGCCGACTTAAGTACAAGAAGAGTGAATCTTCTAAGAGTTTGTGCTTTGAGCGACTCCTGGGAGACCAGTATTAGATTCCGATGCACCAGTGCAGGTTTACTGTATCCCTTGGACCTTCACATTGACGATGAAACACAGAAATCGCATCGGAATTGAATATAAAAGGCACAATGCCGACTTAAGTACAAGAAGAGTGAATCTCCTACGAGTTTGTGCTTTGAGCGGCTCCTGGGAGACCAGTATTAGATTCCGATGCACCAGTGCAGGTTTACTGTATCCCTTGGACCTTCACATTGACGATGACACACAGAAAGCGCATCGGAATTGAATATAAATGGCACAATGCCGACTTAAGTACAAGAAGAGTGAATCTCCTAAGAGTTTGTGCTTTGAGCGGCTCCTGGGAGACCAGTATTAGATTCCGATGCACCAGTGCAGGTTTACTGTATCCCTTGGACCTTCACATTGACGATTAAACACAGAAATCGCATCGGAATTGAATATAAAAGGCACAATGCCGACTTAAGTACAAGAAGAGTGAATCTTCTACGAGTTTGTGCTTTGAGCGGCTCCTGGGAGACCAGTATTAGATTCCGATGCACCAGTGCAGGTTTACTGTATCCCTTGGACCTTCACATTGGCGATGAAACACAGAAATCGCATCGGAATTGAATATAAAAGGCACAGTGCCGACTTAAGTACAAGAGGAGTGAATCTTCTCAGAGTTTGTGCTTTGAGCGGCTCCTGGGAGACCAGTATTAGATTCCGATGCACCAGTGCAGGTTTACTGTATCCCTTGGACCGTCACATTGACAATGAAACACAGAAATCGCATCGGAATTGAATATAAAAGGCACAATGCCGACTTAAGTACAAGAAGAGTGAATCTTCCAAGAGTTTGTGCTTTGAGCGGCTCCTGGGAGACCAGTATGAGATCCCGATGCACCAGTGAAGGTTTACTGTATCCCTTGGACCTTCACATTGACGATGAAACACAGAAATCGCATCGGAATTGAATATAAAAGACACAGTGCCGACTTAAGTACAAGAAGAGTGAATCTTCTAAGAGTTTGTGCTTTGAGCGGCTACTGGGAGACCAGTATTGGATTCCGATGCACCAGTGCAGGTTTACTGTATCCCTTGGACTTTCACATTGACGATGAAACACAGAAATCGCATCGGAATTGAATATAAAAGGCACAATGCCGACTTAAGTACAAGAAGAGTGAATCTCCTAAGAGTTTGTGCTTTGAGCGGCTCCTGGGAGCCCAGTATTAGATTCCGATGCACCAGTGCAGGTTTACTGTATCCCTTGGACCTTCACATTGACGATGACATACAGAAAGCGCATCGGAATTGAATATAAAAGGCACAATGCCGACTTAAGTACAAGAAGAGTGAATTTCGAAGAGTTTGTGCTTTGAGCGGCTCCTGGGACAACAGTATTAGATGCCGATGCACCAGTGCAGGTTTACTCTATCCCTTGGACCTTCACATTGACGATGACAGAAAGCGCATCGGAATTGAATATAAAAGGCACAATGCCGACTTAAGTACAAGAAGAGTGAATCTCCTAAGAGTTTGTGCTTTAAGCTGCTCCTGGGAGACCAGTATTAGATTCCGATGCGCCAGTGCAGGTTTACTGTATCCCTTGGACCTTCACATTGACGATGAAACACAGAAATCGCATCGGAATTGAATATAAAAGGCACAATGCCGACTTAAGTACAAGAAGAGTGAATCTTCTAAGAGTTTGTGCTTTGAGCGGCTCCTGGGAGACCAGTATTAGATTCCGATGCACCAGTGCAGGTTTACTGTATCCCTTAGACCTTCAGATTGTCGATGAAACACAGAAATCGCATCGGAATTGAATATAAAAGGCACAATGCCGACTTAAGGACAAGAAGAGTGAATCTTCCAAGAGTTTGTGCTTTCAGCGGCTCCTGGGAGACCAGTATTAGATTCCGATGCACCAGTGCAGGTTTACTCTATCCCTTGGACCTTCACATTGACGATGAAACACAGAAAACGCATCGGAATTGAATATAAAAGGCACAGTGCCGACTTAAGTACAAGAAGAGTGAATCTTCTAAGAGTTTGTGCTTTGAGCGACTCCTGGGAGACCAGTATTAGATTCCGATGCACCAGTGCAGGTTTACTGTATCCCTTGGACCTTCACATTGACGATGAAACACAGAAATCGCATCGGAATTGAATATAAAAGGCACAATGCCGACTTGAGTACAAGAAGAGTGAATCTCCTAAGAGTTTGTGCTTTGAGCGGCTCCTGGGAGACCAGTATTGGATTCCGATGCACCAGTGCAGGTTTACTGTATCCCTTGGACCTTCACGTTGACGATGAAACACAGAAATCGCATCGGAATTGAATATAAAAGGCACAATGCCGACTTAAGTACAAGAAGAGTGAGTCTCCTAAGAGTTTGAGGTTTGAGCGGCTCCTGGGAGACCAGTATTGGATTCCGATGCAGCAGTGCAGGTTTACTGTATCCCTTGGACCTTCACATTGACGATGACACACAGAGAGCGCATCGGAATTGAATATAAAAGGCACAATGCCGACTTAAGTACAAGAAGAGTGAATTTCTAAGAGTTTGTGCTTTGAGCGGCTCCTGACACACCAGTATTAGATTCCGATGCACCAGTGCAGGTTTACTCTATCCCTTGGACCTTCACATTGACGATGACACACAGAAAGCGCATCGGAATTGAATATAATAGGCACAATGCCGACTTAAGTACAAGAGTGAATCTCCTAAGAGTTTGTGCTTTGAGCTGCTCCTGGGAGACCAGTATTACATTCCGATGCACCAGTGCAGGTTTGCTGTATCCCTTAGACCTTCAGATTGTCGATGAAATACAGAAATCTCATCGGAATTGAATATAAAAGGCACAATGCCGACTTAAGGACAAGAAGAGTGAATCTTCCAAGAGTTTGTGCTTTGAGCGGCTCCTGGGAGACCAGTATTTGATTCCGATGCACCAGTGCAGGTTTACTGTATCCCTTAGACCTTCAGATTGTCGATGAAACACAGAAATCGCATCGGAATTGAATATAAAAGGCACAATGCCGACTTAAGGACAAAAAGAGTGAATCTTCCAAGAGTTTGTGCTTTGAGCGGCTCCTGGGAGACCAGTATTAGATTCCGATGCACCATTGCAGGTTTACTCTATCCCTTGGACCTTCACATTGACGATGAAACACAGAAATCGCATCGGAATTGAATATAAAAGGCACAATGCCGACTTAAGTACAAGAAGAGTGAATCTTCTACGAGTTTGTGCTTTGAGCGGCTCCTGGGAGGCCAGTATTGGATTCCGATGCACCAGTGCAGGTTTACTGTATCCCTTGGACCTTCACATTGACGATGAAACACAGAAATCGCAATCGGAATTGAATATAAAAGGCACAATGACGACTTAAGTACAAGAAGAGTGAATCTCCTACGAGTTTGTGCTTTGAGCGGCTCCTGGGAGACCAGTATTAGATTCCGATGCACCAGTGCAGGTTTACTGTATCCCTTGGACCTTCACATTGACGATGACACACAGAAAGCGCATCGGAATTGAATATAAATGGCACAATGCCGACTTAAGTACAAGAAGAGTGAATCTCCTAAGAGTTTGTGCTTTGAGCGGCTCCTGGGAGACCAGTATTGGATTCCGATGCACCAGTGCAGGTTTACTGTATCCCTTGGACCTTCACATTGACGATGAAACACAGAAATCGCATCGGAATTGAATATAAAAGGCACAATGCCGACTTAAGTACATGAAGAGTGAATCTTCTACGAGTTTGTGCTTTGAGCGGCTCCTGGGAGGCCAGTATTGGATTCCGATGCACCAGTGTAGGTTTACTGTATCCCTTGGACCTTCACATTGACGATTAAACACAGAAATCGCATCGGAATTGAATATAAAAGGCACAATGCCGACTTAAGTACAAGAAGAGTGAATTTTCTAAGAGTTGTGGTTTGAGCGGCTCCTGGGAGACCAGTATTAGATTCCGATGCACCAGTGCATGTTTACTGTATCCCTTGGACCTTCACATTGGCGATGAAACTCAGAAATCGCACCGGAATTGAATATAAAAGGCACAGTGCCGACTTAAGTACAAGAGGAGTGAATCTTCTCAGAGTTTGTGGTTTGGTACGGCTCCTGGGAGACCAGTATTAGATTCCGATGCACCAGTGCAGGTTTACTGTATCCCTTGGACCGTCACATTGACAATGAAACACAGAAATCGCATCGGAATTGAATATAAAAGGCACAATGCCGACTTAAGTACAAGAAGAGTGAATCTTCTAAGAGTTTGTGCTTTGAGCGGCTCCTGGGAGACCAGTATGAGATCCCGATGCACCAGTGAAGGTTTACTGTATCCCTTGGACCTTCACATTGACGATGAAACACAGAAATCGCATCGGAATTGAATATAAAAGACACAGTGCCGACTTAAGTACAAGAAGAGTGAATCTTCTAAGAGTTTGTGCTTTGAGCGGCTACTGGGAGACCAGTATTGGATTCCGATGCACCAGTGCAGGTTTACTGTATCCCTTGGACCTTCACATTGACGATGAAACACAGAAATCGCATCGGAATTGAATATAAAAGGCACAATGCCGACTTAAGTACAAGAAGAGTGAATCTTCTGAGAGTTTGTGCTTTGAGCGGCTCCTGGGAGACCAGTATTAGATTCCGATGCACCAGTGCAGGTTTACTGTATCCCTTAGACCTTCATATTGTCGATGAAACACAGAAATCGCATCGGAATTGAATATAAAAGGCACAATGCCGACTTAAGGACAAGAAGAGTGAATCTTCCAAGAGTTTGTGCTTTGAGCGGCTCCTGGGAGACCAGTATTAGATTCCGATGCACCAGTGCAGGTTTACTCTATCCCTTGGACCTTCACATTGACGATGAAACACAGAAATCGCATCGGAATTGAATATAAAAGGCACAGTGCAGACTTAAGTACAAGAAGAGTGAATCTTCTAAGAGTTTGTGCTTTGAGCGACTCCTGGGAGACCAGTATTAGATTCCGATGCACCAGTGCAGGTTTACTGTATCCCTTGGACCTTCACATTGACGATGAAACACAGAAATCGCATCGGAATTGAATAAAAAAGGCACAATGCCGACTTAAGTACAAGAAGAGTGAATCTTCTACGAGTTTGTGCTTTGAGCGGCTCCTGGGAGGCCAGTATTGGATTCCGATGCACCAGTGCAGGTTTACTGTATCCCTTGGACCTTCACATTGACGATGAAACACAGAAATCGCATCGGAATTGAATATAAAAGGCACAATGCCGACTTAAGTACAAGAAGAGTGAATCTCCTAAGAGTTTGTGCTTTGAGCGGCTCCTGGGAGACCAGTATTAGATTCCGATGCACCAGTGCAGGTTTACTGTATCCCTTGGACCTTCACATTGACGATGACACACAGAAAGCGCATCGGAATTGAATATAAAAGGCACAATGCCGACTTAAGTACAAGAAGAGTGAATCTCCTAAGAGTTTGTGCTTTGAGCGGCTCCTGGGAGACCAGTATTGGATTCCGATGCACCAGTGCAGGTTTACTGTATCCCTTGGACCTTCACATTGACGATGAAACACAGAAATCGCATCGGAATTGAATATAAAAGGAACAATGCCGACTTAAGTACAAGAAGAGTGAACCTTCTACGAGTTTGTGCTTTGAGCGGCTCCTGGGAGGCCAGTATTGGATTCCGATGCACCAGTGCAGGTTTACTCTATCCCTTGCACCTTCACATTGACGATGAAACACAGAAATCGCATCGGAATTGAATATAAAAGGCACAGTGCCGACTTAAGTACAAGAAGAGTGAATCTCCTAAGAGTTTGTGCTTTGAGCGGCTCCTGGGAGACCAGTATTAGATTCCGATGCACCAGTGCAGGTTTACTGTATCCCTTGGACCGTCACATTGACAATGAAACCCAGAAATCGCATCGGAATTGAATATAAAAGAAACAATGCCGACTTAAGTACAAGAAGAGTGAATCTTCTAAGAGTTTGTGCTTTGAGCGGCTCCTGGGAGGCCAGTATAGGTTTCCGATGCACCAGTGCAGGTTTACTGTATCCCTTGGACCTTCACATTGACGATGAAACACAGAAATCGCATCGGAATTGAATATAAAAGGCACAATGCCGACTTATGTACAAGAAGAGTGAATCTCCTAAGAGTTTGTGCTTTGAGCGGCTCGTGGGAGACCAGTATTAGATTCCGATGCACCAGTGCAGGTTTACTGTATCCCTTGGACCGTCACATTGCCAATGAAACCCAGAAATCGCATCCGAATTGAATATAAAAGAAACAATGCCGACTTAAGTACAAGAAGAGTGAATCTTCTAAGAGTTTGTGGTTTGAGCGTCTCCTGGGAGACCAGTATTAGATTCCGATGCACCAGTGCAGGTTTACTGTATCCCTTAGACCTTCATATTGTCGATGAAACACAGAAATCGCATCGGAATTGAATATAAAAGGCACAATGCCGACTTAAGGACAAGAAGAGTGAATCTTCCAAGAGTTTGTGCTTTGAGCGGCTCCTGGGAGACCAGTATTAGATTCCGATGCACTAGTGCAGGTTTACTCTATCCCTTGGACCTTCACATTGACGATGAAACACAGAAATCGCATCGGAATTGAATATAAAAGGCACAGTGCAGACTTAAGTACAAGAAGAGTGAATCTTCTAAGAGTTTGTGCTTTGAGCGACTCCTGGGAGACCAGTATTAGATTCCGATGCACCAGTGCAGGTTTACTGTATCCCTTGGACCTTCACATTGACGATGAAACACAGAAATCGCATCGGAATTGAATATAAAAGGCACAATGCCGACTTAAGTACAAGAAGAGTGAATCTTCTACGAGTTTGTGCTTTGAGCGGCTCCTGGGAGGCCAGTATTGGATTCCGATGCACCAGTGCAGGTTTACTGTATCCCTTGGACCTTCACATTGACGATGAAACACAGAAATCGCATCGGAATTGAATATAAAAGGCACAATGCCGACTTAAGTACAAGAAGAGTGAATCTCCTAAGAGTTTGTGCTTTGAGCGGCTCCTGGGAGACCAGTATTAGATTCCGATGCACCAGTGCAGGTTTACTGTATCCCTTGGACCTTCACATTGACGATGACACACAGAAAGCGCATCGGAATTGAATATAAAAGGCACAATGCCGACTTAAGTACAAGAAGAGTGAATCTCCTAAGAGTTTGTGCTTTGAGCGGCTCCTGGTAGACCAGTATTGGATTCTGATGCACCAGTGCAGGTTTACTGTATCCCTTGGACCTTCACATTGACGATGAAACACAGAAATCGCATCGGAATTGAATATAAAAGGCACAATGCCGACTTAAGTACAAGAAGAGTGAATCTTCTACGAGTTTGTGCTTTGAGCGGCTCCTGGGAGGCCAGTATTGGATTCCGATGCACCAGTGCAGGTTTACTGTATCCCTTGGACCTTCACATTGACGATGAAACACAGAAATCGCATCGGAATTGAATATAAAAGGCACAATGCCGACATAAGTACAAGAAGAGTGAATTTTCTAAGAGTTGTGCTTTGAGCGGCTCCTGGGAGACCAGTATTAGATTCCGATGCACCAGTGCAGGTTTACTGTATCCCTTGGACCGTCACATTGACAATGAAACCCAGAAATCGCATCGGAATTGAATATAAAAGAAACAATGCCGACTTAAGTACAAGAAGAGTGAATCTTCTAAGAGTTTGTGCTTTGAGCGGCTCCTGGGAGGCCAGTATAGGTTTCCGATGCACCAGTGCAGGTTTACTGTATCCCTTGGACCTTCACATTGACGATGAAACACAGAAATCGCATCGGAATTGAATATAAAAGGCACAATGCCGACTTAAGTACAAGAAGAGTGAATCTCCTAAGAGTTTGTGCTTTGAGAGGCTCCTGGGAGACCAGTATTAGATTCCGATGCACCAGTGCAGGTTTACTGTATCCCTTGGACCTTCACATTGACGATGACACACAGAAAGCGCATCGGAATTGAATATAAAAGGCACAATGCCGACTTAAGTACAAGAAGAGTGAATTTCTAAGAGTTTGTGGTTTGAGCGGTTCCTGGGACGCCAGTATTAGATTCCGATGCACCAGTGCAGGTTTACGCTATCCCTTGGACCTTCACATTGACGATGAAACACAGAAATCGCATCGGAATTGAATATAAAAGGCACAATGCCGACTTAAGTACAAGAAGAGTGAATCTTCTAACAGTTTGTGCTTTGAGCGGCTACTGGGAGACCAGTATTAGATTCCGATGCACCAGTGCAGGTTTACTGTATCCCTTGGACCTTCACATTGACGATGAAACACAGAAATCGCATCGGAATTGAATATAAAAAGCACAATGCCGACTTAAGTACAAGAAGAGTGAATCTTCTAACAGTTTGTGCTTTGAGCGGCTCCTGGGAGACCAGTATTAGATTCCGATGCACCAGTGCAGGTTTACTGTATCCCTTTGACCTTCACATTGACGATGAAACACAGAAATCGCATCGGAATTGAATATATAAGGCACAATGCCGACTTAAGTACAAGAAGAGTGAATCTTCTAAGTGTTTGTGCTTTGAGCGGCTCCTGGGAGACCAGTATTGGATTCCGATGCACCAGTGGTGGTTGATTGTATCCCTTGGGCCTTCACATTGACGATGAAACACAGAAATCGCATCGGAATTGAATATAAAAGTCACAATGCCAACTTAAGTACAAGAAGAGTGAATCTTCTAAGAGTTTGTGCTTTGAGTGGCTCCTGGGAGACCAGTATTAGATTCCGATGCACCAGTGCAGGTTTACTGTATCCCTTGGACCTTCATATTGTCGATGAAACACAGAAATCGCATCGGAATTGAATATAAAAGGCACAATGCCGACTCAAGTACAAGCAGAGTGAATCTTCTAAGAGTTTTTGCTTTGAGCGGCTCCTGGGAGACCAGTATTAGATTCCGATGCACGAGTGCAGGTTTACTCTATCCCTTGGACCTTCACATTGACGATGAAACACAGAAATCGCATCGGAATTGAATATACAAGGCACAATGCCGACTTAGGTACAAGAAGAGTGAATCTTCTAAGAGTTTGTGCTTTGAGCGGCTCCTGGGAGACCAGTATTAGATTCCGATGCACCAGTGCAGGTTTACTGTATCCCTTGGACCTTCACATTGACGATGAAACACAGAAATCGCATCGGAATTGAATATAAAAGGCACAATGCCGACTTAAGTACAAGAAGAGTGAATCTTCTAAGAGTTTGTGCTTTGAGCGGCTCCTGGGAGACCAGTATTGGATTCCGATGCACCAGTGCAGGTTTACTGTATCCATTGGACCTTCACATTGACGATGAAACACAGATATCGCATCGGAATTGAATATAAAAGGCACAATGCCGACTCAAGTACAAGAAGAGTGAATCTTCTAAGAGTTTGTGCTTTGGGCGGCTCCTGGGAGACCAGTATTAGATTCCGATGCACCAGTGCAGGTTTACTGTATCTCTTGGACCTTCACATTGACGATGAAATACAGAAATCGCATTGGAATTGAATATAAAAGGCACAATGCCGACTTAAGTACAAGAAGAGTGAATCTTCTAAGTGTTTGTGCTTTGAGCGGCTCCTGGGAGACCAGTATTAGATTCCGATGCACCAGTGCAGCTTTAATGTATCCCTTGGACCTTCACATTGACGATGAAACACAGAAATCGCATCGGAATTGAATATAAAAGGCACAATGCCGACTTAAGTACAAGAAGAGTGAATCTCCTAAGAGTTTGTGCTTTGAGCGGCTCCTGGTAGACCAGTATTGGATTCCGATGCACCAGTGCAGGTTTACTGTATCCCTTGGACCTTCACATTGACGATGAAACACAGAAATCGCATCGGAATTGAATATAAAAGGCACAATGCCGACTTAAGTACAAGAAGAGTGAATCTTCTACGAGTTTGTGCTTTGAGCGGCTCCTGGGAGGCCAGTATTGGATTCCGATGCACCAGTGCAGGTTTACTGTATCCCTTGGACCTTCACATTGACGATGAAACACAGAAATCGCATCGGAATTGAATATAAAAGGCACAATGCCGACATAAGTACAAGAAGAGTGAATTTTCTAAGAGTTGTGCTTTGAGCGGCACCTGGGAGACCAGTATTAGATTCCGATGCACCAGTACAGGTTTACTGTATCCCTTGGACCGTCACATTGACAATGAAACCCAGAAATCGCATCGGAATTGAATATAAAAGAAACAATGCCGACTTAAGTACAAGAAGAGTGAATCTTCTAAGAGTTTGTGCTTTGAGCGGCTCCTGGGAGGCCAGTATAGGTTTCCGATGCACCAGTGCAGGTTTACTGTATCCCTTGGACCTTCACATTGACGATGAAACACAGAAATCGCATCGGAATTGAATATAAAAGGCACAATGCCGACTTAAGTACAAGAAGAGTGAATCTCCTAAGAGTTTGTGCTTTGAGAGGCTCCTGGGAGACCGGTATTAGATTCCGATGCACCAGTGCAGGTTTACTGTATCCCTTGGACCTTCACATTGACGATGAAACACAGAAATCGCATCGGAATTGAATATAAAAGGCACAGTGCCGACTTAAGTACAAGAAGAGTGAATCTTCTAAGAGTTTGTGCTTTGAGCGGCTCCTGGGAGGCCAGTATTACATTCCGATGCACCAGTGCAGGTTTACTGTATCCCTTGGACCTTCACATTGACGATGAAACACAGAAATCGCATCGGAATTGAATATAAAAGGCACAATGCCGACTTAAGTACAAGAAGAGTGAATCTTCTAACAGTTTGTGCTTTGAGCGGCTCCTGGGAGACCAGTATTAGATTCCGATGCACCAGTGCAGGTTTACTGTATCCCTTGGACCTTCACATTGACGATGAAACACAGAAATCGCATCGGAATTGAATATAAAAGGCACAATGCCGACTTAAGTACAAGAAGAGTGAATCTTCTAAGAGTTTGTGCTTTGAGTGGCTCCTGGGAGACCAGTATTAGATTCCGATGCACCAGTGCAGGTTTACTGTATCCCTTGGACCTTCATATTGTCGATGAAACACAGAAATCGCATCGGAATTTAATATAAAAGGCACAATGCCGACTCAAGTACAAGAAGAGTGAATCTTCTAAGAATTTTTTGCTTTGAGCGGCTCCTGGGAGACCAGTATTAGATTCCGATGCACGAGTGCAGGTTTACTCTATCCCTTGGACCTTCACATTGACGATGAAACACAGAAATCGCATCGGAATTGAATATACAAGGCACAATGCCGACTTAGGTACAAGAAGAGTGAATCTTCTAAGAGTTTGTGCTTTGAGCGGCTCCTGGGAGACCAGTATTAGATTCCGATGCACCAGTGCAGGTTTACTGTATCCCTTGGACCTTCACATTGACGATGAAACACAGAAATCGCATCGGAATTGAATATAAAAGGCACAATGCCGACTTAAGTACAAGAAGAGTGAATCTTCTAAGAGTTTGTGCTTTGAGCGGATCCTGGGAGACCAGTATTGGATTCCGATGCACCAGTGCAGGTTTACTGTCTCCATTGGACCTTCACATTGACGATGAAACACAGATATCGCATTGGAATTGAATATAAAAGGCACAATGCCGACTCAAGTACAAGAAGAGTGAATCTTCTAAGAGTTTGTGCTTTGGGCGGCTCCTGGGAGACCAGTATTAGATTCCGATGCACCAGTGCAGGTTTACTGTATCTCTTGGACCTTCACATTGACGATGAAATACAGAAATCGCATTGGAATTGAATATAAAAGGCACAATGCCGACTTAAGTACAAGAAGAGTGAATCTTCTAAGTGTTTGTGCTTTGAGCGGCTCCTGGGAGACCAGTATTAGGTTCCGATGCACCAGTGCAGGTTTACTGTATCTCTTGGACCTTCACATTGACGATGAAATACAGAAATCGCATTGGAATTGAATATAAAAGGCACAATGCCGACTTAAGTACAAGAAGAGTGAATCTTCTAAGTGTTTGTGCTTTGAGCGGCTCCTGGGAGACCAGTATTAGATTCCGATGCACCAGTGCAGGTTTACTGTATCTCTTGGACCTTCACATTGACGATGAAACACAGAAATCGCATCGGAATTGAATATAAAAGGCACAATGCCGACTTCAGTACAAGAAGAGTGAATCTTCTAAGAGTTTGTGCTTTGAGCGGCTCCTCGGAGACCAGTATTAGGTTCCGATGCACCAGTGCAGGTTTGCTGTATCCCTTGGACCTTCCCATTGACGATGAAACACAGAAATCGCATCGGAATTGAATATAAAAGGCACAATGCCGACTTAAGTACAAGAAGAGTGACTCTTGTAATAGTTTGTCCTTTGAGCGGCTCCTGGGAGACCAGTATTATATTCCGATGCACGAGTGCAGGTTTACTGTATCCCTTGGACCTTCACATTGACGATGAAACACAGAAATCGCATCGGAATTGAATATAAACAGCACAATGCCGACTTAAGTACAAGAAGAGTGAGTCTTCTAAACGTTTGTGCTTTGAGCGGCTCCTAGGAGATCAGTATTAGATTCCGATGCGCCAGTGCAGGTTTACTGTATCCCTTGGACCTTCACATTGACGATGAAACACAGAAATCTCATCGGAATTGAATATAAAAGGCACATTGCCAACTTAAGTACAACAAGAGTGAATCTTCTAAGAATTTGTGCTTTGAGCGGCTCCTGGGAGACCAGTATTAGATTCCGATGCACCAGTGCAGGTTTACTGTATCCCTTGGACCTTCCCATTGACGATGAAACACAGAAATCGCATCGGAATTGAATATAAAAGGCACAATGCCGACTTAAGTACAAAAAGAGTGAATCTTCTAAGAGTTTGTGCTTTGAGCGGCTTCTGGGAGACCAGTATTAGATTCCAATGCACCAGTGAAGGTTTACTGTATCCCTTGGACCTTCACATTGACGTTGAATCACATAAATCGCATCGGAATTGAATATAAAAGGCACAATGCCGACTTAAGTACAAGAAGAGTGAATCTTCTAAGAGTTTGTGGTTTGAGCGTCTCCTGGGAGACCAGTATTAGATTCCGATGCACCATTGCAGGTTTACTGTATCCCTTGGACCTTCACATTGACGATGAAACACAGAAATCGCATCGGAATTGAATATAAAAGGCACAATGCCGACTTAAGTACAAGAAGAGTGAATCTTCTAAGAGTTTGTGCTTTGAGCGGCTCCTGGGAGACCAGTATTAGATTCCGATGCACCAGTGCAGCTTTATTGTATCCCTTGGACCTTCACATTGACGATGAAACACAGAAATCGCATCGGAATTGAATATAAAAGGCACAATGCCGCCATAAGTACAAGAAGAGTGAATCTTCTAAGAGTTTGTGCTTTGAGTGGCTCCTGGGAGACCAGTATTAGATTCCGATGCACCAGTGCAGGTTTACTGTATCCCTTGGACCTTCATATTGTCGATGAAACACAGTAATCGCATCGGAATTTAATATAAAAGGCACAGTGCCGACTTAAGTACAAGAAGAGTGAATCTTCTAAGAGTTTGTGCTTTGAGCGGCTCCTGGGAGGCCAGTATTAGATTCCGATGCACCAGTGCAGGTTTACTGCATCCCTTTGACCTTCACATTGACGATGAAACACAGAAATCGCATCGGAATTGAATATAAAAGGCACAATGCCGACTTAAGTACAAGAAGAGTGAATCTTCTAAGAGTTTGTGCTTTGAGCGGCTCCTGGGAGACCAGTATTGGATTCCGATGCACCAGTGCAGGTTTACTGTATCCCTTGGACCTTCACATTGACGATGAAACACAGAAATCGCATCGGAATTGAATATAAAAGGCACAATGCCGACTTAAGTACAAGAAGAGTGAATCTTCTAAGTGTTTGTGCTTTGAGCGGCTCCTGGGAGACCAGTATTAGATTCCGATGCACCAGTGCAGGTTTACTGTATCCCTTGGACCTTCACATTGACGATGAAACACAGAAATCGCATCGGAATTGAATATAAAAGGCACAATGCCGACTTAAGTACAAGAAGAGTGAATCTTCTAAGAGTTTGTGCTTTGAGCGGCTCCTGGCAGACTAGTATTAGATTCCGATGCACCAGTGCAGGTTTACTGTATCCATTGGACCTTCACATTGACGATGAAACACAGATATCGCATCGGAATTGAATATAAAAGGCACAATGCCGACTTAAGTACAAGAAGAGTGAATCTTCTAAGAGTTTGTGCTTTGAGCGGCTCCTGGGAGACCAGTATTGGATTCCGATGCACCAGTGCAGGTTTACTGTATCCCTTGGACCTTCACATTGACGATGAAACACAGAAATCGCATCGGAATTGAATATACATGCACAATGCCGACTTAGGTACAAGAAGAGTGAATCTTCTAAGAGTTTGTGCTTTGAGCGGCTCCTGGGAGACCAGTATTAGATTCCGATGCACCAGTGCAGGTTTACTGTATCCCTTGGACCTTCACATTGATGATGAAACACAGAAATCGCATCGGAATTGAATATAAAAGGCACATTGGCGACTTAAGTACAAGAAGAGTGAATCTTCTAAGAGTTTGTGCTTTGAGCGGCTCCTGGGAGACCAGTATTGGATTCCGATGCACCAGTGCAGGTTTACTGTATCCATTGGACCTTCACATTGACGATGAAACACAGATATCGCATCGGAATTGAATATAAAAGGCACAATGCCGACTCAAGTACAAGAAGAGTGAATCTTATAAGAGTTTGTGCTTTGGGCGGCTCCTGGGAGACCAGTAGTAGATTCCGATGCACCAGTGCAGGTTTACTGTATCTCTTGGACCTTCACATTGACGATGAAATACAGAAATCGCATTGGAATTGAATATAAAAGGCACAATGCCGACTTAAGTACAAGAAGAGTGAATCTTCTAAGAGTTTGTGCTTTGAGCGGCTCCTGGGAGACCAGTATAAGATTCCGATGCACCAGTGCAGCTTTACTGTATCCCTTGGACCTTCACATTGACGATGAAACACAGAAACCGCATCGGAATTGAATATAAAAGGCACAATGCCGACTTAAGTACAAGAAGGGTGAATCTTCTAAGAGTTTGTGTTTTGAGCGGCTCCTGGGAGACCAGTATTAGATTCCGATGCACCAGTACAGGTTTACTGTATCCCTTGGACCTTCACATTGACGATGAAACACAGAAATCGCATCGGAATTGAATATAAAAGGCACAATGCCGACATAAGTACAAGAAGAGTGAATCTTCTAAGAGTTTGTGTTTTGAGCGGCTCCTGGGAGACCAGTATTAGATTCCGATGCACCAGTACAGGTTTACTGTATCCCTTGTACCTTCACATTGACGATGAAACACAGAAATCGCATCGGAATTGAATATAAAAGGCACAATGCCGACGTAAGTACAAGAAGAGTGAATCTTCTAAGAGTTTGTGCTTAGAGCGGCTCCTGGGAGACCAGTATTAGATTCTGATGCACCAGTGCAGGTTTACTGTACCCCTTGGACCTTCACATTGACGATGAAACACAGAAATCGCATCGGAATTGAATATAAAAGGCACAATGCCGACTTAAGTACAAGAAGAGTGAATCTTCTAACAGTTTGTGCTTTGAGCGGCTCCTGTGAGACCAGTATTAGATTCCGATGCACCAGTGCAGGTTTACTGTACCCCTTGGACCTTCACATTGACGATGAAACACAGAAATCGCATCGGAATTGAATATAAGAGGCACAATGACGACTTAAGTACAAGAAGAGTGAATCTTCTAAGAGTTTGTGCTTTGAGTGGCTCCTGGGAGACCAGTATTAGATTCCGATGCACCAGTGCAGGTTTACTGTATCCCTTGGACCTTCATATTGTCGATGAAACACAGAAATCGCATCGGAATTTAATATAAAAGGCACAATGCCGACTCAAGTACAAGAAGAGTGAATCTTCTAAGAGTTTTTGCTTTGAGCGGCTCCTGGGAGACCAGTATTAGATTCCGATGCACGAGTGCAGGTTTACTCTATCCCTTGGACCTTCACATTGACGATGAAACACAGAAATCGCATCGGAATTGAATATAAAAGGCACAGTGCCGACTTAAGTACAAGAAGAGTGAATCTTCTAAGAGTTTGTGCTTTGAGCGGCTCCTGGGAGACCAGTATTAGATTCCGATGCACCAGTGCAGGTTTACTGTATCTCTTGGACCTTCACATTGACGATGAAACACAGAAATCGCATCGGAATTGAATATAAAAGGCACAATGCCGACTTAAGTACAAGAAGAGTGAATCTTCTAAGAGTTTGTGTTTTGAGCGGCTCCTGGGGGACCGGTATTAGATTCCGATGCACCAGTACAGGTTTACTGTATCCCTTGGACCTTCACATTGTCGATGAAACACAGAAATCGCATCGGAATTGAATATAAAAGGCACAATGCCGACTTAAGTACAAGAAGAGTGAATCTTCTAAGAGTTTGTGCTTTGAGCGGCTCCTAACCGACAAGTATTAGATTCCGATGCACCAGTGCAGGTTTACTGTATCCCTTGGACCTTCACATTGACGATGAAACACAGAAATCGCATCGGAATTGAATATAAAAGGCACAATGCCGACTTAAGTACAAGAAGAGTGAATCTTCTAAGAGTTTGTGCTTTGAGCGGCTCCTGGGAGACCAGTATTAGATTCCGATGCACCAGTGCAGGTTTACTGTATCCCTTGGACCTTCACATTGACGATGAAACACAGAAATCGCATCGGCACAATGCCGACTTAAGTACAAGAAGAGTGAATCTTCTAAGAGTTTGTGCTTTGAGGGGCTCCTGGGAGACCAGTATTAGATTCCGATGCACCAGTGCAGGTTTACTGAATCATTTGGACCTTCATATTGTCGATGAAGCTCAGAAATCGCATCGGAATTGATTATAAAAGGCACAATGCCGACTCAAGTACAAGAAGAGTGAATCTTCTAAGAGTTTGTGCTTTGAGCGGCTCCTGGGAGACCAGTATTAGATTCCGATGCGCCAGTGCAGGTTTACTGTATCCCTTGGACCTTCACATTGACGATGAAACACAGAAATCGCATCGGAATTGAATATAAAAGGCACAGTGCCGACTTAAGTACAAGAAGAGTGAATCTTCTAAGAGTTTGTGCTTTGAGCGGCTCCTGGGAGACCAGTATTAGATTCCGATGCACCAGTGCAGGTTTACTGTATCTCTTGGACCTTCACATTGACGATGAAACACAGAAATCGCATCGGAATTGAATATAAAAGGCACAATGCCGACTTAAGTACAAGAAGAGTGAATCTTCTAAGAGTTTGTGTTTTGAGCGGCTCCTGGGGGACCGGTATTAGATTACGATGCACCAGTACAGGTTTACTGTATCCCTTGGACCTTCACATTGACGATGACACACAGAAATCGCATCGGAATTGAATATAAAAGGCACAATGCCGACTTAAGTACAAGAAGAGTGAATCTTCTAAGAGTTTGTGCTTTGAGCGGCTCCTAACCGACAAGTATTAGATTCCGATGCACCAGTGCAGGTTTACTGTATCCCTTGGACCTTCACATTGACGATGAAACACAGAAATCGCATCGGAATTGAATATAAAATGCACAATGCCGACTTCAGTACAAGAAGAGTGAATCTTCTAAGAGTATGTGCTTTGTGCGGATCCTGGGAGACCGGTATTAGATTCAGATGCACCAGTGCAGGTTTACTGTATCCCTTGGACTATCACATTGACGATGAAACACAGAAATCGCAACGGAATTGAATATAAAGGGCACAATGCCGACTTAAGTACAAGAAGAGTGAATCTTCTAAGAGTTTGTGTTTTGAGCGGCTCCTGGGAGACCAGTATTAGATTCCGATGCACCAGTGCAGGTTTACTGTATCTCTTGGACCTTCACATTGACGATGAAACACAGAAATCGCATCGGAATTGAATATAAAAGGCACAATGCCGACTCAAGTACAAGAAGAGTGAATCTTCTAAGAGTTTGTGTTTTGAGCGGCTCCTGGGGGACCGGTATTAGATTCCGATGCACCAGTACAGGTTTACTGTATCCCTTGGACCTTCACATTGACGATGAAACACAGAAATCGCATCGGAATTGAACATAAAAGGCACAATGCCGACTTAAGTACAAGAAGAGTGAATCTTCTAAGAGTTTGTGCTTTGAGCGGCTCCTAACTGACAAGTATTAGATTCCGATGCACCAGTGCAGGTTTACTGTATCCCTTGGACCTTCACATTGACGATGAAACACAGAAATCGCATCGGAATTGAATATAAAATGCACAATGCCGACTTAAGTACAAGAAGAGTGAATCTTCTAAGAGTTTGTGCTTTGAGCGGCTCCTGGGAGACCAGTATTAGATTCCGATGCACCAGTGCAGGTTTACTGTATCCCTTGGACCTTCACATTGACGATGAAACACAGAAATCGCATCGGCACAATGCCGACTTAAGTACAAGAAGAGTGAATCTTCTAAGAGTTTGTGCTTTGAGGGGCTCCTGGGAGACCAGTATTAGATTCCGATGCACCAGTGCAGGTTTACTGTATCATTTGGACCTTCATATTGTCGATGAAACTCAGAAATCGCATCGGAATTGATTATAAAAGGCACAATGCCGACTCAAGTACAAGAAGAGTGAATCTTCTAAGAGTTTGTGCTTTGAGCGGCTCCTGGGAGACCAGTATTAGATTCCGATGCACGAGTGCAGGTTTACTCTATCCCTTGGACCTTCACATTGACGATGAAACACAGAAATCGCATCGGAATTGAATATAAAAGGCACAGTGCCGACTTAAGTACAAGAAGAGTGAATCTTCTAAGAGTTTGTGCTTTGAGCGGCTCCTGGGAGACCAGTATTAGATTCCGATGCACCAGTACATGTTTACTGTATCCCTTGGACCTTCACATTGACGATGAAACAAAGAAATCGCATAGGAATGGAATATAAAATGCACAATGCCGACTTAAGTACAAGAAGAGTGAATCTTCTAAGAGTTTGTGCTTTGAGCGGCTCCTGGGAGACCGGTATTAGATTCAGATGCACCAGTGCAGGTTTACTGTATCCCTTGTACCTTCACATTGACGATGAAACACAGAAATCGCATCGGAATTGAATATAAAATGCACAATGCCGACTTCAGTACAAGAAGAGTGAATCTTCTAAGAGTATGTGCTTTGTGCGGATCCTGGGAGACCGGTATTAGATTCAGATGCACCAGTGCAGGTTTACTGTATCCCTTGGACTATCACATTGACGATGAAACACAGAAATCGCAACGGAATTGAATATAAAGGGCACAATGCCGACTTAAGTACAAGAAGAGTGAATCTTCTAAGAGTTTGTGTTTTGAGCGGCTCCTGGGAGACCAGTATTAGATTCCGATGCACCGGTGCACGTTTACTGTATACCTTGGATCTTCATATTGACGATGAGACACAGAAATCGCATCGGAATTGAATATAAAAGGCACAAAGCCGACTTAAGTACAAGAAGAGTGAGTCTTCTAACAGTTTGTGCTTTGAGCGGCTCCTGGGAGACCAGTATTAGATTTAGATGCACCAGTGCAATTTGACAGTATCCCTTTGACCTTCACATTGACGATGAATCACAGAAATCGCAACGGAATTGAATATAAAAGGCACAATGCCGACTTGAGTACAAGAATAGGGAATCTTCTAAGAGTTTGTGCTTTGAGCGGCTCCTGGGAGACCAGTATTAGATTCCGATGCACCAGTGCAGCTTTACTGTATCCCTTGGACCTTCACATTGACGATGAAACACAGAAATCGCATCGGAATTGAATATAAAAGGCACAATGCTGACTTCAGTACAACAAGAGTGAATCTTCGAAGAGTTTGTGCTTTGAGCGGCTCCTCGGAGACCAGTATTAGATTCCGATGCACCAGTGCAGGTTTACTGTATCCCTTGGACCTTCACATTGCCGATGAAACACAGAAATCGCATCGGAATTGAATATAAAAGGCACAATGCCGACTTAAGTACAAGAAGAGTGTCTTCTAACAGTTTGTCCTTTGAGCGGCTCCTGGGAGACCAGTATTATATTCCGATGCACCAGTGCAGGTTTACTGTATCCCTTGGACCTTCACATTGACGATGAAACACAGAAATCGCATCGGAATTGAATATAAAAAGCACAATGCCGACTTAAGTACAAGAAGAGTGAGTCTTCTAACAGTTTGTGCTTTGAGCAGCTCCTGGGAGACCAGTATTAGATTCCGATGCACCAGTACAGGTTTACTGTATCTGTTGGACCTTCACATTGACGATGAAACACAGAAATCGCATCGGAATTGAATATAAAAGGCACAATGCCGACTTAAGTACAAGAAGAGTGAATCTTCTAAGCGTTTGTGGTTTGAGCGGCTCCTGGGAGACCAGTATTAGATTCCGATGCACCAGTGCAGGTTTACTGTATCCCTTGGACCTTCACATTGACGATGAAACACAGAAATCGCATCGGAATTAAATATAAAACGCACAATGCCGATTTAAGTACAAGAAGAGTGAATCTTCTAAGTGTTTGTGCTTTGAGCGGCTCCTGGGTGACCAGTATTGGATTCCGATGCACCAGTGCAGGTTGACTGTATTCCTTGGGCCTTCACATTGAGATGAAACACAGAAATCGCATCGGAATTGAATATAAAAGGCACAATGCCGACTTAAGTACAAGAAGAGTGAATCTTCTACGAGTTTGTGCTTTGAGCGGCTCCTGGCAGACCAGTATTGGATTCCGATGCACCAGTGCAGGTTTACTGTATCCCGTGGACCTTCACATTGACGATGAAACAAAGAAATCGCATCGGAATTGAATATATAAGGCACAATGCCGACTTAGGTACAAGAAGAGTGAATCTTCTAAGAGTTTTTGCTTTGAGCGGCTCCTGGGAGACCAGTATTAGATTCCGATGCACCAGTGCAGGTTTACTGTATCCCTTGGACCTTCACATTGAGATGAAACACAGAAATCGCATCGGAATTGAATATAAAAGGCACAATGCCGACTTAAGTACAAGAAGAGTGAATCTTCTAAGAGTTTGTGCTTTGAGTGGCTCCTGGGAGACCAGTATTAGATTCCGATGCACCAGTGCAGGTTTACTGTATCCCTTGGACCTTCATATTGTCGATGAAACACAGAAATCGCATCGGAATTTAATATAAAAGGCACAATGCCCACTCAAGTAAAAGATGAGTGAATCTTCTAAGAGTTTTTGCTTTGAGCGGCTCCTGGGAGACCAGTATTAGATTCCGATGCACGAGTGCAGGTTTACTCTATCCCTTGGACCTTCACATTGACGATGAAACACAGAAATCGCATCGGAATTGAATATAAAAGGCACAGTGCCGACTTAAGTACAAGAAGAGTGAATCTTCTAAGAGTTTGTGCTTTGAGCGGCTCCTGGGAGACCAGTATTAGATTCCGATGCACCAGTGCAGGTTTACTGTATCTCTTGGACCTTCACATTGACGATGAAACACAGAAATCGCATCGGAATTGAATATAAAAGGCACAATGCCGACTTAAGTACAAGAAGAGTGAATCTTCTAAGAGTTTTCGTTTTGAGCGGCTCCTGGGGGACCGGTATTAGATTCCGATGCACCAGTACAGGTTTACTGTATCCCTTGGACCTTCACATTGACGATGAAACACAGAAATCGCATCGGAATTGAATATAAAAGGCACAATGCCGACTTAAGTACAAGAAGAGTGAATCTTCTAAGAGTTTGTGCTTTGAGCGGCTCCTGGCCGAAAAGGATTAGATTCCGATGCACCAGTGCAGGTTTACTGTATCCCTTGGACCTTCACATTGACGATGAAACACAGAAATCGCATCGGAATTGAATATAAAAGGCATAATGCCGACTTAAGTACAAGAAGAGTGAATCTTCTAAGAGTTTGTGCTTTGAGCGGCTCCTGGGAGACCAGTATTAGATTCCGATGCACCAGTGCAGGTTTACTGTATCCCTTGGACCTTCACATTGACGATGAAACACAGAAATCGCATCGGCACAATGCCGACTTAAGTACAAGAAGAGTGAATCTTCTAAGAGTTTGTGCTTTGAGGGGCTCCTGGGAGACCAGTATTAGATTCCGATGCACCAGTGCAGGTTTACTGTATCATTTGGACCTTCATATTGTCGATGAAACTCAGAAATCGCATCGGAATTGATTATAAAAGGCACAATGCCGACTCAAGTACAAGAAGAGTGAATCTTCTAAGAGTTTGTGCTTTGAGCGGCTCCTGGGAGACCAGTATTAGATTCCGATGCACAAGTACATGTTTACTGTATCCCTTGGACCTTCACATTGACGATGAAACAAAGAAATCGCATAGGAATGGAATATAAAATGCACAATGCCGACTTAAGTACAAGAAGAGTGAATCTTCTAAGAGTTTGTGCTTTGAGCGGCTCCTGGGAGACCAGTATTAGATTCCGATGCACCAGTGCAGCTTTACTGTATCCCTTGGACCTTCACATTGGCGATGAATCACAGAAATCGCATCGGAATTGAATATAAAAGGCACAATGCCGACTTAAGTACAAGAATAGGGAATCTTCTAAGAGTTTGTGCTTTGAGCGGCTCCTGGGAGACCAGTATTAGATTCCGATGCACCAGTGCAGCTTTACTGTATCCCTTGGACCTTCACATTGACGATGAAACACAGAAATCGCATCGGAATTGAATATAAAAGGCACAATGCTGACTTCAGTACAACAAGAGTGAATCTTCGAAGAGTTTGTGCTTTGAGCGGCTCCTCGGAGACCAGTATTAGATTCCGATGCACCAGTGCAGGTTTACTGTATCCCTTGGACCTTCACATTGACGATGAAACACAGAAATCGAATCGGAATTGAATATAAAAGGCACAATGCCGACTTAAGTACAAGAAGAGTGTCTTCTAACAGTTTGTCCTTTGAGCGGCTCCTGGGAGACCAGTATTATATTCCGATGCACCAGTGCAGGTTTACTGTATCCCTTGGACCTTCACATTGACGATGAAACACAGAAATCGCATCGGAATTGAATATAAAAAGCACAATGCCGACTTAAGTACAAGAAGAGTGAGTCTTCTAACAGTTTGTGCTTTGAGCGGCTCCTGGGAGACCAGTATTAGATTCCGATGCACCAGTACAGGTTTACTGTATCTCTTTGACCTTCACATTGACGATGAAACACAGAAATCGCATCGGAATTGAATATAAAAGGCACAATGCCGACTTAAGTACAAGAAGAGTGAATCTTCTAAGAGTTTGTGGTTTGAGCGGCTCCTGGGAGACCAGTATTAGATTCCGATGCACCAGTGCAGGTTTACTGTATCCCTTGGACCTTCACATTATGATGAAACACAGAAATCGCATCGGAATTGAATATAAAAGGCACAATGCCGACTTAAGTACAAGAAGTGTGAATCTTCTAATAGTTTGTGCTTTGAGCGGCTCCTGGGAGACCAGTATTAGATTCCGATGCACCAGTGCAGGATTACTGTATCCCTTGGACCTTCACATTGACGATGAAACACAGAAATCGCATCGGAATTGAATATAAAAGGCACAATGCCGACTTAAGTACAAGAAGAGTGAATCTTCTAAGAGTTTGTGCTTTGAGCGGCTCCTGGGAGACCAGTATTGGATTCCGATGCACCAGTGCAGGTTTACTGTATCCCTTGGGCCTTCACATTTACGATGAAACACAGAAATCGCATCGGAATTGAATATACAAGGCACAATGCCGACTTAGGTACAAGAAGAGTGAATCTTCTAAGAGTTTGTGCTTTGAGCTGCTCCTGGGAGACCAGTATTAGATTCCGATGCACCAGTGCAGGTTTACTGTATCCCTTGGACCTTCACATTGATGATGAAACACAGAAATCCCATCGGAATTGAATATAAAAGGCACAATGCCGACTTAAGTACAAGAAGAGTGAATCTTCTAAGACTTTGTGCTTTGAGCGGCTCCTGGGAGACCAGTATTAGATTCCGATGCACCAGTGCAGGTTTACTGTATCCCTTGGACCTTCACATTTACGATGAAACACAGAAATCGCATCGGAATTGAATATAAAAGGCACAATGCCGACTTAAGTACAAGAAGAGTGAATCTTCTTATTGTTTGTGCTTTGAGCGGCTCCTGGGTGACCAGTATTGGATTCCGATGCACCAGTGCAGGTTGACTGTATCCCTTGGGCCTTCCCTTTGAGATGAAACACAGAAATCGCATCGGAATTGAATATAAAAGGCACAATGCCGACTTAAGTACAAGAAGAGTGAATCTTCTAAGAGTTTGTGCTTTGAGCGGCTCCTGGCAGACCAGTATTGGATTCCGATGCACCAGTGCAGGTTTACTGTATCCATTGGACCTTCTTATTGACGATGAAACACAGATATCACATCGGAATTGAATATAAAAGGCACAATGCCGAATTAAGTACAAGAAGAGTGAATCTTCTGAGAGTTTGTGCTTTGAGCGGCTCCTGGGAGACCAGTATTGGATTCCGATGCACCAGTGCAGGTTTACTGTATCCCTTGGACCTTCACATTGACGATGAAACACAGAAATCGCATCGGAATTGAATATACAAGGCACAATGCCGACTTAGGTACAAGAAGAGTGAATCTTCTAAGAGTTTGTGCTTTGAGCGGCTCCTGGGAGACCAGTATTGGATTCCGATGCACCAGTGCAGGTTTACTGTATCCCTTGGACCTTCTCATTGACGATGAAACACAGAAATCGCATCGGAATTGAATATACAATGCACAATGCCGACTTAGGTACAAGAAGAGTGAATCTTCTAAGAGTTTTTGCTTTGAGCGGATCCTGGGAGACCAGTATTAGATTCCGATGCGCCAGTGCAGGTTTACTGTATCCATTGGACCTTCACATTGATGATGAAACACAGAAATCGCATCGGAATTGAATATAAAAGGCACAATGCCGACTTAAGTACAAGAAGGGTGAATCTTCTAAGATTTTGTGCTTTGAGCGGCTCCTGGCAGACCAGTATTGGATTCCGATGCACCAGTGCAGGTTTACTGTATCCATTGGACCTTCACATTGACGATGAAACACAGATATCGCATCGGAATTGAATATAAAACGCACAATGCCGACTTAAGTACAAGAAGAGTGAATCGTCTAAGAGTTTGTGCTTTGAGCGGCTCCTGGGAGACCAGTATTGGATTCCGATGCACCAGTGCAGGTTTACTGTATCCCTTGGACCTTCACATTGACGATGAAACACAGAAATCGCATCGGAATTGAATATACAAGGCACAATGCCGACTTAGGTACAAGAAGAGTGAATCTTTTAAGAGTTTGTGCTTTGAGCGGCTCCTGGGAGACCAGTATTGGATTCCGATGCACCATTGCAGGTTTACTGTATCCCTTGGACCTTCACATTGACGATGAAACACAGAAATCGCATCGGAATTGAATATACAAGGCACAATCCCGACTTAGGTTCAAGAAGAGTGAATCTTCTAAGAGTTTTTGCTTTGAGCGGCTCCTGGGAGACCAGTATTAGATTCCGATGCACCAGTGCAGGTTTACTGTATCCCTTGGACCTTCACATTGACGATGAAACACAGAAATCGCATCGGAATTGAATATAAAAGGCACAATGCCGACTTAAGTACAAGAAGAGTGAATCTTCTAAGAGTTTGTGCTTTGAGCGGCTCCTGGGAGACCAGTATTAGATTCCGATGCACCAGTGCAGGTTTACTGTATCCCTTGGACCTTCACATTGACGATGAAACACAGAAATCGCATCGGAATTGAATATAAAAGGCACAATGCCGACTTAAGTACAAGAAGAGTGAATCTTCTAAGAGTTTGTGCTTTGAGCGGCTCCTGGGAGACCAGTATTAGATTCCGATGCACCAGTGCAGGTTTACTGTATCCCTTGGACCTTCACATTGATGATGAAACACAGAAATCGCATCGAAATTGAGTATAAAAGGCACAATGCCGACTTAAGTACAAGAAGAGTGAATCTTCTAAGAGTTTGTGCTTTGAGCGGCTCCTGGGAGACCAGTATTGGATTCCGATGCACCAGTGCAGGTTTACTCTATACCTTGGACCTTCACATTGACGATGAGACACAGAAATCGCATCGGAATTGAATATAAAAGGCACAATGCCGACTTAAGTACAAGAAGAGTGAATCTTCTAAGAGTTTGTGCTTTGAGCGGCTCCTGGGAGAGCAGTATTGGATTCCGATGCACCAGTGCAGGTTTACTGTATCCCTTGGACCTTCACATTGACGATGAAACACAGAAATCGCATCGGAATTGAATATACAAGGCACAATGCCGACTTAGGTACAAGAAGAGTGAATCTTCTCAGAGTTTGTGCTTTCAGCGGCTCCTGGGAGACCAGTATTGGATTCCGATGCTCCAGTGCAGGTTTACTGTATCCCTTGGACCTTCACATTGACGATGAAACACAGAAATCGCATCGGAATGGAATATACAAGGCACAATGCCGACTTAGGTACAAGAAGAGTGAATCTTCTAAGAGTTTTTGCTTTGAGCGGCTCCTGGGAGACCAGTATTGGATTCCGATGCTCCAGTGCAGGTTTACTGTATCCCTTGGACCTTCACATTGACCATGAAACACAGAAATCGCATCGGAATTGAATATAGAATGCACAATGCCGACTTAAGTACAAGAAGAGTGAATCTTCTAAGAATTTGTGCTTTGAGCGGCTCCTGGGAGACCAGTATTAGGTGCCGATGCACCAGTGCATTTTTACTGTATCCCTTGGACCTTCACATTTACGATGAAACACAGAAAGCGCATCGGAATTGAATATAAAAGGCACAATGCCGACTTAAGTACAAGAAGAGTGAATCTTCTAAGTGTTCGTGCTTTGAGCGGCTCCTGGCAGGCCAGTATTGGATTCCGATGCACCAGTGCAGGTTGACTGTATCCCTTGGGCCTTCACATTGAGATGAAACACAGAAATCGCATCGGAATTGAATATAAAAGGCACAATGCCGACTTAAGTACAAGAAGAGTGAATCTTCTAAGAGTTTGTGCTTTGAGCGGCTCCTGGCAGACCAGTATTGGATTCCGATGCACCAGTGCAGGTTTACTGTATCCCTTGGACCTTCACATTGACGATGAAACACAGAAATCGCATCGGAATTGAATATAAAAGGCACAATGCCGACTTAAGTACAAGAAGAGTGAATCTTCTAAGAGTTTGTGCTTTGAGCGGCTCCTGGGAGACCAGTATTGGATTCCGATGCACCAGTGCAGGTTTACTGTATCCCTTGGACCTTCACATTTACGATGAAACACAGAAATCGCATCGGAATTGAATATAAAAGGGACAATGCCGACTTAAGTACAAGAAGAGTGAATCTTCTAATAGTTTGTGCTTTGAGCGGCTCCTGGGAGACCAGTATTAGATTCCGATGCACCAGTGCAGGTTTACTGTATCCCTTGGACCTTCACATTGACGATGAAACACAGAAATCGCATCGGAATTGAATATAAAAGGCACAATGCCGACTTAAGTACAAGAAGAGTGAATCTTCTAAGAGTTTGTGCTTTGAGCGGCTCCTGGGAGACCAGTATTGGATTCCGATGCACCAGTGCAGGTTTACTGTATCCCTTGGACCTTCACATTTACGATGAAACACAGAAATCGCATCGGAATTGAATGTACAAGGCACAATGCCGACTTAGGTACTAGAAGAGTGAATCTTCTAAGAGTTTTAGCTTTGAGCGGCTCCTGGGAGACCAGTATTAGATTCCGATGCACCAGTGCAGGTTTACTGTATCCCTTGGAGCTTCACATTGATGATGAAACACAGAAATCGCATCGGAATTGAATATAAAAGTTACAATGCCGACTTAAGTACAAGAAGAGTGAATCTTCTAAGACTTTGTGCTTTGAGCGGCTCCTGGGAGACCAGTATTAGATTCCGATGCACCAGTGCAGGTTTACTGTATCCCTTGGACCTTCACATTTACGATGAAACACAGAAATCGCATCGGAATTGAATATAAAAGGCACAATGCCGACTTAAGTACAAGAAGAGTGAATCTTCTAAGTGTTTGTGCTTTGAGCGGCTCCTGGGTGACCAGTATTGGAATCCGATGCACCAGTGCAGGTTGACTGTATCCCTTGGGCCTTCACATTGAGATGAAACACAGAAATCGCATCGGAATTGAATATAAAAGGCACAATGCCGACTTAAGTACAAGAAGAGTGAATCTTCTAAGAGTTTGTGCTTTGAGCGGCTCCTGGCAGACCAGTATTGGATTCCGATGCACCAGTGCAGGTTTACTGTATCCATTGGACCTTCACATTGACGATGAAACACAGATATCACATCGGAATTGAATATAAAAGGCACAATGCCGACTTAAGTACAAGAAGAGTGAATCTTCTAAGAGTTTGTGCTTTGAGCGGCTCCTGGGAGACCAGTATTGGATTCCGATGCACCAGTGCAGGTTTACTGTATCCCTTGGATCTTCACATTGACGATGAAACACAGAAATCGCATCGGAATTGAATATACAAGGCACAATGCCGACTTAGGTACAAGAAGAGTGAATCTTCTAAGAGTTTGTGCTTTGAGCGGCTCCTGGGAGACCAGTATTGGATTCCGATGCACCAGTGCAGGTTTACTGTATCCCTTGGACCTTCATATTGACGATGAAACACAGAAATCGCATCGGAATTGAATATACAAGGCACAATGCCGACTTAGGTACTAGAAGAGTGAATCTTCTAAGAGTTTTAGCTTTGAGCGGCTCCTGGGAGACCAGTATTAGATTCCGATGCACCAGTGCAGGTTTACTGTATCCCTTGGACCTTCACATTGACGATGAAACACAGAAATCGCATCGGAATTGAATATAAAGGGCACAATGCCGACTTAAGTACAAGAAGAGTGAATCTTCTAAGACTTTGTGCTTTGAGCGGCTCCTGGGACACCAGTATTAGATTCCGATGCACCAGTGCAGGTTTACTGTATCCCTTGGACCTTCACATTTACGATGAAACACAGAAATCGCATCGGAATTGAATATAAAAGGCACAATGCCGACTTAAGTACAAGAAGAGTGAATCTTCTAAGTGTTTGTGCTTTGAGCGGCTCCTGGGAGACCAGTTTTAGATTCCGATGCACCGGTGCAGGTTTACTGTATCCCTTGGACCTTCACATTGACGATGAAACACAGAAATCGCATCGGAATTGAATATAAAAGGCACAATGCCGACTTAAGTACAAGAAGAGTGAATCTTCTAAGTGTTTGTGCTTTGAGCGGCTCCTGGGAGACCAGTATTGGATTCCGATGCACCAGTGCAGGTTGACTGTATCCCTTGGGCCTTCACATTGACGATGAAACACAGAAATCGCATCGGAATTGAATATAAAAGGCACAATGCAGACTTAAGTACAAGAAGAGTGAATCTTCTAAGTGTTTGTGCTTTGAGCGGCTCCTGGGTGACCAGTATTGGAGACCAATGCACCAGTGCAGGTTTACTGTATCCCTTGAGCCTTCACATTGAGATGAAACACAGAAATCGCATCGGAATTGAATATAAAAGGCACAATGCCGACTTAAGTACAAGAAGAGTGAATCTTCTAAGAGTTTGTGCTTTGAGCGGCTCCTTTCAGACCAGTATTGGATTCCGATGCACCAGTGCAGGTTTACTGTATCCATTGGACCTTCACATTGACGATGAAACACAGATATCGCATCGGAATTGAATACAAAAGGCACAATGCCGACTTAAGTACATGAAGAGTGAATCTTCTAAGAGTTTGTGCTTTGAGCGGCTCCTGGGAGACCAGTATTGGATTCCGATGGACCAGTGCAGGTTTACTCTATCCCTTGGACCTTCACATTGACGATGAAACACAGAAATCGCATCGGAATTGAATATAAAAGGCACAATGCCGACTTAAGTACAAGAAGAGTGAATCTTCTAAGAGTTTGTGCTTTGAGCGGCTCCTGGGAGACCAGTATTAGATTCCGATGCACCATTGCAGGTTACTGTATCCCTTGGACCTTCACATTGACGATGAAACACAGAAATCGCATCGGAATTGAATATAAAAGGCACAATGCCGACTTAAGTACAAGAAGAGTGAATCTTCTAAGAGTTTGTGCTTTGAGCGGCTCCTGGGAGACCAGTATTGGATTCCGATGCACCAGTGCAGGTTTACTGTATCCCTTGGACTTTCACATTGACGATGAAACACAGAAATCGCATCGGAATTGAATATAAAAGGCACAATGCCGACTTAAGTACAAGAAGAGTGAATCTCCTAAGAGTTTGTGCTTTGAGCGGCTCCTGGGAGACCAGTATTAGATTCCGATGCACCAGTGCAGGTTTACTGTATCCCTTGGACCTTCACATTTACGATGAAACACAGAAATCGCATCGGAATTGAATATAAAAGGCACAATGCCGACTTAAGTACAAGAAGAGTGAATCTTCTAAGTGTTTGTGCTTTGAGCGGCTCCTGGGTGACCAGTATTGGATTCCGATGCACCAGTGCAGGTTGACTGTATCCCTTGGGCCTTCACATTGAGATGAAACACAGAAATCGCATCGGAATTGAATATAAAAGGCACAATGCCGACTTAAGTACAAGAAGAGTGAATCTTCTAAGAGTTTGTGGTTTGAGCGGCTCCTGGCAGACCAGTATTGGATTCCGATGCACCAGTGCAGGTTGACTGTATCCCTTGGGGCTTCACATTGAGATGAAACACAGAAATCGCATCGGAATTGAATATAAAAGGCACAATGCCGACTTAAGTACAAGAAGAGTGAATCTTCTAAGAGTTTGTGCTTTGAGCGGCTCCTGGCAGACCAGTATTGGATTCCGATGCACCAGTGCAGGTTTACTGTATCCCTTTGGCCTTCACATTGAGATGAAACACAGAAATCGCATCGGGATTGAATATCAAAGGCACAATGCCGCCTTAAGTACAAGAAGAGTGAATCTTCTAAGAGTTTGTGCTTTGAGCGGCTCCTGGCAGACCAGTATTGGATTCCGATGCACCAGTGCAGGTTTACTGTATCCCTTGGACCTTCACATTGACGATGAAACACAGATATCGCATCGGAATTGAATATAAAACTCACAATGCCGACTTAAGTACAAGAAGAGTGAATCTTCTAAGAGTTTGTGCTTTGAGCGGCTCCTGGGAGACCAGTATTAGATTCCGATGCACCAGTGCAGGTTTACTGTATCCCTTGGACCTTCACATTGACGATGAAACACAGAAATCGCATCGGAATTGAATATAAAAGGCACAATGCCGACTTCAGTACAAGAAGAGTGAATCTTCTAAGAGTTTGTGCTTTGAGCGGCTCCTGGGAGACAGTATTGGATTCCGATGCACCAGTGCAGGTTTACTGTATCCCTTGGACCTTCACATTTACGATGAAACACAGAAATCGCATCGGAATTGAATATACAAGGCACAATGCCGACTTAGGTACAAGAAGAGTGAATCCTCTAAGAGTTTTTGCTTTGAGCGGCTCCTGGGAGACCAGTATTAGATTCCGATGCACCAGTGCATGTTTACTGTATCCCTTGGACCTTCACATTGATGATGAAACACAGAAATCGCATCGGAATTGAATATAAAAGGCACAATGCCGACTTAAGTACAAGAAGAGTGAATCTTCTAAGACTTTGTGCTTTGAGCGGCTCGTGGGTGACCAGTAATAGATTCCGATGCACCAGTGCAGGTTTACTGTATCCCTTGGACCTTCACATTTACGATGAAACACAGAAATCTCATCGGAATTGAATATAAAAGGCACAATGCCGACTTAAGTACAAGAAGAGTGAATCTTCTAAGTGTTTGTGCTTTGAGCGGCTCCTGGGTGACCAGTATTGGATTCCGATGCACCAGTGCAGGTTGACTGTATCCCTTGGGCCTTCACATTGAGATGAAACACAGAAATCGCATCGGAATTGAATATAAAAGGCACAATGCCGACTTAAGTACAAGAAGAGTGAATCTTCTAAGAGTTTGTGCTTTGAGCGGCTCCTGGCAGACCAGTATTGGATTCCGATGCACCAGTGCAGGTTGACTGTATCCCTTGGGCCTTCACATTGAGATGAAACACAGAAATCGCATCGGAATTGAATATAAAAGGCACAATGCCGACTTAAGTACAAGAAGAGTGAATCTTCTAAGAGTTTGTGCTTTGAGCGGCTCCTGGCAGACCAGTATTGGATTCCGAAGCACCAGTGCAGGTTTACTGTATCCCTTTGGCCTTCACATTGAGATGAAACACAGAAATCGCATCGGGATTGAATATCAAAGGCACAATGCCGACTTAAGTACAAGAAGAGTGAATCTTCTAAGAGTTTGTGCTTTGAGCGGCTCCTGGCAGACCAGTATTGGATTCCGATGCACCAGTGCAGGTTTACTGTATCCATTGGACCTTCACATTGACGATGAAACACAGATATCGCATCGGAATTGAATATAAAAGGCACAATGCCGACTTAAGTACAAGAAGAGTGAATCTTCTAAAAGTTTGTGCTTTGAGCGGCTCCTGGGAGACCAGTATTAGATTCCGATGCACCAGTGCAGGTTTACTGTATCCCTTGGACCTTCACATTGACGATGAAACACAGAAATCGCATCGGAATTGAATATAAAAGGCACAATGCCGACTTCAGTACAAGAAGAGTGAATCTTCTAAGAGTTTGTGCTTTGAGCGGCTCCTGGGAGACAGTATTGGATTCCGATGCACCAGTGCAGGTTTACTGTATCCCTTGGACCTTCACATTTACGATGAAACACAGAAATCGCATCGGAATTGAATGTACAAGGCACAATGCCGACTTAGGTACAAGAAGAGTGAATCTTCTAAGAGTTTTTGCTTTGAGCGGCTCCTGGGAGACCAGTATTAGATTCCGATGCACCAGTGCAGGTTTACTGTATCCCTTGGACCTTCACATTGATGATGAAACACAGAAATCGCATCGGAATTGAATATAAAAGGCACAATGCCGACTTAAGTACAAGAAGAGTGAATCTTCTAAGACTTTGTGCTTTGAGCGGCTCCTGGGTGACCAGTAATAGATTCCGATGCACCAGTGCAGGTTTACTGTATCCCTTGGACCTTCACATTTACGATGAAACACAGAAATCGCATCGGAATTGAATATAAAAGGCACAATGCCGACTTAAGTACAAGAAGAGTGAATCTTCTAAGTGTTTGTGCTTTGAGCGGCTCCTGGGTGACCAGTATTGGATTCCGATGCACCAGTGCAGGTTGACTGTATCCCTTGGGCCTTCACATTGAGATGAAACACAGAAATCGCATCGGAATTGAATATAAAAGGCACAATGCCGACTTAAGTACAAGAAGAGTGAATCTTCTAAGAGTTTGTGCTTTGAGCGGCTCCTGGCAGACCAGTATTGGATTCCGATGCACCAGTGCAGGTTGACTGTATCCCTTGGGCCTTCACATTGAGATGAAACACAGAAATCGCATCGGAATTGAATATAAAAGGCACAATGCCGACTTAAGTACAAGAAGAGTGAATCTTCTAAGAGTTTGTGCTTTGAGCGGCTCCTGGCAGACCAGTATTGGATTCCGATGCACCAGTGCAGGTTTACTGTATCCCTTTGGCCTTCACATTGAGATGAAACACAGAAATCGCATCGGGATTGAATATCAAAGGCACAATGCCGACTTAAGTACAAGAAGAGTGAATCTTCTAAGAGTTTGTGCTTTGAGCGGCTCCTGGGAGACCAGTATTGGATTCCGATGCACCAGTGCAGGTTTACTGTATCCATTGGACCTTCACATTGACGATGAAACACTGATATCGCATCGGAATTGAATATAAAAGGCACAATGCCGACTTAAGTACAAGAAGAGTGAATCTTTTAAGAGTTTGTGCTTTGAGCGGCTCCTGGGAGACCAGTATTAGATTCCGATGGACCAGTGCAGGTTTACTGTATCCCTTGGACCTTCACATTGACGATGAAACACAGAAATCGCATCGGAATTGAATATAAAAGGCACAATGCCGACTTAAGTACAAAAAGAGTGAATCTTCTAAGAGTTTGTGCTTTGAGCGGCTCCTGGGAGACCAGTATTGGATTCCGATGCACCAGTGCAGGTTTACTGTATCCCTTGTACCTTCACATTTACGAAGAAACACAGAAATCGCATCGGAATTGAATATAAAAGGCACAATGCCGACTTAAGTACAAGAAGAGTGAATCTTCTAAGACTTTGTGCTTTGAGCGGCTCCTGGGAGACCAGTATTAGATTCCGATGCACCAGTGCAGGTTTACTGTATCCCTTGGACCTTCACATTGACGATGAAACACAGAAATCGCATCGGAATTGAATATAAAAGGCACAATGCCGACTTCAGTACAAGAAGAGTGAATCTTCTAAGAGTTTGTGCTTTGAGCGGCTCCTGGGAGACAGTATTGGATTCCGATGCACCAGTGCAGGTTTACTGTATCCCTTGGACCTTCACATTGACGATGAAACACAGAAATCGCATCGGAATTGAATATAAAAGGCACAATGCCGACTTCAGTACAAGAAGAGTGAATCTTCTAAGAGTTTGTGCTTTGAGCGGCTCCTGGGAGACAGTATTGGATTCCGATGCACCAGTGCAGGTTTACTGTATCCCTTGGACCTTCACATTTACGATGAAACACAGAAATCGCATCGGAATTGAATGTACAAGGCACAATGCCGACTTAGGTACAAGAAGAGTGAATCTTCTAAGAGTTTTTGCTTTGAGCGGCTCCTGGGAGACCAGTATTAGATTCCGATGCACCAGTGCAGGTTTACTGTATCCCTTGGACCTTCACATTGATGATGAAACACAGAAATCGCATCGGAATTGAATATAAAAGGCACAATGCCGACTTAAGTACAAGAAGAGTGAATCTTCTAAGACTTTGTGCTTTGAGCGGCTCCTGGGTGACCAGTAATAGATTCCGATGCACCAGTGCAGGTTTACTGTATCCCTTGGACCTTCACATTTACGATGAAACACAGAAATCGCATCGGAATTGAATATAAAAGGCACAATGCCGACTTAAGTACAAGAAGAGTGAATCTTCTAAGTGTTTGTGCTTTGAGCGGCTCCTGGGTGACCAGTATTGGATTCCGATGCACCAGTGCAGGTTGACTGTATCCCTTGGGCCTTCACATTGGGATGAAACACAGAAATCGCATCGGAATTGAATATAAAAGGCACAATGCCGACTTAAGTACAAGAAGAGTGAATCTTCTAAGAGTTTGTGCTTTGAGCGGCTCCTGGCAGACCAGTATTGGATTCCGATGCACCAGTGCAGGTTGACTGTATCCCTTGGGCCTTCACATTGAGATGAAACACAGAAATCGCATCGGAATTGAATATAAAAGGCACAATGCCGACTTAAGTACAAGAAGAGTGAATCTTCTAAGAGTTTGTGCTTTGAGCGGCTCCTGGCAGACCAGTATTGGATTCCGATGCACCAGTGCAGGTTTACTGTATCCCTTTGGCCTTCACATTGAGATGAAACACAGAAATCGCATCGGGATTGAATATCAAAGGCACAATGCCGACTTAAGTACAAGAAGAGTGAATCTTCTAAGAGTTTGTGCTTTGAGCGGCTCCTGGCAGACCAGTATTGGATTCCGATGCACCAGTGCAGGTTTACTGTATCCCTTGGACCTTCACATTTACGAAGAAACACAGAAATCGCATCGGAATTGAATATAAAAGGCACAATGCCGACTTAAGTACAAGAAGAGTGAATCTTCTAAGAGTTTGTGCTTTGAGCGGCTCCTGGCAGACCAGTATTGGATTCCGATGCACCAGTGCAGGTTTACTGTATCCCTTGGACCTTCACATTGACGATGAAACACTGATATCGCATCGGAATTGAATATAAAAGGAACAATGCCGACTTAAGTACAAAAAGAGTGAATCTTCTAAGAGTTTGTGCTTTGAGCGGCTCCTGGGAGACCAGTATTGGATTCCGATGCACCAGTGCAGGTTTACTGTATCCCTTGGACCTTCACATTTACGAAGAAACACAGAAATCGCATCGGAATTGAATATAAAAGGCACAATGCCGACTTAAGTACAAGAAGAGTGAATCTTCTAAGATTTTGTGCTTTGAGCGGCTCCTGGCAGACCAGTATTGGATTCCGATGCACCAGTGCAGGTTGACTGTATCCCTTGGGCCTTCACATTGAGATGAAACACAGAAATCGCATCGGAATTGAATATAAAAGGCACAATGCCGACTTAAGTACAAGAAGAGTGAATCTTCTAAGAGTTTGTGCTTTGAGCGGCTCCTGGCAGACCAGTATTGGATTCCGATGCACCAGTGCAGGTTTACTGTATCCCTTGGACCTTCACATTGACGATGAAACACTGATATCGCATCGGAATTGAATATAAAAGGAACAATGCCGACTTAAGTACAAAAAGAGTGAATCTTCTAAGAGTTTGTGCTTTGAGCGGCTCCTGGCAGACCAGTATTGGATTCCGATGCACCAGTGCAGGTTGACTGTATCCCTTGGGCCTTCACATTGAGATGAAACACAGAAATCGCATCGGAATTGAATATCAAAGGCACAATGCCGACTTAAGTACAAAAAGAGTGAATCTTCTAAGAGTTTGTGCTTTGAGCGGCTCCTGGGAGACCAGTATTGGATTCCGATGCACCAGTGCAGGTTTACTGTATCCCTTGGACCTTCACATTTACGAAGAAACACAGAAATCGCATCGGAATTGAATATAAAAGGCACAATGCCGACTTAAGTACAAGAAGAGTGAATCTTCTAAGAGTTTGTGCTTTGAGCGGCTCCTGGCAGACCAGTATTGGATTCCGATGCACCAGTGCAGGTTGACTGTATCCCTTGGGCCTTCACATTGAGATGAAACACAGAAATCGCATCGGAATTGAATATAAAAGGCACAATGCCGACTTAAGTACAAAAAGAGTGAATCTTCTAAGAGTTTGTGCTTTGAGCGGCTCCTGGGAGACCAGTATTGGATTCCGATGCACCAGTGCAGGTTTACTGTATCCCTTGGACCTTCACATTTACGAAGAAACACAGAAATCGCATCGGAATTGAATATAAAAGGCACAATGCCGACTTAAGTACAAGAAGAGTGAATCTTCTAAGATTTTGTGCTTTGAGCGGCTCCTGGCAGACCAGTATTGGATTCCGATGCACCAGTGCAGGTTGACTGTATCCCTTGGGCCTTCACATTGAGATGAAACACAGAAATCGCATCGGAATTGAATATAAAAGGCACAATGCCGACTTAAGTACAAAAAGAGTGAATCTTCTAAGAGTTTGTGCTTTGAGCGGCTCCTGGGAGACCAGTATTGGATTCCGATGCACCAGTGCAGGTTTACTGTATCCCTTGGACCTTCACATTTACGAAGAAACACAGAAATCGCATCGGAATTGAATATAAAAGGCACAATGCCGACTTAAGTACAAGAAGAGTGAATCTTCTAAGAGTTTGTGCTTTGAGCGGCTCCTGGCAGACCAGTATTGGATTCCGATGCACCAGTGCAGGTTGACTGTATCCCTTGGGCCTTAACATTGAGATGAAACACAGAAATCGCATCGGAATTGAATATCAAAGGCACAATGCCGACTTAAGTACAAGAAGAGTGAATCTTCTAAGAGTTTGTGCTTTGAGCGGCTCCTGGCAGACCAGTATTGGATTCCGATGCACCAGTGCAGGTTGACTGTATCCCTTGGGCCTTCACATTGAGATGAAACACAGAAATCGCATCGGAATTGAATATCAAAGGCACAATGCCGACTTAAGTACAAGAAGAGTGAATCTTCTAAGAGTTTGTGCTTTGAGCGGCTCCTGGCAGACCAGTATTGGATTCCGATGCACCAGTGCAGGTTTACTGTATCCCTTGGACCTTCACATTGACGATGAAACACTGATATCGCATCGGAATTGAATATAAAAGGAACAATGCCGACTTAAGTACAAAAAGAGTGAATCTTCTAAGAGTTTGTGCTTTGAGCGGCTCCTGGCAGACCAGTATTGGATTCCGATGCACCAGTGCAGGTTGACTGTATCCCTTGGGCCTTCACATTGAGATGAAACACAGAAATCGCATCGGAATTGAATATCAAAGGCACAATGCCGACTTAAGTACAAGAAGAGTGAATCTTCTAAGAGTTTGTGCTTTGAGCGGCTCCTGGCAGACCAGTATTGGATTCCGATGCACCAGTGCAGGTTGACTGTATCCCTTGGGCCTTCACATTGAGATGAAACACAGAAATCGCATCGGAATTGAATATCAAAGGCACAATGCCGACTTAAGTACAAGAAGAGTGAATCTTCTAAGAGTTTGTGCTTTGAGCGGCTCCTGGCAGACCAGTATTGGATTCCGATGCACCAGTGCAGGTTGACTGTATCCCTTGGGCCTTAACATTGAGATGAAACACAGAAATCGCATCGGAATTGAATATAAAAGGAACAATGCCGACTTAAGTACAAAAAGAGTGAATCTTCTAAGAGTTTGTGCTTTGAGCGGCTCCTGGCAGACCAGTATTGGATTCCGATGCACCAGTGCAGGTTGACTGTATCCCTTGGGCCTTCACATTGAGATGAAACACAGAAATCGCATCGGAATTGAATATCAAAGGCACAATGCCGACTTAAGTACAAGAAGAGTGAATCTTCTAAGAGTTTGTGCTTTGAGCGGCTCCTGGCAGACCAGTATTGGATTCCGATGCACCAGTGCAGGTTTACTGTATCCCTTGGACCTTCACATTGACGATGAAACACTGATATCGCATCGGAATTGAATATAAAAGGCACAATGCCGACTTAAGTACAAGAAGAGTGAATCTTCTAAGAGTTTGTGCTTTGAGCGGCTCCTGGCAGACCAGTATTGGATTCCGATGCACCAGTGCAGGTTGACTGTATCCCTTGGGCCTTCACATTGAGATGAAACACAGAAATCGCATCGGAATTGAATATCAAAGGCACAATGCCGACTTAAGTACAAAAAGAGTGAATCTTCTAAGAGTTTGTGCTTTGAGCGGCTCCTGGGAGACCAGTATTGGATTCCGATGCACCAGTGCAGGTTTACTGTATCCCTTGGACCTTCACATTTACGAAGAAACACAGAAATCGCATCGGAATTGAATATAAAAGGCACAATGCCGACTTAAGTACAAAAAGAGTGAATCTTCTAAGAGTTTGTGCTTTGAGCGGCTCCTGGCAGACCAGTATTGGATTCCGATGCACCAGTGCAGGTTGACTGTATCCCTTGGGCCTTCACATTGAGATGAAACACAGAAATCGCATCGGAATTGAATATAAAAGGCACAATGCCGACTTAAGTACAAGAAGAGTGAATCTTCTAAGAGTTTGTGCTTTGAGCGGCTCCTGGGAGACCAGTATTGGATTCCGATGCACCAGTGCAGGTTTACTGTATCCCTTGGACCTTCACATTGACGATGAAACACAGAAATCGCATCGGAATTGAATATAAAAGGCACAATGCCGACTTAAGTACAAAAAGAGTGAATCTTCTAAGAGTTTGTGCTTTGAGCGGCTCCTGGGAGACCAGTATTGGATTCCGATGCACCAGTGCAGGTTTACTGTATCCCTTGGACCTTCACATTTACGAAGAAACACAGAAATCGCATCGGAATTGAATATAAAAGGCACAATGCCGACTTAAGTACAAGAAGAGTGAATCTTCTAAGAGTTTGTGCTTTGAGCGGCTCCTGGCAGACCAGTATTGGATTCCGATGCACCAGTGCAGGTTGACTGTATCCCTTGGGCCTTCACATTGAGATGAAACACAGAAATCGCATCGGAATTGAATATAAAAGGCACAATGCCGACTTAAGTACAAGAAGAGTGAATCTTCTAAGAGTTTGTGCTTTGAGCGGCTCCTGGGAGACCAGTATTGGATTCCGATGCACCAGTGCAGGTTTACTGTATCCCTTTGGCCTTCACATTGAGATGAAACACAGAAATCGCATCGGGATTGAATATCAAAGGCACAATGCCGACTTAAGTACAAGAAGAGTGAATCTTCTAAGAGTTTGTGCTTTGAGCGGCTCCTGGCAGACCAGTATTGGATTCCGATGCACCAGTGCAGGTTTACTGTATCCCTTGGACCTTCACATTGACGATGAAACACTGATATCGCATCGGAATTGAATATAAAAGGAACAATGCCGACTTAAGTACAAAAAGAGTGAATCTTCTAAGAGTTTGTGCTTTGAGCGGCTCCTGGGAGACCAGTATTGGATTCCGATGCACCAGTGCAGGATTACTGTATCCCTTGGACCTTCACATTTACGAAGAAACACAGAAATCGCATCGGAATTGAATATAAAAGGCACAATGCCGACTTAAGTACAAGAAGAGTGAATCTTCTAAGAGTTTGTGCTTTGAGCGGCTCCTGGCAGACCAGTATTGGATTCCGATGCACCAGTGCAGGTTGACTGTATCCCTTGGGCCTTCACATTGAGATGAAACACAGAAATCGCATCGGAATTGAATATAAAAGGCACAATGCCGACTTAAGTACAAGAAGAGTGAATCTTCTAAGAGTTTGTGCTTTGAGCGGCTCCTGGCAGACCAGTATTGGATTCCGATGCACCAGTGCAGGTTTACTGTATCCCTTTGGCCTTCACATTGAGATGAAACACAGAAATCGCATCGGGATTGAATATCAAAGGCACAATGCCGACTTAAGTACAAGAAGAGTGAATCTTCTAAGAGTTTGTGCTTTGAGCGGCTCCTGGGAGACCAGTATTAGATTCCGATGGACCAGTGCAGGTTTACTGTATCCCTTGGACCTTCACATTGACGATGAAACACAGAAATCGCATCGGAATTGAATATAAAAGGCACAATGCCGACTTAAGTACAAAAAGAGTGAATCTTCTAAGAGTTTGTGCTTTGAGCGGCTCCTGGGAGACCAGTATTGGATTCCGATGCACCAGTGCAGGTTTACTGTATCCCTTGGACCTTCACATTTACGAAGAAACACAGAAATCGCATCGGAATTGAATATAAAAGGCACAATGCCGACTTAAGTACAAGAAGAGTGAATCTTCTAAGACTTTGTGCTTTGAGCGGCTCCTGGGAGACCAGTATTAGATTCCGATGCACCAGTGCAGGTTTACTGTATCCCTTGGACCTTCACATTTACGATGAAACACAGAAATCGCATCGGAATTGAATATAAAAGGCACAATGCCTACTTAAGTACAAGAAGAGTGAATCTTCTAAGTGTTTGTGCTTTGAGCGTCTCCTGGGTGACCAGTATTGGATTCCGATGCACCAGTGCAGGTTGACTGTATCCCTTGTGCCTTCACATTGAGATGAAACACAGAAAACGCATCGGGATTGAATATCAAAGGCACAATGCCGACTTAAGTACAAGAAGAGTGAATCTTCTAAGAGTTTGTGCTTTGAGCGGCTCCTGGCAGACCAGTATTGGATTCCGATGCACCAGTGCAGGTTTACTGTATCCATTGGACCCTCACATTGACGATGAAACACAGATATCGCATCGGAATTGAATATAAAAGGCACAATGCCGACTTAAGTACAAGAAGAGTGAATCTTCTAAGAGTTTGTGCTTTGAGCGGCTCCTGGGAGACCAGTATTAGATTCCGATGCACCAGTGCAGGTTTACTGTATCCCTTGGACCTTCACATTGACGATGAAACACAGAAATCGCATCGGAATTGAATATAAAAGGCACAATGCCGACTTAAGTACAAGAAGAGTGAATCTTCTAAGAGTTTGTGGTTTGAGCGGCTCCTGGGAGACCAGTATTGGATTCCGATGCACCAGTGCAGGTTTACTGTATCCCTTGGACCTTCACATTTACGAAGAAACACAGAAATCGCATCGGAATTGAATATAAAAGGAACAATGCCGACTTAAGTACAAGAAGAGTGAATCTACTAATAGTTTGTGCTTTGGGCGGCTCCTGGGAGACCAGTATTGGATTCCGATGCACCAGTGCAGGTTGACTGTATCCCTTGGGCATTCACATTGAGATGAAACACAGAAATCGCATCGGAATTGAATATAAAAGGCACAATGCCGACTTAAGTACAAGAAGAGTGAATCTTCTAAGAGTTTGTGCTTTGAGCGGCTCCTGGGAGACCTGTTTTAGATTCCGATGCACCGGTGCAGGTTTACTGTATCCCTTGGACCTTCACATCGACGATGAAACACAGAAATCGCATCGGAATTGAATATAAAAGGCACAATGCCGACTTAAGTACAAGAAGAGTGAATCTTCTAAGAGTTTGTGCTTTGAGCGGCTCCTGGGAGACCAGTATTAGATTCCGATGCACCAGTGCAGGTTTACTGTATCCCTTGGACCTTCACATTGACGATGAAACACAGAAATCGCATCGGAATTGAATATAAAAGGCACAATGCCGACTTCAGTACAAGAAGAGTGAATCTTCTAAGAGTTTGTGCTTTGAGCGGCTCCTGGGAGACAGTATTGGATTCCGATGCACCAGTGCAGGTTTACTGTATCCCTTGGACCTTCACATTTACGATGAAACACACAAATCGCATCGGAATTGAATATACAAGGCACAATGCCGACTTAGGTACAAGAAGAGTGAATCTTCTAAGAGTTTGTGCTTTGAGCGGCTCCTGGCAGACCAGTATTGGATTCCGAAGCACCAGTGCAGGTTTACTGTATCCCTTTGGCCTTCACATTGAGATGAAACACAGAAATCGCATCGGGATTGAATATCAAAGGCACAATGCCGACTTAAGTACAAGAAGAGTGAATCTTCTAAGAGTTTGTGCTTTGAGCGGCTCCTGGCAGACCAGTATTGGATTCCGATGCACCAGTGCAGGTTTACTGTATCCATTGGACCTTCACATTGACGATGAAACTCAGATATCGCATCGGAATTGAATATACAAGGCACAATGCCGACTTAAGTACAAGAAGAGTGAATCTTCTAAAAGTTTGTGCTTTGAGCGGCTCCTGGGAGACCAGTATTAGATTCCGATGCACCAGTGCAGGTTTACTGTATCCCTTGGACCTTCACATTGACGATGAAACACAGAAATCGCATCGGAATTGAATATAAAAGGCACAATGCCGACTTCAGTACAAGAAGAGTGAATCTTCTAAGAGTTTGTGCTTTGAGCGGCTCCTGGGAGACGGTATTGGATTCCGATGCACCAGTGCAGGTTTACTGTATCCCTTGGACCTTCACATTTACGATGAAACACAGAAATCGCATCGGAATTGAATGTACAAGGCACAATGCCGACTTAGGTACAAGAAGAGTGAATCTTCTAAGAGTTTTTGCTTTGAGCGGCTCCTGGGAGACCAGTATTAGATTCCGATGCACCAGTGCAGGTTTACTGTATCCCTTGGACCTTCACATTGATGATGAAACACAGAAATCGCATCGGAATTGAATATAAAAGGCACAATCCCGACTTAAGTACAAGAAGAGTGAATCTTCTAAGACTTTGTGCTTTGAGCGGCTCCTGGGTGACCAGTAATAGATTCCGATGCACCAGTGCAGGTTTACTGTATCCCTTGGACCTTCACATTTACGATGAAACACAGAAATCGCATCGGAATTGAATATAAAAGGCACAATGCCGACTTAAGTACAAGAAGAGTGAATCTTCTAAGAGTTTGTGCTTTGAGCGGCTCCTGGGTGACCAGTATTGGATTCCGATGCACCAGTGCAGGTTGACTGTATCCCTTGGGCCTTCACATTGAGATGAAACACAGAAATCGCATCGGAATTGAATATAAAAGGCACAATGCCGACTTAAGTACAAGAAGAGTGAATCTTCTAAGAGTTTGTGCTTTGAGCGGCTCCTGGCAGACCAGTATTGGATTCCGATGCACCAGTGCAGGTTTACTGTATCCATTGGACCTTCACATTGACGATGAAACACAGATATCGCATCGGAATTGAATATAAAAGGCACAATGCCGACTTAAGTACAAGAAGAGTGAATCTTCAAAGAGTTTGTGCTTTGAGCGGCTCCTGGGAGACCAGTATTAGATTCCGATGCACCAGTGCAGGTTTACTGTATCCCTTGGACCTTCACATTGACGATGAAACACAGAAATCGCATCGGAATTGAATATAAAAGGCACAATGCCGACTTAAGTACAAGAAGAAAGAATCTTCTAAGAGTTTGTGGTTTGAGCGGCTCCTGGGAGACCAGTATTGGATTCCGATGCACCAGTGCAGGTTTACTGTATCCCTTGGACCTTCACATTTACGAAGAAACACAGAAATCGCATCGGACTTGAATATAAAAGGAACAATGCCGACTTAAGTACAAGAAGAGTGAATCTACTAATAGTTTGTGCTTTGGGCGGCTCCTGGGAGACCAGTATTGGATTCCGATGCACCAGTGCAGGTTGACTGTATCCCTTGGGCCTTCACATTGAGATGAAACACAGAAATCGCATCGGAATTGAATATAAAAGGCACAATGCCGACTTAAGTACAAGAAGAGTGAATCTTCTAAGAGTTTGTGCTTTGAGCGGTTCCTGGGAGACCTGTTTTAGATTCCGATGCACCGGTGCAGGTTTACTGTATCCCTTGGACCTTCACATCGACGATGAAACACAGAAATCGCATCGGAATTGAATATAAAAGGCACAATGCCGACTTAAGTACAAGAAGAGTGAGTCTTCTAACAGTTTGTGCTTTGAGCGACTCCTGGGAGACCAGTATTAGATTCCGATGCACCAGTGCAGGTTGACTGTATCCCTTTGACCTTCACATTGACGATGAAACACAAAATCGCATCGGAATTGAATATAAAAGGCACAATGCCGACTTAAGTACATGAAGAGTGAATCTTCTAAGAGTTTGTGCTTTGAGCGGCTCCTGGGAGACCAGTATTGGATTCCGATGCACCAGTGCAGGTTTACTGTATCCCTTGGACCTTCACATTGACGATGAAACACAGAAATCGCATCGGAATCGAATATAAAAGGCACAATGCCGACTTAAGTACAAGAAGAGTGAATCTTCTAAGTGTTTGTGCTTTGAGCGGCTCCTGGGAGACCAGTATTGGATTCCGATGCACCAGTGCAGGTTGACTGTATCCCTTGGGCCTTCACATTCACGATGAAACACAGAAATCGCATCGGAATTGAATATAAAAGGCACAATGCCGACTTAAGTACAAGAAGAGTGAATCTTCTAAGTGTTTGTGCTTTGAGCGGCTCCTGGCAGACTAGTTATGGATTTCGATGCACCAGTGCAGGTTTACTGTATCCATTGGACCTTCACATTGACGATGAAACACAGATATCGCATCGGAATTGAATATAAAAGGCACAATGCCGACTTAAGTACAAGAAGAGTGAATCTTCTAACAGTTTGTGCTTTGAGCGGCTCCTGGGAGACCAGTATTGGATTCCGATGCACCAGTGCAGGTTTACTGTATCCCTTGGACCTTCATATTGACGATGAAACACAGAAATCGAATCGGAATTGAATATACAAGGCACAATGCCGACTTAGGTACAAGAAGAGTGAATCTTCTAAGAGTTTGTGCTTTGAGCGGCTCCTGGGAGACCAGTATTAGATTCCGATGCACCAGTGCAGGTTTACTGTATCCCTTGGACCTTCACATTGACGATGAAACACAGAAATCGCATCGGAATTGAATATAAAAGGCACAATGCCGACTTAAGTACAAGAAGAGTGAATCTTCTAAGTGTTTGTGCTTTGAGCGGCTCCTGGGTGACCAGTATTGGATTCCGATGCACCAGTGCAGGTTGACTGTATCCCTTGGGCCTTCACATTGAGATGAAACACAGAAATCGCATCGGAATTGAATATAAAAGGCACAATGCCGACTTAAGTACAAGAAGAGTGAATGTTCTAAGAGTTTGTGCTTTGAGCTGCTCCTGGGAGACCAGTATTGTATTCCGATGCACCAGTGCAGGTTTACTGTATCCCTTGGGCCTTCACATTGACGATGAAACACAGAAATCGCATCGGAATTGAATATAAATGGCACAATGCAGACTTAAGTACAAGAAGAGTGAATCTTCTAAGAGTTTGTGCTTTGAGCGGCTCCTGGGAGACCAGTATGGATTCCGATGCACCAGTGCAGGTTTACTGTATCCCTTGGACCTTCACATTTACGATGAAACACAGAAATCGCATCGGAATTGAATATACAAGGCACAATGCCGACTTAAGTACAAGAAGAGTGAATCTTCTAAGAGTTTGTGCTTTGAGCGGCTCCTGGCAGACCAGTATTGGATTCCGATGCACCAGTGCAGGTTGACTGTATCCCTTGGGCCTTCACATTGAGATGAAACACAGAAATCGCATCGGAATTGAATATAAAAGGCACAATGCCGACTTAAGTACAAGAAGAGTGAATCTTCTAAGAGTTTGTGCTTTGAGCGGCTCCTGGCAGACCAGTATTGGATTCCGAAGCACCAGTGCAGGTTTACTGTATCCCTTTGGCCTTCACATTGAGATGAAACACAGAAATCGCATCGGGATTGAATATCAAAGGCACAATGCCGACTTAAGTACAAGAAGAGTGAATCTTCTAAGAGTTTGTGCTTTGAGCGGCTCCTGGGTGACCAGTAATAGATTCCGATGCACCAGTGCAGGTTTACTGTATCCCTTGGACCTTCACATTTACGATGAAACACAGAAATCGCATCGGAATTGAATATAAAAGGCACAATGCCGACTTAAGTACAAGAAGAGTGAATCTTCTAAGTGTTTGTGCTTTGAGCGGCACCTGGGTGACCAGTATTGGATTCCGATGCACCAGTGCTGGTTGACTGTATCCCTTGGGCCTTCACATTGAGATGAAACACAGAAATCGCATCGGAATTGAATATAAGAGGCACAATGCCGACTTAAGTACAAGAAGAGTGAATCTTCTAAGAGTTTGTGCTTTGAGCGGCTCCTGGGAGACAGTATTGGATTCCGATGCACCAGTGCAGGTTTACTGTATCCCTTGGACCTTCACATTTACGATGAAACACAGAAATCGCATCGGAATTGAATGTACAAGGCACAATGCCGACTTAGGTACAAGAAGAGTGAATCTTCTAAGAGTTTTTGCTTTGAGCGGCTCCTGGGAGACCAGTATTAGATTCCGATGCACCAGTGCAGGTTTACTGTATCCCTTGGACCTTCACATTGATGATGAAACACAGAAATCGCATCGGAATTGAATATAAAAGGCACAATGCCGACTTAAGTACAAGAAGAGTGAATCTTCTAAGACTTTGTGCTTTGAGCGGCTCCTGGGTGACCAGTAATAGATTCCGATGCACCAGTGCAGGTTTACTGTATCCCTTGGACCTTCACATTTACGATGAAACACAGAAATCGCATCGGAATTGAATATAAAAGGCACAATGCCGACTTCAGTACAAGAAGAGTGAATCTTCTAAGAGTTTGTGCTTTGAGCGGCTCCTGGGAGACAGTATTGGATTCCGATGCACCAGTGCAGGTTTACTGTATCCCTTGGACCTTCACATTTACGATGAAACACAGAAATCGCATCGGAATTGAATGTACAAGGCACAATGCCGACTTAGGTACAAGAAGAGTGAATCTTCTAAGAGTTTTTGCTTTGAGCGGCTCCTGGGAGACCAGTATTAGATTCCGATGCACCAGTGCAGGTTTACTGTATCCCTTGGACCTTCACATTGATGATGAAACACAGAAATCGCATCGGAATTGAATATAAAAGGCACAATGCCGACTTAAGTACAAGAAGAGTGAGTCTTCTAACAGTTTGTGCTTTGAGCGACTCCTGGGAGACCAGTAATAGATTCCGATGCACCAGTGCAGGTTTACTGTATCCCTTGGACCTTCACATTTACGATGAAACACAGAAATCGCATCGGAATTGAATATAAAAGGCACAATGCCGACTTAAGTACAAGAAGAGTGAATCTTCTAAGTGTTTGTGCTTTGAGCGGCTCCTGGGTGACCAGTATTGGATTCCGATGCACCAGTGCAGGTTGACTGTATCCCTTGGGCCTTCACATTGAGATGAAACACAGAAATCGCATCGGAATTGAATATAAAAGGCACAATGCCGACTTAAGTACAAGAAAATTGAATCTTCTAAGAGTTTGTGCTTTGAGCGGCTCCTGGGAGACAGTATTGGATTCCGATGCACCAGTGCAGGTTTACTGTATCCCTTGGACCTTCACATTTACGATGAAACACAGAAATCGCATCGGAATTGAATGTACAAGGCACAATGCCGACTTAGGTACAAGAAGAGTGAATCTTCTAAGAGTTTTTGCTTTGAGCGGCTCCTGGGAGACCAGTATTAGATTCCGATGCACCAGTGCAGGTTTACTGTATCCCTTGGACCTTCACATTGATGATGAAACACAGAAATCGCATCGGAATTGAATATAAAAGGCACAATGCCGACTTAAGTACAAGAAGAGTGAATCTTCTAAGACTTTGTGCTTTGAGCGGCTCCTGGGTGACCAGTAATAGATTCCGATGCACCAGTGCAGGTTTACTGTATCCCTTGGACCTTCACATTTACGATGAAACACAGAAATCGCATCGGAATTGAATATAAAAGGCACAATGCCGACTTCAGTACAAGAAGAGTGAATCTTCTAAGAGTTTGTGCTTTGAACGGCTCCTGGGAGACAGTATTGGATTCCGATGCACCAGTGCAGGTTTACTGTATCCCTTGGACCTTCACATTTACGATGAAACACAGAAATCGCATCGGAATTGAATGTACAAGGCACAATGCCGACTTAGGTACAAGAAGAGTGAATCTTCTAAGAGTTTTTGCTTTGAGCGGCTCCTGGGAGACCAGTATTAGATTCCGATGCACCAGTGCAGGTTTACTGTATCCCTTGGACCTTCACATTGATGATGAAACACAGAAATCGCATCGGAATTGAATATAAAAGGCACAATGCCGACTTAAGTACAAGAAGAGTGAATCTTCTAAGACTTTGTGCTTTGAGCGGCTCCTGGGTGACCAGTAATAGATTCCGATGCACCAGTGCAGGTTTACTGTATCCCTTGGACCTTCACATTTACGATGAAACACAGAAATCGCATCGGAATTGAATATAAAAGGCACAATGCCGACTTAAGTACAAGAAGAGTGAATCTTCTAAGTGTTTGTGCTTTGAGCGGCTCCTGGGTGACCAGTATTGGATTCCGATGCACCAGTGCAGGTTGACTGTATCCCTTGGGCCTTCACATTGAGATGAAACACAGAAATCGCATCGGAATTGAATATAAAAGGCACAATGCCGACTTAAGTACAAGAAGAGTGAATCTTCTAAGAGTTTGTGCTTTGAGCGGCTCCTGGGAGACAGTATTGGATTCCGATGCACCAGTGCAGGTTTACTGTATCCCTTGGACCTTCACATTTACGATGAAACACAGAAATCGCATCGGAATTGAATGTACAACGCACAATGCCGACTTAGGTACAAGAAGAGTGAATCTTCTAAGAGTTTTTGCTTTGAGCGGCTCCTGGGAGACCAGTATTAGATTCCGATGCACCAGTGCAGGTTTACTGTATCCCTTGGACCTTCACATTGATGATGAAACACAGAAATAGCATCGGAATTGAATATAAAAGGCACAATGCCGACTTAAGTACAAGAAGAGTGAATCTTCTAAGACTTTGTGCTTTGAGCGGCTCCTGGGTGACCAGTAATAGATTCCGATGCACCAGTGCAGGTTTACTGTATCCCTTGGACCTTCACATTTACGATGAAACACAGAAATCGCATCGGAATTGAATATAAAAGGCACAATGCCGACTTAAGTACAAGAAGAGTGAATCTTCTAAGTGTTTGTGCTTTGAGCGGCTCCTGGGAGACCAGTATTAGATTCCGATGCACCAGTGCAGGTTTACTGTATCCCTTGGACCTTCACATTTACGATGAAACACAGAAATCGCATCGGAATTGAATATAAAAGGCACAATGCCGACTTAAGTACAAGAAGAGTGAATCTTCTAAGAGTTTGTGCTTTGAGCGGCTCCTGGGAGACAGTATTGGATTCCGATGCACCAGTGCAGGTTTACTGTATCCCTTGGACCTTCACATTTACGATGAAACACAGAAATCGCATCGGAATTGAATGTACAAGGCACAATGCCGACTTAGGTACAAGAAGAGTGAATCTTCTAAGAGTTTTTGCTTTGAGCGGCTCCTGGGAGACCAGTATTAGATTCCGATGCACCAGTGCAGGTTTATTGTATCCCTTGGACCTTCACATTGATGATGAAACACAGAAATCGCATCGGAATTGTATATAAAAGGCACAATGCCTACTTAAGTACAAGAAGAGTGAATCTTCTAAGTGTTTGTGCTTTGAGCGTCTCCTGGGTGACCAGTATTGGATTCCGATGCACCAGTGCAGGTTGACTGTATCCCTTGGGCCTTCACATTGAGATGAAACACAGAAAACGCATCGGGATTGAATATCAAAGGCACAATGCCGACTTAAGTACAAGAAGAGTGAATCTTCTAAGAGTTTGTGCTTTGAGCGGCTCCTGGCAGACCAGTATTGGATTCCGATGCACCAGTGCAGGTTTACTGTATCCATTGGACCTTCACATTGACGATGAAACACAGATATCGCATCGGAATTGAATATAAAAGGCACAATGCCGACTTAAGTACAAGAAGAGTGAATCTTCTAAGAGTTTGTGCTTTGAGCGGCTCCTGGGAGACCAGTATTAGATTCCGATGCACCAGTGCAGGTTTACTGTATCCCTTGGACCTTCACATTGACGATGAAACACAGAAATCGCATCGGAATTGAATATAAAAGGCACAATGCCGACTTAAGTACAAGAAGAGTGAATCTTCTAAGAGTTTGTGGTTTTAGCGGCTCCTGGGAGACCAGTATTGGATTCCGATGCACCAGTGCAGGTTTACTGTATCCCTTGGACCTTCACATTTACGAAGAAACACAGAAATCGCATCGGAATTGAATATAAAAGGAACAATGCCGACTTAAGTACAAGAAGAGTGAATCTACTAATAGTTTGTGCTTTGGGCGGCTCCTGGGAGACCAGTATTGGATTCCGATGCACCAGTGCAGGTTGACTGTATCCCTTGGGCCTTCACATTGAGATGAAACACAGAAATCGCATCGGAATTGAATATAAAAGGCACAATGCCGACTTAAGTACAAGAAGAGTGAATCTTCTAAGAGTTTGTGCATTGAGCGGCTCCTGGGAGACCTGTTTTAGATTCCGATGCACCGGTGCAGGTTTACTGTATCCCTTGGACCTTCACATCGACGATGAAACACAGAGATCGCATCGGAATTGAATATAAAAGGCACAATGCCGACTTAAGTACAAGAAGAGTGAGTCTTCTAACAGTTTGTGCTTTGAGCGACTCCTGGGAGACCAGTATTAGATTCCGATGCACCAGTGCAGGTTTACTGTATCCCTTGGACCTTCACATTGACGATGAAACACAGATATCGCATCGGAATTGAATATAAAAGGCACAATGCCGACTTAAGTACAAGAAGAGTGAATCTTCTAAGAGTTTGTGCTTTGAGCGGCTCCTGGGAGACCAGTATTAGATTCCGATGCACCAGTGCAGGTTTACTGTATCCCTTGGACCTTCACATTGACGATGAAACACAGAAATCGCATCGGAATTAAATATAAAAGGCACAATGCCGACTTCAGTACAAGAAGAGTGAATCTTCTAAGACTTTGTGATTTGAGCGGCTCCTGGGAGACCAGTATTAGATTCCGATGCACCAGTGCAGGTTTACTGTATCCCTTGGACCTTCACATTTACGATGAAACACAGAAATCGCATCGGAATTGAATATAAAAGTCACAATGCCTACTTAAGTACAAGAAGAGTGAATCTTCTAAGTGTTTGTGCTTTGAGCGTCTCCTGGGTGACCAGTATTGGATTCCGATGCACCAGTGCAGGTTGACTGTATCCCTTGGGCCTTCACATTGAGATGAAACACAGAAAACGCATCGGGATTGAATATCAAAGGCACAATGCCGACTTAAGTACAAGAACAGTGAATCTTCTAAGAGTTTGTGCTTTGAGCGGCTCCTGGCAGACCAGTATTGGATTCCGATGCACCAGTGCAGGTTTACTGTATCCATTGGACCTTCACATTGACGATGAAACACAGATATCGCATCGGAATTGAATATTAAAGGCACAATGCCGACTTAAGTACAAGAAGAGTGAATCTTCTAAGAGTTTGTGCTTTGAGCGGCTCGTGGGAGACCAGTATTAGATTCCGATGCACCAGTGCAGGTTTACTGTATCCCTTGGACCTTCACATTGACGATGAAACACAGAAATCGCATCGGAATTGAATATAAAAGGCACAATGCCGACTTAAGTACAAGAAGAGTGAATCTTCTAAGAGTTTGTGGTTTGAGCGGCTCCTGGGAGACCAGTATTGGATTCCGATGCACCAGTGCAGGTTTACTGTATCCCTTGGACCTTCACATTTACGAAGAAACACAGAAATCGCATCGGAATTGAATATAAAAGGAACAATGCCGACTTAAGTACAAGAAGAGTGAATCTACTAATAGTTTGTGCTTTGGGCGGCTCCTGGGAGACCAGTATTGGATTCCGATGCACCAGTGCAGGTTGACTGTATCCCTTGGGCCTTCACATTGACGATGAAACACAGAAATCGCATCGGAATTGAATATAAAAGGCACAATGCCGACTTAAGTACAAGAAGAGTGAATCTTCTAAGAGTTTGTGCTTTGAGCGGCTCCTGGGAGACCTGTTTTAGATTCCGATGCACCGGTGCAGGTTTACTGTATCCCTTGGACCTTCACATCGACGATGAAACACAGAGATCGCATCGGAATAGAATATAAAAGGCACAATGCCGACTTCAGTACAAGAAGAGTGAATCTTCTAAGAGTTTGTGCTTTGAGCGGCTCCTGGCAGACCAGTATTGGATTCCGAAGCACCAGTGCAGGTTTACTGTATCCCTTTGGCCTTCACATTGAGATGAAACACAGAAATCGCATCGGGATTGAATATCAAAGGCACAATGCCGACTTAAGTACAAGAAGAGTGAATCTTCTAATAGTTTGTGCTTTGAGCGGCTCCTGGCAGACCAGTATTGGATTCCGATGCACCAGTGCAGGTTTACTGTATCCCTTGGACCTTCACATTGACGATGAAACACAGAAATCGCATCGGAATTGAATATAAAAGGCACAATGCCGACTTCAGTACAAGAAGAGTGAATCTTCTAAGAGTTTGTGCTTTGAGCGGCTCCTGGGAGACAGTATTGGATTCCGATGCACCAGTGCAGGTTTACTGTATCCCTTGGACCTTCACATTTACGATGAAACACAGAAATCGCATCGGAATTGAATGTACAAGGCACAATGCCGACTTAGGTACAAGAAGAGTGAATCTTCTAAGAGTTTGTGCTTTGAGCGGCTCCTGGGAGACCAGTATTAGATTCCGATGCACCAGTGCAGGTTTACTGTATCCCTTGGACCTTCACATTGACGATGAAACACAGAAATCGCATCGGAATTGAATATAAAAGGCACAATGCCGACTTCAGTACAAGAAGAGTGAATCTTCTAAGAGTTTGTGCTTTGAGCGGCTCCTGGGAGACAGTATTGGATTCCGATGCACCAGTGCAGGTTTACTGTATCCCTTGGACCTTCACATTTACGATGAAACACAGAAATCGCATCGGAATTGAATATACAAGGCACAATGCCGACTTAGGTACAAGAAGAGTGAATCTTCTAAGAGTTTGTGCTTTGAGCGGCTCCTGGCAGACCAGTATTGGATTCCGAAGCACCAGTGCAGGTTTACTGTATCCCTTTGGCCTTCACATTGAGATGAAACACAGAAATCGCATCGGGATTGAATATCAAAGGCACAATGCCGACTTAAGTACAAGAAGAGTGAATCTTCTAAGAGTTTGTGCTTTGAGCGGCTCCTGGCAGACCAGTATTGGATTACGATGCACCAGTGCAGGTTTACTGTATCCATTGGACCTTCAAATTGACGATGAAACACAGATATCGCATCGGAATTGAATATAAAAGGCACAATGCCGACTTAAGTACAAGAAGAGTGAATCTTCTAAAAGTTTGTGCTTTGAGCGGCTCCTGGGAGACCAGAATTAGATTCCGATGCACCAGTGCAGGTTTACTGTATCCCTTGGACCTTCACATTGACGATGAAACACAGAAATCGCATCGGAATTGAATATAAAAGGCACAATGCCGACTTCAGTACAAGAAGAGTGAATCTTCTAAGAGTTTGTGCTTTGAGCGGCTCCTGGGAGACAGTATTGGATTCCGATGCACCAGTGCAGGTTTACTGTATCCCTTGGACCTTCACATTTACGATGAAACACAGAAATCGCATCGGAATTGAATGTACAAGGCACAATGCCGACTTAGGTACAAGAAGAGTGAATCTTCTAAGAGTTTTTGCTTTGAGCGGCTCCTGGGAGACCAGTATTAGATTCCGATGCACCAGTGCAGGTTTACTGTATCCCTTGGACCTTCACATTGATGATGAAACACAGAAATCGCATCGGAATTGAATATAAAAGGCACAATGCCGACTTAAGTACAAGAAGAGTGAATCTTCTAAGACTTTGTGCTTTGAGCGGCTCCTGGGTGACCAGTAATAGATTCCGATGCACCAGTGCAGGTTTACTGTATCCCTTGGACCTTCACATTTACGATGAAACACAGAAATCGCATCGGAATTGAATATAAAAGGCACAATGCCGACTTAAGTACAAGAAGAGTGAATCTTCTAAGTGTTTGTGCTTTGAGCGGCTCCTGGGTGACCAGTATTGGATTCCGATGCACCAGTGCAGGTTGACTGTATCCCTTGGGCCTTCACATTGAGATGAAACACAGAAATCGCATCGGAATTGAATATAAAAGGCACAATGCCGACTTAAGTACAAGAAGAGTGAATCTTCTAAGAGTTTGTGCTTTGAGCGGCTCCTGGCAGACCAGTATTGGATTCCGATGCACCAGTGCAGGTTTACTGTATCCCTTTGGCCTTCACATTGAGATGAAACACAGAAATCGCATCGGGATTGAATATCAAAGGCACAATGCCGACTTAAGTACAAGAAGAGTGAATCTTCTAAGAGTTTGTGCTTTGAGCGGCTCCTGGCAGACCAGTATTGGATTCCGATGCACCAGTGCAGGTTTACTGTATCCATTGGACCTTCACATTGACGATGAAACACAGATATCGCATCGGAATTGAATATAAAAGGCACAATGCCGACTTAAGTACAAGAAGAGTGAATCTTCTAAGAGTTTGTGCTTTGAGCGGCTCCTGGCAGACCAGTATTGGATTCCGATGCACCAGTGCAGGTTTACTGTATCCATTGGACCTTCACATTGACGATGAAACACAGATATCGCATCGGAATTGAATATAAAAGGCACAATGCCGACTTAAGTACAAGAAGAGTGAATCTTCTAAAAGTTTGTGCTTTGAGCGGCTCCTGGGAGACCAGTATTAGATTCCGATGCACCAGTGCAGGTTTACTGTATCCCTTGGACCTTCACATTGACGATGAAACACAGAAATCGCATCGGAATTGAATATAAAAGGCACAATGCCGACTTCAGTACAAGAAGAGTGAATCTTCTAAGAGTTTGTGCTTTGAGCGGCTCCTGGGAGACAGTATTGGATTCCGATGCACCAGTGCAGGTTTACTGTATCCCTTGGACCTTCACATTTACGATGAAACACAGAAATCGCATCGGAATTGAATGTACAAGGCACAATGCCGACTTAGGTACAAGAAGAGTGAATCTTCTAAGAGTTTTTGCTTTGAGTGGCTCCTGGGAGACCAGTATTAGATTCCGATGCACCAGTGCAGGTTTACTGTATCCCTTGGACCTTCACATTGATGATGAAACACAGAAATCGCATCGGAATTGAATATAAAAGGCACAATGCCGACTTAAGTACAAGAAGAGTGAATCTTCTAAGACTTTGTGCTTTGAGCGGCTCCTGGGTGACCAGTAATAGATTCCGATGCACCAGTGCAGGTTTACTGTATCCCTTGGACCTTCACATTTACGATGAAACACAGAAATCGCATCGGAATTGAATATAAAAGGCACAATGCCGACTTAAGTACAAGAAGAGTGAATCTTCTAAGTGTTTGTGCTTTGAGCGGCTCCTGGGTGACCAGTATTGGATTCCGATGCACCAGTGCAGGTTGACTGTATCCCTTGGGCCTTCACATTGAGATGAAACACAGAAATCGCATCGGAATTGAATATAAAAGGCACAATGCCGACTTAAGTACAAGAAGAGTGAATCTTCTAAGAGTTTGTGCTTTGAGCGGCTCCTGGCAGACCAGTATTGGATTCCGATGCACCAGTGCAGGTTGACTGTATCCCTTGGGCCTTCACATTGAGATGAAACACAGAAATCGCATCGGAATTGAATATAAAAGGCACAATGCCGACTTAAGTACAAGAAGAGTGAATCTTCTAAGAGTTTGTGCTTTGAGCGGCTCCTGGCAGACCAGTATTGGATTCCGATGCACCAGTGCAGGTTTACTGTATCCCTTTGGCCTTCACATTGAGATGAAACACAGAAATCGCATCGGGATTGAATATCAAAGGCACAATGCCGACTTAAGTACAAGAAGAGTGAATCTTCTAAGAGTTTGTGCTTTGAGCGGCTCCTGGCAGACCAGTATTGGATTCCGATGCACCAGTGCAGGTTTACTGTATCCATTGGACCTTCACATTGACGATGAAACACAGATATCGCATCGGAATTGAATATAAAAGGCACAATGCCGACTTAAGTACAAGAAGAGTGAATCTTCTAAGAGTTTGTGCTTTGAGCGGCTCTTGGGAGACCAGTATTAGATTCCGATGGACCAGTGCAGGTTTACTGTATCCCTTGGACCTTCACATTGACGATGAAACACAGAAATCGCATCGGAATTGAATATAAAAGGCACAATGCCGACTTAAGTACAAAAAGAGTGAATCTTCTAAGAGTTTGTGCTTTGAGCGCCTCCTGGGAGACCAGTATTGGATTCCGATGCACCAGTGCAGGTTTACTGTATCCCTTGGACCTTCACATTTACGAAGAAACACAGAAATCGCATCGGAATTGAATATAAAAGGCACAATGCCGACTTAAGTACAAGAAGAGTGAATCTTCTAAGACTTTGTGCTTTGAGCGGCTCCTGGGAGACCAGTATTAGATTCCGATGCACCAGTGCAGGTTTACTGTATCCCTTGGACCTTCACATTTACGATGAAACACAGAAATCGCATCGGAATTGAATATAAAAGGCACAATGCCTACTTAAGTACAAGAAGAGTGAATCTTCTAAGTGTTTGTGCTTTGAGCGTCTCCTGGGTGACCAGTATTGGATTCCGATGCACCAGTGCAGGTTGACTGTATCCCTTGGGCCTTCACATTGAGATGAAACACAGAAAACGCATCGGGATTGAATATCAAAGGCACAATGCCGACTTAAGTACAAGAAGAGTGAATCTTCTAAGAGTTTGTGCTTTGAGCGGCTCCTGGCAGACCAGTATTGGATTCCGATGCACCAGTGCAGGTTTACTGTATCCATTGGACCTTCACATTGACGATGAAACACAGATATCGCATCGGAATTGAATATAAAAGGCACAATGCCGACTTAAGTACAAGAAGAGTGAATCTTCTAAGAGTTTGTGCTTTGAGCGGCTCCTGGGAGACCAGTATTAGATTCCGATGCACCAGTGCAGGTTTACTGTATCCCTTGGACCTTCACATTGACGATGAAACACAGAAATCGCATCGGAATTGAATATAAAAGGCACAATGCCGACTTAAGTACAAGAAGAGTGAATCTTCTAAGAGTTTGTGCTTTGAGCGGCTCCTGGGAGACCAGTATTGGATTCTGATGCACCAGTGCAGGTTTACTGTATCCCTTGGACCTTCACATTTACGAAGAAACACAGAAATCGCATCGGAATTGAATATAAAAGGAACAATGCCGACTTAAGTACAAGAAGAGTGAATCTACTAATAGTTTGTGCTTTGGGCGGCTCCTGGGAGACCAGTATTGGATTCCGATGCACCAGTGCAGGTTGACTGTATCCCTTGGGCCTTCACATTGAGATGAAACACAGAAATCGCATCGGAATTGAATATAAAAGGCACAATGCCGACTTAAGTACAAGAAGAGTGAATCTTCTAAGAGTTTGTGCTTTGAGCGGTTCCTGGGAGACCTGTTTTAGATTCCGATGCAACGGTGCAGGTTTACTGTATCCCTTGGACCTTCACATCGACGATGAAACACAGAAATCGCATCGGAATTGAATATAAAAGGCACAATGCCGACTTAAGTACAAGAAGAGTGAGTCTTCTAACAGTTTGTGCTTTGAGCGACTCCTGGGAGACCAGTATTAGATTCCGATGCACCAGTGCAGGTTGACTGTATCCCTTTGACCTTCACATTGACGATGAAACACAAAATCGCATCGGAATTGAATATAAAAGGCACAATGCCGACTTAAGTACATGAAGAGTGAATCTTCTAAGAGTTTGTGCTTTGAGCGGCTCCTGGGAGACCAGTATTGGATTCCGATGCACCAGTGCAGGTTTACTGTATCCCTTGGACCTTCACATTGACGATGAAACACAGAAATCGCATCGGAATCGAATATAAAAGGCACAATGCCGACTTAAGTACAAGAAGAGTGAATCTTCTAAGTGTTTGTGCTTTGAGCGGCTCCTGGGAGACCAGTATTGGATTCCGATGCACCAGTGCAGGTTGACTATATCCCTTGGGCCTTCACATTCACGATGAAACACAGAAATCGCATCGGAATTGAATATAAAAGGCACAATGCCGACTTAAGTACAAGAAGAGTGAATCTTCTAAGTGTTTGTGCTTTGAGCGGCTCCTGGCAGACTAGTTATGGATTTCGATGCACCAGTGCAGGTTTACTGTATCCATTGGACCTTCACATTTACGATGAAACACAGATATCGCATCGGAATTGAATATAAAAGGCACAATGCCGACTTAAGTACAAGAAGAGTGAATCTTCTAACAGTTTGTGCTTTGAGCGGCTCCTGGGAGACCAGTATTGGATTCCGATGCACCAGTGCAGGTTGACTATATCCCTTGGACCTTCACATTCACGATGAAACACAGAAATCGCATCGGAATTGAATATAAAAGGCACAATGCCGACTTAAGTACAAGAAGAGTGAATCTTCTAAGTGTTTGTGCTTTGAGCGGCTCCTGGCAGACTAGTTATGGATTTCGATGCACCAGTGCAGGTTTACTGTATCCATTGGACCTTCACATTTACGATGAAACACAGATATCGCATCGGAATTGAATATAAAAGGCACAATGCCGACTTAAGTACAAGAAGAGTGAATCTTCTAACAGTTTGTGCTTTGAGCGGCTCCTGGGAGACCAGTATTGGATTCCGATGCACCAGTGCAGGTTGACTATATCCCTTGGGCCTTCACATTCACGATGAAACACAGAAATCGCATCGGAATTGAATATAAAAGGCACAATGCCGACTTAAGTACAAGAAGAGTGAATCTTCTAAGAGTTTGTGCTTTGAGCGGTTCCTGGGAGACCTGTTTTAGATTCCGATGCAACGGTGCAGGTTTACTGTATCCCTTGGACCTTCACATCGACGATGAAACACAGAAATCGCATCGGAATTGAATATAAAAGGCACAATGCCGACTTAAGTACAAGAAGAGTGAATCTTCTAACAGTTTGTGCTTTGAGCGACTCCTGGGAGACCAGTATTAGATTCCGATGCACCAGTGCAGGTTGACTGTATCCCTTTGACCTTCACATTGACGATGAAACACAAAATCGCATCGGAAATGAATATAAAAGGCACAATGCCGACTTAAGTACATGAAGAGTGAATCTTCTAAGAGTTTGTGCTTTGAGCGGCTCCTGGGAGACCAGTATTGGATTCCGATGCACCAGTGCAGGTTTACTGTATCCCTTGGACCTTCACATTGACGATGAAACACAGAAATCGCATCGGAATCGAATATAAAAGGCACAATGCCGACTTAAGTACAAGAAGAGTGAATCTTCTAAGTGTTTGTGCTTTGAGCGGCTCCTGGGAGACCAGTATTGGATTCCGATGCACCAGTGCAGGTTGACTATATCCCTTGGGCCTTCACATTCACGATGAAACACAGAAATCGCATCGGAATTGAATATAAAAGGCACAATGCCGACTTAAGTACAAGAAGAGTGAATCTTCTAAGTGTTTGTGCTTTGAGCGGCTCCTGGCAGACTAGTTATGGATTTCGATGCACCAGTGCAGGTTTACTGTATCCATTGGACCTTCACATTTACGATGAAACACAGATATCGCATCGGAATTGAATATAAAAGGCACAATGCCGACTTAAGTACCAGAAGAGTGAATCTTCTAACAGTTTGTGCTTTGAGCGGCTCCTGGGAGACCAGTATTGGATTCCGATGCACCAGTGCAGGTTTACTGTATCCCTTGGACCTTCATATTGACGATGAAACACAGAAATCGCATCGGAATTGAATATACAAGGCACAATGCCGACTTAGGTACAAGAAGAGTGAATCTTCTAAGAGTTTGTGCTTTGAGCGGCTCCTGGGAGACCAGTATTAGATTCCGATGCACCAGTGCAGGTTTACTGTATCCCTTGGACCTTCACATTGACGATGAAACACAGAAATCGCATCGGAATTGAATATAAAAGGCACAATGCCGACTTAAGTACAAGAAGAGTGAATCTTCTAAGTGTTTGTGCTTTGAGCAGCTCCTGGGTGACCAGTATTGGATTCCGATGCACCAGTGCAGGTTGACTGTATCCCTTGGGCCTTCACATTGAGATGAAACACAGAAATCGCATCGGAATTGAATATAAAAGGCACAATGCCGACTTAAGTACAAGAAGAGTGAATGTTCTAAGAGTTTGTGCTTTGAGCTGCTCCTGGGAGACCAGTATTGGATTCCGATGCACCAGTGCAGGTTTACTGTATCCATTGGACCTTCACATTGACGATGAAACACAGATATCGCATCGGAATTGAATATAAAAGGCACAATGCCGACTTAAGTACAAGAAGAGTGAATCTTCTAAAAGTTTGTGCTTTGAGCGGCTCCTGGGAGACCAGTATTAGATTCCGATGCACCAGTGCAGGTTTACTGTATCCCTTGGACCTTCACATTGACGATGAAACACAGAAATCGCATCGGAATTGAATATAAAAGGCACAATGCCGACTTCAGTACAAGAAGAGTGAATCTTCTAAGAGTTTGTGCTTTGAGCGGCTCCTGGGAGACAGTATTGGATTCCGATGCACCAGTTCAGGTTTACTGTATCCCTTGGACCTTCACATTTACGATGAAACACAGAAATCGCATCGGAATTGAATGTACAAGGCACAATGCCGACTTAGGTACAAGAAGAGTGAATCTTCTAAGAGTTTTTGCTTTGAGTGGCTCCTGGGAGACTAGTATTAGATTCCGATGCACCAGTGCAGGTTTACTGTATCCCTTGGACCTTCACATTGATGATGAAACACAGAAATCGCATCGGAATTGAATATAAAAGGCACAATGCCGACTTAAGTACAAGAAGAGTGAATCTTCTAAGACTTTGTGCTTTGAGCGGCTCCTGGGTGACCAGTAATAGATTCCGATGCACCAGTGCAGGTTTACTGTATCCCTTGGACCTTCACATTTACGATGAAACACAGAAATCGCATCGGAATTGAATATAAAAGGCACAATGCCGACTTAAGTACAAGAAGAGTGAATCTTCTAAGTGTTTGTGCTTTGAGCGGCTCCTGGGTGACCAGTATTGGATTCCGATGCACCAGTGCAGGTTGACTGTATCCCTTGGGCCTTCACATTGAGATGAAACACAGAAATCGCATCGGAATTGAATATAAAAGGCACAATGCCGACTTAAGTACAAGAAGAGTGAATCTTCTAAGAGTTTGTGCTTTGAGCGGCTCCTGGCAGACCAGTATTGGATTCCGATGCACCAGTGCAGGTTGACTGTATCCCTTGGGCCTTCACATTGAGATGAAACACAGAAATCGCATCGGAATTGAATATAAAAGGCACAATGCCGACTTAAGTACAAGAAGAGTGAATCTTCTAAGAGTTTGTGCTTTGAGCGGCTCCTGGCAGACCAGTATTGGATTCCGATGCACCAGTGCAGGTTTACTGTATCCCTTTGGCCTTCACATTGAGATGAAACACAGAAATCGCATCGGGATTGAATATCAAAGGCACAATGCCGACTTAAGTACAAGAAGAGTGAATCTTCTAAGAGTTTGTGCTTTGAGCGGCTCCTGGCAGACCAGTATTGGATTCCGATGCACCAGTGCAGGTTTACTGTATCCATTGGACCTTCACATTGACGATGAAACACAGATATCGCATCGGAATTGAATATAAAAGACACAATGCCGACTTAAGTACAAGAAGAGTGAATCTTCTAAGAGTTTGTGCTTTGAGCGGCTCTTGGGAGACCAGTATTAGATTCCGATGGACCAGTGCAGGTTTACTGTATCCCTTGGACCTTCACATTGACGATGAAACACAGAAATCGCATCGGAATTGAATATAAAAGGCACAATGCCGACTTAAGTACAAAAAGAGTGAATCTTCTAAGAGTTTGTGCTTTGAGCGGCTCCTGGGAGACCAGTATTGGATTCCGATGCACCATTGCAGGTTTACTGTATCCCTTGGACCTTCACATTTACGAAGAAACACAGAAATCGCATCGGAATTGAATATAAAAGGCACAATGCCGACTTAAGTACAAGAAGAGTGAATCTTCTAAGACTTTGTGCTTTGAGCGGCTCCTGGGAGACCAGTATTAGATTCCGATGCACCAGTGCAGGTTTACTGTATCCCTTGGACCTTCACATTTACGATGAAACACAGAAATCGCATCGGAATTGAATATAAAAGGCACAATGCCTACTTAAGTACAAGAAGAGTGAATCTTCTAAGTGTTTGTGCTTTGAGCGTCTCCTGGGTGACCAGTATTGGATTCCGATGCACCAGTGCAGGTTGACTGTATCCCTTGGGCCTTCACATTGAGATGAAACACAGAAAACGCATCGGGATTGAATATCAAAGGCACAATGCCGACTTAAGTACAAGAAGAGTGAATCTTCTAAGAGTTTGTGCTTTGAGCGGCTCCTGGCAGACCAGTATTGGATTCCGATGCACCAGTGCAGGTTTACTGTATCCATTGGACCTTCACATTGACGATGAAACACAGATATCGCATCGGAATTGAATATAAAAGGCACAATGCCGACTTAAGTACAAGAAGAGTGAATCTTCTAAGAGTTTGTGCTTTGAGCGGCTCTTGGGAGACCAGTATTAGATTCCGATGGACCAGTGCAGGTTTACTGTATCCCTTGGACCTTCACATTGACGATGAAACACAGAAATCGCATCGGAATTGAATATAAAAGGCACAATGCCGACTTAAGTACAAAAAGAGTGAATCTTCTAAGAGTTTGTGCTTTGAGCGGCTCCTGGGAGACCAGTATTGGATTCCGATGCACCATTGCAGGTTTACTGTATCCCTTGGACCTTCACATTTACGAAGAAACACAGAAATCGCATCGGAATTGAATATAAAAGGCACAATGCCGACTTAAGTACAAGAAGAGTGAATCTTCTAAGACTTTGTGCTTTGAGCGGCTCCTGGGAGACCAGTATTAGATTCCGATGCACCAGTGCAGGTTTACTGTATCCCTTGGACCTTCACATTTACGATGAAACACAGAAATCGCATCGGAATTGAATATAAAAGGCACAATGCCTACTTAAGTACAAGAAGAGTGAATCTTCTAAGTGTTTGTGCTTTGAGCGTCTCCTGGGTGACCAGTATTGGATTCCGATGCACCAGTGCAGGTTGACTGTATCCCTTGGGCCTTCACATTGAGATGAAACACAGAAAACGCATCGGGATTGAATATCAAAGGCACAATGCCGACTTAAGTACAAGAAGAGTGAATCTTCTAAGAGTTTGTGCTTTGAGCGGCTCCTGGCAGACCAGTATTGGATTCCGATGCACCAGTGCAGGTTTACTGTATCCATTGGACCTTCACATTGACGATGAAACACAGATATCGCATCGGAATTGAATATAAAAGGCACAATGCCGACTTAAGTACAAGAAGAGTGAATCTTCTAAGAGTTTGTGCTTTGAGCGGCTCCTGGGAGACCAGTATTAGATTCCGATGCACCAGTGCAGGTTTACTGTATCCCTTGGACCTTCACATTGACGATGAAACACAGAAATCGCATCGGAATTGAATATAAAAGGCACAATGCCGACTTAAGTACAAGAAGAGTGAATCTTCTAAGAGTTTGTGGTTTGAGCGGCTCCTGGGAGACCAGTATTGGATTCCGATGCACCAGTGCAGGTTTACTGTATCCCTTGGACCTTCACATTTACGAAGAAACACAGAAATCGCATCGGAATTGAATATAAAAGGAACAATGCCGACTTAAGTACAAGAAGAGTGAATCTACTAATAGTTTGTGCTTTGGGCGGCTCCTGGGAGACCAGTATTGGATTCCGATGCACCAGTGCAGGTTGACTGTATCCCTTGGGCCTTCACATTGAGATGAAACACAGAAATCGCATCGGAATTGAATATAAAAGGCACAATGCCGACTTAAGTACAAGAAGAGTGAATCTTCTAAGAGTTTGTGCTTTGAGCGGTTCCTGGGAGACCTGTTTTAGATTCCGATGCAACGGTGCAGGTTTACTGTATCCCTTGGACCTTCACATCGACGATGAAACACAGAAATCGCATCGGAATTGAATATACAAGGCACAATGCCGACTTAAGTACAAGAAGAGTGAATCTTCTAAGAGTTTGTGCTTTGAGCGGCTCCTGGCAGACTAGTATTGGATTTCGATGCACCAGTGCATGTTTACTGTATCCATTGGACCTTCACATTGACGATGAAACACAGATATCGCATCGGAATTGAATATAAAAGGCACAATGCCGACTTAAGTACAAGAAGAGTGAATCTTCTAATAGTTTGTGCTTTGAGCGGCTCCTGGGAGACCAGTATTGGATTCCGATGCACCAGTGCAGGATTACTGTATCCCATGGACCTTCACATTGACGATGAAACACAGAAATCGCATCGGAATTGAATATACAAGGCACAATGCCGACTTAGGTACTAGAAGAGTGAATCTTCTAAGAGTTTTTGCTTTGAGCGGCTCCTGGGAGACCAGTATTGGATTCCGATGCACCAGTGCAGGTTTACTGTATCCCTTGGACCTTCACATTGACGATGAAACACAGAAATAGCATCGGAATTGAATATAAAAGGCACAATGCCGACTTAAGTACAAGAAGAGTGAATCTTCTAAGACTTTGTGCTTTGAGCGGCTCCTGGGAGACCAGTATTAGATTCCGATGCACCTGTGCAGGTTTACTGTATCCCTTGGACCTTCACATTTACGATGAAACACAGAAATCGCATCGGAATTGAATATAAAAATCACAATGCCGACTTAAGTACAAGAAGAGTGAATCTTCTAAGTGTTTGTGCTTTGAGCGGCTCCTGGGTGACCAGTATTGGATTCCGATGCACCAGTGCAGGTTCACTGTATCCCTCGGGCCTTCACATTGAGATGAAACACAGAAATCACATCGGAATTGAATATAAAAGGCACAATGCCGACTTAAGTACAAGAAGAGTGAATCTTCTAAGAGTTTGTGCTTTGAGCGGCTCCTGGGAGACCAGTATTGGATTCCGATGCACCAGTGCAGGTTTACTGTATCCCTTGGACCTTCACATTTACGATGAAACATAGAAATCGCATCGGAATTGAATATAAAAGGCACAATGCCGACTTAAGTACAAGAAGAGTGAATCTTCTAATAGTTTGTGCTTTGAGCGGCTCCTGGGAGACCAGTATTGGATTCCGATGCACCAGTGCAGGTTGACTGTATCCCTTGGGCCTTCACATTGAGATGAAACACAGAAATCGCATCGGAATTGAGTATAAAAGGCACAATGCCGACTTAAGTACAAGAAGACTGAATCTTCTAAGAGTTTTTGCTTTGAGCGGCTCCTGGGAGACCAGTATTAGATTCCGATGCACCAGTGCAGGTTTACTGTATCCCTTGGACCTTCACATTGACGATGAAACACAGAAACGCATCGGAATTGAATATAAAAGGCACAATGCCGACTTAAGTACAAGAAGAGTGAATCTTCTAAGACTATGTGCTTTGAGCGGCTCCTGGGTGACCAGTATTGGATTCCGATGCACCAGTGCAGGTTTACTGTATCACTTGGGCCTTCACATTGAGATGAAACACAGAAATCGCATCGGAATTGAATATAAAAGGCACAATGCCGACTTAAGTACAAGAAGAGTGAATCTTCTAAGAGTTTGTGCTTTGAGCGGCTCCTGGCAGACCAGTATTGGATTCCGATGCACCAGTGCAGGTTTACTGTTTCCATTGGACCTTCACATTGACGATGAAACACAGATATCGCATCGGAATTGAATATAAAAGGCACAATGCCGACTTAAGTACAAGAAGAGTGAATCTTCTAAGAGTTTGTGCTTTGAGCGGCTCCTGGGAGACCAGTATTGGATTCCGATGGACCAGTGCAGGTTTACTGTATCTCTTGGACCTTCACATTGACGATGAAACACAGAAATCGCATCGGAATTGAATATAAAAGCCACAACGCCGACTTAAGTACAAGAAGACTGAATCTTCTAAGAGTTTGTGCTTTGAGCGGCTCCTGGGAGACCAGTATTAGATTCCGATGCACCACTGCAGGTTTACTGTATCCCTTGGACCTTCACATTGACGATGAAACACAGAAATCGCATCGGAATTGAATATAAAAGGCACAATGCCGACTTAAGTACAAGAAGAGTGAATCTTCTAAGAGTTTGTGCTTTGAGCGGCTCCTGGGAGACCAGTATTGGATTCCGATGCACCAGTGCAGGGTTTACTGTATCCCTTGGACCTTCACATTTACGATGAAACACAGAAATCGCATCGGAATTGAATATAAAAAGGCACAATGCCGACTTAAGTACAAGAAGAGTGAATCTTCTAAGAGTTTGTGCTTTGAGCGGCTCCTGGGAGACCAGTATTGGATTCCGATGCACCAGTGCAGGTTTACTGTATGCCTTGGACCTTCACATTTACGATGAAACATAGAAATCGCATCGGAATTGAATATAAAAGGCACAATGCCGACTTAAGTACAAGAAGAGTGAATCTTCTAATAGTTTGTGCTTTGAGCGGCTCCTGGGAGACCAGTATTGGATTCCGATGCACCAGTGCAGGTTGACTGTATCCCTTGGACCTTCACATTTACGAAGAAACACAGAAATCGCATCGGAATTGAATATAAAAGGCACAATGCCGACTTAAGTACAAGAAGAGTGAATCTTCTAAGACTTTGTGCTTTGAGCGGCTCCTGGGAGACCAGTATTAGATTCCGATGCACCAGTGCAGGTTTACTGCATCCCTTGGACCTTCACATTTACGATGAAACACAGAAATCGCATCGGAATTGAATATAAAAGGCACAATGCCTACTTAAGTACAAGAAGAGTGAATCTTCTAAGTGTTTGTGCTTTGAGCGTCTCCTGGGTGACCAGTATTGGATTCCGATGCACCAGTGCAGGTTGACTGTATCCCTTGGGCCTTCACATTGAGATGAAACACAGAAAACGCATCGGGATTAAATATCAAAGGCACAATGCCGACTTAAGTACAAGAAGAGTGAATCTTCTAAGAGTTTGTGCTTTGAGCGGCTCCTGGCAGACCAGTATTGGATTCCGATGCACCAGTGCAGGTTTACTGTATCCATTGGACCTTCACATTGACGATGAAACACAGATATCGCATCGGAATTGAATATAAAAGGCACAATGCCGACTTAAGTACAAGAAGAGTGAATCTTCTAAGAGTTTGTGCTTTGAGCGGCTCGTGGGAGACCAGTATTAGATTCCGATGCACCAGTGCAGGTTTACTGTATCCCTTGGACCTTCACATTGACGATGAAACACAGAAATCGCATCGGAATTGAATATAAAAGGCACAATGCCGACTTAAGTACAAGAAGAGTGAATCTTCTAAGAGTTTGTGGTTTGAGCGGCTCCTGGGAGACCAGTATTGGATTCCGATGCACCAGTGCAGGTTTACTGTATCCCTTGCACCTTCACATTTACGAAGAAACACAGAAATCGCATCGGAATTGAATATAAAAGGAACAATGCCGACTTAAGTACAAGAAGAGTGAATCTACTAATAGTTTGTGCTTTGGGCGGCTCCTGGGAGACCAGTATTGGATTCCGATGCACCAGTGCAGGTTGACTGTATCCCTTGGGCCTTCACATTGAGATGAAACACAGAAATCGCATCGGAATTGAATATAAAAGGCACAATGCCGACTTAAGTACAAGAAGAGTGAATCTTCTAAGAGTTTGTGCTTTGAGCGGCTCCTGGGAGACCTGTTTTAGATTCCGATGCACCGGTGCAGGTTTACTGTATCCCTTGGACCTTCACATCGACGATGAAACTCAGAAATCGCATCGGGATTGAATATCAAAGGCACAATGCCGACTTAAGTACAAGAAGAGTGAATCTTCTAAGAGTTTGTGCTTTGAGCGGCTCCTGGCAGACCAGTATTGGATTCCGATGCACCAGTGCAGGTTTACTGTATCCATTGGACCTTCACATTGACGATGAAACACAGATATCGCATCGGAATTGAATATAAAAGGCACAATGCCGACTTAAGTACAAGAAGAGTGAATCTTCTAAGAGTTTGTGCTTTGAGCGGCTCGTGGGAGACCAGTATTAGATTCCGATGCACCAGTGCAGGTTTACTGTATCCCTTGGACCTTCACATTGACGATGAAACACAGAAATCGCATCGGAATTGAATATAAAAGGCACAATGCCGACTTAAGTACAAGAAGAGTGAATCTTCTAAGAGTTTGTGGTTTGAGCGGCTCCTGGGAGACCAGTATTGGATTCCGATGCACCAGTGCAGGTTTACTGTATCCCTTGCACCTTCACATTTACGAAGAAACACAGAAATCGCATCGGAATTGAATATAAAAGGAACAATGCCGACTTAAGTACAAGAAGAGTGAATCTACTAATAGTTTGTGCTTTGGGCGGCTCCTGGGAGACCAGTATTGGATTCCGATGCACCAGTGCAGGTTGACTGTATCCCTTGGGCCTTCACATTGAGATGAAACACAGAAATCGCATCGGAATTGAATATAAAAGGCACAATGCCGACTTAAGTACAAAAAGAGTGAATCTTCTAAGAGTTTGTGCTTTGAGCGGCTCCTGGGAGACCAGTATTGGATTCCGATGCACCATTGCAGGTTTACTGTATCCCTTGGACCTTCACATTTACGAAGAAACACAGAAATCGCATCGGAATTGAATATAAAAGGCACAATGCCGACTTAAGTACAAGAAGAGTGAATCTTCTAAGACTTTGTGCTTTGAGCGGCTCCTGGGAGACCAGTATTAGATTCCGATGCACCAGTGCAGGTTTACTGTATCCCTTGGACCTTCACATTTACGATGAAACACAGAAATCGCATCGGAATTGAATATAAAAGGCACAATGCCTACTTAAGTACAAGAAGAGTGAATCTTCTAAGTGTTTGTGCTTTGAGCGTCTCCTGGGTGACCAGTATTGGATTCCGATGCACCAGTGCAGGTTGACTGTATCCCTTGGGCCTTCACATTGAGATGAAACACAGAAAACGCATCGGGATTGAATATCAAAGGCACAATGCCGACTTAAGTACAAGAAGAGTGAATCTTCTAAGAGTTTGTGCTTTGAGCGGCTCCTGGGAGACCAGTATTAGATTCCGATGCACCAGTGCAGGTTTACTGTATCCCTCGGACCTTCACATTGACGATGAAACACAGAAATCGCATCGGAATTGAATATAAAAGGCACAATGCCGACTTAAGTACAAGAAGAGTGAATCTTCTAAGAGTTTGTGGTTTGAGCGGCTCCTGGGAGACCAGTATTGGATTCCGATGCACCAGTGCAGGTTTACTGTATCCCTTGGACCTTCACATTTACGAAGAAACACAGAAATCGCATCGGAATTGAATATAAAAGGAACAATGCCGACTTAAGTACAAGAAGAGTGAATCTACTAATAGTTTGTGCTTTGGGCGGCTCCTGGGAGACCAGTATTGGATTCCGATGCACCAGTGCAGGTTGACTGTATCCCTTGGGCCTTCACATTGAGATGAAACACAGAAATCGCATCGGAATTGAATATAAAAGGCACAATGCCGACTTAAGTACAAGAAGAGTGAATCTTCTAAGAGTTTGTGCTTTGAGCGGTTCCTGGGAGACCTGTTTTAGATTCCGATGCAACGGTGCAGGTTTACTGTATCCCTTGGACCTTCACATCGACGATGAAACACAGAAATCGCATCGGAATTGAATATACAAGGCACAATGCCGACTTAAGTACAAGAAGAGTGAATCTTCTAAGAGTTTGTGCTTTGAGCGGCTCCTGGCAGACTAGTATTGGATTTCGATGCACCAGTGCATGTTTACTGTATCCATTGGACCTTCACATTGACGATGAAACACAGATATCGCATCGGAATTGAATATAAAAGGCACAATGCCGACTTAAGTACAAGAAGAGTGAATCTTCTAATAGTTTGTGCTTTGAGCGGCTCCTGGGAGACCAGTATTGGATTCCGATGCACCAGTGCAGGATTACTGTATCCCATGGACCTTCACATTGACGATGAAACACAGAAATCGCATCGGAATTGAATATACAAGGCACAATGCCGACTTAGGTACTAGAAGAGTGAATCTTCTAAGAGTTTTTGCTTTGAGCGGCTCCTGGGAGACCAGTATTGGATTCCGATGCACCAGTGCAGGTTTACTGTATCCCTTGGACCTTCACATTGACGATGAAACACAGAAATAGCATCGGAATTGAATATAAAAGGCACAATGCCGACTTAAGTACAAGAAGAGTGAATCTTCTAAGACTTTGTGCTTTGAGCGGCTCCTGGGAGACCAGTATTAGATTCCGATGCACCTGTGCAGGTTTACTGTATCCCTTGGACCTTCACATTTACGATGAAACACAGAAATCGCATCGGAATTGAATATAAAAATCACAATGCCGACTTAAGTACAAGAAGAGTGAATCTTCTAAGTGTTTGTGCTTTGAGCGGCTCCTGGGTGACCAGTATTGGATTCCGATGCACCAGTGCAGGTTCACTGTATCCCTCGGGCCTTCACATTGAGATGAAACACAGAAATCACATCGGAATTGAATATAAAAGGCACAATGCCGACTTAAGTACAAGAAGAGTGAATCTTCTAAGAGTTTGTGCTTTGAGCGGCTCCTGGGAGACCAGTATTGGATTCCGATGCACCAGTGCAGGTTTACTGTATCCCTTGGACCTTCACATTTACGATGAAACATAGAAATCGCATCGGAATTGAATATAAAAGGCACAATGCCGACTTAAGTACAAGAAGAGTGAATCTTCTAATAGTTTGTGCTTTGAGCGGCTCCTGGGAGACCAGTATTGGATTCCGATGCACCAGTGCAGGTTGACTGTATCCCTTGGGCCTTCACATTGAGATGAAACACAGAAATCGCATCGGAATTGAGTATAAAAGGCACAATGCCGACTTAAGTACAAGAAGACTGAATCTTCTAAGAGTTTTTGCTTTGAGCGGCTCCTGGGAGACCAGTATTAGATTCCGATGCACCAGTGCAGGTTTACTGTATCCCTTGGACCTTCACATTGACGATGAAACACAGAAACGCATCGGAATTGAATATAAAAGGCACAATGCCGACTTAAGTACAAGAAGAGTGAATCTTCTAAGACTATGTGCTTTGAGCGGCTCCTGGGTGACCAGTATTGGATTCCGATGCACCAGTGCAGGTTTACTGTATCACTTGGGCCTTCACATTGAGATGAAACACAGAAATCGCATCGGAATTGAATATAAAAGGCACAATGCCGACTTAAGTACAAGAAGAGTGAATCTTCTAAGAGTTTGTGCTTTGAGCGGCTCCTGGCAGACCAGTATTGGATTCCGATGCACCAGTGCAGGTTTACTGTTTCCATTGGACCTTCACATTGACGATGAAACACAGATATCGCATCGGAATTGAATATAAAAGGCACAATGCCGACTTAAGTACAAGAAGAGTGAATCTTCTAAGAGTTTGTGCTTTGAGCGGCTCCTGGGAGACCAGTATTGGATTCCGATGGACCAGTGCAGGTTTACTGTATCTCTTGGACCTTCACATTGACGATGAAACACAGAAATCGCATCGGAATTGAATATAAAAGCCACAACGCCGACTTAAGTACAAGAAGACTGAATCTTCTAAGAGTTTGTGCTTTGAGCGGCTCCTGGGAGACCAGTATTAGATTCCGATGCACCACTGCAGGTTTACTGTATCCCTTGGACCTTCACATTGACGATGAAACACAGAAATCGCATCGGAATTGAATATAAAAGGCACAATGCCGACTTAAGTACAAGAAGAGTGAATCTTCTAAGAGTTTGTGCTTTGAGCGGCTCCTGGGAGACCAGTATTGGATTCCGATGCACCAGTGCAGGGTTTACTGTATCCCTTGGACCTTCACATTTACGATGAAACACAGAAATCGCATCGGAATTGAATATAAAAAGGCACAATGCCGACTTAAGTACAAGAAGAGTGAATCTTCTAAGAGTTTGTGCTTTGAGCGGCTCCTGGGAGACCAGTATTGGATTCCGATGCACCAGTGCAGGTTTACTGTATGCCTTGGACCTTCACATTTACGATGAAACATAGAAATCGCATCGGAATTGAATATAAAAGGCACAATGCCGACTTAAGTACAAGAAGAGTGAATCTTCTAATAGTTTGTGCTTTGAGCGGCTCCTGGGAGACCAGTATTGGATTCCGATGCACCAGTGCAGGTTGACTGTATCCCTTGGACCTTCACATTTACGAAGAAACACAGAAATCGCATCGGAATTGAATATAAAAGGCACAATGCCGACTTAAGTACAAGAAGAGTGAATCTTCTAAGACTTTGTGCTTTGAGCGGCTCCTGGGAGACCAGTATTAGATTCCGATGCACCAGTGCAGGTTTACTGCATCCCTTGGACCTTCACATTTACGATGAAACACAGAAATCGCATCGGAATTGAATATAAAAGGCACAATGCCTACTTAAGTACAAGAAGAGTGAATCTTCTAAGTGTTTGTGCTTTGAGCGTCTCCTGGGTGACCAGTATTGGATTCCGATGCACCAGTGCAGGTTGACTGTATCCCTTGGGCCTTCACATTGAGATGAAACACAGAAAACGCATCGGGATTAAATATCAAAGGCACAATGCCGACTTAAGTACAAGAAGAGTGAATCTTCTAAGAGTTTGTGCTTTGAGCGGCTCCTGGCAGACCAGTATTGGATTCCGATGCACCAGTGCAGGTTTACTGTATCCATTGGACCTTCACATTGACGATGAAACACAGATATCGCATCGGAATTGAATATAAAAGGCACAATGCCGACTTAAGTACAAGAAGAGTGAATCTTCTAAGAGTTTGTGCTTTGAGCGGCTCGTGGGAGACCAGTATTAGATTCCGATGCACCAGTGCAGGTTTACTGTATCCCTTGGACCTTCACATTGACGATGAAACACAGAAATCGCATCGGAATTGAATATAAAAGGCACAATGCCGACTTAAGTACAAGAAGAGTGAATCTTCTAAGAGTTTGTGGTTTGAGCGGCTCCTGGGAGACCAGTATTGGATTCCGATGCACCAGTGCAGGTTTACTGTATCCCTTGCACCTTCACATTTACGAAGAAACACAGAAATCGCATCGGAATTGAATATAAAAGGAACAATGCCGACTTAAGTACAAGAAGAGTGAATCTACTAATAGTTTGTGCTTTGGGCGGCTCCTGGGAGACCAGTATTGGATTCCGATGCACCAGTGCAGGTTGACTGTATCCCTTGGGCCTTCACATTGAGATGAAACACAGAAATCGCATCGGAATTGAATATAAAAGGCACAATGCCGACTTAAGTACAAGAAGAGTGAATCTTCTAAGAGTTTGTGCTTTGAGCGGCTCCTGGGAGACCTGTTTTAGATTCCGATGCACCGGTGCAGGTTTACTGTATCCCTTGGACCTTCACATCGACGATGAAACTCAGAAATCGCATCGGGATTGAATATCAAAGGCACAATGCCGACTTAAGTACAAGAAGAGTGAATCTTCTAAGAGTTTGTGCTTTGAGCGGCTCCTGGCAGACCAGTATTGGATTCCGATGCACCAGTGCAGGTTTACTGTATCCATTGGACCTTCACATTGACGATGAAACACAGATATCGCATCGGAATTGAATATAAAAGGCACAATGCCGACTTAAGTACAAGAAGAGTGAATCTTCTAAGAGTTTGTGCTTTGAGCGGCTCGTGGGAGACCAGTATTAGATTCCGATGCACCAGTGCAGGTTTACTGTATCCCTTGGACCTTCACATTGACGATGAAACACAGAAATCGCATCGGAATTGAATATAAAAGGCACAATGCCGACTTAAGTACAAGAAGAGTGAATCTTCTAAGAGTTTGTGGTTTGAGCGGCTCCTGGGAGACCAGTATTGGATTCCGATGCACCAGTGCAGGTTTACTGTATCCCTTGCACCTTCACATTTACGAAGAAACACAGAAATCGCATCGGAATTGAATATAAAAGGAACAATGCCGACTTAAGTACAAGAAGAGTGAATCTACTAATAGTTTGTGCTTTGGGCGGCTCCTGGGAGACCAGTATTGGATTCCGATGCACCAGTGCAGGTTGACTGTATCCCTTGGGCCTTCACATTGAGATGAAACACAGAAATCGCATCGGAATTGAATATAAAAGGCACAATGCCGACTTAAGTACAAGAAGAGTGAATCTTCTAAGAGTTTGTGCTTTGAGCGGCTCCTGGGAGACCTGTTTTAGATTCCGATGCACCGGTGCAGGTTTACTGTATCCCTTGGACCTTCACATCGACGATGAAACTCAGAAATCGCATCGGAATTGAATATAAAAGGCTCAATGCCGACTTAAGTACAAGAAGAGTGAGTCTTCTAACAGTTTTTGCTTTGAGCGGCTCCTGGGAGACCAGTATTAGATTCCGATGCACCAGTGCATGTTTACTGTATCCCTTGGACCTTCACATTGATGATGAAACACAGAAATCGCATCGGAATTGAATATAAAAGGCACAATGCCGACTTAAGTACAAGAAGAGTGAATCTTCTAAGACTTTGTGCTTTGAGCGGCTTGTGGGTGACCAGTAATAGATTCCGATGCACCAGTGCAGGTTTACTGTATCCCTTGGACCTTCACATTTACGATGAAACACAGAAATCTCATCGGAATTGAATATAAAAGGCACAATGCCGACTTAAGTACAAGAAGAGTGAATCTTCTAAGTGTTTGTGCTTTGAGCGGCTCCTGGGTGACCAGTATTGGATTCCGATGCACCAGTGCAGGTTGACTGTATCCCTTGGGCCTTCACATTGAGATGAAACACAGAAATCGCATCGGAATTGAATATAAAAGGCACAATGCCGACTTAAGTACAAGAAGAGTAAATCTTCTAAGAGTTTGTGCTTTGAGCGGCTCCTGGCAGACCAGTATTGGATTCCGATGCACCAGTGCAGGTTGACTGTATCCCTTGGGCCTTCACATTGAGATGAAACACAGAAATCGCATCGGAATTGAATATAAAAGGCACAATGCCGACTTAAGTACAAGAAGAGTGAATCTTCTAAGAGTTTGTGCTTTGAACGGCTCCTGGCAGACCAGTATTGGATTCCGAAGCACCAGTGCAGGTTTACTGTATCCCTTTGGCCTTCACATTGAGATGAAACACAGAAATCGCATCGGGATTGAATATCAAAGGCACAATGCCGACTTAAGTACAAGAAGAGTGAATCTTCTAAGAGTTTGTGCTTTGAGCGGCTCCTGGCAGACCAGTATTAGATTCCGATGCACCAGTGCAGGTTTACTGTATCCCTTGGACCTTCACATTGAGATGAAACACAGAAAACGCATCGGGATTGAATATAAAAGGCACAATGCCTACTTAAGTACAAGAAGAGTGAATCTTCTAAGTGTTTGTGCTTTGAGCGTCTCCTGGGTGACCAGTATTGGATTCCGATGCACCAGTGCAGGTTGACTGTATCCCTTGGGCCTTCACATTGAGATGAAACACAGAAAACGCATCGGGATTAAATATCAAAGGCACAATGCCGACTTAAGTACAAGAAGAGTGAATCTTCTAAGAGTTTGTGCTTTGAGCGGCTCCTGGCAGACCAGTATTGGATTCCGATGCACCAGTGCAGGTTTACTGTATCCATTGGACCTTCACATTGACGATGAAACACAGATATCGCATCGGAATTGAATATAAAAGGCACAATGCCGACTTAAGTACAAGAAGAGTGAATCTTCTAAGAGTTTGTGCTTTGAGCGGCTCGTGGGAGACCAGTATTAGATTCCGATGCACCAGTGCAGGTTTACTGTATCCCTTGGACCTTCACATTGACGATGAAACACAGAAATCGCATCGGAATTGAATATAAAAGGCACAATGCCGACTTAAGTACAAGAAGAGTGAATCTTCTAAGAGTTTGTGGTTTGAGCGGCTCCTGGGAGACCAGTATTGGATTCCGATGCACCAGTGCAGGTTTACTGTATCCCTTGCACCTTCACATTTACGAAGAAACACAGAAATCGCATCGGAATTGAATATAAAAGGAACAATGCCGACTTAAGTACAAGAAGAGTGAATCTACTAATAGTTTGTGCTTTGGGCGGCTCCTGGGAGACCAGTATTGGATTCCGATGCACCAGTGCAGGTTGACTGTATCCCTTGGGCCTTCACATTGAGATGAAACACAGAAATCGCATCGGAATTGAATATAAAAGGCACAATGCCGACTTAAGTACAAGAAGAGTGAATCTTCTAAGAGTTTGTGCTTTGAGCGGCTCCTGGGAGACCTGTTTTAGATTCCGATGCACCGGTGCAGGTTTACTGTATCCCTTGGACCTTCACATCGACGATGAAACTCAGAAATCGCATCGGGATTGAATATCAAAGGCACAATGCCGACTTAAGTACAAGAAGAGTGAATCTTCTAAGAGTTTGTGCTTTGAGCGGCTCCTGGCAGACCAGTATTGGATTCCGATGCACCAGTGCAGGTTTACTGTATCCATTGGACCTTCACATTGACGATGAAACACAGATATCGCATCGGAATTGAATATAAAAGGCACAATGCCGACTTAAGTACAAGAAGAGTGAATCTTCTAAGAGTTTGTGCTTTGAGCGGCTCGTGGGAGACCAGTATTAGATTCCGATGCACCAGTGCAGGTTTACTGTATCCCTTGGACCTTCACATTGACGATGAAACACAGAAATCGCATCGGAATTGAATATAAAAGGCACAATGCCGACTTAAGTACAAGAAGAGTGAATCTTCTAAGAGTTTGTGGTTTGAGCGGCTCCTGGGAGACCAGTATTGGATTCCGATGCACCAGTGCAGGTTTACTGTATCCCTTGCACCTTCACATTTACGAAGAAACACAGAAATCGCATCGGAATTGAATATAAAAGGAACAATGCCGACTTAAGTACAAGAAGAGTGAATCTACTAATAGTTTGTGCTTTGGGCGGCTCCTGGGAGACCAGTATTGGATTCCGATGCACCAGTGCAGGTTGACTGTATCCCTTGGGCCTTCACATTGAGATGAAACACAGAAATCGCATCGGAATTGAATATAAAAGGCACAATGCCGACTTAAGTACAAGAAGAGTGAATCTTCTAAGAGTTTGTGCTTTGAGCGGCTCCTGGGAGACCTGTTTTAGATTCCGATGCACCGGTGCAGGTTTACTGTATCCCTTGGACCTTCACATCGACGATGAAACTCAGAAATCGCATCGGAATTGAATATAAAAGGCACAATGCCGACTTAAGTACAAGAAGAGTGAGTCTTCTAACAGTTTTTGCTTTGAGCGGCTCCTGGGAGACCAGTATTAGATTCCGATGCACCAGTGCATGTTTACTGTATCCCTTGGACCTTCACATTGATGATGAAACACAGAAATCGCATCGGAATTGAATATAAAAGGCACAATGCCGACTTAAGTACAAGAAGAGTGAATCTTCTAAGACTTTGTGCTTTGAGCGGCTCGTGGGTGACCAGTAATAGATTCCGATGCACCAGTGCAGGTTTACTGTATCCCTTGGACCTTCACATTTACGATGAAACACAGAAATCTCATCGGAATTGAATATAAAAGGCACAATGCCGACTTAAGTACAAGAAGAGTGAATCTTCTAAGTGTTTGTGCTTTGAGCGGCTCCTGGGTGACCAGTATTGGATTCCGATGCACCAGTGCAGGTTGACTGTATCCCTTGGGCCTTCACATTGAGATGAAACACAGAAATCGCATCGGAATTGAATATAAAAGGCACAATGCCGACTTAAGTACAAGAAGAGTAAATCTTCTAAGAGTTTGTGCTTTGAGCGGCTCCTGGCAGACCAGTATTGGATTCCGATGCACCAGTGCAGGTTGACTGTATCCCTTGGGCCTTCACATTGAGATGAAACACAGAAATCGCATCGGAATTGAATATAAAAGGCACAATGCCGACTTAAGTACAAGAAGAGTGAATCTTCTAAGAGTTTGTGCTTTGAACGGCTCCTGGCAGACCAGTATTGGATTCCGAAGCACCAGTGCAGGTTTACTGTATCCCTTTGGCCTTCACATTGAGATGAAACACAGAAATCGCATCGGGATTGAATATCAAAGGCACAATGCCGACTTAAGTACAAGAAGAGTGAATCTTCTAAGAGTTTGTGCTTTGAGCGGCTCCTGGCAGACCAGTATTAGATTCCGATGCACCAGTGCAGGTTTACTGTATCCATTGGACCTTCACATTGACGATGAAACACAGATATCGCATCGGAATTGAATATAAAAGGCACAATGCCGACTTAAGTACAAGAAGAGTGAATCTTCTAAAAGTTTGTGCTTTGAGCGGCTCCTGGGAGACCAGTATTAGATTCCGATGCACCAGTGCAGGTTTACTGTATCCCTTGGACCTTCACATTGATGATGAAACACAGAAATCGCATCGGAATTGAATATAAAAGGCACAATGCCGACTTAAGTACAAGAAGAGTGAATCTTCTAAGACTTTGTGCTTTGAGCGGCTCCTGGGTGACCAGTAATAGATTCCGATGCACCAGTGCAGGTTTACTGTATCCCTTGGACCTTCACATTTACGTTGAAACACAGAAATCGCATCGGAATTGAATATAAAAGGCACAATGCCGACTTAAGTACAAGAAGAGTGAATCTTCTAAGTGTTTGTGCTTTGAGCGGCTCCTGGGTGACCAGTATTGGATTCCGATGCACCAGTGCAGGTTGACTGTAACCCTTGGGCCTTCACATTGAGATGAAACACAGAAATCGCATCGGAATTGAATATAAAAGGCACAATGCCGACTTAAGTACAAGAAGAGTGAATCTTCTAAGAGTTTGTGCTTTGAGCGGCTCCTAGCAGACCAGTATTGGATTCCGATGCACCAGTGCAGGTTGACTGTATCCCTTGGGCCTTCACATTGAGATGAAACACAGAAATCGCATCGGAATTGAATATAAAAGGCACAATGCCGACTTAAGTACAAGAAGAGTGAATCTTCTAAGAGTTTGTGCTTTGAGCGGCTCCTGGCAGACCAGTATTGGATTCCGATGCACCAGTGCAGGTTTACTGTATCCCTTTGGCCTTCACATTGAGATGAAACACAGAAATCGCATCGGGATTGAATATCAAAGGCACAATGCCGACTTAAGTACAAGAAGAGTGAATCTTCTAAGAGTTTGTGCTTTGAGCGGCTCCTGGCAGACCAGTATTGGATTCCGATGCACCAGTGCAGGTTTACTGTATCCATTGGACCTTCACATTGACGATGAAACACAGATATCGCATCGGAATTGAATATAAAAGGCACAATGCCGACTTAAGTACAAGAAGAGTGAATCTTCTAAGAGTTTGTGCTTTGAGCGGCTCCTGGGAGACCAGTATTAGATTCCGATGGACCAGTGCAGGTTTACTGTATCCCTTGGACCTTCACATTGACGATGAAACACAGAAATCGCATCGGAATTGAATATAAAAGGCACAATGCCGACTTAAGTACAAAAAGAGTGAATCTTCTAAGAGTTTGTGCTTTGAGCGGCTCCTGGGAGACCAGTATTGGATTCCGATGCACCAGTGCAGGTTTACTGTATCCCTTGGACCTTCACAATTACGAAGAAACACAGAAATCGCATCGAGATTGAATATAAAAGGCACAATGCCGACTTAAGTACAAGAAGAGTGAATCTTCTAAGACTTTGTGCTTTGAGCGGCTCCTGGGAGACCAGTATTAGATTCCGATGCACCAGTGCAGGTTTACTGTATCCCTTGGACCTTCACATTTACGATGAAACACAGAAATCGCATCTTAATTGAATATAAAAGGCACAATGCCTACTTAAGTACAAGAAGAGTGAATCTTCTAAGTGTTTGTGCTTTTTGCGTCTCCTGGGTGACTAGTATTGGATTCCGATGCACCAGTGCAGGTTGACTGTATCCCTTGGGCCTTCACATTGAGATGAAACACAGAAAAAGCATCGGGATTGAATATCAAAGGCACAATGCCGACTTAAGTACAAGAAGAGTGAATCTTCTAAGAGTTTGTGCTTTGAGCGGCTCCTGGCAGACCAGTATTAGATTCCGATGCACCAGTGCAGGTTTACTGTATCCATTGGACCTTCACATTGACGATGAAACACAGATATCGCATCGGAATTGAATATAAAAGGCACAATGCCGACTTAAGTACAAGAAGAGTGAATCTTCTAAGAGTTTGTGCTTTGAGCGGCTCCTGGGAGACCAGTATTAGATTCCGATGCACCAGTGCAGGTTTACTGTATCCCTTGGACCTTCACATTGACGATGAAACACAGAAATCGCATCGGAATTGAATATAAAAGGCACAATGCCGACTTAAGTACAAGAAGAGTGAATCTTCTAAGAGTTTCTGCTTTGAGCGGCTCCTGGGAGACCAGTATTGGATTCCGATGCACCAGTGCAGGTTTACTGTATCCCTTGGCCCTTCACATTTACGAAGAAACACAGAAATCGCATCGGAATTGAATATAAAAGGAACAATGCCGACTTAAGTACAAGAAGAGTGAATCTACTAATAGTTTGTGCTTTGGGCGGCTCCTGGGAGACCAGTATTGGATTCCGATGCACCAGTGCAGGTTGACTGTATCCCTTGGGCCTTCACATTGAGATGAAACACAGAAATCGCGTCGGAATTGAATATAAAAGGCACAATGCCGACTTAAGTACAAGAAGAGTGAATCTTCTAAGAGTTTGTGCTTTGAGCGGCTCCTGGGAGACCTGTTTTAGATTCCGATGCACCGGTGCAGGTTTACTGTATCCCTTGGACCTTCACATCGACGATGAAACACAGAAATCGCATCGGAATTGAATATAAAAGGCACAATGCCGACTTAAGTACAAGAAGAGTGAGTCTTCTAACAGTTTGTGCTTTGAGCGACTCCTGGGAGACCAGTATTAGATTCCGATGCACCAGTGCAGGTTGACTGTATCCCTTTGACCTTCACATTGACGATGAAACACAAAATCGCATCGGAATTGAATATAAAAGGCACAATGCCGACTTAAGTACATGAAGAGTGAATCTTCTAAGAGTTTGTGCTTTGAGCGGCTCCTGGGAGACCAGTATTGGATTCCGATGCACCAGTGCAGGTTTACTGTATCCCTTGGACCTTCACATTGACGATGAAACACAGAAATCGCATCGGAATCGAATATAAAAGGCACAATGCCGACTTAAGTACAAGAAGAGTGAATCTTCTAAGTGTTTGTGCTTTGAGCGGCTCCTGGGAGACCAGTATTGGATTCCGATGCACCAGTGCATGTTGACTATATCCCTTGGGCCTTCACATTCACGATGAAACACAGAAATCGCATCGGAATTGAATATAAAAGGCACAATGCCGACTTAAGTACAAGAAGAGTGAATCTTCTAAGTGTTTGTGCTTTGAGCGGCTCCTGGCAGACTAGTTATGGATTTCGATGCACCAGTGCAGGTTTACTGTATCCATTGGACCTTCACATTGACGATGAAACACAGATATCGCATCGGAATTGAATATAAAAGGCACAATGCCGACTTAAGTACAAGAAGAGTGAATCTTCTAACAGTTTGTGCTTTGAGCGGCTCCTGGGAGACCAGTATTGGATTCCGATGCACCAGTGCAGGTTTACTGTATCCCTTGGACCTTCATATTGACGATGAAACACAGAAATCGCATCGGAATTGAATATACAAGGCACAATGCCGACTTAGGTACAAGAAGAGTGAATCTTCTAAGAGTTTGTGCTTTGAGCGGCTCCTGGGAGACCAGTATTAGATTCCGATGCACCAGTGCAGGTTTACTGTATCCCTTGGACCTTCACATTGACGATGAAACACAGAAATCGCATCGGAATTGAATATAAAAGGCACAATGCCGACTTAAGTACAAGAAGAGTGAATCTTCTAAGTGTTTGTGCTTTGAGCGGCTCCTGGGTGACCAGTATTGGATTCCGATGCACCAGTGCAGGTTGACTGTATCCCTTGGGCCTTCACATTGAGATGAAACACAGAAATCGCATCGGAATTGAATATAAAAGGCACAATGCCGACTTAAGTACAAGAAGAGTGAATGTTCTAAGAGTTTGTGCTTTGAGCTGCTCCTGGGAGACCAGTATTGGATTCCGATGCACCAGTGCAGGTTTTCTGTATCCCTTGGGCCTTCACATTGACGATGAAACACAGAAATCGCATCGGAATTGAATATAAATGGCACAATGCAGACTTAAGTACAAGAAGAGTGAATCTTCTAAGAGTTTGTGCTTTGAGCGGCTCCTGGGAGACCAGTATGGATTCCGATGCACCAGTGCAGGTTTACTGTATCCCTTGGACCTTCACATCGACGATGAAACACAGAAATCGCATCGGAATTGAATATAAAAGGCACAATGCCGACTTAAGTACAAGAAGAGTGAGTCTTCTAACAGTTTCTGCTTTGAGCGGCTCCTGGGAGACCAGTATTAGATTCCGATGCACCAGTGCAGGTTGACTGTATCCCTTTGACCTTCACATTGACGATGAAACACAGAAATCGCATCGGAATTGAATATAAAAGGCACAATGCCGACTTAAGTACATTAAGAGTGAATCTTCTAAGAGTTTGTGCTTTGAGCTGCACCTGGGAGACCAGTATTGGATTCCGATGCACCAGTGCAGGTTTACTGTATCCCTTGGACCTTCACATTGACGATGAAACACAGAAATCGCATCGGAATTGAATATAAAAGGCACAATGCCGACTTAAGTACAAGAAGAGTGAATCTTCTAAGTGTTTGTGCTTTGAGCGGCTCCTGGGAGACCAGTATTGGATTCCGATGCACCAGTGCAGGTTGACTGTATCCCTTGGGCCTTCACATTGACGATGAATCACAGAAATCGCATCGGAATTGAATATAAAAGGCACAATGCCGACTTAAGTACAAGAAGAGTGAATCTTCTAAGAGTTTGTGCTTTGAGCGGCTCCTGGCAGACTAGTATTGGATTTCGATGCACCAGTGCATGTTTACTGTATCCATTGGACCTTCACATTGACGATGAAACACAGATATCGCATCGGAATTGAATATAAAAGGCACAATGCCGACTTAAGTACAAGAAGAGTGAATCTTCTAATAGTTTGTGCTTTGAGCGGCTCCTGGGAGACCAGTATTAGATTCCGATGCACCAGTGCAGGTTTACTGTATCCCATGGACCTTCACATTGACGATGAAACACAGAAATCGCATCGGAATTGAATATACAAGGCACAATGCCGACTTAGGTACTAGAAGAGTGAATCTTGTAAGAGTTTTTGCTTTGAGCGGCTCCTGGGAGACCAGTATTGGATTACGATGCACCAGTGCAGGTTTACTGTATCCCTTGGACCTTCACATTGACGATGAAACACAGAAATAGCATCGGAATTGAATATAAAAGGCACAATGCCGACTTAAGTACAAGAAGAGTGAATCTTCTAAGACTTTGTGCTTTGAGCGGCTCCTGGGAGACCAGTATTAGATTCCGATGCACCTGTGCAGGTTTACTGTATCCCTTGGACCTTCACATTTACGATGAAACACAGAAATCGCATCGGAATTGAATATAAAAATCACAATGCCGACTTAAGTACAAGAAGAGTGAATCTTCTAAGTGTTTGTGCTTTGAGCGGCTCCTGGGTGACCAGTATTTGATTCCGATGCACCAGTGCAGGTTCACTGTATCCCTCGGGCCTTCACATTGAGATGAAACACAGAAATCACATCGGAATTGAATATAAAAGGCACAATGCCGACTTAAGTACAAGAAGAGTGAATCTTCTAAGAGTTTGTGCTTTGAGCGGCTCCTGGGAGACCAGTATTGCATTCCGATGCACCAGTGCAGGTTTACTGTATCCCTTGGACCTTCACATTTACGATGAAACATAGAAATCGCATCGGAATTGAATATAAAAGGCACAATGCCGACTTAAGTACAAGAAGAGTGAATCTTCTAATAGTTTGTGCTTTGAGCGGCTCCTGGGAGACCAGTATTGGATTCCGATGCACCAGTGCAGGTTGACTGTATCCCTTGGGCCTTCACATTGAGATGAAACACAGAAATCGCATCGGAATTGAGTATAAAAGGCACAATGCCGACTTAAGTACAAGAAGAGTGAATCTTCTAAGAGTTTTTGCTTTGAGCGGCTCCTGGGAGACCAGTATTAGATTCCGATGCACCAGTGCAGGTTTACTGTATCCCTTGGACCTTCACATTGACGATGAAACACAGAAACGCATCGGAATTGAATATAAAAGGCACAATGCCGACTTCAGTACAAGAAGAGTGAATCTTCTAAGACTTTGTGCTTTGAGCGGCTCCTGGGTGACCAGTATTGGATTCCGATGCACCAGTGCAGGTTTACTGTATCACTTGGGCCTTCACATTGAGATGAAACACAGAAATCGCATCGGAATTGAATATAAAAGTCACAATGCCGACTTAAGTACAAGAAGAGTGAATCTTCTAAGAGTTTGTGCTTTGAGCGGCTCCTGGCAGACCAGTATTGGATTCCGATGCACCAGTGCAGGTTTACTGTTTCCATTGGACCTTCACATTTACGATGAAACACAGAAATCGCATCGGAATTGAATATAAAAATCACAATGCCGACTTAAGTACAAGAAGAGTGAATCTTCTAAGTGTTTGTGCTTTGAGCGGCTCCTGGGTGACCAGTATTGGATTCCGATGCACCAGTGCAGGTTCACTGTATCCCTCGGGCCTTCACATTGAGATGAAACACAGAAATCACATCGGAATTGAATATAAAAGGCACAATGCCGACTTAAGTACAAGAAGAGTGAATCTTCTAAGAGTTTGTGCTTTGAGCGGCTCCTGGGAGACCAGTATTGCATTCCGATGCACCAGTGCAGGTTTACTGTATCCCTTGGACCTTCACATTTACGATGAAACATAGAAATCGCATCGGAATTGAATATAAAAGGCACAATGCCGACTTAAGTACAAGAAGAGTGAATCTTCTAATAGTTTGTGCTTTGAGCGGCTCCTGGGAGACCAGTATTGGATTCCGATGCACCAGTGCAGGTTGACTGTATCCCTTGGGCCTTCACATTGAGATGAAACACAGAAATCGCATCGGAATTGAGTATAAAAGGCACAATGCCGACTTAAGTACAAGAAGACTGAATCTTCCAAGAGTTTTTGCTTTGAGCGGCTCCTGGGAGACCAGTATTAGATTCCGATGCACCAGTGCAGGTTTACTGTATCCCTTGGACCTTCACATTGACGATGAAACACAGAAACGCATCGGAATTGAATATAAAAGGCACAATGCCGACTTAAGTACAAGAAGAGTGAATCTTCTAAGACTTTGTGCTTTGAGCGGCTCCTGGGTGACCAGTATTGGATTCCGATGCACCAGTGCAGGTTTACTGTATCACTTGGGCCTTTACATTGAGATGAAACACAGAAATCGCATCGGAATTGAATATAAAAGTCACAATGCCGACTTAAGTACAAGAAGAGTAAATCTTCTAAGAGTTTGTGCTTTGAGCGGCTCCTGGCAGACCAGTATTGGATTCCGATGCACCAGTGCAGGTTTACTGTTTCCATTGGACCTTCACATTGACGATGAAACACAGATATCGCATCGGAATTGAATATAAAAGGCACAATGCCGACTTAAGTACAAGAAGAGTGAATCTTCTAAGAGTTTGTGCTTTGAGCGGCTCCTGGGAGACCAGTATTGGATTCCGATGGACCAGTGCAGGTTTACTGTATCCCTTGGACCTTCACATTGACGATGAAACACAGAAATCGCATCGGAATTGAATATAAAAGCCACAACGCCGACTTAAGTACAAGAAGACTGAATCTTCTAAGAGTTTGTGCTTTGAGCGGCTCCTGGGAGACCAGTATTAGATTCCGATGCACCACTGCAGGTTTACTGTATCCCTTGGACCTTCACATTGACGATGAAACACAGAAATCGCATCGGAATTGAATATAAAAGGCACAATGCCGACTTTAGTACAAGAGAGTGAATCTTCTAGTAGTTTGTGCTTTGAGCGGCTCCTGGGACACTAGTATTTGATTCCGATGCACCAGTGCAGGTTTACTGTATCCCTTGGACCTTCACATTGACGATGAAACACAGAAATCGCAACGGAATTGAATATAAAAGGCACAATGCCGACTTAAGTACAAGAAGAGTGAATCTTCTAAGAGTTTGTGCTTTGAGCGGCTCCTGGGAGACCAGTTTTAGATTCCGATGCACCGGTGCAGGTTTACTGTATCCCTTGGACCTTCACATCGACGATGAAACACAGAAATCGCATCGGAATTGAATATAAAAGGAACAATGCCGACTTAAGTACAAGAAGAGTGAGTCTTCTAACAGTTTGTGCTTTGAGCGGCTCCTGGGAGACCAGTATTAGATTCCGATGCACCAGTGCAGGTTGACTGTATCCCTTTGACCTTCACATTGACGATGAAACACAGAAATCGCATCGGAATTGAATATAAAAGGCACAATGCCGACTTAAGTACAAGAAGAGTGAATCTTCTAAGAGTTTGTGCTTTGAGCGGCTCCTGGGAGACCAGTATTGGATTCCGATGCACCAGTGCAGGTTTACTGTATCCCTTGGACCTTCACATTGACGATGAAACACAGAGATCGCATCGGAATTGAATATAAAAGGCACAATGCCGACTTAAGTACAAGAAGAGTGAATCTTCTAAGTGTTTGTGCTTTGAGCGGCTCCTGGGAGACCAGTATTGGATTCCGATGCACCAGTGCAGGTTGACTATATCCCTTGGGCCATCACATTCACGATGAAACACAGAAATCGCATCGGAATTGAATATAAAAGGCACAATGCCGACTTAAGTACAAGAAGAGTGAATCTTCTAAGTGTTTGTGCTTTGAGCGGCTCCTGGCAGACTAGTATTGGATTTCGATGCACCAGTGCAGGTTTACTGTATCCATTGGACCTTCACATTGACGATGAAACACAGAAATCGCATCGGAATTGAATATACAAGGCACAATGCCGACTTAGGTACAAGAAGACTGAATCTTCTAAGAGTTTGTGCTTTGAGCGGCTCCTGGGAGACCAGTATTAGATTCCGATGCACCAGTGCAGGTTTACTGTATCCCTTGGACCTTCACATTGACGATGAAACACAGAAATCGCATCGGAATTGAACATAAAAGGCACAATGCCGACTTCAGTACAAGAAGAGTGAATCTTCTAAGACTTTGTGCTTTGAGCGGCTCCTGGGTGACCAGTATTGGATTCCGATGCACCAGTGCAGGTTGACTGTATCCCTTGGACCTTCACATTGAGATGAAACACAGAAATCGCATCGGAATTGAATATAAAAGGCACAATGCCGACTTAAGTACAAGAAGAGTGAATCTTCTAAGAGTTTGTGCTTTGAGCGGCTCCTGGCAGACTAGTATTGGATTTCGATGCACCAGTGCATGTTTACTGTATCCATTGGACCTTCACATTGACGATGAAACACAGATATCGCATCGGAATTGAATATAAAAGGCACAATGCCGACTTAAGTACAAGAAGAGTGAATCTTCTAATAGTTTGTGCTTTGAGCGGCTCCTGGGAGACCAGTATTAGATTCCGATGCACCAGTGCAGGTTTACTGTATCCCATGGACCTTCACATTGACGATGAAACACAGAAATCGCATCGGAATTGAATATACAAGGCACAATGCCGACTTAGGTACTAGAAGAGTGAATCTTGTAAGAGTTTTTGCTTTGAGCGGCTCCTGGGAGACCAGTATTGGATTCCGATGCACCAGTGCAGGTTTACTGTATCCCTTGGACCTTCACATTGACGATGAAACACAGAAATAGCATCGGAATTGAATATAAAAGGCACAATGCCGACTTAAGTACAAGAAGAGTGAATCTTCTAAGACTTTGTGCTTTGAGCGGCTCCTGGGAGACCAGTATTAGATTCCGATGCACCTGTGCAGGTTTACTGTATCCCTTGGACCTTCACATTTACGATGAAACACAGAAATCGCATCGGAATTGAATATAAAAATCACAATGCCGACTTAAGTACAAGAAGAGTGAATCTTCTAAGTGTTTGTGCTTTGAGCGGCTCCTGGGTGACCAGTATTTGATTCCGATGCACCAGTGCAGGTTCACTGTATCCCTCGGGCCTTCACATTGAGATGAAACACAGAAATCACATCGGAATTGAATATAAAAGGCACAATGCCGACTTAAGTACAAGAAGAGTGAATCTTCTAAGAGTTTGTGCTTTGAGCGGCTCCTGGGAGACCAGTATTGCATTCCGATGCACCAGTGCAGGTTTACTGTATCCCTTGGACCTTCACATTTACGATGAAACATAGAAATCGCATCGGAATTGAATATAAAAGGCACAATGCCGACTTAAGTACAAGAAGAGTGAATCTTCTAATAGTTTGTGCTTTGAGCGGCTCCTGGGAGACCAGTATTGGATTCCGATGCACCAGTGCAGGTTGACTGTATCCCTTGGGCCTTCACATTGAGATGAAACACAGAAATCGCATCGGAATTGAGTATAAAAGGCACAATGCCGACTTAAGTACAAGAAGACTGAATCTTCTAAGAGTTTTTGCTTTGAGCGGCTCCTGGGAGACCAGTATTAGATTCCGATGCACCAGTGCAGGTTTACTGTATCCCTTGGACCTTCACATTGACGATGAAACACAGAAACGCATCGGAATTGAATATAAAAGGCACAATGCCGACTTCAGTACAAGAAGAGTGAATCTTCTAAGACTTTGTGCTTTGAGCGGCTCCTGGGTGACCAGTATTGGATTCCGATGCACCAGTGCAGGTTTACTGTATCACTTGGGCCTTCACATTGAGATGAAACACAGAAATCGCATCGGAATTGAATATAAAAGTCACAATGCCGACTTAAGTACAAGAAGAGTGAATCTTCTAAGAGTTTGTGCTTTGAGCGGCTCCTGGCAGACCAGTATTGGATTCCGATGCACCAGTGCAGGTTTACTGTTTCCATTGGACCTTCACATTTACGATGAAACACAGAAATCGCATCGGAATTGAATATAAAAATCACAATGCCGACTTAAGTACAAGAAGAGTGAATCTTCTAAGTGTTTGTGCTTTGAGCGGCTCCTGGGTGACCAGTATTGGATTCCGATGCACCAGTGCAGGTTCACTGTATCCCTCGGGCCTTCACATTGAGATGAAACACAGAAATCACATCGGAATTGAATATAAAAGGCACAATGCCGACTTAAGTACAAGAAGAGTGAATCTTCTAAGAGTTTGTGCTTTGAGCGGCTCCTGGGAGACCAGTATTGCATTCCGATGCACCAGTGCAGGTTTACTGTATCCCTTGGACCTTCACATTTACGATGAAACATAGAAATCGCATCGGAATTGAATATAAAAGGCACAATGCCGACTTAAGTACAAGAAGAGTGAATCTTCTAATAGTTTGTGCTTTGAGCGGCTCCTGGGAGACCAGTATTGGATTCCGATGCACCAGTGCAGGTTGACTGTATCCCTTGGGCCTTCACATTGAGATGAAACACAGAAATCGCATCGGAATTGAGTATAAAAGGCACAATGCCGACTTAAGTACAAGAAGACTGAATCTTCCAAGAGTTTTTGCTTTGAGCGGCTCCTGGGAGACCAGTATTAGATTCCGATGCACCAGTGCAGGTTTACTGTATCCCTTGGACCTTCACATTGACGATGAAACACAGAAACGCATCGGAATTGAATATAAAAGGCACAATGCCGACTTAAGTACAAGAAGAGTGAATCTTCTAAGACTTTGTGCTTTGAGCGGCTCCTGGGTGACCAGTATTGGATTCCGATGCACCAGTGCAGGTTTACTGTATCACTTGGGCCTTTACATTGAGATGAAACACAGAAATCGCATCGGAATTGAATATAAAAGTCACAATGCCGACTTAAGTACAAGAAGAGTAAATCTTCTAAGAGTTTGTGCTTTGAGCGGCTCCTGGCAGACCAGTATTGGATTCCGATGCACCAGTGCAGGTTTACTGTTTCCATTGGACCTTCACATTGACGATGAAACACAGATATCGCATCGGAATTGAATATAAAAGGCACAATGCCGACTTAAGTACAAGAAGAGTGAATCTTCTAAGAGTTTGTGCTTTGAGCGGCTCCTGGGAGACCAGTATTGGATTCCGATGGACCAGTGCAGGTTTACTGTATCCCTTGGACCTTCACATTGACGATGAAACACAGAAATCGCATCGGAATTGAATATAAAAGCCACAACGCCGACTTAAGTACAAGAAGACTGAATCTTCTAAGAGTTTGTGCTTTGAGCGGCTCCTGGGAGACCAGTATTAGATTCCGATGCACCACTGCAGGTTTACTGTATCCCTTGGACCTTCACATTGACGATGAAACACAGAAATCGCATCGGAATTGAATATAAAAGGCACAATGCCGACTTAAGTACAAGAAGAGTGAATCTTCTAAGTGTTTGTGCTTTGAGCGGCTCCTGGCAGACTAGTATTGGATTTCGATGCACCAGTGCAGGTTTACTGTATCCCTTGGACCTTCACATTTACGATGAAACACAGAAATCGCATCGGAATTGAATATACAAGGCACAATGCCGACTTAGGTACAAGAAGACTGAATCTTCTAAGAGTTTGTGCTTTGAGCGGCTCCTGGGAGACCAGTATTAGATTCCAATGCACCAGTGCAGGTTTACTGTATCCCTTGGACCTTCACATTGACGATGAAACACAGAAATCGCATCGGAATTGAACATAAAAGGCACAATGCCGACTTAAGTACAAGAAGAGTGAATCTTCTAAGACTTTGTGCTTTGAGCGGCTCCTGGGTGACCAGTATTGGATTCCGATGCACCAGTGCAGGTTGACTGTATCCCTTGGACCTTCACATTGAGATGAAACACAGAAATCGCATCGGAATTGAATATAAAAGGCACAATGCCGACTTAAGTACAAGAAGAGTGAATCTTCTAAGAGTTTGTGCTTTGAGCGGCTCCTGGCAGACCAGTATTGGATTCCGATGCACCAGTGCAGGTTTACTGTATCCATTGGACCTTCACATTGACGATGAAACACAGATATCGCATCGGAATTGAATATAAAAGGCACAATGCCGACTTAAGTACAAGAAGAGTGAATCTTCTAAGAGTTTGCGCTTTGAGCGGCTCCTGGGAGACCAGTATTGGATTCCGATGGACCAGTGCAGCTTTACTGTATCCCTTGGACCTTCACATTGACGATGAAACACAGAAATCGCATCGGAATTGAATATAAAAGGCACAACGCTGACTTAAGTACAAGAAGACTGAATCTTCTAAGAGTTTGTGCTTTGAGCGGCTCCTGGGAGACCAGTATTAGATTCCGATGCACCACTGCAGGTTTACTGTATCCCTTGGACCTTCACATTGACGATGAAACACAGAAATCGCATCGGAATTGAATATAAAAGGCACAATGCCGACTTAATTACAAGAAGAGTGAATCTTCTAAGAGTTTGTGCTTTGAGCGGCTCCTGGGACACCAGTATTTGATTCCGATGCACCAGTGCAGGTTTACTGTATCCCTTGGACCTTCACATTGACGATGAAACACAGAAATCGCATCGGAAATGAATATAAAAGGCACAATGCCGACTTAAGTACAAGAAGAGTGAATCTTCTAAGAGTTTGTGCTTTGAGAGGCTCCTGGGAGACCAGTTTTAGATTCCGATGCACCGGTGCAGGTTTACTATATCCCTTGGGCCTTCACATTCACGATGAAACACAGAAATCGCATCGGAATTGAATATAAAAGGCACAATGCCGACTTAAGTACAACAAGAGTTAATCTTCTAAGTGTTTGTGCTTTGAACGGCTCCTGGCAGACTAGTATTGGATTTCGATGCACCAGTGCAGGTTTACTGTATCCATTACACCTTCACATTGACGATGAAACACAGATATCGCATCGGAATTGAATATAAAAGGCACAATGCCGACTTAAGTACAAGAAGAGTGAATCTTCTAATAGTTTGTGCTTTGAGCGGCTCCTGCGAGACCAGTATTAGATTCCGATGCACCAGTGCAGGTTTACTGTATCCCTTGGACCTTCACATTGACGATGAAACACAGAAATCTCATCGGAATTGAATATAAAAGGCACAATGCCGACTTAAGTACAAGAAGAGTGAATCTTCTAAGAATTTGTGCTTTGAGAGGCTCCTGGGAGACCAGTATTAGATTCCGATGCACCAGTGCAGGTTTACTGTATCCTTTGGAACTTCACATTGACGATGAAACACAGAAAGCGCATCGGAATTGAATATAAAAGACACAATACCAACTTAAATACAAGAAGTGTGAATCTTCTAAGAGTTTGTGCTTTGAGCGGCTCCTGGGAGACGAGTATTAGATTCCAATGCACCAGTGAAGGTTTACTGTATCCCTTGGACCTTCACATTTACGATGAAACACAGAAATCGCATCGGAATTGAATAGATAAAGCACAATGCCGACTTAAGTACAAGAAGAGTGAATCTTCTAATAGTTTGTGCTTTGAGCGGCTCCTGGGAGACCAGTATTAGATTCCGATACACCAGTGCAGGTTAACTGTATCCCTTGGACCTTCACATTGTCGATGTAACACAGAAATCGCATCGGAATTGAATATAAAAGGCACAATGCCGACTTAAGTACAAGAAGATTGAGTCTCCTAACAGTTTGTGCTTTGAGCGGCTCCTGGGAGACCAGTATTAGATTCCGATGCACCTGTGCAGGTTTACTGTATCCCTTGGACCTTCACATTGACGATGACACACAGAAATCGCATCGGAATTGAATATAAAAGGCACAATGCCGACTTAAGTACAAGAAGAGTGAATCTTCTAAGTGTTTGTGCTTTGAGCGGCTCCTGGGTGACCAGTATTGGATTCCGATGCACCAGTGCAGGTTGACTGTATCCCTTGGGCCTTCACATTGAGATGAAACACAGAAATCGCATCGGAATTGAATATAAAAGGCACAATGCCGACTTAAGTACAAGAAGAGTGAATATTCTAAGAGTTTGTGCTTTGAGCGGCTCCTGGGAGACCAGTATTGGATTACGATGCACCAGTGCAGGTTTACTGTATCCCTTGGACCTTCACATTTACGATGAAACATAGAAATCGCATCGGAATTGAATATAAAAGGCACAATGCCGACTTAAGTACAAGAAGAGTGAATCTTCTAATAGTTTGTGCTTTGAGCGGCTCCTGGGAGACCAGTATTGGATTCCGATGCACCAGTGCAGGTTTACTGTATCCCTTGGACCTTCACATTGACGATGAAACACAGAAATCGCATCGGAATTGAATATACAAGGCACAATGCCGACGTAGGTACAAGAAGAGTGAATCTTCTAACAGTTTGTGCTTTGAGCGGCTCCTGGGAGACCAGTATTAGATTCCGATGCACCAGTGCAGGTTTACTGTATCCCTTGGACCTTCACATTGACGATGAAACACAGAAATCTCATCGGAATTGAATATAAAAGGCACAATGCCGACTTAAGTACAAGAAGAGTGAATCTTCTAAGAATTTGTGCTTTGAGAGGCTCCTGGGAGACCAGTATTAGATTCCGATGCACCAGTGCAGGTTTACTGTATCCCTTGGACCGTCACATTGACGATGAAACACAGAAAGCGCATCGGAATTGAATATAAAAGACACAATACCAACTTAAATACAAGAAGTGTGAATCTTCTAAGAGTTTGTGCTTTGAGCGGCTCCTGGGAGACCAGTATTAGATTCCAATGCACCAGTGAAGGTTTACTGTATCCCTTGGACCTTCACATTTACGATGAAACACAGAAATCGCATCGGAATTGAATATAAAAGGCACAATGCCGACTTAAGTACAAGAAGAGTGAATCTTCTAATAGTTTGTGCTTTGAGCGGCTCCTGGGAGACCAGTATTAGATTCCGATACACCAGTGCAGGTTTACTGTATCCCTTGGACCTTCACATTGTCGATGTAACACAGAAATCGCATCGGAATTGAATATAAAAGGCACAATGCCGACTTAAGTACAAGAAGATTGAGTCTCCTAACAGTTTGTGGTTTGATCGGCAACTGGGAGACCAGTATTAGATTCCGATGCACCTGTGCAGGTTTACTGTATCCCTTGGACCTTCACATTTACGATGAAACACAGAAATCGCATTGGAATTGAATATACAAGGCACAATGCCGACTTAAGTACAAGAAGAGTGAATATTCTAAGAGTTTGTGCTTTGAGCGGCTCCTGGGTGACCAGTATTGGATTCCGATGCACCAGTGCAGGTTGACTGTATCCCTTGGCCCTTCACATTGAGATGAAACACAGAAATCGCATCGGAATTGAATATAAAAGGCACAATGCCGACTTAAGTACAAGAAGAGTGAATCTTCTAAGTGTTTGTGCTTTGAGCGGCTCCTGGGAGACCAGTATTAGATTCCGATGCACCAGTGCAGGTTTAATGTATCCCTTGGGTCTTCACATTGTCGATGTAACACAGAAATCGCATCGGAATTGAATATAAAAGGCACAATGCCGACTTAAGTACAAGAAGATTGAGTCTCCTAACAGTTTGTGCTTTGAGCGGCTCCTGGGAGACCAGTATTGGATTCCGATGCACCAGTGCAGGTTTACTGTATCCCTTGGACCTTCACATTGACGATGAAGCACAGAAATCGCATCGGAATTGAATATAAAAGGCACAGTGCCGACTTAAGTACAAGAAGAGTGAATATTCTAAGAGTTTGTGCTTTGAGCGGCTCCTGGGAGACCAGTATTAGATTCCGATGCACCAGTGCAGGTTTACTGTATCCCTTGGACCCTCACATTGACGATGAAACACAGAAATCGCATCGGAATTGAATATAAAAGGCACAATGCCGACTAAGGTACAAGAAGAGTGAGTCTTCTAGCAGTTTGTGCTTTGAGCGGCTCCTGGGAGACCAGTATTAGATTCCGATGCACCAGTGCAGGTTTACTGTATCCCTTGGACCTTCACATTGACGATGAAACACAGAAATCGCATCGGAATTGAATATAAAAGGCACAATGCCGACTTAAGTACAAGAAGAGTGAATCTTCAAAGAGTTTGTGCTTTGAGCGGCTCCTGGGAGACCAGTATTAGATTCCGATGCTCCAGTGCAGGTTTACTGTATCCCTTGGACATTCACATTGACAATGAAACACAGAAATCGCATCGGAATTGAATATAAAAGGCACAATACCGACTTAAGTACAAGAAGATTGAATCTTCTAAAAGTTTGTGCTTTGAGCGGCTCCTGGGAGACCAGTATTGGATTCCGATGCACCAGTGCAGGTTTACTGTATCCCTTGGACCTTCACATTGACGATGAAACACAGAAATCGCATCGGAATTGAATATAAAAGGCACAATGCCGACTTATGTACAAGAAGAGTGAATCTTCTAAGAGTTTGCGCTTTGAGCGGATCCTGGCAGACCAGTATTAGATTCCGATGCACCAGTGCAGGTTTACTGTATCCCTTGGACCTTCGCATTGACGATGAAACACAGAAATCGCATCGGAATTGAATATAAAAGGCCCAATGCCGACTTCAGTACAAGAAGAGTGAATCTTCTAATAGTTTGTGCTTTGAGCGGCTCCTGGGACACCAGGATTGGATTCCGATGCACCAGTGCAGGTTTACTGTATCCCTTGGACCTTCACATTGACGATGAAACACAGAAATCGCATCGGAATTGAATATAAAAGGAACAATGCCGACTTAAGTACAAGAAGAGTGAATCTTCTACGAGTTTGTGCTTTGAGCGGCTCCTGGGAGACCAGTATGAGATTCCGATGCACCAGTGAAGGTTTACTGTATCCCTTGGACCTTCACATTGACGATGAAACACAGAAATCGCATCGGAATTGAATATAAAAAAGGCACAATATCGACTTAAGTACAAGAAGAGTGAATCTTCTAAGAGTATGTGCTTTGAGCGGCTCCTGGGAGACCAGTATTGGATTACGATGCACCAGTGCAGGTTTACTGTATCCCTTGGGCCTTCACATTCACGATGAAACACAGAAATCGCATCGGAATTGAATATAAAAGGCACAATGCCGACTTAAGTACAACAAGAGTTAATCTTCTAAGTGTTTGTGCTTTGAGCGGCTCCTGGCAGACTAGTATTGGATTTCGATGCACCAGTGCAGGTTTACTGTATCCATTACACCTTCACATTGACGATGAAACACAGATATCGCATCGGAATTGAATATAAAAGGCACAATGCCGACTTAAGTACAAGAAGAGTGAATCTTCTAATAGTTTGTGCTTTGAGCGGCTCCTGCGAGACCAGTATTGGATTCCGATGCACCAGTGCAGGTTTACTGTATCCCTTGGACCTTCACATTGACGATGAAACACAGAAATCGCATCGGAATTGAATATACAAGGCACAATGCCGACTTAGGTACAAGAAGAGTGAATCTTCTAACAGTTTGTGCTTTGAGCGGCTCCTGGGAGACCAGTATTAGATTCCGATGCACCAGTGCAGGTTTACTGTATCCCTTGGACCTTCACATTGACGATGAAACACAGAAATCTCATCGGAATTGAATATAAAAGGCACAATGCCGACTTAAGAACAAGAAGAGTGAATCTTCTAAGAATTTGTGCTTTGAGAGGCTCCTGGGAGACCAGTATTAGATTCCGATGCACCAGTGCAGGTTTACTGTATCCTTTGGAACTTCACATTGACGATGAAACACAGAAAGCGCATCGGAATTGAATATAAAAGACACAATACCAACTTAAATACAAGAAGTGTGAATCTTCTAAGAGTTTGTGCTTTGAGCGGCTCCTGGGAGACGAGTATTAGATTCCAATGCACCAGTGAAGGTTTACTGTATCCCTTGGACCTTCACATTTACGATGAAACACAGAAATCGCATCGGAATTGAATAGAAAAAGCACAATGCCGACTTAAGTACAAGAAGAGTGAATCTTCTAATAGTTTGTGCTTTGAGCGGCTCCTGGGAGACCAGTATTAGATTCCGATACACCAGTGCAGGTTAACTGTATCCCTTGGACCTTCACATTGTCGATGTAACACAGAAATCGCATCGGAATTGAATATAAAAGGCACAATGCCGACTTAAGTACAAGAAGATTGAGTCTCCTAACAGTTTGTGCTTTGAGCGGCTCCTGGGAGACCAGTATTAGATTCCGATGCACCTGTGCAGGTTTACTGTATCCCTTGGACCTTCACATTGACGATGAAACACAGAAATCGCATCGGAATTGAATATAAAAGGCACAATGCCGACTTAAGTACAAGAAGAGTGAATCTTCTAAGTGTTTGTGCTTTGAGCGGCTCCTGGGTGACCAGTATTGGATTCCGATGCACCAGTGCAGGTTGACTGTATCCCTTGGGCCTTCACATTGAGATGAAACACAGAAATCGCATCGGAATTGAATATAAAAGGCACAATGCCGACTTAAGTACAAGAAGAGTGAATCTTCTAAGAGTTTGTGCTTTGAGCGGCTCCTGGGAGACCAGTATTGGATTACGATGCACCAGTGCAGGTTTACTGTATCCCTTGGACCTTCACATTTACGATGAAACATAGAAATCGCATCGGAATTGAATATAAAAGGCACAATGCCGACTTAAGTACAAGAAGAGTGAATCTTCTAATAGTTTGTGCTTTGAGCGGCTCCTGGGAGACCAGTATTGGATTCCGATGCACCAGTGCAGGTTTACTGTATCCCTTGGACCTTCACATTGACGATGAAACACAGAAATCGCATCGGAATTGAATATACAAGGCACAATGCCGACTTAGGTACAAGAAGAGTGAATCTTCTAACAGTTTGTGCTTTGAGCGGCTCCTGGGAGACCAGTATTAGATTCCGATGCACCAGTGCAGGTTTACTGTATCCCTTGGACCTTCACATTGACGATGAAACACAGAAATCTCATCGGAATTGAATATAAAAGGCACAATGCCGACTTAAGTACAAGAAGAGTGAATCTTCTAAGAATTTGTGCTTTGAGAGGCTCCTGGGAGACCAGTATTAGATTCCGATGCACCAGTGCAGGTTTACTGTATCCCTTGGAACTTCACATTGACGATGAAACACAGAAAGCGCATCGGAATTGAATATAAAAGACACAATACCAACTTAAATACAAGAAGTGTGAATCTTCTAAGAGTTTGTGCTTTGAGCGGCTCCTGGGAGACCAGTATTAGATTCCAATGCACCAGTGAAGGTTTACTGTATCCCTTGGACCTTCACATTTACGATGAAACACAGAAATCGCATCGGAATTGAATATAAAAGGCACAATGCCGACTTAAGTACAAGAAGAGTGAATTTTCTAATAGTTTGTGCTTTGAGCGGCTCCTGGGAGACCAGTATTAGATTCCGATACACCAGTGCAGGTTTACTGTATCCCTTGGACCTTCACATTGTCGATGTAACACAGAAATCGCATCGGAATTGAATATAAAAGGCACAATGCCGACTTAAGTACAAGAAGATTGAGTCTCCTAACAGTTTGTGGTTTGATCGGCTCCTGGGAGACCAGTATTAGATTCCGATGCACCTGTGCAGGTTTACTGTATCCCTTGGACCTTCACATTTACGATGAAACACAGAAATCGCATTGGAATTGAATATACAAGGCACAATGCCGACTTAGGTACAAGAAGAGTGAATATTCTAAGAGTTTGTGCTTTGAGCGGCTCCTGGGTGACCAGTATTGGATTCCGATGCACCAGTGCAGGTTGACTGTATCCCTTGGGCCTTCACATTGAGATGAAACACAGAAATCGCATCGGAATTGAATATAAAAGGCACAATGCCGACTTAAGTACAAGAAGAGTGAATCTTCTAAGTGTTTGTGCTTTGAGCGGCTCCTGGGAGACCAGTATTAGATTCCGATGCACCAGTGCAGGTTTAATGTATCCCTTGGGTCTTCACATTGTCGATGTAACACAGAAATCGCATCGGAATTGAATATAAAAGGCACAATGCCGACTTAAGTACAAGAAGATTGAGTCTCCTAACAGTTTGTGCTTTGAGCGGCTCCTGGGAGACCAGTATTGGATTCCGATGCACCAGTGCAGGTTTACTGTATCCCTTGGACCTTCACATTGACGATGAAGCACAGAAATCGCATCGGAATTGAATATAAAAGGCACAGTGCCGACTTAAGTACAGGAAGAGTGAATATTCTAAGAGTTTGTGCTTTGAGCGGCTCCTGGGAGACCAGTATTAGATTCCGATGCACCAGTGCAGGTTTACTGTATCCCTTGGACCCTCACATTGACGATGAAACACAGAAATCGCATCGGAATTGAATATAAAAGGCACAATGCCGACTAAGGTACAAGAAGAGTGAGTCTTCTAGCAGTTTGTGCTTTGAGCGGCTCCTGGGAGACCAGTATTAGATTCCGATGCACCAGTGCAGGTTTACTGTATCCCTTGGACCTTCACATTGACGATGAAACACAGAAATCGCATCGGAATTGAATATAAAAGGCACAATGCCGACTTAAGTACAAGAAGAGTGAATCTTCAAAGAGTTTGTGCTTTGAGCGGCTCCTGGGAGACCAGTATTAGATTCCGATGCTCCAGTGCAGGTTTACTGTATCCCTTGGACATTCACATTGACAATGAAACACAGAAATCGCATCGGAATTGAATATAAAAGGCACAATACCGACTTAAGTACAAGAAGATTGAATCTTCTAAAAGTTTGTGCTTTGAGCGGCTCCTGGGAGACCAGTATTGGATTCCGATGCACCAGTGCAGGTTTACTGTATCCCTTGGACCTTCACATTGACGATGAAACACAGAAATCGCATCGGAATTGAATATAAAAGGCACAATGCCGACTTATGTACAAGAAGAGTGAATCTTCTAAGAGTTTGCGCTTTGAGCGGATCCTGGCAGACCAGTATTAGATTCCGATGCACCAGTGCAGGTTTACTGTATCCCTTGGACCTTCGCATTGACGATGAAACACAGAAATCGCATCGGAATTGAATATAAAAGGCCCAATGCCGACTTCAGTACAAGAAGAGTGAATCTTCTAATAGTTTGTGCTTTGAGCGGCTCCTGGGACACCAGTATTGGATTCCGATGCACCAGTGCAGGTTTACTGTATCCCTTGGACCTTCACATTGACGATGAAACACAGAAATCGCATCGGAATTGAATATAAAAGGAACAATGCCGACTTAAGTACAAGAAGAGTGAATCTTCTACGAGTTTGTGCTTTGAGCGGCTCCTGGGAGACCAGTATGAGATTCCGATGCACCAGTGAAGGTTTACTGTATCCCTTGGACCTTCACATTGACGATGAAACACAGAAATCGCATCGGAATTGAATATAAAAAAGGCACAATATCGACTTAAGTACAAGAAGAGTGAATCTTCTAAGAGTATGTGCTTTGAGCGGCTCCTGGGAGACCAGTATTGGATTACGATGCACCAGTGCAGGTTTACTGTATCCCTTGGACCCTCACATTGACGATGAAACACAGAAATCGCATCGGAATTGAATATAAAAGTCACAATGCCGACTTAAGTACAAGAAGGGTGAATCTTTTAAGAGTTTGTGCTTTGAGCGGCTCCTGGGAGACCAGTATTAGATTCCGATGCACCAGTGCAGGTTTACTGTATCCCTTGGACCTTCACATTAACGATGAAACACAGAAATCGCATCGGAATTGAATATAAAAGGCACAATGCCGACTTAAGTACAAGAAGAGTGAATCTTCTAAGAGTTTGTGGTTTGAGCGACTCCTGGGAGACCAGTATTAGATTCCGATGCACCAGTGCAGGTTTACTGTATCCCTTGGACCTTCACATTGACGATGACACACAGAAAGCGCATCGGAATTGAAAAAAAAGGCACAATGCCGACTTAAGTACAAGAAGAGTGAATCTTCTAAGAGTTTGTGCTTTGAGCGGTTCCTGGGAGACCAGTATTAGATTCCGATGCACCAGTGCAGGTTTACTCTATCCCTTGGACCTTCACATTGACGATGAAACACAGAAATCGCATCGGAATTGAATATAATAGGCACAATGCCGACTTAAGTACAAGAATAGGGAATCTTCTAAGAGTATGTGCTTTGAGCGGCTCCTGGGAGACCAGTATTAGATTCCAATGCACCAGTGCAGGTTTACTGTATCCCTTGGACCTTCACATTGACGATGAAACACAGAAATCGCATCGGAATTGAATATAAAAGGCACAGTGCCGACTTATGTACAAGAAGAGTGAATCTTCTAAGAGTTTGTGCTTTGAGCGGCTCCTGGGAGACCAGTATTAGATTCCGATGCACCAGTGCTGGTTTACTGTATCCCTTGGACCGTCACATTGACGATGAAACACAGAAATCGCATCGGAATTGAATATAAAAGGCACAATGCCGACTTAAGTACAAGAAGAGTGAGTCTTCTAGCAGTTTGTGCTTTGAGCGGCTCCTGCGAGACCAGTATTAGATTCCGATGCACCAGTGCAGGTTTACTGTATCCCTTGGACCTTCACATTGACGATGAAACACAGAAATCGCATCGGAACTGAATATAAAAGGCACAATACGGACTTAAGAACAAGAAGATTGAGTCTTCTAGCAGTTTGTGCTTTGAGCGGCTCCTGGGAGACCAGTATTGGATTCCGATGCACCAGTGCAGGTTTACTGTATCCCTTGGACCTTCACATTGACGATGAAACACAGAAATCGCATCGGAATTGAATATAAAAGGCACAATGCCGACTTAAGTACAAGAATAGTGAATCTTCTCAGATTTTGTGCTTTGGGTGGCTCCTGGGAGACCAGTATTGGATTCCGATGCACCAGTGCAGGTTTACTGTATCCCTTGGACCTTCACATTGACGATGAAACACAGAAATCGCATCGGAATTGAATATAAAAGGCACAGTGCCGACTTAAGTACAAGAAGAGTGAATCTTCTCAGAGTTTGTGCTTTGGGCGGCTCCTGGGAGACCAGTATTGGATTCCGATGCACCAGTGCAGGTTTACTGTATCCCTTGGACCTTCACATTGACGATGAAACACAGAAATCGCATCGGAATTGAATATAAAAGGCACAGTGCCGACTTAAGTACAAGAAGAGTGATTCTTCTCAGAGTTTGTGCTTTGGGCGGCTCCTGGGAGACCAGTATTGGATTCCGATGCACCAGTGCAGGTTTACTGTATCCCTTGGACCTTCACATTGACGATGAAACACAGAAATCGCATCGGAATTGAATGTAAAAGGCACAGTTCCGACTTAAGTACAAGAAGAGTGAATCTTCTCAGAGTTTGTGCTTTGAGCGGATCCTGGCAGACCAGTATTAGATTCCGATGCACCAGTGCAGGTTTACTGTATCCCTTGGACCTTCACATTGACGATGAAACACAGAAATCGCATCGGAATTGAATATAAAAGGCACAATGCCGACTTAAGTACAAGAAGAGTGAATCTTCTAAGAGTTTGTGCTTTGAGCGGATCCTGGCAGACCAGTATTAGATTCCGATGCACCAGTGCAGGTTTACTGTATCCCTTGGACCTTCACATTGACGATGAAACACAGAAATCGCATCGGAATTGAATATAAAAGGCACAATGCCGACTTAAGTACAAGAAGAGTGAATCTTCTAAGAGTTTGTGCTTTGAGCGGCTCCTGGGAGACCAGTATTGGATTCCGATGCACCAGAGCAGGTTCACTGTATCCCTTGGACCGTCACATTGACGATGAAACACAGAAATCGCATCGGAATTGAATATAAAAGGCACAGTGCCGACTTAAGTACAAGAAGAGTGAGTCTTCTAGCAGTTTGTGCTTTGAGCGGCTCCTGGGAGACCAGTATTAGATTCCGATGCACCAGTGCAGGTTTACTGTATCCCTTGAACCTTCACATTGACGATGAAACACAGAAATCGCATCGGAATTGAGTATAAAAGGCACAATACCGACTTAAGAACAAGATGATTGAATCTTCTAAGGGTTTGTGCTTTGAGCGGCTCCTGGGAGACCAGTATTGGATTCCGATGCACCAGTGCAGGTTTACTGTATCCCTTGGACCTTCACATTGACGATGAAACACAGAAATCGCATCGGAATTGAATATAAAAAACACAATGCCGACTTAAGTACAAGATGAGTGAATCTTCTAAGAGTTTGTGCTTTGAGCGGATCCTGGCAGACCAGTATTAGATTCCGATGCACCAGTGCAGGTTTACTGTATCCCTTGGACCTTCACATTGACGATGAAACACAGAAATCGCATCGGAATTGAATATAAAAGGCACAATGCCGACTTAAGTACAAGAAGAGTGAATCTTCTAATAGTCTGTGCTTTGAGTGGCTCCTGGGACACCAGTATTGGATTCCGATGCACCAGTGCAGGTTTACTGTATCCCTTGGACCTTCACATTGACGATGAAACACAGAAATCGCATCGGAATTGAATATAAAAGGGACAATGCCGACTTAAGTACAAGAAGAGTGAATCTTCTAAGAGTTTGTGCTTTGAGTGGCTCCTGGGAGACCAGTATGAGATTCCGATGCACCAGTGAAGGTTTACTGTATCCCTTGGACCTTCACATTGACGATGAAACACAGAAATCGCATCGGAATTGAATATAAAAGGCACAATGCCGAGTTAAGTACAAGAAGAGTGAATCTTCTAAGAGTTTGTGCTTTGAGCGGCTCCTGGGAGACCACAATTGGATTCCGATGCACCAGTGCAGGTTTACTGTATCCCTTGGACCTTCACATTGACGATGAAACACAGAATTCGCATCGGAATTGAATATAAAAGGCACAATGCCGACTTAAGTGCAAGAAGAGTGAATCTTCTAAGAGTTTCTGCTTTGAGCGGCTCCTGGGAGACCTGTATTAGATTCCGATGCACCAGTGCAGGTTTACTGTATCCCTTGGACCTTCACATTGACGATGACACACAGAAAGCGCATCCGAATTGAATATAAAACGCACAATGCCGACTTATGTACAAGAAGAGTGAATCTTCTAAGAGCCTGTGCTTTGAGCGGTTCCTGGGAGACCAGTATTAGATTCCGATGCACCAGTGCAGGTTTACTGTATCCCTTGGACCTTCACATTGACGATGAAACACAGAAATCGCATCGGAATTGAATATAAAAGGCACAGTGCCGACTTAAGTACAAGAAGAGTGAATCTTCTAAGAGTTTGTGCTTTGAGCGGCTCCTGGGAGACCAGTATTAGATTCCGATGCACCAGTGCAGGTTTACTGTATCCCTTGGACCCTCACATTGACGATGAAACACAGAAATCGCATCGGAATTGAACATAAAAGGCACAATGCCGACTTAAGTACAAGAAGAGTGAGTCTTCTAGCAGTTTGTGCTTTGAGCGGCTCCTGGGAGACCAGTATTGGATTCCGATGCACCAGAGCAGGTTTACTGTATCCCTTGGACCTTCACATTGACGATGACACACAGAAAGCGCATCCGAATTGAATATAAAACGCACAATGCCGACTTATGTACAAGAAGAGTGAATCTTCTCAGAGTTTGTGCTTTGAGCGGCTCCTGGGAGACCAGTATTGGATTTTGATGCACCAGTGCAGGTTTACTGTATCCCTTGGACCTTCACATTGACGATGAAACACAAAAATCGCATCGGAATTGAATATAAAAGGCACAATGCCGACTTAAGTACAAGAAGAGTGAATCTTCTAAGAGTTTGTGCTTTGAGCGGTTCCTGGGAGACCAGTTTTAGATTCCGATGCACCAGTGCAGGTTTACTGTATCCCTTGGACCTTCACATTGACGATGAAACACAGAAATCGCATCGGAATTGAATATAAAAGGCACAATGCCGACTTAAGTACAAGAAGAGTGAATCTTCTAAGAGTTTGTGCTTTGAGCGGCTCCTGGGAGACCAGTATTGGATTCCGAAGCACCAGTGCAGGTTTACTGTATCCCTTGGACCTTCACATTGACGATGAAACACAGAAATCGCATCGGAATTGAATATAAAAGGCACAATGCCGACTTAAGTACAAGAAGAGTGAATCTTCTAAGAGTTTGTGCTTTGAGCGGATCCTGGCAGACCAGTATTAGATTCCGATGCACCAGTGCAGGTTTACTGTATCCTTTGGACCTTCACATTGACGATGAAACACAGAAATCGCATCGGAATTGAATATAAAAGGCACAATGCCGACTTAAGTACAAGAAGAGTGAATCTTCTAAGAGTTTGTGCTTTGAGCGGCTCCTGGGAGACCAGTATTGGATTCCGATGCACCAGAGCAGGTTTACTGTATCCCTTGGACCGTCACATTGACGATGAAACACAGAAATCGCATCGGAATTGAATATAAGAGGCACAGTGCCGACTTAAGTACAAGAAGAGTGAGTCTTCTAGCAGTTTGTGCTTTGAGCGGCTCCTGGGAGACCAGTATTAGATTCCGATGCACCAGTGCAGGTTTACTGTATCCCTTGAACCTTCACATTGACGATGAAACACAGAAATCGCATCGGAATTGAGTATAAAAGGCACAATACCGACTTAAGAACAAGGAGATTGAATCTTCTAAGGGTTTGTGCTTTGAGCGGCTCCTGGGAGACCAGTATTGGATTCCGATGCACCAGTGCAGGTTTACTGTATCCCTTGGACCTTCACATTGACGATGAAACACAGAAATCGCATCGGAATTGAATATAAAAAACACAATGCCGACTTAAGTACAAGAAGAGTGAATCTTCTAAGAGTTTGTGCTTTGAGCGGATCCTGGCAGACCAGTATTAGATTCCGATGCACCAGTGCAGGTTTACTGTATCCCTTGGACCTTCACATTGACGATGAAACACAGAAATCGCATCGGAATTGAATATAAAAAGCACAATGCCGACTTAAGTACAAGAAGAGTGAATCTTCTAATAGTCTGTGCTTTGAGTGGCTCCTGGGACACCAGTATTGGATTCCGATGCACCAGTGCAGGTTTACTGTATCCCTTGGACCTTCACATTGACGATGAAACACAGAAATCGCATCGGAATTGAATATAAAAGGCACAATGCCGACTTAAGTACAAGAAGAGTGAATCTTCTAAGAGTTTGTGCTTTGAGCGGCTCCTGGGAGACCAGTTTTAGATTCCGATGCACCAGTGCAGGTTTACTGTATCCCTTGGACCTTCACATTGACGATGAAACACATAAATCGCATCGGAATTGAATATAAAAGGCACAATGCCGACTTAAGTACAAGAAGAGTGAATCTTCTAAGAGTTTGTGCTTTGAGCGGCTCCTGGGAGACCAGTATTGGATTCCGAAGCACCAGTGCAGGTTTACTGTATCCCTTGGACCTTCACATTGACGATGAAACACAGAAATCGCATCGGAATTGAATATAAAAGGCACAATGCCGACTTAAGTACAAGAAGAGTGAATCTTCTAAGAGTTTGTGCTTTGAGCGGATCCTGGCAGACCAGTATTAGATTCCGATGCACCAGTGCAGGTTTACTGTATCCCTTGGACCTTCACATTGACGATGAAACACAGAAATCGCATCGGAATTGAATATAAAAGGCACAATGCCGACTTAAGTACAAGAAGAGTGAATCTTCTAAGAGTTTGTGCTTTGAGCGGCTCCTGGGAGACCAGTATTGGATTCCGATGCACCAGAGCAGGTTTACTGTATCCCTTGGACCGTCACATTGACGATTAAACACAGAAATCGCATCGGAATTGAATATAAGAGGCACAGTGCCGACTTAAGTACAAGAAGAGTGAGTCTTCTAGCAGTTTGTGCTTTGAGCGGCTCCTGGGAGACCAGTATTAGATTCCGATGCACCAGTGCAGGTTTACTGTATCCCTTGAACCTTCACATTGACGATGAAACACAGAAATCGCATCGGAATTGAGTATAAAAGGCACAGTGCCGACTTAAGTACAAGAAGAGTGAATATTCTAAGAGTTTGTGCTTTGAGCGGCTCCTGGGAGACCAGTATTAGATTCCGATGCACCAGTGCAGGTTTACTGTATCCCTTGGACCTTCACATTGACGATGAAACACAGAAATCGCATCGGAATTGAATATAAAAGGCACAATGCCGACTAAGGTACAAGAAGAGTGAGTCTTCTAGCAGTTTGTGCTTTGAGCGGCTCCTGGGAGACCAGTATTAGATTCCGATGCACCAGTGCAGGTTTACTGTATCCCTTGGACCTTCACATTGACGATGAAACACAGAAATCGCATCGGAATTGAATATAAAAGGCACAATGCCGACTTAAGTACAAGAAGAGTGAATCTTCAAAGAGTTTGTGCTTTGAGCGGCTCCTGGGAGACCAGTATTAGATTCCGATGCTCCAGTGCAGGTTTACTGTATCCCTTGGACATTCACATTGACAATGAAACACAGAAATCGCATCGGAATTGAATATAAAAGGCACAATACCGACTTAAGTACAAGAAGATTGAATCTTCTAAAAGTTTGTGCTTTGAGCGGCTCCTGGGAGACCAGTATTGGATTCCGATGCACCAGTGCAGGTTTACTGTATCCCTTGGACCTTCACATTGACGATGAAACACAGAAATCGCATCGGAATTGAATATAAAAGGCACAATGCCGACTTATGTACAAGAAGAGTGAATTTTCTAAGAGTTTGCGCTTTGAGCGGATCCTGGCAGACCAGTATTAGATTCCGATGCACCAGTGCAGGTTTACTGTATCCCTTGGACCTTCGCATTGACGATGAAACACAGAAATCGCATCGGAATTGAATATAAAAGGCCCAATGCCGACTTCGGTACAAGAAGAGTGAATCTTCTAATAGTTTGTGCTTTGAGCGGCTCCTGGGACACCAGTATTGGATTCCGATGCACCAGTGCAGGTTTACTGTATCCCTTGGACCTTCACATTGACGATGAAACACAGAAATCGCATCGGAATTGAATATAAAAGGAACAATGCCGACTTAAGTACAAGAAGAGTGAATCTTCTACGAGTTTGTGCTTTGAGCGGCTCCTGGGAGACCAGTATGAGATTCCGATGCACCAGTGAAGGTTTACTGTATCCGTTGGACCTTCACATTGACGATGAAACACAGAAATCGCATCGGAATTGAATATAAAAAAGGCACAATATCGACTTAAGTACAAGAAGAGTGAATCTTCTAAGAGTATGTGCTTTGAGCGGCTCCTGGGAGACCAGTATTGGATTACGATGCACCAGTGCAGGTTTACTGTATCCCTTGGACCCTCACATTGACGATGAAACACAGAAATCGCATCGGAATTGAATATAAAAGTCACAATGCCGACTTAAGTACAAGAAGAGTGAATCTTTTAAGAGTTTGTGCTTTGAGCGGCTCCTGGGAGACCAGTATTAGATTCCGATGCACCAGTGCAGGTTTACTGTATCCCTTGGACCTTCACATTAACGATGAAACACAGAAATCGCATCGGAATTGAATATAAAAGGCACAATGCCGACTTAAGTACAAGAAGAGTGAATCTTCTAAGAGTTTGTGGTTTGAGCGACTCCTGGGAGACCAGTATTAGATTCCGATGCACCAGTGCAGGTTTACTGTATCCCTTGGACCTTCACATTGACGATGACACACAGAAAGCGCATCGGAATTGAAAAAAAAGGCACAATGCCGACTTAAGTACAAGAAGAGTGAATCTTCTAAGAGTTTGTGCTTTGAGCGGTTCCTGGGAGACCAGTATTAGATTCCGATGCACCAGTGCAGGTTTACTCTATCCCTTGGACCTTCACATTGACGATGAAACACAGAAATCGCATCGGAATTGAATATAATAGGCACAATGCCGACTTAAGTACAAGAATAGGGAATCTTCTAAGAGTATGTGCTTTGAGCGGCTCCTGGGAGACCAGTATTAGATTCCAATGCACCAGTGCAGGTTTACTGTATCCCTTGGACCTTCACATTGACGATGAAACACAGAAATCGCATCGGAATTGAATATAAAAGGCACAGTGCCGACTTATGTACAAGAAGAGTGAATCTTCTAAGAGTTTGTGCTTTGAGCGGCTCCTGGGAGACCAGTATTAGATTCCGATGCCCCAGTGCTGGTTTACTGTATCCCTTGGACCGTCACATTGACGATGAAACACAGAAATCGCATCGGAATTGAATATAAAAGGCACAATGCCGACTTAAGTACAAGAAGAGTGAGTCTTCTAGCAGTTTGTGCTTTGAGCGGCTCCTGCGAGACCAGTATTAGATTCCGATGCACCAGTGCAGGTTTACTGTATCCCTTGGACCTTCACATTGACGATGAAACACAGAAATCGCATCGGAACTGAATATAAAAGGCACAATACGGACTTAAGAACAAGAAGATTGAGTCTTCTAGCAGTTTGTGCTTTGAGCGGCTCCTGGGAGACCAGTATTGGATTCCGATGCACCAGTGCAGGTTTACTGTATCCCTTGGACCTTCACATTGACGATGAAACACAGAAATCGCATCGGAATTGAATATAAAAGGCACAATGCCGACTTAAGTACAAGAATAGTGAATCTTCTCAGATTTTGTGCTTTGGGTGGCTCCTGGGAGACCAGTATTGGATTCCGATGCACCAGTGCAGGTTTACTGTATCCCTTGGACCTTCACATTGACGATGAAACACAGAAATCGCATCGGAATTGAATATAAAAGGCACAGTGCCGACTTAAGTACAAGAAGAGTGAATCTTCTCAGAGTTTGTGCTTTGGGCGGCTCCTGGGAGACCAGTATTGGATTCCGATGCACCAGTGCAGGTTTACTGTATCCCTTGGACCTTCACATTGACGATGAAACACAGAAATCGCATCGGAATTGAATATAAAAGGCACAGTGCCGACTTAAGTACAAGAAGAGTGATTCTTCTCAGAGTTTGTGCTTTGGGCGGCTCCTGGGAGACCAGTATTGGATTCCGATGCACCAGTGCAGGTTTACTGTATCCCTTGGACCTTCACATTGACGATGAAACACAGAAATCGCATCGGAATTGAATGTAAAAGGCACAGTTCCGACTTAAGTACAAGAAGAGTGAATCTTCTCAGAGTTTGTGCTTTGGGCGGCTCCTGGGAGACCAGTATTGGATTCCGATGCACCAGTGCAGGTTTACTGTATCCCTTGGACCTTCACATTGACAATGAAACACAGAAATCGCATCGGAATTGAATATAAAAGACACAGTGCCGACTTAAGTACAAGAAGAGTGAATCTTCTCAGAGTTTGTGCTTTGAGCGGCTCCTGGGAGACCAGTATTGGATTCCGATGCACCAGTGCAGGTTTACTGTATCCCTTGGACCTTCACATTGACAATGAAACACAGAAATCACATCGGAATTGAATATAAAAGGCACAATGCCGACTTATGTACAAGAAGAGTGAGTCTCCTAAGAGTTTGTGCTTTGAGCGGATCCTTTGAGACCAGTATTGGATTCCGATGCACCAGTGCAGGTTTACTGTATCCCTTGGACCTTCACATTGACGATGAAACACAGAAATCGCATCGGAATTGAATATAAAGGGCACAATACCGACTTAAGTACAAGAAGAGTGAATCTTCTAAGAGTTTGTGCTTTGAGCGGCTCCTGGGAGACCAGTATTGGATTCCGAAGCACCAGTGCAGGTTTACTGTATCCCTTGGACCTTCACATTGACGATGAAACACAGAAATCGCATCGGAATTGAATATAAAAGGCACAATGCCCACTTAAGTACAAGAAGAGTGAATCTTCTAAGAGTTTGTGCTTTGAGCGGATCCTGGCAGACCAGTATTAGATTCCGATGCACCAGTGCAGGTTTACTGTATCCCTTGGACCTTCACATTGACGATGAAACACAGAAATCGCATCGGAATTGAATATAAAAGGCACAGTGCCGACTTAAGTACAAGAAGAGTGAGTCTTCTAGCAGTTTGTGCTTTGAGCGGCTCCTGGGAGACCAGTATTAGATTCCGATGCACCAGTGCAGGTTTACTGTATCCCTTGAACCTTCACATTGACGATGAAACACAGAAATCGCATCGGAATTGAGTATAAAAGGCACAATACCCACTTAAGAACAAGATGATTGAATCTTCTAAGGGTTTGTGCTTTGAGCGGCTCCTGGGAGACCAGTATTGGATTCCGATGCACCAGTGCAGGTTTACTGTATCCCTTGGACCTTCACATTGACGATGAAACACAGAAATCGCATCGGAATTGAATATAAAAAACACAATGCCGACTTAAGTACAAGAAGAGTGAATCTTCTAAGAGTTTGTGCTTTGAGCGGATCCTGGCAGACCAGTATTAGATTCCGATGCACCAGTGCAGGTTTACTGTATCCCTTGGACCTTCACATTGACGATGAAACACAGAAATCGCATCGGAATTGAATATAAAAGGCACAATGCCGACTTAAGTACAAGAAGAGTGAATCTTCTAATAGTCTGTGCTTTGAGTGGCTCCTGGGACACCAGTATTGGATTCCGATGCACCAGTGCAGGTTTACTGTATCCCTTGGACCTTCACATTGACGATGAAACACAGAAATCGCATCGGAATTGAATATAAAAGGGACAATGCCGACTTAAGTACAAGAAGAGTGAATCTTCTAAGAGTTTGTGCTTTGAGTGGCTCCTGGGAGACCAGTATGAGATTCCGATGCACCAGTGAAGGTTTACTGTATCCCTTGGACCTTCACATTGACGATGAAACACAGAAATCGCATCGGAATTGAATATAAAAGGCACAATGCCGAGTTAAGTACAAGAAGAGTGAATCTTCTAAGAGTTTGTGCTTTGAGCGGCTCCTGGGAGACCACAATTGGATTCCGATGCACCAGTGCAGGTTTACTGTATCCCTTGGACCTTCACATTGACAATGAAACACAGAAATCACATCGGAATTGAATATAAAAGGCACAATGCCGACTTATGTACAAGAAGAGTGAGTCTCCTAAGAGTTTGTGCTTTGAGCGGATCCTTTGAGACCAGTATTGGATTCCGATGCACCAGTGCAGGTTTACTGTATCCCTTGGACCTTCACATTGACGATGAAACACAGAAATCGCATCGGAATTGAATATAAAGGGCACAATACCGACTTAAGTACAAGAAGAGTGAATCTTCTAAGAGTTTGTGCTTTGAGCGGCTCCTGGGAGACCAGTATTGGATTCCGAAGCACCAGTGCAGGTTTACTGTATCCCTTGGACCTTCACATTGACGATGAAACACAGAAATCGCATCGGAATTGAATATAAAAGGCACAATGCCCACTTAAGTACAAGAAGAGTGAATCTTCTAAGAGTTTGTGCTTTGAGCGGATCCTGGCAGACCAGTATTAGATTCCGATGCACCAGTGCAGGTTTACTGTATCCCTTGGACCTTCACATTGACGATGAAACACAGAAATCGCATCGGAATTGAATATAAAAGGCACAGTGCCGACTTAAGTACAAGAAGAGTGAGTCTTCTAGCAGTTTGTGCTTTGAGCGGCTCCTGGGAGACCAGTATTAGATTCCGATGCACCAGTGCAGGTTTACTGTATCCCTTGAACCTTCACATTGACGATGAAACACAGAAATCGCATCGGAATTGAGTATAAAAGGCACAATACCGACTTAAGAACAAGATGATTGAATCTTCTAAGGGTTTGTGCTTTGAGCGGCTCCTGGGAGACCAGTATTGGATTCCGATGCACCAGTGCAGGTTTACTGTATCCCTTGGACCTTCACATTGACGATGAAACACAGAAATCGCATCGGAATTGAATATAAAAAACACAATGCCGACTTAAGTACAAGAAGAGTGAATCTTCTAAGAGTTTGTGCTTTGAGCGGATCCTGGCAGACCAGTATTAGATTCCGATACACCAGTGCAGGTTTACTGTATCCCTTGGACCTTCACATTGACGATGAAACACAGAAATCGCATCGGAATTGAATATAAAAGGCACAATGCCGACTTAAGTACAAGAAGAGTGAATCTTCTAATAGTCTGTGCTTTGAGTGGCTCCTGGGACACCAGTATTGGATTCCGATGCACCAGTGCAGGTTTACTGTATCCCTTGGACCTTCACATTGACGATGAAACACAGAAATCGCATCGGAATTGAATATAAAAGGGACAATGCCGACTTAAGTACAAGAAGAGTGAATCTTCTAAGAGTTTGTGCTTTGAGTGGCTCCTGGGAGACCAGTATGAGATTCCGATGCACCAGTGAAGGTTTACTGTATCCCTTGGACCTTCACATTGACGATGAAACACAGAAATCGCATCGGAATTGAATATAAAAGGCACAATGCCGAGTTAAGTACAAGAAGAGTGAATCTTCTAAGAGTTTGTGCTTTGAGCGGCTCCTGGGAGACCACAATTGGATTCCGATGCACCAGTGCAGGTTTACGGTATCCCTTGGACCTTCACATTGACGATGAAACACAGAATTCGCATCGGAATTGAATATAAAAGGCACAATGCCGACTTAAGTACAAGAAGAGTGAATCTTCTAAGAGTTTCTGCTTTGAGCGGCTCCTGGGAGACCTGTATTAGATTCCGATGCACCAGTGCAGGTTTACTGTATCCCTTGGACCTTCACATTGACGATGACACACAGAAAGCGCATCCGAATTGAATATAAAACGCACAATGCCGACTTATGTACAAGAAGAGTGAATCTTCTAAGAGCCTGTGCTTTGAGCGGTTCCTGGGAGACCAGTATTAGATTCCGATGCACCAGTGCAGGTTTACTGAATCCCTTGGACCTTCACATTGACGATGAAACACAGAAATCGCATCGGAATTGAATATAAAAGGCACAGTGCCGACTTAAGTACAAGAAGAGTGAATCTTCTAAGAGTTTGTGCTTTGAGCGCCTCCTGGGAGACCAGTTTTAGATTCCGATGCACCAGTGCAGGTTTACTGTATCCCTTGGACCTTCACATTGACGATGAAACACAGAAATCGCATCGGAATTGAATATAAAAGGCACAATGCCGACTTAAGTACAAGAAGAGTGAATCTTCTAAGAGTTTGTGCTTTGAGCGGCTCCTGGGAGACCAGTATTGGATTCCGAAGCACCAGTGCAGGTTTACTGTATCCCTTGGACCTTCACATTGACGATGAAACACAGTAATCGCATCGGAATTGAATATAAAAGGCACAATGCCGACTTAAGTACAAGAAGAGTGAATCTTCTAAGAGTTTGTGCTTTGAGCGGATCCTGGCAGACCAGTATTAGATTCCGATGCACCAGTGCAGGTTTACTGTATCCCTTGGCCCTTCACATTGACGATGAAACACAGAAATCGCATCGGAATTGAATATAAAAGGCACAATGCCGACTTAAGTACAAGAAGAGTGAATCTTCTAAGAGTTTGTGCTTTGAGCGGCTCCTGGGAGACCAGTATTGGATTCCGATGCACCAGAGCAGGTTTACTGTATCCCTTGGACCGTCACATTGACGATTAAACACAGAAATCGCATCGGAATTGAATATAAGAGGCACAGTGCCGACTTAAGTACAAGAAGAGTGAGTCTTCTAGCAGTTTGTGCTTTGAGCGGCTCCTGGGAGACCAGTATTAGATTCCGATGCACCAGTGCAGGTTTACTGTATCCCTTGAACCTTCACATTGACGATGAAACACAGAAATCGCATCGGAATTGAGTATAAAAGGCACAATACCGACTTAAGAACAAGAAGATTGATTCTTCTAAGGGTTTGTGCTTTGAGCGGCTCCTGGGAGACCAGTATTGGATTCCGATGCACCAGTGCAGGTTTACTGTATCCCTTGGACCTTCACATTGACGATGAAACACAGAAATCGCATCGGAATTGAATATAAAAAACACAATGCCGACTTAAGTACAAGAAGAGTGAATCTTCTAAGAGTTTGTGCTTTGAGCGGATCCTGGCAGACCAGTATTAGATTCCGATGCACCAGTGCAGGTTTACTGTATCCCTTGGACCTTCACATTGACGATGAAACACAGAAATCGCATCGGAATTGAATATAAAAAGCACAATGCCGACTTAAGTACAAGAAGAGTGAATCTTCTAATAGTCTGTGCTTTGAGTGGCTCCTGGGACACCAGTATTGGATTCCGATGCACCAGTGCAGGTTTACTGTATCCCTTGGACCTTCACATTGACGATGAAACACAGAAATCGCATCGGAATTGAATATAAAAGGCACAATGCCGACTTAAGTACAAGAAGAGTGAATCTTCTAAGAGTTTGTGCTTTGAGCGGCTCCTGGGAGACCAGTTTTAGATTCCGATGCACCAGTGCAGGTTTACTGTATCCCTTGGACCTTCACATTGACGATGAAACACAGAAATCGCATCGGAATTGAATATAAAAGGCACAATGCCGACTTAAGTACAAGAAGAGTGAATCTTCTAAGAGTTTGTGCTTTGAGCGGCTCCTGGGAGACCAGTATTGGATTCCGAAGCACCAGTGCAGGTTTACTGTATCCCTTGGACCTTCACATTGACGATGAAACACAGAAATCGCATCGGAATTGAATATAAAAGGCACAATGCCGACTTAAGTACAAGAAGAGTGAATCTTCTAAGAGTTTGTGCTTTGAGCGGATCCTGGCAGACCAGTATTAGATTCCGATGCACCAGTGCAGGTTTACTGTATCCCTTGGACCTTCACATTGACGATGAAACACAGAAATCGCATCGGAATTGAATATAAAAGGCACAATGCCGACTTAAGTACAAGAAGAGTGAATCTTCTAAGAGTTTGTGCTTTGAGCGGCTCCTGGGAGACCAGTATTGGATTCCGATGCACCAGAGCAGGTTTACTGTATCCCTTGGACCGTCACATTGACGATTAAACACAGAAATCGCATCGGAATTGAATATAAGAGGCACAGTGCCGACTTAAGTACAAGAAGAGTGAGTCTTCTAGCAGTTTGTGCTTTGAGCGGCTCCTGGGAGACCAGTATTAGATTCCGATGCACCAGTGCAGGTTTACTGTATCCCTTGAACCTTCACATTGACGATGAAACACAGAAATCGCATCGGAATTGAGTATAAAAGGCACAATACCGACTTAAGAACAAGAAGATTGAATCTTCTAAGGGTTTGTGCTTTGAGCGGCTCCTGGGAGACCAGTATTGGATTCCGATGCACCAGTGCAGGTTTACTGTATCCCTTGGACCTTCACATTGACGATGAAACACAGAATTCGCATCGGAATTGAATATAAAAGGCACAATGCCGACTTAAGTACAAGAAGAGTGAATCTTCTAAGAGTTTCTGCTTTGAGCGGCTCCTGGGAGACCTGTATTAGATTCCGATGCACCAGTGCAGGTTTACTGTATCCCTTGGACCTTCACATTGACGATGACACACAGAAAGCGCATCCGAATTGAATATAAAACGCACAATGCCGACTTATGTACAAGAAGAGTGAATCTTCTAAGAGCCTGTGCTTTGAGCGGTTCCTGGGAGACCAGTATTAGATTCCGATGCACCAGTGCAGGTTTACTGAATCCCTTGGACCTTCACATTGACGATGAAACACAGAAATCGCATCGGAATTGAATATAAAAGGCACAGTGCCGACTTAAGTACAAGAAGAGTGAATCTTCTAAGAGTTTGTGCTTTGAGCGGCTCCTGGGAGACCAGTATTAGATTCCGATGCACCAGTGCAGGTTTACTGTATCCCTTGGACCTTCACATTGACGATGAAACACAGAATTCGCATCGGAATTGAATATAAAAGGCACAATGCCGACTTAAGTACAAGAAGAGTGAATCTTCTAAGAGTTTCTGCTTTGAGCGGCTCCTGGGAGACCTGTATTAGATTCCGATGCACCAGTGCAGGTTTACTGTATCCCTTGGACCTTCACATTGACGATGACACACAGAAAGCGCATCCGAATTGAATATAAAACGCACAATGCCGACTTATGTACAAGAAGAGTGAATCTTCTAAGAGCCTGTGCTTTGAGCGGTTCCTGGGAGACCAGTATTAGATTCCGATGCACCAGTGCAGGTTTACTGAATCCCTTGGACCTTCACATTGACGATGAAACACAGAAATCGCATCGGAATTGAATATAAAAGGCACAGTGCCGACTTAAGTACAAGAAGAGTGAATCTTCTAAGAGTTTGTGCTTTGAGCGCCTCCTGGGAGACCAGTTTTAGATTCCGATGCACCAGTGCAGGTTTACTGTATCCCTTGGACCTTCACATTGACGATGAAACACAGAAATCGCATCGGAATTGAATATAAAAGGCACAATGCCGACTTAAGTACAAGAAGAGTGAATCTTCTAAGAGTTTGTGCTTTGAGCGGCTCCTGGGAGACCAGTATTGGATTCCGAAGCACCAGTGCAGGTTTACTGTATCCCTTGGACCTTCACATTGACGATGAAACACAGTAATCGCATCGGAATTGAATATAAAAGGCACAATGCCGACTTAAGTACAAGAAGAGTGAATCTTCTAAGAGTTTGTGCTTTGAGCGGATCCTGGCAGACCAGTATTAGATTCCGATGCACCAGTGCAGGTTTACTGTATCCCTTGGCCCTTCACATTGACGATGAAACACAGAAATCGCATCGGAATTGAATATAAAAGGCACAATGCCGACTTAAGTACAAGAAGAGTGAATCTTCTAAGAGTTTGTGCTTTGAGCGGCTCCTGGGAGACCAGTATTGGATTCCGATGCACCAGAGCAGGTTTACTGTATCCCTTGGACCGTCACATTGACGATGAAACACAGAAATCGCATCGGAATTGAATATAAGAGGCACAGTGCCGACTTAAGTACAAGAAGAGTGAGTCTTCTAGCAGTTTGTGCTTTGAGCGGCTCCTGGGAGACCAGTATTAGATTCCGATGCACCAGTGCAGGTTTACTGTATCCCTTGAACCTTCACATTGACGATGAAACACAGAAATCGCATCGGAATTGAGTATAAAAGGCACAATACCGACTTAAGAACAAGAAGATTGATTCTTCTAAGGGTTTGTGCTTTGAGCGGCTCCTGGGAGACCAGTATTGGATTCCGATGCACCAGTGCAGGTTTACTGTATCCCTTGGACCTTCACATTGACGATGAAACACAGAAATCGCATCGGAATTGAATATAAAAAACACAATGCCGACTTAAGTACAAGAAGAGTGAATCTTCTAAGAGTTTGTGCTTTGAGCGGATCCTGGCAGACCAGTATTAGATTCCGATGCACCAGTGCAGGTTTACTGTATCCCTTGGACCTTCACATTGACGATGAAACACAGAAATCGCATCGGAATTGAATATAAAAAGCACAATGCCGACTTAAGTACAAGAAGAGTGAATCTTCTAATAGTCTGTGCTTTGAGTGGCTCCTGGGACACCAGTATTGGATTCCGATGCACCAGTGCAGGTTTACTGTATCCCTTGGACCTTCACATTGACGATGAAACACAGAAATCGCATCGGAATTGAATATAAAAGGCACAATGCCGACTTAAGTACAAGAAGAGTGAATCTTCTAAGAGTTTGTGCTTTGAGCGGCTCCTGGGAGACCAGTTTTAGATTCCGATGCACCAGTGCAGGTTTACTGTATCCCTTGGACCTTCACATTGACGATGAAACACAGAAATCGCATCGGAATTGAATATAAAAGGCACAATGCCGACTTAAGTACAAGAAGAGTGAATCTTCTAAGAGTTTGTGCTTTGAGCGGCTCCTGGGAGACCAGTATTGGATTCCGAAGCACCAGTGCAGGTTTACTGTATCCCTTGGACCTTCACATTGACGATGAAACACAGAAATCGCATCGGAATTGAATATAAAAGGCACAATGCCGACTTAAGTACAAGAAGAGTGAATCTTCTAAGAGTTTGTGCTTTGAGCGGATCCTGGCAGACCAGTATTAGATTCCGATGCACCAGTGCAGGTTTACTGTATCCCTTGGACCTTCACATTGACGATGAAACACAGAAATCGCATCGGAATTGAATATAAAAGGCACAATGCCGACTTAAGTACAAGAAGAGTGAATCTTCTAAGAGTTTGTGCTTTGAGCGGCTCCTGGGAGACCAGTATTGGATTCCGATGCACCAGAGCAGGTTTACTGTATCCCTTGGACCGTCACATTGACGATTAAACACAGAAATCGCATCGGAATTGAATATAAGAGGCACAGTGCCGACTTAAGTACAAGAAGAGTGAGTCTTCTAGCAGTTTGTGCTTTGAGCGGCTCCTGGGAGACCAGTATTAGATTCCGATGCACCAGTGCAGGTTTACTGTATCCCTTGAACCTTCACATTGACGATGAAACACAGAAATCGCATCGGAATTGAGTATAAAAGGCACAATACCGACTTAAGAACAAGAAGATTGAATCTTCTAAGGGTTTGTGCTTTGAGCGGCTCCTGGGAGACCAGTATTGGATTCCGATGCACCAGTGCAGGTTTACTGTATCCCTTGGACCTTCACATTGACGATGAAACACAGAATTCGCATCGGAATTGAATATAAAAGGCACAATGCCGACTTAAGTACAAGAAGAGTGAATCTTCTAAGAGTTTCTGCTTTGAGCGGCTCCTGGGAGACCTGTATTAGATTCCGATGCACCAGTGCAGGTTTACTGTATCCCTTGGACCTTCACATTGACGATGACACACAGAAAGCGCATCCGAATTGAATATAAAACGCACAATGCCGACTTATGTACAAGAAGAGTGAATCTTCTAAGAGCCTGTGCTTTGAGCGGTTCCTGGGAGACCAGTATTAGATTCCGATGCACCAGTGCAGGTTTACTGAATCCCTTGGACCTTCACATTGACGATGAAACACAGAAATCGCATCGGAATTGAATATAAAAGGCACAGTGCCGACTTAAGTACAAGAAGAGTGAATCTTCTAAGAGTTTGTGCTTTGAGCGGCTCCTGGGAGACCAGTATTAGATTCCGATGCACCAGTGCAGGTTTACTGTATCCCTTGGACCCTCACATTGACGATGAAACACAGAAATCGCATCGGAATTGAACATAAAAGGCACAATGCCGACTTAAGTACAAGAAGAGTGAGTCTTCTAGCAGTTTGTGCTTTGAGCGGCTCCTGGGAGACCAGTATTGGATTCCGATGCACCAGAGCAGGTTTACTGTATCCCTTGGACCTTCACATTGACGATGACACACAGAAAGCGCATCCGAATTGAATATAAAACGCACAATGCCGACTTATGTACAAGAAGAGTGAATCTTCTCAGAGTTTGTGCTTTGAGCGGCTCCTGGGAGACCAGTATTGGATTTTGATGCACCAGTGCAGGTTTACTGTATCCCTTGGACCTTCACATTGACGATGAAACACAAAAATCGCATCGGAATTGAATATAAAAGGCACAATGCCGACTTAAGTACAAGAAGAGTGAATCTTCTAAGAGTTTGTGCTTTGAGCGCCTCCTGGGAGACCAGTTTTAGATTCCGATGCACCAGTGCAGGTTTACTGTATCCCTTGGACCTTCACATTGACGATGAAACACAGAAATCGCATCGGAATTGAATATAAAAGGCACAATGCCGACTTAAGTACAAGAAGAGTGAATCTTCTAAGAGTTTGTGCTTTGAGCGGCTCCTGGGAGACCAGTATTGGATTCCGAAGCACCAGTGCAGGTTTACTGTATCCCTTGGACCTTCACATTGACGATGAAACACAGTAATCGCATCGGAATTGAATATAAAAGGCACAATGCCGACTTAAGTACAAGAAGAGTGAATCTTCTAAGAGTTTGTGCTTTGAGCGGATCCTGGCAGACCAGTATTAGATTCCGATGCACCAGTGCAGGTTTACTGTATCCCTTGGCCCTTCACATTGACGATGAAACACAGAAATCGCATCGGAATTGAATATAAAAGGCACAATGCCGACTTAAGTACAAGAAGAGTGAATCTTCTAAGAGTTTGTGCTTTGAGCGGCTCCTGGGAGACCAGTATTGGATTCCGATGCACCAGAGCAGGTTTACTGTATCCCTTGGACCGTCACATTGACGATGAAACACAGAAATCGCATCGGAATTGAATATAAGAGGCACAGTGCCGACTTAAGTACAAGAAGAGTGAGTCTTCTAGCAGTTTGTGCTTTGAGCGGCTCCTGGGAGACCAGTATTAGATTCCGATGCACCAGTGCAGGTTTACTGTATCCCTTGAACCTTCACATTGACGATGAAACACAGAAATCGCATCGGAATTGAGTATAAAAGGCACAATACCGACTTAAGAACAAGAAGATTGAATCTTCTAAGGGTTTGTGCTTTGAGCGGCTCCTGGGAGACCAGTATTGGATTCCGATGCACCAGTGCAGGTTTACTGTATCCCTTGGACCTTCACATTGACGATGAAACACAGAAATCGCATCGGAATTGAATATAAAAAACACAATGCCGACTTAAGTACAAGAAGAGTGAATCTTCTAAGAGTTTGTGCTTTGAGCGGATCCTGGCAGACCAGTATTAGATTCCGATGCACCAGTGCAGGTTTACTGTATCCCTTGGACCTTCACATTGACGATGAAACACAGAAATCGCATCGGAATTGAATATAAAAAGCACAATGCCGACTTAAGTACAAGAAGAGTGAATCTTCTAATAGTCTGTGCTTTGAGTGGCTCCTGGGACACCAGTATTGGATTCCGATGCACCAGTGCAGGTTTACTGTATCCCTTGGACCTTCACATTGACGATGAAACACAGAAATCGCATCGGAATTGAATATAAAAGGCACAATGCCGACTTAAGTACAAGAAGAGTGAATCTTCTAAGAGTTTGTGCTTTGAGCGGCTCCTGGGAGACCAGTTTTAGATTCCGATGCACCAGTGCAGGTTTACTGTATCCCTTGGACCTTCACATTGACGATGAAACACAGAAATCGCATCGGAATTGAATATAAAAGGCACAATGCCGACTTAAGTACAAGAAGAGTGAATCTTCTAAGAGTTTGTGCTTTGAGCGGCTCCTGGGAGACCAGTATTGGATTCCGAAGCACCAGTGCAGGTTTACTGTATCCCTTGGACCTTCACATTGACGATGAAACACAGAAATCGCATCGGAATTGAATATAAAAGGCACAATGCCGACTTAAGTACAAGAAGAGTGAATCTTCTAAGAGTTTGTGCTTTGAGCGGATCCTGGCAGACCAGTATTAGATTCCGATGCACCAGTGCAGGTTTACTGTATCCCTTGGACCTTCACATTGACGATGAAACACAGAAATCGCATCGGAATTGAATATAAAAGGCACAATGCCGACTTAAGTACAAGAAGAGTGAATCTTCTAAGAGTTTGTGCTTTGAGCGGCTCCTGGGAGACCAGTATTGGATTCCGATGCACCAGAGCAGGTTTACTGTATCCCTTGGACCGTCACATTGACGATTAAACACAGAAATCGCATCGGAATTGAATATAAGAGGCACAGTGCCGACTTAAGTACAAGAAGAGTGAGTCTTCTAGCAGTTTGTGCTTTGAGCGGCTCCTGGGAGACCAGTATTAGATTCCGATGCACCAGTGCAGGTTTACTGTATCCCTTGAACCTTCACATTGACGATGAAACACAGAAATCGCATCGGAATTGAGTATAAAAGGCACAATACCGACTTAAGAACAAGAAGATTGAATCTTCTAAGGGTTTGTGCTTTGAGCGGCTCCTGGGAGACCAGTATTGGATTCCGATGCACCAGTGCAGGTTTACTGTATCCCTTGGACCTTCACATTGACGATGAAACACAGAAATCGCATCGGAATTCAATATAAAAAGCACAATGCCGACTTAAGTACAAGAAGAGTGAATCTTCTAATAGTCTGTGCTTTGAGTGGCTCCTGGGACACCAGTATTGGATTCCGATGCACCAGTGCAGGTTTACTGTATCCCTTGGACCTTCACATTGACGATGAAACACAGAAATCGCATCGGAATTGAATATAAAAGGGACAATGCCGGCTTAAGTACAAGAAGAGTGAATCTTCTAAGAGTTTGTGCTTTGAGTGGCTCCTGGGAGACCAGGATGAGATTCCGATGCACCAGTGAAGGTTTACTGTATCCCTTGGACCTTCACATTGACGATGAAACACAGAAATCGCATCGGAATTGAATATAAAAGGCACAATGCCGAGTTAAGTACAAGAAGAGTGAATCTTCTAAGAGTTTGTGCTTTGAGCGGCTCCTGGGAGACCACAATTGGATTCCGATGCACCAGTGCAGGTTTACTGTATCCCTTGGACCTTCACATTGACGATGAAACACAGAATTCGCATCGGAATTGAATATAAAAGGCACAATGCCGACTTAAGTACAAGAAGAGTGAATCTTCTAAGAGTTTGTGCTTTGAGCGGCTCCTGGGAGACCTGTATTAGATTCAGATGCACCAGTGCAGGTTTACTGTATCCCTTGGACCTTCACATTGACGATGACACACAGAAAGCGCATCCGAATTGAATATAAAACGCACAATGCCGACTTATGTACAAGAAGAGTGAATCTTCTAAGAGCCTGTGCTTTGAGCGGTTCCTGGGAGACCAGTATTAGATTCCGATGCACCAGTGCAGGTTTACTGTATCCCTTGGACCTTCACATTGACGATGAAACACAGAAATCGCATCGGAATTGAATATAAACGGCACAGTGCCGACTTAAGTACAAGAAGAGTGAATCTTCTAAGAGTTTGTGCTTTGAGCGGCTCCTGGGAGACCAGTATTGGATTCGGATGCACCAGTGCAGGTTTGCTGTATCCCTTGGACCTTCACATTTACGATGAAACACAGAAATCGCATCGGAATTGAATATAAAAGGCACAATGCCGACTTAAGTACAAGAGAGTGAATCTTCTAATAGTTTGTGCTTTGAGCGGCTCCTGGGACACCAGTATTTGATTCCGATGCACCAGTGCAGGTTTACTGTATCCCTTGGACCTTCACATTGACGATGAAACACAGAAATCGCATCGGAAATGAATATAAAAGGCACAATGCCGACTTAAGTACAAGAAGAGTGAATCTTCTAAGAGTTTGTGCTTTGAGCGGCTCCTGGGAGACCAGTTTTAGATTCCGATGCACCGGTGCAGGTTTACTGTATCCCTTGGACCTTCACATTGACGATGAAACACAGAAATCGCATCGGAATTGAATATAAAAGGCACAATGCCGACTTAAGTACAAGAAGAGTGAGTCTTCTAACAGTTTGTGCTTTGAGCGGCTCCTGGGAGACCAGTATTAGATTCCGATGCACCAGTGCAGGTTTACTGTATCCCTTGGACCTTCACATTTACGATGAAACACAGAAATCGCATCGGAATTGAATATAAAAGGCACAATGCCGACTTAAGTACATGAAGAGTGAATCTTCTAAGAGTTTGTGCTTTGAGCGGCTCCTGGGAGACCAGTATTGGATTCCGATGCACCAGTGCAGGTTTACTGTATCCCTTGGACCTTCACATTGACGATGAAACACAGAAATCGCATCGGAATTGAATATAAAAGGCACAATGCCGACTTAAGTACAAGAAGAGTGAATCTTCTAAGTGTTTGTGCTTTGAGCGGCTCCTGGGAGACCAGTATTGGATTCCGATGCACCAGTGCAGGTTGACTATATCCCTTGGGCCTTCACATTCACGATGAAACACAGAAATCGCATCGGAATTGAATATAAAAGGCACAATGCCGACTTAAGTACAACAAGAGTTAATCTGCTAAGTGTTTGTGCTTTGAGCGGCTCCTGGCAGACTAGTATTGGATTTCGATGCACCAGTGCAGGTTTACTGTATCCATTACACCTTCACATTGACGATGAAACACAGATATCGCATCGGAATTGAATATAAAAGGCACAATGCCGACTTAAGTACAAGAAGAGTGAATCTTCTAATAGTTTGTGCTTTGAGCGGCTCCTGCGAGACCAGTATTGGATTCCGATGCACCAGTGCAGGTTTACTGTATCCCTTGGACCTTCACATTGACGATGAAACACAGAAATCGCATCGGAATTGAATATACAAGGCACAATGCCGACTTAGGTACAAGAAGAGTGAATCTTCTAACAGTTTGTGCTTTGAGCGGCTCCTGGGAGACCAGTATTAGATTCCGATGCACCAGTGCAGGTTTACTGTATCCCTTGGACCTTCACATTGACGATGAAACACAGAAATCTCATCGGAATTGAATATAAAAGGCACAATGCCGACTTAAGTACAAGAAGAGTGAATCTTCTAAGAATTTGTGCTTTGAGAGGCTCCTGGGAGACCAGTATTAGATTCCGATGCACCAGTGCAGGTTTACTGTATCCCTTGGAACTTCACATTGACGATGAAACACAGAAAGCGCATCGGAATTGAATATAAAAGACACAATACCAACTTAAATACAAGAAGTGTGAATCTTCTAAGAGTTTGTGCTTTGAGCGGCTCCTGGGAGACCAGTATTAGATTCCAATGCACCAGTGAAGGTTTACTGTATCCCTTGGACCTTCACATTTACGATGAAACACAGAAATCGCATCGGAATTGAATATAAAAGGCACAATGCCGACTTAAGTACAAGAAGAGTGAATCTTCTAATAGTTTGTGCTTTGAGCGGCTCCTGGGAGACCAGTATTAGATTCCGATACACCAGTGCAGGTTTACTGTATCCCTTGGACCTTCACATTGTCGATGTAACACAGAAATCGCATCGGAATTGAATATAAAAGGCACAATGCCGACTTAAGTACAAGAAGATTGAGTCTCCTAACAGTTTGTGGTTTGATCGGCTCCTGGGAGACCAGTATTAGATTCCGATGCACCTGTGCAGGTTTACTGTATCCCTTGGACCTTCACATTTACGATGAAACACAGAAATCGCATTGGAATTGAATATACAAGGCACAATGCCGACTTAGGTACAAGAAGAGTGAATATTCTAAGTGTTTGTGCTTTGAGCGGCTCCTGGGTGACCAGTATTGGATTCCGATGCACCAGTGCAGGTTGACTGTATCCCTTGGGCCTTCACATTGAGATGAAACACAGAAATCGCATCGGAATTGAATATAAAAGGCACAATGCCGACTTAAGTACAAGAAGAGTGAATCTTCTAAGTGTTTGTGCTTTGAGCGGCTCCTGGGAGACCAGTATTAGATTCCGATGCACCAGTGCAGGTTTAATGTATCCCTTGGGCCTTCACATTGTCGATGTAACACAGAAATCGCATCGGAATTGAATATAAAAGGCACAATGCCGACTTAAGTACAAGAAGATTGAGTCTCCTAACAGTTTGTGCTTTGAGCGGCTCCTGGGAGACCAGTATTGGATTCCGATGCACCAGTGCAGGTTTACTGTATCCCTTGGACCTTCACATTGACGATGAAGCACAGAAATCGCATCGGAATTGAATATAAAAGGCACAGTGCCGACTTAAGTACAAGAAGAGTGAATATTCTAAGAGTTTGTGCTTTGAGCGGCTCCTGGGAGACCAGTATTAGATTCCGATGCACCAGTGCAGGTTTACTGTATCCCTTGGACCCTCACATTGACGATGAAACACAGAAATCGCATCGGAATTGAATATAAAAGGCACAGTGCCGACTTAAGTACAAGAAGAGTGAATCTTCTAAGAGTTTGTGCTTTGAGCGGCTCCTGGGAGACCAGTATTGGATTCGGATGCACCAGTGCAGGTTTGCTGTATCCCTTGGACCTTCACATTTACGATGAAACACAGAAATCGCATCGGAATTGAATATAAAAGGCACAATGCCGACTTAAGTACAAGAGAGTGAATCTTCTAATAGTTTGTGCTTTGAGCGGCTCCTGGGACACCAGTATTTGATTCCGATGCACCAGTGCAGGTTTACTGTATCCCTTGGACCTTCACATTGACGATGAAACACAGAAATCGCATCGGAAATGAATATAAAAGGCACAATGCCGACTTAAGTACAAGAAGAGTGAATCTTCTAAGAGTTTGTGCTTTGAGCGGCTCCTGGGAGACCAGTTTTAGATTCCGATGCACCGGTGCAGGTTTACTGTATCCCTTGGACCTTCACATTGACGATGAAACACAGAAATCGCATCGGAATTGAATATAAAAGGCACAATGCCGACTTAAGTACAAGAAGAGTGAGTCTTCTAACAGTTTGTGCTTTGAGCGGCTCCTGGGAGACCAGTATTAGATTCCGATGCACCAGTGCAGGTTGACTGTATCCCTTTGACCTTCACATTGACGATGAAACACAGAAATCGCATCGGAATTGAATATAAAAGGCACAATGCCGACTTAAGTACATGAAGAGTGAATCTTCTAAGAGTTTGTGCTTTGAGCGGCTCCTGGGAGACCAGTATTGGATTCCGATGCACCAGTGCAGGTTTACTGTATCCCTTGGACCTTCACATTGACGATGAAACACAGAAATCGCATCGGAATTGAATATAAAAGGCACAATGCCGACTTAAGTACAAGAAGAGTGAATCTTCTAAGTGTTTGTGCTTTGAGCGGCTCCTGGGAGACCAGTATTGGATTCCGATGCACCAGTGCAGGTTGACTATATCCCTTGGGCCTTCACATTCACGATGAAACACAGAAATCGCATCGGAATTGAATATAAAAGGCACAATGCCGACTTAAGTACAACAAGAGTTAATCTTCTAAGTGTTTGTGCTTGGAGCGGCTCCTGGCAGACTAGTATTGGATTTCGATGCACCAGTGCAGGTTTACTGTATCCATTACACCTTCACATTGACGATGAAACACAGATATCGCATCGGAATTGAATATAAAAGGCACAATGCCGACTTAAGTACAGGAAGAGTGAATCTTCTAATAGTTTGTGCTTTGAGCGGCTCCTGCGAGACCAGTATTGGATTCCGATGCACCAGTGCAGGTTTACTGTATCCCTTGGACCTTCACATTGACGATGAAACACAGAAATCGCATCGGAATTTAATATACAAGGCACAATGCCGACTTAGGTACAAGAAGAGTGAATCTTCTAACAGTTTGTGCTTTGAGCGGCTCCTGGGAGACCAGTATTAGATTCCGATGCACCAGTGCAGGTTTACTGTATCCCTTGGACCTTCACATTGACGATGAAACACAGAAATCTCATCGGAATTGAATATAAAAGGCACAATGCCGACTTAAGTACAAGAAGAGTGAATCTTCTAAGAATTTGTGCTTTGAGAGGCTCCTGGGAGACCAGTATTAGATTCCGATGCACCAGTGCAGGTTTACTGTATCCCTTGGAACTTCACATTGACGATGAAACACAGAAAGCGCATCGGAATTGAATATAAAAGACACAATACCAACTTAAATACAAGAAGTGTGAATCTTCTAAGAGTTTGTGCTTTGAGCGGCTCCTGGGAGACCAGTATTAGATTCCAATGCACCAGTGAAGGTTTACTGTATCCCTTGGACCTTCACATTTACGATGAAACACAGAAATCGCATCGGAATTGAATATAAAAGGCACAATGCCGACTTAAGTACAAGAAGAGTGAATCTTCTAATAGTTTGTGCTTTGAGCGGCTCCTGGGAGACCAGTATTAGATTCCGATACACCAGTGCAGGTTTACTGTATCCCTTGGACCTTCACATTGTCGATGTAACACAGAAATCGCATCGGAATTGAATATAAAAGGCACAATGCCGACTTAAGTACAAGAAGATTGAGTCTCCTAACAGTTTGTGGTTTGATCGGCTCCTGGGAGACCAGTATTAGATTCCGATGCAAATGTGCAGGTTTACTGTATCCCTTGGACCTTCACATTTACGATGAAACACAGAAATCGCATTGGAATTGAATATACAAGGCACAATGCCGACTTAGGTACAAGAAGAGTGAATATTCTAAGTGTTTGTGCTTTGAGCGGCTCCTGGGTGACCAGTATTGGATTCCGATGCACCAGTGCAGGTTGACTGTATCCCTTGGGCCTTCACATTGAGATGAAACACAGAAATCGCATCGGAATTGAATATAAAAGGCACAATGCCGACTTAAGTACAAGAAGAGTGAATCTTCTAAGTGTTTGTGCTTTGAGCGGCTCCTGGGAGACCAGTAATAGATTCCGATGCACCAGTGCAGGTTTAATGTATCCCTTGGGCCTTCACATTGTCGATGTAACACAGAAATCGCATCGGAATTGAATATAAAAGGCACAATGCCGACTTAAGTACAAGAAGATTGAGTCTCCTAACAGTTTGTGCTTTGAGCGGCTCCTGGGAGACCAGTATTGGATTCCGATGCACCAGTGCAGGTTTACTGTATCCCTTGGACCTTCACATTGACGATGAAGCACAGAAATCGCATCGGAATTGAATATAAAAGGCACAGTGCCGACTTAAGTACAAGAAGAGTGAATATTCTAAGAGTTTGTGCTTTGAGCGGCTCCTGGGAGACCAGTATTAGATTCCGATGCACCAGTGCAGGTTTACTGTATCCCTTGGACCCTCACATTGACGATGAAACACAGAAATCGCATCGGAATTGAATATAAAACGCACAATGCCGACTTATGTACAAGAAGAGTGAATCTTCTCAGAGTTTGTGCTTTGAGCGGCTCCTGGGAGACCAGTATTGGATTTTGATGCACCAGTGCAGGTTTACTGTATCCCTTGGACCTTCACATTGACGATGAAACACAGAAATCGCATCGGAATTGAATATAAAAGGCACAATGAAGACTTAAGTACAAGAAGAGTGAATCTTCTAAGAGTTTGTGCTTTGAGCGGCTCCTGGGAGACCAGTATTAGATTCCGATGCTCCAGTGCAGGTTTACTGTATCCCTTGGACATTCACATTGACAATGAAACACAGAAATCGCATCGGAATTGAATATAAAAGGCACAATACCGACTTAAGTACAAGAGGATTGAATCTTCTAAAAGTTTGTGCTTTGAGCGGCTCCTGGGAGACCAGTATTGGATTCCGATGCACCAGTGCAGGTTTACTGTATCCCTTGGACCTTCACATTGACGATGAAACACAGAAATCGCATCGGAATTGAATATAAAAGGCACAATGCCGACTTATGTACAAGAAGAGTGAATCTTCTAAGAGTTTGCGCTTTGAGCGGATCCTGGCAGACCAGTATTAGATTCCGATGCACCAGTGCAGGTTTACTGTATCCCTTGGACCTTCGCATTGACGATGAAACACAGAAATCGCATCGGAATTGAATATAAAAGGCCCAATGCCGACTTCAGTACAAGAAGAGTGAATCTTCTAATAGTTTGTGCTTTGAGCGGTTCCTGGGACACCAGTATTGGATTCCGATGCACCAGTGCAGGTTTACTGTATCCCTTGGACCTTCACATTGACGATGAAACACAGAAATCGCATCGGAATTGAATATAAAAGGAACAATGCCGACTTAAGTACAAGAAGAGTGAATCTTCTACGAGTTTGTGCTTTGAGCGGCTCCTGGGAGACCAGTATGAGATTCCGATGCACCAGTGAAGGTTTACTGTATCCCTTGGACCTTCACATTGACGATGAAACACAGAAATCGCATCGGAATTGAATATAAAAAAGGCACAATATCGACTTAAGTACAAGAAGAGTGAATCTTCTAAGAGTATGTGCTTTGAGCGGCTCCTGGGAGACCAGTATTGGATTCCGATGCACCAGTGCAGGTTTACTGTATCCCTTGGACCCTCACATTGACGATGAAACACAGAAATCGCATCGGAATTGAATATAAAAGTCACAATGCCGACTTAAGTACAAGAAGAGTGAATCTTTTAAGAGTTTGTGCTTTGAGCGGCTCCTGGGAGACCAGTATTAGATTCCGATGCACCAGTGCAGGTTTACTGTATCCCTTGGACCTTCACATTAACGATGAAACACAGAAATCGCATCGGAATTGAATATAAAAGGCACAATGCCGACTTAAGTACAAGAAGAGTGAATCTTCTAAGAGTTTGTGGTTTGAGCGACTCCTGGGAGACCAGTATTAGATTCCGATGCACCAGTGCAGGTTTACTGTATCCCTTGGACCTTCACATTGACGATGACACACAGAAAGCGCATCGGAATTGAAAAAAAAGGCACAATGCCGACTTAAGTACAAGAAGAGTGAATCTTCTAAGAGTTTGTGCTTTGAGCGGCTCCTGGGATACCAGTATTAGATTCCGATGCACCAGTGCTGGTTTACTGTATCCCTTGGACCGTCACATTGACGATGAAACACAGAAATCGCATCGGAATTGAATATAAAAGGCACAATGCCGACTTAAGTACAAGAAGAGTGAGTCTTCTAGCAGTTTGTGCTTTGAGCGGCTCCTGCGAGACCAGTATTAGATTCCGATGCACCAGTGCAGGTTTACTGTATCCCTTGGACCTTCACATTGACGATGAAACACAGAAATCGCATCGGAACTGAATATAAAAGGCACAATACGGACTTAAGAACAAGAAGATTGAGTCTTCTAGCAGTTTGTGCTTTGAGCGGCTCCTGGGAGACCAGTATTGGATTCCGATGCACCAGTGCAGGTTTACTGTATCCCTTGGACCTTCACATTGACGATGAAACACAGAAATCGCATCGGAATTGAATATAAAAGGCACAATGCCGACTTAAGTACAAGAATAGTGAATCTTCTCAGATTTTGTGCTTTGGGTGGCTCCTGGGAGACCAGTATTGGATTCCGATGCACCAGTGCAGGTTTACTGTATCCCTTGGACCTTCACATTGACGATGAAACACAGAAATCGCATCGGAATTGAATATAAAAGGCACAGTGCCGACTTAAGTACAAGAAGAGTGAATCTTCTCAGAGTTTGTGCTTTGGGCGGCTCCTGGGAGACCAGTATTGGATTCCGATGCACCAGTGCAGGTTTACTATATCCCTTGGACCTTCACATTGACGATGAAACACAGAAATCGCATCGGAATTGAATATAAAAGGCACAGTGCCGACTTAAGTACAAGAAGAGTGATTCTTCTCAGAGTTTGTGCTTTGGGCGGCTCCTGGGAGACCAGTATTGGATTCCGATGCACCAGTGCAGGTTTACTGTATCCCTTGGACCTTCACATTGACGATGAAACACAGAAATCGCATCGGAATTGAATGTAAAAGGCACAGTTCCGACTTAAGTACAAGAAGAGTGAATCTTCTCAGAGTTTGTGCTTTGGGCGGCTCCTGGGAGACCAGTATTGGATTCCGATGCACCAGTGCAGGTTTACTGTATCCCTTGGACCTTCACATTGACAATGAAACACAGAAATCGCATCGGAATTGAATATAAAAGACACAGTGCCGACTTAAGTACAAGAAGAGTGAATCTTCTCAGAGTTTGTGCTTTGAGCGGCTCCTGGGAGACCAGTATTGGATTCCGATGCACCAGTGCAGGTTTACTGTATCCCTTGGACCTTCACATTGACAATGAAACACAGAAATCACATCGGAATTGAATATAAAAGGCACAATGCCGACTTATGTACAAGAAGAGTGAGTCTCCTAAGAGTTTGTGCTTTGAGCGGATCCTTTGAGACCAGTATTGGATTCCGATGCACCAGTGCAGGTTTACTGTATCCCTTGGACCTTCACATTGACGATGAAACACAGAAATCGCATCGGAATTGAATATAAAGGGCACAATGCCGACTTAAGTACAAGAAGAGTGAATCTTCTAAGAGTTTGTGCTTTGAGCGGCTCCTGGGAGACCAGTATTGGATTCCGAAGCACCAGTTCAGGTTTACTGTATCCCTTGGACCTTCACATTGACGATGAAACACAGAAATCGCATCGGAATTGAATATAAAAGGCACAATGCCGACTTAAGTACAAGAAGAGTGAATCTTCTAAGAGTTTGTGCTTTGAGCGGATCCTGGCAGACCAGTATTAGATTCCGATGCACCAGTGCAGGTTTACTGTATCCCTTGGACCTTCACATTGACGATGAAACACAGAAATCGCATCGGAATTGAATATAAAAGGCACAATGCCGACTTAAGTACAAGAAGAGTGAGTCTTCTAGCAGTTTGTGCTTTGAGCGGCTCCTGGGAGACCAGTATTAGATTCCGATGCACCAGTGCAGGTTTACTGTATCCCTTGAACCTTCACATTGACGATGAAACACAGAAATCGCATCGGAATTGAGTATAAAAGGCACAATACCGACTTAAGAACAAGATGATTGAATCTTCTAAGGGTTTGTGCTTTGAGCGGCTCCTGGGAGACCAGTATTGGATTCCGATGCACCAGTGCAGGTTTACTGTATCCCTTGGACCTTCACATTGACGATGAAACACAGAAATCGCATCGGAATTGAATATAAAAAACACAATGCCGACTTAAGTACAAGAAGAGTGAATCTTCTAAGAGTTTGTGCTTTGAGCGGATCCTGGCAGACCAGTATTAGATTCCGATGCACCAGTGCAGGTTTACTGTATCCCTTGGACCTTCACATTGACGATGAAACACAGAAATCGCATCGGAATTGAATATAAAAGGCACAATGCCGACTTAAGTACAAGAAGAGTGAATCTTCTAATAGTCTGTGCTTTGAGTGGCTCCTGGGACACCAGTATTGGATTCCAATGCACCAGTGCAGGTTTACTGTATCCCTTGGACCTTCACATTGACGATGAAACACAGAAATCGCATCGGAATTGAATATAAAAGGGACAATGCCGACTTAAGAACAAGAAGAGTGAATCTTCTAAGAGTTTGTGCTTTGAGTGGTTCCTGGGAGACCAGTATGAGATTCCGATGCACCAGTGAAGGTTTACTGTATCCCTTGGACCTTCACATTGACGATGAAACACAGAAATCGCATCGGAATTGAATATAAAAGGCACAATGCCGACTTAAGTACAAGAAGATTGAGTCTCCTAACAGTTTGTGGTTTGATCGGCTCCTGGGAGACCAGTATTAGATTCCGATGCACCTGTGCAGGTTTACTGTATCCCTTGGACCTTCACATTTACGATGAAACACAGAAATCGCATTGGAATTGAATATACAAGGCACAATGCCGACTTAGGTACAAGAAGAGTGAATATTCTAAGTGTTTGTGCTTTGAGCGGCTCCTGGGTGACCAGTATTGGATTCCGATGCACCAGTGCAGGTTGACTGTATCCCTTGGGCCTTCACATTGAGATGAAACACAGAAATCGCATCGGAATTGAATATAAAAGGCACAATGCCGACTTAAGTACAAGAAGAGTGAATCTTCTAAGTGTTTGTGCTTTGAGCGGCTCCTGGGAGACCAGTATTAGATTCCGATGCACCAGTGCAGGTTTAATGTATCCCTTGGGCCTTCACATTGTCGATGTAACACAGAAATCGCATCGGAATTGAATATAAAAGGCACAATGCCGACTTAAGTACAAGAAGATTGAGTCTCCTAACAGTTTGTGCTTTGAGCGGCTCCTGGGAGACCAGTATTGGATTCCGATGCACCAGTGCAGGTTTACTGTATCCCTTGGACCTTCACATTGACGATGAAGCACAGAAATCGCATCGGAATTGAATATAAAAGGCACAGTGCCGACTTAAGTACAAGAAGAGTGAATATTCTAAGAGTTTGTGCTTTGAGCGGCTCCTGGGAGACCAGTATTAGATTCCGATGCACCAGTGCAGGTTTACTGTATCCCTTGGACCCTCACATTGACGATGAAACACAGAAATCGCATCGGAATTGAATATAAAAGGCACAGTGCCGACTTAAGTACAAGAAGAGTGAATCTTCTAAGAGTTTGTGCTTTGAGCGGCTCCTGGGAGACCAGTATTGGATTCGGATGCACCAGTGCAGGTTTGCTGTATCCCTTGGACCTTCACATTTACGATGAAACACAGAAATCGCATCGGAATTGAATATAAAAGGCACAATGCCGACTTAAGTACAAGAGAGTGAATCTTCTAATAGTTTGTGCTTTGAGCGGCTCCTGGGACACCAGTATTTGATTCCGATGCACCAGTGCAGGTTTACTGTATCCCTTGGACCTTCACATTGACGATGAAACACAGAAATCGCATCGGAAATGAATATAAAAGGCACAATGCCGACTTAAGTACAAGAAGAGTGAATCTTCTAAGAGTTTGTGCTTTGAGCGGCTCCTGGGAGACCAGTTTTAGATTCCGATGCACCGGTGCAGGTTTACTGTATCCCTTGGACCTTCACATTGACGATGAAACACAGAAATCGCATCGGAATTGAATATAAAAGGCACAATGCCGACTTAAGTACAAGAAGAGTGAGTCTTCTAACAGTTTGTGCTTTGAGCGGCTCCTGGGAGACCAGTATTAGATTCCGATGCACCAGTGCAGGTTGACTGTATCCCTTTGACCTTCACATTGACGATGAAACACAGAAATCGCATCGGAATTGAATATAAAAGGCACAATGCCGACTTAAGTACATGAAGAGTGAATCTTCTAAGAGTTTGTGCTTTGAGCGGCTCCTGGGAGACCAGTATTGGATTCCGATGCACCAGTGCAGGTTTACTGTATCCCTTGGACCTTCACATTGACGATGAAACACAGAAATCGCATCGGAATTGAATATAAAAGGCACAATGCCGACTTAAGTACAAGAAGAGTGAATCTTCTAAGTGTTTGTGCTTTGAGCGGCTCCTGGGAGACCAGTATTGGATTCCGATGCACCAGTGCAGGTTGACTATATCCCTTGGGCCTTCACATTCACGATGAAACACAGAAATCGCATCGGAATTGAATATAAAAGGCACAATGCCGACTTAAGTACAACAAGAGTTAATCTTCTAAGTGTTTGTGCTTTGAGCGGCTCCTGGCAGACTAGTATTGGATTTCGATGCACCAGTGCAGGTTTACTGTATCCATTACACCTTCACATTGACGATGAAACACAGATATCGCATCGGAATTGAATATAAAAGGCACAATGCCGACTTAAGTACAGGAAGAGTGAATCTTCTAATAGTTTGTGCTTTGAGCGGCTCCTGCGAGACCAGTATTGGATTCCGATGCACCAGTGCAGGTTTACTGTATCCCTTGGACCTTCACATTGACGATGAAACACAGAAATCGCATCGGAATTTAATATACAAGGCACAATGCCGACTTAGGTACAAGAAGAGTGAATCTTCTAACAGTTTGTGCTTTGAGCGGCTCCTGGGAGACCAGTATTAGATTCCGATGCACCAGTGCAGGTTTACTGTATCCCTTGGACCTTCACATTGACGATGAAACACAGAAATCTCATCGGAATTGAATATAAAAGGCACAATGCCGACTTAAGTACAAGAAGAGTGAATCTTCTAAGAATTTGTGCTTTGAGAGGCTCCTGGGAGACCAGTATTAGATTCCGATGCACCAGTGCAGGTTTACTGTATCCCTTGGAACTTCACATTGACGATGAAACACAGAAAGCGCATCGGAATTGAATATAAAAGACACAATACCAACTTAAATACAAGAAGTGTGAATCTTCTAAGAGTTTGTGCTTTGAGCGGCTCCTGGGAGACCAGTATTAGATTCCAATGCACCAGTGAAGGTTTACTGTATCCCTTGGACCTTCACATTTACGATGAAACACAGAAATCGCATCGGAATTGAATATAAAAGGCACAATGCCGACTTAAGTACAAGAAGAGTGAATCTTCTAATAGTTTGTGCTTTGAGCGGCTCCTGGGAGACCAGTATTAGATTCCGATACACCAGTGCAGGTTTACTGTATCCCTTGGACCTTCACATTGTCGATGTAACACAGAAATCGCATCGGAATTGAATATAAAAGGCACAATGCCGACTTAAGTACAAGAAGATTGAGTCTCCTAACAGTTTGTGGTTTGATCGGCTCCTGGGAGACCAGTATTAGATTCCGATGCAAATGTGCAGGTTTACTGTATCCCTTGGACCTTCACATTTACGATGAAACACAGAAATCGCATTGGAATTGAATATACAAGGCACAATGCCGACTTAGGTACAAGAAGAGTGAATATTCTAAGTGTTTGTGCTTTGAGCGGCTCCTGGGTGACCAGTATTGGATTCCGATGCACCAGTGCAGGTTGACTGTATCCCTTGGGCCTTCACATTGAGATGAAACACAGAAATCGCATCGGAATTGAATATAAAAGGCACAATGCCGACTTAAGTACAAGAAGAGTGAATCTACTAAGTGTTTGTGCTTTGAGCGGCTCCTGGGAGACCAGTAATAGATTCCGATGCACCAGTGCAGGTTTAATGTATCCCTTGGGCCTTCACATTGTCGATGTAACACAGAAATCGCATCGGAATTGAATATAAAAGGCACAATGCCGACTTAAGTACAAGAAGATTGAGTCTCCTAACAGTTTGTGCTTTGAGCGGCTCCTGGGAGACCAGTATTGGATTCCGATGCACCAGTGCAGGTTTACTGTATCCCTTGGACCTTCACATTGACGATGAAGCACAGAAATCGCATCGGAATTGAATATAAAAGGCACAGTGCCGACTTAAGTACAAGAAGAGTGAATATTCTAAGAGTTTGTGCTTTGAGCGGCTCCTGGGAGACCAGTATTAGATTCCGATGCACCAGTGCAGGTTTACTGTATCCCTTGGACCCTCACATTGACGATGAAACACAGAAATCGCATCGGAATTGAATATAAAACGCACAATGCCGACTTATGTACAAGAAGAGTGAATCTTCTCAGAGTTTGTGCTTTGAGCGGCTCCTGGGAGACCAGTATTGGATTTTGATGCACCAGTGCAGGTTTACTGTATCCCTTGGACCTTCACATTGACGATGAAACACAGAAATCGCATCGGAATTGAATATAAAAGGCACAATGAAGACTTAAGTACAAGAAGAGTGAATCTTCTAAGAGTTTGTGCTTTGAGCGGCTCCTGGGAGACCAGTATTAGATTCCGATGCTCCAGTGCAGGTTTACTGTATCCCTTGGACATTCACATTGACAATGAAACACAGAAATCGCATCGGAATTGAATATAAAAGGCACAATACCGACTTAAGTACAAGAGGATTGAATCTTCTAAAAGTTTGTGCTTTGAGCGGCTCCTGGGAGACCAGTATTGGATTCCGATGCACCAGTGCAGGTTTACTGTATCCCTTGGACCTTCACATTGACGATGAAACACAGAAATCGCATCGGAATTGAATATAAAAGGCACAATGCCGACTTATGTACAAGAAGAGTGAATCTTCTAAGAGTTTGCGCTTTGAGCGGATCCTGGCAGACCAGTATTAGATTCCGATGCACCAGTGCAGGTTTACTGTATCCCTTGGACCTTCGCATTGACGATGAAACACAGAAATCGCATCGGAATTGAATATAAAAGGCCCAATGCCGACTTCAGTACAAGAAGAGTGAATCTTCTAATAGTTTGTGCTTTGAGCGGTTCCTGGGACACCAGTATTGGATTCCGATGCACCAGTGCAGGTTTACTGTATCCCTTGGACCTTCACATTGACGATGAAACACAGAAATCGCATCGGAATTGAATATAAAAGGAACAATGCCGACTTAAGTACAAGAAGAGTGAATCTTCTACGAGTTTGTGCTTTGAGCGGCTCCTGGGAGACCAGTATGAGATTCCGATGCACCAGTGAAGGTTTACTGTATCCCTTGGACCTTCACATTGACGATGAAACACAGAAATCGCATCGGAATTGAATATAAAAAAGGCACAATATCGACTTAAGTACAAGAAGAGTGAATCTTCTAAGAGTATGTGCTTTGAGCGGCTCCTGGGAGACCAGTATTGGATTCCGATGCACCAGTGCAGGTTTACTGTATCCCTTGGACCCTCACATTGACGATGAAACACAGAAATCGCATCGGAATTGAATATAAAAGTCACAATGCCGACTTAAGTACAAGAAGAGTGAATCTTTTAAGAGTTTGTGCTTTGAGCGGCTCCTGGGAGACCAGTATTAGATTCCGATGCACCAGTGCAGGTTTACTGTATCCCTTGGACCTTCACATTAACGATGAAACACAGAAATCGCATCGGAATTGAATATAAAAGGCACAATGCCGACTTAAGTACAAGAAGAGTGAATCTTCTAAGAGTTTGTGGTTTGAGCGACTCCTGGGAGACCAGTATTAGATTCCGATGCACCAGTGCAGGTTTACTGTATCCCTTGGACCTTCACATTGACGATGACACACAGAAAGCGCATCGGAATTGAAAAAAAAGGCACAATGCCGACTTAAGTACAAGAAGAGTGAATCTTCTAAGAGTTTGTGCTTTGAGCGGCTCCTGGGATACCAGTATTAGATTCCGATGCACCAGTGCTGGTTTACTGTATCCCTTGGACCGTCACATTGACGATGAAACACAGAAATCGCATCGGAATTGAATATAAAAGGCACAATGCCGACTTAAGTACAAGAAGAGTGAGTCTTCTAGCAGTTTGTGCTTTGAGCGGCTCCTGCGAGACCAGTATTAGATTCCGATGCACCAGTGCAGGTTTACTGTATCCCTTGGACCTTCACATTGACGATGAAACACAGAAATCGCATCGGAACTGAATATAAAAGGCACAATACGGACTTAAGAACAAGAAGATTGAGTCTTCTAGCAGTTTGTGCTTTGAGCGGCTCCTGGGAGACCAGTATTGGATTCCGATGCACCAGTGCAGGTTTACTGTATCCCTTGGACCTTCACATTGACGATGAAACACAGAAATCGCATCGGAATTGAATATAAAAGGCACAATGCCGACTTAAGTACAAGAATAGTGAATCTTCTCAGATTTTGTGCTTTGGGTGGCTCCTGGGAGACCAGTATTGGATTCCGATGCACCAGTGCAGGTTTACTGTATCCCTTGGACCTTCACATTGACGATGAAACACAGAAATCGCATCGGAATTGAATATAAAAGGCACAGTGCCGACTTAAGTACAAGAAGAGTGAATCTTCTCAGAGTTTGTGCTTTGGGCGGCTCCTGGGAGACCAGTATTGGATTCCGATGCACCAGTGCAGGTTTACTATATCCCTTGGACCTTCACATTGACGATGAAACACAGAAATCGCATCGGAATTGAATATAAAAGGCACAGTGCCGACTTAAGTACAAGAAGAGTGATTCTTCTCAGAGTTTGTGCTTTGGGCGGCTCCTGGGAGACCAGTATTGGATTCCGATGCACCAGTGCAGGTTTACTGTATCCCTTGGACCTTCACATTGACGATGAAACACAGAAATCGCATCGGAATTGAATGTAAAAGGCACAGTTCCGACTTAAGTACAAGAAGAGTGAATCTTCTCAGAGTTTGTGCTTTGGGCGGCTCCTGGGAGACCAGTATTGGATTCCGATGCACCAGTGCAGGTTTACTGTATCCCTTGGACCTTCACATTGACAATGAAACACAGAAATCGCATCGGAATTGAATATAAAAGACACAGTGCCGACTTAAGTACAAGAAGAGTGAATCTTCTCAGAGTTTGTGCTTTGAGCGGCTCCTGGGAGACCAGTATTGGATTCCGATGCACCAGTGCAGGTTTACTGTATCCCTTGGACCTTCACATTGACAATGAAACACAGAAATCACATCGGAATTGAATATAAAAGGCACAATGCCGACTTATGTACAAGAAGAGTGAGTCTCCTAAGAGTTTGTGCTTTGAGCGGATCCTTTGAGACCAGTATTGGATTCCGATGCACCAGTGCAGGTTTACTGTATCCCTTGGACCTTCACATTGACGATGAAACACAGAAATCGCATCGGAATTGAATATAAAGGGCACAATGCCGACTTAAGTACAAGAAGAGTGAATCTTCTAAGAGTTTGTGCTTTGAGCGGCTCCTGGGAGACCAGTATTGGATTCCGAAGCACCAGTTCAGGTTTACTGTATCCCTTGGACCTTCACATTGACGATGAAACACAGAAATCGCATCGGAATTGAATATAAAAGGCACAATGCCGACTTAAGTACAAGAAGAGTGAATCTTCTAAGAGTTTGTGCTTTGAGCGGATCCTGGCAGACCAGTATTAGATTCCGATGCACCAGTGCAGGTTTACTGTATCCCTTGGACCTTCACATTGACGATGAAACACAGAAATCGCATCGGAATTGAATATAAAAGGCACAATGCCGACTTAAGTACAAGAAGAGTGAGTCTTCTAGCAGTTTGTGCTTTGAGCGGCTCCTGGGAGACCAGTATTAGATTCCGATGCACCAGTGCAGGTTTACTGTATCCCTTGAACCTTCACATTGACGATGAAACACAGAAATCGCATCGGAATTGAGTATAAAAGGCACAATACCGACTTAAGAACAAGATGATTGAATCTTCTAAGGGTTTGTGCTTTGAGCGGCTCCTGGGAGACCAGTATTGGATTCCGATGCACCAGTGCAGGTTTACTGTATCCCTTGGACCTTCACATTGACGATGAAACACAGAAATCGCATCGGAATTGAATATAAAAAACACAATGCCGACTTAAGTACAAGAAGAGTGAATCTTCTAAGAGTTTGTGCTTTGAGCGGATCCTGGCAGACCAGTATTAGATTCCGATGCACCAGTGCAGGTTTACTGTATCCCTTGGACCTTCACATTGACGATGAAACACAGAAATCGCATCGGAATTGAATATAAAAGGCACAATGCCGACTTAAGTACAAGAAGAGTGAATCTTCTAATAGTCTGTGCTTTGAGTGGCTCCTGGGACACCAGTATTGGATTCCAATGCACCAGTGCAGGTTTACTGTATCCCTTGGACCTTCACATTGACGATGAAACACAGAAATCGCATCGGAATTGAATATAAAAGGGACAATGCCGACTTAAGAACAAGAAGAGTGAATCTTCTAAGAGTTTGTGCTTTGAGTGGTTCCTGGGAGACCAGTATGAGATTCCGATGCACCAGTGAAGGTTTACTGTATCCCTTGGACCTTCACATTGACGATGAAACACAGAAATCGCATCGGAATTGAATATAAAAGGCACAATGCCGAGTTAAGTACAAGAAGAGTGAATCTTCTAAGAGTTTGTGCTTTGAGCGGCTCCTGGGAGACCACAATTGGATTCCGATGCACCAGTGCAGGTTTACTGTATCCCTTGGACCTTCACATTGACGATGAAACACAGAATTCGCATCGGAATTGAATATAAAAGGCACAATGCCGACTTAAGTACAAGAAGAGTGAATCTTCTAAGAGTTTGTGCTTTGAGCGGCTCCTGGGAGACCTGTATTAGATTCCGATGCACCAGTGCAGGTTTAGTGTATCCCTTGGACCTTCACATTGACGATGACACACAGAAAGCGCATCCGAATTGAATATAAAACGCACAATGGCGACTTATGTACAAGAAGAGTGAATCTTCTAAGAGCCTGTGCTTTGAGCGGTTCCTGGGAGACCAGTATTAGATTCCGATGCACCAGTGCAGGTTTACTGTATCCCTTGGACCTTCACATTGACGATGAAACACAGAAATCGCATCGGAATTGAATATAAAAGGCACAGTGCCGACTTAAGTACAAGAAGAGTGAATCTTCTAAGAGTTTGTGCTTTGAGCGGCTCCTGGGAGACCAGTATTAGATTCCGATGCACCAGTGCAGGTTTACTGTATCCCTTGGACCCTTACATTGACGATGAAACACAGAAATCGCATCGGAATTGAACATAAAAGGCACAATGCCGACTTAAGTACAAGAAGAGTGAGTCTTCTAGCAGTTTGTGCTTTGAGCGGCTCCTGGGAGACCAGTATTGGATTCCGATGCACCAGAGCAGGTTTACTGTATCCCTTGGACCTTCACATTGACGATGACACACAGAAAGCGCATCCGAATTGAATATAAAACGCACAATGCCGACTTATGTACAAGAAGAGTGAATCTTCTCAGAGTTTGTGCTTTGAGCGGCTCCTGGGAGACCAGTATTGGATTTTGATGCACCAGTGCAGGTTTACTGTATCCCTTGGACCTTCACATTGACGATGAAACACAGAAATCGCATCGGAATTGAATATAAAAGGCACAATGAAGACTTAAGTACAAGAAGAGTGAATCTTCTAAGAGTTTGTGCTTTGAGCGGCTCCTGGGAGACCAGTTTTAGATTCCGATGCACCAGTGCAGGTTTACTGTATCCCTTGGACCTTCACATTGACGATGAAACACAGAAATCGCATCGGAATTGAATATAAAAGGCACAATGCCGACTTAAGTACAAGAAGAGTGAATCTTCTAAGAGTTTGTGCTTTGAGCGGCTCCTGGGAGACCAGTATTGGATTCCGAAGCACCAGTGCAGGTTTACTGTATCCCTTGGACCTTCACATTGACGATGAAACACAGAAATCGCATCGGAATTGAATATAAAAGGCACAATGCCGACTTAAGTACAAGAAGAGTGAATCTTCTAAGAGTTTGTGCTTTGAGCGGATCCTGGCAGACCAGTATTAGATTCCGATGCACCAGTGCAGGTTTACTGTATCCCTTGGACCTTCACATTGACGATGAAACACAGAAATCGCATCGGAATTGAATATAAAAGGGACAATGCCGACTTAAGTACAAGAAGAGTGAATCTTCTAAGAGTTTGTGCTTTGAGTGGCTCCTGGGAGACCAGTATGAGATTCCGATGCACCAGTGAAGGTTTACTGTATCCCTTGGACCTTCACATTGACGATGAAACACAGAAATCGCATCGGAATTGAATATAAAAGGCACAATGCCGAGTTAAGTACAAGAAGAGTGAATCTTCTAAGAGTTTGTGCTTTGAGCGGCTCCTGGGAGACCACAATTGGATTCCGATGCACCAGTGCAGGTTTACTGTATCCCTTGGACCTTCACATTGACGATGAAACACAGAATTCGCATCGGAATTGAATATAAAAGGCACAATGCCGACTTAAGTACAAGAAGAGTGAATCTTCTAATAGTTTCTGCTTTGAGCGGCTCCTGGGAGACCTGTATTAGATTCCGATGCACCAGTGCAGGTTTACTGTATCCCTTGGACCTTCACATTGACGATGACACACAGAAAGCGCATCCGAATTGAATATAAAACGCACAATGGCGACTTATGTACAAGAAGAGTGAATCTTCTAAGAGCCTGTGCTTTGAGCGGTTCCTGGGAGACCAGTATTAGATTCCGATGCACCAGTGCAGGTTTACTGTATCCCTTGGACCTTCACATTGACGATGAAACACAGAAATCGCATCGGAATTGAATATAAAGGGCACAGTGCCGACTTAAGTACAAGAAGAGTGAATCTTCTAAGAGTTTGTGCTTTGAGCGGCTCCTGGGAGACCAGTATTAGATTCCGATGCACCAGTGCAGGTTTACTGTATCCCTTGGACCCTTACATTGACGATGAAACACAGAAATCGCATCGGAATTGAACATAAAAGGCACAATGCCGACTTAAGTACAAGAAGAGTGAGTCTTCTAGCAGTTTGTGCTTTGAGCGGCTCCTGGGAGACCAGTATTGGATTCCGATGCACCAGAGCAGGTTTACTGTATCCCTTGGACCTTCACATTGACGATGACACACAGAAAGCGCATCCGAATTGAATATAAAACGCACAATGCCGACTTATGTACAAGAAGAGTGAATCTTCTCAGAGTTTGTGCTTTGAGCGGCTCCTGGGAGACCAGTATTGGATTTTGATGCACCAGTGCAGGTTTACTGTATCCCTTGGACCTTCACATTGACGATGAAACACAGAAATCGCATCGGAATTGAATATAAAAGGCACAATGAAGACTTAAGTACAAGAAGAGTGAATCTTCTAAGAGTTTGTGCTTTGAGCGGCTCCTGGGAGACCAGTTTTAGATTCCGATGCACCAGTGCAGGTTTACTGTATCCCTTGGACCTTCACATTGACGATGAAACACAGAAATCGCATCGGAATTGAATATAAAAGGCACAATGCCGACTTAAGTACAAGAAGAGTGAATCTTCTAAGAGTTTGTGCTTTGAGCGGCTCCTGGGAGACCAGTATTGGATTCCGAAGCACCAGTGCAGGTTTACTGTATCCCTTGGACCTTCACATTGACGATGAAACACAGAAATCGCATCGGAATTGTATATAAAAGGCACAATGCCGACTTAAGTACAAGAAGAGTGAATCTTCTAAGAGTTTGTGCTTTGAGCGGATCCTGGCAGACCAGTATTAGATTCCGATGCACCAGTGCAGGTTTACTGTATCCCTTGGACCTTCACATTGACGATGAAACACAGAAATCGCATCGGAATTGAGTATAAAAAGCACAATACCGACTTAAGAACAAGATGATTGAATCTTCTAAGGGTTTGTGCTTTGAGCGGCTCCTGGGAGACCAGTATTGGATTCCGATGCACCAGTGCAGGTTTACTGTATCCCTTGGACCTTCACATTGACGATGAAACACAGAAATCGCATCGGAATTGAATATAAAAGGCACAATGCCGACTTAAGTACAAGAAGAGTCAGTCTTCTAGCAGTTTGTGCTTTGAGCGGCTCCTGGGAGACCAGTATTAGATTCCGATGCACCAGTGCAGGTTTACTGTATCCCTTGAATCTTCACATTGACGATGAAACACAGAAATCGCATCGGAATTGAGTATAAAAGGCACAATACCGACTTAAGAACAAGATGATTGAATCTTCTAAGGGTTTGTGCTTTGAGCGGCTCCTGGGAGACCAGTATTGGATTCCGATGCACCAGTGCAGGTTTACTGTATCCCTTGGACCTTCACATTGACGATGAAACACAGAAATCGCATCGGAATTGAATATAAAAAACACAATGCCGACTTAAGTACAAGAAGAGTGAATCTTCTAAGAGTTTGTGCTTTGAGCGGATCCTGGCAGACCAGTATTAGATTCCGATGCACCAGTGCAGGTTTACTGTATCCCTTGGACCTTCACATTGACGATGAAACACAGAAATCGCATCGGAATTGAATATAAAAGGCACAATGCCGACTTAAGTACAAGAAGAGTGAATCTTCTAATAGTCTGTGCTTTGAGTGGCTCCTGGGACACCAGTATTGGATTCCGATGCACCAGTGCAGGTTTACTGTATCCCTTGGACCTTCACATTGACGATGAAACACAGAAATCGCATCGGAATTGAATATAAAAGGGACAATGCCGACTTAAGTACAAGAAGAGTGAATCTTCTAAGAGTTTGTGCTTTGAGTGGCTCCTGGGAGACCAGTATGAGATTCCGATGCACCAGTGAAGGTTTACTGTATCCCTTGGACCTTCACATTGACGATGAAACACAGAAATCGCATCGGAATTGAATATAAAAGGCACAATGCCGAGTTAAGTACAAGAAGAGTGAATCTTCTAAGAGTTTGTGCTTTGAGCGGCTCCTGGGAGACCACAATTGGATTCCGATGCACCAGTGCAGGTTTACTGTATCCCTTGGACCTTCACATTGACGATGAAACACAGAATTCGCATCGGAATTGAATATAAAAGGCACAATGCCGACTTAAGTACAAGAAGAGTGAATCTTCTAAGAGTTTGTGCTTTGAGCGGCTCCTGGGAGACCAGTATTGGATTCCGAAGCATCAGTGCAGGTTTACTGTATCCCTTGGACCTTCACATTGACGATGAAACACAGAAATCGCATCGGAATTGTATATAAGAGGCACAATGCCGACTTAAGTACAAGAAGAGTGAATCTTCTAAGAGTTTGTGCTTTGAGCGGATCCTGGCAGACCAGTATTAGATTCCGATGCACCAGTGCAGGTTTACTGTATCCCTTGGACCTTCACATTGACGATGAAACACAGAAATCGCATCGGAATTGAGTATAAAAAGCACAATACCGACTTAAGAACAAGATGATTGAATCTTCTAAGGGTTTGTGCTTTGAGCGGCTCCTGGGAGACCAGTATTGGATTCCGATGCACCAGTGCAGGTTTACTGTATCCCTTGGACCTTCACATTGACGATGAAACACAGAAATCGCATCGGAATTGAATATAAAAGGCACAATGCCGACTTAAGTACAAGAAGAGTGAGTCTTCTAGCAGTTTGTGCTTTGAGCGGCTCCTGGGAGACCAGTATTAGATTCCGATGCACCAGTGCATGTTTACTGTATCCCTTGAATCTTCACATTGACGATGAAACACAGAAATCGCATCGGAATTGAGTATAAAAGGCACAATACCGACTTAAGAACAAGATGATTGAATCTTCTAAGGGTTTGTGCTTTGAGCGGCTCCTGGGAGACCAGTATTGGATTCCGATGCACCAGTGCAGGTTTACTGTATCCCTTGGACCTTCACATTGACGATGAAACACAGAAATCGCATCGGAATTGAATATAAAAAACACAATGCCGACTTAATTACAAGAAGAGTGAATCTTCTAAGAGTTTGTGCTTTGAGCGGATCCTGGCAGACCAGTATTAGATTCCGATGCACCAGTGCAGGTTTACTGTATCCCTTGGACCTTCACATTGACGATGAAACACAGAAATCGCATCGGAATTGAATATAAAAGGCACAATGCCGACTGAAGTACAAGAAGAGTGAATCTTCTAATAGTCTGTGCTTTGAGTGGCTCCTGGGACACCAGTATTGGATTCCGATGCACCAGTGCAGGTTTACTGTATCCCTTGGACCTTCACATTGACGATGAAACACAGAAATCGCATCGGAATTGAATATAAAAGGGACAATGCCGACTTAAGTACAAGAAGAGTGAATCTTCTAAGAGTTTGTGCTTTGAGTGGCTCCTGGGAGACCAGTATGAGATTCCGATGCACCAGTGAAGGTTTACTGTATCCCTTGGACCTTCACATTGACGATGAAACACAGAAATCGCATCGGAATTGAATATAAAAGGCACAATGCCGAGTTAAGTACAAGAAGAGTGAATCTTCTAAGAGTTTGTGCTTTGAGCGGCTCCTGGGAGACCACAATTGGATTCCGATGCACCAGTGCAGGTTTACTGTATCCCTTGGACCTTCACATTGACGATGAAACACAGAATTCGCATCGGAATTGAATATAAAAGGCACAATGCCGACTTAAGTACAAGAAGAGTGAATCTTCTAAGAGTTTCTGCTTTGAGCGGCTCCTGGGAGACCTGTATTAGATTCCGATGCACCAGTGCAGGTTTACTGTATCCCTTGGACCTTCACATTGACGATGAAACACAGAAATCGCATCGGAATTGAATATAAAAGGCACAATGCCGACTTAAGTACAAGAAGAGTGAATCTTCTAAGAGTTTGTGCTTTGAGCGGATCCTGGCAGACCAGTATTAGATTCCGATGCACCAGTGCAGGTTTACTGTATCCCTTGGACCTTCACATTGACGATGAAACACAGAAATCGCATCGGAATTGAATATAAAAGGCACAATGCCGACTTAAGTACAAGAAGAGTGAGTCTTCTAGCAGTTTGTGCTTTGAGCGGCTCCTGGGAGACCAGTATTAGATTCCAATGCACCAGTGCAGGTTTACTGTATCCCTTGAACCTTCACATTGACGATGAAACACAGAAATCGCATCGGAATTGAGTATAAAAGGCACAATACCGACTTAAGAACAAGATGATTGAATCTTCTAAGGGTTTGTGCTTTGAGCGGCTCCTGGGAGACCAGTATTGGATTCCGATGCACCAGTGCAGGTTTACTGTATCCCTTGGACCTTCACATTGACGATGAAACACAGAAATCGCATCGGAATTGAATATAAAAAACACAATGCCGACTTAAGTACAAGAAGAGTGAATCTTCTAAGAGTTTGTGCTTTGAGCGGATCCTGGCAGACCAGTATTAGATTCCGATGCACCAGTGCAGGTTTACTGTATCCCTTGGACCTTCACATTGACGATGAAACACAGAAATCGCATCGGAATTGAATATAAAAGGCACAATGCCGACTTAAGTACAAGAAGAGTGAATCTTCTAATAGTCTGTGCTTTGAGTGGCTCCTGGGACACCAGTATTGGATTCCGATGCACCAGTGCAGGTTTACTGTATCCCTTGGACCTTCACATTGACGATGAAACACAGAAATCGCATCGGAATTGAATATAAAAGGGACAATGCCGACTTAAGTACAAGAAGAGTGAATCTTCTAAGAGTTTGTGCTTTGAGTGGCTCCTGGGAGACCAGTATGAGATTCCGATGCACCAGTGAAGGTTTACTGTATCCCTTGGACCTTCACATTGACGATGAAACACAGAAATCGCATCGGAATTGAATATAAAAGGCACAATGCCGAGTTAAGTACAAGAAGAGTGAATCTTCTAAGAGTTTGTGCTTTGAGCGGCTCCTGGGAGACCACAATTGGATTCCGATGCACCAGTGCAGGTTTACTGTATCCCTTGGACCTTCACATTGACGATGAAACACAGAATTCGCATCGGAATTGAATATAAAAGGCACAATGCCGACTTAAGTACAAGAAGAGTGAATCTTCTAAGAGTTTCTGCTTTGAGCGGCTCCTGGGAGACCTGTATTAGATTCCGATGCACCAGTGCAGGTTTACTGTATCCCTTGGACCTTCACATTGACGATGACACACAGAAAGCGCATCCGAATTGAATATAAAACGCACAATGGCGACTTATGTACAAGAAGAGTGAATCTTCTAAGAGCCTGTGCTTTGAGCGGTTCCTGGGAGACCAGTATTAGATTCCGATGCACCAGTGCAGGTTTACTGTATCCCTTGGACCTTCACATTGACGATGAAACACAGTAATCGCATCGGAATTGAATATAAAAGGCACAGTGCCGACTTAAGTACAAGAAGAGTGAATCTTCTAAGAGTTTGTGCTTTGAGCGGCTCCTGGGAGACCAGTATTAGATTCCGATGCACCAGTGCAGGTTTACTGTATCCCTTGGACCCTTACATTGACGATGAAACACAGAAATCGCATCGGAATTGAACATAAAAGGCACAATGCCGACTTAAGTACAAGAAGAGTGAGTCTTCTAGCAGTTTGTGCTTTGAGCGGCTCCTGGGAGACCAGTATTGGATTCCGATGCACCAGAGCAGGTTTACTGTATCCCTTGGACCTTCACATTGACGATGACACACAGAAAGCGCATCCGAATTGAATATAAAACGCACAATGCCGACTTATGTACAAGAAGAGTGAATCTTCTCAGAGTTTGTGCTTTGAGCGGCTCCTGGGAGACCAGTATTGGATTTTGATGCACCAGTGCAGGTTTACTGTATCCCTTGGACCTTCACATTGACGATGAAACACAGAAATCGCATCGGAATTGAATATAAAAGGCACAATGAAAACTTAAGTACAAGAAGAGTGAATCTTCTAAGAGTTTGTGCTTTGAGCGGCTCCTGGGAGACCAGTTTTAGATTCCGATGCACCAGTGCAGGTTTACTGTATCCCTTGGACCTTCACATTGACGATGAAACACAGAAATCGCATCGGAATTGAATATAAAAGGCACAATGCCGACTTAAGTACAAGAAGAGTGAATCTTCTAAGAGTTTGTGCTTTGAGCGGCTCCTGGGAGACCAGTATTGGATTCCGAAGCATCAGTGCAGGTTTACTGTATCCCTTGGACCTTCACATTGACGATGAAACACAGAAATCGCATCGGAATTGAATATAAAAGGCACAATGCCGACTTAAGTACAAGAAGAGTGAATCTTCTAAGAGTTTGTGCTTTGAGCGGATCCTGGCAGACCAGTATTAGATTCCGATGCACCAGTGCAGGTTTACTGTATCCCTTGGACCTTCACATTGACGATGAAACACAGAAATCGCATCGGAATTGAGTATAAAAGGCACAATACCGACTTAAGAACAAGATGATTGAATCTTCTAAGGGTTTGTGCTTTGAGCGGCTCCTGGGAGACCAGTATTGGATTCCGATGCACCAGTGCAGGTTTACTGTATCCCTTGGACCTTCACATTGACGATGAAACACAGAAATCGCATCGGAATTGAATATAAAAGGCACAATGCCGACTTAAGTACAAGAAGAGTGAGTCTTCTAGCAGTTTGTGCTTTGAGCGGCTCCTGGGAGACCAGTATTAGATTCCGATACACCAGTGCAGGTTTACTGTATCCCTTGAATCTTCACATTGACGATGAAACACAGAAATCGCATCGGAATTGAGTATAAAAGGCACAATACCGACTTAAGAACAAGATGATTGAATCTTCTAAGGGTTTGTGCTTTGAGCGGCTCCTGGGAGACCAGTATTGGATTCCGATGCACCAGTGCAGGTTTACTGTATCCCTTGGACCTTCACATTGACGATGAAACACAGAAATCGCATCGGAATTGAATATAAAAAACACAATGCCGACTTAAGTACAAGAAGAGTGAATCTTCTAAGAGTTTGTGCTTTGAGCGGATCCTGGCAGACCAGTATTAGATTCCGATGCACCAGTGCAGGTTTACTGTATCCCTTGGACCTTCACATTGACGATGAAACACAGAAATCGCATCGGAATTGAATATAAAAGGCACAATGCCGACTTAAGTACAAGAAGAGTGAATCTTCTAATAGTCTGTGCTTTGAGTGGCTCCTGGGACACCAGTATTGGATTCCGATGCACCAGTGCAGGTTTACTGTATCCCTTGGACCTTCACATTGACGATGAAACACAGAAATCGCATCGGAATTGAATATAAAAGGGACAATGCCGACTTAAGTACATGAAGAGTGAATCTTCTAAGAGTTTGTGCTTTGAGTGGCTCCTGGGAGACCAGTATGAGATTCCGATGCACCAGTGAAGGTTTACTGTATCCCTTGGACCTTCACATTGACGATGAAACACAGAAATCGCATCGGAATTGAATATAAAAGGCACAATGCCGAGTTAAGTACAAGAAGAGTGAATCTTCTAAGAGTTTGTGCTTTGAGCGGCTCCTGGGAGACCACAATTGGATTCCGATGCACCAGTGCAGGTTTACTGTATCCCTTGGACCTTCACATTGACGATGAAACACAGAATTCGCATCGGAATTGAATATAAAAGGCACAATGCCGACTTAAGTACAAGAAGAGTGAATCTTCTAAGAGTTTCTGCTTTGAGCGGCTCCTGGGAGACCTGTATTAGATTCCGATGCACCAGTGCAGGTTTACTGTATCCCTTGGACCTTCACATTGACGATGAAACACAGAAATCGCATCGGAATTGAATATAAAAGGCACAATGCCGACTTAAGTACAAGAAGAGTGAATCTTCTAAGAGTTTGTGCTTTGAGCGGATCCTGGCAGACCAGTATTAGATTCCGATGCACCAGTGCAGGTTTACTGTATCCCTTGGACCTTCACATTGACGATGAAACACAGAAATCGCATCGGAATTGAATATAAAAGGCACAATGCCGACTTAAGTACAAGAAGAGTGAGTCTTCTAGCAGTTTGTGCTTTGAGCGGCTCCTGGGAGACCAGTATTAGATTCCGATGCACCAGTGCAGGTTTACTGTATCCCTTGAACCTTCACATTGACGATGAAACACAGAAATCGCATCGGAATTGAGTATAAAAGGCACAATACCGACTTAAGAACAAGATGATTGAATCTTCTAAGGGTTTGTGCTTTGAGCGGCTCCTGGGAGACCAGTATTGGATTCCGATGCACCAGTGCAGGTTTACTGTATCCCTTGGACCTTCACATTGACGATGAAACACAGAAATCGCATCGGAATTGAATATAAAAAACACATTGCCGACTTAAGTACAAGAAGAGTGAATCTTCTAAGAGTTTGTGCTTTGAGCGGATCCTGGCAGACCAGTATTAGATTCCGATGCACCAGTGCAGGTTTACTGTATCCCTTGGACCTTCACATTGACGATGAAACACAGAAATCGCATCGGAATTGAATATAAAAGGCACAATGCCGACTTAAGTACAAGAAGAGTGAATCTTCTAATAGTCTGTGCTTTGAGTGGCTCCTGGGACACCAGTATTGGATTCCGATGCACCAGTGCAGGTTTACTGTATCCCTTGGACCTTCACATTGACGATGAAACACAGAAATCGCATCGGAATTGAATATAAAAGGGACAATGCCGACTTAAGTACAAGAAGAGTGAATCTTCTAAGAGTTTGTGCTTTGAGTGGCTCCTGGGAGACCAGTATGAGATTCCGATGCACCAGTGAAGGTTTACTGTATCCCTTGGACCTTCACATTGACGATGAAACACAGAAATCGCATCGGAATTGAATATAAAAGGCACAATGCCGAGTTAAGTACAAGAAGAGTGAATCTTCTAAGAGTTTGTGCTTTGAGCGGCTCCTGGGAGACCACAATTGGATTCCGATGCACCAGTGCAGGTTTACTGTATCCCTTGGACCTTCACATTGACGATGAAACACAGAATTCGCATCGGAATTGAATATAAAAGGCACAATGCCGACTTAAGTACAAGAAGAGTGAATCTTCTAAGAGTTTCTGCTTTGAGCGGCTCCTGGGAGACCTGTATTAGATTCCGATGCACCAGTGCAGGTTTACTGTATCCCTTGGACCTTCACATTGACGATGACACACAGAAAGCGCATCCGAATTGAATATAAAACGCACAATGGCGACTTATGTACAAGAAGAGTGAATCTTCTAAGAGCCTGTGCTTTGAGCGGTTCCTGGGAGACCAGTATTAGATTCCGATGCACCAGTGCAGGTTTACTGTATCCCTTGGACCTTCACATTGACGATGAAACACAGAAATCGCATCGGAATTGAATATAAAAGGCACAGTGCCGACTTAAGTACAAGAAGAGTGAATCTTCTAAGAGTTTGTGCTTTGAGCGGCTCCTGGGAGACCAGTATTAGATTCCGATGCACCAGTGCAGGTTTTCTGTATCCCTTGGACCCTTACATTGACGATGAAACACAGAAATCGCATCGGAATTGAACATAAAAGGCACAATGCCGACTTAAGTACAAGAAGAGTGAGTCTTCTAGCAGTTTGTGCTTTGAGCGGCTCCTGGGAGACCAGTATTGGATTCCAATGCACCAGAGCAGGTTTACTGTATCCCTTGGACCTTCACATTGACGATGACACACAGAAAGCGCATCCGAATTGAATATAAAACGCACAATGCCGACTTATGTACAAGAAGAGTGAATCTTCTCAGGGTTTGTGCTTTGAGCGGCTCCTGGGAGACCAGTATTGGATTTTGATGCACCAGTGCAGGTTTACTGTATCCCTTGGACCTTCACATTGACGATGAAACACAGAAATCGCATCGGAATTGAATATAAAAGGCACAATGAAGACTTAAGTACAAGAAGAGTGAATCTTCTAAGAGTTTGTGCTTTGAGCGGCTCCTGGGAGACCAGTTTTAGATTCCGATGCACCAGTGCAGGTTTACTGTATCCCTTGGACCTTCACATTGACGATGAAACACAGAAATCGCATCGGAATTGAATATAAAAGGCACAATGCCGACTTAAGTACAAGAAGAGTGAATCTTCTAAGAGTTTGTGCTTTGAGCGGCTCCTGGGAGACCAGTATTGGATTCCGAAGCACCAGTGCAGGTTTACTGTATCCCTTGGACCTTCACATTGACGATGAAACACAGAAATCGCATCGGAATTGAATATAAAAGGCACAATGCCGACTTAAGTACAAGAAGAGTGAATCTTCTAAGAGTTTGTGCTTTGAGCGGATCCTGGCAGACCAGTATTAGATTCCGATGCACCAGTGCAGGTTTACTGTATCCCTTGGACCTTCACATTGACGATGAAACACAGAAATCGCATCGGAATTGAATATAAAAGGCACAATGCCGACTTAAGTACAAGAAGAGTGAATCTTCTAACAGTTTGTGCTTTGAGCGGCTCCTGGGAGACCAGTATTGGATTCCGATGCACCAGAGCAGGTTTACTGTATCCCTTGGACCGTCACATTGACGATGATACACAGAAATCGCATCGGAATTGAATATAAGAGGCACAGTGCCGACTTAAGTACAAGAAGAGTGAGTCTTCTAGCAGTTTGTGCTTTGAGCGGCTCCTGGGAGACCAGTATTAGATTCCGATGCACCAGTGCAGGTTTACTGTATCCCTTGAACCTTCACATTGACGATGAAACACAGAAATCGCTTCGGAATTGAGTATAAAAGGCACAATACCGACTTAAGAACAAGAAGATTGAATCTTCTAAGGGTTTGTGCTTTGAGCGGCTCCTGGGAGACCAGTATTGGATTCCGATGCACCAGTGCAGGTTTACTGTATCCCTTGGACCTTCACATTGACGATGAAACACAGAAATCGCATCGGAATTGAATATAAAAAACACAATGCCGACTTAAGTACAAGAAGAGTGAATCTTCTAAGAGTTTGTGCTTTGAGCGGATCCTGGCAGACCAGTATTAGATTCCGATGCACCAGTGCAGGTTTACTGTATCCCTTGGACCTTCACATTGACGATGAAACACAGAAATCGCATCGGAATTGAATATAAAAAGCACAATGCCGACTTAAGTACAAGAAGAGTGAATCTTCTAATAGTCTGTGCTTTGAGTGGCTCCTGGGACACCAGTATTGGATTCCGATGCACCAGTGCAGGTTTACTGTATCCCTTGGACCTTCACATTGACGATGAAACACAGAAATCGCATCGGAATTGAATATAAAAGGCACAATGCCGACTTAAGTACAAGAAGAGTGAATCTTCTAAGAGTTTGTGCTTTGAGCGGCTCCTGGGAGACCAGTTTTAGATTCCGATGCACCAGTGCAGGTTTACTGTATCCCTTGGACCTTCACATTGACGATGAAACACAGAAATCGCATAGGAATTGAATATAAAAGGCACAATGCCGACTTAAGTACAAGAAGAGTGAATCTTCTAAGAGTTTGTGCTTTGAGCGGCTCCTGGGAGACCAGTATTGGATTCCGAAGCACCAGTGCAGGTTTACTGTATCCCTTGGACCTTCACATTGACGATGAAACACAGAAATCGCATCGGAATTGAATATAAAAGGCACAATGCCGACTTAAGTACAAGAAGAGTGAATCTTCTAAGAGTTTGTGCTTTGAGCGGATCCTGGCAGACCAGTATTAGATTCCGATGCACCAGTGCAGGTTTACTGTATCCCTTGGACCTTCACATTGACGATGAAACACAGAAATCGCATCGGAATTGAATATAAAAGGCACAATGCCGACTTAAGTACAAGAAGAGTGAATCTTCTAAGAGTTTGTGCTTTGAGCGGCTCCTGGGAGACCAGTATTGGATTCCGATGCACCAGAGCAGGTTTACTGTATCCCTTGGACCGTCACATTGACGATGAAACACAGAAATCGCATCGGAATTGAATATAAGAGGCACAGTGCCGACTTAAGTACAAGAAGAGTGAGTCTTCTAGCAGTTTGTGCTTTGAGCGGCTCCTGGGAGACCAGTATTAGATTCCGATGCACCAGTGCAGGTTTACTGTATCCCTTGAACCTTCACATTGACGATGAAACACAGAAATCGCATCGGAATTGAGTATAAAAGGCACAATACCGACTTAAGAACAAGAAGATTGAATCTTCTAAGGGTTTGTGCTTTGAGCGGCTCCTGGGAGACCAGTATTGGATTCCGATGCACCAGTGCAGGTTTACTGTATCCCTTGGACCTTCACATTGACGATGAAACACAGAAATCGCATCGGAATTGAATATAAAACGCACAATGCCGACTTATGTACAAGAAGAGTGAATCTTCTAAGAGCCTGTGCTTTGAGCGGTTCCTGGGAGACCAGTATTAGATTCCGATGCACCAGTGCAGGTTTACTGTATCCCTTGGACCTTCACATTGACGATGAAACACAGAAATCGCATCGGAATTGAATATAAAAGGCACAGTGCCGACTTAAGTACAAGAAGAGTGAATCTTCTAAGAGTTTGTGCTTTGAGCGGCTCCTGGGAGACCAGTATTAGATTCCGATGCACCAGTGCAGGTTTACTGTATCCCTTGGACCCTCACATTGACGATGAAACACAGAAATCGCATCGGAATTGAACATAAAAAGCACAATGCCGACTTAAGTACAAGAAGAGTGAGTCTTCCAGCAGTTTGTGCTTTGAGCGGCTCCTGGGAGACCAGTATTAGATTCCGATGCACCAGTGCAGGTTTACTGTATCCCTTGGACCTTCACATTGACGATGAAACACAGAAATCGCATCGGAATTGAATATAAAAGGCACAATGCCGACTTAAGTACAAGAAGAGTGAATCTTCTAAGAGTTTGTGCTTTGAGCGGTTCCTGGGAGACCAGTTTTAGATTCCGATGCACCAGTGCAGGTTTACTGTATCCCTTGGACCTTCACATTGACGATGAAACACAGAAATCGCATCGGAATTGAATATAAAAGGCACAATGCCGACTTAAGTACAAGAAGAGTGAATCTTCTAAGAGTTTGTGCTTTGAGCGGCTCCTGGGAGACCAGTATTGGATTCCGATGCACCAGTGCAGGTTTACTGTATCCCTTGGACCTTCACATTGACGATGAAACACAGAAATCGCATCGGAATTGAATATAAAAGGCACAATGCCGACTTAAGTACAAGAAGAGTGAATCTTCTATGAGCTTGTGCTTTGAGCGGATCCTGGCAGACCAGTATTAGATTCCGATGCACCAGTGTAGGTTTACTGTATCCCTTGGACCTTCACATTGACGATGAAACACAGAAATCGCATCGGAATTGAATATAAAAGGCACAATGCCGACTTAAGTACAAGAAGAGTGAATCTTCTAAGAGTTTGTGCTTTGAGCGGCTCCTGGGAGACCAGTTTTAGATTCCGATGCACCAGTGCAGGTTTACTGTATCCCTTGGACCTTCACATTGACGATGAAACACAGAAATCGCATCGGAATTGAATATAAAAGGCACAATGCCGACTTAAGTACAAGAAGAGTGAATCTTCTAAGAGTTTGTGCTTTGAGCGGCTCCTGGGAGACCAGTATTGGATTCCGAAGCACCTGTGCAGGTTTACTGTATCCCTTGGACCTTCACATTGACGATGAAACACAGAAATCGCATCGGAATTGAATATAAAAGGCACAATGCCGACTTAAGTACAAGAAGAGTGAATCTTCTAAGAGTTTGTGCTTTGAGCGGATCCTGGCAGACCAGTATTAGATTCCGATGCACCAGTGCAGGTTTACTGTATCCCTTGGACCTTCACATTGACGATGAAACACAGAAATCGCATCGGAATTGAATATAAAAGGCACAATGCCGACTTAAGTACAAGAAGAGTGAATCTTCTAAGAATTTGTGCTTTGAGCGGCTCCTGGGAGACCAGTTTTAGATTCCGATGCACCAGTGCAGGTTTACTGTATCCCTTGGACCTTCACATTGACGATGAAACACAGAAATCGCATCGGAATTGAATATAAAAGGCACAATGCCGACTTAAGTACAAGAAGAGTGAATCTTCTAAGAGTTTGTGCTTTGAGCGGCTCCTGGGAGACCAGTATTGGATTCCGAAGCACCAGTGCAGGTTTACTGTATCCCTTGGACCTTCACATTGACGATGAAACACAGAAATCGCATCGGAATTGAATATAAAAGGCACAATGCCGACTTAAGTACAAGAAGAGTGAATCTTCTAAGAGTTTGTGCTTTGAGCGGATCCTGGCAGACCAGTATTAGATTCCGATGCACCAGTGCAGGTTTACTGTATCCCTTGGACCTTCACATTGACGATGAAACACAGAAATCGCATCGGAATTGAATATAAAAGGCACAATGCCGACTTAAGTACAAGAAGAGTGAATCTTCTAAGAGTTTGTGCTTTGAGCGGCTCCTGGGAGACCAGTATTGGATTCCGATGCACCAGAGCAGGTTTACTGTATCCCTTGGACCGTCACATTGACGATGAAACACAGAAATCGCATCGGAATTGAATATAAGAGGCACAGTGCCGACTTAAGTACAAGAAGAGTGAGTCTTCTAGCAGTTTGTGCTTTGAGCGGCTCCTGGGAGACCAGTATTAGATTCCGATGCACCAGTGCAGGTTTACTGTATCCCTTGAACCTTCACATTGACGATGAAACACAGAAATCGCATCGGAATTGAGTATAAAAGGCACAATACCGACTTAAGAACAAGAAGATTGAATCTTCTAAGGGTTTGTGCTTTGAGCGGCTCCTGGGAGACCAGTATTGGATTCCGATGCACCAGTGCCGGTTTACTGTATCCCTTGGACCTTCACATTGACGATGAAACACAGAAATCGCATCGGAATTGAATATAAAAAACACAATGCCGACTTAAGTACAAGAAGAGTGAATCTTCTAAGAGTTTGTGCTTTGAGCGGATCCTGGCAGACCAGTATTAGATTCCGATGCACCAGTGCAGGTTTACTGTATCCCTTGGACCGTCACATTGACGATGAAACACAGAAATCGCATCGGAATTGAATATAAAAAGCACAATGCCGACTTAAGTACAAGAAGAGTGAATCTTCTAATAGTCTGTGCTTTGAGTGGCTCCTGGGACACCAGTATTGGATTCCGATGCACCAGTGCAGGTTTACTGTATCCCTTGGACCTTCACATTGACGATGAAACACAGAAATCGCATCGGAATTGAATATAAAAGGGACAATGCCGGCTTAAGTACAAGAAGAGTGAATCTTCTAAGAGTTTGTGCTTTGAGTGGCTCCTGGGAGACCAGTATGAGATTCAGATGCACCAGTGAAGGTTTACTGTATCCCTTGGACCTTCACATTGACGATGAAACACAGAAATCGCATCGGAATTGAATATAAAAGGCACAATGCCGAGTTAAGTACAAGAAGAGTGAATCTTCTAAGAGTTTGTGCTTTGAGCGGCTCCTGGGAGACCACAATTGGATTCCGATGCACCAGTGCAGGTTTACTGTATCCCTTGGACCTTCACATTGACGATGAAACACAGAATTCGCATCGGAATTGAATATAAAAGGCACAATGCCGACTTAAGTACAAGAAGAGTGAATCTTCTAAGAGTTTGTGCTTTGAGCGGCTCCTGGGAGACCTGTATTAGATTCCGATGCACCAGTGCAGGTTTACTGTATCCCTTGGACCTTCACATTGACGATGACACACAGAAAGCGCATCCGAATTGAATATAAAACGCACAATGCCGACTTATGTACAAGAAGAGTGAATCTTCTAAGAGCCTGTGCTTTGAGCGGTTCCTGGGAGACCAGTATTAGATTCCGATGCACCAGTGCAGGTTTACTGTATCCCTTGGACCTTCACATTGACGATGAAACACAGAAATCGCATCGGAATTGAATATAAAAGGCACAGTGCCGACTTAAGTACAAGAAGAGTGAATCTTCTAAGAGTTTGTGCTTTGAGCGGCTCCTGGGAGACCAGTATTAGATTCCGATGCACCAGTGCAGGTTTACTGCATCCCTTGGACCCTCACATTGACGATGAAACACAGAAATCGCATCGGAATTGAACATAAAAGGCACAATGCCGACTTAAGTACAAGAAGAGTGAGTCTTCCAGCAGTTTGTGCTTTGAGCGGCTCCTGGGAGACCAGTATTAGATTCCGATGCACCAGTGCAGGTTTACTGTATCCCTTGGACCTTCACATTGACGATGAAACACAGAAATCGCATCGGAATTGAATATAAAAGGCACAATGCCGACTTAAGTACAAGAAGAGTGAATCTTCTAAGAGTTTGTGCTTTGAGCGGTTCCTGGGAGACCAGTTTTAGATTCCGATGCACCAGTGCAGGTTTACTGTATCCCTTGGACCTTCACATTGACGATGAAACACAGAAATCGCATCGGAATTGAATATAAAAGGCACAATGCCGACTTAAGTACAAGAAGAGTGAATCTTCTAAGAGTTTGTGCTTTGAGCGGCTCCTGGGAGACCAGTATTGGATTCCGATGCACCAGTGCAGGTTTACTGTATCCCTTGGACCTTCACATTGACGATGAAACACAGAAATCGCATCGGAATTGAATATAAAAGGCACAATGCCGACTTAAGTACAAGAAGAGTGAATCTTCTAAGAGTTTGTGCTTTGAGCGGATCCTGGCAGACCAGTATTAGATTCCGATGCACCAGTGCAGGTTTACTGTATCCCTTGGACCTTCACATTGACGATGAAACACAGAAATCGCATCGGAATTGAATATAAAAGGCACAATGCCGACTTAAGTACAAGAAGAGTGAATCTTCTAACAGTTTGTGCTTTGAGCGGCTCCTGGGAGACCAGTATTGGATTCCGATGCACCAGAGCAGGTTTACTGTATCCCTTGGACCGTCACATTGTCGATGAAACACAGAAATCGCATCGGAATTGACTATAAAAGGCACAGTGCCGACTTAAGTACAAGAAGAGTGAGTCTTCTAGCAGTTTGTGCTTTGAGCGGCTCCTGGGAGACCAGTATTAGATTCCGATGCACCAGTGCAGGTTTACTGTATCCCTTGGACCTTCACATTGACGATGAAACACAGAACTCGCATCGGAATTGAGTATAAAAGGCACAATACCGACTTAAGAACAAGAAGATTGAATCTTCTAAGGGTTTGTGCTTTGAGCGGCTCCTGGGAGACCAGTATTGGATTCCGATGCACCAGTGCAGGTTTACTGTATCCCTTGGACCTTCACATTGACGATGAAACACAGAAATCGCATCGGAATTGAATATAAAAAACACAATGCCGACTTAAGTACAAGAAGAGTGAATCTTCTAAGAGTTTGTGCTTTGAGCGGATCCTGGCAGACCAGTATTGGATTCCGATGCACCAGTGCAGGTTTACTGTATCCCTTGGACCTTCACATTGATGATGAGACACAGAAATCGCATCGGAATTGAATATAAAAGGCACAATGCCGACTTAAGTACAAGAAGAGTGAATCTTCTAATAGTCTGTGCTTTGAGTGGCTCCTGGGACACCAGTATTGGATTCCGATGCACCAGTGCAGGTTTACTGTATCCCTTGGACCTTCTCATTGACGATGAAACACAGAAATCGCATCGGAATTGAATATAAAAGGGACAGTGCCGACTTAAGTACAAGAAAAGTGAATCTTCTAAGAATTTGTGCTTTGAGCGGCTCCTGGGAGACCAGTATTAGATTCCGATGCACCAGTGCAGGTTTACTGTATCCCTTGGACCTTCACATTGACGATCAAACACAGAAATCGCATCGGAATTGAATATAAAAGGCACAATGCCGACTTAAGTACAAGAAGAGTGAATCTTCTAAGAGTTTGTGCTTTGAGCGGCTCCTGGGAGACCACAATTGGATTCCGATGCACCAGTGCAGGTTTACTGTATCCCTTGGACCTTCACATTGACGATGAAACACAGAAATCGCATCGGAATTGAATATAAAAATCACAATGCCGACTTAAGTACAAGAAGAGTGAATCTTCTAAGAGTTTGTGCTTTGAGCGGCTCCTGGGAGACCAGTATTAGATTCCGATGCACCAGTGCAGGTTTACTGTATCCCTTGGACCTTCACATTGACGATGACACACAGAAAGCGCATCCGAATTGAATATAAAACGCACAATGCCGACTTAAGTACAAGAAGAGTGAATCTTCTAAGAGCTTGTGCTTTGAGCGGTTCCTGGGAGACCAGTATTAGATTCCGATGCACCAGTGCAGGTTTACTGTATCCCTTGGACCTTCACATTGACGATGAAACACAGAAATCGCATCGGAATTGAATATAAAAGGCACAGTGCCGACTTAAGTACAAGAAAAGTGAATCTTCTAAGAATTTGTGCTTTGAGCGGCTCCTGGGAGACCAGTATTAGATTCCGATGCACCAGTGCAGGTTTACTGTATCCCTTGGACCCTCACATTGACGATGAAACACAGAAATCGCATCGGAATTGAACATAAAAGGCACAATGCCGACTTAAGTACAAGAAGAGAGAGTCTTCTAGCAGTTTGTGCTTTGAGCGGCTCCTGGGAGACCAGTATTCGATTCCGATGCACCAGTGCAGGTTTACTGTATCCCTTGGACCTTCACATTGACGATGAAACACAGAAATCGCATCGGAATTGAATATAAAACGCACAATGCCGACTTAAGTACAAGAAGAGTGAATCTTCTAAGAGTTTGTGCTTTGAGCGGCTCCTGGGAGACCAGTATTCGATTCCGATGCACCAGTGCAGGTTTACTGTATCCCTTGGACCTTCACATTGACGATGAAACACAGAAATCGCATCGGAATTGAATATAAAAGGCACAATGCCGACTTAAGTATAAGAAGAGTGAATCTTCTAAGAGTTTGTGCTTTGAGCGGCTCCTGGGAGACCAGTATTAGATTCAGATGCACCAGTGCAGGTTTACTGTATCCCTTGGACCTTCACATTGACGATCAAACACAGAAATCGCATCGGAATTGAATATAAAAGGCACAATGCCGACTTAAGTACAAGAAGAGTGAATCTTCTAAGAGTTTGTGCTTTTAGCGGCTCCTGGGAGACCAGTATTGGATTCCGATGCATCAGTGCAGGTTTACTGTATCCCTTGGACTGTCACATTGACGATGAAACACAGAAATCGCATCGGAATTGAATATAAAAGGCACAATGCCGACTTAAGTACAAGAAGAGTGAGTCTTCTAGCGGTTTGTGCTTTGAGCGGCTCCTGGGAGACCAGTATTAGATTCCGATGCACCAGTGCCGGTTTACTGTATGCCTTGGACCTTCACATTGACGATGAAACACAGAAATCGCATCGGAATTGAATATAAAAGGCACAATACCGACTTAAGAACAAGAAGATTGAATCTTCTAAGGGTTTGTGCTTTGAGCGGCTCCTGGGAGACCAGTATTGGATTCCGATGCACCAGTGCAGGTTTACTGTATCCCTTGGACCTTCACATTGACGATGAAACACAGAAATCGCATCGGAATTGAATATAAAACGCACAATGCCGACTTAAGTACAAGAAGAGTGAATCTTCTAAGAGTTTGTGCTTTGAGCGGCTCCTGGGAGACCAGTATTCGATTCCGATGCACCAGTGCAGGTTTACTGTATCCCTTGGACCTTCACATTGACGATGAAACACAGAAATCGCATCGGAATTGAATATAAAAGGCACAATGCCGACTTAAGTATAAGAAGAGTGAATCTTCTAAGAGTTTGTGCTTTGAGCGGCTCCTGGGAGACCAGTATTAGATTCAGATGCACCAGTGCAGGTTTACTGTATCCCTTGGACCTTCACATTGACGATCAAACACAGAAATCGCATCGGAATTGAATATAAAAGGCACAATGCCGACTTAAGTACAAGAAGAGTGAATCTTCTAAGAGTTTGTGCTTTTAGCGGCTCCTGGGAGACCAGTATTGGATTCCGATGCATCAGTGCAGGTTTACTGTATCCCTTGGACTGTCACATTGACGATGAAACACAGAAATCGCATCGGAATTGAATATAAAAGGCACAATGCCGACTTAAGTACAAGAAGAGTGAGTCTTCTAGCGGTTTGTGCTTTGAGCGGCTCCTGGGAGACCAGTATTAGATTCCGATGCACCAGTGCCGGTTTACTGTATGCCTTGGACCTTCACATTGACGATGAAACACAGAAATCGCATCGGAATTGAATATAAAAGGCACAATACCGACTTAAGAACAAGAAGATTGAATCTTCTAAGGGTTTGTGCTTTGAGCGGCTCCTGGGAGACCAGTATTGGATTCCGATGCACCAGTGCAGGTTTACTGTATCCCTTGGACCTTCACATTGACGATGAAACACAGAAATCGCATCGGAATTGAATATAAAAAACACAATGCCGACTTAAGTACAAGAAGAGTGAATCTTCTAAGAGTTTGTGCTTTGAGCGGATCCTGGCAGACCAGTATTAGATTCCGACGCACCAGTGCAGGTTTACTGTATCCCTTGGACCTTCACATTGACGATGAAACACAGAAATCGCATCGGAATTGAATATAAAAGGCACAATGCCGACTTAAGTACAAGAAGAGTGAATCTTCTAATAGTTTGTGTTTGAGTGGCTCCTGGGACACCAGTATTGGATTCCTCTGCACCAGTGCAGGTTTACTATATCCCTTGGACCTTCACATTGACGATGAAACACAGAAATCGCATCGGAATTGAATATAAAAGGAACAATGCCGACTTAAGTACAAGAAGAGTGAATCTTCTAAGAGTTTGTGATTTGAGCGGCTCCTGGGAGACCAGTATGAGATTCCGATGCACCAGTGAAGGTTTACTGTATCCCTTGGACCTTCACATTGACGATGAAACACAGAAATCGCATCGGAATTGAATATAAAAGGCACAATGCCGAGTTAAGTACAAGAAGAGTGAATCTTCTAAGAGTTTGTGCTTTGAGCGGCTCCTGGGAGACCAGTATTGGATTCCGATGCACCAGTGCAGGTTTACTGTATAGCTTTGACCTTCACATTGAAGATGAAACACAGAAATCGCATCGGAATTGAATATAAAAGGCACAGTGCCGACTTAAGTACAAGAAAAGTGAATCTTCTAAGAGGTTGTGCTTTGAGCGGCTCCTGGGAGACCAGTATTAGATTCCGATGCACCAGTGCAGGTTTACTATATCCCTTGGACCCTCACATTGACGATGAAATACAGATATCGCATCGGAATTGATCATAAAAGGCACAGTGCCGACTTAAGTACAAGAAGAGTGAGTCTTCTAGCAGTTTGTGCCTTGAGCGGCTCCTGGGAGACCAGTATTAGATTCCGATGCACCAGTGCATGTTTACTGTATCCCTTGGACCTTCACATTGACGATGAAACACAGAAATCGCATCGGAATTGAATATAAAAGGCACAATGCCTACTTAAGTACAAGAAGAGTGAATCTTCTAAGAGTTTGTGCTTTGAGCGGCTCCTGGGAGACCAGTATTGGGTTCCGATGCACCAGTCCAGGTTTACTCTATCCCTTGGACCTTCACATTGACGGATAATGACAGAAATCGCATAGGAATTGAATATAAAAGGCACAATACCGACATAAGCACAAGAAGAGTGAATCTTCTAGGAGTTTGTGCTTTGAGCGGCTCATGGGAGACCACAATTGGATTCCGATGCACCAGTGCAGGTTTACTGTATCCCTAGGACCTTCACATTGACGATGAAACACAGAAATCGCATCGGAATTGAATATAAAAGGCACAATGCCGACTTAAGTACAAGAAGAGTGAATCTTCTAAGAGTTTGTGCTTTGAGCGGCTCCTGGGAGACCAGTATTGGATTCCGATGCACCAGTGCAGGTTTACTGTATCCCTTGGACCTTCACATTGACGATGAAACACAGAAATCGCATCGGAATTGAATATAACAGGCACAATGCCGACTTAAGTACAAGAAGAGTGAATCTTCTAAGAGTTTGTGCTTTGAGCGGATCCTGAAAGACCAGTATTAGATTCCGATGCACCAGTGCAGGTTTACTGTATCCCTTGGACCTTCACATTGACGATGAAACACAGAAATCGCATCGGAATTGAATATAAAAGTCACAATGCCGACTTAAGTACAAGAAGAGTGAATCTTCTAAGAGTTTGTGCTTTGAGCGGCTCCTGGGAGACCAGTATTGGATTCCGATGCACCAGAGCAGGTTTACTATATCCCTTGGACCGTCACATTGACGATGAAACACAGAAATCGCATCGGAATTGAATATAAAAGGCACAGTGCCGACTTAAGTACAAGAAGAGTGAGTCTTCTAGCAGTTTGTGCTTTGAGCTGCTCCTGGGAGACCAGTATTAGATTCCGATGCACCAGTGCACGTTTACTGTATCCCTTGGACCTTCACATTGACGATGAAACACAGAAATCGCATCGGAATTGAGTATAAAAGGCACAATACCGACTTAAGAACAAGAAGATTGAATCTTCTAAGGGTTTGTGCTTTGAGCGGCTCCTGGGAGACCAGTATTGGATTCCGATGCACCAGTGCAGGTTTACTGTATCCCTTGGACCTTCACATTGACGATGAAACACAGAAATCGCATCGGAATTGAATATAAAAAACACAATGCCGACTTAAGTACAAGAAGAGTGAATCTTCTAAGAGTTTGTGCTTTGAGCGGCTCCTGGGAGACCAGTATGAGATTCCGATGCACCAGTGAAGGTTTACTGTATCCCTTGGACCTTCACATTGACGATGAAACACAGAAATCGCATCGGAATTGAATATAAAAGGCACAATGCCGACTTAAGTACAAGAAGAGTGAATCTTCTAAGAGTTTGTGCTTTGAGCGGCTCCTGGGAGACCAGTATTAGATTCCGATGCACCAGTGCAGGTTTACTGTATCCCTTGGACCTTCACATTGACGATGAAACACAGAAGTCGCATCGGAATTGAATATAAAAGGCACAATGCCGACTTAAGTACAAGAAGAGTGAATCTTCTAAGAGTTTGTGCTTTGAGCGGCTCCTGGGAGACCAGTATTGGGTTCCGATGCACCAGTCCAGGTTTACTGTATCCCTTGGACCTTCACATTGACGGATAAAGACAGAAATCGCATAGGAATTGAATATAAAAGGCACAATACCGACATAAGCACAAGAAGAGTGAATCTTCTAGGAATTTGTGCTTTGAGCGGCTCATGGGAGACCAGTTTTAGATTCCGATGCACCAGTGCAGGTTTACTGTATCCCTTGGACCTTCACATTGACGATGAAACACAGAAATCGCATCGGAATTGAATATAAAACGCACAATGCCGACTTAAGTACAAGAAGAGTGAATCTTCTAAGAGTTTGTGGTTTGAGCGGCTCCTGGGAGACCAGTATTCGATTCCGATGCACCAGTGCAGGTTTACTGTATCCCTTGGACCTTCACATTGACGATGAAACACAGAAATCGCATCGGAATTGAATATAAAAGGCACAATGCCGACTTAAGTATAAGAAGAGTGAATCTTCTAAGAGTTTGTGCTTTGAGCGGCTCCTGGGAGACCAGTATTAGATTCCGATGTACCAGTGCAGGTTTACTGTATCCCTTGGACCTTCACATTGACGATCAAACACAGAAATCGCATCGGAATTGAATATAAAAGGCACAATGCCGACTTAAGTACAAGAAGAGTGAATCTTCTAAGAGTTTGTGTTTTGAGCGGATCCTGGCAGACCAGTATTAGATTCCGATGCACCAGTGCAGGTTTACTGTATCCCTTGGACCGTCACATTGACGATGAAACACAGAAATCGCATCGGAATTGAATATAAAAGGCACAATGCCGACTTAAGTACAAGAAGAGTGAGTCTTCTAGCAGTTTGTGCTTTGAGCGGCTCCTGGGAGACCAGTATTAGATTCCGATGCACCAGTGCAGGTTTACTGTATCCCTTGGACCTTCACATTGACGATGAAACACAGAAATCGCATCGGAATTGAATATAAAAGGCACAATTCCGACTTAAGAACAAGAAGATTGAATCTTGTAAGGGTTTGTGCTTTGAGCGGCTCCTGGGAGACCAGTATTGGATTCCGATGCACCAGTGCAGGTTTACTGTATCCCTTGGACCTTCACATTGACGATGAAACACAGAAATCGCATCGGAATTGAATATAAAAAAAACAATGCCGACTTAAGTACAAGAAGAGTGAATCTTCTAAGAGTTTGTGCTTTGAGCGGATCCTGGCAGACCAGTATTAGATTCCGATGCACCAGTGCAGGTTTACTGTATCCCTTGGACCTTCACATTGACGATGAAACACAGAAATCGCATCGGAATTGAATATAAAAAAAACAATAACGACTTAAGTACAAGAAGAGTGAATCTTCTAAGAGTTTGTGCTTTGAGCGGCTCCTGGGAGACCAGTATTGGATTCCGATGCACCAGTGCAGGTTTACTGTATCCCTTGGACCTTCACATTGACGATGAAACACAGAAATCGCATCGGAATTGAATATAAAAGGCACAATGCCGACTTAAGTACAAGAAGAGTGAATCTTCTAAGAGTTTGTGCTTTGAGCGGCTCCTGGGAGACCAGTATTGGATTCCGATGCACCAGTGCAGGTTTACTGTATCCCTTGGACCTTCACATTGACGATGAAACACAGAAATCGCATCGGAATTGAATATAAAAAACACAATGCCGACTTAAGTACAAGAAGAGTGAATCTTCTAAGAGTTTGTGCTTTGAGCGGATCCTGGCAGACCAGTATTGGATTCCGATGCACCAGTGCAGGTTTACTGTATCCCTTGGACCTTCACATTGACGATGAAACACAGAAATCGCATCGGAATTGAATATAAAAGGCACAATGCCGACTTAAGTACAAGAAGAGTGAATCTTCTAAGAGTTTGTGCTTTGAGCGGCTCCTGGGAGACCAGTATTAGATTCCGATGCACCAGTGCAGGTTTACTGTATCCCTTGGACCTTCACATTGACGATGACACACAGAAAGCGCATCCGAATTGAATATAAAACGCACAATGCCGACTTAAGTACAAGAAGAGTGAATCTTCTAAGAGCTTGTGCTTTGAGCGGTTCCTGGGAGACCAGTATTAGATTCCGATGCACCAGTGCAGGTTTACTGTATCCCTTGGACCTTCACATTGACGATGAAACACAGAAATCGCATCGGAATTGAATATAAAAGGCACAGTGCCGACTTAAGTACAAGAAAAGTGAATCTTCTAAGAGTTTGTGCTTTGAGCGGCTCCTGGGACACCAGTATTAGATTCCGATGCACCAGTGCAGGTTTACTGTATCCCTTGGACCCTCACATTGACGATGAAACACAGAAATCGCATCGGAATTGAACATAAAAGGCACAATGGCGACTTAAGTACAAGAAGAGAGAGTCTTCTAGCAGTTTGTGCTTTGAGCGGCTCCTGGGAGACCAGTATTAGATTCCGATGCACCAGTGCATGTTTACTGTATCCCTTGGACCTTCACATTGACGATGAAACACAGAAATCGCATCGGAATTGAATATAAAAGGCACAATGCCGACTTAAGTACAATAAGAGTGAATCTTCTAAGAATTTGTGCTTTGAGCGGCTCCTGGGAGACCAGTATTGGGTTCCGATGCACCAGTCCAGGTTTACTGTATCCCTTGGACCTTCCCATTGACGGATAAAAACAGAAATCGCATAGGAATTGAATATAAAAGGCACAATACCGACATAAGCACAAGAAGAGTGAATCTTCTAGGAGTTTGTGCTTTGAGCGGCTCATGGGAGACCAGTTTTAGATTCCGATGCACCAGTGCAGGTTTACTGTATCCCTTGGACCTTCACAATGACGATGAAACACAGAAATCGCATCGGAATTGAATATAAAACGCACAATGCCGACTTAAGTACAAGAAGAGTGAATCTTCTAAGAGTTTGTGCTTTGAGCGGCTCCTGGGAGACCAGTATTCGATTCCGATGCACCAGTGCAGGTTTACTGTATCCCTTGGACCTTCACATTGACGATGAAACACAGAAATCGCATCGGAATTGAATATAAAAGGCACAATGCCGACTTAAGTATAAGAAGAGTGAATCTTCTAAGAGTTTGTGCTTTGAGCGGCTCCTGGGAGACCAGTATTAGATTCAGATGCACCAGTGCAGGTTTACTGTATCCCTTGGACCTTCACATTGACGATCAAACACAGAAATCGCATCGGAATTGAATATAAAAGGCACAATGCCGACTTAAGTACAAGAAGAGTGAATCTTCTAAGAGTTTGTGCTTTTAGCGGCTCCTGGGAGACCAGTATTGGATTCCGATGCATCAGTGCAGGTTTACTGTATCCCTTGGACTGTCATATTGACGATGAAACACAGAAATCGCATCGGAATTGAATATAAAAGGCACAATGCCGACTTAAGTACAAGAAGAGTGAGTCTTCTAGCGGTTTGTGCTTTGAGCGGCTCCTGGGAGACCAGTATTAGATTCCGATGCACCAGTGCCGGTTTACTGTATGCCTTGGACCTTCACATTGACGATGAAACACAGAAATCGCATCGGAATTGAATATAAAAGGCACAATACCGACTTAAGAACAAGAAGATTGAATCTTCTAAGGGTTTGTGCTTTGAGCGGCTCCTGGGAGACCAGTATTCGATTCCGATGCACCAGTGCAGGTTTACTGTATCCCTTGGACCTTCACATTGACGATGAAACACAGAAATCGCATCGGAATTGAATATAAAATACACAATGCCGACTTAAGTACAAGAAGAGTGAATCTTCTAAGAGTTTGTGCTTTGAGCGGATCCTGGCAGACCAGTATTGGATTCCGACGCACCAGTGCAGGTTTACTGTATCCCTTGGACCTTCACATTGACGATGAAACACAGAAATCGCATCGGAATTGAATATAAAAGGCACAATGCCGACTTAAGTACAAGAAGAGTGAATCTTCTAATAGTTTGTGTTTGAGTGGCTCCTGGGACACCAGTATTGGATTCCTCTGCACCAGTGCAGGTTTACTATATCCCTTGGACCTTCACATTGACGATGAAACACAGAAATCGCAACGGAATTGAATATAAAAGGAACAATGCCGACTTAAGTACAAGAAGAGTGAATCTTCTAAGAGTTTGTGATTTGAGCGGCTCCTGGGAGACCAGTATGAGATTCCGATGCACCAGTGAAGGTTTACTGTATCCCTTGGACCTTCACATTGACGATGAAACACAGAAATCGCATCGGAATTGAATATAAAAGGCACAATGCCGAGTTAAGTACAAGAAGAGTGAATCTTCTAAGAGTTTGTGCTTTGAGCGGCTCCTGGGAGACCAGTATTGGATTCCGATGCACCAGTGCAGGTTTACTGTATAGCTTTGACCTTCACATTGAAGATGAAACACAGAAATCGCATCGGAATTGAATATAAAAGGCACAGTGCCGACTTAAGTACAAGAAAAGTGAATCTTCTAAGAGTTTGTGCTTTGAGCGGCTCCTGGGAGACCAGTATTAGATTCCGATGCACCAGTGCAGGTTTACTATATCCCTTGGACCCTCACATTGACGATGAAACACAGATATCGCATCGGAATTGATCATAAAAGGCACAGTGCCGACTTAAGTACAAGAAGAGTGAGTCTTCTAGCAGTTTGTGCCTTGAGCGGCTCCTGGGAGACCAGTATTAGATTCCGATGCACCAGTGCATGTTTACTGTATCCCTTGGACCTTCACATTGACGATGAAACACAGAAATCGCATCGGAATTGAATATAAAAGGCACAATGCCTACTTAAGTACAAGAAGAGTGAATCTTCTAAGAGTTTGTGCTTTGAGCGGCTCCTGGGAGACCAGTATTGGGTTCCGATGCACCAGTCCAGGTTTACTCTATCCCTTGGACCTTCACATTGACGGATAATGACAGAAATCGCATAGGAATTGAATATAAAAGGCACAATACCGACATAAGCACAAGAAGAGTGAATCTTCTAGGAGTTTGTGCTTTGAGCGGCTCATGGGAGACCACAATTGGATTCCGATGCACCAGTGCAGGTTTACTGTATCCCTAGGACCTTCACATTGACGATGAAACACAGAAATCGCATCGGAATTGAATATAAAAGGCACAATGCCGACTTAAGTACAAGAAGAGTGAATCTTCTAAGAGTTTGTGCTTTGAGCGGCTCCTGGGAGACCAGTATTGGATTCCGATGCACCAGTGCAGGTTTACTGTATCCCTTGGACCTTCACATTGACGATGAAACACAGAAATCGCATCGGAATTGAATATAAAAGGCACAATGCCGACTTAAGTACAAGAAGAGTGAATCTTCTAAGAGTTTGTGCTTTGAGCGGATCCTGAAAGACCAGTATTAGATTCCGATGCACCAGTGCAGGTTTACTGTATCCCTTGGACCTTCACATTGACGATGAAACACAGAAATCGCATCGGAATTGAATATAAAAGGCACAATGCCGACTTAAGTACAAGAAGAGTGAATCTTGTAAGAGTTTGTGCTTTGAGCGGCTCCTGGGAGACCAGTATTGGATTCCGATGCACCAGAGCAGGTTTACTATATCCCTTGGACCGTCACATTGACGATGAAACACAGAAATCGCATCGGAATTGAATATAAAAGGCACAGTGCCGACTTAAGTACAAGAAGAGTGAGTCTTCTAGCAGTTTGTGCTTTGAGCTGCTCCTGGGAGACCAGTATTAGATTCCGATGCACCAGTGCACGTTTACTGTATCCCTTGGACCTTCACATTGACGATGAAACACAGAAATCGCATCGGAATTGAGTATAAAAGGCACAATACCGACTTAAGAACAAGAAGATTGAATCTTCTAAGGGTTTGTGCTTTGAGCGGCTCCTGGGAGACCAGTATTGGATTCCGATGCACCAGTGCAGGTTTACTGTATCCCTTGGACCTTCACATTGACGATGAAACACAGAAATCGCATCGGAATTGAATATAAAAAACACAATGCCGACTTAAGTACAAGAAGAGTGAATCTTCTAAGAGTTTGTGCTTTGAGCGGCTCCTGGGAGACCAGTATGAGATTCCGATGCACCAGTGAAGGTTTACTGTATCCCTTGGACCTTCACATTGACGATGAAACACAGAAATCGCATCGGAATTGAATATAAAAGGCACAATGCCGAGTTAAGTACAAGAAGAGTGAATCTTCTAAGAGTTTGTGCTTTGAGCGGCTCCTGGGAGACCACAATTGGATTCCGATGCACCAGTGCAGGTTTACTGTATCCCTTGGACCTTCACATTGACGATGAAACACAGAAATCGCATCGGAATTGAATATAAAAGGCACAATGCCGACTTAAGTACAAGAAGAGTGAATCTTCTAAGAGTTTGTGCTTTGAGCGGCTCCTGGGAGACCAGTATTGGGTTCCGATGCACCAGTCCAGGTTTACTGTATCCCTTGGACCTTCACATTGACGGATAAAGACAGAAATCGCATAGGAATTGAATATAAAAGGCACAATACCGACATAAGCACAAGAAGAGTGAATCTTCTAGGAGTTTGTGCTTTGAGCGGCTCATGGGAGACCAGTTTTAGATTCCGATGCACCAGTGCAGGTTTACTGTATCCCTTGGACCTTCACATTGACGATGAAACACAGAAATCGCATCGGAATTGAATATAAAACGCACAATGCCGACTTAAGTACAAGAAGAGTGAATCTTCTAAGAGTTTGTGGTTTGAGCGGCTCCTGGGAGACCAGTATCCGATTCCGATGCACCAGTGCAGGTTTACTGTATCCCTTGGACCTTCACATTGACGATGAAACACAGAAATCGCATCGGAATTGAATATAAAAGGCACAATGCCGACTTAAGTATAAGAAGAGTGAATCTTCTAAGAGTTTGTGCTTTGAGCGGCTCCTGGGAGACCAGTATTAGATTCCGATGTACCAGTTCAGGTTTACTGTATCCCTTGGACCTTCACATTGACGATCAAACACAGAAATCGCATCGGAATTGAATATAAAAGGCACAATACCGACTTAAGTACAAGAAGAGTGAATCTTCTAAGAGTTTGTGTTTTGAGCGGATCCTGGCAGACCAGTATTAGATTCCGATGCACCAGTGCAGGTTTACTGTATCCCTTGGACCGTCACATTGACGATGAAACACAGAAATCGCATCGGAATTGAATATAAAAGGCACAATGCCGACTTAAGTACAAGAAGAGTGAGTCTTCTAGCAGTTTGTGCTTTGAGCGGCTCCTGGGAGACCAGTATTGGATTCCGATGCACCAGTGCAGGTTTACTGTATCCCTTGGACCTTCACATTGACGATGAAACACAGAAATCGCATCGGAATTGAATATAAAAGGCACAATGCCGACTTAAGTATAAGAAGAGTGAATCTTCTAAGAGTTTGTGCTTTGAGCGGCTCCTGGGAGACCAGTATTAGATTCAGATGCACCAGTGCAGGTTTACTGTATCCCTTGGACCTTCACATTGACGATCAAACACAGAAATCGCATCGGAATTGAATATAAAAGGCACAATACCGACATAAGCACAAGAAGAGTGAATCTTCTAGGAGTTTGTGCTTTGAGCGGCTCATGGGAGACCAGTTTTAGATTCCGATGCACCAGTGCAGGTTTACTGTATCCCTTGGACCTTCACATTGACGATGAAACACAGAAATCGCATCGGAATTGAATATAAAACGCACAATGCCGACTTAAGTACAAGAAGAGTGAATCTTCTAAGAGTTTGTGGTTTGAGCGGCTCCTGGGAGACCAGTATTCGATTCCGATGCACCAGTGCAGGTTTACTGTATCCCTTGGACCTTCACATTGACGATGAAACACAGAAATCGCATCGGAATTGAATATAAAAGGCACAATGCCGACTTAAGTATAAGAAGAGTGAATCTTCTAAGAGTTTGTGCTTTGAGCGGCTCCTGGGAGACCAGTATTAGATTCCGATGTACCAGTGCAGGTTTACTGTATCCCTTGGACCTTCACATTGACGATCAAACACAGAAATCGCATCGGAATTGAATATAAAAGGCACAATGCTGACTTAAGTACAAGAAGAGTGAGTCTTCTAGCGGTTTGTGCTTTGAGCGGCTCCTGGGAGACCAGTATTAGATTCCGATGCACCAGTGCCGGTTTACTGTATGCCTTGGACCTTCACATTGACGATGAAACACAGAAATCGCATCGGAATTGAATATAAAAGGCACAATACCGACTTAAGAACAAGAAGATTGAATCTTCTAAGGGTTTGTGCTTTGAGCGGCTCCTGGGAGACCAGTATTGGATTCCGATGCACCAGTGCAGGTTTACTGTATCCCTTGGACCTTCACATTGACGATGAAACACAGAAATCGCATCGGAATTGAATATAAAAAACACAATGCCGACTTAAGTACAAGAAGAGTGAATCTTCTAAGAGTTTGTGCTTTGAGCGGATCCTGGCAGACCAGTATTAGATTCCGACGCACCAGTGCAGGTTTACTGTATCCCTTGGACCTTCACATTGACGATGAAACACAGAAATCGCATCGGAATTGAATATAAAAGGCACAATGCCGACTTAAGTACAAGAAGAGTGAATCTTCTAATAGTTTGTGTTTGAGTGGCTCCTGGGACACCAGTATTGGATTCCTCTGCACCAGTGCAGGTTTACTATATCCCTTGGACCTTCACATTGACGATGAAACACAGAAATCGCATCGGAATTGAATATAAAAGGAACAATGCCGACTTAAGTACTAGAAGAGTGAATCTTCTAAGAGTTTGTGATTTGAGCGGCTCCTGGGAGACCAGTATGACATTCCGATGCACCAGTGAAGGTTTACTGTATCCCTTGGACCTTCACATTGACGATGAAACACAGAAATCGCATCGGAATTGAATATAAAAGGCACAATGCCGAGTTAAGTACAAGAAGAGTGAATCTTCTAAGAGTTTGTGCTTTGAGCGGCTCCTGGGAGACCAGTATTGGATTCCGATGCACCAGTGCAGGTTTACTGTATAGCTTTGACCTTCACATTGAAGATGAAACACAGAAATCGCATCGGAATTGAATATAAAAGGCACAGTGCCGACTTAAGTACAAGAAAAGTGAATCTTCTAAGAGTTTGTGCTTTGAGCGGCTCCTGGGAGACCAGTATTAGATTCCGATGCACCAGTGCAGGTTTACTATATCCCTGGGACCCTCACATTGACGATGAAACACAGATATCGCATCGGAATTGATCATAAAAGGCACAGTGCCGACTTAAGTACAAGAAGAGTGAGTCTTCTAGCAGTTTGTGCCTTGAGCGGCTCCTGGGAGACCAGTATTAGATTCCGATGCACCAGTGCATGTTTACTGTATCCCTTGGACCTTCACATTGACGATGAAACACAGAAATCGCATCGGAATTGAATATAAAAGGCACAATGCCTACTTAAGTACAAGAAGAGTGAATCTTCTAAGAGTTTGTGCTTTGAGCGGCTCCTGGGAGACCAGTATTGGGTTCCGATGCACCAGTCCAGGTTTACTCTATCCCTTGGACCTTCACATTGACGGATAATGACAGAAATCGCATAGGAATTGAATATAAAAGGCACAATACCGACATAAGCACAAGAAGAGTGAATCTTCTAGGAGTTTGTGCTTTGAGCGGCTCATGGGAGACCACAATTGGATTCCGATGCACCAGTGCAGGTTTACTGTATCCCTAGGACCTTCACATTGACGATGAAACACAGAAATCGCATCGGAATTGAATATAAAAGGCACAATGCCGACTTAAGTACAAGAAGAGTGAATCTTCTAAGAGTTTGTGCTTTGAGCGGCTCCTGGGAGACCAGTATTGGATTCCGATGCACCAGTGCAGGTTTACTGTATCCCTTGGACCTTCACATTGACGATGAAACACAGAAATCGCATCGGAATTGAATATAAAAGGCACAATGCCGACTTAAGTACAAGAAGAGTGAATCTTCTAAGAGTTTGTGCTTTGAGCGGATCCTGAAAGACCAGTATTAGATTCCGATGCACCAGTGCAGGTTTACTGTATCCCTTGGACCTTCACATTGACGATGAAACACAGAAATCGCATCGGAATTGAATATAAAAGGCACAATGCCGACTTAAGTACAAGAAGAGTGAATCTTGTAAGAGTTTGTGCTTTGAGCGGCTCCTGGGAGACCAGTATTGGATTCCGATGCACCAGAGCAGGTTTACTATATCCCTTGGACCGTCACATTGACGATGAAACACAGAAATCGCATCGGAATTGAATATAAAAGGCACAGTGCCGACTTAAGTACAAGAAGAGTGAGTCTTCTAGCAGTTTGTGCTTTGAGCTGCTCCTGGGAGACCAGTATTAGATTCCGATGCACCAGTGCACGTTTACTGTATCCCTTGGACCTTCACATTGACGATGAAACACAGAAATCGCATCGGAATTGAGTATAAAAGGCACAATACCGACTTAAGAACAAGAAGATTGAATCTTCTAAGGGTTTGTGCTTTGAGCGGCTCCTGGGAGACCAGTATTGGATTCCGATGCACCAATGCAGGTTTACTGTATCCCTTGGACCTTCACATTGACGATGAAACACAGAAATCGCATCGGAATTGAATATAAAAAACACAATGCCGACTTAAGTACAAGAAGAGTGAATCTTCTAAGAGTTTGTGCTTTGAGCGGATCCTGGCAGACCAGTATTAGATTCCGACGCACCAGTGCAGGTTTACTGTATCCCTTGGACCTTCACATTGACGATGAAACACAGAAATCGCATCGGAATTGAATATAAAAGGCACAATGCCGACTTAAGTACAAGAAGAGTGAATCTTCTAATAGTTTGTGTTTGAGTGGCTCCTGGGACACCAGTATTGGATTCCTCTGCACCAGTGCAGGTTTACTATATCCCTTGGACCTTCACATTGACGATGAAACACAGAAATCGCATCGGAATTGAATATAAAAGGAACAATGCCGACTTAAGTACTAGAAGAGTGAATCTTCTAAGAGTTTGTGATTTGAGCGGCTCCTGGGAGACCAGTATGACATTCCGATGCACCAGTGAAGGTTTACTGTATCCCTTGGACCTTCACATTGACGATGAAACACAGAAATCGCATCGGAATTGAATATAAAAGGCACAATGCCGAGTTAAGTACAAGAAGAGTGAATCTTCTAAGAGTTTGTGCTTTGAGCGGCTCCTGGGAGACCAGTATTGGATTCCGATGCACCAGTGCAGGTTTACTGTATAGCTTTGACCTTCACATTGAAGATGAAACACAGAAATCGCATCGGAATTGAATATAAAAGGCACAGTGCCGACTTAAGTACAAGAAAAGTGAATCTTCTAAGAGTTTGTGCTTTGAGCGGCTCCTGGGAGACCAGTATTAGATTCCGATGCACCAGTGCAGGTTTACTATATCCCTGGGACCCTCACATTGACGATGAAACACAGATATCGCATCGGAATTGATCATAAAAGGACAGTGCCGACTTAAGTACAAGAAGAGTGAGTCTTCTAGCAGTTTGTGCCTTGAGCGGCTCCTGGGAGACCAGTATTAGATTCCGATGCACCAGTGCATGTTTACTGTATCCCTTGGACCTTCACATTGACGATGAAACACAGAAATCGCATCGGAATTGAATATAAAAGGCACAATGCCTACTTAAGTACAAGAAGAGTGAATCTTCTAAGAGTTTGTGCTTTGAGCGGCTCCTGGGAGACCAGTATTGGGTTCCGATGCACCAGTCCAGGTTTACTCTATCCCTTGGACCTTCACATTGACGGATAATGACAGAAATCGCATAGGAATTGAATATAAAAGGCACAATACCGACATAAGCACAAGAAGAGTGAATCTTCTAGGAGTTTGTGCTTTGAGCGGCTCATGGGAGACCACAATTGGATTCCGATGCACCAGTGCAGGTTTACTGTATTCCTAGGACCTTCACATTGACGATGAAACACAGAAATCGCATCGGAATTGAATATAAAAGGCACAATGCCGACTTAAGTACAAGAAGAGTGAATCTTCTAAGAGTTTGTGCTTTGAGCGGCTCCTGGGAGACCAGTATTGGATTCCGATGCACCAGTGCAGGTTTACTGTATCCCTTGGACCTTCACATTGACGATGAAACACAGAAATCGCATCGGAATTGAATATAAAAGGCACAATGCCGACTTAAGTACAAGAAGAGTGAATCTTCTAAGAGTTTGTGCTTTGAGCGGATCCTGAAAGACCAGTATTAGATTCCGATGCACCAGTGCAGGTTTACTGTATCCCTTGGACCTTCACATTGACGATGAAACACAGAAATCGCATCGGAATTGAATATAAAAGGCACAATGCCGACTTAAGTACAAGAAGAGTGAATCTTGTAAGAGTTTGTGCTTTGAGCGGCTCCTGGGAGACCACTATTGGATTCCGATGCACCAGAGCAGGTTTACTATATCCCTTGGACCGTCACATTGACGATGAAACACAGAAATCGCATCGGAATTGAATATAAAAGGCACAGTGCCGACTTAAGTACAAGAAGAGTGAGTCTTCTAGCAGTTTGTGCTTTGAGCTGCTCCTGGGAGACCAGTATTAGATTCCGATGCACCAGTGCACGTTTACTGTATCCCTTGGACCTTCACATTGACGATGAAACACAGAAATCGCATCGGAATTGAGTATAAAAGGCACAATACCGACTTAAGAACAAGAAGATTGAATCTTCTAAGGGTTTGTGCTTTGAGCGGCTCCTGGGAGACCAGTATTGGATTCCGATGCACCAGTGCAGGTTTACTGTATCCCTTGGACCTTCACATTGACGATGAAACACAGAAATCGCATCGGAATTGAATATAAAAAACACAATGCCGACTTAAGTACAAGAAGAGTGAATCTTCTAAGAGTTTGTGCTTTGAGCGGCTCCTGGGAGACCAGTATGAGATTCCGATGCACCAGTGAAGGTTTACTGTATCCCTTGGACCTTCACATTGACGATGAAACACAGAAATCGCATCGGAATTGAGTATAAAAGGCACAATACCGACTTAAGAACAAGAAGATTGAATCTTCTAAGGGTTTGTGCTTTGAGCGGCTCCTGGGAGACCACAATTGGATTCCGATGCACCAGTGCAGGTTTACTGTATCCCTTGGACCTTCACATTGACGATGAAACACAGAAATCGCATCGGAATTGAATATAAAAGGCACAATGCCGACTTAAGTACAAGAAGAGTGAATCTTCTAAGAGTTTGTGCTTTGAGCGGCTCCTGGGAGACCAGTATTGGGTTCCGATGCACCAGTCCAGGTTTACTGTATCCCTTGGACCTTCACATTGACGGATAAAGACAGGAATCGCATAGGAATTGAATATAAAAGGCACAATACCGACATAAGCACAAGAAGAGTGAATCTTCTAGGAGTTTGTGCTTTGAGCGGCTCATGGGAGACCAGTTTTAGATTCCGATGCACCAGTGCAGGTTTACTGTATCCCTTGGACCTTCACATTGACGATGAAACACAGAAATCGCATCGGAATTGAATATAAAACGCACAATGCCGACTTAAGTACAAGAAGAGTGAATCTTCTAAGAGTTTGTGGTTTGAGCGGCTCCTGGGAGACCAGTATTCGATTCCGATGCACCAGTGCAGGTTTACTGTATCCCTTGGACCGTCACATTGACGATGAAACACAGAAATCGCATCGGAATTGAATATAAAAGGCACAATGCCGACTTAAGTACAAGAAGAGTGAGTCTTCTAGCAGTTTGTGCTTTGAGCGGCTCCTGGGAGACCAGTATTAGATTCCGATGCACCAGTGCAGGTTTACTGTATCCCTTGGACCTTCACATTGACGATGAAACACAGAAATCGCATCGGAATTGAATATAAAAGGCACAATTCCGACTTAAGAACAAGAAGATTGAATCTTCTAAGGGTTTGTGCTTTGAGCGGCTCCTGGGAGACCAGTATTGGATTCCGATGCACCAGTGCAGGTTTACTGTATCCCTTGGACCTTCACATTGACGATGAAACACAGAAATCGCATCGGAATTGAATATAAAAAAAACAATGCCGACTTAAGTACAAGAAGAGTGAATCTTCTAAGAGTTTGTGCTTTGAGCGGATCCTGGGAGACCAGTATTAGATTCCGATGCACCAGTGCAGGTTTACTGTATCCCTTGGACCTTCACATTGACGATGAAACACAGAAATCGCATCGGAATTGAATATAAAAAAAAACAATGCCGACTTAAGTACAAGAAGAGTGAATCTTCTAAGAGTTTGTGCTTTGAGCGGCTCCTGGGAGACCAGTATTGGATTCCGATGCACCAGTGCAGGTTTACTGTATCCCTTGGACCTTCACATTGACGATGAAACACAGAAATCGCATCGGAATTGAATATAAAAGGCACAATGCCGACTTAAGTACAAGAAGAGTGAATCTTCTAAGAGTTTGTGCTTTGAGCGGATCCTGAAAGACCAGTATTAGATTCCGATGCACCAGTGCAGGTTTACTGTATCCCTTGGACCTTCACATTGACGATGAAACACAGAAATCGTATCGGAATTGAATATAAAAGGCACAATACCGACTTAAGAACAAATAGATTGAATCTTCCAAGGGTTTGTGCTTTGAGCGGCTCCTGGGAGACCAGTATTGGATTCCGATGCACCAGTGCAGGTTTACTGTATCCCTTGGACCTTCACATTGGCGATGAAACACAGAAATCGCATCGGAATTGAATATAAAAAACACAATGCCGACTTAAGTACAAGAAGAGTGAATCTTCTAAGAGTTTGTGCTTTGAGCGGATCCTGGCAGACCAGTATTAGATTCCGATGCACCAGTGCACGTTTACTGTATCCCTTGGACCTTCACATTGACGGATAAAGACAGAAATCGCATAGGAATTGAATATAAAAGGCACAATACCGACATAAGCACAAGAAGAGTGAATCTTCTAGGAGTTTGTGCTTTGAGCGGCTCATGGGAGACCAGTTTTAGATTCCGATGCACCAGTGCAGGTTTACTGTATCCCTTGGACCTTCACATTGACGATGAAACACAGAAATCGCATCGGAATTGAATATAAAACGCACAATGCCGACTTAAGTACAAGAAGAGTGAATCTTCTAAGAGTTTGTGGTTTGAGCGGCTCCTGGGAGACCAGTATTCGATTCCGATGCACCAGTGCAGGTTTACTGTATCCCTTGGACCTTCACATTGACGATGAAACACAGAAATCGCATCGGAATTGAATATAAAAGGCACAATGCCGACTTAAGTATAAGAAGAGTGAATCTTCTAAGAGTTTGTGCTTTGAGCGGCTCCTGGGAGACCAGTATTAGATTCAGATGCACCAGTGCAGGTTTACTGTATCCCTTGGACCTTCACATTGACGATCAAACACAGAAATCGCATCGGAATTGAATATAAAACGCACAATGCCGACTTAAGTACAAGAAGAGTGAATCTTCTAAGAGTTTGTGCTTTGAGCGGATCCTGGCAGACCAGTATTAGATTCCGATGCACCAGTGCAGGTTTACTGTATCCCTTGGACCGTCACATTGACGATGAAACACAGAAATCGCATCGGAATTGAATATAAAAGGCACAATGCCGACTTAAGTACAAGAAGAGTGAGTCTTCTAGCAGTTTGTGCTTTGAGCGGCTCCTGGGAGACCAGTATTAGATTCCGATGCACCAGTGCAGGTTTACTGTATCCCTTGGACCTTCACATTGACGATGAAACACAGAAATCGCATCGGAATTGAATATAAAAGGCACAATACCGACTTAAGAACAAGAAGATTGAATCTTCTAAGGGTTTGTGCTTTGAGCGGCTCCTGGGAGACCAGTATTGGATTCCGATGCACCAGTGCAGGTTTACTGTATCCCTTGGACCTTCACATTGACGATGAAACACAGAAATCGCATCGGAATTGAATATAAAAAAAACAATGCCGACTTAAGTACAAGAAGAGTGAATCTTCTAAGAGTTTGTGCTTTGAGCGGATCCTGGCAGACCAGTATTAGATTCCGATGCACCAGTGCAGGTTTACTGTATCCCTTGGACCTTCACATTGACGATGAAACACAGAAATCGCATCGGAATTGAATATAAAACGCACAATGCCGACTTAAGTACAAGAAGAGTGAATCTTCTAATAGTTTGTGCTTTGAGTGGCTCCTGGGACACCAGTATTGGATTCCTCTGCACCAGTGCAGGTTTACTGTATCCCTTGGACCTTCACATTGACGATGAAACACAGAAATCGCATCGGAATTGAATATAAAAGGAACAATGCCGACTTAAGTACAAGAAGAGTGAATCTTCTAAGAGTTTGTGCTTTGAGCGGCTCCTGGGAGACCAGTATGAGATTCCGATGCACCAGTGAAGGTTTACTGTATCCCTTGGACCTTCACATTGACGATGAAACACAGAAATCGCATCGGAATTGAATATAAAAGGCACAATGCCGAGTTAAGTACAAGAAGAGTGAATCTTCTAAGAGTTTGTGTTTTGAGCGGCTCCTGGGAGACCAGTATTGGATTCCGATGCACCAGTGCAGGTTTACTGTATCCCTTTGACCTTCACATTGACGATGAAACACAGAAATCGCATCGGAATTGAATATAAAAGGCACAGTGCCGACTTAAGTACAAGAAAAGTGAATCTTCTAAGAGTTTGTGCTTTGAGCGGCTCCTGGGAGACCAGTATTAGATTCCGATGCACCAGTGCAGGTTTACTGTATCCCTTGGACCCTCACATTGACGATGAAACACAGAAATCGCATCGGAATTGAATATAAAAGGCACAATGCCGACTTAAGTACAAGAAGAGTGAATCTTCTAAGAGTTTGTGCTTTGAGCGGCTCCTGGGAGACCAGTATTGGGTTCCGATGCACCAGTCCAGGTTTACTGTATCCCTTGGACCTTCACATTGACGGATAAAGACAGAAATCGCATAGGAATTGAATATAAAAGGCACAATACCGACATAAGCACAAGAAGAGTGAATCTTCTAGGAGTTTGTGCTTTGAGCGGCTCATGGGAGACCAGTTTTAGATTCCGATGCACCAGTGCAGGTTTACTGTATCCCTTGGACCTTCACATTGACGATGAAACACAGAAATCGCATCGGAATTGAATATAAAACGCACAATGCCGACTTAAGTACAAGAAGAGTGAATCTTCTAAGAGTTTGTGGTTTGAGCGGCTCCTGGGAGACCAGTATTCGATTCCGATGCACCAGTGCAGGTTTACTGTATCCCTTGGACCTTCACATTGACGATGAAACACAGAAATCGCATCGGAATTGAATATAAAAGGCACAATGCCGACTTAAGTATAAGAAGAGTGAATCTTCTAAGAGTTTGTGCTTTGAGCGGCTCCTGGGAGACCAGTATTAGATTCCGATGCACCAGTGCAGGTTTACTGTATCCCTTGGACCTTCACATTGACGATGAAACACAGAAATCGCATCGGAATTGAATATAAAAGGCACAATACCGACTTAAGAACAAGAAGATTGAATCTTCTAAGGGTTTGTGCTTTGAGCGGCTCCTGGGAGACCAGTATTGGATTCCGATGCACCAGTGCAGGTTTACTGTATCCCTTGGACCTTCACATTGACGATGAAACACAGAAATCGTATCGGAATTGAATATAAAAAAAACAATGCCGACTGAAGTACAAGAAGAGTGAATCTTCTAAGAGTTTGTGCTTTGAGCGGATCCTGGCAGACCAGTATTAGATTCCGATGCACCAGTGCAGGTTTACTGTATCCCTTGGACCTTCACATTGACGATGAAACACAGAAATCGCATCGGAATTGAATATAAAAACGCACAATGCCGACTTAAGTACAAGAAGAGTGAATCTTCTAATAGTTTGTGCTTTGAGTGGCTCCTGGGACACCAGTATTGGATTCCTCTGCACCAGTGCAGGTTTACTGTATCCCTTGGACCTTCACATTGACGATGAAACACAGAAATCGCATCGGAATTGAATATAAAAGGCACAATGCCGAGTTAAGTACAAGAAGAGTGAATCTTCTAAGAGTTTGTGCTTTGAGCGGCTCCTGGGAGACCAGTATTGGATTCCGATGCACCAGTGCAGGTTTACTGTATCCCTTTGACCTTCACATTGACGATGAAACACAGAAATCGCATCGGAATTGAATATAAAAGGCACAGTGCCGACTTAGGTACAAGAAAAGTGAATCTTCTAAGAGTTTGTGCTTTGAGCGGCTCCTGGGAGACCAGTATTAGATTCCGATGCACCAGTGCAGGTTTACTGTATCCCTTGGACCCTCACATTGACGATGAAACACAGAAATCGCATCGGAATTGAACATAAAAGGCACAGTGCCGACTTAAGTACAAGAAGAGTGAGTCCTCTAGCAGTTTGTGCTTTGAGCGGCTCCTGGGAGACCAGTATTAGATTCCGATGCACCAGTGCATGTTTACTGTATCCCTTGGACCTTCACATTGACGATGAAACACAGAAATCGCATCGGAATTGAATATAAAAGGCACAATGCCGACTTAAGAACAAGAAGAGTGAATCTTCTAAGAGTTTGTGCTTTGAGCGGCTCCTGGGAGACCAGTATTGGGTTCCGATGCACCAGTCCAGGTTTACTCTATCCCTTGGACCTTCACATTGACGGATAAAGACAGAAATCGCATAGGAATTGAATATAAAAGGCACAATACCGACATAAGCACAAGAAGAGTGAATCTTCGAGGAGCTTGTGCTTTGAGCGGCTCATGGGAGACCAGTTTTAGATTCCGATGCACCAGTGCAGGTTTACTGTATCCCTTGGACCTTCACATTGACGATGAAACACAGAAATCGCATCGGAATTGAATATAAAAGGCACAATGCCGACTTAAGTACAAGAAGAGTGAATCTTCTAAGAGTTTGTGCTTTGAGCGGCTCCTGGGAGACCAGTATTGGATTCCGATGCACCAGTGCAGGTTTACTGTATCCCTTGGACCTTCACATTGACGATGAAACACAGAAATCGCATCGGAATTGAATATAAAAGGCACAATGCCGACTTAAGTACAAGAAGAGTGAATCTTCTAAGAGTTTGTGCTTTGAGCGGATCCTGGCAGACCAGTATTAGATTCCGATGCACCAGTGCAGGTTTACTGTATCCCTTGGACCTTCACATTGACGATCAAACACAGAAATCGCATCGGAATTGAATATAAAAGGCACAGTGCCGACTTAAGTACAAGAAGAGTGAGTCTTCTAGCAGTTTGTGCTTTGAGCGGATCCTGGCAGACCAATATTAGATTCCGATTCACCAGTGCAGGTTTACTGTATCCCTTGGACGTTCACATTGACGATGAAACACAGAAATCGTATCGGAATTGAATATAAAAGGCACAATACCGACTTAAGAACAAGTAGATTGAATCTTCCAAGGGTTTGTGCTTTGAGCGGCTCCTGGGAGACCAGTATTGGATTCCGATGCACCAGTGCAGGTTTACTGTATCCCTTGGACCTTCACATTGGCGATGAAACACAGAAATCGCATCGGAATTGAATATAAAAAACACAATGCCGACTTAAGTACAAGAAGAGTGAATCTTCTAAGAGTTTGTGCTTTGAGTGGATCCTGGCAGACCAGTATTAGATTCCGATGCACCAGTGCAGGTTTACTGTATCCCTTGGACCTTCACATTGACGATGAAACACAGAAATCGCATCGGAATTGAATATAAAAGGCACAATGCCGACTTAAGTACAAGAAGAGTGAATCTTCTAATAGTTTGTGTTTGAGTGGCTCCTGGGAGACCAGTATTGGATTCCGATGCACCAGTGCAGGTTTACTGTATCCCTTGGACCTTCACATTGACGATGAAACACAGATATCGCATCGGAATTGAATATAAAAGGAACAATGCCGACTTAAGTACAAGAAGAGTGAATCTTCTAAGAGTTTGTGCTTTGAGCGTCTCCTGGGAGACCAGTATGAGATTCCGATGCACCAGTCCAGGTTTACTGTATCCCTTGGACCTTCACATTGACGGATAAAGACAGAAATCGCATACGAATTGAATATAAAAGGCACAATACAGACATAAGCACAAGAAGAGTGAATCTTCTAGGAGTTTGTGCTTTGAGCGGCTCATGCGAGACCAGTTTTAGATTCCGATGCACCAGTGAAGGTTTACTGTATCCCTTGGACCTTCACATTGACGATGAAACAGAGAAATCGCATCGGAATTTAATATAAAAGGCACAATGCCGAGTTAAGTACAAGAAGAGTGAATCTTCTAAGAGTTTGTGCTTTGAGCGGCTCCTGGGAGACCAGTATTGGATTCCGATGCACCAGTGCAGGTTTACTGTATCCCTTTGACCTTCACATTGACGATGAAACACAGAAATCGCATCGGAATTGAATATAAAAGGCACAGTGCCGTCTTAGGTACAAGAAAAGTGAATCTTCTAAGAGTTTGTGCTTTGAGCGGCTCCTGGGAGACCAGTATTAGATTCCGATGCACCAGTGCAGGTTTACTGTATCCCTTGGACCCTCACATTGACGATGAAACACAGAAATCGCATCGGAATTGAACATAAAAGGCACAGTGCCGACTTAAGTACAAGAAGAGTGAGTCTTCTAGCAGTTTGTGCTTTGAGCGGCTCCTGGGAGACCAGTATTAGATTCCGATGCACCAGTGCATGTTTACTGTATCCCTTGGACCTTCACATTGACGATGAAACACAGAAATCGCATCGGAATTGAATATAAAAGGCACAATGCCGACTTAAGAACAAGAAGAGTGAATCTTCTAAGAGTTTGTGCTTTGAGCGGCTCCTGGGAGACCAGTATTGGGTTCCGATGCACCAGTCCAGGTTTACTCTATCCCTTGGACCTTCACATTGACGGATAAAGACAGAAATCGCATAGGAATTGAATATAAAAGGCACAATACCGAATAAGCACAAGAAGAGTGAATCTTCGAGGAGCTTGTGCTTTGAGCGGCTCATGGGAGACCAGTTTTAGATTCCGATGCACCAGTGCAGGTTTACTGTATCCCTTGGACCTTCACATTGACGATGAAACACAGAAATCGCATCGGAATTGAATATAAAAGGCACAATGCCGACTTAAGTACAAGAAGAGTGAATCTTCTAAGAGTTTGTGCTTTGAGCGGCTCCTGGGAGACCAGTATTGGATTCCGATGCACCAGTGCAGGTTTACTGTATCCCTTGGACCTTCACATTGACGATGAAACACAGAAATCGCATCGGAATTGAATATAAAAGGCACAATGCCGGCTTAAGTACAAGAAGAGTGAATCTTCTAAGAGTTTGTGCTTTGAGCGGATCCTGGCAGACCAGTATTAGATTCCGATGCACCAGTGCAGGTTTACTGTATCCCTTGGACCTTCACATTGACGATCAAACACAGAAATCGCATCGGAATTGAATATAAAAGGCACAATGCCGACTTAAGTACAAGAAGAGTGAATCTTCTAAGAGTTTGTGCTTTGAGCGGATCCTGGCAGACCAGTATTGGATTCCGATGCACCAGTGCAGGTTAACTGTATCCCTTGGACCGTCACATTGACGATGAAACACAGAAATCGCATCGGAATTGAATATAAAAGGCACAGTGCCGACTTAAGTACAAGAAGAGTGAGTCTTCTAGCAGTTTGTGCTTTGAGCGGATCCTGGCAGACCAATATTAGATTCCGATTCACCAGTGCAGGTTTACTGTATCCCTTGGACCTTCACATTGACGATGAAACACAGAAATCGTATCGGAATTGAATATAAAAGGCACAATACCGACTTAAGAACAAATAGATTGAATCTTCCAAGGGTTTGTGCTTTGAGCGGCTCCTGGGAGACCAGTATTGGATTCCGATGCACCAGTGCAGGTTTACTGTATCCCTTGGACCTTCACATTGGCGATGAAACACAGAAATCGCATCGGAATTGAATATAAAAAACACAATGCCGACTTAAGTACAAGAAGAGTGAATCTTCTAAGAGTTTGTGCTTTGAGCGGATCCTGGCAGACCAGTATTAGATTCCGATGCACCAGTGCAGGTTTACTGTATCCCTTGGACCTTCACATTGACGATGAAACACAGAAATCGCATCGGAATTGAATATAAAAGGCACAATGCCGACTTAAGTACAAGAAGAGTGAATCTTCTAATAGTTTGTGTTTGAGTGGCTCCTGGGAGACCAGTATTGGATTCCGATGCACCAGTGCAGGTTTACTGTATCCCTTGGACCTTCACATTGACGATGAAACACAGATATCGCATCGGAATTGAATATAAAAGGAACAATGCCGACTTAAGTACAAGAAGAGTGAATCTTCTAAGAGTTTGTGCTTTGAGCGTCTCCTGGGAGACCAGTATGAGATTCCGATGCACCGATCCAGGTTTACTGTATCCCTTGGACCTTCACATTGACGGATAAAGACAGAAATCGCATACGAATTGAATATAAAAGGCACAATACCGACATAAGCACAAGAAGAGTGAATCTTCTAGGAGTTTGTGCTTTGAGCGGCTCATGGGAGACCAGTTTTAGATTCCGATGCACCAGTGCAGGTTTACTGTATCCCTTGGACCTTCACATTGACGGATAAAGACAGAAATCGCATAGGAATTGAATATAAAAGGCACAATACCGACATAAGCACAAGAAGAGTGAATCTTCTAGGAGCTTGTGCTTTGAGCGGCTCATGGGAGACCAGTTTTAGATTCCGATGCACCAGTGCAGGTTTACTGTATCCCTTGGACCTTCACATTGACGATGAAACACAGAAATCGCATCGGAATTGAATATAAAAGGCACAATGCCGACTTAAGTACAAGAAGAGTGAATCTTCTAAGAGTTTGTGCTTTGAGCGGCTCCTGGGAGACCAGTATTGGATTCCGATGCACCAGTGCAGGTTTACTGTATCCCTTGGACCTTCACATTGACGATGAAACACAGAAATCGCATCGGAATTGAATATAAAAGGCACAATGCCGACTTAAGTACAAGAAAAGTGAATCTTCTAAGAGTTTGTGCTTTGAGCGGATCCTGGCAGACCAGTATTAGATTCCGATGCACCAGTGCAGGTTTACTGTATCCCTTGGACCTTCACATTGACGATGAAACACAGAAATCGCATCGGAATTGAATATAAAAGGCACAATACCGACTTAAGAACAAGAAGATTGAATCTTCCAAGGGTTTGTGCTTTGAGCGGCTCCTGGGAGACCAGTATTGGATTCCGATGCACCAGTGGAGGTTTACTGTATCCCTTGGACCTTCACATTGACGATGAAACACAGAAATCGCATCGGAATTGAATATAAAAGGAACAATGCCTTCTTAAGTACAAGAAGAGTGAATCTTCTAAGAGTTTGTGCTTTGAGCGGCTCCTGGGAGACCAGTATGAGATTCCGATGCACCAGTGAAGGTTTACTGTATCCCTTGGACCTTCACATTGACGATGAAACACAGAAATCGCATCGGAATTGAATATAAAAGGCACAATGCCGAGTTAAGTACAAGAAGAGTGAATCTTCTAAGAGTTTGTGCTTTGAGCGGCTCCTGGGAGACCAGTATTGGATTCCGATGCACCAGTGCAGGTTTACTGTATCCCTTGGACCTTCACATTGACGATGAAACACAGAAATCGCATCGGAATTGAATATAAAAGGCACAATGCCGACTTAAGTACAAGAAGAGTGAATCTTCTAAGAGTTGGTGCTTTGAGCGGCTCCTGGGAGACCAGTATTAGATTCCGATGCACCAGTGCAGGTTTACTGTATCCCTTGGACCTTCACATTGACGATGACACACAGAAAGCGCATTGGAATTGAATATAAAACGCACAATGCCGACTTAAGTACAAGAAGAGTGAATCTTCTAAGTGCTTGTGCTTTGAGCGGTTCCTGGGAGACCAGTATTAGATTCCGATGCACCAGTGCAGGTATACTGTATCCCTTGGACCTTCACATTGACGATGAAACACAGAAATCGCATCGGAATTGAATATAAAAGGCACAGTGCCGACTTAAGTACAAGAAGAGTGAGTCTTCTAGCAGTTTGTGCTTTGAGCGGCTCCTGGGAGACCAGTATTAGATTCCGATGCACCAGTGCAGGTTTACTGTATCCCTTGGACCCTCACATTGACGATGAAACACAGAAATCGCATCGGAATTGAACATGAAAGGCACAATGCCGACTTAAGTACAAGAAGAGTAAGTCTTCTAGGAGTTTGTGCTTTGAGCGGCTCATGGGAGACCAGTTTTAGATTCCGATGCACCAGTGCAGGTTTACTGTATCCCTCGGACCTTCACATTGACGATGAAACACAGAAATCGCATCGGAATTGAATACAAAAGGCACAATGCCGACTTAAGTACAAGAAGAGTGAATCTTCTAAGAGTTTGTGCTTTGAGCGGCTCCTGGGAGACCAGTATTGGATTCCGATGCACCAGTGCTGGTTTACTGTATCCCTTGGACCTTCACATTGACGATGAAACACAGAAATCGCATCGAAATTGAATATAAAAGGCACAGTGCCGACTTAAGTACAAGAAGAGTGAATCTTCTAAGAGTTTGTGCTTTGAGCGGCTCCTGGGAGACCAGTATTAGATTCCGATGCACCAGTGCAGGTTTACTGTATCCCTTGGACCCTCACATTGACGATGAAACACAGAAATCGCATCTGAATTGAACATAAAAGGCACAATGCCGACTTAAGCACAAGAAGAGTGAGTATTCTAGCAGTTTGTGCTTTGAGCGGCTCCTGGGAGACCAGTATTAGATTCCGATGCACCAGTGCAGGTTTACTGTATCCCTTGGACCTTCACATTGACGATGAAACACAGAAATCGCATCGGAATTGAATATAAAAGGCACAATGCCGACTTAAGTACAAGAAGAGTGAATCTTCTAAGAGTTTGTGCTTTGAGCGGCGCCTGGGAGACCAGTATTGGGTTCCGATGCACCAGTCCAGGTTTACTGTATCCCTTGGACCTTCACATTGACGGATAAAGACAGAAATCGCAAACGAATTGAATATAAAAGGCACAATACCGACATAAAAACAAGAAGAGTGAATCTTCTAGGAGTTTGTGCTTTGAGCGGCTCATGGGAGACCAGTTTTAGATTCCGATGCACCAGTGCAGGTTTACTGTATCCCTTGGACCTTCACAACGACGATGAAACACAGAAATCGCATCGGAATTGAATATAAAAGGCACAATGCCGACTTAAGTACAAGAAGAGAGAATCTTCTAAGAGTTTGTGCTTTGAGCGGCTCCTGGGAGACCAGTATTGGATTCCGATGCACCAGTGCAGGTTTACTGTATCCCTTGGACCTTCACATTGACGATGAAACACAGAAATCGCATCGGAATTGAATATAAAAGGCACAATGCCGACTTAAGTACAAGAAGAGTGAATCTACTAAGAGTTTGTGCTTTGAGCGGATCCTGGCAGACCAGTATTAGATTCCGATGCACCAGTGCAGGTTTACTGTATCCCTTGGACTTTCCCATTGACGATGAAACACAGAAATCGCATCGGAATTGAATATAAAAGGCACAATGCCGACTTAAGTACAAGAAGAGTGAATCTTCTAAGAGTTTGTGCTTTGAGCGGCTCCTAGGAGACCAGTATTAGATTCCGATGCACCAGTGCAGGTTTACTGTATCCCTTGGACCCTCACATTGACGATGAAACACAGAAATCGCATCGGAATTGAATATAAAAGGCACAATGCCGACTTAAGTACAAGAAGATTGAATCTTCTAAGAGTTTGTGCTTTGAGCGGCTCCTGGGAGACCAGTATTAGATTCCGATGCACCAGTGCAGGTTTACTGTATCCCTTGGACCTTTACATTGACAATGAAACACAGAAATCGCATCGGAATTGAATATAAAAGGCACAATACCGACTTAAGTACAAGAAAATTTAATCATCTAAGAGTTTGTGCTTTGAGCGGCTCCTGGGAGACCAGTATTGGATTCCGATGCACCAGTGCAGGTTTACTGTATCCCTTGGACCTTCACATTGACAATGAAACACAGAAATCGCATCGGAATTGAATATAAAACGCACAATGCCGACTTAAGTACAAGAAGAGTGAATCTTCTAATAGTTTGTGCTTTGAGCGGATCCTGGGACACCAGTATTGGATTCCGATGCACCAGTGCAGGTTTACTGTATCCCTTGGACCTTCACATTGACCATGAATTACAGAAACCGCATCGGAATTGAATATAAATGGAACAATGCCGACTTAAGTACAAGAAGAGTGAATCTTCTAAGAGTTTGTGCTTTGAGCGGCTCCTGGGAGACCAGTATTAGATTCCGATGCACCAGTGAAGGTTTACTGTATCCCTTGGACCTTCACATTGACAATGAAACACAGAAATCGCATCGGAATTGAATATAAAAGGCACAATGCCGACTTAAGTACAAGAAGAGTGAATCTTCTAAGAGTTTGTGCTTTGAGCGGCTCCTGGGAGACCAGTATTGGATTCCGATGCACCAGTGCAGGTTTACTGTATCCCTTGGACCTTCACATTGACGATGAAACACAGAAATCGCATCGGAATTGAATATAAAAGGCACAATGCCGACTCATGTACAAGAAGAGTGAATCTTCTAAGAGTTTGTGCTTTGAGCGGATCCTGGCAGACCAGTATTAGATTCCGATGCACCAGTGCTGGTTTACTGTATCCCTTGGACTTTCACATTGACGATGAAACACAGAAATCGCATCGGAATTGAATATAAAAGGCACAATGCCGACTTAAGTACAAGAAGAGAGAATCTTCTAAGAGTTTGTGCTTTGAGCGGCTCCTGGGAGACCAGTATTGGATTCCGATGCACCAGTGCAGGTTTACTGTATCCCTTGGACCGTCACATTGACGATGAAACACAGAAATCGCTTCGGAATTGAATATAAAAGGCACAATGCCGACTTAAGTACAAGAAGAGTGAATCTTCTAAGAGTTTGTGCTTTGAGCGGCTCCTGGGAGACCAGTATTAGATTCCGATGCACCAGTGCAGGTTTACTGTATCCCTTGGACCTTCACATTGACGATGAAACACAGAAATCGCATCGGAATTGAATATAAAAGGCACAATGCCGACTTAAGTACAAGAAGAGTGAATCTTCTAAGAGTTTGTGCTTTGAGTGGCTCCTGGGAGACCAGTATTAGATTCCGATGCACCAGTGCAGGTTTACTGTATCCCTTGGACCTTCACACTGACGATGACACACAGAAAGCGCATCGGAATTGAATATAAAATGCACAATGCCGACTTAAGTACAAGAAGAGTGAATCTTCTAAGAGTTTGTGCTTTGAGCGGCTCCTAGGAGACCAGTATTAGATTCCGATGCACCAGTGCAGGTTTACTGTATCCCTTGGACCTTTACATTGACAATGAAACACAGAAATCGCATCGGAATTGAATATAAAATGCACAATACCGACTTAAGTACAAGAAAATTGAATCATCTAAGAGTTTGTGCTTTGAGCGGCTCCTGGGAGACCAGTATTGGATTCCGATGCACCAGTGCAGGTTTACTGTATCCCTTGGACCTTCACATTGACAATGAAACACAGAAATCGCATCGGAATTGAATATAAAAGGCACAATGCCGACTTATGTACAAGAAGAGTGAATCTTCTAAGAGTTTGTGCTTTGAGAGGATCCTGGCAGACCAGTATTAGATTCCGATGCACCAGTGCAGGTTTACTGTATCCCTTGGACCTTCACATTGACGATGAAACACAGAAATCGCATCGGAATTGAATATAAAACGCACAATGCCGACTTAAGTACAAGAAGAGTGAATCTTCTAATAGTTTGTGCTTTGAGCGGATCCTGGGACACCAGTATTGGATTCCGATGCACCAGTGCAGGTTTACTGTATCCCTTGGACCTTCACATTGACCATGAATTACAGAAACCGCATCGGAATTGAATATAAATGGAACAATGCCGACTTAAGTACAAGAAAAGTGAATCTTCTAAGAGTTTGTGCTTTGAGCGGCTCCTGGGAGACCAGTATTAGATTCCGATGCACCAGTGAAGGTTTACTGTATCCCTTGGACCTTCACATTGACAATGAAACACAGAAATCGCATCGGAATTGAATTTAAAAGCACAATGCCGACTTAAGTACAAGAAGAGTGAATCTTCTAAGAGTTTGTGCTTTGAGCGGCTCCTGGGAGACCAGTATTGGATTCCGATGCACCAGTGCAGGTTTACTGTATCCCTTGGACCTTCACATTGACGATGAAACACAGAAATCGCATCGGAATTGAATATAAAAGGCACAATGCCGACTCATGTACAAGAAGAGTGAATCTTCTAAGAGTTTGTGCTTTGAGCGGATCCTGGCAGACCAGTATTAGATTCCGATGCACCAGTGCTGGTTTACTGTATCCCTTGGACTTTCACATTGACGATGAAACACAGAAATCGCATCGGAATTGAATATAAAAGGCACAATGCCGACTTAAGTACAAGAAGAGTGAATCTTCTAAGAGTTTGTGCTTTGATCGGCTCCTGGGAGACCAGTATTGGATTCCGATGCACCAGTGCAGGTTTACTGTATCCCTTGGACCGTCACATTGACGATGAAACACAGAAATCGCTTCGGAATTGAATATAAAAGGCACAATGCCGACTTAAGTACAAGAAGAGTGAATCTTCTAAGAGTTTGTGCTTTGAGCGGCTCCTGGGAGACCAGTATTAGATTCCGATGCACCAGTGCAGGTTTACTGTATCCCGTGGACCTTCACATTGACGATGAAACACAGAAATCGCATCGGAATTGAATATAAAAGGCACAATGCCGACTTAAGTACAAGAAGAGTGAATCTTCTAAGAGTTTGTGCTTTGAGTGGCTCCTGGGAGACCAGTATTAGATTCCGATGCACCAGTGCAGGTTTACTGTATCCCTTGGACCTTCACACTGACGATGACACACAGAAAGCGCATCGGAATTGAATATAAAATGCACAATGCCGACTTAAGTACAAGAAGAGTGAATCTTCTAAGAGTTTGTATTTTGAGCGGTTCCTGGGAGACCAGTATTAGATTCCGATGCACCAGTGCAGGTTTAGTCTATCCCTTGGACCTTCACATTGACGATGAAACACAGAAATCGCATCGGGATTGAATATAAGAGGCACAGTGCCGACTTAAGTACAAGAAGAGTGAATCTTCTAAGAGTTAGTGCTTTGAGCGGCTCCTGGGAGACCAGTATTAGATTCCGATGCACCAGTGCAGGTTTACTGTATCCCTTGGACCTTCACATTGACGATGAAACACAGAAATCGCATCGGAATTGAATATAAAAGGCACAATACCGACTTAAGTACAAGAAAATTGAATCATCTAAGAGTTTGTGCTTTGAGCGGCTCCTGGGAGACCAGTATTGGATTCCGATGCACCAGTGCAGGTTTACTGTATCCCTTGGACCTTCACATTGACAATGAAACACAGAAATCGCATCGGAATTGAATATAAAAGGCACAATGCCGACTTATGTACAAGAAGAGTGAATCTTCTAAGAGTTTGTGCTTTGAGAGGATCCTGGCAGACCAGTATTAGATTCCGATGCACCAGTGCAGGTTTACTGTATCCCTTGGACCTTCACATTGACGATGAAACACAGAAATCGCATCGGAATTGAATATAAAACGCACAATGCCGACTTAAGTACAAGAAGAGTGAATCTTCTAATAGTTTGTGCTTTGAGCGGATCCTGGGACACCAGTATTGGATTCCGATGCACCAGTGCAGGTTTACTGTATCCCTTGGACCTTCACATTGACCATGAATTACAGAAACCGCATCGGAATTGAATATAAATGGAACAATGCCGACTTAAGTACAAGAAGAGTGAATCTTCTAAGAGTTTGTGCTTTGAGCGGCTCCTGGGAGACCAGTATTAGATTCCGATGCACCAGTGAAGGTTTACTGTATCCCTTGGACCTTCACATTGACAATGAAACACAGAAATCGCATCGGAATTGAATTTAAAAGCACAATGCCGACTTAAGTACAAGAAGAGTGAATCTTCTAAGAGTTTGTGCTTTGAGCGGCTCCTGGGAGACCAGTATTGGATTCCGATGCACCAGTGCAGGTTTACTGTATCCCTTGGACCTTCACATTAACGATGAAACACAGAAATCGCATCGGAATTGAATATAAAAGGCACAATGCCGACTCATGTACAAGAAGAGTGAATCTTCTAAGAGTTTGTGCTTTGAGCGGATCCTGGCAGACCAGTATTAGATTCCGATGCACCAGTGCTGGTTTACTGTATCCCTTGGACTTTCACATTGACGATGAAACACAGAAATCGCATCGGAATTGAATATAAAAGGCACAATGCCGACTTAAGTACAAGAAGAGTGAATCTTCTAAGAGTTTGTGCTTTGAGCGGCTCCTGGGAGACCAGTATTGGATTCCGATGCACCAGTGCAGGTTTACTGTATCCCTTGGACCGTCACATTGACGATGAAACACAGAAATCGCTTCGGAATTGAATATAAAAGGCACAATGCCGACTTAAGTACAAGAAGAGTGAATCTTCTAAGAGTTTGTGCTTTGAGCGGCTCCTGGGAGACCAGTATTAGATTCCGATGCACCAGTGCAGGTTTACTGTATCCCTTGGACCTTCACATTGACGATGAAACACAGAAATCGCATCGGAATTGAATATAAAAGGCACAATGCCGACTTAAGTACAAGAAGAGTGAATCTTCTAAGAGTTTGTGCTTTGAGTGGCTCCTGGGAGACCAGTATTAGATTCCGATGCACCAGTGCAGGTTTACTGTATCCCTTGGACCTTCACACTGACGATGACACACAGAAAGCGCATCGGAATTGAATACAAAATGCACAATGCCGACTTAAGTACAAGAAGAGTGAATCTTCTAAGAGTTTGTACTTTGAGCGGTTCCTGGGAGACCAGTATTAGATTCCGATGCACCAGTGCAGGTTTAGTCTATCCCTTGGACCTTCACATTGACGATGAAACACAGAAATCGCATCGGGATTGAATATAAGAGGCACAGTGCCGACTTAAGTACAAGAAGAGTGAATCTTCTAAGAGTTAGTGCTTTGAGCGGCTCCTGGGAGACCAGTATTAGATTCCGATGCACCAGTGCAGGTTTACTGTATCCCTTGGACCTTCACATTGACGATGAAACACAGAAATCGCATCGGAATTGAAAATAAAAGGCACAGTGCCGACTTAAGTACAAGAAGGGTGAATCTTCTCAGAGTTTGTGCTTTGAGCGGCTCCTGGGAGACCAGTATTAGATTCCGATGCACCAGTGCAGGTTTACTGTATCCCTTGGACCCTCACATTGACGATGAAACACAGAAATCGCATCGGAATTGAATATAAAAGGCACAATGCCGACTTAAGTACAAGAAGATTGAATCTTCTAAGAGTTTGTGCTTTGAGCGGCTCCTGGGAGACCAGTATTAGATTCCGATGCACCAGTGCAGGTTTACTGTATCCCTTGGCCCTTTACATTGACAATGAAACACAGAAATCGCATCGGAATTGAATATAAAAGGCACAATACCGACTTAAGTACAAGAAGATTGAATTTTCTAAGAGTTTGTGCTTTGAGCGGCTGCTGGGAGACCAGTATTGGATTCCGATGCACCAGTGCAGGTTTACTGTATCCCTTGGACCTTCACATTGACAATGAAACACAGAAATCGCATCGGAATTGAATATAAAAGGCACAATGCCGACTTATGTACAAGAAGAGTGAATCTTCTAAGAGTTTGTGCTTTGAGCGGCTCCTGGGAGACCAGTATTAGATTCCGATGCACCAGTGCAGGTTTACTGTATCCCTTGGACCTTCACATTGACGATGAAACACAGAAATCGCATCGGAATTGAATATAAAACGCACAATGCCGACTTAAGTACAAGAAGAGTGAATCTTCTAATAGTTTGTGCTTTGAGCGGATCCTGGGACACCAGTATTGGATTCCGATGCACTAGTGCAGGTTTACTGTATACATTGGACCTTCACATTGACGATGAATTACAGAAATCGCATCGGAATTGAATATAAATGGAACAATGCCGAGTTAAGTACAAGAAGAGTGAATCTTCTAAGAGTTTGTGCTTTGAGCGGCTCCTGGGACACCAGTATGAGATTCCGATGCACCAGTGAAGGTTTACTGTATCCCTTGGACCTTCACATTGACAATGAAACACAGAAATCGCATCGGAATTGAATATAAAAGGCACAATGCCGACTTAAGTACAAGAAGAGTTAATCTTCTAAGAGTTTGTGCTTTGAGCGTCTCCTGGGAGACCAGTATTGGATTCCGATGCACCAGTGCAGGTTTACTGTATCCCTTGGACCTTCAGATTGACGATGAAACACAGAAATCGCATCGGAATTGAATATAAAAGGCACAATGCCGACTTAAGTACAAGAAGAGTTAATCTTCTAAGAGTTTGTGCTTTGAGCGTCTCCTGGGAGACCAGTATTGGATTCCGATGCACTAGTGCAGGTTTACTGTATACATTGGACCTTCACATTGACGATGAATTACAGAAATCGCATCGGAATTGAATATAAATGGAACAATGCCGAGTTAAGTACAAGAAGAGTGAATCTTCTCAGAGTTTGTGCTTTGAGCGGCTCCTGGGACACCAGTATGAGATTCCGATGCACCAGTGAAGGTTTACTGTATCCCTTGGACCTTCACATTGACAATGAAACACAGAAATCGCATCGGAATTGAATATAAAAGGCACAATGCCGACTTAAGTACAAGAAGAGTTAATCTTCTAAGAGTTTGTGCTTTGAGCGTCTCCTGGGAGACCAGTATTGGATTCCGATGCACCAGTGCAGGTTTACTGTATCCCTTGGACCTTCACATTGACGATGAAACACAGAAATCGCATCGGAATTGAATATAAAAGGCACAATGCCGACTTAAGTACAAGAAGAGTGAATCTTCTAAGAGTTTGTGCTTTGAGCGGCTCCTGGGAGACCAGTATTGGATTCCGATGCACCAGTGCAGGTTTACTGTATCCCTTGGACCTTCACATTGACGGATAAAGACAGAAATCGCATACGAATTGAATATAAAAGGCACAATACCGACATAAGCACAAGAAGAGTGAATCTTCTAGGAGTTTGTGCTTTGAGCGGCTCATGGGAGACCAGTTTTAGATTCCGATGCACCAGTGCAGGTTTACTGTATCCCTTGGACCTTCACATTGACGATGAAACACAGAAATCGCATCGGAATTGAATATAAAAGGCACAATGCCGGCTTAAGTACAAGAAAAGTGAATCTTCTAAGAGTTTGTGCTTTGAGCGGCTCCTGGGAGACCAGTATTAGATTCCGATGCACCAGTGCAGGTTTACTGTATCCCTTGGACCCTCACATTGACGATGAAACACAGAAATCGCATCGGAATTGAACATAAAAGGCACAGTGCCGACTTAAGTACAAGAAGAGTGGGTCTTCTAGCAGTTTGTGCTTTGAGCGGCTCCTGGGAGACCAGTATTGGGTTCCATGCACCAGTCCAGGTTTACTCTATCCCTTGGACCTTCACATTGACGGATAAAGACAGAAATCGCATAGGAATTGAATATAAAAGGCACAATACCGACATAAGCACAAGAAGAGTGAATCTTCTAGGAGCTTGTGCTTTGAGCGGCTCATGGGAGACCAGTTTTAGATTCCGATGCACCAGTGCAGGTTTACTGTATCCCTTGGACCTTCACATTGACGATGAAACACAGAAATCGCATCGGAATTGAATATAAAAGGCACAATGCCGACTTAAGTACAAGAAGAGTGAATCTTCTAAGAGTTTGTGCTTTGAGCGGCTCCTGGGAGACCAGTATTGGATTCCGATGCACCAGTGCAGGTTTACTGTATCCCTTGGACCTTCACATTGACGATGAAACACAGAAATCGCATCGGAATTGAATATAAAAGGCACAATGCCGACTTAAGTACAAGAAGAGTGAATCTTCTAAGAGTTTGTGCTTTGAGCGGATCCTGGCAGACCAGTATTAGATTCCGATGCACCAGTGCAGGTTTACTGTATCCCTTGGACCTTCACATTGACGATGAAACACAGAAATCGCATCGGAATTGAATATAAAAGGCACAATACCGACTTAAGAACAAGAAGATTGAATCTTCCAAGGGTTTGTGCTTTGAGCGGCTCCTGGGAGACCAGTATTGGATTCCGATGCACCAGTGCAGGTTTACTGTATCCCTTGGACCTTCACATTGACGATGAAACACAGAAATCGCATCGGAATTGAATATAAAAGGAACAATGCCTTCTTAAGTACAAGAAGAGTGAATCTTCTAAGAGTTTGTGCTTTGAGCGGCTCCTGGGAGACCAGTATGAGATTCCGATGCACCAGTGAAGGTTTACTGTATCCCTTGGACCTTCACATTGACGATGAAACACAGAAATCGCATCGGAATTGAATATAAAAGGCACAATGCCGAGTTAAGTACAAGAAGAGTGAATCTTCTAAGAGTTTGTGCTTTGAGCGGCTCCTGGGAGACCAGTATTGGATTCCGATGCACCAGTGCAGGTTTACTGTATCCCTTGGACCTTCACATTGACGATGAAACACAGAAATCGCATCGGAATTGAATATAAAAGGCACAATGCCGACTTAAGTACAAGAAGAGTGAATCTTCTAAGAGTTGGTGCTTTGAGCGGCTCCTGGGAGACCAGTATTAGATTCCGATGCACCAGTGCAGGTTTACTGTATCCCTTGGACCTTCACATTGACGATGACACACAGAAAGCGCATTGGAATTGAATATAAAACGCACAATGCCGACTTAAGTACAAGAAGAGTGAATCTTCTAAGTGCTTGTGCTTTGAGCGGTTCCTGGGAGACCAGTATTAGATTCCGATGCACCAGTGCAGGTATACTGTATCCCTTGGACCTTCACATTGACGATGAAACACAGAAATCGCATCGGAATTGAATATAAAAGGCACAGTGCCGACTTAAGTACAAGAAGAGTGAGTCTTCTAGCAGTTTGTGCTTTGAGCGGCTCCTGGGAGACCAGTATTAGATTCCGATGCACCAGTGCAGGTTTACTGTATCCCTTGGACCCTCACATTGACGATGAAACACAGAAATCGCATCGGAATTGAACATGAAAGGCACAATGCCGACTTAAGTACAAGAAGAGTGAGTCTTCTAGGAGTTTGTGCTTTGAGCGGCTCATGGGAGACCAGTTTTAGATTCCGATGCACCAGTGCAGGTTTACTGTATCCCTCGGACCTTCACATTGACGATGAAACACAGAAATCGCATCGGAATTGAATACAAAAGGCACAATGCCGACTTAAGTACAAGAAGAGTGAATCTTCTAAGAGTTTGTGCTTTGAGCGGCTCCTGGGAGACCAGTATTGGATTCCGATGCACCAGTGCAGGTTTACTGTATCCCTTGGACCTTCACATTGACGATGAAACACAGAAATCGCATCGAAATTGAATATAAAAGGCACAGTGCCGACTTAAGTACAAGAAGAGTGAATCTTCTAAGAGTTTGTGCTTTGAGCGGCTCCTGGGAGACCAGTATTAGATTCCGATGCACCAGTGCAGGTTTACTGTATCCCTTGGACCCTCACATTGACGATGAAACACAGAAATCGCATCTGAATTGAACATAAAAGGCACAATGCCGACTTAAGCACAAGAAGAGTGAGTCTTCTAGCAGTTTGTGCTTTGAGCGGCTCCTGGGAGACCAGTATTAGATTCCGATGCACCAGTGCAGGTTTACTGTATCCCTTGGACCTTCACATTGACGATGAAACACAGAAATCGCATCGGAATTGAATATAAAAGGCACAATGCCGACTTAAGTACAAGAAGAGTGAATCTTCTAAGAGTTTGTGCTTTGAGCGGCGCCTGGGAGACCAGTATTGGGTTCCGATGCACCAGTCCAGGTTTACTGTATCCCTTGGACCTTCACATTGACGGATAAAGACAGAAATCGCAAACGAATTGAATATAAAAGGCACAATACCGACATAAAAACAAGAAGAGTGAATCTTCTAGGAGTTTGTGCTTTGAGCGGCTCATGGGAGACCAGTTTTAGATTCCGATGCACCAGTGCAGGTTTACTGTATCCCTTGGACCTTCACAACGACGATGAAACACAGAAATCGCATCGGAATTGAATATAAAAGGCACAATGCCGACTTAAGTACAAGAAGAGAGAATCTTCTAAGAGTTTGTGCTTTGAGCGGCTCCTGGGAGACCAGTATTGGATTCCGATGCACCAGTGCAGGTTTACTGTATCCCTTGGACCTTCACATTGACGATGAAACACAGAAATCGCATCGGAATTGAATATAAAAGGCACAATGCCGACTTAAGTACAAGAAGAGTGAATCTACTAAGAGTTTGTGCTTTGAGCGGATCCTGGCAGACCAGTATTAGATTCCGATGCACCAGTGCAGGTTTACTGTATCCCTTGGACTTTCCCATTGACGATGAAACACAGAAATCGCATCGGAATTGAATATAAAAGGCACAATGCCGACTTAAGTACAAGAAGAGTGAATCTTCTAAGAGTTTGTGCTTTGAGCGGCTCCTGGGAGACCAGTATTAGATTCCGATGCACCAGTGCAGGTTTACTGTATCCCTTGGACCCTCACATTGACGATGAAACACAGAAATCGCATCGGAATTGAATATAAAAGGCACAATGCCGACTTAAGTACAAGAAGATTGAATCTTCTAAGAGTTTGTGCTTTGAGCGGCTCCTAGGAGACCAGTATTAGATTCCGATGCACCAGTGCAGGTTTACTGTATCCCTTGGACCTTTACATTGACAATGAAACACAGAAATCGCATCGGAATTGAATATAAAAGGCACAATACCGACTTAAGTACAAGAAAATTGAATCATCTAAGAGTTTGTGCTTTGAGCGGCTCCTGGGAGACCAGTATTGGATTCCGATGCACCAGTGCAGGTTTACTGTATCCCTTGGACCTTCACATTGACAATGAAACACAGAAATCGCATCGGAATTGAATATAAAAGGCACAATGCCGACTTATGTACAAGAAGAGTGAATCTTCTAAGAGTTTGTGCTTTGAGAGGATCCTGGCAGACCAGTATTAGATTCCGATGCACCAGTGCAGGTTTACTGTATCCCTTGGACCTTCACATTGACGATGAAACACAGAAATCGCATCGGAATTGAATATAAAACGCACAATGCCGACTTAAGTACAAGAAGAGTGAATCTTCTAATAGTTTGTGCTTTGAGCGGATCCTGGGACACCAGTATTGGATTCCGATGCACCAGTGCAGGTTTACTGTATCCCTTGGACCTTCACATTGACCATGAATTACAGAAACCGCATCGGAATTGAATATAAATGGAACAATGCCGACTTAAGTACAAGAAGAGTGAATCTTCTAAGAGTTTGTGCTTTGAGCGGCTCCTGGGAGACCAGTATTAGATTCCGATGCACCAGTGAAGGTTTACTGTATCCCTTGGACCTTCACATTGACAATGAAACACAGAAATCGCATCGGAATTGAATTTAAAAGCACAATGCCGACTTAAGTACAAGAAGAGTGAATCTTCTAAGAGTTTGTGCTTTGAGCGGCTCCTGGGAGACCAGTATTGGATTCCGATGCACCAGTGCAGGTTTACTGTATCCCTTGGACCTTCACATTGACGATGAAACACAGAAATCGCATCGGAATTGAATATAAAAGGCACAATGCCGACTCATGTACAAGAAGAGTGAATCTTCTAAGAGTTTGTGCTTTGAGCGGATCCTGGCAGACCAGTATTAGATTCCGATGCACCAGTGCTGGTTTACTGTATCCCTTGGACTTTCACATTGACGATGAAACACAGAAATCGCATCGGAATTGAATATAAAAGGCACAATGCCGACTTAAGTACAAGAAGAGTGAATCTTCTAAGAGTTTGTGCTTTGAGCGGCTCCTGGGAGACCAGTATTGGATTCCGATGCACCAGTGCAGGTTTACTGTATCCCTTGGACCGTCACATTGACGATGAAACACAGAAATCGCTTCGGAATTGAATATAAAAGGCACAATGCCGACTTAAGTACAAGAAGAGTGAATCTTCTAAGAGTTTGTGCTTTGAGCGGCTCCTGGGAGACCAGTATTAGATTCCGATGCACCAGTGCAGGTTTACTGTATCCCTTGGACCTTCACATTGACGATGAAACACAGAAATCGCATCGGAATTGAATATAAAAGGCACAATGCCGACTTAAGTACAAGAAGAGTGAATCTTCTAAGAGTTTGTGCTTTGAGTGGCTCCTGGGAGACCAGTATTAGATTCCGATGCACCAGTGCAGGTTTACTGTATCCCTTGGACCTTCACACTGACGATGACACACAGAAAGCGCATCGGAATTGAATATAAAATGCACAATGCCGACTTAAGTACAAGAAGAGTGAATCTTCTAAGAGTTTGTACTTTGAGCGGTTCCTGGGAGACCAGTATTAGATTCCGATGCACCAGTGCAGGTTTAGTCTATCCCTTGGACCTTCACATTGACGATGAAACACAGAAATCGCATCGGGATTGAATATAAGAGGCACAGTGCCGACTTAAGTACAAGAAGAGTGAATCTTCTAAGAGTTAGTGCTTTGAGCGGCTCCTGGGAGACCAGTATTAGATTCCGATGCACCAGTGCAGGTTTACTGTATCCCTTGGACCTTCACATTGACGATGAAACACAGAAATCGCATCGGAATTGAATATAAAAGGCACAATACCGACTTAAGTACAAGAAAATTGAATCATCTAAGAGTTTGTGCTTTGAGCGGCTCCTGGGAGACCAGTATTGGATTCCGATGCACCAGTGCAGGTTTACTGTATCCCTTGGACCTTCACATTGACAATGAAACACAGAAATCGCATCGGAATTGAATATAAAAGGCACAATGCCGACTTATGTACAAGAAGAGTGAATCTTCTAAGAGTTTGTGCTTTGAGAGGATCCTGGCAGACCAGTATTAGATTCCGATGCACCAGTGCAGGTTTACTGTATCCCTTGGACCTTCACATTGACGATGAAACACAGAAATCGCATCGGAATTGAATATAAAAGGCACAATGCCGACTTAAGTACAAGAAGAGTGAATCTTCTAAGAGTTTGTGCTTTGAGTGGCTCCTGGGAGACCAGTATTAGATTCCGATGCACCAGTGCAGGTTTACTGTATCCCTTGGACCTTCACACTGACGATGACACACAGAAAGCGCATCGGAATTGAAAATAAAAGGCACAGTGCCGACTTAAGTACAAGAAGGGTGAATCTTCTCAGAGTTTGTGCTTTGAGCGGCTCCTGGGAGACCAGTATTAGATTCCGATGCACCAGTGCAGGTTTACTGTATCCCTTGGACCCTCACATTGACGATGAAACACAGAAATCGCATCGGAATTGAATATAAAAGGCACAATGCCGACTTAAGTACAAGAAGATTGAATCTTCTAAGAGTTTGTGCTTTGAGCGGCTCCTGGGAGACCAGTATTAGATTCCGATGCACCAGTGCAGGTTTACTGTATCCCTTGGACCTTTACATTGACAATGAAACACAGAAATCGCATCGGAATTGAATATAAAAGGCACAATACCGACTTAAGTACAAGAAGATTGAATCTTCTAAGAGTTTGTGCTTTGAGCGGCTCCTGGGAGACCAGTATTGGATTCCGATGCACCAGTGCAGGTTTACTGTATCCCTTGGACCTTCACATTGACAATGAAACACAGAAATCGCATCGGAATTGAATATAAAAGGCACAATGCCGACTTATGTACAAGAAGAGTGAATCTTCTAAGAGTTTGTGCTTTGAGCGGCTCCTGGGAGACCAGTATTAGATTCCGATGCACCAGTGCAGGTTTACTGTATCCCTTGGACCTTCACATTGACGATGAAACACAGAAATCGCATCGGAATTGAATATAAAACGCACAATGCCGACTTAAGTACAAGAAGAGTGAATCTTCTAATAGTTTGTGCTTTGAGCGGCTCCTGGGAGACCAGTATTGGATTCCGATGCACCAGTGCAGGTTTACTGTATCCCTTGGACCTTCACATTGACGATGAAACACAGAAATCGCATCGGAATTGAATATAAAACGCACAATGCCGACTTAAGTACAAGAAGAGTGAATCTTCTAATAGTTTGTGCTTTGAGCGGATCCTGGGACACCAGTATTGGATTCCGATGCACTAGTGCAGGTTTACTGTATACATTGGACCTTCACATTGACGATGAATTACAGAAATCGCATCGGAATTGAATATAAATGGAACAATGCCGAGTTAAGTACAAGAAGAGTGAATCTTCTAAGAGTTTGTGGTTTCAGCGGCTCCTGGGACACCAGTATGAGATTCCGATGCACCAGTGAAGGTTTACTGTATCCCTTGGACCTTCACATTGACAATGAAACACAGAAATCGCATCGGAATTGAATATAAAAGGCACAATGCCGACTTAAGTACAAGAAGAGTGAATCTTCTAAGAGTTTGTGCTTTGAGCGGCTCCTGGGAGACCAGTATTGGATTCCGATGCACCAGTGCAGGTTTACTGTATCCCTTGGACCTTCACATTGACGATGAAACACAGAAATCGCATCGGAATTGAACATAAAAGGCACAATGCCGACTTAAGTACAAGAAGAGTGAGTCTTCTAGCAGTTTGTGCTTTGAGCGGCTCCTGGGAGACCAGTATTAGATTCCGATGCACCAGTGCAGGATTACTGTATCCCTTGGACCTTCACATTGACGATGAAACACAGAAATCGCATCGGAATTGAATATAAGAGGCACAATGCCGACTTAAGTACAAGAAGAGTGAATCTTCTAAGAGTTTGTGCTTTGAGCGGCTCCTGGGAGACCAGTATTGGGTTCCGATGCACCAGTCCAGGTTGACTGTATCCCTTGGACCTTCACCTTGACGGATAAAGACAGAAATCGCATAGGAATTGAATATAAAAGGCACAATACCGACATAAGCACAAGAAGAGTGAATCTTCTAGGAGTTTGTGCTTTGAGCGGCTCATGGGAGACCAGTTTTAGATTCCGATGCACCAGTGCAGGTTTACTGTATCCCTTGGACCTTCACATTGACGATGAAACACAGAAATCGCATCGGAATTGAATATAAAAGGCACAATGCCGACTTAAGTACAAGAAGAGTGAATCTTCTAAGAGTTTGTGCTTTGAGCGGCTCCTGGGAGACCAGTACTAGATTCCGATGCACCAGTGCAGGTTTACTGTATCCCTTGGACCTTCACATTGACGATGAAACACATAAATCGCATCGGAATTGAAAATAAAAGGCACAGTGCCGACTTAAGTACAAGAAGGGTGAATCTTCTCAGAGTTTGTGCTTTGAGCGGCTCCTGGGAGACCAGTATTAGATTCCGATGCACCAGTGCAGGTTTACTGTATCCCTTGGACCCTCACATTGACGATGAAACACAGAAATCGCATCGGAATTGAATATAAAAGGCACAATGCCGACTTAAGTACAAGAAGATTGAATCTTCTAAGAGTTTGTGCTTTGAGCGGCTCCTGGGAGACCAGTATTAGATTCCGATGCACCAGTGAAGGTTTACTGTATCCCTTGGACCTTCACATTGACAATGAAACACAGAAATCGCATCGGAATTGAATATAAAAGGCACAATGCCGACTTAAGTACAAGAAGAGTTAATCTTCTAAGAGTTTGTGCTTTGAGCGTCTCCTGGGAGACCAGTATTGGATTCCGATGCACCAGTGCAGGTTTACTGTATCCCTTGGACCTTCACATTGACGATGAAACACAGAAATAGCATCGGAATTGAATATAAAAGGCACAATGCCGACTTAAGTACAAGAAGAGTGAATCTTCTAAGAGTTTGTGCTTTGAGCGGCTCCTGGGAGACCAGTATTGGATTCCGATGCACCAGTGCAGGTTTACTGTATCCCTTGGACCTTCACATTGACGATGAAACACAGAAATCGCATCGGAATTGAACATAAAAGGCACAATGCCGACTTAAGTACAAGAAGAGTGAGTCTTCTAGCAGTTTGTGCTTTGAGCGGCTCCTGGGAGACCAGTATTAGATTCCGATGCACCAGTGCAGGTTTACTGTATCCCTTGGACCTTCACATTGACGATGAAACACAGAAATCGCATCGGAATTGAATATAAGAGGCACAATGCCGACTTAAGTACAAGAAGAGTGAATCTTCTAAGAGTTTGTGCTTTGAGCGGCTCCTGGGAGACCAGTATTGGGTTCCGATGCACCAGTCCAGGTTTACTGTATCCCTTGGACCTTCACCTTGACGGATAAAGACAGAAATCGCATAGGAATTGAATATAAAAGGCACAATACCGACATAAGCACAAGAAGAGTGAATCTTCTAGGAGTTTGTGCTTTGAGCGGCTCATGGGAGACCAGTTTTAGATTCCGATGCACCAGTGCAGGTTTACTGTATCCCTTGGACCTTCACATTGACGATGAAACACAGAAATCGCATCGGAATTGAATATAAAAGGCACAATGCCGACTTAAGTACAAGAAGAGTGAATCTTCTAAGAGTTTGTGCTTTGAGCGGCTCCTGGGAGACCAGTATTAGATTCCGATGCACCAGTGCAGGTTTACTGTATCCCTTGGACCTTCACATTGACGATGAAACACATAAATCGCATCGGAATTGAAAATAAAAGGCACAGTGCCGACTTAAGTACAAGAAGGGTGAATCTTCTCAGAGTTTGTGCTTTGAGCGGCTCCTGGGAGACCAGTATTAGATTCCGATGCACCAGTGCAGGTTTACTGTATCCCTTGGACCCTCACATTGACGATGAAACACAGAAATCGCATCGGAATTGAATATAAAAGGCACAATGCCGACTTAAGTACAAGAAGATTGAATCTTCTAAGAGTTTGTGCTTTGAGCGGCTCCTGGGAGACCAGTATTAGATTCCGATGCACCAGTGAAGGTTTACTGTATCCCTTGGACCTTCACATTGACAATGAAACACAGAAATCGCATCGGAATTGAATATAAAAGGCACAATGCCGACTTAAGTACAAGAAGAGTTAATCTTCTAAGAGTTTGTGCTTTGAGCGTCTCCTGGGAGACCAGTATTGGATTCCGATGCACCAGTGCAGGTTTACTGTATCCCTTGGACCTTCACATTGACGATGAAACACAGAAATCGCATCGGAATTGAATATAAAAGGCACAATGCCGACTTAAGTACAAGAAGAGTGAATCTTCTAAGAGTTTGTGCTTTGAGCGGCTCCTGGGAGACCAGTATTGGATTCCGATGCACCAGTGCAGGTTTACTGTATCCCTTGGACCTTCACATTGACGATGAAACACAGAAATCGCATCGGAATTGAACATAAAAGGCACAATGCCGACTTAAGTACAAGAAGAGTGAGTCTTCTAGCAGTTTGTGCTTTGAGCGGCTCCTGGGAGACCAGTATTAGATTCCGATGCACCAGTGCAGGTTTACTGTATCCCTTGGACCTTCACATTGACGATGAAACACAGAAATCGCATCGGAATTGAATATAAGAGGCACAATGCCGACTTAAGTACAAGAAGAGTGAATCTTCTAAGAGTTTGTGCTTTGAGCGGCTCCTGGGAGACCAGTATTGGGTTCCGATGCACCAGTCCAGGTTTACTGTATCCCTTGGACCTTCACCTTGACGGATAAAGACAGAAATCGCATAGGAATTGAATATAAAAGGCACAATACCGACATAAGCACAAGAAGAGTGAATCTTCTAGGAGTTTGTGCTTTGAGCGGCTCATGGGAGACCAGTTTTAGATTCCGATGCACCAGTGCAGGTTTACTGTATCCCTTGGACCTTCACATTGACGATGAAACACAGAAATCGCATCGGAATTGAATATAAAAGGCACAATGCCGACTTAAGTACAAGAAGAGTGAATCTTCTATGAGTTTGTGCTTTGAGCGGCTCCTGGGAGACCAGTATTAGATTCCGATGCACCAGTGCAGGTTTACTGTATCCCTTGGACCTTCACATTGACGATGAAACACATAAATCGCATCGGAATTGAAAATAAAAGGCACAGTGCCGACTTAAGTACAAGAAGGGTGAATCTTCTCAGAGTTTGTGCTTTGAGCGGCTCCTGGGAGACCAGTATTAGATTCCGATGCACCAGTGCAGGTTTACTGTATCCCTTGGACCCTCACATTGACGATGAAACACAGAAATCGCATCGGAATTGAATATAAAAGGCACAATGCCGACTTAAGTACAAGAAGAGTGAATCTTCTAAGAGTTTGTGCTTTGAGCGGCTCCTGGGAGACCAGTATTAGATTCCGATGCACCAGTGAAGGTTTACTGTATCCCTTGGACCTTCACATTGACAATGAAACACAGAAATCGCATCGGAATTGAATATAAAAGGCACAATGCCGACTTAAGTACAAGAAGAGTTAATCTTCTAAGAGTTTGTGCTTTGAGCGTCTCCTGGGAGACCAGTATTGGATTCCGATGCACCAGTGCAGGTTTACTGTATCCCTTGGACCTTCACATTGACGATGAAACACAGAAATCGCATCGGAATTGAATATAAAAGGCACAATGCCGACTTAAGTACAAGAAGAGTGAATCTTCTAAGAGTTTGTGCTTTGAGCGGCTCCTGGGAGACCAGTATTAGATTCCGATGCACCAGCGCAGGTTTACTGTATCCCTTGGACCTTCACATTGACGATGAAACACAGAAATCGCATCGGAATTGAATATAAAAGGAACAATGCCGACTTAAGTACAAGAAGAGTGAATCTTCTAAGAGTTTGTGCTTTGAGCGGCTCCTGGGAGACCAGTATGAGATTCCGATGCACCAGTGAAGGTTTACTGTATCCCTCGGACCTTCACATTGACGATGAAACACAGAAATCGCATCGGAATTGAATATAAAAGGCACAATGCCGACTTAAGTACAAGAAGAGTGAATCTTCTAATAGTTTGTGCTTTGAGCGGATCCTGGGACACCAGTATTGGATTCCGATGCACCAGTGCAGGTTTACTGTATCCCTTGGACCTTCACATTGACGATGAAACACAGAAATCGCATCGGAATTGAATATAAAAGGCACAATGCCGACTTAAGTACAAGAAGAGTGAATCTTCTAAGAGTTTGTGCTTTGAGCGGCTCCTGGGAGACCAGTATTAGATTCCGATGCACCAGCGCAGGTTTACTGTATCCCTTGGACCTTCACATTGACGATGAAACACAGAAATCGCATCGGAATTGAATATAAAAGGAACAATGCCGACTTAAGTACAAGAAGAGTGAATCTTCTAAGAGTTTGTGCTTTGAGCGGCTCCTGGGAGACCAGTATGAGATTCCGATGCACCAGTGAAGGTTTACTGTATCCCTCGGACCTTCACATTGACGATGAAACACAGAAATCGCATCGGAATTGAATATAAATGGCACAATGCCGACTTAAGTACAAGAAGAGTGAATCTTCTAAGAGTTTGTGCTTTGAGCGGCTCCTGGGAGACCAGTATTGGATTCCGATGCACCAGTGCAGGTTTACTGTATCCCTTGGACCTTCACATTGACGATGAAACACAGAAATCGAATCGGAATTGAACATAAAAGGCACACTGCCGACTTAAGTACAAGAAGAGTGAGTCTTCTAGCAGTTTGTGCTTTGAGCGGCTCCTGGGAGACCAGTATTAGATTCCGATGCACCAGTGCAGGTTTACTGTATCCCTTGGACCTTCACATTGACGATGAAACACAGAAATCGCATCGGAATTGAATATAAGAGGCACAATGACGACTTAAGTACAAGAAGAGTGAATCTTCTAAGAGTTTGTGCTTTGAGCGGCTCCTGGGAGACCAGTATTGGGTTCCGATGCACCAGTCCAGGTTTACCGTATCCCTTGGACCTTCACCTTGACGGATAAAGACAGAAATCGCATAGGAATTGAATATAAAAGGCACAATACCGACATAAGCACAAGAAGAGTGAATCTTCTAGGAGTTTGTGCTTTGAGCGGCTCATGGGAGACCAGTATTAGATTCCGATGCACCAGTGCAGGTTTACTGTATCCCTTGGACCTTCACATTGACGATGAAACACATAAATCGCATCGGAATTGAATATAAAAGGCACAATGCCGACTTAAGTACAAGAAGAGTGAATCTTCTAAGAGTTTGTGCTTTGAGTGGCTCCTGGGAGACCAGTATTAGAATCCGATGCACCAGTGCAGGTTTACTGTATTCCTTGGACCTTCACACTGACGATGACACACAGAAAGCGCATCGGAATTGAATATAAAATGCACAATGCCAACTTAAGTACAAGAAGAGTGAATCTTCTAAGAGTTTGTACTTTGAGCGGTTCCTGGGAGACCAGTATTAGATTCCGATGCACCAGTGCAGGTTTAGTCTATCCCTTGGACCTTCACATTGACGATGAAACACAGAAATCGCATCGGGTTTGAATATAAAAGGCACAGGGCCGACTTAAGTACAAGCAGAGTGTATCTTCTAAGAGTTAGTGCTTTGAGCGGCTCCTGGGAGACCAGTATTAGATTCCGATGCACCAGTGCAGGTTTACTGTATCCCTTGGACCTTCACATTGACGATGAAACACAGAAATCGCATCGGAATTGAAAATAAAAGGCACAGTGCCGACTTAAGTACAAGAAGAGTGAATCTTCTAACAGTTTGTGCTTTGAGCGGCTCCTGGGAGACCAGTATTAGATTCCGATGCACCAGTGCAGGTTTACTGTATCCCTTGGACCCTCACATTGACGATGAAACACAGAAATCGCATCGGTATTGAATATAAAAGGCACAATGCCGACTTAAGTACAAGAAGATTGAATCTTCTAAGAGTTTGTGCTTTGAGCGGCTCCTGGGAGACCAGTATTAGATTCCGATGCACCAGTGCAGGTTTACTGTATCCCTTGGACCTTTACATTGGCAATGAAACACAGAAATCGCATCGGAATTGAATATAAAAGGCACAATACCGACTTAAGTACAAGAAGATTGAATCTTCTAAGAGTTTGTGCTTTGTGCGGGTCCTGGGAGACCAGTATTGGATTCCGATGCACCAGTGCAGGTTTACTGTATATCTTGGACCATCACATTGACAATGAAACAAAGAAATCGCATCGGAATTGAATATAAAAGGCACAATGCCGACTTATGTACAAGAAGAGTGAATCTTCTAAGAGTTTGTGCTTTGAGTGGATCCTGGCAGACCAGTATTAGATTCCGATGCACCAGTGCAGGTTTACTGTATCCCTTGGACCTTCACATTGACGATGAAACACAGAAATCGCATCGGAATTGAATATAAAACGCACAATGCCGACTTAAGTACAAGAAGAGTGAATCTTCTAAGAGTTTGTGCTTTGAGCGTCTCCTGGGAGACCAGTATTGGATTCCGATGCACCAGTGCAGGTTTACTGTATCCCTTGGACCTTCACATTGACGATGAAACACAGAAATCGCATTGGAATTGAATATAAAAGGCACAATGCCGACTTAAGTACAAGAAGAGTGAATCTTCTAAGAGTTTGTGCTTTGAGCGGCTCCTGGGAGACCAGTATGAGATTCCGATGCACCAGTGAAGGTTTACTGTATCCCTCGGACCTTCACATTGACGATGAAACACAGAAATCGCATCGGAATTGAATATAAATGGCACAATGCCGACTTAAGTACAAGAAGAGTGAATCTTCTAAGAGTTTGTGCTTTGAGCGGCTCCTGGGAGACCAGTATTGGATTCCGATGCACCAGTGCAGGTTTACTGTATCCCTTGGACCTTCACGTTGACGATGAAACACAGAAATCGCATCGGAATTGAACATAAAAGGCACAATGCCGACTTAAGTACAAGAAGAGTGAGTCTTCTAGCAGTTTGTGCTTTGAGCGGCTCCTGGGAGACCAGTATTGGATTCCGATGCACCAGTGCAGGTTTACTGTATCCCTTGGACCTTCACATTGACAATGAAACACAGAAATCGCATCGGAATTGAATATAAAAGGCACAATGCCGACTTATGTACAAGAAGAGTGAATCTTCTAAGAGTTTGTGCTTTGAGCGGCTCCTGGGAGACCAGTATTAGATTCCGATGCACCAGTGCAGTTTTACTGTATCCCTTGGACCTTCACATTGACGATGAAACACAGAAATCGCATCGGAATTGAATATAAAACGCACAATGCCGACTTAAGTACAAGAAGAGTGAATCTTCTAATAGTTTGTGCTTTGAGCGGATCCTGGGACACCAGTATTGGATTCCGATGCACTAGTGCAGGTTTACTGTATACATTGGACCTTCACATTGACGATGAATTACAGAAATCGCATCGGAATTGAATATAAATGGAACAATGCCGAGTTAAGTACAAGAAGAGTGAATCTTCTAAGAGTTTGTGCTTTGAGCGGCTCCTCGGACACCAGTATGAGATTCCGATGCACCAGTGAAGGTTTACTGTATCGCTTGGACCTTCACATTGACAATAAAACACAGAAATCGCATCGGAATTGAATATAAAAGGCACAATGCCGACTTAAGTACAAGAAGAGTTAATCTTCTAAGAGTTTGTGCTTTGAGCGTCTCCTGGGAGACCAGTATTGGATTCCGATGCACCAGTGCAGGTTTACTGTATCCCTTGGACCTTCACATTGACGATGAAACACAGAAATCGCATCGGAATTGAATATAAAAGGCACAATGCCGACTTAAGTACAAGCAGAGTGTATCTTCTAAGAGTTAGTGCTTTGAGCGGCTCCTGGGAGACCAGTATTAGATTCCGATGCACCAGTGCAGGTTTACTGTATCCCTTGGACCTTCACATTGACGATGAAACACAGAAATCGCATCGGAATTGAAAATATAAGGCACAGTGCCGACTTAAGTACAAGAAGGGTGAATCTTCTCAGAGTTTGTGCTTTGAGCGGCTCCTGGGAGACCAGTATTAGATTCCGATGCACCAGTGCAGGTTTACTGTATCCCTTGGACCCTCACATTGACGATGAAACACAGAAATCGCATCGGAATTGAATATAAAAGGCACAATGCCGACTTAAGTACAAGAAGATTGAATCTTCTAAGAGTTTGTGCTTTGAGCGGCTCCTGGGAGACCAGTATTAGATTCCGATGCACCAGTGCAGGTTTACTGTATCCCTTGGACCTTTACATTGGCAATGAAACACAGAAATCGCATCGGAATTGAATATAAAAGGCACAATACCGACTTAAGTACAAGAAGATTGAATCTTCTAAGAGTTTGTGCTTTGTGCGGCTCCTGGGAGACCAGTATTGGATTCCGATGCACCAGTGCAGGTTTACTGTATCCCTTGGACCTTCACATTGACGATGAAACACAGAAATCGCATCGGAATTGAATATAAAAGGCACAATGCCGACTTATGTACAAGAAGAGTGAATCTTCTAAGAGTTTGTGCTTTGAGCGGATCCTGGCAGACCAGTATTAGATTCCGATGCACCAGTGCAGGTTTACTGTATCCCTTGGACCTTCACATTGACGATGAAACACAGAAATCGCATCGGAATTGAATATAAAACGCACAATGCCGACTTAAGTACAAGAAGAGTGAATCTTCTAATAGTTTGTGCTTTGAGCGGATCCTGGGACACCAGTATTGGATTCCGATGCACCAGTGCAGGTTTACTGTATACATTGGACCTTCACATTGACGATGAAACACAGAAATCGCATCGGAATTGAATATAAAAGGAACAATGCCGACTTAAGTACAAGAAGAGTGAATCTTCTAAGAGTTTGTGCTTTGAGCGGCTCCTGGGAGACCAGTATGAGATTCCGATGCACCAGTGAAGGTTTACTGTATCCCTTGGACCTTCACATTGACGATGAAACACAGAAATCGCATCGGAATTGAATATAAACGGCACAATGCCGACTTAAGTACAAGAAGAGTGAATCTTCTAAAGAGTTTGTGCTTTGAGCGGCTCCTGGGAGACCAGTATTGGATTCCGATGCACCAGTGCAGGTTTACTGTATCCCTTGGACCTTCACATTGATGATGAAACACAGAAATCGCATCGGAATTGAATATAAAAGGCACAATGCCGACTTAAGTACAAGAAGAGTGAATCTTCTAAGAGTTTGTGCTTTGAGCGGCTCCTGGGAGACCAGTATTAGATTCCGATGCACCAGTGCAGGTTTAGTGTATCCCTTGGACCTTCACATTAACGATGAAACACAGAAATCGCATCGGAATTGAACATAAAAGGCACAATGCCGACTTAAGTACAAGAAGAGTGAGTGTTCTAGCAGTTTGTGCTTTGAGCGGCTCCTGGGAGACCAGTATTAGATTCCGATGCACCAGTGCCGGTTTACTGTATCCCTTGGACCTTCACATTGACGATGAAACACAGAAATCGCATCGGAATTGAATATAAAAGGCACAATGCCGACTTATGTACAAGAAGAGTGAATCTTCTAAGAGTTTGTGCTTTGAGCGGATCCTGGCAGACCAGTATTAGATTCCGATGCACCAGTGCAGGTTTACTGTATCCCTTGGACCTTCACATTGACGATGAAACACAGAAATCGCATCGGAATTGAATATAAAACGCACAATGCCGACTTAAGTACAAGAAGAGTGAATCTTCTAATAGTTTGTGCTTTGAGCGGATCCTGGGACACCAGTATTGGATTCCGATGCACCAGTGCAGGTTTACTGTATACATTGGACCTTCACATTGACGATGAAACACAGAAATCGCATCGGAATTGAATATAAAAGGAACAATGCCGACTTAAGTACAAGAAGAGTGAATCTTCTAAGAGTTTGTGCTTTGAGCGGCTCCTGGGAGACCAGTATGAGATTCCGATGCACCAGTGAAGGTTTACTGTATCCCTTGGACCTTCACATTGACGATGAAACACAGAAATCGCATCGGAATTGAATATAAACGGCACAATGCCGACATAAGTACAAGAAGAGTGAATCTTCTAAAGAGTTTGTGCTTTGAGCGGCTCCTGGGAGACCAGTATTGGATTCCGATGCACCAGTGCAGGTTTACTGTATCCCTTGGACCTTCACATTGATGATGAAACACAGAAATCGCATCGGAATTGAATATAAAAGGCACAATGCCGACTTAAGTACAAGAAGAGTGAATCTTCTAAGAGTTTGTGCTTTGAGCGGCTCCTGGGAGACCAGTATTAGATTCCGATGCACCAGTGCAGGTTTAGTGTATCCCTTGGACCTTCACATTAACGATGAAACACAGAAATCGCATCGGAATTGAACATAAAAGGCACAATGCCGACTTAAGTACAAGAAGAGTGAGTGTTCGAGCAGTTTGTGCTTTGAGCGGCTCCTGGGAGACCAGTATTAGATTCCGATGCACCAGTGCCGGTTTACTGTATCCCTTGGACCTTCACATTGACGATGAAACACAGAAATCGCATCGGAATTGAATATAAAAGGCACAATGCCGACTTAAGTACAAGAAGAGTGAATCTTCTAAGAGTTTGTGCTTTGAGCGGCTCCTGGGAGACCAGTATTGGGTTCCGATGCACCAGTCCAGGTTTACTGTATCCCTTGGACCTTCACCTTGACGGATAAAGACAGAAATCGCATAGGAATTGAATATAAAAGGCACAATACCGACATTAGCACAAGAAGAGTGAATCTTCTAGGAGTTTGTGCTTTGAGCGGCTCATGGGAGACCAGTTTTAGATTCCGATGCACCAGTGCAGGTTTTCTGTATCCCTTGGACCTTCACATTGACGATGAAACACAGAAATCGCATCGGAATTGAATATAAAAGGCACAATGCCGACTTAAGTACAAGAAGAGTGAATCTTCTAAGAGTTTGTGCTTTGAGCGGCTCCTGGGAGACCAGTATTAAATTCCGATGCACCAGTGCAGGTTTACTGTATCCCTTGGACCTTCACATTGACGATGAAACACAGAAATCGCATCGGAATTGAATATAAAATGCACAATGCCGACTTAAGTACAAGAAGAGTGAATCTTCTAAGAGTTTGTGCTTTGAGTGGCTCCTGGGAGACCAGTATTAGATTCCGATGCACCAGTACAGGTTTACTGTATCCCTTGGACCTTCACATTGACGATGACACACAGATATCGCATCGGGATTGAATATAAAAGGCACAGTGCCGACTTAAGTACAAGAAGAGTGAATCTTCTAAGAGTTTGTGCTTTGAGCGGCTCCTGGGAGACCAGTATTAGATTCCGATGCACCAGTGCAGGTTTACTGTATCCCTTGGACCTTCACATTGACGATGAAACACAGAAATCGCATCGGAATTGAAAATAAAATGCACAGTGCCGACTTAAGTACAAGAAGGGTGAATCTTCTCAGAGTTTGTGCTTTGAGTGGCTCCTGGGAGACCGGTATTGGATTCCGATGCACCAGTGCAGGTTTACTGTATCCCTTGGACCTTCACATTGGCAATGAAACACAGAAATCGCATCGGAATTGAATATAAAAGGCACAATGCCGACTTATGTACAAGAAGAGTGAATCTTCTAAGAGTTTGTGCTTTGAGCGGATCCTGGCAGACCAGTATTAGATTCCGATGCACCAGTGCAGGTTTACTGTATCCCTTGGACCTTCACATTGACGATGAAACACAGAAATCGCATCGGAATTGAATATAAAAGGCACAATGCCGACTTAAGTACAAGAAGAGTGAATCTTCTAATAGTGTGTGCTTTGAGCGGATCCTGGGACACCAGTATTGGATTCCGATGCACCAGTGCAGGTTTACTGTATCCCTTGGACCTTCACATTGACGATGAAACACAGAAATCGCATCGGAATTGAAAATAAAAGGCACAGTGCCGACTTAAGTACAAGAAGGGTGAATCTTCTCAGAGTTTGTGCTTTGAGCGGCTCCTGGGAGACCAGTATTAGATTCCGATGCACCAGTGCAGGATTACTGTATCCCTTGGACCCTCACATTGACGATGAAACACAGAAATCGCATCGGAATTGAATATAAAAGGCACAATGCCGACTTAAGTACAAGAAGATTGAATCTTCTAAGAGTTTGTGCTTTGAGCGGCTCCTGGGAGACCAGTATTAGATTCCGATGCACCAGTGCAGGTTTACTGTATCCCTTGGACCTTTACATTGGCAATGAAACACAGAAATCGCATCGGAATTGAATATAAAAGGCACAATACCGACTTAAGTACAAGAAGATTGAATCTTCTAAGAGTTTGTGCTTTGTGCGGCTCCTGGGAGACCAGTATTGGATTCCGATGCACCAGTGCAGGTTTACTGTATCCCTTGGACCTTCACATTGACGATGAAACACAGAAATCGCATCGGAATTGAATATAAAAGGCACAATGCCGACTTATGTACAAGAAGAGTGAATCTTCTAAGAGTTTGTGCTTTGAGCGGATCCTGGCAGACCAGTATTAGATTCCGATGCACCAGTGCAGGTTTACTGTATCCCTTGGACCTTCACATTGACGATGAAACACAGAAATCGCATCGGAATTGAATATAAAACGCACAATGCCGACTTAAGTACAAGAAGAGTGAATCTTCTAATAGTTTGTGCTTTGAGCGGATCCTGGGACACCAGTATTGGATTCCGATGCACCAGTGCAGGTTTACTGTATACATTGGACCTTCACATTGACGATGAATTACAGAAATCGCATCGGAATTGAATATAAATGGAACAATTCCGACTTAAGTACACGAAGAGTGAATCTTCTAAGAGTTTGTGCTTTGAGCGGCTCCTGGGAGACCAGTATGAGATTCCGATGCACCAGTGAAGGTTTACTGTATCCCTTGGACCTTCACATTGACAATGAAACACAGAAATCGCATCGGAATTGAATATAAAAGGCACAATGCCGACTTAAGTACAAGAAGAGTTAATCTTCTAAGAGTTTGTGCTTTGAGCGGCTCCTGGGAGACCAGTATTGGTTTTCGATGCACCAGTGCAGGTTTACTGTATCCCTTGGACCTTCACATTGACGATGAAACACAGAAATCGCATCGGAATTGAATATAAAAGGCACAATGCCGACTTAAGTACAAGAAGAGTGAATCTTCTAAGAGTTTGTGCTTTGAGCGGCTCCTGGGAGACCAGTATTAGATTCCGATGCACCAGTGCAGGTTTACTGTATCCCTTGGACCTTCACATTGACGATGAAACACAGAAATCGCATCGGAATTGAATATAAAAGGAACAATGCCGACTTAAGTACAAGAAGAGTGAATCTTCTAAGAGTTTGTGCTTTGAGCGGCTCCTGGGAGACCAGTATGAGATTCCGATGCACCAGTGAAGGTTTACTGTATCCCTTGGACCTTCACATTGACGATGAAACACAGAAATCGCATCGGAATTGAATATAAACGGCACAATGCCGACTTAAGTACAAGAAGAGTGAATCTTCTAAAGAGTTTGTGCTTTGAGCGGCTCCTGGGAGACCAGTATTGGATTCCGATGCACCAGTGCAGGTTTACTGTATCCCTTGGACCTTCACATTGATGATGAAACACAGAAATCGCAACGGAATTGAATATAAAAGGCACAATGCCGACTTAAGTACAAGAAGAGTGAATCTTCTAAGAGTTTGTGCTTTGAGCGGCTCCTGGGAGACCAGTATTAGATTCCGATGCACCAGTGCAGGTTTTGTGTATCACTTGGACCTTCACATTAACGATGAAACACAGAAATCGCATCGGAATTGAACATAAAAGGCACAATGCCGACTTAAGTACAAGAAGAGTGAGTGTTCTAGCAGTTTGTGCTTTGAGCGGCTCCTGGGAGACCAGTATTAGATTCCGATGCACCAGTGCAGGTTTACTGTATCCCTTGGACCTTCACATTGACGATGAAACACAGAAATCGCATCGGAATTGAATATAAAAGGCACAATGCCGACTTAAGTACAAGAAGAGTGAATCTTCTAAGAGTTTGTGCTTTGAGCGGCTCCTGGGAGACCAGTATTGGGTTCCGATGCACCAGTCCAGGTTTACTGTATCCCTTGGACCTTCACCTTGACGGATAAAGACAGAAATCGCATAGGAATTGAATATAAAAGGCACAATACCGACATAAGCACAAGAAGAGTGAATCTTCTAGGAGTTTGTGCTTTGAGCGGCTCATGGGAGACCAGTTTTAGATTCCGATGCACCAGTGCAGGTTTTCTGTATCCCTTGGACCTTCACATTGACGATGAAACACAGAAATCGCATCGGAATTGAATATAAAAGGCACAATGCCGACTTAAGTACAAGAAGAGTGAATCTTCTAAGAGTTTGTGCTTTGAGCGGCTCCTGGGAGACCAGTATTAGATTCCGATGCACCAGTGCAGGTTTACTGTATCCCTTGGACCTTCACATTGACGATGAAACACAGAAATCGCATCGGAATTGAATATAAAAGGCACAATGCCGACTTAAGTACAAGAAGAGTGAATCTTCTAAGAGTTTGTGCTTTGAGTGGCTCCTGGGAGACCAGTATTAGATTCCGATGCACCAGTACAGGTTTACTGTATCCCTTGGACCTTCACATTGACGATGAAACACAGAAATCGCATCGGAATTGAAAATAAAATGCACAGTGCCGACTTAAGTACAAGAAGGGTGAATCTTCTCAGAGTTTGTGCTTTGAGTGGCTCCTGGGAGACCGGTATTGGATTCCGATGCACCAGTGCAGGTTTACTGTATCCCTTGGACCTTCACATTGGCAATGAAACACAGAAATCGCATCGGAATTGAATATAAAAGGCACAATGCCGACTTATGTACAAGAAGAGTGAATCTTCTAAGAGTTTGTGCTTTGAGCGGATCCTGGCAGACCAGTATTAGATTCCGATGCACCAGTGCAGGTTTACTGTATCCCTTGGACCTTCACATTGACGATGAAACACAGAAATCGCATCGGAATTGAATATAAAAGGCACAATGCCGACTTATGTACAAGAAGAGTGAATCTTCTAAGAGTTTGTGCTTTGAGCGGAACCTGGCAGACCAGTATTAGATTCCGATGCACCAGTGCAGGTTTACTGTATCCCTTGGACCTTCACATTGACGATGAAACACAGAAATCGCATCGGAATTGAATATAAAAGGCACAATGCCGACTTAAGTACAAGAAGAGTGAATCTTCTAAGAGTTTGTGCTTTGAGCGGCTCATGGGAGACCAGTTTTGGATTCCGATGCACCAGTGCAGGTTTACTGTATTCCTTGGACCTTCTCATTGACGATGAAACACAGAAATCGCATCGGAATTGAATATAAAAGGCACAATACCGACTTAAGTACAAGAAGATTGAATCTTCTAAGAGTTTGTGCTTTCAGCGGCTCCTGGGAGACCAGTATTGGATTCCGATGCACCAGTGCAGGTTTACTGTATCCCTTGGACCTTCACATTGACAATGAAACACAGAAATCGCATCGGAATTGAATATAAAAGGCACAATGCCGACTTATGTACAAGAAGAATGAATCTTCTAAGAGTTTGTGCTTTGAGCGGAACCTGGCAGACCAGTATTAGATTCCGATGCACCAGTGCAGGTTTACTGTATCCCTTGGACCTTCACATTGACGATGAAACACAGAAATCGCATCGGAATTGAATATAAAAGGCACAATGCCGACTTAAGTACAAGAAGAGTGAATCTTCTAATAGTTTGTGCTTTGAGCGGATCCTGGGACACCCGTATTGGATTCCGATGCACCAGTGCAGGTTTACTGTATCCCTTGGACCTTCACATTGACGATGAAACACAGAAATCGCATCGGAATTGAATATAAAAGGCACAATGCCGACTTAAGTACAAGAAGAGTGAATCTTCTAAGAGTTTGTGCTTTGAGCGGCTCCTGGGAGACCAGTATTGGGTTCCGATGCACCAGTCCAGGTTTACTGTATCACTTGGACCTTCACCTTGACGGATAAAGACAGAAATCGCATAGGAATTGAATATAAAAGGCACAATACCGACATAAGCACAAGAAGAGTGAATCTTCTAGGAGTTTGTGCTTTGAGCGGCTCATGGGAGACCAGTTTTAGATTCCGATGCACCAGTGCAGGTTTACTGTATCCCTTGGACCTTCACATTGACGATGAAACACAGAAATCGCATCGGAATTGAATATAAAAGGCACAATGCCGACTTAAGTACAAGAAGAGTGAATCTTCTAAGAGTTTGTGCTTTGAGCGGCTCCTGGGAGACCAGTATTAGATTCCGATGCACCAGTGCAGGTTTACTGTATCCCTTGGACCTTCACATTGACGATGAAACACAGAAATCGCATCGGAATTGAGTATAAAAGGCACAATGCCGACTTAAGTACAAGAAGAGTGAATCTTCTAAGAGTTTGTGCTTTGAGTGGCTCCTGGGAGACCAGTATTAGATTCCGATGCACCAGTACAGGTTTACTGTATCCCTTGGACCTTCACATTGACGATGACACACAGAAATCGCATCGGGATTGAATATAAAAGGCACAGTGCCGACTTAAGTACAAGAAGAGTGAATCTTCTAAGAGTTTGTGCTTTGAGCGGCTCCTGGGAGACCAGTATTAGATTCCGATGCACCAGTGCAGGTTTACTGTATCCCTTGGACCTTCACATTGACGATGAAACACAGAAATCGCATCGGAATTGAAAATAAAATGCACAGTGCCGACTTAAGTACAAGAAGGGTGAATCTTCTCAGAGTTTGTGCTTTGAGTGGCTCCTGGGAGACCGGTATTGGATTCCGATGCACCAGTGCAGGTTTACTGTATCCCTTGGACCTTCACATTGGCAATGAAACACAGAAATCGCATCGGAATTAAATATAAAAGGCACAATGCCGACTTATGTACAAGAAGAGTGAATCTTCTAAGAGTTTGTGCTTTGAGCGGATCCTGGGACACCAGTATTAGATTCCGATGCACCAGTGCAGGTTTACTGTATCCCTTGGACCTTCACATTGACGATGAAACACAGAAATCGCATCGGAATTGAATATAAAAGGCACAATGCCGACTTAAGTACAAGAAGAGTGAATCTTCTAATAGTTTGTGCTTTGAGCGGATCCTGGGACACCAGTATTGGATTCCGATGCACCAGTGCAGGTTTACTGTATCCCTTGGACCTCCGCATTGACGATGAATTACAGAAATCGCATCGGAATTGAATATAAAAGGAACAATGCCGACTTAAGTACAAGAAGAGTGAATCTTCTAAGAGTTTGTGCTTTGAGCGGCTCCTGGGAGACCAGTATGAGCTTCCGATGCACCAGTGAAGGTTTACTGTATCCCTTGGACCTTCACATTGACGATGAAACACAGAAATCGCATCGGAATTGAATATAAAAGGCACAATGCCGACTTAAGTACAAGAAGAGTGAATCTTCTAAGAGTTTGTGCTTTGAGCGGCTCATGGGAGACCAGTTTTGGATTCCGATGCACCAGTGCAGGTTTACTGTATTCCTTGGACCTTCACATTGACGATGAAACACAGAAATCGCATCGGAATTGAATATAAAAGGCACAATACCGACTTAAGTACAAGAAGATTGAATCTTCTAAGAGTTTGTGCTTTGAGCGGCTCCTGGGAGACCAGTATTGGATTCCGATGCACCAGTGCAGGTTTACTGTATCCCTTGGACCTTCACATTGACAATGAAACACAGAAATCGCATCGGAATTGAATATAAAAGGCACAATGCCGACTTATGTACAAGAAGAGTGAATCTTCTAAGAGTTTGTGCTTTGAGCGGAACATGGCAGACCAGTATTAGATTCCGATGCACCAGTGCAGGTTTACTGTATCCCTTGGACCTTCACATTGACGATGAAACACAGAAATCGCATCGGAATTGAATATAAAAGGCACAATGCCGACTTAAGTACAAGAAGAGTGAATCTTCTAATAGTTTGTGCTTTGAGCGGATCCTGGGACACCAGTATTGGATTCCGATGCACCAGTGCAGGTTTACTGTATCCCTTGGACCTTCACATTGACGATGAAACACAGAAATCGCAAAGGGATTGAATATAAAAGGCACAGTGCCGACTTAAGTACAAGAAGAGTGAATCTCCTAAGAGTTTGTGCTTTGAGCGGCTCCTGGGAGACCAGTATTAGATTCCGATGCACCAGTGCAGGTTTACTGTATCCCTTGGACCTTCACATTGACGATGAAACACAGAAATCGCATCGGAATTGAAAATAAAATGTACAGTGGCGACTTAAGTACAAGAAGGGTGAATTTTCTCAGAATTTAAGCTTTCAGTGGCTCCTGGGAGACCGGTATTGGATTCCGATGCACCAGTGCAGGTTTACTGTATCCCTTGGACCTTCACATTGGCAATGAAACACAGAAATCGCATCGGAATTGAATATAAAAGGCACAATGCCGACTTATGTACAAGAAGAGTGAATCTTCTAAGAGTTTGTGCTTTGAGCGGATCCTGGCAGACCAGTATTAGATTCCGATGCACCAGTGCAGGTTTACTGTATCCCTTGGACCTTCACATTGACGATGAATTACAGAAATCGCATCGGAATTGAATATAAAAGGCACAATGCCGACTTAAGTACAAGAAGAGTGAATCTTCTAATAGTTTGTGCTTTGAGCGGATCCTGGGACACCAGTATTGGATTCCGATGCACCAGTGCAGGTTTACTGTATCCCTTGGACCTTCACATTGACGATGAATTACAGAAATCGCATCGGAATTGAATATAAAAGGAACAATGCCGACTTAAGTACAAGAAGAGTGAATCTTCTAAGAGTTTGTGCTTTGAGCGGCTCCTGGGAGACCAGTATGAGATTCCGATGCACCAGCGAAGGTTTACTGTATCCCTTGGACCTTCACATTGACGATGAAACACAGAAATCGCATCGGAATTGAATATAAAAGGCACAATGCCGACTTAAGTACAAGAAGAGTGAATCTTCTAAGAGTTTGTGCTTTGAGCGGCTCATGGGAGACCAGTTTTGGATTCCGATGCACCAGTGCAGGTTTACTGTATTCCTTGGACCTTCACATTGACGATTAAACACAGAAATCGCATCGGAATTGAATATAAAAGGCACAATACCGACTTAAGTACAAGAAGATTGAATCTTCTAAGGGTTTGTGCTTTGAGCGGCTCCTGGGAGACCAGTATTGGATTCCGATGCACCAGTGCAGGTTTACTGTATCCCTTGGACCTTCACATTGGCAATGAAACACAGAAATCGCATCGGAATTGAATATAAAAGGCGCAATGCCGACTTATGTACAAGAGGAGTGAATCTTCTAAGAGTTTGTGCTTTGAGCGGAACCTGGCAGACCAGTATTAGATTCCGATGCACCAGTGCAGGTTTACTGTATCCCTTGGACCTTCACATTGACGATGAAACGCAGAAATCGCATCGGAATTGAATATAAAAGGCACAATGCCGACTTAAGTACAAGAAGAGTGAATCTTCTAATAGTTTGTGCTTTGAGCGGATCCTGGGACACCAGTATTGGATTCCGATGCACCAGTGCAGGTTTACTGTATCCCTTGGACCTTCACATTGACGATGAATTACAGAAATCGCATCGGAATTGAATATAAAAGGAGCAATGCCGACTTAAGTACAAGAAGAGTGAATCTTCTAAGAGTTTGTGCTTTGAGCGGCTCCTGGGAGACCAGTATGAGATTCCGATGCACCAGTGAAGGTTTACTGTATCCCTTGGACCTTCACATTGACGATGAAACACAGAAATCGCATCGGAATTGAATATAAAAGGCACAATGCCGACATAAGCACAAAAAGAGTGAATCTTATAAGAGTTTGTGCTTTGAGCGGCTCCTGGGAGACCAGTATTGGATTCCGATGCACCAGTGCAGGTTTACTGTATCCCTTGGACCTTCACATTGACGATGAAACACAGAAATCGCATCGGAATTGAATATAAAAGGCACAATGCCGATTTAAGTACAAGAAGAGTGAATCTTCTAAGAGTTTGTGCTTTGAGCGGCTCCTGGGAGACCAGTATTAGATTCCGATGCACCAGTGCAGGTTTACTGTATCCCTTGGACGTTCACATTGAGGATGAAACACAGAAATCGCATTGGAATTGAATATAAAAGGCACAATGCCGACTTAAGTACAAGAAGAGTGAATCTTCTAAGAGTTTGTGCTTTGAGTGGCTCCTGGGAGACCAGTATTAGATTCCGATGCACCAGTGCAGGTTTACTGTATCCCTTGGACCTTCACATTGACGATGACACACAGAAAGCGCATCGGAATTGAATATAAAAGGCACAATGCCGACTTAAGTACAAGAAGAGTGAATCTTCTAAGAGTTTGTGCTTTGAGCGGTTCCTGGGAGACCAGTATTAGATTCCGATACACCAGTGCAGGTTTAGTCTATCCCTTGGATCTTCACATTGACGATGAAACACAGAAATCGCATCGGGATTGAATATAAAAGGCACAGTGCCGACTAAAGTACAAGAAGAGTGAATCTTCTAAGAGTTTGTGCTTTGAGCGGCTCCTGGGAGACCAGTATTAGATTCCGATGCACCAGTGCAGGTTTACTGTATCCCTTGGACCTTCACATTGACAATGAAACACAGAAATCGCATCGGAATTGAAAATAAAAGGCACAGTGCCGACATAAGTACAAGAAGGGTGAATCTTTTCAGAGTTTGTGCTTTGAGCGGCTCCTGGGAGACCAGTATTAGATTCCGATGCACCAGTGTAGGTTTAGGGTATCCCTTGGACCTTCACATTGACGATGACACACAGAAAGCGCATCGGAATTGTATATAAAACGCACAATGCCGACTTAAGTACAAGAAGAGTGAATCTTCTAAGAGCTTGTGCTTTGAGCGGTTCCTGGGAGACCAGTATTAGATTCCGATGCACCAGTGCAAAATTACTGCATCCCTTGGACCTTCACATTGACGATGAAACACAGAAATCGCATCGGAATTGAATATAAAAGGCACAGTGCCGACATAAGTACAAGAAGAGTGAATCTTCTAAGAGTTTGTGCTTTGAGCGGCTCCTGGGAGACCAGTATTAGATTCCGATGCACCAGTGCAGGTTTACTGTATCCCTTGGACCCTCACATTGACGATGAAACACAGAAATCGCATCGGAATTGAATATAAAAGGCACAATGCCGACTTAAGTACAAGAAGAGTGAGTCTTCTAGAAGTTTGTGCTTTGAGCGGCTCCTGGGAGACCAGTATTAGATTCCGATGCACCAGTGCAGGTTTACTGTATCCCTTGGACCTTCACATTGACGATGAAACACAGAAATCGCATCGGAATTGAATATAAAAGGCACAATGCCGACTTAAGTACAAGAAGAGTGAATCTTCTAAGAGTTTGTGCTTTGAGCGGCTCCTGGGAGACCAGTATTGGGTTCCGATGCACCAGTCCAGGTTTACTGTATCCCTTGGACCTTCACATTGACGGATAAAGACAGAAATCGCATAGGAATTGAATATAAAAGGCACAATACCGACATAAGCACAAGAAGAGTGAATCTTCTAGGAGTTTGTGCTTTGAGCGGCTCATGGGAGACCAGTTTTAGATTCCGATGCACCAGTGCAGGTTTACTGTATCCCTTGGACCTTCACATTGACGATGAAACACAGAAATCGCATCGGAATTGAATATAAAAGGCACAATGCCGACTTAAGTACAAGAAGAGTGAATCTTCTAATAGTGTGTGCTTTGAGCGGATCCTGGGACACCAGTATTGGATTCCGATGCACCAGTGCAGGTTTACTGTATCCCTTGGACCTTCACATTGACGATGAATTACAGAAATCGCATCGGAATTGAATATAAAAGGAACAATGCCGACTTAAGTACAAGAAGAGTGAATCTTCTAAGAGTTTGTGCTTTGAGCGGCTCCTGGGAGACCAGTATGAGATTCCGATGCACCAGTGAAGGTTTACTGTATCCCTTGGACCTTCACATTGACGATGAAACACAGAAATCGCATTGGAATTGAATATAAAAGGCACAATGCCGACTTAAGTACAGGAAGAGTGAATCTTCTAAGAGTTTGTGCTTTGAGCGGCTCATGGGAGACCAGTTTTGGATTCCGATGCACCAGTGCAGGTTTACTGTATTCCTTGGACCTTCTCATTGATGATGAAACACAGAAATCGCATCGGAATTGAATATAAAAGGCACAATACCGACTTAAGTACAAGAAGATTGAATCTTCTAAGAGTTTGTGCTTTGAGCGGCTCCTGGGAGACCAGTATTGGATTCCGATGCACCAGTGCAGGTTTACTGTATCCCTTGGACCTTCACATTGACAATGAAACACAGAAATCGCATCGGAATTGAATATAAAAGGCACAATGCCGACTTATGTACAAGAAGAGTGAATCTTCTAAGAGTTTGTGCTTTGAGCGGAACCTGGCAGACCAGTATTAGATTCCGATGCACCAGTGGAGGTTTACTGTATCCCTTGGACCTTCACATTGACGATGAAACACAGAAATCGCATCGGAATTGAATATAAAAGGCACAATGCCGACTTAAGTACAAGAAGAGTGAATCTTCTAATAGTTTGTGCTTTGAGCGGATCCTGGGACACCAGTATTGGATTCCGATGCACCAGTGCAGGTTTACTGTATCCCTTGGACCTTCACATTGACGATGAATTACAGAAATCGCATCGGAATTGAACATAAAAGGCACAGTGCCGACTTAAGTACAAGAAGAGTGAGTGTTCTAGCAGTTTGTGCTTTGAGCGGCTCCTGGGAGACCAGTATTAAATTCCGATGCGCCAGTGCAGGTTTACTGTATCCCTTGGACCTTCACATTGACGATGAAACACAGAAATCGCATCGGAATTGAATATAAAAGGCACAATGCCGACTTAAGTACAAGAAGAGTGAATCTTCTAAGAGTTTGTGCTTTGAGCGGCTCCTGGGAGACCAGTATTGGGTTCCGATGCACCAGTCCAGGTTTACTGTATCCCTTGGACCTTCACCTTGACGGATAAAGACAGAAATCGCATAGGAATTGAATATAAAAGGCACAATACCGACATAAGCACAAGAAGAGTGAATCTTCTAGGAGTTTGTGCTTTGAGCGGCTCGTGGGAGACCAGTTTTAGATTCCGATGCACCAGTGCAGGTTTACTGTATCCCTTGGACCTTCACATTGACGATGAAACACAGAAATCGCATCGGAATTGAATATAAAAGGCACAATGCCGACTTAAGTACAAGAAGAGTGAATCTTCTAAGAGTTTGTGCTTTGAGCGGCTCCTGGGAGACCAGTATTAGATTCCGATGCACCAGTGAAGGTTTACTGTATCCCTTGGACCTTCACAATGACGATGAAACACAGAAATCGCATCGGGATTGAATATAAAAGGCACAGTGCCGACTTAAGTACAAGAAGAGTGAATCTCCTAAGAGTTTGTGCTTTGAGCGGCTCCTGGGAGACCAGTATTAGATTCCGATGCACCAGTGCAGGTTTACTGTATCCCTTAGACCTTCACATTGACGATGAAACACAGAAATCGCATCGGAATTGAATATAAAAGGCACAATGCCGACTTAAGTACAAGAAGAGTGAATCTTCTAATAGTTTGTGCTTTGAGCGGATCCTGGGACACCAGTATTGGATTCCGATGCACCAGTGAAGGTTTACTGTATCCCTTGGACCTTCACAATGACGATGAAACACAGAAATCGCATCGGGATTGAATATAAAAGGCACAGTGCCGACTTAAGTACAAGAAGAGTGAATCTCCTAAGAGTTTGTGCTTTGAGCGGCTCCTGGGAGACCAGTATTAGATTCCGATGCACCAGTGCAGGTTTACTGTATCCCTTGGACCTTCACATTGACGATGAAACACAGAAATCGCATCGGAATTGGAAATAAAATGCACAGTGGCGACTTAAGTACAAGAAGGGTGAATCTTCTCAGAATTTGTGCTTTGAGTGGCTCCTGGGAGACCGGTATTGGATTCCGATGCACCAGTGCAGGTTTACTGTATCCCTTGGACCTTCACATTGGCAATGAAACACAGAAATCGCATCGGAATTGAATATAAAAGGCACAATGCCGACTTATGTACAAGAAGAGTGAATCTTCTAAGAGTTTGTGCTTTGAGCGGATCCTGGCAGACCAGTATTAGATTCCGATGCACCAGTGCAGGTTTACTGTATCCCTTGGACCTTCACATTGACGATGAAACACAGAAATCGCATCGGAATTGAATATAAAAGGCACAATGCCGACTTAAGTACAAGAAGAGTGAATCTTCTATTAGTTTGTGCTTTGAGCGGATCCTGGGACACCAGTATTGGATTCCGATGCACCAGTGCAGGTTTACTGTATCCCTTGGACCTTCACATTGACGATGAATTACAGAAATCGCATCGGAATTGAATATAAAAGGAACAATGCCGACTTAAGTACAAGAAGAGTGAATCTTCTAAGAGTTTGTGCTTTGAGCGGCTCCTGGGAGACCAGTATGAGATTCCGATGCACCAGTGAAGGTTTACTGTATCCCTTGGACCTTCACATTGACGATGAAACACAGAAATCGCATCGGAATTGAATATAAAAGGCACAATGCCGACTTAAGTACAAGAAGAGTGAATCTTCTAAGAGTTTGTGCTTTGAGCGGCTCATGGGAGACCAGTTTTGGATTCCGATGCACCAGTGCAGGTTTACTGTATTCCTTGGACCTTCACATTGACGATGAAACACAGAAATCGCATCGGAATTGAATATAAAAGGCACAATACCGACTTAAGTACAAGAAGATTGAATCTTCTAAGAGTTTGTGCTTTGAGCGGCTCCTGGGAGACCAGTATTGGATTCCGATGCACCAGTGCAGGTTTACTGTATCCCTTGGACCTTCACATTGACAATGAAACACAGAAATCGCATCGGAATTGAATATAAAAGGCACAATGCCGACTTATGTACAAGAAGAGTGAATCTTCTAAGAGTTTGTGCTTTGAGCGGAACCTGGCAGACCAGTATTAGATTCCGATGCACCAGTGCAGGTTTACTGTATCCCTTGGACCTTCACATTGACGATGAAACACAGAAATCGCATCGGAATTGAAAATAAAAGGCACAATGCCGACTTAAGTACAAGAAGAGTGAATCTTCTAATAGTTTGTGCTTTGAGCGGATCCTGGGACACCAGTATTGGATTCCGATGCACCAGTGCAGGTTTACTGTATCCCTTGGACCTTCACATTGACGATGAATTACAGAAATCGCATCGGAATTGAATATAAAAGGAGCAATGCCGACTTAAGTACAAGAAGAGTGAATCTTCTAAGAGTTTGTGCTTTGAGCGGCTCCTGGGAGACCAGTATGAGATTCCGATGCACCAGTGAAGGTTTACTGTATCCCTTGGACCTTCACATTGACGATGAAACACAGAAATCGCATCGGAATTGAATATAAAAGGCACAATGCCGACATAAGTACAAATAGAGTGAATCTTCTAAGAGTTTGTGCTTTGAGCGGCTCCTGGGAGACCAGTATTGGATTCCGATGCACCAGTGCAGGTTTACTGTATCCCTTGGACCTTCACATTGACGATGAATTACAGAAATCGCATCGGAATTGAATATAAAAGGCACAATGCCGACTTAAGTACAAGAAGAGAGAATCTTCTAAGAGTTTGTGCTTTGAGCGGCTCCTGGGAGACCAGTATTAGATTCCGATGCACCAGTGCAGGTTTACTGTATCCCTTGGACCTTCACATTGACAATGAAACACAGAAATCGCATCGGAATTGAATATAAAAGGCACAATGCCGACTTAAGTACAAGAAGAGTGAATCTTCTAAGAGTTTGTGCTTTGAGTGGCTCCTGGGAGACCAGTATTAGATTCCGATGCACCAGTGCAGGTTTACTGTATCCCTTGGACCTTCACATTGACGATGACACACAGAAAGCGCATCGGAATTGAATATAAAAGGCACAATGCCGACTTAAGTACAAGAAGAGTGAATCTTCTAAGAGTTTGTTCTTTGAGCGGTTCCTGGGAGACCAGTATTAGATTCCGATACACCAGTGCAGGTTTAGTCTATCCCTTGGACCTTCACATTGACGATGAAACACAGAAATCGCATCGGAATTGAATATAAAAGGCACAATGCCGACTTAAGTACAAGAAGAGTGAATCTTCTAAGAGTTTGTGCTTTGAGCGGCTCCTGGGAGACCAGTATTAGATTCCGATGCACCAGTGCAGGTTTACTGTATCCCTTGGACCTTCATATTGACAATGAAACACAGAAATCGCATCGGAATTGAAAATAAAAGGCACAGTGCCGACTTAAGTACAAGAAGGGTGAATCTTTTCAGATTTTGTGCTTTGAGCGGCTCCTGGGAGACCAGTATTAGATTCCGATGCACCAGTGCAGGTTTAGTGTATCCCTTGGACCTTCACATTGACGATGACACACAGAAAGCGCATCGGAATTGAATATAAAAGGCACAGTGCCGACTTAAGTACAAGAAGAGTGAATCTTCTAAGAGTTTGTGCTTTGAGCGGCTCCTGGGAGACCAGTATTAGATTCCGATGCACCAGTGCAGGTTTACTGAATCCCTTGGACCCTCACATTGACGATGAAACACAGAAATCGCATCGGAATTGAACATAAAAGGCACAATGCCGACTTAAGTACAAGAAGAGTGAGTCTTCTAGCAGTTTGTGCTTTGAGCGGCTCCTGGGACACCAGTATTAGATTCCGATGCACCAGTGCAGGTTTACTGTATCCCTTGGACCTTCACATTGACGATGAAACACAGAAATCGCATCGGAATTGAATATAAAAGGCACAATGCCGACTTAAGTACAAGAAGAGTGAATCTTCTAAGAGTTTGGGCTTTGAGCGGCTCCTGGGAGACCAGTATTAGATTCCGATGCACCAGTGCAGGTTTACTGTATCCCTTGGACCCTCACATTGACGATGAAACACAGAAATCGCATCGGAATTGAACATAAAATGCACAATGCCGACTTAAGTACAAGAAGAGTGAGTCTTCTAGCAGTTTGTGTTTTGAGCGGCTCCTGGGAGACCAGTATTAGATTCCGATGCACCAGTGCAGGTTTAGTGTATCCCTTGGACCTTCACATTGACGATGAAACACAGAAATCGCATCGGAATTGAACATAAAAGGCACAGTGCCGACTTAAGTACAAGAAGAGTGAATCTTCTAAGAGTTTGTGCTTTGAGCGGCTCCAGGGAGACCAGTATTAGATTCCGATGCACCAGTGCAGGTTTACTGTATCCCTTGGACCCTCACATTGACGATGAAACACAGAAATCGCATCGGAATTGAACATAAAAGGCACAATGCTGACTTAAGTACAAGAAGAGTGAGTCTTCTAGCAGTTTGTGCTTTGAGCGGCTCCTGGGAGACCAGTATTAGATTCCGATGCACCAGTGCAGGTTTACTGTATCCCTTGGACCTTCACATTGACGATGAAACACAGAAATCGCATCGGAATTGAATATAAAAGGCACAGTGCCGACTTAAGTACAAGAAGAGTGAATCTTCTAAGAGTTTGTGCTTTGAGCGGCTCCTGGGAGACCAGTATTAGATTCCGATGCACCAGTGCAGGTTTACTGTATCCCTTGGACCCTCACATTGACGATGAAACACAGAAATCGCATCGGAATTGAACATAAAAGGCACAATGCCGACTTAAGTACAAGAAGAGTGAGTCTTCTAGCACTTTGTGCTTTGAGCGGCTCCTGGGAGACCAGTATTAGATTCCGATGCACCAGTGCAGGTTTAGTGTATCCCTTGGACCTTCACATTGACGATGACACACAGAAAGCGCATCGGAATTGAATATAAAACGCACAATGCCGACTTAAGTACAAGAAGAGTGAATCTTCTAAGAGCTTGTGCTTTGAGCGGTTCCTGGGAGACCAGTATTAGATTCCGATGCACCAGTGCAGGATTACTGCATCCCTTGGACCTTCACATTGACGATGAAACACAGAAATCGCATCGGAATTGAATATAAAAGGCACAGTGCCGACTTAAGTACAAGAAGAGTGAATCTTCTAAGAGTTTCTGCTTTGAGCGGCTCCTGGGAGACCAGTATTAGATTCCGATGCACCAGTGCAGGTTTACTGAATCCCTAGGACCCTCACATTGACGATGAAACACAGAAATCGCATCGGAATTGAACATAAAAGGCACAATGCCGACTTAAGTACATGAAGAGTGAGTCTTCTAGCAGTTTGTGCTTTGAGCGGCTCCTGGGAGACCAGTATTAGATTCCGATGCACCAGTGCAGGTTTACTGTATCCCTTGGACCTTCACATTGACGATGAAACACAGAAATCGCATCGGAATTGAATATAAAAGGCACAATGCCGACTTAAGTACAAGAAGAGTGAATCTTCTAAGAGTTTGTGCTTTGAGCGGCTCCTGGGAGACCAGTATTGGGTTCCGATGCACCAGTCCAGGTTTACTGTATCCCTTGGACCTTCACACTGACGGATAAAGACAGAAATCGCATAGGAATTGAATATAAAAGGCACAATACCGACATAAGCACAAGAAGAGTGAATCTTCTAGGAGTTTGTGCTTTGAGCGGCTCATGGGAGACCAGTTTTAGATTCCGATGCACCAGTGCAGGTTTAGTGTATCCCTTGGACCTTCACATTGACGATGAAACACAGAAATCGCATCGGAATTGAATATAAAAGGCACAATGCCGACTTAAGTACAAGAAGAGTGAATCTTCTAAGAGTTTGTGCTTTGAGCGGCTCCTGGGAGACCAGTATTGGATTCCGATGCACCAGTGCAGGTTTACTGTATCCCTTGGACCTTCACATTGACGATGAAACACAGAAATCGCATCGGAATTGAATATAAAAGGCACAATGCCGACTTAAGTACAAGAAGAGTGAATCTTCTAATGGTTTGTGTTTTGAGCGGATCCTGGCAGACCAGTATTAGATTCCGATGCACCAGTGCAGGTTTACTGTATCCCTTGGACCTTCACATTGACGATGAAACACAGAAATCGCATCGGAATTGAATATAAAAGATACAATGCCGACTTAAGTACAAGAAGAGTGAATCTTCTAAGAGTTTGTGCTTTGAGCGGCTCCTGGGAGACCAGTATTAGATACCGATGCACCAGTGCAGGTTTACTGTATCCCTTGGACCTTCACATTGACGATGAAACACAGAAATCGCATCGGAATTGAATATAAAAGGCACAATGCCGACTTAAGTACAAGAAGAGTGAATCTTCTAAGAGATTGTGCTTTGAGTGGCTTCTGGGAGACCAGTATTAGATTCCGATGCACCAGTGCAGGTTTACTGTATCCTTTGGACCTTCACATTGACGATGACACACAGAAAGCGCATCGGAATTGAATATAAAAGGCACAATGCCGACTTAAGTACAAGAAGAGTGAATCTTCTAAGAGTTTGTGCTTTGAGCGGTTCCTGGGAGACCAGTATTAGATTCCGATGCACCAGTGCAGGTTTAGTCTATCCCTTGGACCTTCACATTGACGATGAAACCCAGAAATCGAATCGGGATTGAATATAAAAGGCACAGTTCCGACTTAAGTACAAGAAGAGTGAATCTTCTAAGAGTTTGTGCTTTGAGCGGCTCCTGGGAGACCAGTATTAGATTCCGTTGCACCAGTGCAGGTTTACTGTATCCCTTGGACCTTCACATTGACGATGAAAAACAGAAATCGCATCGGAATTGAAAATAAAAAGCACAGTGCCGACTTAAGTACAAGAACGGTGAATCTTCTTAGAGTTTGTGCTTTGAGCGGCTCCTGGGAGACCAGTATTGGATTCCGATGCACCAGTGCAGGTTTACTGTATCCCTTGGACCTTCACATTGACAATGAAACACAGAAATCGCATCGGAATTGAATAAAAAAGGCACAATGCCGACTTATGTACAAGAAGAATGAATCTTCTAAGAGTTTGTGCTTTGAGCGGATCCTGGCAGACCAGTATTAGATTCCGATGCACCAGTGCAGGTTTACTGTATCCCTTGGACCTTCACATTGACGATGAATTACAGAAATCGCATCGGAATTGAATATAAAAGGAACAATGCCGACTTAAGTACAAGAAGAGTGAATCTTCTAAGAGTTTGTGCTTTGTGCGGCTCCTGGGAGACCAGTATGAGATTCCGATGCACCAGTGAAGGTTTACTGTATCCCTTGGACCTTCACATTGACGATGAAACACAGAAATCGCATCGGAATTGAATATAAAAGGCACAATGCCGACTTAAGTACAAGAAGAGTGAATCTTCTAAGAGTTTGTGCTTTGAGCGGCTCATGGTAGACCAGTTTTGGATCCGATGCACCACTGCAGGTTTACTGTATTCCTTGGACCTTCACATTGACGATGAAACACAGAAATCGCATCGGAATTGAATATAAAATGCACAATACCGACTTAAGTACAAGAAGATTGAATCTTCTAAGAGTTTGTGCTTTGAGCGGCTCCTGGGAGACCAGTATTGGATTCCGATGCACCAGTGCAGGTTTACTGTATCCCTTGGACCTTCACATTGACGATGAAACACAGAAATCGCATCGGAATTGAATATAAAAGGCACAATGCCGACTTAAGTACAAGAAGAGTGAATCTTCTAATAGTTTGTGCTTTGAGCGGATCCTGGGACACCAGTATTGGATTCCGATGCACCAGTGAAGGTTTACTGTATCCCTTGGACCTTCACATTGACGATGAATTACAGAAATCGCATCGGAATTGAATATAAAAGGAGCAATGCCGACTTAAGTACAAGAAGAGTGAATCTTCTAAGAGTTTGTGCTTTGAGCGGCTCCTGGGAGACCAGTATTAGATTCCGATGCACCAGTGCAGGTTTAGTCTATCCCTTGGACCTTCACATTGACGATGAAACCCAGAAATCGAATCGGGATTGAATATAAAAGGCACAGTGCCGACTTAAGTACAAGAAGAGTGAATCTTCTAAGAGTTTGTGCTTTGAGCGGCTCCTGGGAGACCAGTATTAGATTCCGTTGCACCAGTGCAGGTTTACTGTATCCCTTGGACCTTCACATTGACGATGAAACACAGAAATCGCATCGGAATTGAAAATAAAAGGCACAGTGCCGACTTAAGTACAAGAACGGTGAATCTTCTTAGAGTTTGTGCTTTGAGCGGCTCCTGGGAGACCAGTATTGGATTCCGATGAACCAGTGCAGGTTTACTGTATCCCTTGGACCTTCACATTGACAATGAAACACAGAAATCGCATCGGAATTGAATAAAAAAGGCACAATGCCGACTTATGTACAAGAAGAATGAATCTTCTAAGAGTTTGTGCTTTGAGCGGATCCTGGCAGACCAGTATTAGATTCCGATGCACCAGTGCAGGTTTACTGTATCCCTTGGACCTTCACATTGACGATGAAACACAGAAATCGCATCGGAATTGAATATAAAAGGCACAATGCCGACTTAAGTACAAGAAGAGTGAATCTTCTAATAGTTTGTGCTTTGAGCGGATCCTGGGACACCAGTATTGGATTCCGATGCACCAGTGCAGGTTTACTGTATCCCTTGGACCTTCACATTGACGATGAATTACAGAAATCGCATCGGAATTGAATATAAAAGGAACAATGCCGACTTAAGTACAAGAAGAGTGAATCTTCTAAGAGTTTGTGCTTTGAGCGGCTCCTGGGAGACCAGTATGAGATTCTGATGCACCAGTGAAGGTTTACTGTATCCCTTGGACCTTCACATTGACGATGAAACACAGAAATCGCATCGGAATTGAATATAAAAGGCACAATGCCGACTTAAGTACAAGAAGAGTGAATCTTCTAAGAGTTTGTGCTTTGAGCGGCTCATGGTAGACCAGTTTTGGATTCCGATGCACCAGTGCAGGTTTACTGTATTCCTTGGACCTTCACATTGACGATGAAACACAGAAATCGCATCGGAATTGAATATAAAATGCACAATACCGACTTAAGTACAAGAAGATTGAATCTTCTAAGAGTTTGTGCTTTGAGCGGCTCCAGGGAGACCAGTATTGGATTCCGATGCACCAGTGCAGGTTTACTGTATCCCTTGGACCTTCACATTGACGATGAATTACAGAAATCGCATCGGAATTGAATATAAAAGGAGCAATGCCGACTTAAGTACAAGAAGAGTGAATCTTCTAAGAGTTTGCGCTTTGAGCGGCTCCTGGGAGACCAGTATGAGATTCCGATGCACCAGTGAAGGTTTACTATATCCCTTGGACCTTCACATTGACGATGAAAAACAGAAATCGCATCGGAATTGAATATAAAAGGCACAATGCCGACATAAGTACAAGAAGAGTGAATCTTCTAAGAGTTTGTGCTTTGAGCGGCTCCTGGGAGACCAGTATTGGATTCCGATGCACCAGTGCAGGTTTACTGTATCCCTTGGACGTTCACATTGACGATGGAACACAGAAATCGCATCGGAATTGAATATAAAAGGCACAATAGCCGACTTAAGTACAAGAAGAGTGAATCTTCTAAGAGTTTGTGCTTTGAGCGGCTCCTGGGAGACCAGTATTAGATTCCGATGCACCAGTGCAGGTTTACTGTATCCCTTGGACCATCACATTGACGATGAAACACAGAAATCGCATTGGAATTGAATATAAAAGGCACAATGCCGACTTAAGTACAAGAAGAGTGAATCTTCTAAGAGTTTGTGCTTTGAGTGGCTCCTGGGAGACCAGTATTAGATTCCGATGCACCAGTGCAGGTTTACTGTATCCCTTGGACCTTCACATTGACGATGACACACAGAAAGCGCATCGGAATTGAATATAAAAGGCACAATGCCGACTTAAGTACAAGAAGAGTGAATCTTCTAAGAGTTTGTGCTTTGAGCGGTTCCTGGGAGACCAGTATTAGATTCCGATGCACCAGTGCAGGTTTAGTCTATCCCTTGGACCTTCACATTGACGATGAAACACAGAAATCGCATCGGGATTGAATATAAAAGGCATAGTGCCGACTTAAGTACAAGAACAGTGAATCTTCTAAGAGTTTGTGCTTTGAGCGGCTCCTGGGAGACCAGTATTAGATTCCGATGCACCAGTGCAGGTTTACTGTATCCCTTGGACCTTCACATTGACGATGAAACACAGAAATCGCATCGGAATTGAAAATAAAATTCACAGTGCCGACTTAAGTACAAGAAGGGTGAATCTTCTCAGAGTTTGTGCTTTGAGCGGCTCCTGGGAGACCAGTATTAGATTCCGATGCACCAGTGCAGGTTTACTGTATCCCTTGGGCCCTCACATTGACGATGAAGCACAGAAATCGCATCGGAATTGAATATAAAAGGCACAATGCCGACATAAGTACAAGAAGAGTGAATCTTCTAAGAGTTTGTGCATTGAGCGGCTCCTGGGAGGCCAGTATTAGATTCCGATGCACCAGTGCAGGTTTACTGTATCCCTTGGACCTTTACATTGACAATGAACCACAGAAATCGCATCGGAATTGAATATAAAAGACACAATACCGACTTAAGTACAAGAAGATTGAATCTTCTAAGAGTTTGTGCTTTGAGCGGCTCCTGGGAGACCAGTATTGGATTCCGATGCACCAGTGCAGGTTTACTGTATCCCTTGGACCTTCACATTGACAATGAAACACAGAAATCGCATCGGAATTGAATATAAAAGGCACAATGCCGACTTATGTACAAGAAGAGTGAATCTTCTAAGAGTTTGTGCTTTGAGCGGATCCTGGCAGACCAGTATTAGATTCCGATGCACCAGTGCAGGTTTACTGTATCCCTTGGACCTTCACATTGACGATGAAACACAGAAATCGCATCGGAATTGAATATAAAAGGCACAATGCCGACTTAAGTACAAGAAGAGTGAATCTTCTAATAGTTTGTGCTTTGAGCGGATCCTGGGACACCAGTATTGGATTCCGATGCACCAGTGCAGGTTTACTGTATCCCTTGGACCTTCACATTGACGATGAATTACAGAAATCGCATCGGAATTGAATATAAAAGGAACAATGCCGACTTAAGTACAAGAAGAGTGAATCTTCTAAGAGTTTGTGCTTTGAGCGGCTCCTGGGCGACCAGTATGAGGTTTCGATGCACCAGTGAAGGTTTACTGTATCCCTTGGACCTTCACATTGTCGATGAAACACAGAAATCGCATCGGAATTGAATATAAAAGGAACAATGCCGACTTAAGTACAAGAAGAGTGAATCTTCTAAGAGTTCGTGCTTTGAGCGGCTCCTGGGAGACCAGTATTAGATTCCGATGCACCAATGCAGGTTTAGTCTATCCCTTGGTCCTTCACATTGACGATGAAACACAGAAATCGCATCGGGATTGAATATAAAAGGCACAGTGCCGACTTAAGTACAAGAAGAGTGAATCTTCTAAGAGTTTGTGCTTTGAGCGGCTCCTGGGAGACCAGTATTAGATTCCGATGCACCAGTGCAGGTTTACTGTATCCCTTGGACCTTCACATTGACGATGAAACACAGAAATCGCATCGGAATTGAAAATAAAAGGCACAGTGCCGACTTAAGTACAAGAAGGGTGAATCTTCTCAGAGTTTGTGCTTTGAGCGGCTCCTGGGAGCCCAGTATTGGATTCCGATGCACCAGTGCAGGTTTACTGTATCCCTTGGACCTTCACATTGACAATGAAAGACAGAAATCGCATTGGAATTGAATATAAAAGGCACAATGCCGACTTAAGTACAAGAAGAGTGAATCTTCTAAGAGTTTGTGCTTTGAGTGGCTCCTGGGAGACCAGTATTAGATTCCGATGCACCAGTGCAGGTTTACTGTATCCCTTGGACCTTCACATTGACGATGACACACAGAAAGCGCATCGGAATTGAATATAAAAGGCACAATGCCGACTTAAGTACAAGAAGAGTGAATCTTCTAAGAGTTTGTGCTTTGAGCGGTTCCTGGGAGACCAGTATTAGATTCCGATGCGCCAGTGCAGGTTTAGTCTATCCCTTGGACCTTCACATTGACGATGAAACACAGAAATCGCACGGGGATTGAATATAAAAGGCACAGTTCCAACTTAAGTACAAGAAGAGTGAATCTTCTAAGAGTTTGTGCTTTGAGCGGCTCCTGGGAGACCAGTATTGGATTCCGATGCACCAGTGCAGGTTTACTGTATCCCTTGGACCTTCACATTGACAATGAAACACAGAAATCGCATCGGAATTGAATATAAAAGGCACAATGCCGACTTATGTACAAGAAGAGTGAATCTTCTAAGAGTTTGTGCTTTGAGCGGATCCTGGCAGACCAGTATTAGATTCCGATGCACCAGTGCAGGTTTACTGTATCCCTTGGACCTTCACATTGACGATGAAACACAGAAATCGCATCGGAATTGAATATAAAAGGCACAATGCCGACTTAAGTACAAGAAGAGTGAATCTTCTAATAGTTTGTGCTTTGAGCGGATCCTGGGACACCAGTATTGGATTCCGATGCACCAGTGCAGGTTTACCGTATCCCTTGGACCTTCACATTGACGATGAATTACAGAAATCGCATCGGAATTGAATATAAAAGGAACAATGCCGACTTAAGTACAAGAAGAGTGAATCTTCTAAGAGTTTGTGTTTTGAGCGGCTCCTGGGCGACCAGTATGAGATTCCGATGCACCAGTGAAGGTTTACTGTATCCCTTGGACCTTCAAATTGTCGATGAAACACAGAAATCGCATCGGAATTGAATATAAAAGGAACAATGCCGACTTAAGTACAAGAAGAGTGAATCTTCTAAGAGTTTGTGCTTTGAGCGGCTTCTGGGAGACCAGTATTAGATTCCGATGCACCAGTGCAGGTTTAGTCTATCCCTTGGTCCTTCACATTGACGACGAAACACAGAAATCGCATCGGGATTGAATATAAAAGGCACAGTGCCGACTTAAGTACAAGAAGAGTGAATCTTCTAAGAGTTTGTGCTTTGAGCGGCTCCTGGGAGACCAGTATTAGATTCCGATGCACCAGTGCAAGTTTACTGTATCCCTTGGACCTTCACATTGACGATGAAACACAGAAATCGCATCGGAATTGAAAATAAAATGCACAGTGCCGACTTAAGTACAAGAAGGGTAAATCTTCTCAGAGTTTGTGCTTTGAGCGGCCCCTGGGAGACCAGTATTGGATTCCGATGCACCAGTGCAGGTTTACTGTATCCCTTGGACTTTCACATTGACAATGAAACACAGAAATCGCATTGGAATTGAATATAAAAAGCACAATGCCGACTTAAGTACAAGAAGAGTGAATCTTCTAAGAATTTGTGCTTTGAGTGGCTCCTGGGAGACCAGTATTAGATTCCGATGCACCAGTGCAGGTTTACTGTATCCCTTGGACCTTCACATTGACGATGAAACACAGAAATCGCATCGGAATTGAATATAAAAGGCACAATGCCGACATAAGTACAAGAAGAGTGAATCTTATAAGAGTTTGTGCTTTGAGCAGCTCCTGGGAGACCAGTATTGGATTCCGATGCACCAGTGCAGGTTTACTGTATCCCTTGGACGTTCACATTGACGATGAAACACAGAAATCGCATCGGAATTGAATATAAAAGGCACAATGCCGACTTAAGTACAAGAAGAGTGAATCTTCTAAGAGTTTGTGCTTTGAGCGGCTCCTGGGAGACCAGTATTAGATTCCGATGCAACAGTGCAGGTTTACTGTATCCCTTGGACCATCACATTGACGATGAAACACAGAAATCGCATTGGAATTGAATATAAAAGGCACAATGCCGACTTAAGTACAAGAAGAGTGAATCTTCTAAGAGTTTGTGCTTTGAGTGGCTCCTGGGAGACCAGTATTAGATTCCAATGCACCAGCGCAGGTTTACTGTATCCCTTGGACCTTCACATTGACGATAACACACAGAAATCGCATCGGAATTGAATATAAAAGGCACAATGCCGACTTAAGTACAAGAAGAGTGAATCTTCTAAGAGTTTGTGCTTTGAGCGGTTCCTGGGAGACCAGTATTAGATTCCGATGCACCAGTGCAGGTTTAGTCTATCCCTTGGACCTTCACATTGACGATGAAACACAGAAATCGCATCGGAATTGAATAAAAAAGGCACAATGCCGACTTATGTACAAGAAGAATGAATCTTCTAAGAGTTTGTGCTTTGAGCGGATCCTGGCAGACCAGTATTAGATTCCGATGCACCAGTGCAGGTTTACTGTATCCCTTGGACCTTCACATTGACGATGAATTACAGAAATCGCATCGGAATTGAATATAAAAGGAACAATGCCGACTTAAGTACAAGAAGAGTGAATCTTCTAAGAGTTTGTGCTTTGAGCGGCTCCTGGGAGACCAGTATGAGATTCCGATGCACCAGTGAAGGTTTACTGTATCCCTTGGACCTTCACATTGACGATGAAACACAGAAATCGCATCGGAATTGAATATAAAAGGCACAATGCCGACTTAAGTACAAGAAGAGTGAATCTTCTAAGAGTTTGTGCTTTGAGCGGTTCCTGGGAGACCAGTATTAGATTCCGATGCACCAGTGCAGGTTTAGTCTATCCCTTGGACCTTCACATTGACGATGAAACACAGAAATCGCATCGGGATTGAATATAAAAGGCATAGTGCCGACTTAAGTACAAGAACAGTGAATCTTCTAAGAGTTTGTGCTTTGAGCGGCTCCTGGGAGACCAGTATTAGATTCCGATGCACCAGTGCAGGTTTACTGTATCCCTTGGACCTTCACATTGACGATGAAACACAGAAATCGCATCGGAATTGAAAATAAAATTCACAGTGCCGACTTAAGTACAAGAAGGGTGAATCTTCTCAGAGTTTGTGCTTTGAGCGGCTCCTGGGAGACCAGTATTAGATTCCGATGCACCAGTGCAGGTTTACTGTATCCCTTGGACCTTTACATTGACAATGAACCACAGAAATCGCATCGGAATTGAATATAAAAGACACAATACCGACTTAAGTACAAGAAGATTGAATCTTCTAAGAGTTTGTGCTTTGAGCGGCTCCTGGGAGACCAGTATTGGATTCCGATGCACCAGTGCAGGTTTACTGTATCCCTTGGACCTTCACATTGACAATGAAACACAGAAATCGCATCGGAATTGAATATAAAAGGCACAATGCCGACTTATGTACAAGAAGAGTGAATCTTCTAAGAGTTTGTGCTTTGAGCGGATCCTGGCAGACCAGTATTAGATTCCGATGCACCAGTACAGGTTTACTGTATCCCTTGGACCTTCACATTGACGATGAAACACAGAAATCGCATCGGAATTGAATATAAAAGGCACAATGCCGACTTAAGTACAAGAAGAGTGAATCTTCTAATAGTTTGTGCTTTGAGCGGATCCTGGGACACCAGTATTGGATTCCGATGCACCAGTGCAGGTTTACTGTATCCCTTGGACCTTCACATTGACGATGAATTACAGAAATCGCATCGGAATTGAATATAAAAGGAACAATGCCGACTTAAGTACAAGAAGAGTGAATCTTCTAAGAGTTTGTGCTTTGAGCGGCTCCTGGGCGACCAGTATGAGGTTTCGATGCACCAGTGAAGGTTTACTGTATCCCTTGGACCTTCACATTGTCGATGAAACACAGAAATCGCATCGGAATTGAATATAAAAGGAACAATGCCGACTTAAGTACAAGAAGAGTGAATCTTCTAAGAGTTCGTGCTTTGAGCGGCTCCTGGGAGACCAGTATTAGATTCCGATGCACCAATGCAGGTTTAGTCTATCCCTTGGTCCTTCACATTGACGATGAAACACAGAAATCGCATCGGGATTGAATATAAAAGGCACAGTGCCGACTTAAGTACAAGAAGAGTGAATCTTCTAAGAGTTTGTGCTTTGAGCGGCTCCTGGGAGACCAGTATTAGATTCCGATGCACCAGTGCAGGTTTACTGTATCCCTTGGACCTTCACATTGACGATGAAACACAGAAATCGCATCGGAATTGAAAATAAAAGGCACAGTGCCGACTTAAGTACAAGAAGGGTGAATCTTCTCAGAGTTTGTGCTTTCAGCGGCTCCTGGGAGCCCAGTATTGGATTCCGATGCACCAGTGCAGGTTTACTGTATCCCTTGGACCTTCACATTGACAATGAAAGACAGAAATCGCATTGGAATTGAATATAAAAGGCACAATGCCGACTTAAGTACAAGAAGAGTGAATCTTCTAAGAGTTTGTGCTTTGAGTGGCTCCTGGGAGACCAGTATTAGATTCCGATGCACCAGTGCAGGTTTACTGTATCCCTTGGACCTTCACATTGACGATGACACACAGAAAGCGCATCGGAATTGAATATAAAAGGCACAATGCCGACTTAAGTACAAGAAGAGTGAATCTTCTAAGAGTTTGTGCTTTGAGCGGTTCCTGGGAGACCAGTATTAGATTCCGATGCGCCAGTGCAGGTTTAGTCTATCCCTTGGACCTTCACATTGACGATGAAACACAGAAATCGCACGGGGATTGAATATAAAAGGCACAGTTCCAACTTAAGTACAAGAAGAGTGAATCTTCTAAGAGTTTGTGCTTTGAGCGGCTCCTGGGAGACCAGTATTGGATTCCGATGCACCAGTGCAGGTTTACTGTATCCCTTGGACCTTCACATTGACAATGAAACACAGAAATCGCATCGGAATTGAATATAAAAGGCACAATGCCGACTTATGTACAAGAAGAGTGAATCTTCTAAGAGTTTGTGCTTTGAGCGGATCCTGGCAGACCAGTATTAGATTCCGATGCACCAGTGCAGGTTTACTGTATCCCTTGGACCTTCACATTGACGATGAAACACAGAAATCGCATCGTAATTGAATATAAAAGGCACAATGCCGACTTAAGTACAAGAAGAGTGAATCTTCTAATAGTTTGTGCTTTGAGCGGATCCTGGGACACCAGTATTGGATTCCGATGCACCAGTGCAGGTTTACCGTATCCCTTGGACCTTCACATTGACGATGAATTACAGAAATCGCATCGGAATTGAATATAAAAGGAACAATGCCGACTTAAGTACAAGAAGAGTGAATCTTCTAAGAGTTTGTGTTTTGAGCGGCTCCTGGGCGACCAGTATGAGATTCCGATGCACCAGTGAAGGTTTACTGTATCCCTTGGACCTTCAAATTGTCGATGAAACACAGAAATCGCATCGGAATTGAATATAAAAGGAACAATGCCGACTTAAGTACAAGAAGAGTGAATCTTCTAAGAGTTTGTGCTTTGAGCGGCTTCTGGGAGACCAGTATTAGATTCCGATGCACCAGTGCAGGTTTAGTCTATCCCTTGGTCCTTCACATTGACGACGAAACACAGAAATCGCATCGGGATTGAATATAAAAGGCACAGTGCCGACTTAAGTACAAGAAGAGTGAATCTTCTAAGAGTTTGTGGTTTGAGCGGCTCCTGGGAGACCAGTATTAGATTCCGATGCACCAGTGCAAGTTTACTGTATCCCTTGGACCTTCACATTGACGATGAAACACAGAAATCGCATCGGAATTGAAAATAAAATGCACAGTGCCGACTTAAGTACAAGAAGGGTAAATCTTCTCAGAGTTTGTGCTTTGAGCGGCCCCTGGGAGACCAGTATTGGATTCCGATGCACCAGTGCAGGTTTACTGTATCCCTTGGACTTTCACATTGACAATGAAACACAGAAATCGCATTGGAATTGAATATAAAAAGCACAATGCCGACTTAAGTACAAGAAGAGTGAATCTTCTAAGAATTTGTGCTTTGAGTGGCTCCTGGGAGACCAGTATTAGATTCCGATGCACCAGTGCAGGTTTACTGTATCCCTTGGACCTTCACATTGACGATGACACACAGAAAGCGCATCGGAATTGAATATAAAAGGCACAATGACGACTTAAGTACAAGAAGAGTGAATCTTCTAAGAGTTTGTGCTTTGAGCGGTTCCTGGGAGACCAGTATTAGATTCCGATGCACCAGTGCAGGTTTAGCCTATCCCTTGGACTTCACATTGACGATGAAACACAGAAATCGCACCGGGATTGAATATAAAAGGCACAGTTCCGACTTAAGTACAAGAAGAGTGAATCTTCTAAGAGTTTGTGCTTTGAGCGGCTCCTGGGAGACCAGTATGAGATTCCGATGCACCAGTGAAGGTTTACTGTATCCCTTGGACCTTCACATTGACGATGAAACACAGAAATCGCATCGGAATTGAATATAAAAGGCACAATGCCGACATAAGTACAAGAAGAGTGAATCTTCTAAGAGTTTGTGCTTTGAGCAGCTCCTGGGAGACCAGTATTGGATTCCGATGCACCAGTGCAGGTTTACTGTATCCCTTGGACGTTCACATTGACGATGAAACACAGAAATCGCATCGGAATTGAATATAAAAGGCACAATGCCGACTTAAGTACAAGAAGAGTGAATCTTCTAAGAGTTTGTGCTTTGAGCGGCTCCTGGGAGACCAGTATTAGATTCCGATGCAACAGTGCAGGTTTACTGTATCCCTTGGACCATCACATTGACGATGAAACACAGAAATCGCATTGGAATTGAATATAAAAGGCACAGTGCCGACTTAAGTACAAGAAGAGTGAATCTTCTAAGAGTTTGTGCTTTGAGTGGCTCCTGGGAGACCAGTATTAGATTCCGATGCACCAGCGCAGGTTTACTGTATCCCTTGGACCTTCACATTGACGATAACACACAGAAATCGCATCGGAATTGAATATAAAAGGCACAATGCCGACTTAAGTACAAGAAGAGTGAACCTTCTAAGAGTTTGTGCTTTGAGCGGTTCCTGGGAGACCAGTATTAGTTTCCGATGCACCAGTGCAGGTTTACTGTATCCCTTGGACCCTCACATTGACGATGAAACACAGAAATCGCATCGGAATTGAAAATAAAAGGCACAGTGCCGACTTAAGTACAAGAAGGGTGAATCTTCTCAGAGTTTGTGCTTTGAGCGGCTCCTGGGAGACCAGTATTGGATTCCGATGCACCAGTGCAGGTTTACTGTATCCCTTGGACCTTCACATTGACAATGAAACACAGAAATCGCATCGGAATTGAATATAAAAGGCACAATGCCGACTTATGTACAAGAAGAGTGAATCTTCTAAGAGTTTGTGCTTTGAGCGGATCCTGGCAGACCAGTATTAGATTCCGATGCACCAGTGCAGGTTTACTGTATCCCTTGGACCTTCACATTGACGATGAAACACAGAAATCGCATCGGAATTGAATATAAAAGGCACAATGCCGACTTAAGTACAAGAAGAGTGAATCTTCTCAGAGTTTGTGCTTTGAGCGGATCCTGGGACACCAGTATGAGATTCCGATGCACCAGTGCATGTTTACTGTACCCCTTGGACCTTCACATTGACGATGAATTACAGAAATCGCATCGGAATTGAATATAAAAGGAACAATGCCGACTTAAGTACAAGAAGAGTGAATCTTCTAAGAGTTTGTGCTTTGAGCGGCTCCTGGGAGACCAGTTTTGGATTCCGATGCACCAGTGCAGGTTTACTGTATCCCTTGGACCTTCACATTGACAATGAAACACAGAAATCGCATCGGAATTGAATATAAAAGGCACAATGCCGACTTAAGTACAAGAAGAGTGAATCTTCTAAGAGTTTGTGCTTTGAGCGGATCCTGGGACACCAGTATGAGATTCCGATGCACCAGTGCATGTTTACTGTACCCCTTGGACCTTCACATTGACGATGAATTACAGAAATCGCATCGGAATTGAATATAAAAGGAACAATGCCGACTTAAGTACAAGAAGAGTGAATCTTCTAAGAGTTTGTGCTTTGAGCGGATCCTGGCAGACCAGTATTAGATTCAGATGCACCAGTGCAGGTTTACTGTATCCCTTGGACCTTCACATTGACGATGAAACACAGAAATCGCATCGGAATTGAATATAAAAGGCACAATGCCGACTTAAGTACAAGAAGAGTGAATCTTCTAAGAGTTTGTGCTTTGAGCGGATCCTGGGACACCAGTATGAGATTCCGATGCACCAGTGCATGTTTACTGTACCCCTTGGACCTTCACATTGACGATGAATTACAGAAATCGCATCGGAATTGAATATAAAAGGAACAATGCCGACTTAAGTACAAGAAGAGTGAATCTTCTAAGAGTTTGTGCTTTGAGCGGCTCCTGGGAGACCAGTTTTGGATTCCGATGCACCAGTGCAGGTTTACTGTATCCCTTGGACCTTCACATTGACAATGAAACACAGAAATCGCATCGGAATTGAATATAAAAGGCACAATGCCGACTTAAGTACAAGAAGAGTGAATCTTCTAAGAGTTTGTGCTTTGAGCGGATCCTGGGACACCAGTATGAGATTCCGATGCACCAGTGCATGTTTACTGTACCCCTTGGACCTTCACATTGACGATGAATTACAGAAATCGCATCGGAATTGAATATAAAAGGAACAATGCCGACTTAAGTACAAGAAGAGTGAATCTTCTAAGAGTTTGTGCTTTGAGCGGCTCCTGGGAGACCAGTTTTGGATTCCGATGCACCAGTGCAGGTTTACTGTATCCCTTGGACCTTCACATTGACGATGAAACACAGAAATCGCATCGGAATTGAATATAAAAGGCACAATGCCGACTTAAGTACAAGAAGAGTGAATCTTCTAAGAGTTTGTGCTTTGAGCGGATCCTGGGAGACCAGTTTTGGATTCCGATGCACCAGTGCAGGTTTACTGTATCCCTTGGACCTTCACATTGACGATGAATTACAGAAATCGCATCGGAATTGAATATAAAAGGCACAGTGCCGACTTAAGTACAAGAAGAGTGAATCTTCTGATAGTTTGTGCTTTGAGCGGCTCTTGGGAGACCAGTATTAGATTCCGATGCACCAGTGCAGGTTTACTGTATCCCTTGGACCTTCATGTTAACGATGAAACACAGAAATCGCATCGGAATTGAATATAAAAGGCACAATGCCGACTTAAATACAAGAAGAGTGAATCTTCTAAGAGTTTGTGCTTTGAGCGGCTCTTGGGAGACCAGTATTAGATTCCGATGCACCAGTGCAGTTTTACTGTATCCCTTGGACCTTCACATTGACGATGAAACACAGAAATCGCATCGGAATTGAATATAGAAGGCACAGTGCCGACTTAAGTACAAGAAGAGTGAATCTTCTGATATTTTGTGCTTTGAGCGGCTCTTGGGAGACCAGTATGAGATTCCGATGCACCAGTGCAGGTTTACTGTATCCCTTGGACCTTCACATTGACGATGAAACACAGAAATCGCATCGGAATTGAATATAAAAGGCACAGTGCCGACTTAAATACAAGAAGAGTGAATCTTCTAAGAGTTTGTGCTTTGAGCGGCTCCTGGGACACCAGTATGACATTCCGATGCACCAGTGCAGTTTTACTGTATCCCTTGGACCTTCACATTGACGATGAAACACAGAAATCGAATCGGAATTGAATATAAAAGGCACAGTGCCGACTTGAGTACAAGAAGAGTGAATCTTCTAAGAGTTTGTGCTTTGAGCGGCTCTTGGGAGACCAGTATTAGATTCCGATGCACCAGTGCAGTTTTACTGTATCCCTTGGACCTTCACATTGACGATGAAACACAGAAATCGCATCGGAATTGAATATAGAAGGCACAGTGCCGACTTAAGTACAAGAAGAGTGAATCTTCTGATAGTTTGTGCTTTGAGCGGCTCTTGGGAGACCAGTATGAGATTCCGATGCACCAGTGCAGGTTTACTGTATCCCTTGGACCTTCACATTGACGATGAAACACAGAAATCGCATCGGAATTGAATATAAAAGGCACAGTGCCGACTTAAGTACAGGAAGAGTGAATCTTCTAAGAGTTTGTGCTTTGAGCGGCTCCTGGGAGACCAGTATTAGATTCCGATGCACCAGTGCACGTTTACTGTATCCCTTGGACCTTCACATTGACGATGAAACACAGAAATCGCATCGGAATTGAATATAAAAGGCACAATGCCGACTTAAGTACAAGAAGAGTGAATTTTCTAAGAGTTGTGCTTTATGCGGCTCCTGGGAGACCAGTATTAGATTCCGATGCACCAGTGCAGATTTACTGTATCTCTTGGACCGTCACATTGACAATGAAACACAGAAATCGCATCGGAATTGAATATAAAAGGCACAATGCCGACTTATATACAAGAAGAGTGAATCTTCTAAGGGTTGGTGCTTTGAGCGGCACCTGGGAGACCAGTAGTGGATTCCGATGCACCAGTGCAGGTTTACTGTATCCCTTGGACCTTCACATTGACGATGAAACACAGAAATCGCATCGGAATTGAATATCAAAGGCACAATGCCGACTTAAGTACAAGAAGAGTGAATCTTCTAAGAGTTCTGCTTTGAGTGGCTCCTGGGAGACCAGTATTGGATTCCGATGCACCAGAGCAGGTTTACTGTATCCCTTGGACCTTCACATTGACGATGAAACACAGAAATCGCATCGGAATTGAATATAAAAGGCACAATGCCGACTTAAGTACAAGAAGAGTGAATCTTCTAAGAGTTTGTGCTTTGAGCGGCTCTTGGGAGACCAGTATGAGATTCCGATGCACCAGTGCAGGTTTACTGTATCCCTTGGACCTTCACATTGACGATGAAACACAGAAATCGCATCGGAATTGAATATAAAAGGCACAGTGCCGACTTAAGTACAGGAAGAGTGAATCTTCTAAGAGTTTGTGCTATGAGCGGCTCCTGGGAGACCAGTATTAGATTCCGATGCACCAGTGCAGGTTTACTGTATCCCTTGGACCTTCACATTGACGATGAAACACAGAAATCGCATCGGAATTGAATATAAAAGGCAGAATGCCGACTCAAGTACAAGAAGAGTGAATTTTCTAAGAGTTTGTGCTTTGAGCGGCTCTTGGGAGACCAGTATGAGATTCCGATGCACAAGTGCAGGTTTACTGTATCCCTTGGACCTTCACATTGACGATGAAACACAGAAATCGCATCGGAATTGAATATAAAGGCACAGTGCCGACTTGAGTACAAGAAGAGTGAATCTTCTAAGAGTTTGTGCTTTGAGCGGCTCTTGGGAGACCAGTATGAGATTCCGATGCACCAGTGCAGGTTTACTGTATCCCTTGGACCTTCACATTGACGATGAAACACAGAAATCGCATCGGAATTGAATATAAAAGGCACAGTGCCGACTTAAGTACAGGAAGAGTGAATCTTCTAAGAGTTTGTGCTTTGAGCGGCTCCTGGGAGATCAGTATTAGATTCCGATGCACCAGTGCAGGTTTACTGTATCCCTTGGACCTTCACATTGACGATGAAACACAGAAATCGCATCGGAATTGAATATAAAAGGCAGAATGCCGACTCAAGTACAAGAAGAGTGAATTTTCTAAGAGTTTGTGCTTTGAGCGGCTCCTGGGAGACCAGAATGAGATTCCGATGCACCAGTCCAGTTTTACTGTATCCCTTGGACCTTCACATTGACGATGAAACACAGAAATCGCATCGGAATTGAATATAAAAGGCACAGTGCCGACTTAAGTACAAGAAGAGTGAATCTTCTAAGAGTTTGTGCTTTGAGCGGCTCCTGGGAGACCAGTATTAGATTCCGATGCACCAGTGCAGGTTTACTGTATCCCTTGGACCCTCCCATTGACGATGAAACACAGAAATCGCATCGGAATTGAATATACAAGGCAGAATGCCGACTCAAGTACAAGAAGAGTGAATTTTCTAAGAGTTTGTGCTTTGAGCGGCTCCTGGGAGACCAGTATGAGATTCCGATGCACCAGTGCAGTTTTACTGTATCCCTTGGACCTTCACATTGACGATGAAACACAGAAATCGCATCGGAATTGAATATAAAAGGCACAGTGCCGACTTAAGTACAAGAAGAGTGAATTTTCTAAGAGTTTGTGGTTTGAGCGGCTCCTGGGAGACCAGTATTAGATTCCGATGCACCAGTGCACGTTTACTGTATCCCTTGGACCCTCACATTGACGATGAAACACAGAAATCGCATCGGAATTGAATATAAAAAGCACAATGCCGACTTAAGTACAAGAAGAGTGAATCTTCTAAGAGTTTGTGCTTTGAGCGACTCCTGGGAGACCAGTATTAGATTCCGATGCACCAGTGCACGTTTACTGTATCCCTTGGACCCTCACATTGACGATGAAACACAGAAATCGCATCGGAATTGAATATAAAAGGCGCAATGCCGACTTAAGTACAAGAAGAGTGAATCTTCTAAGAGTTTGTGCTTTGAGCGACTCCTGGGAGACCAGTATTAGATTCCGATGCACCAGTGCAGGTTTACTGTATCCCTTGGACCCTCACATTGACGATGAAACACAGAAATCGCATCGGAATTGAATATAAAAGGCAGAATGCCGACTCAAGTACAAGAAGAGTGAATTTTCTAAGAGTTTGTGCTTTGAGCGGCTCCTGGGAGACCAGTATGAGATTCCGATGCACCAGTGCAGGTTTACTGTATCCCTTGGACCTTTACATTGACGATGAAACACAGAAATCGTATCGGAATTGAATATAAAAGGCACAGTGCCGACTTAAGTACAGGAAGAGTGAATCTTCTAAGAGTTTGTGCTTTGAGCGGCTCCTGGGAGACCAGTATTAGATTCCGATGCACCAGTGCACGTTTACTGTATCCCTTGGACCTTCACATTGACGATGAAACACAGAAATCGCATCGGAATTGAATATAAAAGGCACAATGCCGACTTAAGTACAAGAAGAGTGAATTTTCTAAGAGTTGTGCTTTATGCGGCTCCTGGGAGACCAGTATTAGATTCCGATGCACCAGTGCAGATTTACTGTATCCCTTGGACCGTCACATTGACAATGAAACACAGAAATCGCATCGGAATTGAATATAAAAGGCACAATGCCGACTTATATACAAGAAGAGTGAATCTTCTAAGGGTTGGTGCTTTGAGCGGCACCTGGGAGACCAGTAGTGGATTCCGATGCACCAGTGCAGGTTTACTGTATCCCTTGGACCTTCACATTGACGATGAAACACAGAAATCGCATCGGAATTGAATATCAAAGGCACAATGCCGACTTAAGTACAAGAAGAGTGAATCTTCTAAGAGTTCTGCTTTGAGTGGCTCCTGGGAGACCAGTATTGGATTCCGATGCACCAGAGCAGGTTTACTGTATCCCTTGGACCTTCACATTGACGATGAAACACAGAAATCGCATCGGAATTGAATATAAAAGGCACAATGCCGACTTAAGTACAAGAAGAGTGAATCTTCTAAGAGTTTGTGCTTTGAGCGGCTCTTGGGAGACCAGTATGAGATTCCGATGCACCAGTGCAGGTTTACTGTATCCCTTGGACCTTCACATTGACGATGAAACACAGAAATCGCATCGGAATTGAATATAAAAGGCACAGTGCCGACTTAAGTACAGGAAGAGTGAATCTTCTAAGAGTTTGTGCTATGAGCGGCTCCTGGGAGACCAGTATTAGATTCCGATGCACCAGTGCAGGTTTACTGTATCCCTTGGACCTTCACATTGACGATGAAACACAGAAATCGCATCGGAATTGAATATAAAAGGCAGAATGCCGACTCAAGTACAAGAAGAGTGAATTTTCTAAGAGTTTGTGCTTTGAGCGGCTCTTGGGAGACCAGTATGAGATTCCGATGCACCAGTGCAGGTTTACTGTATCCCTTGGACCTTCACATTGACGATGAAACACAGAAATCGCATCGGAATTGAATATAAAGGCACAGTGCCGACTTGAGTACAAGAAGAGTGAATCTTCTAAGAGTTTGTGCTTTGAGCGGCTCTTGGGAGACCAGTATGAGATTCCGATGCACCAGTACAGGTTTACTGTATCCCTTGGACCTTCACATTGACGATGAAACACAGAAATCGCATCGGAATTGAATATAAAAGGCACAGTGCCGACTTAAGTACAGGAAGAGTGAATCTTCTAAGAGTTTGTGCTTTGAGCGGCTCCTGGGAGACCAGTATTAGATTCCGATGCACCAGTGCAGGTTTACTGTATCCCTTGGACCTTCACATTGACGATGAAACACAGAAATCGCATCGGAATTGAATATAAAAGGCAGAATGCCGACTCAAGTACAAGAAGAGTGAATTTTCTAAGAGTTTGTGCTTTGAGCGGCTCCTGGGAGACCAGAATGAGATTCCGATGCACCAGTCCAGTTTTACTGTATCCCTTGGACCTTCACATTGACGATGAAACACAGAAATCGCATCGGAATTGAATATAAAAGGCACAGTGCCGACTTAAGTACAAGAAGAGTGAATCTTCTAAGAGTTTGTGCTTTGAGCGGCTCCTGGGAGACCAGTATTAGATTCCGATGCACCAGTGCAGGTTTACTGTATCCCTTGGACCCTCCCATTGACGATGAAACACAGAAATCGCATCGGAATTGAATATACAAGGCAGAATGCCGACTCAAGTACAAGAAGAGTGAATTTTCTAAGAGTTTGTGCTTTGAGCGGCTCCTGGGAGACCAGTATGAGATTCCGATGCACCAGTGCAGTTTTACTGTATCCCTTGGACCTTCACATTGACGATGAAACACAGAAATCGCATCGGAATTGAATATAAAAGGCACAGTGCCGACTTAAGTACAAGAAGAGTATATTTTCTAAGAGTTTGTGGTTTGAGCGGCTCCTGGGAGACCAGTATTAGATTCCGATGCACCAGTGCACGTTTACTGTATCCCTTGGACCCTCACATTGACGATGAAACACAGAAATCGCATCGGAATTGAATATAAAAGGCACAATGCCGACTTAAGTACAAGAAGAGTGAATCTTCTAAGAGTTTGTGCTTTGAGCGACTCCTGGGAGACCAGTATTAGATTCCGATGCACCAGTGCACGTTTACTGTATCCCTTGGACCCTCACATTGACGATGAAACACAGAAATCGCATCGGAATTGAATATAAAAGGCGCAATGCCGACTTAAGTACAAGAAGAGTGAATCTTCTAAGAGTTTGTGCTTTGAGCGACTCCTGGGAGACCAGTATTAGATTCCGATGCACCAGTGCAGGTTTACTGTATCCCTTGGACCCTCACATTGACGATGAAACACAGAAATCGCATCGGAATTGAATATAAAAGGCAGAATGCCGACTCAAGTACAAGAAGAGTGAATTTTCTAAGAGTTTGTGCTTTGAGCGGCTCCTGGGAGACCAGTATGAGATTCCGATGCACCAGTGCAGGTTTACTCTATCCCTTGGACCTTCACATTGACGATGAAACACAGAAATCGCATCGGAATTGAATATAAAAGGCACAGTGCCGACTTAAGTACAAGAAGAGTGAATCTTCTAAGAGTTTGTGCTTTGAGCGGCTCCTGGGAGACCAGTATTAGATTCCGATGCACCAGTGCAGGTTTACTGTATCCCTTGGACCCTCCCATTGACGATGAAACACAGAAATCGCATCGGAATTGAATATACAAGGCAGAATGCCGACTCAAGTACAAGAAGAGTGAATTTTCTAAGAGTTTGTGCTTTGAGCGGCTCCTGGGAGACCAGTATGAGATTCCGATGCACCAGTGCAGTTTTACTGTATCCCTTGGACCTTCACATTGACGATGAAACACAGAAATCGCATCGGAATTGAATATAAAAGGCACAGTGCCGACTTAAGTACAAGAAGAGTATATTTTCTAAGAGTTTGTGGTTTGAGCGGCTCCTGGGAGACCAGTATTAGATTCCGATGCACCAGTGCACGTTTACTGTATCCCTTGGACCCTCACATTGACGATGAAACACAGAAATCGCATCGGAATTGAATATAAAAGGCACAATGCCGACTTAAGTACAAGAAGAGTGAATCTTCTAAGAGTTTGTGCTTTGAGCGACTCCTGGGAGACCAGTATTAGATTCCGATGCACCAGTGCACGTTTACTGTATCCCTTGGACCCTCACATTGACGATGAAACACAGAAATCGCATCGGAATTGAATATAAAAGGCGCAATGCCGACTTAAGTACAAGAAGAGTGAATCTTCTAAGAGTATGTGCTTTGAGCGACTCCTGGGAGACCAGTATTAGATTCCGATGCACCAGTGCAGGTTTACTGTATCCCTTGGACCCTCACATTGACGATGAAACACAGAAATCGCATCGGAATTGAATATAAAAGGCAGAATGCCGACTCAAGTACAAGAAGAGTGAATTTTCTAAGAGTTTGTGCTTTGAGCGGCTCCTGGGAGACCAGTATGAGATTCCGATGCACCAGTGCAGGTTTACTGTATCCCTTGGACCTTCACATTGACGATGAAACACAGAAATCGTATCGGAATTGAATATAAAAGGCACAGTGCCGACTTAATTACAAGAAGAGTGAATCTTCTAAGAGTTTGTGCTTTGAGCGACTCTTGGGAGACCAGTATGTGATTCCGATGCACCAGAGCAGGTTTACTGTATCCCTTGGACCTTCACATTGACGATGAAACACAGAAATCGCATCGGAATTGAATATAGAAGGCACAGTGCCGACTTAAGTACAAGAAGAGTGAATCTTCTAAGAGTTTGTGCTTTGAGCGGCTCTTGGGAGACCAGTATGGGATTCCGATGCACCAGTGCAGGTTTACTGTATCCCTTGGACCTTCACATTGACGATGAAACACAGAAATCGCATCGGAATTGAATATAGAAGGCACAATGCCGACTTAAGTACAAGAAGAGTGAATTTTCTAAGAGTTGTGCTTTATGCGGCTCCTGGGAGACCAGTATTAGATTCCGATGCACCAGTGCAGGTTTACTGTATCCCTTGGACCCTCCCATTGACGATGAAACACAGAAATCGCATCGGAATTGAATATAAAAGGCACAGTGCCGACTTAAGTACAAGAAGAGTGAATTTTCTAAGAGTTTGTGGTTTGAGCGGCTCCTGGGAGACCAGTATTAGATTCCGATGCACCAGTGCACGTTTACTGTATCCCTGGGACCCTCACATTGACGATGAAACACAGAAATCGCATCGGAATTGAATATAAAAGGCACAATGCCGACTTAAGTACAAGAAGAGTGAATCTTCTAAGAGTTTGTGCTTTGAGCGACTCCTGGGAGACCAGTATTAGATTCCGATGCACCAGTGCACGTTTACTGTATCCCTTGGACCCTCACATTGACGATGAAACACAGAAATCGCATCGGAATTGAATATAAAAGGCGCAATGCCGACTTAAGTACAAGAAGAGTGAATCTTCTAAGAGTTTGTGCTTTGAGCGACTTCTGGGAGACCAGTATTAGATTCCCATGCACCAGTGCAGGTTTACTGTATCCCTTGGACCCTCACATTGACGATGAAACACAGAAATCGCATCGGAATTTGAATATAAAAGGCAGAATGCCGACTCAAGTACAAGAAGAGTGAATTTTCTAAGAGTTTGTGCTTTGAGCGGCTCCTGGGAGACCAGTATGAGATTCCGATGCACCAGTGCAGGTTTACTGTATCCCTTGGACCTTCACATTGACGATGAAACACAGAAATCGTATCGGAACTGAATATAAAAGGCACAGTGCCGACTTAAGTACAAGAAGAGTGAATCTTCTAAGAGTTTGTGCTTTGAGCGACTCTTGGGAGACCAGTATGTGATTCCGATGCACCAGAGCAGGTTTACTGTATCCCTTGGACCTTCACATTGACGATGAAACACAGAAATCGCATCGGAATTGAATATAGAAGGCACAGTGCCGACTTAAGTACAAGAAGAGTGAATCTTCTAAGGGTTTGTGCTTTGAGCGGCTCTTGGGAGACCAGTATGGGATTCCGATGCACCAGTGCAGGTTTACTGTATCCCTTGGACCTTCACATTGACGATGAAACACAGAAATCGCATCGGAATTGAATATAAAAGGCACAGTGCCGACTTAAGTACAGGAAGAGTGAATCTTCTAAGAGTTTGTGCTTTGAGCGGCTCCTGGGAGACCAGTATTAGATTCCGATGCACCAGTGCACGTTTACTGTATCCCTTGGACCTTCACATTGACGATGAAACACAGAAATCGCATCGGAATTGAATATAAAAGGCACAATGCCGATTTAAGTACAAGAAGAGTGAATTTTCTAAGAGTTGTGCTTTATGCGGCTCCTGGGAGACCAGTATTAGATTCCGATGCACCAGTGCAGATTTACTGTATCCCTTGGACCGTCACATTGACAATGAAACACAGAAATCGCATCGGAATTGAATATAAAAGGCACAATGCCGACTTATATACAAGAAGAGTGAATCTTCTAAGGGTTGGTGCTTTGAGCGGCACCTGGGGACCAGTATTGGATTCCGATGCACCAGTGCAGGTTTACTGTATCCCTTGGACCATCACATTGACGATGAAACACAGAAATCGCATCGGAATTGAATATCAAAGGCACAATGCCGACTTAAGTACAAGAAGAGTGAATCTTCTAAGAGTTCTGCTTTGAGCGGCTCCTGGGAGACCAGTATTGGATTCCGATGCAACAGAGCAGGTTTACTGTATCCCTTGGACCTTCACATTGACGATGAAACACAGAAATCGCATCGGAATTGAATATAAAAGGCACAATGCCGACTTAAGTACAAGAAGAGTGAATCTTCTAAGAGTTGGTGCTTTGAGCGGCTCTTGGGAGACCAGTATGAGATTCCGATGCACCAGTGCAGGTTTACTGTATCCCTTGGACCTTCACATTGACGATGAAACACAGAAATCGCATCGGAATTGAATATAAAAGGCACAGTGCCGACTTAAGTACAGGAAGAGTGAATCTTCTAAGAGTTTGTGCTTTGAGCGGCTCCTGGGAGACCAGTATTAGATTCCGATGCACCAGTGCAGGTTTACTGTATCCCTTGGACCTTCACATTGACGATGAAACACAGAAATCGCATCGGAATTGAATATAAAAGGCAGAATGCCGACTCAAGTACAAGAAGAGTGAATTTTCTAAGAGTTTGTGATTTGAGCGGCTCCTGGGAGACCAGTATGAGATTCCGATGCACCAGTGAAGGTTTACTGTATCCCTTGGACCTTCACATTGACGATGAAACACAGAAATCGCATCGGAATTGAATATAAAAGGCACAGTGCCGACTTAAGTACAAGAAGAGTGAATCTTCTAAGAGTTTGTGCTTTGAGCGGCTCCTGGGAGACCAGTATTAGATTCCGATGCACCAGTGCAGGTTTACTGTATCCCTTGGACCCTCACATTGACGATGAAACACAGAAATCGCATCGGAATTGAATATACAAGGCAGAATGCCGACTCAAGTACAAGAAGAGTGATTTTCTAAGAGTTTGTGCTTTGAGCGGCTCCTGGGAGACCAGTATGAGATTCCGATGCACCAGTGCAGTTTTACTGTATCCCTTGGACCTTCACATTGACGATGAAACACAGAAATCGCATCGGAATTGAATATAAAAGGCACAGTGCCGACTTAAGTACAAGAACAGTGAATCTGCTAAGAGTTTGTGCTTTGAGCGGCTCTTGGGAGACCAGTAAGAGATTCCGATGCACCAGTGCAGGTTTACTGTATCCCTTGGACCTTCACATTGACGATGAAACACAGAAATCGCATCGGAATTGAATATAGAAGGCACAGTGCCGACTTAAGTACAAGAACAGTGAATCTGCTAAGAGTTTGTGCTTTGAGCGGCTCTTGGGAGACCAGTATGAGATTCCGATGCACCAGTGCAGGTTTACTGTATCCCTTGGACCTTCACATTGACGATGAAACACAGAAATCGCATCGGAATTGAATATAAAAGGCACAGTGCCGACTTAAGTACAGGAAGAGTGAATCTTCTAAGAGTTTGTGCTTTGAGCGGCTCCTGGGAGACCAGTATTAGATTCCGATGCACCAGTGCAGGTTTACTGTATCCCTTGGACCTTCACATTGACGATGAAACACAGAAATCGCATCGGAATTGAATATAAAAGGCAGAATGCCGACTCAAGTACAAGAAGAGTGAATTTTCTAAGAGTTTGTGATTTGAGCGGCTCCTGGGAGACCAGTATGAGATTCCGATGCACCAGTGCAGTTTTACTGTATCCCTTGGACCTTCACATTGACGATGAAACACAGAAATCGCATCGGAATTGAATATAAAAGGCACAGTGCCGACTTAAGTACAAGAAGAGTGAATCTTCTAAGAGTTTGTGCTTTGAGCGGCTCCTGGGAGACCAGTATTAGATTCCGATGCACCAGTGCAGGTTTACTGTATCCCTTGGACCCTCACATTGACGATGAAACACAGAAATCGCATCGGAATTGAATATACAAGGCAGAATGCCGACTCAAGTACAAGAAGAGTGAATTTTCTAAGAGTTTGTGCTTTGAGCGGCTCCTGGGAGACCAGTATGAGATTCCGATGCACCAGTGCAGTTTTACTGTATCCCTTGGACCTTCACATTGACGATGAAACACAGAAATCGCATCGGAATTGAATATAAAAGGCACAGTGCCGACTTAAGTACAAGAAGAGTGAATTTTCTAAGAGTTTGTGGTTTGAGCGGCTCCTGGGAGACCAGCATTAGATTCCGATGCACCAGTGCAGGTTTACTGTATCCCTTGGACCTTCACATTGACGATGAAACACAGAAATCGCATCGGAATTGAATATAAAAGGCACAATGCCGACTTAAGTACAAGAAGAGTGAATCTTCTAAGAGTTTGTGCTTTGAGCGACTCCTGGGAGACCAAAATTAGATTCCGATGCACCAGTGCAGGTTTACTGTATCCCTTGGACCCTCACATTGACGATGAAACACAGAAATCGCATCGGAATTGAATATAAAAGGCAAAATGCCGACTCAAGTACAAGAAGAGTGAATTTTCTAAGAGTTTGTGCTTTGAGCGTCTCCTGGGAGACCAGTATGAGATTCCGATGCACCAGTGCAGGTTTACTGTATCCCTTGGACCTTCACATTGACGATGAAACACAGAAATCGTATCGGAATTGAATATAAAAGGCACAGTGCCGACTTAAGTACAAGAAGAGTGAATCTTCTAAGAGTTTGTGCTTTGAGCGGCTCTTGGGAGACCAGTATGAGATTCCGATGCACCAGTGCAGGTTTACTGTATCCCTTGGACCTTCACATTGACGTTGAAACACAGAAATCGCATCGGAATTGAATATAGAAGGCACAGTGCCGACTTAAGTACAAGAACAGTGAATCTGCTAAGAGTTTGTGCTTTGAGCGGCTCTTGGGAGACCAGTATGAGATTCCGATGCACCAGTGCAGGTTTACTGTATCCCTTGGACCTTCACATTGACGATGAAACACAGAAATTGCATCGGAATTGAATATAAAAGACACAGTGCCGACTTAAGTACAAGAAGAGTGAGTCTCCTTAGAGTTTGTGGTTTGAGCGGCTCCTGGGAGACCAGTATTGGATTCCGATGCACCAGTGCAGGTTTACTCTATCTCTTGGACCTTCACATTGACGATGAAACACAGAAATCGCATCGGAATTGAATATCAAAGGCACAATGCCGACTTAAGTGCAAGAAGAGTGAATCTTCTAAGAGTTCTGCTTTGAGTGGCTCCTGGGAGACCAGTATCGGATTCCGATGCACCAGAGCAGGTTTACTGTATCCCTTGGACCTTCACATTGACGATGATACACAGAAATCGCATCGGAATTGAATATAAATGGCACAATGCCGACTTAAGTACAAGAAGAGTGAATCTTCTAAGAGTTTGTGCTTTGAGCGGATCCTGGGAGACCAGTATTGGATTCCGATGCACCAGTGCAGGTTTACTGTATCCCTTGGACCTTCACTTTGACGATGAAACACAGAAATCGCATCGGAATTGAATATAAAAAGCACAGTGCCGACTTAAGTACAAGAAGAGTGAATCTTCTCAGAGTTTGTGCTTTGAGCGGATCCTGGGAAACCAGTATTGGATTACGATGCACCAGTGCAGGTTTACTCTATCCCTTGGACCTTCACATTGACGATGAAACACAGAAATCGCATCGGAATTGAATATAAAAGGCACAATACCGACTTAAGTACAAGAAGAGTGAGTCTCCTAAGAGTTTGTGGTTTGAGCGGCTCCTGGGAGACAAGTATTGGATTCCGATGCACCAGTGCAGGTTTACTGTATCCCTTGGACTTCACAATGACGATGAAACACAGAAATCGCATCGGAATTGAATATAAAGAGCACAATACCGACTTAAGTACAAGAAGAGTGAGTCTCCTAAGAGTTTGTGCTTTGAGCGGCTCCTGGGAGACCAGTATTGGATTCCGATGCACCAGTGCAGGTTTACTGTATCTCTTGGACCTTCACATTGACGATGAAACACAGAAATCGCATCGGAATTGAATATAAAAGGCACAGTGCCGACTTAAGTACAAGAAGAGTGAATTTTCTAAGAGTTTGTGGTTTGAGCGGCTCCTGGGAGACCAGCATTAGATTCCGATGCACCAGTGCAGGTTTACTGTATCCCTTGGACCTTCACATTGACGATGAAACACAGAAATCGCATCGGAATTGAATATAAAAGGCACAGTGCCGACTTAAGTACACGAAGAGTGAATCTTCTAAGAGTTTGTGCTTTGAGCGGCTCTTGGGAGACCAGTATGAGATTCCGATGCACCAGTGCAGGTTTACTGTATCCCTTGGACCTTCACATTGACGATGAAACACAGAAATCGCATCGGAATTTAATATAAAAGGCACAATGCCGACTTAAGTACAAGAAGAGTGAATCTTCTAAGAGTTTGTGCTTTGAGCGGCTCTTGGGAGACCAGTATGAGATTCCGATGCACCAGTGCAGGTTTACTGTATCCCTTGGACCTTCACATTGACGATGAAACACAGAAATCGCATCGGAATTGAATATAAAAGGCACAGTGCCGACTTAAGTACAGGAAGAGTGAATCTATCTAAGAGTTTGTGCTTTGAGCGGCTCCTGGGAGACCAGTATTAGATTCCGATGCACCAGTGCACGTTTACTGTATCCCTTGGACCTTCACATTGACGATGAAACACAGAAATCGCATCGGAATTGAATGTAAAAGGCACAATGCCGACTTAAGTACAAGAAGAGTGAATTTTCTAAGAGTTGTGCTTTATGCGGCTCCTGGGAGACCAGTATTAGATTCCGATTCACCAGTGCAGATTTACTGTATCCCTTGGACCGTCACATTGACAATGAAACACAGAAATCGCATCGGAATTGAATATAAAAGGCACAATGCCGACTTATATACAAGAAGAGTGAATCTTCTAAGGGTTGGTGCTTTGAGCGGCACCTGGGAGACCAGTAGTGGATTCCGATGCACCAGTGCAGGTTTACTGTATCCCTTGGACCTTCACATTGACGATGAAACACAGAAATCGCATCGGAATTGAATATCAAAGGCACAATGCCGACGTAAGTACAAGAAGAGTGAATCTTCTAAGAGTTCTGCTTTGAGTGGCTCCTGGGAGACCAGTATTGGATTCCGATGCACCAGAGCAGGTTTACTGTATCCCTTGGACCTTCACATTGACGATGAAACACAGAAATCGCATCGGAATTGAATATAAAAGGCACAATGCCGACTTAAGTACAAGAAGAGTGAATCTTCTAAGAGTTTGTGCTTTGAGCGGCTCCTGGGAGACCAGCATTAGATTCCGATGCACCAGTGCAGGTTTACTGTATCCCTTGGACCTTCACATTGACGATGAAACACACTAATCGCATCGGAATTGAATATAAAAGGCACAATGCCGACTTAAGTACAAGAAGAGTGAATCTTCTAAGAGTTTGTGCTTTGAGCGACTCCTGGGAGACCAGTATTAGATTCCGATGCACCAGTGCAGGTTTACTGTATCCCTTGGACCCTCACATTGACGATGAAACACAGAAATCGCATCGGAATTGAATATAAAAGGCAGAATGCCGACTCAAGTACAAGAAGAGTGAATTTTCTAAGAGTTTGTGCTTTGAGCGTCTCCTGGGAGACCAGTATGAGATTCCGATGCACCAGTGCAGGTTTACTGTATCCCTTGGACCTTCACATTGACGATGAAACACAGAAATCGTATCGGAATTGAATATAAAAGGCACAGTGCCGACTTAAGTACAAGAAGAGTGAATCTTCTAAGAGTTTGTGCTTTGAGCGGCTCTTGGGAGACCAGTATGAGATTCCGATGCACCAGTGCAGGTTTACTGTATCCCTTGGACCTTCACATTGACGATGAAACACAGAAATCGCATCGGAATTGAATATAGAAGGCACAGTGCCGACTTAAGTACAAGAACAGTGAATCTGCTAAGAGTTTGTGCTTTGAGCGGCTCTTGGGAGACCAGTATGAGATTCCGATGCACCAGTGCAGGTTTACTGTATCCCTTGGACCTTCACATTGACGATGAAACACAGAAATCGCATCGGAATTGAATATAAAAGACGCAGTGCCGACTTAAGTACAAGAAGAGTGAGTCTCCTTAGAGTTTGTGGTTTGAGCGGCTCCTGGGAGACCAGTATTGGATTCCGATGCACCAGTGCAGGTTTACTCTATCCCTTGGACCTTCACATTGACGATGAAACACAGAAATCGCATCGGAATTGAATATCAAAGGCACAATGCCGACTTAAGTGCAAGAAGAGTGAATCTTCTAAGAGTTCTGCTTTGAGTGGCTCCTGGGAGACCAGTATCGGATTCCGATGCACCAGAGCAGGTTTACTGTATCCCTTGGACCTTCACATTGACGATGATACACAGAAATCGCATCGGAATTGAATATAAATGGCACAATGCCGACTTAAGTACAAGAAGAGTGAATCTTCTAAGAGTTTGTGCTTTGAGCGGATCCTGGGAGACCAGTATTGGATTCCGATGCACCAGTGCAGGTTTACTGTATCCCTTGGACCTTCACTTTGACGATGAAACACAGAAATCGCATCGGAATTGAATATAAAAAGCACAGTGCCGACTTAAGTACAAGAAGAGTGAATCTTCTCAGAGTTTGTGCTTTGAGCGGCTCCTGGGAAACCAGTATTGGATTACGATGCACCAGTGCAGGTTTACTCTATCCCTTGGACCTTCACATTGACGATGAAACACAGAAATCGCATCGGAATTGAATATAAAAGGCACAATACCGACTTAAGTACAAGAAGAGTGAGTCTCCTAAGAGTTTGTGGTTTGAGCGGCTCCTGGGAGACCAGTATTGGATTCCGATGCACCAGTGCAGGTTTACTGTATCCCTTGGACTTCACAATGACGATGAAACACAGAAATCGCATCGGAATTGAATATAAAGGGCACAATACCGACTTAAGTACAAGAAGAGTGAGTCTCCTAAGAGTTTGTGCTTTGAGCGGCTCCTGGGAGACCAGTATTGGATTCCGATGCACCAGTGCAGGTTTACTGTATCTCTTGGACCTTCACATTGACGATGAAACACAGAAATCGCATCGGAATTGAATATAAAAGGCACAATACCGACTTAAGTACAAGAAGAGTGAGTCTTCTAAGAGTTTGTGCTTTGAGCGGCTCCTGGGAGATTAGTATTGAATTCCGATGCACCAGTGCAGGTTTACTGTATCCCTTGGACCTTCACATTGACGATGAAACACAGAAATCGCATCGGAATTGAATATAAAAGGCACAGTGCCGACTTAAGTACACGAAGAGTGAATCTTCTAAGAGTTTGTGCTTTGAGCGGCTCCTGGGAGACCAGTATTAGATTCCGATGCACCAGTGCAGGTTTACTGTATCCCTTGGACCCTCACATTGACGATGAAACACAGAAATCGCATCGGAATTGAATATACAAGGCAGAATGCCGACTCAAGTACAAGAAGAGTGAATTTTCTAAGAGATTGTGCTTTGAGCGGCTCCTGGGAGACCAGTATGAGATTCCGATGCACCAGTGCAGGTTTACCGTATCCCTTGGACCTTCACATTGACGATGAAACACAGAAATCGCATCGGAATTGAATATAAAAGGCACAGTGCCGACTTAAGTACAGGAAGAGTGAATCTTCTAAGAGTTTGTGCTTTGAGCGGCTCCTGGGAGACCAGTATTAGATTCCGATGCACCAGTGCACGTTTACTGTATCCCTTGGACCTTCACATTGACGATGAAACACAGAAATCGCATCGGAATTGAATATAAAAGGCACAATGCCGACTTAAGTACAAGAAGAGTGAATTTTCTAAGAGTTGTGCTTTATGCGGCTCCTGGGAGACCAGTATTAGATTCCGATGCACCAGTGCAGATTTACTGTATCCCTTGGACCGTCACATTGACAATGAAACACAGAAATCGCATCGGAATTGAATATAAAAGGCACAATGCCGACTTATATACAAGAAGAGTGAATCTTCTAAGGGTTGGTGCTTTGAGCGGCACCTGGGAGACCAGTAGTGGATTCCGATGCACCAGTGCAGGTTTACTGTATCCCTTGGACCTTCACATTGACGATGAAACACAGAAATCGCATCGGAATTGAATATCAAAGGCACAATGCCGACTTAAGTACAAGAAGAGTGAATCTTCTAAGAGTTCTGCTTTGAGTGGCTCCTGGGAGACCAGTATTGGATTCCGATGCACCAGAGCAGGTTTACTGTATCCCTTGGACCTTCACATTGACGATGAAACACAGAAATCGCATCGGAATTGAATATAAAAGGCACAATGCCGACTTAAGTACAAGAAGAGTGAATCTTCTAAGAGTTTGTGCTTTGAGCGGCTCTTGGGAGACCAGTATGAGATTCCGATGCACCAGTGCAGGTATACTGTATCCCTTGGACCTTCACATTGACGATGAAACACAGAAATCGCATCGGAATTGAATATAAAAGGCACAGTGCCGACTTAAGTACAGGAAGAGTGAATCTTCTAAGAGTTTGTGCTATGAGCGGCTCCTGGGAGACCAGTATTAGATTCCGATGCACCAGTGCAGGTTTACTGTATCCCTTGGACCTTCACATTGACGATGAAACACAGAAATCGCATCGGAATTGAATATAAAAGGCAGAATGCCGACTCAAGTACAAGAAGAGTGAATTTTCTAAGAGTTTGTGCTTTGAGCGGCTCTTGGGAGACCAGTATGAGATTCCGATGCACCAGTGCAGGCTTACTGTATCCCTTGGACCTTCACATTGACGATGAAACCCAGAAATCGCATCGGAATTGAATATAAAGGCACAGTGCCGACTTGAGTACAAGAAGAGTGAATCTTCTAAGAGTTTGTGCTTTGAGCGGCTCTTGGGAGACCAGTATGAGATTCCGATGCACCAGTGCAGGTTTACTGTATCCCTTGGACCTTCACATTGACGATGAAACACAGAAATCGCATCGGAATTGAATATAAAAGGCACAGTGCCGACTTAAGTACAGGAAGAGTGAATCTTCTAAGAGTTTGTGCTTTGAGCGGCTCCTGGGAGACCAGTATTAGATTCCGATGCACCAGTGCAGGTTTACTGTATCCCTTGGACCCTCCCATTGACGATGAAACACAGAAATCGCATCGGAATTGAATATACAAGGCAGAATGCCGACTCAAGTACAAGAAGAGTGAATTTTCTAAGAGTTTGTGCTTTGAGCGGCTCCTGGGAGACCAGTATGAGATTCCGATGCACCAGTGCAGTTTTACTGTATCCCTTGGACCTTCACATTGACGATGAAACACAGAAATCGCATCGGAATTGAATATAAAAGGCACAGTGCCGACTTAAGTACAAGAAGAGTGAATTTTCTAAGAGTTTGTGGTTTGAGCGGCTCCTGGGAGACCAGTATTAGATTCCGATGCACCAGTGCACGTTTACTGTATCCCTTGGACCCTCCCATTGACGATGAAACACAGAAATCGCATCGGAATTGAATATACAAGGCAGAATGCCGACTCAAGTACAAGAAGAGTGAATTTTCTAAGAGTTTGTGCTTTGAGCGGCTCCTGGGAGACCAGTATGAGATTCCGATGCACCAGTGCAGTTTTACTGTATCCCTTGGACCTTCACATTGACGATGAAACACAGAAATCGCATCGGAATTGAATATAAAAGGCACAGTGCCGACTTAAGTACAAGAAGAGTGAATTTTCTAAGAGTTTGTGGTTTGAGCGGCTCCTGGGAGACCAGTATTAGATTCCGATGCACCAGTGCACGTTTACTGTATCCCTTGGACCCTCACATTGGCGATGAAACACAGAAATCGCATCGGAATTGAATATAAAAGGCACAATGCCGACTTAAGTACAAGAAGAGTGAATCTTCTAAGAGTTTGTGCTTTGAGCGACTCCTGGGAGACCAGTATGAGATTCCGATGCACCAGTGCACGTTTACTGTATCCCTTGGACCCACACATTGAAGATGAAACACAGAAATCGCATCGGAATTGAATATAAAAGGCGCAATGCCGACTTAAGTACAAGAAGAGTGAATCTTCTAAGAGTTTGTGCTTTGAGCGACTCCTGGGAGACCAGTATTAGATTCCGATGCACCAGTGCAGGTTTACTGTATCCCTTGGACCCTCACATTGACGATGAAACACAGAAATCGCATCGGAATTGAATATAAAAGGCAGAATGCCGACTCAAGTACAAGAAGAGTGAATTTTCTAAGAGTTTGTGCTTTGAGCGGCTCCTGGGAGACCAGTATGAGATTCCGATGCACCAGTGCAGGTTTACTGTATCCCTTGGACCTTCACATTGACGATGAAACACAGAAATCGTATCGGAATTGAATATAAAAGGCACAGTGCCGACTTAAGTACAAGAAGAGTGAATCTTCTAAGAGTTTGTGCTTTGAGCGACTCTTGGGAGACCAGTATGTGATTCCGATGCACCAGAGCAGGTTTACTGTATCCCTTGGACCTTCACATTGACGATGAAACACAGAAATCGCATCGGAATTGATTATAGAAGGCACAGTGCCGACTTAAGTACAAGAAGAGTGAATCTTCTAAGAGTTTGTGCTTTGAGCGGCTCTTGGGAGACCAGTATGGGATTCCGATGCACCAGTGCAGGTTTACTGTATCCCTTGGACCTTCACATTGACGATGAAACACAGAAATCGCATCGGAATTGAATATAAAAGGCACAGTGCCGACTTAAGTACAAGAAGAGTGAATTTTCTAAGAGTTTGTGGTTTGAGCGGCTCCTGGGAGACCAGCATTAGATTCCGATGCACCAGTGCAGGTTTACTGTATCCCTTGGACCTTCACATTGACGATGAAACACACTAATCGCATCGGAATTGAATATAAAAGGCACAATGCCGACTTAAGTACAAGAAGAGTGAATCTTCTAAGAGTTTGTGCTTTGAGCGACTCCTGGGAGACCAGTATTAGATTCCGATGCACCAGTGCAGTTTTACTGTATCCCTTGGACCCTCACATTGACGATGAAACACAGAAATCGCATCGGAATTGAATATAAAAGGCAGAATGCCGACTCAAGTACAAGAAGAGTGAATTTTCTAAGAGTTTGTGCTTTGAGCGTCTCCTGGGAGACCAGTATGAGATTCCGATGCACCAGTGCAGGTTTACTGTATCCCTTGGACCTTCACATTGACGATGAAACACAGAAATCGTATCGGAATTGAATATAAAAGGCACAGTGCCGACTTAAGTACAAGAAGAGTGAATCTTCTAAGAGTTTGTGCTTTGAGCGGCTCTTGGGAGACCAGTATGAGATTCCGATGCACCAGTGCAGGTTTACTGTATCCCTTGGACCTTCACATTGACGATGAAACACAGAAATCGCATCGGAATTGAATATAGAAGGCACAGTGCCGACTTAAGTACAAGAACAGTGAATCTGCTAAGAGTTTGTGCTTTGAGCGGCTCTTGGGAGACCAGTATGAGATTCCGATGCACCAGTGCAGGTTTACTGTATCCCTTGGACCTTCACATTGACGATGAAACACAGAAATCGCATCGGAATTGAATATAGAAGGCACAGTGCCGACTTAAGTACAAGAACAGTGAATCTGCTAAGAGTTTGTGCTTTGAGCGGCTCTTGGGAGACCAGTATGAGATTCCGATGCACCAGTGTAGGTTTACTGTATCCCTTGGACCTTCACATTGACGATGAAACACAGAAATCGCATCGGAATTGAATATAAAAGACACAGTGCCGACTTAAGTACAAGAAGAGTGAGTCTCCTTAGAGTTTGTGGTTTGAGCGGCTCCTGGGAGACCAGTATTGGATTCCGATGCACCAGTGCAGGTTTACTCTATCCCTTGGACCTTCACATTGACGATGAAACACAGAAATCGCATCGGAATTGAATATCAAAGGCACAATGCCGACTTAAGTGCAAGAAGAGTGAATCTTCTAAGAGTTCTGCTTTGAGTGGCTCCTGGGAGACCAGTATCGGATTCCGATGCACCAGAGCAGGTTTATTGTATCCCTTGGACCTTCACATTGACGATGATACACAGAAATCGCATCGGAATTGAATATAAATGGCACAATGCCGACTTAAGTACAAGAAGAGTGAATCTTCTAAGAGTTTGTGCTTTGAGCGGATCCTGGGAGACCAGTATTGGATTCCGATGCACCAGTGCAGGTTTACTGTATCCCTTGGACCTTCACTTTGACGATGAAACACAGAAATCATATCGGAATTGAATATAAAAAGCACAGTGCCGACTTAAGTACAAGAAGAGTGAATCTTCTCAGAGTTTGTGCTTTGAGCGGCTCCTGGGAAACCAGTATTGGATTACGATGCACCAGTGCAGGTTTACTCTATCCCTTGGACCTTCACAATGACGATGAAACACAGAAATCGCATCGGAATTGAATATAAAAGGCACAATACCGACTTAAGTACAAGAAGAGTGAGTCTCCTAAGAGTTTGTGGTTTGAGCGGCTCCTGGGAGACCAGTATTGGATTCCGATGCACCAGTGCAGGTTTACTGTATCCCTTGGACTTCACAATGACGATGAAACACAGAAATCGCATCGGAATTGAATATAAAGGGCACAATACCGACTTAAGTACAAGAAGAGTGAGTCTCCTAAGAGTTTGTGCTTTGAGCGGCTCCTGGGAGACCAGTATTGGATTCCGATGCACCAGTGCAGGTTTACTGTATCTCTTGGACCTTCACATTGACGATGAAACACAGAAATCGCATCGGAATTGAATATAAAAGGCACAATACCGACTTAAGTACAAGAAGAGTGAGTCTTCTAAGAGTTTGTGCTTTGAGCGGCTCCTGGGAGATTAGTATTGAATTCCGATGCACCAGTGCAGGTTTACTGTATCCCTTGGACCTTCACATTGACGATGAAACACAGAAATCGCATCGGAATTGAATATAAAAGGCACAGTGCCGACTTAAGTACACGAAGAGTGAATCTTCTAAGAGTTTGTGCTTTGAGCGGCTCTTGGGAGACCAGTATGAGATTCCGATGCACCAGTGCAGGTTTACTGTATCCCTTGGACCTTCACATTGACGATGAAACACAGAAATCGCATCGGAATTTAATATAAAAGGCACAATGCCGACTTAAGTACAAGAAGAGTGAATCTTCTAAGAGTTTGTGCTTTGAGCGGCTCTTGGGAGACCAGTATGAGATTCCGATGCACCAGTGCAGGTTTACTGTATCCCTTGGACCTTCACATTGACGATGAAACACAGAAATCGCATCGGAATTGAATATAGAAGGCACAGTGCCGACTTAAGTACAGGAAGAGTGAATCTTCTAAGGGTTTGTGCTTTGAGCGGCTCCTGGGAGACCAGTATTAGATTCCGATGCACCAGTGCAGGTTTACTGTATCCCTTGGACCTTCACATTGACGATGAAACACAGAAATCGCATCGGAATTGAATATAAAAGGCACAATGCCGACTTAAGTACAAGAAGAGTGAATTTTCTAAGAGTTGTGCTTTATGCGGCTCCTGGGAGACCAGTATTAGATTCCGATGCACAAGTGCAGATTTACTGTATCCCTTGGACCGTCACATTGACAATGAAACACAGAAATCGCATCGGAATTGAATATAAAAGGCACAATGCCGACTTATATACAAGAAGAGTGAATCTTCTAAGGGTTGGTGCTTTGAGCGGCACCTGGGAGACCAGTATTGGATTCCGATGCACCAGTGCAGGTTTACTCTATCCCTTGGACCTTCACATTGACGATGAAACACAGAAATCGCATCGGAATTGAATATAAAAGGCACAGTGCCGACTTAAGTACAAGAAGAGTGAGTCTCCTAAGAGTTTGTGCTTTGGGCGGCTCCTGGGAGACCAGTATTGGATTCCGATGCACCAGTGCAGGTTTACTGTATCCCTTGGACCTTCACATTGACGATGAAACACAGAAATCGCATCGGAATTGAATATAAAAGGCACAGTGCCGACTTAAGTACAAGAAGAGTGAATCTTCTCAGAGTTTGTGCTTTGGGCGGCTCCTGGGAGACCAGTATTGGATTCCGATGCACCAGTGCAGGTTTACTGTATCCCTTGGACCTTCACATTGACGATGAAACACAGAAATCGCATCGGAATTTAATATAAAAGGCACAGTGCCGACTTAAGTACAAGAAGAGTGAATCTTCTCAGAGTTTGTGCTTTGGGCGGCTCCTGGGAGACCAGTATTGGATTCCGATGCACCATTGCAGGTTTACTGTATCCCTTGGACCTTCACATTGACGATGAAACACAGAAATCGCATCGGAATTGAATATAAACGGCACAGTGCCGACTTAAGTACAAGAAGAGTGAGTCTCCTAAGAGTTTGTGCTTTGGGCGGCTCCTGGGAGACCAGTATTGGATTCCGATGCACCAGTGCAGGTTTACTGTATCCCTTGGACCTTCACATTGACGATGAAACACAGAAATCGCATCGGAATTGAATATAAAAGGCACAGTGTCCACTTAAGTACAAGAAGAGTGAATCTTCTCAGAGTTTGTGCTTTGGGCGGCTCCTGGGAGACCAGTATTGGATTCCGATGCACCAGTGCAGGTTTACTGTATCCCTTGGACCTTCACATTGACGATGAAACACAGAAATCGCATCGGAATTGAATATAAAAGGCAGAATGCCGACTCAAGTACAAGTAGAGTGAATTTTCTAAGAGTTTGTGCTTTGAGCGGCTCCTGGGAGACCAGTATGAGATTCCGATGCACCAGTGCAGGTTTACTGTATCCCTTGGACCTTCACATTGACGATGATACACAGAAATCGCATCGGAATTGAATATAAAAGGCACAGTGCCGACTTAAGTACAAGAAGAGTGAATTTTCTAAGAGTTTGTGCTTTGAGCGGCTCCTGGGAGACCAGTATTGGATTCCGATGCACCAGAGCAGGTTTACTGTATCCCTTGGACCTTCACATTGACGATGAAACACAGAAATCGCATCGGAATTGAATATAAATGGCACAATGCCGACTTAAGTACAAGAAGAGTGAATCTTCTAAGAGTTTGTGCTTTGTGCGGATCCTGGGAGAACAGTATTGGATTCCGATGCACCAGTGCAGGTTTACTGTATCCCTTGGACCTTCACTTTGACGATGAAACACAGAAATCGCATCGGAATTGAATATAAAAAGCAGAGTGCCGACTTAAGTACAAGAAGAGTGAATCTTCTCAGAGTTTGTGCTTTGAGCGGCTCCTGGGAGACCAGTATTGGATTACGATACACCAGTGCAGGTTTACTCTATCCCTTGGACCTTCACATTGACGATGAAACACAGAAATCGCATCGGAATTGAATATAAAAGGCACAATACCGACTTAAGTACAAGAAGAGTGAGTCTCCTAAGAGTTTGTGGTTTGAGCGGCTCCTGGGAGACCAGTATTGGATTCCGATGCACCAGTGCAGGTTTACTGTATCCCTTGGACTTCACAATGACGATGAAACACAGAAATCACATCGGAATTGAATATAAAAGGCACAATACCGACTTAAGTACAAGAAGAGTGAGTCTCCTAAGAGTTCGTGCTTTGAGCGGCTCCTGGGAGACCAGTATTGGATTCCGATGCACCAGTGCAGGTTTACTGTATCTCTTGGACCTTTACATTGACGATGAAAAACAGAAATCGCATCGGAATTTAATATAAAAGCACAATGCCGACTTAAGTACAACAAGAGTGAGTCTCCTAAGAGTTTGTGCTTTGAGCGGCTCCTGGGAGACCAGTATTGGATTCCGATGCACCAGTGCAGGTTTACTGTATCCCTTGGACCTTCACATTGACGATGAAACACAGAAATCGCATCGGAATTGAATATAAAAGGCACAATTCCGACTTAAGTACAAGAAGAGTGAGTCTCCTAAGAGTTTGTGCTTCGAGCGGCTCCTGGGAGATTAGTATATGATTCCGATGCACCAGTGCTGGTTTACTGTATCCCTTGGACCTTCACATTGACGATGAAACACAGAAATCGCATCGGAATTGAATATAAAAGGCACAGTACCGACTTAAGTACACGAAGAGTGAATCTTCTAAGAGTTTGTGCTTTGAGCGGCTCTTGGGAGACCAGTATGAGATTCCGATGCACCAGTGCAGGTTTACTGTATCCCTTGGACCTTCACATTGACGATGAAACACAGAAATCGCATCGGAATTTAATATAAAAGGCACAATGCCGACTTAAGTACAAGAAGAGTGAATCTTCTAAGAGTTTGTGCTTTGAGCGACTCCTGGGAGACCAGTATTTGATTCCGATGCACCAGTGCAGGTTTACTGTATCCCTTGGACCTTCACATTGACGATGAAACACAGAAATTGCATCGGAATTGAATATAAAAGGCAGATTGCCGACTCAAGTACAAGAAGAGTGAATTTTCTAAGAGTTTGTGCTTTGAGCGGCTCCTGGGAGACCAGTATGAGATTCCGATGCACCAGTGCAGGTTTACTGTATCCCTTGGACCTTCACATTGACGATGAAACACAGAAATCGCATCGGAATTGAATATAAAAGGCACAGTGCCGACTTAAGTACAAGAAGAGTGAATTTTCTAAGAGTTTGTGCTTTGAGCGGCTCCTGGGAGACCAGTATTAGATTCCGATGCACCAGTGCAGGTTTACTGTATCCCTTGGACCTTCACATTGACGAAGAAACACAGACATCGCATCGGAATTGAATATAAAAGGCACAGTGCCGACTTAAGTACAAGAAGAGTGAATATTCTCAGAGTTTGTGCTTTGAGCGGCTCCTGGGAGACCAGTATTGGATTCCGATGCACCAGTGCAGTTTTACTCTATCACTTGGACCTTCCCATTGACAATGAAACACAGAAATCGCATCGGAATGGAATATGAAAGGCACAATACCGACTTAAGTACAAGAAGAGTGAGTCACCTAAGACTTTGTGGTTTGAGCGGATCCTGGGAGACCAGTATTGGATTCCGATGCACCAGTGCAGGTTTACTGTATCCCTTGGACCTTCACATTGACGATGAAACACAGAAATCGCATCGGAATTGAATATAAAAGGCACAGTGCCGACTTAAGTACAAGAAGAGTGAATCTTCTCAGAGTTTGTGCTTTGAGCGGCTCCTGGGAGACCAGTATTAGATTCCGATGCACCAGTGCAGGTTTACTGTATCCCTTGGACCTTCACATTGACGATGAAACACAGAAATCGCATCGGAATTGAATATAGAAGGCACAGTGCCGACTTAAGTACAAGAAGAGTGAGTCTCCTAAGAGTTTGAGGTTTGAGCGGCTCCTGGGAGACCAGTATTGGATTCCGATGCACCAGTGCAGGTTTACTGTATCTCTTGGACCTTTACATTGACGATGAAACACAGAAATCGCATCGGAATTGAATATAAAGGCACAATGCCGACTTACGTACAACAAGAGTGAGCCCCCTAAGAGTTTGTGCTTTGAGCGGCTCCTGGGAGACCAGTATTGGATTCCGATGCACCAGTGCAGGTTTACTCTATCCCTTGGACCTTCACATTGACGAAGAAACACAGACATCGCATCGGAATTGAATATAAAAGGCACAGTGCCGACTTAAGTACAAGAAGAGTGAGTCTCCTAAGAGTTTGAGGTTTGAGTGGCTCCTGGGAGACCAGTATTGGATTCCGATTCACCAGTGCAGTTTTACTGTATCCCTTGGACTTCACAATGACGATGAAACACAGAAATCGCATCGGAATTGAATATAAAAGGCACAATACCGACTTAAGTACAAGAAGAGTGAGTCTCCTAAGAGTTTGTGCTTTGAGCGGCTCCTGGGAGACCAGTATTGGATTCCGATGCACCAGTGCAAGTTTACTGTATCTCTTGGACCTTTACATTGACGATGAAACACAGAAATCGCATCGGAATTGAATATAAAGGCACAATGCCGACTTACGTACAACAAGAGTGAGCCCCCTAAGAGTTTGTGCTTTGAGCGGATCCTGGGAGACCAGTGTTGGATTCTGATGCACCAGTGCAGGTTTACTGTATCCCTTGGACGTTCTCATTGACGATTAAACACAGAAATCGCATCGGAATTGAATATAAAAGGCACAATACCGACTTAAGTACAAGAAGAGTGAGTCTCCTAAGAGTTTGTGGTTTGAGCGGATCCTGGGAGACCAGTATTGGATTCCGATGCACCAATGCAGGTTTACTGTATCCCTTGGACCTTCACATTGACGGTGAAACACAGAAATCGCATCGGAATTGAATATAAAAGGCACAGTGCCGACTTAAGTACAAGAAGAGTGAATCTTCTAAGAGTTTGTGTTTGAGCGGCTCTTGGGAGACCAGTATGAGATTCCGATGCACCAGTGCAGGTTTACTGTATCCCTTGGACTTTCACATTAACGATGAAACACAGAAATCGCATCGGAATTGAATATAAAAGGCACAATCCCGACTTAAGTACAAGAAGAGTGAATCTTCTAAGAGTTTGTGCTTTGAGCGACTCCTGGGAGACCAGTATTAGATTCCGATGCACCAGTGCAGGTTTACTGTATCCCTTGGACCTTCACATTGATGATGAAACACAGAAATCGCATCGGAATCGAATATAAAAGGCAGAATACCGACTCAAGTACAAGAAGAGTGAATTTTCTAAGAGTTTGTGCTTTGAGCGGCTCCTGGGAGACCAGTATGAATTCCGATGCACCAGTGCAGGTTTACTGTATCCCTTGGACCTTCACATTGACGATGAAACACAGAAATCGCATCGGAATTGAATATAAAAGGCACAGTGCCGACTTAAGTACAAGAAGAGTGAATATTCTCAGAGTTTGTGCTTTGAGCGGCTCCTGGGAGACCAGTATTGGATTCCGATGCACCAGTGCAGGTTTACTGTATCCCTTGGACCTTCACATTGACGATGAAACACAGAAATCGCATCGGAATTGAATATAAAAGGCACAATTCCGACTTAAGTACAAGAAGAGTGAGTCTCCTAAGAGTTTGTGCTTCGAGCGGCTCCTGGGAGATTAGTATATGATTCCGATGCACCAGTGCTGGTTTACTGTATCCCTTGGACCTTCACATTGACGATGAAACACAGAAATCGCATCGGAATTGAATATAAAAGGCACAGTACCGACTTAAGTACACGAAGAGTGAATCTTCTAAGAGTTTGTGCTTTGAGCGGCTCTTGGGAGACCAGTATGAGATTCCGATGCACCAGTGCAGGTTTACTGTATCCCTTGGACCTTCACATTGACGATGAAACACAGAAATCGCATCGGAATTTAATATAAAAGGCACAATGCCGACTTAAGTACAAGAAGAGTGAATCTTCTAAGAGTTTGTGCTTTGAGCGACTCCTGGGAGACCAGTATTTGATTCCGATGCACCAGTGCAGGTTTACTGTATCCCTTGGACCTTCACATTGACGATGAAACACAGAAATTGCATCGGAATTGAATATAAAAGGCAGATTGCCGACTCAAGTACAAGAAGAGTGAATTTTCTAAGAGTTTGTGCTTTGAGCGGCTCCTGGGAGACCAGTATGAGATTCCGATGCACCAGTGCAGGTTTACTGTATCCCTTGGACCTTCACATTGACGATGAAACACAGAAATCGCATCGGAATTGAATATAAAAGGCACAGTGCCGACTTAAGTACAAGAAGAGTGAATTTTCTAAGAGTTTGTGCTTTGAGCGGCTCCTGGGAGACCAGTATTAGATTCCGATGCACCAGTGCAGGTTTACTGTATCCCTTGGACCTTCACATTGACGAAGAAACACAGACATCGCATCGGAATTGAATATAAAAGGCACAGTGCCGACTTAAGTACAAGAAGAGTGAATATTCTCAGAGTTTGTGCTTTGAGCGGCTCCTGGGAGACCAGTATTGGATTCCGATGCACCAGTGCAGTTTTACTCTATCACTTGGACCTTCCCATTGACAATGAAACACAGAAATCGCATCGGAATGGAATATGAAAGGCACAATACCGACTTAAGTACAAGAAGAGTGAGTCACCTAAGACTTTGTGGTTTGAGCGGATCCTGGGAGACCAGTATTGGATTCCGATGCACCAGTGCAGGTTTACTGTATCCCTTGGACCTTCACATTGACGATGAAACACAGAAATCGCATCGGAATTGAATATAAAAGGCACAGTGCCGACTTAAGTACAAGAAGAGTGAATCTTCTCAGAGTTTGTGCTTTGAGCGGCTCCTGGGAGACCAGTATTAGATTCCGATGCACCAGTGCAGGTTTACTGTATCCCTTGGACCTTCACATTGACGATGAAACACAGAAATCGCATCGGAATTGAATATAGAAGGCACAGTGCCGACTTAAGTACAAGAAGAGTGAGTCTCCTAAGAGTTTGAGGTTTGAGCGGCTCCTGGGAGACCAGTATTGGATTCCGATGCACCAGTGCAGGTTTACTGTATCTCTTGGACCTTTACATTGACGATGAAACACAGAAATCGCATCGGAATTGAATATAAAGGCACAATGCCGACTTACGTACAACAAGAGTGAGCCCCCTAAGAGTTTGTGCTTTGAGCGGCTCCTGGGAGACCAGTATTGGATTCCGATGCACCAGTGCAGGTTTACTCTATCCCTTGGACCTTCACATTGACGAAGAAACACAGACATCGCATCGGAATTGAATATAAAAGGCACAGTGCCGACTTAAGTACAAGAAGAGTGAGTCTCCTAAGAGTTTGAGGTTTGAGTGGCTCCTGGGAGACCAGTATTGGATTCCGATTCACCAGTGCAGTTTTACTGTATCCCTTGGACTTCACAATGACGATGAAACACAGAAATCGCATCGGAATTGAATATAAAAGGCACAATACCGACTTAAGTACAAGAAGAGTGAGTCTCCTAAGAGTTTGTGCTTTGAGCGGCTCCTGGGAGACCAGTATTGGATTCCGATGCACCAGTGCAAGTTTACTGTATCTCTTGGACCTTTACATTGACGATGAAACACAGAAATCGCATCGGAATTGAATATAAAGGCACAATGCCGACTTACGTACAACAAGAGTGAGCCCCCTAAGAGTTTGTGCTTTGAGCGGATCCTGGGAGACCAGTGTTGGATTCTGATGCACCAGTGCAGGTTTACTGTATCCCTTGGACGTTCTCATTGACGATGAAACACAGAAATCGCATCGGAATTGAATATAAAAGGCACAATACCGACTTAAGTACAAGAAGAGTGAGTCTCCTAAGAGTTTGTGGTTTGAGCGGATCCTGGGAGACCAGTATTGGATTCCGATGCACCAATGCAGGTTTACTGTATCCCTTGGACCTTCACATTGACGGTGAAACACAGAAATCGCATCGGAATTGAATATAAAAGGCACAGTGCCGACTTAAGTACAAGAAGAGTGAATCTTCTAAGAGTTTGTGTTTGAGCGGCTCTTGGGAGACCAGTATGAGATTCCGATGCACCAGTGCAGGTTTACTGTATCCCTTGGACTTTCACATTAACGATGAAACACAGAAATCGCATCGGAATTGAATATAAAAGGCACAATCCCGACTTAAGTACAAGAAGAGTGAATCTTCTAAGAGTTTGTGCTTTGAGCGACTCCTGGGAGACCAGTATTAGATTCCGATGCACCAGTGCAGGTTTACTGTATCCCTTGGACCTTCACATTGATGATGAAACACAGAAATCGCATCGGAATCGAATATAAAAGGCAGAATACCGACTCAAGAAGAGTGAATTTTCTAAGAGTTTGTGCTTTGAGCGGCTCCTGGGAGACCAGTATGAATTCCGATGCACCAGTGCAGGTTTACTGTATCCCTTGGACCTTCACATTGACGATGAAACACAGAAATCGCATCGGAATTGAATATAAAAGGCACAGTGCCGACTTAAGTACAAGAAGAGTGAATATTCTCAGAGTTTGTGCTTTGAGCGGCTCCTGGGAGACCAGTATTGGAATCCGATGCACCAGTGCAGTTTTACTCTATCCCTTGGACCTTCCCATTGACAATAAAACACAGAAATCGCACCGGAATGGAATATAAAAGGCACAATACCGACTTAAGTACAAGAAGAGTGAGTCACCTAAGAGTTTGTGGTTTGAGCGGCTCCTGGGAGTCCAGTATTGGATTCCGATGCACCTGTGCAGGTTTACTGTATCCTTTGGAACTTCACATTGACGATGAAACACAGAAATCGCATCGGAATTGAATATAAAAGGCACAGTGCCGACTTAAGTACAAGAAGAATGAATCTTCTCAGAGTTTGTGCTTTGAGCGGCTCCTGGGAGACCAGTATTAGATTCCGATGCACCAGTGCAGGTTTACTCTATCCCTTGGACCTTCACATTGACAATGAAACACAGAAATCGCATCGGAATTGAATATAAAAGGCACAATACCGACTTAAGTACAAGGAGGGTGGGTCTCCTTAGAGTTTGTGGTTTGAGCGGCACCTGGGAGACCAGTATTGGATTCCGATGCACCAGTGCAGGTTTACTCTATCCCTTGGACATTCAAATTGACAATGAAACACAGAAATCGCATCGGAATTGAATATAAAAGGCACAATGCCGACTTAAGTACAAGAAGAGTGAGTCTCCTAAGAGTTTGTGCTTTGAGCGGATCCTGGGAGACCAGTATTAGATTCCGATGCACCAGTGCAGGTTTACTCTATCCCTTGGACCTTCACATTGACAATGAAACACAGAAATCGCATCGGAATTGAATATAAAAGGCACAATGCCGACTTAAGTACAAGAAGAGTGAGTCTCCTAAGAGTTTGTGCTTTGAGCGGATCCTGGGAGACCAGTATTGGATTCCGAAGCACCAGTGCAGGTTTACTGTATCCCTTGGACCTTCACATTGACGATGAAACACAGAAATCGCATCGCAATTGAATATAAAAGGCACACTGCCGACTTAAGTGCAAGAAGAGTGAATCTTCTCAGAGTTTGTGCTTTGAGCGGCTCCTGGGAGACCAGTATTAGATTCCGATGCACCAGTGCAGGTTTACTCTATCCCTTGGACCTTCACATTGACGATGAAACACAGAAATCGCATCGGAATTGAATATAAAAGGCACAATGCCGACTTAAGTACAAGAAGAGTGAGTCTCCTAAGAGTTTGTGGTTTGAGCGGCTCCTGGGAGACCAGTATTGGATTCCGATGCACCAGTGCAGGTTTACTGTATCCCTTGGACCTTCACATTGACGATGAATCACAGAAATCGCATCGGAATTGAATATAAAAGGCACAGTGCCGACTTAAGTACGAGAAGAGTGAGTCTCCTAAGAGTTTGTGGTTTGAGCGGCTCCTGGGAGACCAGTATTGGATTCCATGCACCAGTGCAGGTTTACTGTATCCCTTGAACCTTCACATTGACGATGAAACACAGAAATCGCATCCGAATTGAATATAAAAGGCACAGTGCCGACTTAAGTACAAGAAGAGTGAATCTTCTCAGAGTTTGTGCTTTGGGCGGCTCCTGGGAGACCAGTATTGGATTCCGATGCACCAGTGCAGGTTTACTGTATCCCTTGGACCTTCACATTGACGATGAAACACAGAAATCGCATCGGAATTGAATATAAAAGGCACAATGCCCACTTAAGTACAAGAAGAGTGAATCTTCGAAGAGTTTGTGCTTTGAGTGGATCCTGGGAGACCAGTATTGGATTCCGATGCACCTGTGCAGGTTTACTGTATCCCTTGGACCTCCACATTGACGATGAAACACAGAATTCGCATCGGATTGAATATAAAAGGCACAATACCACTTAAGTACAAGAAGAGTGAATTTTCTTAGAGTTTGTGGTTTGAGCGGGTCCTGGGAGACCAGTCTTGGATTCCGATGCACCAGTGCAGGTTTACTGTATCCCTTGGACCTTCACATTGACGATGAAACACAGAAATCACATCGGAATTGAATATAAAAGGCACAATACCGACTTAAGTACAAGAAGAGTGAATCTTCTAAGAGTTTGTCCTTTGAGCGGCTCCTGGGAGACCAGTATTAGATTCCGATGCACCAGTGCAGGTTTACTGTATCCCTTGGTCTTTCACATTGACGATGAATCACAGAAATAGCATCGGATGTGAATATAAAAGGCACAATGCTGACTTAAGTACAAGAAGAGTGAGTCTTCTAACCGTTTGTGCTTTGAGCGGCTCCTGGGAGACCAGTATTGGATTCCGATGCACCAGTGCAGGTTTACTGTATCCCTTGGACCTTCACATTGACAATGAAACACAGAAATCGCATCGGAATTGAATATAAAAGGATCAATGCTGACTTAAGTACAAGAAGAGTGAATCTTCTAAGAGTTTGTGCTTTGAGCGGATCCTGGCAGACCAGTATTAGATTCCGATGCACCAGTGCAGGTTTACTGTATCCCTTGGACCTACACTTTGACGATGAAACACAGAAATCGCATCGGAATTGAATATAATAGGCACAATACCGACTTAAGTACAAGAAGAGTGAATTTTCTAATAGTTTGTGCTTTGAGCGGCTCCTGGGACACCAGTATTGGATTCCTCTGCACCAGTGCAGGTTTACTGTATCCCTTGGACCTTCACATTGACGATGAAACACAGAAATCGAATCGCAATTGAATATAAAAGGAACAATGCCGACTTAAGTACAAGAAGAGTGAATCTTCTAAGAGTTTGTGGTTTGAGCGGCTCTTGGGAGACCAGTATGAGATTCCGATGCACCAGTGCAGGTTTACTGTATCCCTTGGACCTTCACATTGACGATGAAACACAGAAATCGCATCGGAATTGAATATCAAAGGCACAATGCCGACTTAAGTACAAGAAGAGTGAATCTTCTAAGAGTTTGTGCTTTGAGCGGCTCCTGGGAGACCAGTATTAGATTCCGATGCACCAGTGCAGGTTTACTGTATCCCTTGGACCTTCACATTGACGATGAAACACAGAAATCGCAGCGGAATTGAATATAAAAGGCACGATGCCGACTTAAGTACAGGAAGAGTGAATCTTCTAAGAGTTTGTGCTTTGAGCGGCTCCTGGCAGACCAGTATTTGATTCCGATGCACCAGTGCAGGTTTACTGTATCCCTTGGACCTTCACATTGACGATGAAACACAGAAATCGCATCGGAATTGAATATAAAAGGCACAATGCCGACTTAAGTACAGGAAGAGTGAATCTTCTAAGAGTTTGTGCTTTGAGCTTCTCCTGGGAGACCAGTATTAGATTCCGATGCACCATTGCAGGTTTACTCTATCCCTTGGACCTTCACATTGACGATGAAAAACAGAAATCGCATCGGAATTGAATATAAAAGGCACAGTGCCGACTTAAGTACAAGAAGAGTGAATCTTCTCAGAGTTTGTGCTTTGAGCGACTCCTGGGAGACCAGTATTAGATTCCGATGCACCAGTGCAGGTTTACTGTATCCCTTGGACCTTCACATTGACGATGAAACACAGAAATCGCATCGCAATTGAATATAAAAGGCACACTGCCGACTTAAGTGCAAGAAGAGTGAATCTTCTCAGAGTTTGTGCTTTGAGCGGCTCCTGGGAGACCAGTATTAGATTCCGATGCACCAGTGCAGGTTTACTCTATCCCTTGGACCTTCACATTGACGATGAAACACAGAAATCGCATCGGAATTGAATATAAAAGGCACAATGCCGACTTAAGTACAAGAAGAGTGAATCTTCTAAGAGTTTGTGCTTTGAGCGACTCCTGGGAGACCAGTATTAGATTCCGATGCACCAGTGCAGTTTTACTGTATCCCTTGGACCCTCACATTGACGATGAAACACAGAAATCGCATCGGAATTGAATATAAAAGGCAGAATGCCGACTCAAGTACAAGAAGAGTGAATTTTCTAAGAGTTTGTGCTTTGAGCGTCTCCTGGGAGACCAGTATGAGATTCCGATGCACCAGTGCAGGTTTACTGTATCCCTTGGACCTTCACATTGACGATGAAACACAGAAATCGTATCGGAATTGAATATAAAAGGCACAGTGCCGACTTAAGTACAAGAAGAGTGAATCTTCTAAGAGTTTGTGCTTTGAGCGGCTCTTGGGAGACCAGTATGAGATTCCGATGCACCAGTGCAGGTTTACTGTATCCCTTGGACCTTCACATTGACGATGAAACACAGAAATCGCATCGGAATTGAATATAGAAGGCACAGTGCCGACTTAAGTACAAGAACAGTGAATCTGCTAAGAGTTTGTGCTTTGAGCGGCTCTTGGGAGACCAGTATGAGATTCCGATGCACCAGTGTAGGTTTACTGTATCCCTTGGACCTTCACATTGACGATGAAACACAGAAATCGCATCGGAATTGAATATAAAAGACACAGTGCCGACTTAAGTACAAGAAGAGTGAGTCTCCTTAGAGTTTGTGGTTTGAGCGGCTCCTGGGAGACCAGTATTGGATTCCGATGCACCAGTGCAGGTTTACTCTATCCCTTGGACCTTCACATTGACGATGAAACACAGAAATCGCATCGGAATTGAATATCAAAGGCACAATGCCGACTTAAGTGCAAGAAGAGTGAATCTTCTAAGAGTTCTGCTTTGAGTGGCTCCTGGGAGACCAGTATCGGATTCCGATGCACCAGAGCAGGTTTATTGTATCCCTTGGACCTTCACATTGACGATGATACACAGAAATCGCATCGGAATTGAATATAAATGGCACAATGCCGACTTAAGTACAAGAAGAGTGAATCTTCTAAGAGTTTGTGCTTTGAGCGGATCCTGGGAGACCAGTATTGGATTCCGATGCACCAGTGCAGGTTTACTGTATCCCTTGGACCTTCACTTTGACGATGAAACACAGAAATCATATCGGAATTGAATATAAAAAGCACAGTGCCGACTTAAGTACAAGAAGAGTGAATCTTCTCAGAGTTTGTGCTTTGAGCGGCTCCTGGGAAACCAGTATTGGATTACGATGCACCAGTGCAGGTTTACTCTATCCCTTGGACCTTCACAATGACGATGAAACACAGAAATCGCATCGGAATTGAATATAAAAGGCTCAATACCGACTTAAGTACAAGAAGAGTGAGTCTCCTAAGAGTTTGTGGTTTGAGCGGCTCCTGGGAGACCAGTATTGGATTCCGATGCACCAGTGCAGGTTTACTGTATCCCTTGGACTTCACAATGACGATGAAACACAGAAATCGCATCGGAATTGAATATAAAGGGCACAATACCGACTTAAGTACAAGAAGAGTGAGTCTCCTAAGAGTTTGTGCTTTGAGCGGCTCCTGGGAGACCAGTATTGGATTCCGATGCACCAGTGCAGGTTTACTGTATCTCTTGGACCTTCACATTGACGATGAAACACAGAAATCGCATCGGAATTGAATATAAAAGGCACAATACCGACTTAAGTACAAGAAGAGTGAGTCTTCTAAGAGTTTGTGCTTTGAGCGGCTCCTGGGAGATTAGTATTGAATTCCGATGCACCAGTGCAGGTTTACTGTATCCCTTGGACCTTCACATTGACGATGAAACACAGAAATCGCATCGGAATTGAATATAAAAGGCACAGTGCCGACTTAAGTACACGAAGAGTGAATCTTCTAAGAGTTTGTGCTTTGAGCGGCTCTTGGGAGACCAGTATGAGATTCCGATGCACCAGTGCAGGTTTACTGTATCCCTTGGACCTTCACATTGACGATGAAACACAGAAATCGCATCGGAATTTAATATAAAAGGCACAATGCCGACTTAAGTACAAGAAGAGTGAATCTTCTAAGAGTTTGTGCTTTGAGCGGCTCTTGGGAGACCAGTATGAGATTCCGATGCACCAGTGCAGGTTTACTGTAACCCTTGGACCTTCACATTGACGATGAAACACAGAAATCGCATCGGAATTGAATATAGAAGGCACAGTGCCGACTTAAGTACAGGAAGAGTGAATCTTCTAAGGGTTTGTGCTTTGAGCGGCTCCTGGGAGACCAGTATTAGATTCCGATGCACCAGTGCAGGTTTACTGTATCCCTTGGACCTTCACATTGACGATGAAACACAGAAATCGCATCGGAATTGAATATAAAAGGCACAATGCCGACTTAAGTACAAGAAGAGTGAATTTTCTAAGAGTTGTGCTTTATGCGGCTCCTGGGAGACCAGTATTAGATTCCGATGCACCAGTGCAGATTTACTGTATCCCTTGGACCGTCACATTGACAATGAAACACAGAAATCGCATCGGAATTGAATATAAAAGGCACAATGCCGACTTATATACAAGAAGAGTGAATCTTCTAAGGGTTGGTGCTTTGAGCGGCACCTGGGAGACCAGTATTGGATTCCGATGCACCAGTGCAGGTTTACTCTATCCCTTGGACCTTCACATGGACGATGAAACACAGAAATCGCATCGGAATTGAATATCAAAGGCACAATGCCGACTTAAGTACAAGAAGAGTGAATCTTCTAAGAGTTCTGCTTTGAGTGGCTCCTGGGAGACCAGTATTGGATTCCGATGCACCATTGCAGGTTTACTGTATCCCTTGGACCTTCACATTGACGATGAAACACAGAAATCGCATCGGAATTGAATATAAAAGGCACAGTGCCGACTTAAGTACAAGAAGAGTGAGTCTCCTAAGAGTTTGTGCTTTGGGCGGCTCCTGGGAGACCAGTATTGGATTCCGATGCACCAGTGCAGGTTTACTGTATCCCTTGGACCTTCACATTGACGATGAAACACAGAAATCGCATCGGAATTGAATATAAAAGGCACAGTGCCGACTTAAGTACAAGAAGAGTGAATCTTCTCAGAGTTTGTGCTTTGGGCGGCTCCAGGGAGACCAGTATTGGATTCCGATGCACCAGTGCAGGTTTACTGTATCCCTTGGACCTTCACATTGACGATGAAACACAGAAATCGCATCGGAATTTAATATAAAAGGCACAGTGCCGACTTAAGTACAAGAAGAGTGAATCTTCTCAGAGTTTGTGCTTTGGGCGGCTCCTGGGAGACCAGTATTGGATTCCGATGCACCATTGCAGGTTTACTGTATCCCTTGGACCTTCACATTGACGATGAAACACAGAAATCGCATCGGAATTGAATATAAAAGGCACAGTGCCGACTTAAGTACAAGAAGAGTGAGTCTCCTAAGAGTTTGTGCTTTGGGCGGCTCCTGGGAGACCAGTATTGGATTCCGATGCACCAGTGCAGGTTTACTGTATCCCTTGGACCTTCACATTGACGATGAAACACAGAAATCGCATCGGAATTGAATATAAAAGGCACAGTGTCCACTTAAGTACAAGAAGAGTGAATCTTCTCAGAGTTTGTGCTTTGGGCGGCTCCTGGGAGACCAGTATTGGATTCCGATGCACCAGTGCAGGTTTACTGTATCCCTTGGACCTTCACATTGACGATGAAACACAGAAATCGCATCGGAATTGAATATAAAAGGCAGAATGCCGACTCAAGTACAAGTAGAGTGAATTTTCTAAGAGTTTGTGCTTTGAGCGGCTCCTGGGAGACCAGTATGAGATTCCGATGCACCAGTGCAGGTTTACTGTATCCCTTGGACCTTCACATTGACGATGATACACAGAAATCGCATCGGAATTGAATATAAAAGGCACAGTGCCGACTTAAGTACAAGAAGAGTGAATTTTCTAAGAGTTTGTGCTTTGAGCGGCTCCTGGGAGACCAGTATTGGATTCCGATGCACCAGAGCAGGTTTACTGTATCCCTTGGACCTTCACATTGACGATGAAACACAGAAATCGCATCGGAATTGAATATAAATGGCACAATGCCGACTTAAGTACAAGAAGAGTGAATCTTCTAAGAGTTTGTGCTTTGAGCGGATCCTGGGAGAACAGTATTGGATTCCGATGCACCAGTGCAGGTTTACTGTATCCCTTGGACCTTCACTTTGACGATGAAACACAGAAATCGCATCGGAATTGAATATAAAAAGCACAGTGCCGACTTAAGTACAAGAAGAGTGAATCTTCTCAGAGTTTGTGCTTTGAGCGGCTCCTGGGAGACCAGTATTGGATTACGATACACCAGTGCAGGTTTACTCTATCCCTTGGACCTTCACATTGACGATGAAACACAGAAATCGCATCGGAATTGAATATAAAAGGCACAATACCGACTTAAGTACAAGAAGAGTGAGTCTCCTAAGAGTTTGTGGTTTGAGCGGCTCCTGGGAGACCAGTATTGGATTCCGATGCACCAGTGCAGGTTTACTGTATCCCTTGGACTTCACAATGCCGATGAAACACAGAAATCGCATCGGAATTGAATATAAAAGGCACAATACCGACTTAAGTACAAGAAGAGTGAGTCTCCTAAGAGTTCGTGCTTTGAGCGGCTCCTGGGTGACCAGTATTGGATTCCGATGCACCAGTGCAGGTTTACTGTATCTCTTGGACCTTTACATTGACGATGAAAAACAGAAATCGCATCGGAATTTAATATAAAAGCACAATGCCGACTTAAGTACAACAAGAGTGAGTCTCCTAAGAGTTTGTGCTTTGAGCGGATCCTGGGAGACCAGTATTGGATTCCGATGCACCAGTGCAGGTTTACTGTATCCCTTGGACCTTCACATTGACGATGAAACACAGAAATCGCATCGGAATTGAATATAAAAGGCACAATTCCGACTTAAGTACAAGAAGAGTGAGTCTCCTAAGAGTTTGTGGTTTGAGCGGCTCCTGGGAGACCAGTATTGGATTCCGATGCACCAATGCGGGTTTACTGTATCCCTTGGACCTTCACATTGACGATTAAACACAGACATCACATCGGAATTGAATATAAAAGGCACAATACCGACTTAAGTACAAGAAGAGTGAGTCTCCTAAGAGTTTGTGCTTCGAGCGGCTCCTGGGAGATTAGTATTGGATTCCGATGCACCAGTGCAGGTTTACTGTATCCCTTGGACCTTCACATTGACGATGAAACACAGAAATCGCATCGGAATTGAATATAAAAGGCACAGTACCGACTTAAGTACACGAAGAGTGAATCTTCTAAGAGTTTGTGCTTTGAGCGGCTCTTGGGAGACCAGTATGAGATTCCGATGCACCAGTGCAGGTTTACTGTATCCCTTGGACCTTCACATTGACGATGAAACACAGAAATCGCATCGGAATTTAATATAAAAGGCACAATGCCGACTTAAGTACAAGAAGAGTGAATCTTCTAAGAGTTTGTGCTTTGAGCGACTCCTGGGAGACCAGTATTTGATTCCGATGCACCAGTGCAGGTTTACTGTATCCCTTGGACCTTCACATTGACGATGAAACACAGAAATTGCATCGGAATTGAATATAAAAGGCAGATTGCCGACTCAAGTACAAGAAGAGTGAATTTTCTAAGAGTTTGTGCTTTGAGCGGCTCCTGGGAGACCAGTATGAGATTCCGATGCACCAGTGCAGGTTTACTGTATCCCTTGGACCTTCACATTGACGATGAAACACAGAAATCGCATCGGAATTGAATATAAAAGGCACAGTGCCGACTTAAGTACAAGAAGAGTGAATTTTCTAAGAGTTTGTGCTTTGAGCGGCTCCTGGGAGACCAGTATTAGATTCCGATGCACCAGTGCAGGTTTACTGTATCCCTTGGACCTTCACATTGACGAAGAAACACAGACATCGCATCGGAATTGAATATAAAAGGCACAGTGCCGACTTAAGTACAAGAAGAGTGAATATTCTCAGAGTTTGTGCTTTGAGCGGCTCCTGGGAGACCAGTATTGGATTCCGATGCACCAGTGCAGTTTTACTCTATCACTTGGACCTTCCCATTGACAATGAAACACAGAAATCGCATCGGAATGGAATATGAAAGGCACAATACCGACTTAAGTACAAGAAGAGTGAGTCACCTAAGACTTTGTGGTTTGAGCGGATCCTGGGAGACCAGTATTGGATTCCGATGCACCAGTGCAGGTTTACTGTATCCCTTGGACCTTCACATTGACGATGAAACACAGAAATCGCATCGGAATTGAATATAAAAGGCACAGTGCCGACTTAAGTACAAGAAGAGTGAATCTTCTCAGAGTTTGTGCTTTGAGCGGCTCCTGGGAGACCAGTATTAGATTCCGATGCACCAGTGCAGGTTTACTGTATCCCTTGGACCTTCACATTGACGATGAAACACAGAAATCGCATCGGAATTGAATATAAAAGGCACAGTGCCGACTTAAGTACAAGAAGAGTGAGTCTCCTAAGAGTTTGAGGTTTGAGCGGCTCCTGGGAGACCAGTATTGGATTCCGATGCACCAGTGCAGGTTTACTGTATCTCTTGGACCTTTACATTGACGATGAAACACAGAAATCGCATCGGAATTGAATATAAAGGCACAATGCCGACTTACGTACAACAAGAGTGAGCCCCCTAAGAGTTTGTGCTTTGAGCGGCTCCTGGGAGACCAGTATTGGATTCCGATGCACCAGTGCAGGTTTACTCTATCCCTTGGACCTTCACATTGACGAAGAAACACAGACATCGCATCGGAATTGAATATAAAAGGCACAGTGCCGACTTAAGTACAAGAAGAGTGAGTCTCCTAAGAGTTTGAGGTTTGAGCGGCCCCTGGGAGACCAGTATTGGATTCCGATTCACCAGTGCAGTTTTACTGTATCCCTTGGACTTCACAATGACGATGAAACACAGAAATCGCATCGGAATTGAATATAAAAGGCACAATACCGACTTAAGTACAAGAAGAGTGAGTCTCCTAAGAGTTTGTGCTTTGAGCGGCTCCTGGGAGACCAGTATTGGATTCCGATGCACCAGTGCAAGTTTACTGTATCTCTTGGACCTTTACATTGACGATGAAACACAGAAATCGCATCGGAATTGAATATAAAGGCACAATGCCGACTTACGTACAACAAGAGTGAGCCCCCTAAGAGTTTGTGCTTTGAGCGGATCCTGGGAGACCAGTGTTGGATTCTGATGCACCAGTGCAGGTTTACTGTATCCCTTGGACGTTCTCATTGACGATGAAACACAGAAATCGCATCGGAATTGAATATAAAAGGCACAATGCCGACTTAAGTACAAGAAGAGTGAGTCTCCTAAGAGTTTGTGGTTTGAGCGGCTCCTGGGAGACCAGTATTGGATTCCGATGCACCAGTGCAGGTTTACTGTATCCCTTGGACCTTCACATTGACGATGAAACACAGAAATCGCATCGGAATTGAATATAAAAGGCACAGTGCCGACTTAAGTACGAGAAGAGTGAGTCTCCTAAGAGTTTGTGGTTTGAGCGGCTCCTGGGAGACCAGTATTGGATTCCATGCACCAGTGCAGGTTTACTGTATCCCTTGAACCTTCACATTGACGATGAAACACAGAAATCGCATCCGAATTGAATATAAAAGGCACAGTGCCGACTTAAGTACAAGAAGAGTGAATCTTCTACGAGTTTGTGCTTTGGGCGGCTCCTGGGAGACCAGTATTGGATTCCGATGCACCAGTGCAGGTTTACTGTATCCCTTGGACCTTCACATTGACGATGAAACACAGAAATCGCATCGGAATTGAATATAAAAGGCACAATGCCCACTTAAGTACAAGAAGAGTGAATCTTCGAAGAGTTTGTGCTTTGAGTGGATCCTGGGAGACCAGTATTGGATTCCGATGCACCTGTGCAGGTTTACTGTATCCCTTGGACCTCCACATTGACGATGAAACACAGAATTCGCATCGGATTGAATATAAAAGGCACAATGCCGACTTAAGTACAAGAAGAGTGAATTTTCTTAGAGTTTGTGGTTTGAGCGGGTCCTGGGAGACCAGTCTTGGATTCCGATGCACCAGTGCAGGTTTACTGTATCCCTTGGACCTTCACATTGACGATGAAACACAGAAATCACATCGGAATTGAATATAAAAGGCACAATACCGACTTAAGTACAAGAAGAGTGAATCTTCTAAGAGTTTGTCCTTTGAGCGGCTCCTGGGAGACCAGTATTAGATTCCGATGCACCAGTGCAGGTTTACTGTATCCCTTGGTCTTTCACATTGACGATGAATCACAGAAATAGCATCGGATGTGAATATAAAAGGCACAATGCTGACTTAAGTACAAGAAGAGTGAGTCTTCTAACCGTTTGTGCTTTGAGCGGCTCCTGGGAGACCAGTATTGGATTCCGATGCACCAGTGCAGGTTTACTGTATCCCTTGGACCTTCACATTGACAATGAAACACAGAAATCGCATCGGAATTGAATATAAAATGATCAATGCTGACTTAAGTACAAGAAGAGTGAATCTTCTAAGAGTTTGTGCTTTGAGCGGATCCTGGCAGACCAGTATTAGATTCCGATGCACCAGTGCAGGTTTACTGTATCCCTTGGACCTACACTTTGACGATGAAACACAGAAATCGCATCGGAATTGAATATAATAGGCACAATACCGACTTAAGTACAAGAAGAGTGAATTTTCTAATAGTTTGTGCTTTGAGCGGCTCCTGGGACACCAGTATTGGATTCCTCTGCACCAGTGCAGGTTTACTGTATCCCTTGGACCTTCACATTGACGATGAAACACAGAAATCGAATCGCAATTGAATATAAAAGGAACAATGCCGACTTAAGTACAAGAAGAGTGAATCTTCTAAGAGTTTGTGGTTTGAGCGGCTCTTGGGAGACCAGTATGAGATTCCGATGCACCAGTGCAGGTTTACTGTATCCCTTGGACCTTCACATTGACGATGAAACACAGAAATCGCATCGGAATTGAATATCAAAGGCACAATGCCGACTTAAGTACAAGAAGAGTGAATCTTCTAAGAGTTTGTGCTTTGAGCGGCTCCTGGGAGACCAGTATTAGATTCCGATGCACCAGTGCAGGTTTACTGTATCCCTTGGACCTTCACATTGACGATGAAACACAGAAATCGCAGCGGAATTGAATATAAAAGCACGATGCCGACTTAAGTACAGGAAGAGAGAATCTTCTAAGAGTTTGTGCTTTGAGCGGCTCCTGGCAGACCAGTATTTGATTCCGATGCACCAGTGCAGGTTTACGGTATCCCTTGGACCTTCACATTGACGATGAAACACAGAAATCGCATCGGAATTGAATATAAAAGGCACAATGCCGACTTAAGTACAGGAAGAGTGAATCTTCTAAGAGTTTGTGCTTTGAGCGGCTCCTGGGAGACCAGTATTAGATTCCGATGTACCATTGCAGGTTTACTCTATCCCTTGGACCTTCACATTGACGATGAAAAACAGAAATCGCATCGGAATTGAATATAAAAGGCACAGTGCCGACTTAAGTACAAGAAGAGTGAATCTTCTCAGAGTTTGTGCTTTGAGCGACTCCTGGGAGACCAGTATTAGATTCCGATGCACCAGTGCAGGTTTACTGTATCCCTTGGACCTTCACATTGACAATGAAACACAGAAATCGCATCGGAATTGAATATAAAAGGCACAATACAGACTTAAGTACAAGAAGGGTGGGTCTCCTTAGAGTTTGTGGTTTGAGCGGCACCTGGGAGACCAGTATTGGATTCCGATGCACCAGTGCAGGTTTACTCTATCCCTTGGACATTCAAATTGACAATGAAATACAGAAATCGCATCGGAATTGAATATAAAAGGCACAATGCCGACTTAAGTACAAGAAGAGTGAGTCTCCTAAGAGTTTGTGCTTTGAGCGGATCCTGGGAGACCAGTATTGGATTCCGATGCACCAGTGCAGGTTTACTCTATCCCTTGGACCTTCACATTGACAATGAAACACAGAAATCGCATCGGAATTGAATATAAAAGGCACAATGCCGACTTAAGTACAAGAAGAGTGAGTCTCCTAAGAGTTTGTGCTTTGAGCGGATCCTGGGAGACCAGTATTGGATTCCGATGCACCAGTGCAGGTTTACTGTATCCCTTGGACCTTCACATTGACGATGAAACACAGAAATCGCATCGCAATTGAATATAAAAGGCACACTGCCGACTTAAGTGCAAGAAGAGTGAATCTTCTCAGAGTTTGTGCTTTGAGCGGCTCCTGGGAGACCAGTATTAGATTCCGATGCACCAGTGCAGGTTTACTCTATCCCTTGGACCTTCACATTGACGATGAAACACAGAAAGCGCATCGGAATTGAATATAAAAGGCACAATGCCGACTTAAGTACAAGAAGAGTGAGTCTCATAAGAGTTTGTGGTTTGAGCGGCTCCTGGGAGACCAGTATTGGATTCCGATGCACCAGTGCAGGTTTACTGTATCCCTTGGACCTTCACATTGACGATGAAACACAGAAATCGCATCGGAATTGAATATAAAAGGCACAGTGCCGACTTAAGTACGAGAAGAGTGAGTCTCCTAAGAGTTTGTGGTTTGAGCGGCCCCTGGGAGACCAGTATTGGATTTAATGCACCAGTGCAGGTTTACTGTATCCCTTGAACCTTCACATTGACGATTAAACACGGAAATCGCATCCGAATTGAATATAAAAGGCACAGTGCCGACTTAAGTACAAGAAGAGTGAATCTTCTACGAGTTTGTGCTTTGGGCGGCTCCTGGGAGACCAGTATTGGATTCCGATGCACCAGTGCAGGTTTACTGTATCCCTTGGACCTTCACATTGACGATGAAACACAGAAATCGCATCGGAATTGAATATAAAAGGCACAATGCCGACTTAAGTACAAGAAGAGTGAATCTTCGAAGAGTTTGTGTTTGAGCGGATCCTGGGAGACCAGTATTGGATTCCGATGCACCAGTGCAGGTTTACTGTATCCCTTGGACCTCCACATTGACGATGAAACACAGAAATCGCATCGGAATTGAATATAAAAGGCACAATGCCGACTTAAGTACAAGAAGAGTGAATTTTCTTAGAGTTTGTGGTTTGAGCGGCTCCTGGGAGACCAGTCTTGGATTCCGATGCACCAGTGCAGGTTTACTGTATCCCTTGGACCTTCACATTGACGATGAAACACAGAAATCGCATCGGAATTGAATATAAAAGGCACAATGCCGACTTAAGTACAAGAAGAGTGAATCTTCGAAGAGTTTGTGCTTTGGGCGGCTCCTGGGAGACCAGTATTGGATTCCGATGCACCAGTGCAGGTTTACTGTATCCCTTGGACCTTCACATTGACGATGAAACACAGAAATCGCATCGGAATTGAATATAAAAGGCACAATGCCGACTTAAGTACAAGAAGAGTGAATCTTCGAAGAGTTTGTGGTTTGAGCGGATCCTGGGAGACCAGTATTGGATTCCGATGCACCAGTGCAGGTTTACTGTATCCCTTGGACCTCCACATTGACGATGAAACACAGAAATCGCATCGGAATTGAATATAAAAGGCACAATGCCGACTTAAGTACAAGAAGAGTGAATCTTCGAAGAGTTTGTGCTTTGGGCGGATCCTGGGAGACCAGTATTGGATTCCGATGCACCAGTGCAGGTTTACTGTATCCCTTGGACCTCCACATTGACGATGAAACACAGAAATCGCATCGGAATTGAATATAAAAGGCACAATGCCGACTTAAGTACAAGAAGAGTGAATTTTCTTAGAGTTTGTGGTTTGAGCGGCTCCTGGGAGACCAGTCTTGGATTCCGATGCACCAGTGCAGGTTTACTGTATCCCTTGGACCTCCACATTGACGATGAAACACAGAAATCGCATCGGAATTGAATATAAAAGGCACAATGCCGACTTAAGTACAAGAAGAGAGAATTTTCTTAGAGTTTGTGGTTTGAGCGGCTCCTGGGAGACCAGTCTTGGATTCCGATGCACCAGTGCAGGTTTACTGTATCCCTTGGACCTCCACATTGACGATGAAACACAGAAATCGCATCGGAATTGAATATAAAAGGCACAGTGCCGACTTAAGTACAAGAAGAGTGAATCTTCTCAGAGTTTGTGCTTTGAGCGACTCCTGGGAGACCAGTATTAGATTCCGATTCACCAGTGCAGGTTTACTGTATCCCTTGGACCTTCACATTGACAATGAAACACAGAAATCGCATCGGAATTGTATATAAAAGGCACAATACAGACTTAAGTACAAGAAGGGTGGGTCTCCTTAGAGTTTGTGGTTTGAGCGGCACCTGGGAGACCAGTATTGGATTCCGATGCACCAGTGCAGGTTTACTCTATCCCTTGGACATTCAAATTGACAATGAAATACAGAAATCGCATCGGAATTGAATATAAAAGGCACAATGCCGACTTAAGTACAAGAAGAGTGAGTCTCCTAAGAGTTTGTGCTTTGAGCGGATCCTGGGAGACCAGTATTGGATTCCGATGCACCAGTGCAGGTTTACTCTATCCCTTGGACCTTCACATTGACAATGAAACACAGAAATCGCATCGGAATTGAATATAAAAGGCACAATGCCGACTTAAGTACAAGAAGAGTGAGTCTCCTAAGAGTTTGTGCTTTGAGCGGATCCTGGGAGACCAGTATTGGATTCCGATGCACCAGTCCAGGTTTACTGTATCCCTTGGACCTTCACATTGACGATGAAACACAGAAATCGCATCGCAATTGAATATAAAAGGCACACTGCCGACTTAAGTGCAAGAAGAGTGAATCTTCTCAGAGTTTGTGCTTTGAGCGGCTCTTGGGAGACCAGTATTAGATTCCGATGCACCAGTGCAGGTTTACTCTATCCCTTGGACCTTCACATTGACGATGAAACACAGAAATCGCATCGGAATTGAATATAAAAGGCACAATGCCGACTTAAGTACAAGAAGAGTGAGTCTCATAAGAGTTTGTGGTTTGAGCGGCTCCTGGGAGACCAGTATTGGATTCCGATGCACCAGTGCAGGTTTACTGTATCCCTTGGACCTTCACATTGACGATGAAACACAGAAATCGCATCGGAATTGAATATAAAAGGCACAGTGCCGACTTAAGTACGAGAAGAGTGAGTCTCCTAAGAGTTTGTGGTTTGAGCGGCTCCTGGGAGACCAGTATTGGATTCCATGCACCAGTGCAGGTTTACTGTATCCCTTGAACCTTCACATTGACGATGAAACACAGAAATCGCATCCGAATTGAATATAAAAGGCACAGTGCCGACTTAAGTACAAGAAGAGTGAATCTTCTACGAGTTTGTGCTTTGGGCGGCTCCTGGGAGACCAGTATTGGATTCCGATGCACCAGTGCAGGTTTACTGTATCCCTTGGACCTTCACATTGACGATGAAACACAGAAATCGCATCGGAATTGAATATAAAAGGCACAATGCCGACTTAAGTACAAGAAGAGTGAATCTTCGAAGAGTTTGTGTTTGAGCGGATCCTGGGAGACCAGTATTGGATTCCGATGCACCAGTGCAGGTTTACTGTATCCCTTGGACCTCCACATTGACGATGAAACACAGAAATCGCATCGGAATTGAATATAAAAGGCACAATGCCGACTTAAGTACAAGAAGAGTGAATTTTCTTAGAGTTTGTGGTTTGAGCGGCTCCTGGGAGACCAGTCTTGGATTCCGATGCACCAGTGCAGGTTTACTGTATCCCTTGGACCTTCACATTGACGATGAAACACAGAAATCGCATCGGAATTGAATATAAAAGGCACAATGCCGACTTAAGTACAAGAAGAGTGAATCTTCGAAGAGTTTGTGCTTTGGGCGGCTCCTGGGAGACCAGTATTGGATTCCGATGCACCAGTGCAGGTTTACTGTATCCCTTGGACCTTCACATTGACGATGAAACACAGAAATCGCATCGGAATTGAATATAAAAGGCACAATGCCGACTTAAGTACAAGAAGAGTGAATCTTCGAAGAGTTTGTGGTTTGAGCGGATCCTGGGAGACCAGTATTGGATTCCGATGCACCAGTGCAGGTTTACTGTATCCCTTGGACCTCCACATTGACGATGAAACACAGAAATCGCATCGGAATTGAATATAAAAGGCACAATGCCGACTTAAGTACAAGAAGAGTGAATCTTCGAAGAGTTTGTGCTTTGGGCGGATCCTGGGAGACCAGTATTGGATTCCGATGCACCAGTGCAGGTTTACTGTATCCCTTGGACCTCCACATTGACGATGAAACACAGAAATCGCATCGGAATTGAATATAAAAGGCACAATGCCGACTTAAGTACAAGAAGAGTGAATTTTCTTAGAGTTTGTGGTTTGAGCGGCTCCTGGGAGACCAGTCTTGGATTCCGATGCACCAGTGCAGGTTTACTGTATCCCTTGGACCTCCACATTGACGATGAAACACAGAAATCGCATCGGAATTGAATATAAAAGGCACAATGCCGACTTAAGTACAAGAACAGAGAATTTTCTTAGAGTTTGTGGTTTGAGCGGCTCCTGGGAGACCAGTCTTGGATTCCGATGCACCAGTGCAGGTTTACTGTATCCCTTGGACCTCCACATTGACGATGAAACACAGAAATCGCATCCGAATTGAATATAAAAGGCACAGTGCCGACTTAAGTACAAGAAGAGTGAATCTTCTACGAGTTTGTGCTTTGGGCGGCTCCTGGGAGACCAGTCTTGGATTCCGATGCACCAGTGCAGGTTTACTGTATCCCTTGAACCTTCACATTGACGATGAAACACAGAAATCGCATCGGAATTGAATATAAAAGGCACAATGCCGACTTAAGTACAAGAAGAGTGAATCTTCGAAGAGTTTGTGCTTTGGGCGGCTCCTGGGAGACCAGTATTGGATTCCTCTGCACCAGTGCAGGTTTACTGTATCCCTTGGACCTCCACATTGACGATGAAACACAGAAATCGCATCGGAATTGAATATAAAAGGCACAATGCCGACTTAAGTACAAGAAGAGTGAATTTTCTTAGAGTTTGTGGTTTGAGCGGCTCCTGGGAGACCAGTCTTGGATTCCGATGCACCAGTGCAGGTTTACTGTATCCCTTGGACCTTCACATTGACGATGAAACACAGAAATCACATCGGAATTGAATATAAAAGGCACAATACCGACTTAAGTACAAGAAGAGTGAATCTCCTAAGAGTTTGTCCTTTGAGCGGCTCCTGGGAGACCAGTATTAGATTCCGATGCACCAGTGCAGGTTTACTGTATCCCTTGGGCTTTCACATTGACGATGAATCACAGAAATCACATCGGATGTGAATATAAAAGGCACAATGCTGACTTAAGTACAAGAAGAGTGAGTCTTCTAACCGTTTGTGCTTTGAGCGGCTCCTGGGAGACCAGTATTGGATTCCGATGCACCAGTGCAGGTTTACTGTATCCCTTGGACCTTCACATTGACAATGAAACACAGAAATCGCATCGGAATTGAATATAAAAGGCACAATGCTGACTTAAGTACAAGAAGAGTGAATCTTCTAAGAGTTTGTGCTTTGAGCGGATCCTGGCAGACCAGTATTAGATTCCGATGCACCAGTGCAGGTTTACTGTATTCCTTGGACCTACACTTTGACGATGAAACACAGAAATCGCATCGGAATTGAATATAAAAGGCACAATACCGACTTAAGTACAAGAAGAGTGAATTTTCTAATAGTTTGTGCTTTGAGCGGCTCCTGGGACACCAGTATTGGATTCCTCTGCACCAGTGCAGGTTTACTCTATCCCTTGGACCTTCACATTGACGATGAAACACAGAAATCGCATCGGAATTGAATATAAAAGGCACAATGCCGACTTAAGTACAGCAAGAGTGAATCTTCTAAGAGTTTGTGCTTTGAGCGGCTCCTGGGAGACCAGTATTAGATTCCGATGCACCAGTGCAGGTTTACTCTATCCCTTGGACCTTCACATTGACAATGAAACACAGAAATCGCATCGGAATTGAATATAAAAGGCACAATGCCGACTTAAGTACAAGAAGAGTGAGTCTCCTAAGAGTTTGTGCTTTGAGCGGATCCTGGGAGACCAGTATTGGATTCCGATGCACCAGTGCAGGTTTACTGTATCCCTTGGACCTTCACATTGACGATGAAACACAGAAATCGCATCGCAATTGAATATAAAAGGCACACTGCCGACTTAAGTGCAAGAAGAGTGAATCTTCTCAGAGTTTGTGCTTTGAGCGGCTCCTGGGAGACCAGTATTAGATTCCGATGCACCAGTGCAGGTTTACTCTATCCCTTGGACCTTCACATTGACGATGAAACACAGAAATCGCATCGGAATTGAATATAAAAGGCACAATGCCGACTTAAGTACAAGAAGAGTGAGTCTCCTAAGAGTTTGTGGTTTGAGCGGCTCCTGGGAGACCAGTATTGGATTCCGATGCACCAGTGCAGGTTTACTGTATCCCTTGGACCTTCACATTGACGATGAAGCACAGAAATCGCATCGGAATTGAATATAAAAGGCACAGTGCCGACTTAAGTACGAGAAGAGTGAGTCTCCTAAGAGTTTGTGGTTTGAGCGGCTCCTGGGAGACCAGTATTGGATTCCATGCACCAGTGCAGGTTTACTGTATCCCTTGAACCTTCACATTGACGATGAAACACAGAAATCGCATCCGAATTGAATATAAAAGGCACAGTGCCGACTTAAGTACAAGAAGAGTGAATCTTCTACGAGTTTGTGCTTTGGGCGGCTCCTGGGAGACCAGTATTGGATTCCGATGCACCAGTGCAGGTTTACTGTAGCCCTTGGACCTTCACATTGACAATGAAACACAGAAATCGCATCGGAATTGAATATAAAAGGCACAATGCCGACTTAAGTACCAGAAGAGTGAATCTTCGAAGAGTTTGTGCTTTGAGCGGATCCTGGGAGACCAGTATTGGATTCCGATGCACCAGTGCAGGTTTACTGTATCCCTTGGACCTTCACATTGACGATGAAACACAGAAATCACATCGGAATTGAATATAAAAGTCACAATACCGACTTAAGTACAAGAAGAGTGAATTTTCTTAGAGTTTGTGGTTTGAGCGGCTCCTGGGAGACCAGTCTTGGATTCCGATGCACCAGTGCAGGTTTACTGTATCCCTTGGACCTCCACATTGACGATGAAACACAGAAATCGCATCGGAATTGAATATAAAAGGCACAATGCCGACTTAAGTACAAGAAGAGTGAATTTTCTTAGAGTTTGTGGTTTGAGCGGCTCCTGGGAGGCCAGTCCTGCATTCCGATGCACCAGTGCAGGTTTACTGTATCCCTTGGACCTTCACATTGACGATGAAACACAGAAATCACATCGGAATTGAATATAAAAGGCACAATACCGACTTAAGTACAAGAAGAGTGAATTTTCTTCGAGTTTGTGGTTTGAGCGGCTCCTGGGAGACCAGTCTTGGATTCCGATGCACCAGTGCAGGTTTACTGTATCCCTTGGACCTCCACATTGACGATGAAACACAGAAATCGCATCGGAATTGAATATAAAAGGCACAATGCCGACTTAAGTACAAGAAGAGTGAATTTTCTTAGAGTTTGTGCTTTGAGCGGATCCTGGGAGACCAGTATTGGATTCCGATGCACCAGTGCAGGTTTACTGTATCCCTTGGACCTTCACATTGACGATGAAACACAGAAATCGCATCGGAATTGAATATAAAAGGCACAATACCGACTTAAGTACAAGAAGAGTGAATTTTCTTAGAGATTGTGGTTTGAGCGGCTCCTGGGAGACCAGTCTTGGATTCCGATGCACCAGTGCAGGTTTACTGTATCCCTTGGACCTCCACATTGACGATGAAACACAGAAATCGCATCGGAATTGAATATAAAAGGCACAATGCCGACTTAAGTACAAGAAGAGTGAATTTTCTTAGAGTTTGTGGTTTGAGCGGCTCCTGGGAGACCAGTCTTGGATTCCGATGCACCAGTGCAGGTTTACTGTATCCCTTGGACCTTCACATTGACGATGAAACACAGAAATCACATCGGAATTGAATATAAAAGGCACAATACCGACTTAAGTACAAGAAGAGTGAATCTCCTAAGAGTTTGTCCTTTGAGCGGCTCCTGGGAGACCAGTATTAGATTCCGATGCACCAGTGCAGGTTTACTGTATCCCTTGGGCTTTCACATTGACGATGAATCACAGAAATCACATCGGATGTGAATATAAAAGCCACAATGCTGACTTAAGTACAAGAAGAGTGAGTCTTCTAACCGTTTGTGCTTTGAGCGGCTCCTGGGAGACCAGTATTGGATTCCGATGCACCAGTGCAGGTTTACTGTATCCCTTGGACCTTCACATTGACAATGAAACACAGAAATCGCATCGGAATTGAATATAAAAGGCACAATGCTGACTTAAGTACAAGAAGAGTGAATCTTCTAAGAGTTTGTGCTTTGAGCGGATCCTGGCAGACCAGTATTAGATTCCGATGCACCAGTGCAGGTTTACTGTATTCCTTGGACCTACACTTTGACGATGAAACACAGAAATCGCATCGGAATTGAATATAAAAGGCACAATACCGACTTAAGTACAAGAAGAGTGAATTTTCTAATAGTTTGTGCTTTGAGCGGCTCCTGGGACACCAGTATTGGATTCCTCTGCACCAGTGCAGGTTTACTGTATCCCTTGGACCTTCACATTGACGATGAAACACAGAAATCGAATCGCAATTGAATATAAAAGGAACAATGCCGACTTAAGTACAAGAAGAGTGAATCTTCTAAGAGTTTGTGGTTTGAGCGGCTCTTGGGAGACCAGTATGAGATTCCGATGCACCAGTGCAGGTTTACTGTATCCCTTGGACCTTCACATTGACGATGAAACACAGAAATCGCATCGGAATTGAATATAAAAGGCACAATGCCGACTTAAGTACAGGAAGAGTGAATCTTCTAAGAGTTTGTGCTTTGAGCGGCTCCTGGGAGACCAGTATTAGATTCCGATGCACCAGTGCAGGTTTACTCTATCCCTTGGACCTTCACATTGACGATGAAACACAGAAATCGCAACGGAATTGAATATAAAAGGCACAATGCCGACTTAAGTACAGGAAGAGTGAATCTTCTAAGAGTTTGTGCTTTGAGCGGCTCCTGGGAGACCAGTATTAGATTCCGATGCACCAGTGCAGGTTTACTCTATCCCTTGGACCTTCACATTGACGATGAGACACAGAAATCGCATCGGAATTGAATGTAAAAGGCACAGTTGCGACTTAAGTACAGGAAGAGTGAATCTTCTAAGAGTTTGTGCTTTGAGCGGCTCCTGGGAGACCAGTATTAGAATCCGATGCACCAGTGCAGGTTTACTGTATCCCTTGGACCCTCCCATTGACGATGAAACACAGAAATCGCATCGGAATTGAATATAAAAGGCCCAGTGCCGACTTAAGTACAAGAAGAGTGAATCTTCTAAGAGTTCTGCTTTGAGTGGCTCCTGGGAGACCAGTCTTGGATTCCGATGCACCAGTGCAGGTTTTCTGTATCCCTTGGACCTTCACATTGACGATGAAACACAGAAATCGCATCGGAATTGAATGTAAAAAGCACAATGCCGACTTAAGTACAAGAAGAGTGAATCTTCTAAGAGTTTGTGCTTTGAGCGGATCCTGGGAGACCAGTATTGGATTCCGATGCACCAGTGCAGGTTTACTGTATCCCTTGGACCTTCACATTGACGATGAAACACAGAAATCGCATCGGAATTGAATATAAAAGGCACAGTGCGACTTAAGTACAAGAAGAGTGAGAATCCTAAGAGTTTGTGCTTTGAGCGGCTCCTGGGAGACCAGTATTGGATTCCGATTCACCAATGCAGGTTTACTGTATCCCTTGGACCTTCACATTGACGATGAAACACAGAAATCGCATCGGAATTGAATATAAAAGGCACAATACCGACTTAAGTACAAGAAGAGTGAGTCTCCTAAGAGTTTGTGGTTTGAGCGGCTCCTGGGAGACCAGTATTGGATTCCGATCCACCAGTGCAGGTTTACTGTATCCCTTGGACCTTCACATTGACGATGAAACACAGAAATCGCATCGGAATTGAATATAAAGGCACAATGCCGACTTAAGTACAAGAAGAGTGAGTCTCCTAAGAGTTTGTGCTTTGAGCGGATCCTGGGAGACCAGTATTGGATTCCGATGCACCAGTGCAGGTTTACTGTATCCCTTGGACCTTCACATTGACGATGAAACACAGAAATCGCATCGGAATTGAATATCAAAGGCACAGTGCCGTCTTAAGTACAAGAAGAGTGAATCTTCTAAGAGTTTATGCTTTGAGCGGCTCCTGGGAGACCAGTATTAGATTCCGATGCACCAGTGCAGGTTTACTGTATCCCTAGGACCTTCACATTGACGATGAGACACAGAAATCGCAGCGGAATTCAATATAAAAGGCACGATGCCGACTTAAGTACAGGAAGAGTGAATCTTCTAAGAGTTTGTGCTTTGAGCGGCTCCTGGGAGACCAGTATTGGATTCCGATGCACCAGTGCAGTTTTACTCTATCCCTTGGACCTTCCCATTGACAATGAAACACAGAAATCGCACCGGAATGGAATATAAAAGGCACAATACCGACTTAAGTACAAGAAGAGTGAGTCACCTAAGAGTTTGTGGTTTGAGCGACTCCTGGGAGTCCAGTATTGGATTCCGATGCACCTGTGCAGGTTTACTGTATCCTTTGGACCTTCACATTGACGATGAAACACAGAAATCGCATCGGAATTGAATATAAAAGGCACAGTGCCGACTTAAGTACAAGAAGAGTGAATCTTCTCAGAGTTTGTGCTTTGAGCGGCTCCTGGGAGACCAGTATTAGATTCCGATGCACCAGTGCAGGTTTACTCTATCCCTTGGACCTTCACATTGACAATGAAACACAGAAATCGCATCGGAATTGAATATAAAAGGCACAATACCGACTTAAGTACAAGAAGGGTGGGTCTCCTTAGAGTTTGTGGTTTGAGCGGCACCTGGGAGACCAGTATTGGATTCCGATGCACCAGTGCAGGTTTACTCTATCCCTTGGACATTCAAATTGACAATGAAACACAGAAATCGCATCGGAATTGAATATAAAAGGCACAATGCCGACTTAAGTACAAGAAGAGTGAGTATCCTAAGAGTTTGTGCTTTGAGCGGATCCTGGGAGACCAGTATTAGATTCCGATGCACCAGTGCAGGTTTACTCTATCCCTTGGACCTTCACATTGACAATGAAACACAGAAATCGCATCGGAATTGAATATAAAAGGCACAATGCCGACTTAAGTGCAAGAAGAGTGAATCTTCTCAGAGTTTGTGCTTTGAGCGGCTCCTGGGAGACCAGTATTAGATTCCGATGCACCAGTGCAGGTTTACTCTATCCCTTGGACCTTCACATTGACGATGAAACACAGAAATCGCATCGGAATTGAATATAAAAGGCACAATGCCGACTTAAGTACAAGAAGAGTGAGTCTCCTAAGAGTTTGTGGTTTGAGCGGCTCCTGGGAGACCAGTATTGGATTCCGATGCACCAGTGCAGGTTTACTGTATCCCTTGGACCTTCACATTGACGATGAAACACAGAAATCACATCGGAATTGAATATAAAAGGCACAATACCGACTTAAGTACAAGAAGAGTGAATCTCCTAAGAGTTTGTCCTTTGAGCGGCTCCTGGGAGACCAGTATTAGATTCCGATGCACCAGTGCAGGTTTACTGTATCCCTTGGGCTTTCACATTGACGATGAATCACAGAAATCACATCGGATGTGAATATAAAAGCCACAATGCTGACTTAAGTACAAGAAGAGTGAGTCTTCTAACCGTTTGTGCTTTGAGCGGCTCCTGGGAGACCAGTATTGGATTCCGATGCACCAGTGCAGGTTTACTGTATCCCTTGGACCTTCACATTGACAATGAAACACAGAAATCGCATCGGAATTGAATATAAAAGGCACAATGCTGACTTAAGTACAAGAAGAGTGAATCTTCTAAGAGTTTGTGCTTTGAGCGGATCCTGGCAGACCAGTATTAGATTCCGATGCACCAGTGCAGGTTTACTGTATTCCTTGGACCTACACTTTGACGATGAAACACAGAAATCGCATCGGAATTGAATATAAAAGGCACAATACCGACTTAAGTACAAGAAGAGTGAATTTTCTAATAGTTTGTGCTTTGAGCGGCTCCTGGGACACCAGTATTGGATTCCTCTGCACCAGTGCAGGTTTACTGTATCCCTTGGACCTTCACATTGACGATGAAACACAGAAATCGAATCGCAATTGAATATAAAAGGAACAATGCCGACTTAAGTACAAGAAGAGTGAATCTTCTAAGAGTTTGTGGTTTGAGCGGCTCTTGGGAGACCAGTATGAGATTCCGATGCACCAGTGCAGGTTTACTGTATCCCTTGGACCTTCACATTGACGATGAAACACAGAAATCGCATCGGAATTGAATATTAAAGGCACAATGCCGACTTAAGTACAGGAAGAGTGAATCTTCTAAGAGTTTGTGCTTTGAGCGGCTCCTGGGAGACCAGTATTAGATTCCGATGCACCAGTGCAGGTTTACTCTATCCCTTGGACCTTCACATTGACGATGAAACACAGAAATCGCAACGGAATTGAATATAAAAGGCACAATGCCGACTTAAGTACAGGAAGAGTGAATCTTCTAAGAGTTTGTGCTTTGAGCGGCTCCTGGGAGACCAGTATTAGATTCCGATGCACCAGTGCAGGTTTACTCTATCCCTTGGACCTTCACATTGACGATGAGACACAGAAATCGCATCGGAATTGAATGTAAAAGGCACAGTTGCGACTTAAGTACAGGAAGAGTGAATCTTCTAAGAGTTTGTGCTTTGAGCGGCTCCTGGGAGACCAGTATTAGAATCCGATGCACCAGTGCAGGTTTACTGTATCCCTTGGACCCTCCCATTGACGATGAAACACAGAAATCGCATCGGAATTGAATATAAAAGGCCCAGTGCCGACTTAAGTACAAGAAGAGTGAATCTTCTAAGAGTTCTGCTTTGAGTGGCTCCTGGGAGACCAGTCTTGGATTCCGATGCACCAGTGCAGGTTTTCTGTATCCCTTGGACCTTCACATTGACGATGAAACACAGAAATCGCATCGGAATTGAATGTAAAAAGCACAATGCCGACTTAAGTACAAGAAGAGTGAATCTTCTAAGAGTTTGTGCTTTGAGCGGATCCTGGGAGACCAGTATTGGATTCCGATGCACCAGTGCAGGTTTACTGTATCCCTTGGACCTTCACATTGACGATGAAACACAGAAATCGCATCGGAATTGAATATAAAAGGCACAGTGCGACTTAAGTACAAGAAGAGTGAGAATCCTAAGAGTTTGTGCTTTGAGCGGCTCCTGGGAGACCAGTATTGGATTCCGATTCACCAATGCAGGTTTACTGTATCCCTTGGACCTTCACATTGACGATGAAACACAGAAATCGCATCGGAATTGAATATAAAAGGCACAATACCGACTTAAGTACAAGAAGAGTGAGTCTCCTAAGAGTTTGTGGTTTGAGCGGCTCCTGGGAGACCAGTATTGGATTCCGATCCACCAGTGCAGGTTTACTGTATCCCTTGGACCTTCACATTGACGATGAAACACAGAAATCGCATCGGAATTGAATATAAAGGCACAATGCCGACTTAAGTACAAGAAGAGTGAGTCTCCTAAGAGTTTGTGCTTTGAGCGGATCCTGGGAGACCAGTATTGGATTCCGATGCACCAGTGCAGGTTTACTGTATCCCTTGGACCTTCACATTGACGATGAAACACAGAAATCGCATCGGAATTGAATATCAAAGGCACAGTGCCGTCTTAAGTACAAGAAGAGTGAATCTTCTAAGAGTTTATGCTTTGAGCGGCTCCTGGGAGACCAGTATTAGATTCCGATGCACCAGTGCAGGTTTACTGTATCCCTAGGACCTTCACATTGACGATGAGACACAGAAATCGCAGCGGAATTCAATATAAAAGGCACGATGCCGACTTAAGTACAGGAAGAGTGAATCTTCTAAGAGTTTGTGCTTTGAGCGGCTCCTGGGAGACCAGTATTGGATTCCGATGCACCAGTGCAGTTTTACTCTATCCCTTGGACCTTCCCATTGACAATGAAACACAGAAATCGCACCGGAATGGAATATAAAAGGCACAATACCAACTTAAGTACAAGAAGAGTGAGTCACCTAAGAGTTTGTGGTTTGAGCGACTCCTGGGAGTCCAGTATTGGATTCCGATGCACCTGTGCAGGTTTACTGTATCCTTTGGACCTTCACATTGACGATGAAACACAGAAATCGCATAGGAATTGAATATAAAAGGCACAGTGCCGACTTAAGTACAAGAAGAGTGAATCTTCTCAGAGTTTGTGCTTTGAGCGGCTCCTGGGAGACCAGTATTAGATTCCGATGCACCAGTGCAGGTTTACTCTATCCCTTGGACCTTCACATTGACAATGAAACACAGAAATCGCATCGGAATTGAATATAAAAGGCACAATACCGACTTAAGTACAAGAAGGGTGGGTCTCCTTAGAGTTTGTGGTTTGAGCGGCACCTGGGAGACCAGTATTGGATTCCGATGCACCAGTGCAGGTTTACTCTATCCCTTGGACATTCAAATTGACAATGAAACACAGAAATCGCATCGGAATTGAATATAAAAGGCACAATGCCGACTTAAGTACAAGAAGAGTGAGTATCCTAAGAGTTTGTGCTTTGAGCGGATCCTGGGAGACCAGTATTAGATTCCGATGCACCAGTGCAGGTTTACTCTATCCCTTGGACCTTCACATTGACAATGAAACACAGAAATCGCATCGGAATTGAATATAAAAGGCACAATGCCGACTTAAGTGCAAGAAGAGTGAATCTTCTCAGAGTTTGTGCTTTGAGCGGCTCCTGGGAGACCAGTATTAGATTCCGATGCACCAGTGCAGGTTTACTCTATCCCTTGGACCTTCACATTGACGATGAAACACAGAAATCGCATCGGAATTGAATATAAAAGGCACAATGCCGACTTAAGTACAAGAAGAGTGAGTCTCCTAAGAGTTTGTGGTTTGAGCGGCTCCTGGGAGACCAGTATTGGATTCCGATGCACCAGTGCAGGTTTACTGTATCCCTTGGACCTTCACATTGACGATGAAGCACAGAAATCGCATCGGAATTGAATATAAAAGGCACAATGCCGACTTAAGTACGAGAAGAGTGAGTCTCCTAAGAGTTTGTGGTTTGAGCGGCTCCTGGGAGACCAGTATTGGATTCCATGCACCAGTGCAGGTTTACTTTATCCCTTGAACCTTCACATTGACGATGAAACACAGAAATCGCATCCGAATTGAATATAAAAGGCACAGTGCCGACTTAAGTACAAGAAGAGTGAATCTTCTACGAGTTTGTGCTTTGGGCGGCTCCTGGGAGACCAGTATTGGATTCCGATGCACCAGTGCAGGTTTACTGTATCCCTTGGACCTTCACATTGACGATGAAACACAGAAATCGCATCGGAATTGAATATAAAAGGCACAATGCCGACTTAAGTACCAGAAGAGTGAATCTTCGAAGAGTTTGTGCTTTGAGCGGATCCTGGGAGACCAGTATTGGATTCCGATGCACCAGTGCAGGTTTACTGTATCCCTTGGACCTTCACATTGACGATGAAACACAGAAATCACATCGGAATTGAATATAAAAGGCACAATACCGACTTAAGTACAAGAAGAGTGAATTTTCTTAGAGTTTGTGGTTTGAGCGGCTCCTGGGAGAGCAGTCTTGGATTCCGATGCACCAGTGCAAGTTTACTGTATCCCTTGGACCTCCACATTGACGATGAAACACAGAAATCGCATCGGAATTGAATATAAAAGGCACAATGCCGACTTAAGTACAAGAAGAGTGAATTTTCTTAGAGTTTGTGGTTTGAGCGGCTCCTGGGAGACCAGTCTTGGATTCCGATGCACCAGTGCAGGTTTACTGTATCCCTTGGACCTTCACATTGACGATGAAACACAGAAATCACATCGGAATTGAATATAAAAGGCACAATACCGACTTAAGTACAAGAAGAGTGAATTTTCTTAGAGTTTGTGGTTTGAGCGGCTCCTGGGAGACCAGTCTTGGATTCCGATGCACCAGTGCAGGTTTACTGTATCCCTTGGACCTCCACATTGACGATGAAACACAGAAATCTCATCGGAATTGAATATAAAAGGCACAATGCCGACTTAAGTACAAGAAGAGTGAATTTTCTTAGAGTTTGTGGTTTGAGCGGCTCCTGGGAGACCAGTCTTGGATTCCGATGCACCAGTGCAGGTTTACTGTATCCCTTGGACCTCCACATTGACGATGAAACACAGAAATCGCATCGGAATTGAATATAAAAGGCACAATGCCGACTTAAGTACAAGAAGAGTGAATTTTCTTAGAGTTTGTGGTTTGAGCGGCTCCTGGGAGACCAGTCTTGGATTCCGATGCACCAGTGCAGGTTTACTGTATCCCTTGGACCTTCACATTGACGATGGAACACAGAAATCACATCGGAATTGAATATAAAAGGCACAATACCGACTTAAGTACAAGAAGAGTGAATCTCCTAAGAGTTTGTCCTTTGAGCGGCTCCTGGGAGACCAGTATTAGATTCCGATGCACCAGTGCAGGTTTACTGTATCCCTTGGGCTTTCACATTGACGATGAATCACAGAAATCACATCGGATGTGAATATAAAAGCCACAATGCTGACTTAAGTACAAGAAGAGTGAGTCTTCTAACCGTTTGTGCTTTGAGCGGCTCCTGGGAGACCAGTATTGGATTCCGATGCACCAGTGCAGGTTTACTGTATCCCTTGGACCTTCACATTGACAATGAAGCACAGAAATCGCATCGGAATTGAATATAAAAGGCACAATGCTGACTTAAGTACAAGAAGAGTGAATCTTCTAAGAGTTTGTGCTTTGAGCGGATCCTGGCAGACCAGTATTAGATTCCGATGCACCAGTGCAGGTTTACTGTATTCCTTGGACCTACACTTTGACGATGAAACACAGAAATCGCATCGGAATTGAATATAAAAGGCACAATACCGACTTAAGTACAAGAAGAGTGAATTTTCTAATAGTTTGTGCTTTGAGCGGCTCCTGGGACACCAGTATTGGATTCCTCTGCACCAGTGCAGGTTTACTGTATCCCTTGGACCTTCACATTGACGATGAAACACAGAAATCGAATCGCAATTGAATATAAAAGGAACAATGCCGACTTAAGTACAAGAAGAGTGAATCTTCTAAGAGTTTGTGGTTTGAGCGGCTCTTGGGAGACCAGTATGAGATTCCGATGCACCAGTGCAGGTTTACTGTATCCCTTGGACCTTCACATTGACGATGAAACACAGAAATCGCATCGGAATTGAATATAAAAGGCACAATGCCGACTTAAGTACAGGAAGAGTGAATCTTCTAAGAGTTTGTGCTTTGAGCGGCTCCTGGGAGACCAGTATTAGATTCCGATGCACCAGTGCAGGTTTACTCTATCCCTTGGACCTTCACATTGACGATGAAACACAGAAATCGCATCGGAATTGAATATAAAAGGCCCAGTGCCGACTTAAGTACAAGAAGAGTGAATCTTCTAAGAGTTCTGCTTTCAGTGGCTCCTGGGAGACCAGTCTTGGATTCCGATGCACCAGTGCAGGTTTTCTGTATCCCTTGGACCTTCACATTGACGATGAAACACAGAAATCGCATCGGAATTGAATGTAAAAGGCACAATGCCGACTTAAGTACAAGAAGAGTGAATCTTCTAAGAGTTTGTGCTTTGAGCGGATCCTGGGAGACCAGTATTGGATTCCGATGCACCAGTGCAGGTTTACTGTATCCCTTGGACCTTCACATTGACGATGAAACACAGAAATCGCATCGGAATTGAATATAAAAGGCAGAGTGCGACTTAAGTACAAGAAGAGTGAGAATCCTAAGAGTTTGTGCTTTGAGCGGCTCCTGGGAGACCAGTATTGGATTCCGATTCACCAATGCAGATTTACTGTATCCCTTGGACCTTCACATTGACGATGAAACACAGAAATCGCATCGGAATTGAATATAAAAGGCACAATACCGACTTAAGTACAAGAAGAGTGAGTCTCCTAAGAGTTTGTGGTTTGAGCGGCTCCTGGGAGACCAGTATTGGATTCCGATCCACCAGTGCAGGTTCACTGTATCCCTTGGACCTTCACATTGACGATGAAACACAGAAATCGCATCGGAATTGAATATAAAGGCACAATGCCGACTTAAGTACAAGAAGAGTGAGTCTCCTAAGAGTTTGTGCTTTGAGCGGATCCTGGGAGACCAGTATTGGATTCCGATGCACCAGTGCAGGTTTACTGTATCCCTTGGACCTTCACATTGACGATGAAACACAGAAATCGCATCGGAATTGAATATCAAAGGCACAGTGCCGTCTTAAGTACAAGAAGAGTGAATCTTCTAAGAGTTTGTGCTTTGAGCGGCTCCTGGGAGACCAGTATTAGATTCCGATGCACCAGTGCAGGTTTACTGTATCCCTAGGACCATCACATTGACGATGAGACACAGAAATCGCAGCGGAATTCAATATAAAAGGCACGATGCCGACTTAAGTACAGGAAGAGTGAATCTTCTAAGAGTTTGTGCTTTGAGCGGCTCCTGGGAGACCAGTATTGGATTCCGATGCACCAGTGCAGTTTTACTCTATCCCTTGGACCTTCCCATTGACAATGAAACACAGAAATCGCACCGGAATGGAATATAAAAGGCACAATACCGACTTAAGTACAAGAAGAGTGAGTCACCTAAGAGTTTGTGGTTTGAGCGGCTCCTGGGAGTCCAGTATTGGATTCCGATGCACCTGTGCAGGTTTACTGTATCCTTTGGACCTTCACATTGACGATGAAACACAGAAATCGCATCGGAATTGAATATAAAAGGCACAGTGCCGACTTAAGTACAAGAAGAGTGAATCTTCTCAGAGTTTGTGCTTTGAGCGGCTCCTGGGAGACCAGTATTAGATTCCGATGCACCAGTGCAGGTTTACTCTATCCCTTGGACCTTCACATTGACAATGAAACACAGAAATCGCATCGGAATTGAATATAAAAGGCACAATACCGACTTAAGTACAAGAAGGGTGGGTCTCCTTAGAGTTTGTGGTTTGAGCGGCACCTGGGAGACCAGTATTGGATTCCGATGCACCAGTGCAGGTTTACTCTATCCCTTGGAAATTCAAATTGACAATGAAACACAGAAATCGCATCGGAATTGAATATAAAAGGCACAATGCCGACTTAAGTACAAGAAGAGTGAGTATCCTAAGAGTTTGTGCTTTGAGCGGATCCTGGGAGACCAGTATTAGATTCCGATGCACCAGTGCAGGTTTACTCTATCCCTTGGACCTTCACATTGACAATGAAACACAGAAATCGCATCAGAATTGAATATAAAAGGCACAATGCCGACTTAAGTACAAGAAGAGTGAGTCTCCTAAGAGTTTGTGCTTTGAGCGGATCCTGGGAGACCAGTATTGGATTCCGATGCACCAGTGCAGGTTTACTGTATCCCTTGGACCTTCACATTGACGATGAAACACAGAAATCGCATCGGAATTGAATATAAAAGGCACAGTGCCGACTTAAGTACAAGAAGAGTGAATCTTCTCAGAGTTTGTGCTTTGAGCGGCTCCTGGGAGACCAGTATTAGATTCCGATGCACCAGTGCAGGTTTACTCTATCCCTTGGACCTTCACATTGACGATGAAACACAGAAATCGCATCGGAATTGAATGTAAAAGGCACAATGCCGACTTAAGTACAAGAAGAGTGAGTCTCCTAAGAGTTTGTGGTTTGAGCGGCTCCTGGGAGACCAGTATTGGATTCCGATGCACCAGTGCAGGTTTACTGTATCCCTTGGACCTTCACATTGACGATGAAACACAGAAATCGCATCGGAATTGAATATAAAAGGCACAGTGCCGACTTAAGTACGAGAAGAGTGAGTCTCCTAAGAGTTTGTGGTTTGAGCGGCTCCTGGGAGACCAGTATTGGATTCCATGCACCAGTGCAGGTTTACTGTATCCCTTGAACCTTCACATTGACGATGAAACACAGAAATCGCATCCCAATTGAATATAAAAGGCACAGTGCCGACTTAAGTACAAGAAGAGTGAATCTTCTACGAGTTTGTGCTTTGGGCGGCTCCTGGGAGACCAGTATTGGATTCCGATGCACCAGTGCAGGTTTACTGTATCCCTTGGACCTTCACATTGCCAATGAAACACAGAAATCGCATCGGAATTGAATATAAAAGGCACAATGCTGACTTAAGTACAAGAAGAGTGAATCTTCTAAGAGTTTGTGCTTTGAGCGGATCCTGGCAGACCAGTATTAGATTCCGATGCACCAGTGCAGGTTTACTGTATCCCTTGGACCTACACTTTGACAATGAAACACAGAAATCGCATCGGAATTGAATATAAAAGGCACAATACCGACTTAAGTACAAGAAGAGTGAATTTTCTAATAGTTTGTGCTTTGAGCGGCTCCTGGGACACCAGTATTGGATTCCTCTGCACCAGTGCAGGTTTACTGTATCCCTTGGACCTTCACATTGACGATGAAACCCAGAAATCGAATCGCAATTGAATATAAAAGGAACAATGCCGACTTAAGTACAAGAAGAGTGAATCTTCTAAGAGTTTGTGGTTTGAGCGGCTCTTGGGAGACCAGTATGAGATTCCGATGCACCAGTGCAGGTTTACTGTATCCCTTGGACCTTCACATTGACGATGAAACACAGAAATCGCATCGGAATTGAATATCAAAGGCACAATGCCGACTTAAGTACAAGAAGAGTGAATCTTCTAAGAGTTTGTGCTTTGAGTGGCTCCTGGGAGACCAGTATTAGATTCCGATGCACCAGTGCAGGTTTACTGTATCCCTTGGACCTTCACATTGACGATGAAACACAGAAATCGCATCGGAATTGAATATAAAAGGCACGATGCCGACTTAAGTACAGGAAGAGTGAGTCTTCTAAGAGTTTGTGCTTTGAGCGGCTCCTGGCAGACCAGTATTTGATTCCGATGCACCAGTGCAGGTTTACTGTATCCCTTGGACCTTCACATTGACGATGAAACACAGAAATCGCATCGGAATTGAATATAAAAGGCACAATGCCGACTTAAGTACAGGAAGAGTGAATCTTCTAAGAGTTTGTGCTTTGAGCGGCTCCTGGGAGACCAGTATTAGATTCCTATGCACCAGTGCAGGTTTACTCTATCCCTTGGACCTTCACATTGACGATGAAACACAGAAATCGCATCGGAATTGAATATAAAAGGCACAGTGCAGACTTAAGTACAAGAAGAGTGAATCTTCTCAGAGTTTGTGCTTTGAGCGGCTCCTGGGAGACCAGTATTAGATTCCGATGCACCAGTGCAGGTTTACTGTATCCCTTGGACCTTCACATTGACGATGAAACACAGAAATCGCATCGGAATTGAATATAAAAGGCACAGTGCCGACTTAAGTACGAGAAGAGTGAGTCTCCTAAGAGTTTGTGGTTTGAGCGGCTCCTGGGAGACCAGTATTGGATTCCATGCACCAGTGCAGGTTTACAGTATCCCTTGAACCTTCACATTGACGATGAAACACAGAAATCGCATCCGAATTGAATATAAAAGGCACAGTGCCGACTTAAGTACAAGAAGAGTGAATCTTCTACCAGTTTGTGCTTTGGGCGGCTCCTGGGAGACCAGTATTGGATTCCGATGCACCAGTGCAGGTTTACTGTATCCCTTGGACCTTCACATTGACGATGAAACACAGAAATCGCATCGGAATTGAATATAAAAGGCACAATGCCGACTTAAGTACAAGAAGAGTGAATCTTCGAAGAGTTTGTGCTTTGAGCGGATCCTGGGAGACCAGTATTGGATTCCGATGCACCAGTGCAGGTTTACTGTATCCCTTGGACCTTCACATTGACGATGAAACACAGAAATCGCATCGCAATTGAATATAAAAGGCACACTGCCGACTTAAGTGCAAGAAGAGTGAATCTTCTCAGAGTTTGTGCTTTGAGCGGCTCCTGGGAGACCAGTATTAGATTCCGATGCACCAGTGCAGGTTTACTCTATCCCTTGGACCTTCACATTGACGATGAAACGCAGAAATCGCATCGGAATTGAATATAAAAGGCACAATGCCGACTTAAGTACAAGAAGAGTGAGTCTCCTAAGAGTTTGTGGTTTGAGCGGCTCCTGGGAGACCAGTATTGGATTCCGATGCACCAGTGCAGGTTTACTGTATCCCTTGGACCTTCACATTGACGATGAAACACAGAAATCGCATCGGAATTGAATATAAAAGGCACAGTGCCGACTTAAGTACGAGAAGAGTGAGTCTCCTAAGAGTTTGTGGTTTGAGCGGCTCCTGGGAGACCAGTATTGGATTCCATGCACCAGTGCAGGTTTACTGTATCCCTTGAACCTTCACATTGACGATGAAACACAGAAATCGCATCCGAATTGAATATAAAAGGCACAGTGCCGACTTAAGTACAAGAAGAGTGAATCTTCTACCAGTTTGTGCTTTGGGCGGCTCCTGGGAGACCAGTATTGGATTCCGATGCACCGGTGCAGGTTTACTGTATCCCTTGGACCTTCACATTGACGATGAAACACAGAAATCGCATCGGAATTGAATATAAAAGGCACAATGCCGACTTAAGTACAAGAAGAGTGAATCTTCGAAGAGTTTGTGCTTTGAGCGGATCCTGGGAGACCAGTATTGGATTCCGATGCACCAGTGCAGGTTTACTGTATCCCTTGGACCTCCACATTGACGATGAAACACAGAAATCGCATCGGAATTGAATATAAAAGGCACAATGCCGACTTAAGTACAAGAAGAGTGAATTTTCTTAGAGTTTGTGATTTGAGCGGCTCCTGGGAGACCAGTCTTGGATTCCGATGCACCAGTGCAGGTTTACTGTATCCCTTGGGCCTTCACATTGACGATGAATCACAGAAATCACATCGGATGTGAATATAAAAGGCACAATGCTGACTTAAGTACAAGAAGAGTGAGTCTTCTAACCGTTTGTGCTTTGAGCGGCTCCTGGGAGACCAGTATTGGATTCCGATGCACCAGTGCAGGTTTACTGTATACCTTGGACCTTCACATTGACAATGAAACACAGAAATCGCATCGGAATTGAATATAAAAGGCACAATGCTGACTTAAGTACAAGAAGAGTGAATCTTCTAAGAGTTTGTGCTTTGAGCGGATCCTGGCAGACCAGTATTAGATTCCGATGCACCAGTGCAGGTTTACTGTATTCCTTGGACCTACACTTTGACGATGAAACACAGAAAACGCATCGGAATTGAATATAAAAGGCACACTACCGACTTAAGTACAAGAAGAGTGAATTTTCTAATAGTTTGTGCTCTGAGCGGCTCCTGGGACACCAGTATTGGATTCCTCTGCACCAGTGCAGGTTTACTGTATCCCTTGGACCTTCACATTGACGATGAAACACAGAAATCGCATCGGAATTGAATATAAAAGGCACAGTGCGACTTAAGTACAAGAAGAGTGAGAATCCTAAGAGTTTGTGCTTTGAGCGGCTCCTGGGAGACCAGTATTGGATTCCGATTCACCAATGCAGGTTTACTGTATCCCTTGGACCTTCACATTGACGATGAAACACAGAAATCGCATCGGAATTGAATATAAAAGGCACAATACCGACTTAAGTACAAGAAGAGTGAGTCTCCTAAGAGTTTGTGGTTTGAGCGGCTCCTGGGAGACCAGTATTGGATTCCGATCCACCAGTGCAGTTTTACTGTATCCCTTGGACCTTCACATTGACGATGAAACACAGAAATCGCATCGGAATTGAATATAAAGGCACAATGCCGACTTAAGTACAAGAAGAGTGAGTCTCCTAAGAGTTTGTGCTTTGAGCGGATCCTGGGAGACCAGTATTGGATTCCGATGCACCACTGCAGGTTTACTGTATCCCTTGGGCCTTCACATTGACGATGAAACACAGAAATCGCATCGGAATTGAATATAAAAGGCTCAATACCGACATAAGTACAAGAAGAGTGAGTCTCCTAACAGTTTGTGCTTTGAGCGGCTCCTGGGAGACCAGTATTGGATTCCGAATCACCAGTTCAGGTTTACTGTATCCCTTGGACCTTCACATTGACGATGAAACACATAAATCGCATCGGAATTGAATATCAAAGGCACAGTGCCGTCTTAAGTACAAGAAGAGTGAATCTTCTAAGAGTTTGTGCTTTGAGCGGCTCCTGGGAGACCAGTATTAGATTCCGATGCACCAGTGCAGGTTTACTGTATCCCTAGGACCTTCACATTGACGATGAAACACAGAAATCGCAGCGGAATTCAATATAAAAGGCACGATGCCGACTTAAGTACAGGAAGAGTGAATCTTCTAAGAGTTTGTGCTTTGAGCGGCTCCTGGGAGACCAGTATTTGATTCCGATGCACCAGTGCAGGTTTACTGTATCCCTTGGACCTTCACATTGACGATGAAACACAGAAATCGCATCGGAATTGAATATAAAGGCCCAATGCCGACTTAAGTACAAGAAGAGTGAGTCTCCTAAGAGTTTGTGCTTTGAGCGGATCCTGGGAGACCAGTATTGGATTCCGATGCACCAGTGCAGGTTTACTGTATCCCTTGGGCCTTCACATTGACGATGAAACACAGAAATCGCATCGGAATTAAATATAAAAGGCACAGTGCCGACTTAAGTACAAGAAGAGTGAGTCTCCTAAGAGTTTGTGGTTTGAGCGGCTCCTGGGAGACCGGTATTGGATTCCGATGCACCAGTGCAGGTTTACTGTATCCCTTGGACCTTCACATTGACGATGAAACACAGAAATCGCATCGGAATTGAATATAAAAGGCACAGTGCCGACTTAAGTACAAGAAGAGTGAGTCTCCTAAGAGTTTGTGCTTTGAGCGGCTCCTGGGAGACCAGTATTGAATTCCGATTCACCAGTGCAGGTTTACTGTATCCCTTGGACCTTCACATTGACGATGAAACACAGAAATCGCATCGGAATTGAATATAAAAGGCACAATACCGACTTAAGTACAGGAAGAGTGAGTCTCCTAAGAGTTTGTGCTTTGAGCGGCTCCTGGGAGACCAGTATTGGATTCCGATGCACCAGTGCAGGTTTACTGTATCCCTTGGACCTTCACATTGACGATGAAACACAGAAATCGCATCGGAATTGAATATAAAGGCACAATGCCGACTTAAGTACAAGAAGAGTGAGTCTCCTAAGAGTTTGTGCTACGAGCGGATCCTGGGAGACCAGTATTGGATTCCGATGCACCAGTGCAGGTTTACTGTATCCCTTGGACCTTCACATTGACGATGAAACACAGAAATCGCATCGGAATTGAATATAAAAGGCACAATACCGACTTAAGTATAAGAAGAGTGAGTCTCCTAAGAGTTTGTGGACTGAGCGGCACCTGGGAGACCAGTATTGGATTCCGATGCACCAGTGCAGCCTTACTGTATCCCTTGGACCTTCACATTGACGATGAAACACAGAAATCGCATCGGAATTGAATATATAAGGCACAATACCGACATAAGTACAAGAAGAGTGAGTCTCCTAACAGTTTGTGCTTTGAGCGGCTCCTGGGAGACCAGTATTGGATTCCGATTCACCAGTGCAGGTTTACTGTATCCCTTGGACCTTCACATTGACGATGAAACACAGAAATCGTATCGGAATTGAATATAAAAGGCACAATGCCGACTTATGTACAAGAAGAGTGAGTCTCCTAAGAGATTGTGCTTTGAGCAGATCCTGGGAGACCAGTATTGAATTCCGATGCACCAGTGAAAGTTTACTGTATCCCTTGGACCTTCACATTGACGATGAAACACAGAAATCGCATCGGAATTGTATATAACAGGCACAGTGCCGACTTAAGTACAAGAAGAGTGAATATTCTCAGAGTTTGTGGTTTGAGCGGCTCCTGGGAGACCAGTATTGGATTCCGATGCACCAGTGCAGTTTTACTCTATCCCTTGGACCTTCCCAGTGACAATGAAACACAGAAATCGCATCGGAATTGAATATAAAAGGCACAATACCACTTAAGTACAAGAAGAGTGAGTCTCCTAAGAATTTGTGGTTTGAGCGGCTTCTGGGAGACCAGTATTAGATTCCGATGCACCAGTGCAGGTTTACTGTATCCCTTGGACCTTCACATTGACGATGAAACACCGAAATCGCATCGGAATTGAATATAAAAGGCACAGTGACGACTTAAGTACAAGAAGAGTGAATCTTCTCAGAGTTTGTGCTTTGAGCGGCTCCTGGGAGACCAGTATTGGATTCCGATGCACCAGTGCAGGTTTACTGTATCCCTTGGACCTTCACATTGACAATGAAACACAGAAATCGCATCGGAATTGAATATAAAAGGCACAATGCCGACTTAAGTACAAGAAGAGTGAGTCTCCTAAGAGTTTGTGCTTTGAGCGGATCCTGGGAGACCAGTATTGGATTCCGATGCACCAGTGCAGGTTTACTGTATCCCTTGGACCTTCACATTGACGATGAAACACAGAAATCGCATCGGCATTGAATATAAAAGTCACAGTGCCGACTTAAGTACAAGAAGAGTGAATCTTCTCAGAGTTTGTGCTTTGAGCGGCTCCTGGGAGACCAGTATTGGATTCCGATGCACCAGTGCAGGTTTACTCTATCCCTTGCACCTTCACATTGACGATGAAACACAGAAATCGCATCGGAATTGAATATAAAAGGCACAATGCCGACTTAAGTACAAGAAGAGTGAGTCTCCTAAGAGTTTGTGGTTTGAGCGGCTCCTGGGAGACCAGTATTGGATTCCGATGCACCAGTGCAGGTTTACTGTAACCCTTGGACCTTCACATTGACGATGAAACACAGAAATCGCATCGGAATTGAATATAAAAGGCACAATACCGACTTAAGTACAAGAAGAGTGAGTCTCCTAAGAGTTTGTGGTTTGAGCGGCTCCTGGGAGACCAGTATTGGATTCCGATGCACCAGTGCAGGTTTACTGTATCCCTTGGACTTTCACATTGACGATGAAACACAGAAATCGCATCGGAATTGAATATAAAAGGCACAGTGCCGACTTAAGTACAAGAAGAGTGAGTCTCTTAAGAGTTTGTGGTTTGAGCGGCTCCTGGGAGACCAGTATTGGAATCCGATGCACCAGTGCAGGTTTACTGTATCCCTTGGACCTTCACATTGACGATGAAACACAGAAATCGCATCGGAATTGAATATAAAAGGCACAGTGCGACTTAAGTACAAGAAGAGTGAGAATCCTAAGAGTTTGTGCTTTGAGCGGCTCCTGGGAGACCAGTATTGGATTCCGATTCACCAATGCAGGTTTACTGTATCCCTTGGACCTTCACATTGACGATGAAACACAGAAATCGCATCGGAATTGAATATAAAATGCACAATACGGACTTAAGTACAAGAAGAGTGAGTCTCCTAAGAGTTTGTGTTTTTGACCGGCTCCTGGGAGACCAGTATTGGATTCCGATGCACCAGTGCAGGTATACTGTATCCCTTGGATCTTCACATTGACGATGAAACACAGAAGTCGCATCGGAATTGAATATAAAGGCACAATGCCGACTTAAGTACAAGAAGAGTGAGTCTCCTAAGAGTTTGTGCTTTGAGCGGATCCTGGGAGACCAGTATTGGATTCCGATGCACCAGTGCAGGTTTACTGTATCCCTTGGGCCTTCACATTGACGATGAAACACAGAAATCGCATCGGAATTGAATATAGAAGGCACAGTGCCGACTTAAGTACAAGAAGAGTGAGTCTCCTAAGAGTTTGTGGTTTGAGCGGCTCCTGGGAGACCAGTATTGGATTCCGATGCAGCAGTGCAGGTTTACTGTATCCCTTGGACCTTCACATTGACGATGAAACACTGAAATCGCATCGGAATTGAATATAAAAGGCACAGTGCCGACTTAAGTACAAGAAGAGTGAGTCTCCTAAGAGTTTGTTCTTTGAGCGGCTCCTGGGAGACCAGTATTGGATTCCGATTCACCAGTGCAGGTTTACTGTATCCCTTGGACCTTCACATTGACGATGAAACACAGAAATCGCATCGGAATTGAATATGAAAGGCACAATACCGACTTAAGTACAAGAAGAGTGAGTCTCCAAAGAGTTTGTGCTTTGAGCGATTCCTGGGAGACCAGTATTGGATTCCGATGCACCAGTGCAGGTTTTCTGTATCCTTTGGACCTTCACATTGACGATGAAACACAGAAATCGCATCGGAATTGAATATAAAGGCACAATGCCGACTTAAGTACAAGAAGAGTGAGTCTCCTAAGGGTTTGTGCTATGAGCGGATCCTGGGAGACCAGTATTGATTTCCGATGCACCAGTGCAGGTTTACTGTATCCCTTGGACCTTCACATTGACGATGAAACACAGAAATCGCATCGGAAATGAATATAAAAGGCACAATACCGACTTAAGTACAAGAAGAGTGAGTCTCCTTAGAGTTTGTGGTCTGAGCGGCTCCTGGGAGACCAGTATTGGATTCCGATGCACCAGTGCAGGTTTACTGTATCCCTTGGACCTTCACATTGACGATGAAACACAGAAATCGCATCAGAATTGAATATAAAAGGCACAATACCGACTTACGTACAAGAAGAGTGAGTCTCCTAACAGTTTGTGCTTTGAGCGGCTCCTGGGAGATTAGTATTGAATTCCGATGCACCAGTGCAGGTTTACTGTATCCCTTGGACCTTCACATTGACGATGAAACACGGAAATCGCATCGGAATTGAATATAAAAGGCACAATGCCGACTTAAGTACAAGAAGAGTGAGTCTCCTAAGAGTTTGTGCTTTGAGCAGATCCTGGGAGACCAGTATTGGATTCCGATGCACCAGTGCAAGTTTACTGTATCCCTTGGACCTTCACATTGACGATGAAACACAGAAATCGCATCGGAATTGAATATAACAGGCACAGTGCCGACTTAAGTACAAGAAGAGTGAATATTCTCAGAGTTTGTGCTTTGAGCGGCTCCTGGGAGACCAGTATTGGATTCCGATGCACCAGTGCAGTTTTACTCTATCCCTTGGACCATCCCATTGACAATGAAACACAGAAATCGCATCGGAAATGAATATAAAAGGCACAATACCACTTAAGTACAAGAAGAGTGAGTCTCCTAAGAATTTGGGGTTTGAGCGGCTCCTGGGAGACCAGTATTAGATTCCGATGCACCAGTGCAGGTTTACTGTATCCCTTGGACCTTCACATTGACGATGAAACACAGAAATCGCATCGGAATTGAATATAAAAGGCACAGTGACGACTTAAGTACAAGAAGAGTGAATCTTCTCAGAGTTTGTGCTTTGAGCGGCTCCTGGGAGACCAGTATTAGATTCCGATGCACCAGTGCAGGTTTACTCTATCCCTTGGACCTTCACTTTGACAATGAAACACAGAAATCGCATCGGAATTGAATATAAAAGGCACAATGCCGACTTAAGTACAAGAAGAGTGAGTCTCCTAAGAGTTTGTGCTTTGAGCGCATCCTGGGAGACCAGTATTGGATTCCGATGCACCAGTGCAGGTTTACTGTATCCCTTGGACCTTCACATTGACGATGAAACACAGAAATCGCATCGGAATTGAATATAAAAGGCACAGTGCCGACTTAAGTACAAGAAGAGTGAATCATCTCAGAGTATGTGCTTTGAGCGGCTCCTAGGGAGACCAGTATTAGATTCCGATGCACCAGTGCAGGTTTACTCTATCCCTTGGACCTTCACATTGACGATGAAACACAGAAATCGCATCGGAATTGAATATAAAAGACACAATGCCGACTTAAGTACAAGAAGAGTGAGTCTCCTAAGAGTTTGTGGTTTGAGCGGCTCCTGGGAGACCAGTATTAGATTCCGATGCACCAGTGCAGGTTTACTGTATCCCTTGGACCTTCACATTGACAATGAAACACAGAAATCGCATCGGAATTGAATATAAAAGGCACAGTGCCGACTTAAGTACAAGAAGAGTGAATCTTCTCAGAGTTTGTGCTTTGAGCGGCTCCTGGGAGACCAGTATTGGATTCCGATGCACCAGTGCAGGTTTGCTCTATCCCTTGGACCTTCACATTGACGATGAAGCACAGAAATCGCATCGGAATTGAATATAAAAGGCACAATACCGACTTAAGTACAAGAAGAGTGAGTCTCCTAAGAGTTTGTGGTTTGAGCGGCTCCTGGGAGACCAGTATTGGATTCCGATGCACCAGTGCAGGTTTACTGTACCCCTTGGACTTTCACATTGCCGATGAAACACAGAAATCGCATCGGAATTGAATATAAAAGGCAAAGTGCCGACTTAAGTACAAGAAGAGTGAGTCTCTTAAGAGTTTGTGGTTTGAGCGGCTCCTGGGAGACCAGTATTGAATTTCGATGCACCAGTGCAGGTTTACTGTATCCCTTGGACCTTCACATTGACAATGAAACACAGAAATCGCATCGGAATTGAATATAAAAGGCACAGTGCGACTTAAGTACAAGAAGAGTGAGAATCCTAAGAGTTTGTGCTTTGAGCGGCTCCTGGGAGACCAGTATTGGATTCCGATTCACCAATGCAGGTTTACTGTATCCCTTGGACCTTCACATTGACGATGAAACACAGAAATCGCATCGGAATTGAATATAAAAGGCACAATACCGACTTAAGTACAAGAAGAGTGAGTCTCCTAAGAGTTTGTGCTTTGAGCGGCTCCTGGGAGACCAGTATTGGATTCCGATGCACCAGTGCAGGTTTACTGTATCCCTTGGACCTTCACATTGACGATGAAACACAGAAATCGCATCGGAATTCAATATAAAGGCACAATGCCGACTTAAGTACAAGAAGAGTGAGTCTCCTAAGAGTTTGTGGTTTGAGCGGCTCCTGGGAGACCAGTATTGGATTCCGATGCACCAGTGTAGGTTTACTGTATCCCGTGGACCTTCACATTGACGATGAAACACAGAAATCGCATCGGAATTGAATATAAAAGGCACAGTGCCGACTTCAGTACAAGAAGAGTGAGTCTCCTAAGTGTTTGTGCTTTGAGCTGCTCCTGGGAGACCAGTATTGAATTCCGATTCACCAGTGCAGGTTTACTGTATCCCTTGGACCTTCACATTGACGATGAAACACATAAATCGCATCGGAATTGAATATAAAAGGCACAATACCGACTTAAGTACAAGAAGAGTGAGTCTCCTAAGAGTTTGCGCTTTGAGTGGCTCCTGGGAGACCAGTATTGGATTCCGATGCACCAGTGCAGGTTTACTGTATCCCTTGGACCTTCACATTGACGATGAAACACAGAAATCGCATCGGAATTGAATATAAAGGCACAATGCCGACTTAAGTACAAGAAGAGTGAGTCTCCTAAGAGTTTGTGCTACGAGCGGATCCTGGGAGACCAGTATTGGATTCCGATGCACCAGTGCAGGTTTACTGTATCCCTTGGACCTTCACATTGACGATGAAACACAGAAATCGCATCGGAATTGAATATAAAAGGCACAATACCGACTTACGTATAAGAAGAGTGAGTCTCCTAAGAGTTTGTGGTCTGAGCGGCACCTGGGAGACCAGTATTGGATTCCGATGCACCAGTGCAGCTTTACTGTATCCCTTGGACCTTCACATTGACGATGAAACACAGAAATCGCATCGGAATTGAATATAAAAGGCTCAATACCGACATAAGTACAAGAAGAGTGAGTCTCCTAACAGTTTGTGCTTTGAGCGGCTCCTGGGAGACCAGTATTGGATTCCGATTCACCAGTGCAGGTTTACTGTATCCCTTGGACCTTCACATTGACGATGAAACACAGAAATCGCATCGAAATTGAATATAAAAGGCACAATGCCGACTTAAGTACAAGAAGAGTGAGTCTCCTAAGAGTTTGTGCTTTGAGCACATCCTGGGAGACCAGTATTGGATTCCGATGCACCAGTTCAAGTTTACTGTATCCCTTGGACCTTCACATTGACGATGAAACACAGAAATCGCATCGGAATTGAATATAACAGGCACAGTGCCGACTTAAGTACAAGAAGAGTGAATATTCTCAGAGTTTGTGCTTTGAGCGGCTCCTGGGAGACCAGTATTGGATTCCGATGCACCAGTGCAGTTTTACTCTATCCCTTGGACCTTCCCATTGACAATGAAACACAGAAATCGCATCGGAATTGAATATAAAAGGCACAATACCACTTAAGTACAAGAAGAGTAAGTCTCCTAAGAATTTGTGGTTTGAGCGGCTCCTGGGAGACCAGTATTGGATTCCGATGCACCACATCAGGTTTACTCTATCCCTTGTACCTTCACATTGACAATGAAACACAGAAATCGCATCGGAATTGAATATAAAATGCACAATGCCAACTTAAGTACAAGAAGAGTGAGTCTCCTAAGAGTTTGTGCTTTGAGCGGATCCTGGGAGACCAGTATTGGATTCCTATGCACCAGTGCAGGTTTACTGTATCCCTTGGACCTTCACATTGACGATGAAACACAGAAATCGCATCGGCATTGAATATAAAAGTCACAGTGCCGACTTAAGTACAAGAAGAGTGAATCTTCTCAGAGTTTGTGCTTTAAGCGGCTCCTGGGAGGACCAGTGTTGGATTCCGATGCACCAGTGCAGGTTTACTCTATCCCTTGGACCTTCACATTGACGATGAAACACAGAAATCGCATCGGAATTGAATATAAAAGGCACAATGCCGACTTAAGTACAAGATGAATGAGTCTCCTAAGAGTTTGTGGTTTGAGCGGCTCCTGGGAGACCAGTATTGGATTCCGATGCACCAGTGCTGGTTTACTGTACCCCTTGGACTTTCACATTGCCGATGAAACACAGAAATCGCATCGGAATTGAATATAAAAGGCAAAGTGCCGACATAAGTACAAGAAGAGTGAGTCTCTTAAGAGTTTGTGGTTTGAGCGGCTCCTGGGAGACCAGTATTGAATTCCGATGCACCAGTGCAGGTTTACTGTATCCCTTGGACCTTCACATTGACAATGAAACACAGAAATCGCATCGGAATTGAATATAAAAGGCACAGTGCGACTTAAGTACAAGAAGAGTGAGAATCCTAAGAGTTTGTGCTTTGAGCGGCTCCTGGGAGACCAGTATTGGATTCCGATTCACCAATGCAGGTTTACTGTATCCCTTGGACCTTCACATTGACGATGAAACACAGAAATCGCATCGGAATTGAATATAAAAGGCACAATACCGACTTAAGTACAAGAAGAGTGAGTCTCCTAAGAGTTTGTGCTTTGAGCGGCTCCTGGGAGACCAGTATTGGATTCCGATGCACCAGTGCAGGTTTACTGTATCCCTTGGACCTTCACATTGACGATGAAACACAGAAATCGCATCGGAATTGAATATAAAGGCACAATGCCGACTTAAGTACAAGAAGAGTGAGTCTCCTAAGAGTTTGTGGTTTGAGCGGCTCCTGGGAGACCAGTATTGGATTCCGATGCACCAGTGTAGGTTTACTGTATCCCGTGGACCTTCACATTGACGATGAAACACAGAAATCGCATCGGAATTGAATATAAAAGGCACAGTGCCGACTTCAGTACAAGAAGAGTGAGTCTCCTAAGTGTTTGTGCTTTGAGCGGCTCCTGGGAGACCAGTATTGAATTCCGATTCACCAGTGCAGGTTTACTGTATCCCTTGGACCTTCACATTGACGATGAAACACAGAAATCGCATCTGAATTGAATATAAAAGGCACAATACCGACTTAAGTACAAGAAGAGTGAGTCTCCTAAGAGTTTGTGCTTTGAGCGGCTCCTGGGAGACCAGTATTGGATTCCGATGCACCAGTGCAGGTTTACTGTATCCCTTGGACCTTCACATTGACGATGAAACACAGAAATCGCATCGGAATTGAATATAAAGGCACAATGCCGACTTAAGTACAAGAAGAGTGAGTCTCCTAAGAGTTTGTGCTACGAGCGGATCCTGGGAGACCAGTATTGGATTCCGATGCACCAGTGCAGGTTTACTGTATCCCTTGGACCTTCACATTGACGATGAAACACAGAAATCGCATCGGAATTGAATATAAAAGGCACAATACCGACTTACGTATAAGAAGAGTGAGTCTCCTAAGAGTTTGTGGTCAGAGCGGCACCTGGAAGACCAGTATTGGATTCCGATGCACCAGTGCAGCTTTACTGTATCCCTTGGACCTTCACATTGACGATGAAACACAGAAATCGCATCGGAATTGAATATAAAAGGCTCAATACCGACATAAGTACAAGAAGAGTGAGTCTCCTAAGAGTTTGTGCTTTGAGCGGCTCCTGGGAGACCAGTATTGGATTCCGATGCACCAGTGCAGGTTTACTGTATCCCTTGGACCTTCACATTGACGATGAAACACAGAAATCGCATCGGAATTCAATATAAAGGCACAATGCCGACTTAAGTACAAGAAGAGTGAGTCTCCTAAGAGTTTGTGGTTTGAGCGGCTCCTGGGAGACCAGTATTGGATTCCGATGCACCAGTGTAGGTTTACTGTATCCCGTGGACCTTCACATTGACGATGAAACACAGAAATCGCATCGGAATTGAATATAAAAGGCACAGTGCCGACTTCAGTACAAGAAGAGTGAGTCTCCTAAGTGTTTGTGCTTTGAGCGGCTCCTGGGAGACCAGTATTGAATTCCGATTCACCAGTGCAGGTTTACTGTATCCCTTGGACCTTCACATTGACGATGAAACACATAAATCGCATCGGAATTGTATATAAAAGGCACAATACCGACTTAAGTACAAGAAGAGTGAGTCTCCTAAGAGTTTGTGCTTTGAGCGGCTCCTGGGAGACCAGTATTGGATTCCGATGCACCAGTGCAGGTTTACTGTATCCCTTGGACCTTCACATTGACGATGAAACACAGAAATCGCATCGGAATTGAATATAAAGGCACAATGCCGACTTAAGTACAAGAAGAGTGAGTCTCCTAAGAGTTTGTGCTACGAGCGGATCCTGGGAGACCAGTATTGGATTCCGATGCACCAGTGCAGGTTTACTGTATCCCTTGGACCTTCACATTGACGATGAAACACAGAAATCGCATCGGAATTGAATATAAAAGGCACAATACCGACTTACGTATAAGAAGAGTGAGTCTCCTAAGAGTTTGTGGTCTGAGCGGCACCTGGGAGACCAGTATTGGATTCCGATGCACCAGTGCAGCTTTACTGTATCCCTTGGACCTTCACATTGACGATGAAACACAGAAATCGCATCGGAATTGAATATAAAAGGCTCAATACCGACATAAGTACAAGAAGAGTGAGTCTCCTAACAGTTTGTGCTTTGAGCGGCTCCTGGGAGACCAGTATTGGATTCCGATTCACCAGTGCAGGTTTACTGTATCCCTTGGACCTTCACATTGACGATGAAACACAGAAATCGCATCGAAATTGAATATAAAAGGCACAATGCCGACTTAAGTACAAGAAGAGTGAGTCTCCTAAGAGTTTGTGCTTTGAGCACATCCTGGGAGACCAGTATTGGATTCCGATGCACCAGTTCAAGTTTACTGTATCCCTTGGACCTTCACATTGACGATGAAACACAGAAATCGCATCGGAATTGAATATAACAGGCACAGTGCCGACTTAAGTACAAGAAGAGTGAATATTCTCAGAGTTTGTGCTTTGAGCGGCTCCTGGGAGACCAGTATTGGATTCCGATGCACCAGTGCAGTTTTACTCTATCCCTTGGACCTTCCCATTGACAATGAAACACAGAAATCGCATCGGAATTGAATATAAAAGGCACAATACCACTTAAGTACAAGAAGAGTGAGTCTCCTAAGAATTTGTGGTTTGAGCGGCTCCTGGGAGACCAGTATTGGATTCCGATGCACCACATCAGGTTTACTCTATCCCTTGTACCTTCACATTGACAATGAAACACAGAAATCGCATCGGAATTGAATATAAAAGGCACAATGCCAACTTAAGTACAAGAAGAGTGAGTCTCCTAAGAGTTTGTGCTTTGAGCGGATCCTGGGAGACCAGTATTGGATTCCGATGCACCAGTGCAGGTTTACTGTATCCCTTAGACCTTCACATTGACGATGAAACACAGAAATCGCATCGGCATTGAATATAAAAGTCACAGTGCCGACTTAAGTACAAGAAGAGTGAATCTTCTCAGAGTTTGTGCTTTAAGCGGCTCCTGGGAGACCAGTGTTGGATTCCGATGCACCAGTGCAGGTTTACTCTATCCCTTGGACCTTCACATTGACGATGAAACACAGAAATCGCATCGGAATTGAATATAAAAGGCACAATGCCGACTTAAGTACAAGATGAATGAGTCTCCTAAGAGTTTGTGGTTTGAGCGGCTCCTGGGAGACCAGTATTGGATTCCGATGCACCAGTGCTGGTTTACTGTACCCCTTGGACTTTCACATTGCCGATGAAACACAGAAATCGCATCGGAATTGAATATAAAAGGCAAAGTGCCGACATAAGTACAAGAAGAGTGAGTCTCTTAAGAGTTTGTGGTTTGAGCGGCTCCTGGGAGACCAGTATTGAATTCCGATGCACCAGTGCAGGTTTACTGTATCCCTTGGACCTTCACATTGACAATGAAACACAGAAATCGCATCGGAATTGAATATAAAAGGCACAGTGCGACTTAAGTACAAGAAGAGTGAGAATCCTAAGAGTTTGTGCTTTGAGCGGCTCCTGGGAGACCAGTATTGGATTCCGATTCACCAATGCAGGTTTACTGTATCCCTTGGACCTTCACATTGACGATGAAACACAGAAATCGCATCGGAATTGAATATAAAAGGCACAATACCGACTTAAGTACAAGAAGAGTGAGTCTCCTAAGAGTTTGTGCTTTGAGCGGCTCCTGGGAGACCAGTATTGGATTCCGATGCACCAGTGCAGGTTTACTGTATCCCTTGGACCTTCACATTGACGATGAAACACAGAAATCGCATCGGAATTGAATATAAAGGCACAATGCCGACTTAAGTACAAGAAGAGTGAGTCTCCTAAGAGTTTGTGGTTTGAGCGGCTCCTGGGAGACCAGTATTGGATTCCGATGCACCAGTGTAGGTTTACTGTATCCCGTGGACCTTCACATTGACGATGAAACACAGAAATCGCATCGGAATTGAATATAAAAGGCACAGTGCCGACTTCAGTACAAGAAGAGTGAGTCTCCTAAGTGTTTGTGCTTTGAGCGGCTCCTGGGAGACCAGTATTGAATTCCGATTCACCAGTGCAGGTTTACTGTATCCCTTGGACCTTCACATTGACGATGAAACACAGAAATCGCATCTGAATTGAATATAAAAGGCACAATACCGACTTAAGTACAAGAAGAGTGAGTCTCCTAAGAGTTTGTGCTTTGAGCGGCTCCTGGGAGACCAGTATTGGATTCCGATGCACCAGTCCAGGTTTACTGTATCCCTTGGACCTTCACATTGACGATGAAACACAGAAATCGCATCGGAATTGAATATAAAGGCACAATGCCGACTTAAGTACAAGAAGAGTGAGTCTCCTAAGAGTTTGTGCTACGAGCGGATCCTGGGAGACCAGTATTGGATTCCGATGCACCAGTGCAGGTTTACTGTATCCCTTGGACCTTCACATTGACGATGAAACACAGAAATCGCATCGGAATTGAATATAAAAGGCACAATACCGACTTACGTATAAGAAGAGTGAGTCTCCTAAGAGTTTGTGGTCAGAGCGGCACCTGGGAGACCAGTATTGGATTCCGATGCACCAGTGCAGCTTTACTGTATCCCTTGGACCTTCACATTGACGATGAAACACAGAAATCGCATCGGAATTGAATATAAAAGGCTCAATACCGACATAAGTACAAGAAGAGTGAGTCTCCTAACAGTTTGTGCTTTGAGCGGCTCCTGGGAGACCAGTATTGGATTCCGATTCACCAGTGCAGGTTTACTGTATCCCTTGGACCTTCACATTGACGATGAAACACAGAAATCGCATCGAAATTGAATATAAAAGGCACAATGCCGACTTAAGTACAAGAAGAGTGAGTCTCCTAAGAGTTTGTGCTTTGAGCACATCCTGGGAGACCAGTATTGGATTCCGATGCACCAGTTCAAGTTTACTGTATCCCTTGGACCTTCACATTGACGATGAAACACAGAAATCGCATCGGAATTGAATATAACAGGCACAGTGCCGACTTAAGTACAAGAAGAGTGAATATTCTCAGAGTTTGTGCTTTGAGCGGCTCCTGGGAGACCAGTATTGGATTCCGATGCACCAGTGCAGTTTTACTCTATCCCTTGGACCTTCCCATTGACAATGAAACACAGAAATCGCATCGGAATTGAATATAAAAGGCACAATACCACTTAAGTACAAGAAGAGTGAGTCTCCTAAGAATTTGTGGTTTGAGCGGCTCCTGGGAGACCAGTATTGGATTCCGATGCACCACATCAGGTTTACTCTATCCCTTGTACCTTCACATTGACAATGAAACACAGAAATCGCATCGGAATTGAATATAAAAGGCACAATGCCGACTTAAGTACAAGAAGAGTGAGTCTCCTAAGAGTTTGTGCTTTGAGCGGATCCTGGGAGACCAGTATTGGATTCCGATGCACCAGTGCAGGTTTACTGTATCCCTTGGACCTTCACATTGACGATGAAACACAGAAATCGCATCGGCATTGAATATAAAAGTCACAGTGCCGACTTAAGTACAAGAAGAGTGAATCTTCTCAGAGTTTGTGCTTTAAGCGGCTCCTGGGAGACCAGTGTTGGATTCCGATGCACCAGTGCAGGTTTACTCTATCCCTTGGACCTTCACATTGACGATGAAACACAGAAATCGCATCGGAATTGAATATAAAAGGCACAATGCCGACTTAAGTACAAGATGAATGAGTCTCCTAAGAGTTTGTGGTTTGAGCGGCTCCTGGGAGACCAGTATTGGATTCCGATGCACCAGTGCTGGTTTACTGTATCCCTTGGACTTTCACATTGACGATGAAACACAGAAATCGCATCGGAATTGAATATAAAAGGCACAGTGCCGACTTAAGTACAAGAAGAGTGAGTCTCTTAAGAGTTTGTGGTTTGAGCGGCTCCTGGGAGACCAGTATTGGAATCCGATGCACCAGTGCAGGTTTACTGTATCCCTTGGACCTTCACATTGACGATAAAACACATAAATCGCATCGGCATTGAATATAAAAGTCACAGTGCCGACTTATGTACAAGAAGAGTGAATCTTCTCAGAGTTTGTGCTTTGAGCGGCTCCTGGGAGACCAGTATTGGATTCCGATGCACCAGTGCAGGTTTACTCTATCCCTTGGACCTTCACATTGACGATGAAACACAGAAATCGCATCGGAATTGAATATAAAAGGCACAGTGCCGACCTAAGTACAAGAAGAGTGAGTCTCCTAAGAGTTTGTGGTTTGAGCGGCTCCTGGGAGACCAGTATTGGATTCCGATGCACCAGTGCAGGTTTACTGTATCCCTTGGACTTTCACATTGACGATGAAACACAGAAATCGCATCGGAATTGAATATAAAAGGCACAGTGCCGACTTAAGTACAAGAAGAGTGAGTCTCTTAAGAGTTTGTGGTTTGAGCGGCTCCTGGGAGACCAGTATTGGAATCCGATGCACCAGTGCAGGTTTACTGTATCCCTTGGACCTTCACATTGACGATGAAACACAGAAATCGCATCGGAATTGAATATAAAAGGCACAGTGCCGACTTAAGTACAAGAAGAGTGAATCTTCTCAGAGTTTGTGCTTTGAGCGGCTCCTGGGAGACCAGTATTGGATTCCGATGCACCAGTGCAGGTTTGCTCTATCCCTTGGACCTTCACATTGACGATGAAGCACAGAAATCGCATCGGAATTGAATATAAAAGGCACAATACCGACTTAAGTACAAGAAGAGTGAGTCTCCTAAGAGTTTGTGGTTTGAGCGGCTCCTGGGAGACCAGTATTGGATTCCGACGCACCAGTGCAGGTTTACTGTACCCCTTGGACTTTCACATTGCCGATGAAACACAGAAATCGCATCGGAATTGAATATAAAAGGCAAAGTGCCGACTTAAGTACAAGAAGAGTGAGTCTCTTAAGAGTTTGTGGTTTGAGCGGCTCCTGGGAGACCAGTATTGAATTCCGATGCACCAGTGCAGGTTTACTGTATCCCTTGGACCTTCACATTGACAATGAAACACAGAAATCGCATCGGAATTGAATATTAAAGGCACAGTGCGACTTAAGTACAAGAAGAGTGAGAATCCTAAGAGTTTGTGCTTTGAGCGGCTCCTGGGAGACCAGTATTGGATTCCGATTCACCAATGCAGGTTTACTGTATCCCTTGGACCTTCACATTGACGATGAAACACAGAAATCGCATCGGAATTGAATATAAAAGGCACAGTGCCGACTTAAGTACAAGAAGAGTGAGTCTCCTAAGTGTTTGTGCTTTGAGCGGCTCCTGGGAGACCAGTATTGAATTCCGATGCACCAGTGCAGGTTTACTGTATCCCTTGGACCTTCACATTGACAATGAAACACAGAAATCGCATCGGAATTGAATATAAAAGGCAAAGTGCCGACTTAAGTACAAGAAGAGTGAGTCTCTTAAGAGTTTGTGGTTTGAGCGGATCCTGGGAGACCAGTATTGGATTCCGATGCACCAGTGTAGGTTTACTGTATCCCGTGGACCTTCACATTGACGATGAAACACAGAAATCCCATCGGAATTGAATATAAAAGGCACAGTGCCGACTTAAGTACAAGAAGAGTGAGTCTCCTAAGTGTTTGTGCTTTGAGCGGCTCCTGGGAGACCAGTATTGAATTCCGATTCACCAGTGCAGGTTTACTGTATCCCTTGGACCTTCACATTGACGATGAAACACAGAAATCGCATCGGAATTGAATATAAAAGGCACAATACCGACTTAAGTACAAGAAGAGTGAGTCTCCTAAGAGTTTGTGCTTTGAGCGGCTCCTGGGAGACCAGTATTGGATTCCGATGCACCAGTGCAGGTTTACTGTATCCCTTGGACCTTCACATTGACGATGAAACACAGAAATCGCATCGGAATTGAATATAAAGGCACAATGCCGACTTAAGTACAAGAAGAGTGAGTCTCCTAAGAGTTTGTGCTGCGAGCGGATCCTGGGAGACCAGTATTGGATTCCGATGCACCAGTGCAGGTTTACTCTATCCCTTGGACCTTCACATTGACGATGAAACACAGAAATCGCATCGGAATTGAATATAAAAGGCACAATACCGACTTACGTATAAGAAGAGTGAGTCTCCTAAGAGTTTGTGGTCTGAGCGGCACCTGGGAGACCAGTATTGGATTCCGATGCACCAGTGCAGCTTTACTGTATCCCTTGGACCTTCACATTGACGATGAAACACAGAAATCGCATCGGAATTGAATGTAAAAGGCTCAATACCGACATAAGTACAAGAAGAGTGAGTCTCCTAACAGTTTGTGCTTTGAGCGGCTCCTGGGAGACCAGTATTGGATTCCGATTCACCAGTGCAGGTTTACTGTATCCCTTGGACCTTCACATTGACGATGAAACACAGAAATCGCATCGAAATTGAATATAAAAGGCATAATGCCGACTTAAGTACAAGAAGAGTGAGTCTCCTAAGAGTTTGTGCTTTGAGCACATCCTGGGAGACCAGTATTGGATTCCGATGCACCAGTTCAAGTTTACTGTATCCCTTGGACCTTCACATTGACGATGAAACACAGAAATCGCTTCGGAATTGAATATAACAGGCACAGTGCCGACTTAAGTACAAGAAGAGTGAATATTCTCAGAGTTTGTGCTTTGAGCGGCTCCTGGGAGACCAGTATTGGATTCCGATGCACCAGTGCAGTTTTACTCTATCCCTTGGACCTTCCCATTGACAATGAAACACAGAAATCGCATCGGAATTGAATATAAAAGGCACAATACCACTTAAGTACAAGAAGAGTGAGTCTCCTAAGAATTTGTGGTTTGAGCGGCTCCTGGGAGACCAGTATTGGATTCCGATGCACCACATCAGGTTTACTCTATCCCTTGTACCTTCACATTGACAATGAAACACAGAAATCGCATCGGAATTGAATATAAAAGGCACAATGCCGACTTAAGTACAAGAAGAGTGAGTCTCCTAAGAGTTTGTGCTTTGAGCGGATCCTGGGAGACCAGTATTGGATTCCGATGCACCAGTGCAGATTTACTGTATCCCTTGGACATTCACATTGACGATGAAACACAGAAATCGCATCGGCATTGAATATAAAAGTCACAGTGCCGACTTAAGTACAAGAAGAGTGAATCTTCTCAGAGTTTGTGCTTTAAGCGGCTCCTGGGAGACCAGTGTTGGATTCCGATGCACCAGTGCAGGTTTACTCTATCCCTTGGACCTTCACATTGACGATGAAACACAGAAATCGCATCGGAATTGAATATAAAAGGCACAATGCCGACTTAAGTACAAGATGAATGAGTCTCCTAAGAGTTTGTGGTTTGAGCGGCTCCTGGGAGACCAGTATTGGATTCCGATGCACCAGTGCAGGTTTACTGTATCCCTTGGACTTTCACATTGACGATGAAACACAGAAATCGCATCGGAATTGAATATAAAAGGCACAGTGCCGACTTAAGTACAAGAAGAGTGAGTCTCTTAAGAGTTTGTGGTTTGAGCGGCTCCTGGGAGACCAGTATTGGAATCCGATGCACCAGTGCAGGTTTACTGTATCCCTTGGACCTTCACATTGACGATGAAACACAGAAATCGCATCGGCATTGAATATAAAAGTCACAGTGCCGACTTATGTACAAGAAGAGTGAATCTTCTCAGAGTTTGTGCTTTGAGCGGCTCCTGGGAGACCAGTATTGGATTCCGATGCACCAGTGCAGGTTTACTCTATCCCTTGGACCTTCACATTGACGATGAAACACAGAAATCGCATCGGAATTGAATATAAAAGGCACAGTGCCGACCTAAGTACAAGAAGAGTGAGTCTCCTAAGAGTTTGTGGTTTGAGCGGCTCCTGGGAGACCAGTATTGGAATCCGATGCAGCAGTGCAGGTTTACTGTATCCCTTGGACCTTCACATTGACGATGAAACACAGAAATCGCATCGGAATTGAATATAAAAGGCACAGTGCGACTTAAGTACAAGAAGAGTGAGAATCCTAAGAGTTTGTGATTTGAGCGGCTCCTGGGAGACCAGTATTGGATTCCGATTCACCAATGCAGGTTTACTGTATCCCTTGGACCTTCACATTGACGATGAAACACAGAAATCGCATCGGAATTGAATATAAAAGGCACAATACCGACTTAAGTACTAGAAGAGTGAGTCTCCTAAGTGTTTGTGCTTTGAGCGGCGCCTGGGAGACCAGTATTGGATTCCGATGCACCAGTGCAGGTTTACTGTATCCCTTGGATCTTCACATTGACGATGAAACACAGAAATCGCATCGGAATTGAATATAAAGGCACAATGCCGACTTAAGTACAAGAAGAGTGAGTCTCCTAAGAGTTTGTGCTTTGAGCGGATCCAGGGAGACCAGTATTGGATTCCGATGCACCAGTGCAGGTTTATTGTATCCCTTGGGCCTTCACATTGACGACGAAACACAGAAATCGCATCGGAATTGAATATTAAAGGCACAGTGCGACTTAAGTACAAGAAGAGTGAGAATCCTAAGAGTTTGTGCTTTGAGCGGCTCCTGGGAGACCAGTATTGGATTCCGATTCACCAATGCAGGTTTACTGTATCCCTTGGACCTTCACATTGACGATGAAACACAGAAATCGCATCGGAATTGAATATAAAAGGCACAGTGCCGACTTAAGTACAAGAAGAGTGAGTCTCCTAAGTGTTTGTGCTTTGAGCGGCTCCTGGGAGACCAGTATTGAATTCCGATGCACCAGTGCAGGTTTACTGTATCCCTTGGACCTTCACATTGACAATGAAACACAGAAATCGCATCGGAATTGAATATAAAAGGCAAAGTGCCGACTTAAGTACAAGAAGAGTGAGTCTCTTAAGAGTTTGTGGTTTGAGCGGATCCTGGGAGACCAGTATTGGATTCCGATGCACCAGTGTAGGTTTACTGTATCCCGTGGACCTTCACATTGACGATGAAACACAGAAATCCCATCGGAATTGAATATAAAAGGCACAGTGCCGACTTAAGTACAAGAAGAGTGAGTCTCCTAAGTGTTTGTGCTTTGAGCGGCTCCTGGGAGACCAGTATTGAATTCCGATTCACCAGTGCAGGTTTACTGTATCCCTTGGACCTTCACATTGACGATGAAACACAGAAATCGCATCGGAATTGAATATAAAAGGCACAATACCGACTTAAGTACAAGAAGAGTGAGTCTCCTAAGAGTTTGTGCTTTGAGCGGCTCCTGGGAGACCAGTATTGGATTCCGATGCACCAGTGCAGGTTTACTGTATCCCTTGGACCTTCACATTGACGATGAAACACAGAAATCGCATCGGAATTGAATATAAAGGCACAATGCCGACTTAAGTACAAGAAGAGTGAGTCTCCTAAGAGTTTGTGCTGCGAGCGGATCCTGGGAGACCAGTATTGGATTCCGATGCACCAGTGCAGGTTTACTCTATCCCTTGGACCTTCACATTGACGATGAAACACAGAAATCGCATCGGAATTGAATATAAAAGGCACAATACCGACTTACGTATAAGAAGAGTGAGTCTCCTAAGAGTTTGTGGTCTGAGCGGCACCTGGGAGACCAGTATTGGATTCCGATGCACCAGTGCAGCTTTACTGTATCCCTTGGACCTTCACATTGACGATGAAACACAGAAATCGCATCGGAATTGAATGTAAAAGGCTCAATACCGACATAAGTACAAGAAGAGTGAGTCTCCTAACAGTTTGTGCTTTGAGCGGCTCCTGGGAGACCAGTATTGGATTCCGATTCACCAGTGCAGGTTTACTGTATCCCTTGGACCTTCACATTGACGATGAAACACAGAAATCGCATCGAAATTGAATATAAAAGGCACAATGCCGACTTAAGTACAAGAAGAGTGAGTCTCCTAAGAGTTTGTGCTTTGAGCACATCCTGGGAGACCAGTATTGGATTCCGATGCACCAGTTCAAGTTTACTGTATCCCTTGGACCTTCACATTGACGATGAAACACAGAAATCGCTTCGGAATTGAATATAACAGGCACAGTGCCGACTTAAGTACAAGAAGAGTGAATATTCTCAGAGTTTGTGCTTTGAGCGGCTCCTGGGAGACCAGTATTGGATTCCGATGCACCAGTGCAGTTTTACTCTATCCCTTGGACCTTCCCATTGACAATGAAACACAGAAATCGCATCGGAATTGAATATAAAAGGCACAATACCACTTAAGTACAAGAAGAGTGAGTCTCCTAAGAATTTGTGGTTTGAGCGGCTCCTGGGAGACCAGTATTGGATTCCGATGCACCACATCAGGTTTACTCTATCCCTTGTACCTTCACATTGACAATGAAACACAGAAATCGCATCGGAATTGAATATAAAAGGCACAATGCCGACTTAAGTACAAGAAGAGTGAGTCTCCTAAGAGTTTGTGCTTTGAGCGGATCCTGGGAGACCAGTATTGGATTCCGATGCACCAGTGCAGATTTACTGTATCCCTTGGACCTTCACATTGACGATGAAACACAGAAATCGCATCGGCATTGAATATAAAAGTCACAGTGCCGACTTAAGTACAAGAAGAGTGAATCTTCTCAGAGTTTGTGCTTTAAGCGGCTCCTGGGAGACCAGTGTTGGATTCCGATGCACCAGTGCAGGTTTACTCTATCCCTTGGACCTTCACATTGACGATGAAACACAGAAATCGCATCGGAATTGAATATAAAAGGCACAATGCCGACTTAAGTACAAGATGAATGAGTCTCCTAAGAGTTTGTGGTTTGAGCGGCTCCTGGGAGACCAGTATTGGATTCCGATGCACCAGTGCAGGTTTACTGTATCCCTTGGACTTTCACATTGACGATGAAACACAGAAATCGCATCGGAATTGAATATAAAAGGCACAGTGCCGACTTAAGTACAAGAAGAGTGAGTCTCTTAAGAGTTTGTGGTTTGAGCGGCTCCTGGGAGACCAGTATTGGAATCCGATGCACCAGTGCAGGTTTACTGTATCCCTTGGACCTTCACATTGACGATGAAACACAGAAATCGCATCGGCATTGAATATAAAAGTCACAGTGCCGACTTATGTACAAGAAGAGTGAATCTTCTCAGAGTTTGTGCTTTGAGCGGCTCCTGGGAGACCAGTATTGGATTCCGATGCACCAGTGCAGGTTTACTCTATCCCTTGGACCTTCACATTGACGATGAAACACAGAAATCGCATCGGAATTGAATATAAAAGGCACAGTGCCGACCTAAGTACAAGAAGAGTGAGTCTCCTAAGAGTTTGTGGTTTGAGCGGCTCCTGGGAGACCAGTATTGGAATCCGATGCACCAGTGCAGGTTTACTGTATCCCTTGGACCTTCACATTGACGATGAAACACAGAAATCGCATCGGAATTGAATATAAAAGGCACAGTGCGACTTAAGTACAAGAAGAGTGAGAATCCTAAGAGTTTGTGATTTGAGCGGCTCCTGGGAGACCAGTATTGGATTCCGATTCACCAATGCAGGTTTACTGTATCCCTTGGACCTTCACATTGACGATGAAACACAGAAATCGCATCGGAATTGAATATAAAAGGCACAATACCGACTTAAGTACTAGAAGAGTGAGTCTCCTAAGTGTTTGTGCTTTGAGCGGCGCCTGGGAGACCAGTATTGGATTCCGATGCACCAGTGCAGGTTTACTGTATCCCTTGGATCTTCACATTGACGATGAAACACAGAAATCGCATCGGAATTGAATATAAAGGCACAATGCCGACTTAAGTACAAGAAGAGTGAGTCTCCTAAGAGTTTGTGCTTTGAGCGGATCCAAGGAGACCAGTATTGGATTCCGATGCACCAGTGCAGGTTTATTGTATCCCTTGGGCCTTCACATTGACGATGAAACACAGAAATCGCATCGGAACTGAATATAAAAGGCACAGTGCCGACTTAAGTACAAGAAGAGTGAGTCTCCTAAGAGTTTGTGGTTTGAGCGGCTCCTGGGAGACCAGTATTGGATTCCGATGCACCAGTGCAGGTTTACTGTATCCCTTGGACCTTCACATTGACGATGAAACACAGAAATCGCATCGGAATTGAATATAAAAGGCACAGTGCCGACTTAAGTACAAGAAAAGTGAGTCTCCTAAGAGTTTGTGCTTTGAGCGGCTCCTGGGAGACCAGTATTGGATTCCGATTCACCAGTGCAGGTTTACTGTATCCCTTGGACCTTCACATTGACGATGAAACACAGAAATCGCATCGGAATTGAATATAAAAGGCACAATACCGACTTCAGTACAAGAAGAGTGAGTCTCCTAAGAGTTTGTGCTTTGAGCGGCTCCTGGGAGACCAGTATTGGATTCCGATGCACCAGTGCAGGTTTACTGTATCCCTTGGACCTTCACATTGACGATGAAACACAGAAATCGCATCGGAATTGAATATAAAGGCACAATGCCGACTTAAGTACAAGAAGAGTGAGTCTCCTAAGAGTTTGTGCTATGAGCGGATCCTGGGAGACCAGTATTGGATTCCGATGCACCAGTGCAGGTTTACTGCATCCCTTGGACCTTCACATTGACGATGAAAAACAGAAATCGCATCGGAAATGAATATAAAAGGCACAATACCGACTTAAGTACAAGAAGAGTGAGTCTCCTTAGAGTTTGTGGTCTGAGCGGCTCCTGGGAGACCAGTATTGGATTCCGATGCACCAGTGCAGGTTTACTGTATCCCTAGGACCTTCACATTGACGATGAAACACAGAAATCGCATCGGAATTGAATATAAAAGGCACAATACCGACTTAAGTACAAGAAGAGTGAGTCTCCTAACAGTTTGTGCTTTGAGCGGCTCCTGGGAGATTAGTATTGAATTCCGATGCACCAGTGCAGGTTTACTGTATCCCTTGGACCTTCACATTGACGATGAAACACAGAAATCGCATCGGAATTGAATATAAAAGGCACAATGCCGACTTAAGTACAAGAAGAGTGAGTCTCCTAAGAGTTTGTGCTTTGAGCAGATCCTGGGAGACCAGTATTGGATTCTGATGCACCAGTGCAAGTTTACTGTATCCCTTGGACCTTCACATTGACGATGAAACACAGAAATCGCATCGGAATTGAATATAACAGGCACAGTGCCGACTTAAGTACAAGAAGAGTGAATATTCTCAGAGTTTGTGCTTTGAGCGGCTCCTGGGAGACCAGTATTGGATTCCGATGCACCAGTGCACTTTTACTCTATCCCTTGGACCTTCCCATTGACAATGAAACACAGAAATCGCATCGGAATTGAATATAAAAGGCACAATACCACTTAAGTACAAGAAGAGTGAGTCTCCTAAGAATTTGTGGTTTGAGCGGCTCCTGGGAGACCAGTATTAGATTCCGATGCACCAGTGCAGGTTTACTGTATCCCTTGGACCTTCACATTGACGATGAAACACAGAAATCGCATCGGAATTGAATATAAAAGGCACAGTGACGACTTAAGTACAAGAAGAGTGAATCTTCTCAGAGTTTGTGCTTTGAGCGGCTCCTGGGAGACCAGTATTGGATTCCGATGCACCAGTGCAGGTTTACTGTATCCCTTGGACCTTCACATTGACAATGAAACACAGAAATCGCATCGGAATTGAATATAAAAGGCACAATACCGACTTAAGTACAAGAAGAGTGAGACTCCTAAGAGTTTGTGGTTTGAGCGGCACCTGGGAGACCAGTAGTGGATTCCGATGCACGACATCAGGTTTACTCTATCCCTTGTACCTTCACATTGACAATGAAACACAGAAATCGCATCGGAATTGAATATAAAAGGCACAGTGCCGACTTAAGTACAAGAAGAGTGAATCATCTCAGAGTTTGTGCTTTGAGCGGCTCCTGGGAGATCAGTATTAGATTCCGATGCACCAGTGCAGGTTTACTCTATCCCTTGGACCTTCACATTGACGATGAAACACAGAAATCGCATCGGAATTGAATATCAAAGGCACAGTGCCGACTTAAGTACAAGAAGAGTGAGTCTCCTAAGAGTTTGTGGTTTGAGCGGCTCCTGGGAGACCAGTATTGGATTCCGATGCACCAGTGCAGGTTTACTGTATCCCTTGAACCTTCACATTGACGATGAAACACAGAAATCGCATCGGAATTGAATATAAAAGGCACAGTGCCGACTTAAGTACAAGAAGAGTGAGTCTCCTAAGAGTTTGTGCTTTGAGCGGCTCCTGGGAGACCAGTATTGGATTCCGATTCACCAGTGCAGGTTTACTGTATCGCTTGGACCTTCACATTGACGATGAAACACAGAAATCGCATCGGAATTGAATATAAAAGGCACTATACCGACTTAAGTACAACAAGAGTGAGTCTCCTAAGTGTTTGTGATTTGAGCGGCTCCTGGGAGACCAGTATTGGATTTCGTTGCACCAGTGCAGGTTTACTGTATCCCTTGGACCTTCACATTGACGATGAAACACAGAAATCGCATCGGAATTGAATATAAAGGCACAATGCCGACTTAAGTACAAGAAGAGTGAGTCTCCTTAGAGTTTGTGCTATGAGCGGATCCTGGGAGACCCGTATTGGATTCCGATGGACCAGTGCAGGTTTACTGTATCCCTTGGACCTTCACATTGACGATGAAACACAGAAATCGCATCGGAATTGAATATAAAGGCACAATGCCGACTTAAGTACAAGAAGAGTGAGTCTCCTAACAGTTTGTGCTTTGAGCGGCTCCTGGGAGATTAATATTGAATTCCGATGCACCGTTGCAGGTTTACTGTATCCCTTGGACCTTCACATTGACGATGAAACACAGATATCGCATCGGAATTGAATATAAAAGGCACAATGCCGAATTAAGTACAAGAAGAGTGAGTCTCCTAAGAGTTTGTGCTTTGAGCGGCTCCTGGGAGACCAGTATTGGATCCTGATGCACCAGTGCAAGTTTACTGCATGCCTTGGACCTTCACATTGACGATGAAACACAGAAATCGCATCGGAATTGAATATAACAGGCACAGTGCCGACTTAAGTACAAGAAGAGTGAATATTCTCAGAGTTTGTGCTTTTGAGCGGCTCCTGGGAGACCAGTATTGGATTCCGATGCACCAGTGCAGTTTTACTCTATCCCTTGGACCTTCCCATTGACAATGAAACACAGAAATCGCATCGGAATTGAATATAAAAGGCACAATACCACTTAAGTACAAGAAGAGTGAGTCTCCTAAGAATTTGTGGTTTGAGCGGCTCCTGGGAGACCAGTATTAGATTACGATGCACCAGTGCAGGTTTACCGTATCCCTTGGACCTTCACATTGACGATGAAACACAGAAATCTCATCGGAATTGAATATAAAAGGCACAGTGACGACTTAAGTACAAGAAGAGTGAATCTTCTCAGAGTTTGTGCTTTGAGCGGCTCCTGGGAGACCAGTATTGGATTCCGATTCACCAGTGCAGGTTTACTGTATCCGTTGGACCTTCACATTGACGATGAAACACAGAAATCGCATCGGAATTGAATATAAAAGGCACAATGCCGACTTAAGTACAAGAAGAGTGGGTCTCCTAAGAGTTTGTGCTTTGAGCGGATCCTTGGAGACCAGTATTGGATTCCGATGCACCAGTGCAGGTTTACTGTATCCCTTGGACGTTCACATTGACGATGAAACACAGAAATCGCATCGGAATTGAATATAAAAGGCACAGTGCCGACTTAAGTACAAGAAGAGTGAATCTTCTCAGAGTTTGTGTTTGAGCGGCTCCTGGGAGACCAGTATTAGATTCCGATGCACCAGTGCAGGTTTACTCTATCCCTTGGACCTTCACATTGACGATGAAACACAAAAATCGCATCGGAATTGAATATAAAAGGCACAATGCCGACTTAAGTACAAGAAGAGTGAGTCTCCTAAGAGTTTGTGGTTTGAGCGGCTCCTGGGAGACCAGTATTAGATTCCGATGCACCAGTGCAGGTTTACTGTATCCCTTGAACCTTCACATTGACGATGAAACACAGAAATCGCATCGGAATTGAATATAAAAGGCACAATACCGACTTAAGTACAAGAAGAGTGAGTCTCCTAACAGTTTGTGCTTTGAGCGGCTCCTGGGAGATTAGTATTGAATTCCGATGCACCAGTGCAGGTTTACTGTATCCCTTGGACCTTCACATTGACGATGAAACACAGAAATCGCATCGGAATTGAATATAACAGGCACAGTGCCGACTTAAGTACAAGAAGAGTGAATATTCTCAGAGTTTGTGCTTTGAGCGGCTCCTGGGAGACCAGTATTGGATTCCGATGCACCAGTGCAGTTTTACTGTATCCCTTGGACCTTCCCATTGACAATGAAACACAGAAATCGCATCGGAATTGAATATAAAAGGCACAATACCACTTAAGTACAAGAAGAGTGAGTCTCCTAAGAATTTGTGGTTTGAGCGGCTCCTGGGAGACCAGTATTATATTCCGATGCACCAGTGCAGGTTTACTGTATCCCTTGGACCTTCACATTGACGATGAAACACAGAAATCGCATCGGAATTGAATATAAAAGGCACAGTGACGACTTAAGTACAAGAAGAGTGAATCTTCTCAGAGTTTGTGCTTTGAGCGGCTCCTGGGAGACCAGTATTGGATTCCGATGCACCAGTGCAGGTTTACTGTATCCCTTGGACCTTCACATTGACGATGAAACACAGAAATCGCATCGGAATTGAATATAAAAGGCGCAATACCGACTTAAGTACAAGAAGAGTGAGTCTCCTAAGAGTTTGTGGTTTGAGCGGCACCTGGGAGACCAGTATTGGATTCCGATGCACCACATCAGGTTTACTCTATCCCTTGTACCTTCACATTGACAATGAAACACAGAAATCGCATCGGAATTGAATATAAAAGGCACAGTGCCGACTTAAGTACAAGAAGAGTGAATCATCTCAGAGTTTGTGCTTTGAGCGGCTCCTGGGAGACCAGTATTAGATTACGATGCACCAGTGCAGGTTTACTCTATCCCTTGGACCATCACATTGACGATGAAACACAGAAATCGCATCGGAATTGAATATAAAAGACACAATGCCGACTTAAGTACAAGAAGAGTGAGTCTCCTAAGAGTTTGTGGTTTGAGCGGCTCCTGGGAGACCAGTATTAGATTCCGATGCACCAGTGCAGGTTTACTGTATCCCTTGAACCTTCACATTGACGATGAAACACAGAAATCGCATCGGAATTGAATATCAAAGGCACAGTGCCGACTTAAGTACAAGAAGAGTGAGTCTCCTAAGAGTTTGTGGTTTGAGCGGCTCCTGGGAGACCAGTATTGGATTCCGATGCACCAGTGCAGGTTTACTGTATCCCTTGAACCTTCACATTGACGATGAAACACAGAAATCGCATCGGAATTGAATATAAAAGGCACAGTGCCGACTTAAGTACAAGAAGAGTGAGTCTCCTAAGAGTTTGTGCTTTGAGCGGCTCCTGGGAGACCAGTATTGGATTCCGATTCACCAGTGCAGGTTTACTGTATCCCTTGGATCTTCACATTGACGATGAAACACAGAAATCGCATCGGAATTGAATATAAAAGGCACGATGCCGACTTAAGTACAGGAAGAGTGAGTCTTCTAAGAGTTTGTGCTTTGAGCGGCTCCTGGCAGACCAGTATTTGATTCCGATGCACCAGTGCAGGTTTACTGTATCCCTTGGACCTTCACATTGACGATGAAACACAGAAATCGCATCGGAATTGAATATAAAAGGCACAATGCCGACTTAAGTACAGGAAGAGTGAATCTTCTAAGAGTTTGTGCTTTGAGCGGCTCCTGGGAGACCAGTATTAGATTCCGATGCACCAGTGCAGGTTTACTCTATCCCTTGGACCTTCACATTGACGATGAAACACAGAAATCGCATCGGAATTGAATATAAAAGGCACAATACCGACTTAAGTACAAGAAGAGTGAGTCTCCTAAGAGTTTGTGGTCTGAGCGTCTCCTGGGAGACCAGTATTGGATTCCGATGCACCAGTGCAGGTTTACTGTATCCCTTGGACCTTCACATTGACGATGAAACACAGAAATCGCATCGGAATTGAATATAAAGGTACAATGCCGACTTAAGTACAAGAAGAGTGAGTCTCCTAACAGTTTGTGCTTTGAGCGGCTCCTGGGAGATTAATATTGAATTCCGATGCACCATTGCAGGTTTACTGTATCCCTTGGACCTTCACATTGACGATGAAACACAGATATCGCATCGGAATTGAATATAAAAGGCACAATGCCGAATTAAGTACAAGAAGAGTGAGTCTCCTAAGAGTTTGTGCTTTGAGCGGCTCCTGGGAGACCAGTATTGGATTCCGATGCACCAGTGCAAGTTTACTGCATGCCTTGGACCTTCACATTGACGATGAAACACAGAAATCGCATCGGAATTGAATATAACAGGCACAGTGCCGACTTAAGTACAAGAAGAGTGAATATTCTCAGAGTTTGTGCTTTTGAGCGGCTCCTGGGAGACCAGTATTGGATTCCGATGCACCAGTGCAGTTTTACTCTATCCCTTGGACCTTCCCATTGACAATGAAACACAGAAATCGCATCGGAATTGAATATAAAAGGCACAATACCACTTAAGTAAAAGAAGAGTGAGTCTCCTAAGAATTTGTGGTTTGAGCGGCTCCTGGGAGACCAGTATTAGATTCCGATGCACCAGTGCAGGTTTACTGTATCCCTTGGACCTTCACATTGACGATGAAACACAGAAATCTCATCGGAATTGAATATAAAAGGCACAGTGACGACTTAAGTACAAGAAGAGTGAATCTTCTCAGAGTTTGTGCTTTGAGCGGCTCCTGGGAGACCAGTATTGGATTCCGATTCACCAGTGCAGGTTTACTGTATCCGTTGGACCTTCACATTGACAATGAAACACAGAAATCGCATCGGAATTGAATATAAAAGGCACAATGCCGACTTAAGTACAAGAAGAGTGAGTCTCCTAAGAGTTTGTGCTTTGAGCGGATCCTGGGAGACCAGTATTGGATTCCGATGCACCAGTGCAGGTTTACTGTATCCCTTGGACGTTCACAATGACGATGAAACACAGAAATCGCATCGGAATTGAATATAAAAGGCACAGTGCCGACTTAAGTACAAGAAGAGTGAATCTTCTCAGAGTTTGTGTTTGAGCGGCTAATGGGAGACCAGTATTAGATTCCGATGCACCAGTGCAGGTTTACTCTATCCCTTGGACCTTCACATTGACGATGAAACACAGAAATCGCATCGGAATTGAATATAAAAGGCACAATGCCGACTTAAGTAAAGGAAGAGTGAGTCTCCTAAGAGTTGTGGTTTGAGCGGCTCCTGGGAGACCAGTATTAGATTCCGATGCACCAGTGCAGGTTTACTGTATCCCTTGGACCTTCACATTGACAATGAAACACAGAAATCGCATCGGAATTGAATATAAAAGGCACAGTGCCGACTTAAGTACAAGAAGAGTGAATCATCTCAGAGTTTGTGTTTTGAGCGGCTCCTGGGAGACCAGTATTAGATTCCGATGCACCAGTGCAGGTTTACTGTATCCCTTGAACCTTCACATTGACGATGAAACACAGAAATCGCATCGGAATTGAATATCAAAGGCACAGTGCCGACTTAAGTACAAGAAGAGTGAGTCTCCTAAGAGTTTGTGGTTTGAGCGGCTCCTGGGAGACCAGTATTGGATTCCGATGCACCAGTGCAGGTTTACTGTATCCCTTGAACCTTCACATTGACGATGAAACACAGAAATCGCATCGGAATTGAATATAAAAGGCACAGTGCCGACTTAAGTACAAGAAGAGTGAGTCTCCTAAGAGTTTGTGCTTTGAGCGGCTCCTGGGAGACCAGTATTGGATTCCGATTCACCAGTGCAGGTTTACTGTATCCCTTGGACCTTCACATTGACGATGAAACACAGAAATCGCATCGGAATTGAATATAAATGGCACAGTGCCGACTTAAGTACAAGAAGAGTGAATCTTCTCAGAGTTTGTGTTTGAGCGGCTCCTGGGAGACCAGTATTAGATTCCGATGCACCAGTGCAGGTTTACTCTATCCCTTGGACCTTCACATTGACGATGAAACACAGAAATCGCATCGGAATTGAATATAAAAGGCACAATGCCGACTTAAGTACAAGAAGAGTGAGTCTCCTAAGAGTTGTGGTTTGAGCGGCTCCTGGGAGACCAGTATTAGATTCCGATGCACCAGTGCAGGTTTACTGTATCCCTTTGACCTTCACATTGACGATGAAACACAGAAATCGCATCGGAATTGAGTATCAAAGGCACAGTGCCGACTTAAGTACAAGAAGAGTGAGTCTCCTAAGAGTTTGTGGTTTGAGCGGCTCCTGGGAGACCAGTATTGGATTCCGATGCACCAGTGCAGGTTTACGGTATCCCTTGAACCTTCACATTGATGATGAAACACAGAAATCGCATCGGAATTGAATATAAAAGGCCCAGTGCGACGTAAGTACAAGAAGAGTGAATCTTCTACGAGTTTGTGCTTTGGGCGCCTCCTGGGAGACCAGTATTGGATTCCGATGCACCAGTGCAGGTTTACTGTCACCCTTGGACCTTCACATTGACGATGAAACACAGAAATCGCATCGGAATTTGTATATAAAAGGCACAATGCCGACTTAAGTACAACAAGAGTGAATCTTCTAAGAGTTTGTGCTTTGAGCGGATCCTGGGAGACCAGTATTGGATTCCGATGCACCAGTGCAGGTTTACTGTATCCCTTGGACCTTCACATTGACGATGAAACACAGAAATCGCATCGGAATTGAATATAAAAGGCACAATGCCGACTTAAGTACAAGAAGAGTGAGTCTCCTAAGAGTTTGTGGTTTGAGCGGCTCCTGGGAGACCAGTATTAGATTCCGATGCACCAGTGCAGGTTTACTGTATCCCTTGGACGTTCACATTGACGTTGAAACACAGAAATCGCATCGGAATTGAATATAAAAGGCACAATGCCGACTTAAGTACAAGAAGAGTGAGTCTCCTAAGAGTTTGTGGTTTGAGCGGCTCCTGGGAGACCAGTATTAGATTCCGATGCACCAGTGCAGGTTTACTGTATCCCTTGAACCTTCACATTGACGATGAAACACAGAAATCGCATCGGAATTGAATATAAAAGGCACAATACCGACTTAAGTACAAGAAGAGTGAGTCTCCTAACAGTTTGTGCTTTGAGCGGCTCCTGGGAGATTAGTATTGAATTCCGATGCACCAGTGCAGGTTTACTGTATCCCTTGGACCTTCACATTGACGATGAAACACAGAAATCGCATCGGAATTGAATATAAAAGGCACAATGCCGACTTAAGTACAAGAAGAGTGAGTTTCCTAAGAGTTTGTGCTTTGAGCAGATCCTGGGAGACCAGTATTGGATTCCGATGCACCAGTGCAAGTTTACTGTATCCCTTGGACCTTCACATTGACGATGAAACACAGAAATCGCATCGGAATTGAATATAACAGGCACAGTGCCGACTTAAGTACAAGAAGAGTGAATATTCTCAGAGTTTGTGCTTTGTTCGGCTCCTGGGAGACCAGTATTGGATTCCGATGCACCAGTGCAGTTTTACTGTATCCCTTGGACCTTCCCATTGACAATGAAACACAGAAATCGCATCGGAATTGAATATAAAAGGCACAATACCACTTAAGTACAAGAAGAGTGAGTCTCCTAAGAGTTTGTGGTTTGAGCGGCTCCTGGGAGACCAGTATTGGATTCCGATGCACCAGTGCAGGTTTACTGTATCCCTTGGACGTTCACATTGACGATGAAACACAGAAATCGCATCGGAATTGAATATAAAAGGCACAATGCCGACTTAAGTACAAGAAGAGTGAGTCTCCTAAGAGTTTGTGGTTTGAGCGGCTCCTGGGAGACCAGTATTAGATTCCGATGCACCAGTGCAGGTTTACTGTATCCCTTGAACCTTCACATTGACGATGAAACACAGATATCGCATCGGAATTGAATATAAAAGGCACAATGCCGAATTAAGTACAAGAAGAGTGAGTCTCCTAAGAGTTTGTGCTTTGAGCGGCTCCTGGGTGACCAGTATTGGATTCCGATGCACCAGTGCAAGTTTACTGCATGCCTTGGACCTTCACATTGACGATGAAACACAGAAATCGCATCGGAATTGAATATAACAGGCACAGTGCCGACTTAAGTACAAGAAGAGTGAATATTCTCAGAGTTTGTGCTTTTGAGCGGCTCCTGGGAGACCAGTATTGGATTCCGATGCACCAGTGCAGTTTTACTCTATCCCTTGGACCTTCCCATTGACAATGAAACACAGAAATCGCATCGGAATTGAATATAAAAGGCACAATACCACTTAAGAAAAAGAAGAGTGAGTCTCCTAAGAATTTGTGGTTTGAGCGGCTCCTGGGAGACCAGTATTAGATTCCGATGCACCAGTGCAGGTTTACTGTATCCCTTGGACCTTCACATTGACGATGAAACACAGAAATCTCATCGGAATTGAATATAAAAGGCACAGTGACGACTTAAGTACAAGAAGAGTGAATCTTCTCAGAGTTTGTGCTTTGAGCGGCTCCTGGGAGACCAGTATTGGATTCCGATTCACCAGTGCAGGTTTACTGTATCCCTTGGACCTTCACATTGACAATGAAACACAGAAATCGCATCGGAATTGAATATAAAAGGCACAATGCCGACTTAAGGACAAGAAGAGTGAGTCTCCTAAGAGTTTGTGCTTTGAGCGGATCCTGGGAGACCAGTATTGGATTCCGATGCACCAGTGCAGGTTTACTGTATCCCTTGGACCTTCACATTGACGATGAAACACAGAAATCGCATCGGAATTGAATATAAAAGGCACAATGCCGACTTAAGTAAAGGAAGAGTGAGTCTCCTAAGAGTTGTGGTTTGAGCGGCTCCTGGGAGACCAGTATTAGATTCCGATGCACCAGTGCAGGTTTACTGTATCCCTTGGACCTTCACATTGACAATGAAACACAGAAATCGCATCGGAATTGAATATAAAAGGCACAGTGCCGACTTAAGTACAAGAAGAGTGAATCATCTCAGAGTTTGTGCTTTGAGCGGCTCCTGGGAGACCAGTATTAGATTCCGATGCACCAGTGCAGGTTTACTCTATCCCTTGGACCTTCACATTGACGATGAAACACAGAAATCGCATCGGAATTGAATATAAAAGACACAATGCCGACTTAAGTACAAGAAGAGTGAGTCTCCTAAGAGTTTGTGGTTTGAGCGGCTTCTGGGAGACCAGTATTAGATTCCGATGCACCAGTGCAGGTTTACTGTATCCCTTGAACCTTCACATTGACGATGAAACACAGAAATCGCATCGGAATTGAATATCAAAGGCACTGTGCCGACTTAAGTACAAGAAGAGTGAGTCTCCTAAGAGTTTGTGGTTTGTGCGGCTCCTGGGAGACCAGTATTGGATTCCGATGCACCAGTGCAGGTTTACTGTATCCCTTGAACCTTCACATTGACGATGAAACACAGAAATCGCATCGGAATTGAATATAAAAGGCACAGTGCCGACTTAAGTACAAGAAGAGTGAGTCTCCTAAGAGTTTGTGCTTTGAGCGGCTCCTGGGAGACCAGTATTGGATTCCGATTCACCAGTGCAGGTTTACTGTATCCCTTGGACCTTCACATTGACGATGAAACACAGAAATCGCATCGGAATTGAATATAAATGGCACAGTGCCGACTTAAGTACAAGAAGAGTGAATCTTCTCAGAGTTTGTGTTTGAGCGGCTCCTGGGAGACCAGTATTAGATTCCGATGCACCAGTGCAGGTTTACTCTATCCCTTGGACCTTCACATTGACGATGAAACACAGAAATCGCATCGGAATTGAATATAAAAGGCACAATGCCGACTTAAGTACAAGAAGAGTGAGTCTCCTAAGAGTTGTGGTTTGAGCGGCTCCTGGGAGACCAGTATTAGATTCCGATGCACCAGTGCAGGTTTACTGTATCCCTTTGACCTTCACATTGACGATGAAACACAGAAATCGCATCGGAATTGAATATCAAAGGCACAGTGCCGACTTAAGTACAAGAAGAGTGAGTCTCCTAAGAGTTTGTGGTTTGAGCGGCTCCTGGGAGACCAGTATTGGATTCCGATGCACCAGTGCAGGTTTACGGTATCCCTTGAACCTTCACATTGATGATGAAACACAGAAATCGCATCGGAATTGAATATAAAAGGCCCAGTGCGACGTAAGTACAAGAAGAGTGAATCTTCTACGAGTTTGTGCTTTGGGCGGCTCCTGGGAGACCAGTATTGGATTCCGATGCACCAGTGCAGGTTTACTGTCACCCTTGGACCTTCACATTGACGATGAAACACAGAAATCGCATCGGAATTTGTATATAAAAGGCACAATGCCGACTTAAGTACAACAAGAGTGAATCTTCTAAGAGTTTGTGCTTTGAGCGGATCCTGGGAGACCAGTATTGGATTCCGATGCACCAGTGCAGGTTTACTGTATCCCTTGGACCTTCACATTGACGATGAAACACAGAAATCGCATCGGAATTGAATATAAAAGGCACAATGCCGACTTAAGTACAAGAAGAGTGAGTCTCCTAAGAGTTTGTGGTTTGAGCGGCTCCTGGGAGACCAGTATTAGATTCCGATGCACCAGTGCAGGTTTACTGTATCCCTTGGACGTTCACATTGACGATGAAACACAGAAATCGCATCGGAATTGAATATAAAAGGCACAATGCCGACTTAAGTACAAGAAGAGTGAGTCTCCTAAGAGTTTGTGGTTTGAGCGGCTCCTGGGAGACCAGTATTAGATTCCGATGCACCAGTGCAGGTTTACTGTATCCCTTGAACCTTCACATTGACGATGAAACACAGAAATCGCATCGGAATTGAATATAAAAGGCACAATACCGACTTAAGTACAAGAAGAGTGAGTCTCCTAACAGTTTGTGCTTTGAGCGGCTCCTGGGAGATTAGTATTGAATTCCGATGCACCAGTGCAGGTTTACTGTATCCCTTGGACCTTCACATTGACGATGAAACACAGAAATCGCATCGGAATTGAATATAAAAGGCACAATGCCGACTTAAGTACAAGAAGAGAGAGTTTCCTAAGAGTTTGTGCTTTGAGCAGATCCTGGGAGACCAGTATTGGATTCCGATGCACCAGTGCAAGTTTACTGTATCCCTTGGACCTTCACATTGACGATGAAACACAGAAATCGCATCGGAATTGAATATAACAGGCACAGTGCCGACTTAAGTACAAGAAGAGTGAATATTCTCAGAGTTTGTGCTTTGTTCGGCTCCTGGGAGACCAGTATTGGATTCCGATGCACCAGTGCAGTTTTACTGTATCCCTTGGACCTTCCCATTGACAATGAAACACAGAAATCGCATCGGAATTGAATATAAAAGGCACAATACCACTTAAGTACAAGAAGAGTGAGTCTCCTAAGAATTTGTGGTTTGAGCGGCTCCTGGGAGACCAGTATTAGATTCCGATGCACCAGTGCAGGTTTACTGTATCCCTTGGACCTTCACATTGACGATGAAACACAGAAATCGCATCGGAATTGAATATAAAAGGCACAGTGACGACTTAAGTACAAGAAGAGTGAATCTTCTCAGAGATTGTGCTTTGAGCGGCTCCTGGGAGACCAGTATTGGATTCCGATGCACCAGTGCAGGTTTACTGTATCCCTTGGACCTTCACATTGACGATGAAACACAGAAATCGCATCGGAATTGAATATAAAAGGCACAATATCGACTTAAGTACAAGAAGAGTGAGTCTCCTAAGAGTTTGTGGTTTGAGCGGCACCTGGGAGACCAGTATTGGATTCCGATGCACCACATCAGGTTTACTCTATCCCTTGTACCTTCACATTGACAATGAAACACAGAAATCGCATCGGAATTGAATATCAAAGGCACAGTGACGACTTAAGTACAAGAAGAGTGAGTCTCCTAAGAGTTTGTGGTTTGAGCGGCTCCTGGGAGACCAGTATTGGATTCCGATGCACCAGTGCAGATTTACTGTATCCCTTGAACCTTCACATTGACGATGAAACACAGAAATCGCATCGGAATTGAATATAAAAGGCACAGTGCCAACTTAAGTACAAGAAGAGTGAGTCTCCTAACAGTTTGTGCTTTGAGCGGCTCCTGGGAGACCAGTATTGGATTCCGATTCACCAGTGCAGGTTTACTGTATCCCTTGGACCTTCACATTGACGATGAAACACAGAAATCGCATCGGAATTGAATATAAATGGCACTATACCGACTTAAGTACAACAAGAGTGAGTCTCCTAAGTGTTTGTGCTTTGAGCGGCTCCTGGGAGACCAGTATTGGATTTCGATGCACCAGTGCAGGTTTACTGTATCCCTTGGACCTTCACATTGACGATGAAACACAGAAATCGCATCGGAATTGAATATAAAGGCACAATGCCGACTTAAGTACAAGAAGAGTGAGTCTCCTTAGAGTTTGTGCTATGAGCGGATCCTGGGAGACCAGTATTGGATTCCGATGCACCAGTGCAGGTTTACTGTATCCCTTGGACCTTCACATTGACGATGAAACACAGAAATCGCATCGGAATTGAATATAAAAGGCACAATACCGACTTAAGTACAAGAAGAGTGAGTCTCCTAAGAGTTTGTGGTCTGAGCGGCTCCTGGGAGACCAGTATTGGATTCCGATGCACCAGTGCAGGTTTACTGTATCCCTTGGACCTTCACATTGACGATGAAACACAGAAATCGCATCGGAATTGAATATAAAGGCACAATGCCGACTTAAGTACAAGAAGAGTGAGTCTCCTAACAGTTTGTGCTTTGAGCGGCTCCTGGGAGATTAATATTGAATTCCGATGCACCATTGCAGGTTTACTGTATCCCTTGGACCTTCACATTGACGATGAAACACAGATATCGCATCGGAATTGAATATAAAAGGCACAATGCCGAATTAAGTACAAGAAGAGTGAGTCTCCTAAGAATTTGTGCTTTGAGCGGCTCCTGGGAGACCAGTATTGGATTCCGATGCACCAGTGCTAGTTTACTGCATGCCTTGGACCTTCACATTGACGATGAAACACAGAAATCGCATCGGAATTGAATATAACAGGCACAGTGCCGACTTAAGTACAAGAAGAGTGAATATTCTCAGAGTTTGTGCTTTTGAGCGGCTCCTGGGAGACCAGTATTGGATTCCGATGCACCAGTGCAGTTTTACTCTATCCCTTGGACCTTCCCATTGACAATGAAACACAGAAATCGCATCGGAATTGAATATAAAAGGCACAATACCACTTAAGTACAAGAAGAGTGAGTCTCCTAAGAATTTGTGGTTTGAGCGGCTCCTGGGAGACCAGTATTAGATTCCGATGCACCAGTGCAGGTTTACTGTATCCCTTGGACCTTCACATTGACGATGAAACACAGAAATCTCATCGGAATTGAATATAAAAGGCACAGTGACGACTTAAGTACAAGAAGAGTGAATCTTCTCAGAGTTTGTGCTTTGAGCGGCTCCTGGGAGACCAGTATTGGATTCCGATTCACCAGTGCAGGTTTACTGTATCCCTTGGCCCTTCACATTGACAATGAAACACAGAAATCGCATCGGAATTGAATATAAAAGGCACAATGCCGACTTAAGTACAAGAAGAGTGAGTCTCCTAAGAGTTTGTGCTTTGAGCGGATCATGGGAGACCAGTATTGGATTCCGATGCACCAGTGCAGGTTTACTGTATCCCTTGGACGTTCACATTGACGATGAAACACAGAAATCGCATCGGAATTGAATACAAAAGGCACAGTGCCGACTTAAGTACAAGAAGAGTGAATCTTCTCAGAGTTTGTGTTTGAGCGGCTCCTGGGAGACCAGTATTAGATTCCGATGCACCATTGCAGGTTTACTCTATCCCTTGGACCTTCACATTGACGATGAAACATAGAAATCGCATCGGAATTGAATATAAAAGACACAATGCCGACTTAAGTACAAGAAGAGTGAGTCTCCTAAGAGTTTGTGGTTTGAGCGGCTCCTGGGAGACCAGTATTAGATTCCGATGCACCAGTGCAGGTTTACTGTATCCCTTGAACCTTCACATTGACGATGAAACACAGAAATCGCATCGGAATTGAATATCAAAGGCACAGTGCCGACTTAAGTACAAGAAGAGTGAGTCTCCTAAGAGTTTGTGGTTTGAGCGGCTCCTGGGAGACCAGTATTGGATTCCGATGCACCAGTGCAGGTTTACTGTATCCCTTGAACCTTCACATTGACGATGAAACACAGAAATCGCATCGGAGTTGAATATAAAAGGCACAGTGCCGACTTAAGTACAAGAAGAGTGAGTCTCCTAAGAGTTTGTGCTTTGAGCGGCTCCTGGGAGACCAGTATTGGATTCCGATTCACCAGTGCAGGTTTACTGTATCCCTTGGACCTTCACATTGACGATGAAACACAGAAATCGCATCGGAATTGAATATAAATGGCACTATACCGACTTAAGTACAACAAGAGTGAGTCTCCTAAGTGTTTGTGCTTTGAGCGGCTCCTGGGAGACCAGTATTGGATTTCGATGCACCAGTGCAGGTTTACTGTATCCCTTGGACCTTCACATTGACGATGAAACACAGAAATCGCATCGGAATTGAATATAAAGGCACAATGCCGACTTAAGTACAAGAAGAGTGAGTCTCCTTAGAGTTTGTGCTATGAGCGGATCCTGGGAGACCAGTATTGGATTCCGATGCACCAGTGCAGGTTTACTGTATCCCTTGGACCTTCACATTGACGATGAAACACAGAAATCGCATCGGAATTGAATATAAAAGGCACAATACCGACTTAAGTACAAGAAGAGTGAGTCTCCTAAGAGTTTGTGGTCTGAGCGGCTCCTGGGAGACCAGTATTGGATTCCGATGCACCAGTGCAGGTTTACTGTATCCCTTGGACCTTCGCAATTGACGATGAAACACAGAAATCGCATCGGAATTGAATATAAAGGCACAATGCCGACTTAAGTAAAAGAAGAGTGAGTCTCCTAACAGTTTGTGCTTTGAGCGGCTCCTGGGAGATTAATATGGAATTCCGATGCACCATTGCAGGTTTACTGTATCCCTTGGACTTTCACATTGACGATGAAACACAGATATCGCATCGGAATTGAATATAAAAGGCACAATGCCGAATTAAGTACAAGAAGAGTGAGTCTCCTAAGAGTTTGTGCTTTGAGCGGCTCCTGGGAGACCAGTATTGGATTCCGATGCACCAGTGCAAGTTTACTGCATGCCTTGGACCTTCACATTGACGATGAAACACAGAAATCGCATCGGAATTGAATATAAAGGCACAGTGCAGACTTAAGTACAAGAAGAGTGAATATTCTCAGAGTTTGTGCTTTTGAGCGGCTCCTGGGAGACCAGTATTGGATTCCGATGCACCAGTGCAGTTTTACTCTATCCCTTGGACCTTCCCATTGACAATGAAACACAGAAATCGCATCGGAATTGAATATAAAAGGCACAATACCACTTAAGTAAAAGAAGAGTGAGTCTCCTAAGAATTTGTGGTTTGAGCGGCTCCTGGGAGACCAGTATTAGATTCCGATGCACCAGTGCAAGTTTACTGTATCCCTTGGACCTTCACATTGACGATGAAACACAGAAATCTCATCGGAATTGAATATAAAAGGCACAGTGACGACTTAAGTACAAGAAGAGTGAATCTTCTCAGAGTTTGTGCTTTGAGCGGCTCCTGGGAGACCAGTATTGGATTCCGATTCACCAGTGCAGGTTTACTGTATCCCTTGGACCTTCACATTGACAATGAAACACAGAAATCGCATCGGAATTGAATGTAAAAGGCACAATGCCGACTTAAGTACAAGAAGAGTGAGTCTCCTAAGAGTTTGTGCTTTGAGCGGATCCTGGGAGACCAGTATTGGATTCCGATGCACCAGTGCAGGTTTACTGTATCCCTTGGACGTTCACATTGACGATGAAACACAGAAATCGCATCGGAATTGAATATAAAAGGCACAGTGCCGACTTAAGTACAAGAAGAGTGAATCTTCTCAGAGTTTGTGTTTGAGCGGCTCCTGGGAGACCAGTATTAGATTCCGATGCACCAGTGTTGGTTTACTCTATCCCTTGGACCTTCACATTGACGATGAAACACAGAAATCGCATCGGAATTGAATATAAAAGGCACAATGCCGACTTAAGTAAAGGAAGAGTGAGTCTCCTAAGAGTTGTGGTTTGAGCGGCTCCTGGGAGACCAGTATTAGATTCCGATGCACCAGTGCAGGTTTACTGTATCCCTTGGACCTTCACATTGACAATGAAACACAGAAATCGCATCGGAATTGAATATAAAAGGCACAGTGCCGACTTAAGTACAAGAAGAGTGAATCATCTCAGAGTTTGTGCTTTGAGCGGCTCCTGGGAGACCAGTATTAGATTCCGATGCACCAGTGCAGGTTTACTCTATCCCTTGGACCTTCACATTGACGATGAAACACAGAAATCGCATCGGAATTGAATATAAAAGACACAATGCCGACTTAAGTACAAGAAGAGTGAGTCTCCTAAGAGTTTGTGGTTTGAGCGGCTCCTGGGAGACCAGTATTAGATTCCGATGCACCAGTGCAGGTTTACTGTATCCCTTGAACCTTCACATTGACGATGAAACACAGAAATCGCATCGGAGTTGAATATCAAAGGCACAGTGCCGACTTAAGTACAAGAAGAGTGAGTCTCCTAAGAGTTTGTGGTTTGAGCGGCTCCTGGGAGACCAGTATTGGATTCCGATGCACCAGTGCAGGTTTACTGTATCCCTTGAAGCTTCACATTGACGATGAAACACAGAAATCGCATCGGAATTGAATATAAAAGGCACAGTGCCGACTTAAGTACAAGAAGAGTGAGTCTCCTAAGAGTTTGTGCTTTGAGCGGCTCCTGGGAGACCAGTATTGTATTCCGATTCACCAGTGCAGGTTTACTGTATCCCTTGGACCTTCACATTGACGATGAAACACAGAAATCGCATCGGAATTGAATATAAATGGCACTATACCGACTTAAGTACAACAAGAGTGAGTCTCCTAAGTGTTTGTGCTTTGAGCGGCTCCTGGGAGACCAGTATTGGATTTCTATGCACCAGTGCAGGTTTACTGTATCCCTTGGACCTTCACATTGACGATGAAACACAGAAATCGCATCGGAATTGAATATAAAGGCACAATGCCGACTTAAGTACAAGAAGAGTGAATATTCTCAGAGTTTGTGCCATGAGCGGATCCTGGGAGACCAGTATTGGATTCCGATGCACCAGTGCAGGTTTACTGTATCCCTTGGACCTTCACATTGACGATGAAACACAGAAATCGCATCGGAATTGAATATAAAAGGCACAATACCGACTTAAGTACAAGAAGAGTGAGTCTCCTAAGAGTTTGTGGTCTGAGCGGCTCCTGGGAGACCAGTATTGGATTCCGATGCACCAGTGCAGGTTTACTGTATCCCTTGGACCTTCACATTGACGATGAAACACAGAAATCGCATCGGAATTGAATATAAAGGCACAATGCCGACTTAAGTACAAGAAGAGTGAGTCTCCTAACAGTTTGTGCTTTGAGCGGCTCCTGGGAGATTAATATTGAATTCCGATGCACCATTGCAGGTTTACTGTATCCCTTGGACCTTCACATTGACGATGAAACACAGATATCGCATCGGAATTGAATATAAAAGGCACAATGCCGAATTAAGTACAAGAAGAGTGAGTCTCCTAAGAGTTTGTGCTTTGAGCGGCTCCTGGGAGACCAGTATTGGATTCCGATGCACCAGTGCAAGTTTACTGCATGCCTTGGACCTTCACATTGACGATGAAACACAGAAATCGCATCGGAATTGAATATAACAGGCACAGTGCCGACTTAAGTACAAGAGGAGTGAATATTCTCAGAGTTTGTGCTTTTGAGCGGCTCCTGGGAGACCAGTATTGGATTCCGATGCACCAGTGCAGTTTTACTCTATCCCTTGGACCTTCCCATTGACAATAGAACACAGAAATCGCATCGGAATTGAATATAAAAGGCACAATACCACTTAAGTACAAGAAGAGTGAGTCTCCTAAGAATTTGTGGTTTGAGCGGCTCCTGGGAGACCAGTATTAGATTCCGATGCACCAGTGCAGGTTTACTGTATCCCTTGGACCTTCACATTGACGATGAAACACAGAAATCTCATCGGAATTGAATATAAAAGGCACAGTGACGACTTAAGTACAAGAAGAGTGAATCTTCTCAGAGTTTGTGCTTTGAGCGGCTCCTGGGAGACCAGTATTGGATTCCGATTCACCAGTGCAGGTTTACTGTATCCCTTGGACCTTCACATTGACAATGAAACACAGAAATCGCATCGGAATTGAATATAAAAGGCACAATGCCGACTTAAGTACAAGAAGAGTGAGTCTCCTAAGAGTTTGTGCTTTGAGCGGATCCTGGGAGACCAGTATTGGATTCCGATGCACCAGTGCAGGTTTACTGTATCCCTTGGACCTTCACATTGACGATGAAACACAGAAATCGCATCGGAATTGAATATAAAGGCACAATGCCGACTTAAGTACAAGAAGAGTGAGTCTCCTAAGAGTTTGTGGTTTGAGCGGCTCCTGGGAGACCAGTATTGGATTCCGATGCACCAGTGCAGGTTTACTGTATCCCTTGAACCTTCACATTGATGATGAAACACAGAAATTGCATCGGAATTGAATATAAAAGGCCCAGTGCCGACTTAAGTACAAGAAGAGTGAATCTTCTACGAGTTTGTGCTTTGGGCGGCTCCTGGGAGACCAGTATTGGATTCCGATGCACCAGTGCAGGTTTACTGTAACCCTTGGACCTTCACATTGACGATGAAACACAGAAATCGCATCTGAATTTGTATATAAAAGGCACAATGCCGACTTAAGTACAAGAAGAGTGAATCTTCTAAGAGTTTGTGCTTTGAGCGGATCCTGGGAGACCAGTATTGGATTCCGATGCACCAGTGCAGGTTTACTGTATCCCTTGGACCTTCACATTGACGATGAAACACAGAAATCGCATCGGAATTGAATATAAAAGGCACAATGCCGACTTAAGTACAAGAAGAGTGAGTCTCCTAAGAGTTTGTGGTTTGAGCGGCTCCTGGGAGACCAGTATTAGATTCCGATGCACCAGTGCAGGTTTACTGTATCCCTTGGACCTTCACATTGACGATGAAACACAGAAATCGCATCGGAATTGAATATCAAAGGCACAGTGCCGACTTAAGTACACGAAGAGTGAGTCTCCTAAGAGTTTGTGGTTGGAGCGGCTCCTGGGAGACCAGTATTGGATTCCGATGCACCAGTGCAGGTTTACTGTATCCCTTGAACCTTCACATTGACGATGAAACACAGAAATCGCATCGGAATTGAATATAAAAGGCTCAGTGCCGACTTAAGTACAAGAAGAGTGAATCTTCTCAGAGTTTGTGCTTTGAGCGGCTACTGGGAGACCAGTATTGGATTCCGATTCACCAGTGCAGGTTTACTGTATCCCTTGGACCTTCACATTGACGATGAAACACAGAATTCGCATCGGAATTGAATATATAAGGCACAATACCGACTTAAGTACAAGAAGAGTGAGTCTCCTAAGAGTTTGTGTTTTGAGCGCCTCCTGGGAGACCAGTATTGGATTCCGATGCACCAGTGCAGGTTTACTGTATCCCTTGGACCTTCACATTGACGATGAAACACAGAAATCGCATTGGAATTGAATATAAAGGCACAATGCCGACTTAAGTACAAGAAGAGTGAGTCTCCTTAGAGTTTGTGCTATGAGCGGATACTGGGAGTCCAGTATTGGATTCCAATGCACCAGTGCAGGTTTACTGTATCCCTTGGACCTTCACATTGACGATGAAACACAGAAATCGCATCGGAATTGAATATAAAAGGCACAATACCGACTTAAGTACAAGAAGAGTGAGTATTCTAAGAGTTTGTGGTCTGAGCGGCTCCTGGGAGACCAGTATTGGATTCCGATGCACCAGTGCAGGTTTACTGTATCCCTTGAACCTTCACATTGACGATGAAACACAGAAATCGCATCGGAATTGAATATAAAAGGCTCAGTGCCGACTTAAGTACAAGAAGAGTGAATCTTCTCAGAGTTTGTGCTTTGAGCGGCTACTGGGAGACCAGTATTGGATTCCGATTCACCAGTGCAGGTTTACTGTATCCCTTGGACCTTCACATTGACGATGAAACACAGAATTCGCATCGGAATTGAATATATAAGGCACAATACCGACTTAAGTACAAGAAGAGTGAGTCTCCTAAGAGTTTGTGTTTTGAGCGCCTCCTGGGAGACCAGTATTGGATTCCGATGCACCAGTGCAGGTTTACTGTATCCCTTGGACCTTCACATTGACGATGAAACACAGAAATCGCATCGGAATTGAATATAAAGGCACAATGCCGACTTAAGTACAAGAAGAGTGAGTCTCCTAACAGTTTGTGCTTTGAGCGGCTCCTGGGAGATTAATATTGAATTCCGATGCACCATTGCAGGTTTACTGTATCCCTTGGACCTTCACATTGACGATGAAACACAGATATCGCATCGGAATTGAATATAAAAGGCACAATGCCGAATTAAGTACAAGAAGAGTGAGTCTCCTAAGAGTTTGTGCTTTGAGCGGCTCCTGGGAGACCAGTATTGGATTCCGATGCACCAGTGCAAGTTTACTGCATGCCGTGGACCTTCACATTGACGATGAAACACAGATATCGCATCGGAATTGAATATAACAGGCACAGTGCAGACTTAAGTACAAGAAGAGTGAATATTCTCAGAGTTTGTGCTTTTGAGCGGCTCCTGGGAGACCAGTATTGGATTCCGATGCACCAGTGCAGTTTTACTCTATCCCTTGGACCTTCCCATTGACAATGAAACACAGAAATCGCATCGGAATTGAATATAAAAGGCACAATACCACTTAAGTACAAGAAGAGTGAGTCTCCTAAGAATTTGTGGTTTGAGCGGCTCCTGGGAGACCAGTATTAGATTCCGATGCACCAGTGCAGGTTTACTGTATCCCTTGGACCTTCACATTGACGATGAAACACAGAAATCTCATCGGAATTGAATATAAAAGGCACAGTGACGACTTAAGTACAAGAAGAGTGAATCTTCTCAGAGTTTGTGCTTTGAGCGGCTCCTGGGAGACCAGTATTGGATTCCGATTCACCAGTGCAGGTTTACTGTATCCCTTGGACCTTCACATTGACAATGAAACACAGAAATCGCATCGGAATTGAATATAAAAGGCACAATGCCGACTTAAGTACAAGAAGAGTGAGTCTCCTAAGAGTTTGTGCTTTGAGCGGATCCTGGGAGACCAGTATTGGATTCCGATGCACCAGTGCAGGTTTACTGTATCCCTTGGACGTTCACATTGACGATGAAACACAGAAATCGCATCGGAATTTAATATAAAAGGCACAGTGCCGACTTAAGTACAAGAAGAGTGAATCTTCTCAGAGTTTGTGTTTGAGCGGCTCCTGGGAGACCAGTATTAGATTCCGATGCACCTGTGTTGGTTTACTCTATCCCTTGGACCTTCACATTGACGATGAAACACAGAAATCGCATCGGAATTGAATATAAAAGGCACAATGCCGACTTAAGTAAAGGAAGAGTGAGTCTCCTAAGAGTTGTGGTTTGAGCGGCTCCTGGGAGACCAGTATTAGATTCCGATGCACCAGTGCAGGTTTACTGTATCCGTTGGACCTTCACATTGACAATGAAACACAGAAATCGCATCGGAATTGAATATAAAAGGCACAGTGCCGACTTAAGTACAAGAAGAGTGAATCATCTCAGAGTTTGTGCTTTGAGCGGCTCCTGGGAGGCCAGTATTAGATTCCGATGCACCAGTGCAGGTTTACTCTATCCCTTGGACCTTCACATTGACGATGAAACACAGAAATCGCATCGGAATTGAATATAAAAGACACAGTGCCGACTTAAGTACAAGAAGAGTGAGTCTCCTAAGAGTTTGTGGTTTGAGCGGCTCCTGGGAGACCAGTATTAGATTCCGATGCACCAGTGCAGGTTTACTGTATCCCTTGAACCTTCACATTGACGATGAAACACAGAAATCGCATCGGAATTGAATATCAAAGGCACAGTGCCGACTTAAGTACAAGAAGAGTGAGTCTCCTAAGAGTTTGTGGTTTGAGCGGCTCCTGGGAGACCAGTATTGGATTCCGATGCACCAGTGCACGTTTACTGTATCCCTTGAAGCTTCACATTGACGATGAAACACAGAAATCGCATCGGAATTGAATATAAAAGGCACAGTGCCGACTTAAGTACAAGAAGAGTGAGTCTCCTAAGAGTTTGTGCTTTGAGCGGCTCCTGGGAGACCAGTATTGGATTCCGATTCACCAGTGCAGGTTTACTGTATCCCTTGGACCTTCACATTGACGATGAAACACAGAAATCGCATCGGAATTGAATATAAATGGCACTATACCGACTTAAGTACAACAAGAGTGAGTCTCCTAAGTGTTTGTGCTTTGAGCGGCTCCTGGGAGACCAGTATTGGATTTCTATGCACCAGTGCAGGTTTACTGTATCCCTTGGACCTTCACATTGACGATGAAACACAGAAATCGCATCGGAATTGAATATAAAAGGCACAATACCGACTTAAGTACAAGAAGAGTGAGTCTCCTAAGAGTTTGTGGTCTGAGCGGCTCCTGGGAGACCAGTATTGGATTCCGATGCACCAGTGCAGGTTTACTGTATCCCTTGGACCTTCACATTGACGATGAAACACAGAAATCGCATCGGAATTGAATATAAAGGCACAATGCCGACTTAAGTACAAGAAGAGTGAGTCTCCTAACAGTTTGTGCTTTGAGCGGCTCCTGGGAGATTAATATTGAATTCCGATGCACCATTGCAGGTTTACTGTATCCCTTGGACCTTCACATTGACGATGAAACACAGATATCGCATCGGAATTGAATATAAAAGGCACAATGCCGAATTAAGTACAAGAAGAGTGAGTCTCCTAAGAGTTTGTGCTTTGAGCGGCTCCTGGGAGACCAGTATTGGATTCCGATGCACCAGTGCAAGTTTACTGCATGCCTTGGACCTTCACATTGACGATGAAACACAGAAATCGCATCGGAATTGAATATAACAGGCACAGTGCCGACTTAAGTACAAGAAGAGTGAATATTCTCAGAGTTTGTGCTTTTGAGCGGCTCCTGGGAGACCAGTATTGGATTCCGATGCACCAGTGCAGTTTTACTCTATCCCTTGGACCTTCCCATTGACAATAGAACACAGAAATCGCATCGGAATTGAATATAAAAGGCACAATACCACTTAAGTACAAGAAGAGTGAGTCTCCTAAGAATTTGTGGTTTGAGCGGCTCCTGGGAGACCAGTATTAGATTCCGATGCACCAGTGCAGGTTTACTGTATCCCTTGGACCTTCACATTGACGATGAAACACAGAAATCTCATCGGAATTGAATATAAAAGGCACAGTGACGACTTAAGTACAAGAAGAGTGAATCTTCTCAGAGTTTGTGCTTTGAGCGGCTCCTGGGAGACCAGTATTGGATTCCGATTCACCAGTGCAGGTTTACTGTATCCCTTGGACCTTCACATTGACAATGAAACACAGAAATCGCATCGGAATTGAATATAAAAGGCACAATGCCGACTTAAGTACAAGAAGAGTGAGTCTCCTAAGAGTTTGTGCTTTGAGCGGATCCTGGGAGACCAGTATTGGATTCCGATGCACCAGTGCAGGTTTACTGTATCCCTTGGCCCTTCACATTGACGATGAAACACAGAAATCGCATCGGAATTGAATATAAAGGCACAATGCCGACTTAAGTACAAGAAGAGTGAGTCTCCTAAGAGTTTGTGCTTTGAGCGGATCCTGGGAGACCAGTATTGGATTCCGATGCACCAGTGCAGGTTTACTGTATCCCTTGGGCCTTCACATTGACGATGAAACACAGAAATCGCATCGGAATTGAATATAAAAGGCACAATGCCGACTTAAGTAAAGGAAGAGTGAGTCTCCTAAGAGTTGTGGTTTGAGCGGCTCCTGGGAGACCAGTATTAGATTCCGATGCACCAGTGCAGGTTTACTGTATCCCTTGGACCTTCACATTGACGATGAAACACAGAAATCGCATCGGAATTGAATATCAAAGGCACAGTGCCGACTTAAGTACAAGAAGAGTGAATCTTCTACGAGTTTGTGCTTTGGGCGGCTCCTGGGAGACCAGTATTGGATTCCGATGCACCAGTGCAGGTTTACTGTAACTCTTGGACCTTCACATTGACGATGAAACACAGAAATCGCATCGGAATTTGTATATAAAAGGCACAATGCCGACTTAAGTACAAGAAGAGTGAATCATCTCAGAGTTTGTGCTTTGAGCGGCTCCTGGGAGACCAGTATTAGATTCCGATGCACCAGTGCAGGTTTACTCAATCCCTTGGACCTTCACATTGACGATGAAACACAGAAATCGCATCGGAATTGAATATAAAAGACACAATGCCGACTTAAGTACAAGAAGAGTGAGTCTCCTAAGAGTTTGTGGTTTGAGCGGCTCCTGGGAGACCAGTATTAGATTCCGATGCACCAGTGCAGGTTTACTGTATCCCTTGAACCTTCACATTGACGATGAAACACAGAAATCGCATCGGAATTGAATATCAAAGGCACAGTGCCGACTTAAGTACAAGAAGAGTGAGTCTCCTAAGAGTTTGTGGTTTGAGCGGCTCCTGGGAGACCAGTATTGGATTCCGATGCACCAGTGCAGGTTTACTGTATCCCTTGAAGCTTCACATTGACGATGAAACACAGAAATCGCATCGGAATTGAATATAAAAGGCACAGTGCCGACGTAAGTACAAGAAGAGTGAGTCTCCTAAGAGTTTGTGCTTTGAGCGGCTCCTGGGAGACCAGTATTGGATTCCGATTCACCAGTGCAGGTTTACTGTATCCCTTGGACCTTCACATTGACGATGAAACACAGAAATCGCATCGGAATTGAATATAAATGGCACTATACCGACTTAAGTACAACAAGAGTGAGTCTCCTAAGTGTTTGTGCTTTGAGCGGCTCCTGGGAGACCAGTATTGGATTTCTATCCACCAGTGCAGGTTTACTGTATCCCTTGGACCTTCACATTGACGATGAAACACAGAAATCGCATCGGAATTGAATATAAAAGGCACAATACCGACTTAAGTACAAGAAGAGTGAGTCTCCTAAGAGTTTGTGGTCTGAGCGGCTCCTGGGAGACCAGTATTGGATTCCGATGCACCAGTGCAGGTTTACTGTATCCCTTGGACCTTCACATTGACGATGAAACACAGAAATCGCATCGGAATTGAATATAAAGGCACAATGCCGACTTAAGTACAAGAAGAGTGAGTCTCCTAACAGTTTGTGCTTTGAGCGGCTCCTGGGAGATTAATATTGAATTCCGATGCACCATTGCAGGTTTACTGTATCCCTTGGACCTTCACATTGACGATGAAACACAGATATCGCATCGGAATTGAATATAAAAGGCACAATGCCGAATTAAGTACAAGAAGAGTGAGTCTCCTAAGAGTTTGTGCTTTGAGCGGCTCCTGGGAGACCAGTATTGGATTACGATGCACCAGTGCAAGTTTACTGCATGCCTTGGACCTTCACATTGACGATGAAACACAGAAATCGCATCGGAATTGAATATAACAGGCACAGTGCCGACTTAAGTACAAGAAGAGTGAATATTCTCAGAGTTTGTGCTTTTGAGCGGCTCCTGGGAGACCAGTATTGGATTCCGATGCACCAGTGCAGTTTTACTCTATCCCTTGGACCTTCCCATTGACAATAGAACACAGAAATCGCATCGGAATTGAATATAAAAGGCACAATACCACTTAAGTACAAGAAGAGTGAGTCTCCTAAGAATTTGTGGTTTGAGCGGCTCCTGGGAGACCAGTATTAGATTCCGATGCACCAGTGCAGGTTTACTGTATCCCTTGGACCTTCACATTGACGATGAAACACAGAAATCTCATCGGAATTGAATATAAAAGGCACAGTGACGACTTAAGTACAAGAAGAGTGAATCTTCTCAGAGTTTGTGCTTTGAGCGGCTCCTGGGAGACCAGTATTGGATTCCGATTCACCAGTGCAGGTTTACTGTATCCCTTGGACCTTCACATTGACAATGAAACACAGAAATCGCATCGGAATTGAATATAAAAGGCACAATGCCGACTTAAGTACAAGAAGAGTGAGTCTCCTAAGAGTTTGTGCTTTGAGCGGATCCTGGGAGACCAGTATTGGATTCCGATGCACCAGTGCAGGTTTACTGTATCCCTTGGACCTTCACATTGACCATGAAACAAAGAAATCGCATCGGAATTGAATATAAAGGCACAATGCCGACTTAAGTACAAGAAGAGTGAGTCTCCTAAGAGTTTGTGCCTTGAGCGGATCCTGGGAGACCAGTATTGGATTCCGATGCACCAGTGCAGGTTTACTGTAACCCTTGGGCCTTCACATTGACGATGAAACACAGAAATCGCATCGGAATTGAATATAAAAGGCACAATGCCGACTTAAGTAAAGGAAGAGTGAGTCTCCTAAGAGTTGTGGTTTGAGCGGCTCCTGGGAGACCAGTATTAGATTCCGATGCACCAGTGCAGGTTTACTGTATCCCTTGGACCTTCACATTGACGATGAAACACAGAAATCGCATCGGAATTGAATATCAAAGGCACAGTGCCGACTGAAGTACAAGAAGAGTGAGTCTCCTAAGAGTTTGTGGTTTGAGCGGCTCCTGGGAGACCAGTATTGGATTCCGATGCACCAGTGCAGGTTTACTGTATCCCTTGAACCTTCACATTGATGATGAAACACAGAAAATGCATCGGAATTGAATATAAAAGGCCCAGTGCCGACTTAAGTACAAGAAGAGTGAATCTTCTACGAGTTTGTGCTTTGGGCGGCTCCTGGGAGACCAGTATTGGATTCCGATGCACCAGTGCAGGTTTACTGTAACCCTTGGACCTTCACATTGACGATGAAACACAGAAATCGCATCGGAATTTGTATATAAAAGGCACAATGCCGACTTAAGTACAAGAAGAGTGAATCTTCTAAGAGTTTGTGCTTTGAGCGGATCCTGGGAGACCAGTATTGGATTCCGATGCACCAGTGCAGGTTTACTGTATCCCTTGGACCTTCACATTGACGATGAAACACAGAAATCGCATCGGAATTGAATATAAAAGGCACAATGCCGACTTAAGTACAAGAAGAGTGAGTCTCCTAAGAGTTTGTGGTTTGAGCGGCTCCTGGGAGACCAGTATTAGATTCCGATGCACCAGTGCAGGTTTACTGTATCCCTTGGACCTTCACATTGACGATGAAACACAGAAATCGCATCGGAATTGAATATCAAAGGCACAGTGCCGACTTAAGTACACGAAGAGTGAGTCTCCTAAGAGTTTGTGGTTGGAGCGGCTCCTGGGAGACCAATATTGGATTCCGATGCACCAGTGCAGGTTTACTGTATCCCTTGAACCTTCACATTGACGATGAAACACAGAAATCGCATCGGAATTGAATATAAAAGGCTCAGTGCCGACTTAAGTACAAGAAGAGTGAATCTTCTCAGAGTTTGTGCTTTGAGCGGCTACTGGGAGACCAGTATTGGATTCCGATTCACCAGTGCAGGTTTACTGTATCCCTTGGACCTTCACATTGACGATGAAACACAGAAATCGCATCGGAATTGAATATATAAGGCACAATACCGACTTAAGTACAAGAAGAGTGAGTCTCCTAAGAGTTTGTGTTTTGAGCGCCTCCTGGGAGACCAGTATTGGATTCCGATGCACCAGTGCAGGTTTACTGTATTCCTTGGACCTTCACATTGACGATGAAACACAGAAATCGCATTGGAATTGAATATAAAGGCACAATGCCGACTTAAGTACAAGAAGAGTGAGTCTCCTTAGAGTTTGTGCTATGAGCGGATACTGGGAGTCCAGTATTGGATTCCAATGCACCAGTGCAGGTTTACTGTATCCCTTGGACCTTCACATTGACGATGAAACACAGAAATCGCAACGGAATTGAATATAAAAGGCACAATACCGACTTAAGTACAAGAAGAGTGAGTCTCCTAACAGTTTGTGCTTTGAGCGGCTCCTGGGAGATTAGTATTGAATTCCGATGCACCAGTGAAGGTTTACTGTATCCCTTGGACCTTCACATTGACGATGAAACACAGAAATCGCATCGGAATTGAATGTAAAAGGCACAATGCCGACTTAAGTACAAGAAGAGTGAGTCTCCTAAGAGTTTGTGCTTTGAGCAGATCCTGGGAGACCAGTATTGGATTCCGATGCACCAGTGCAAGTTTACTGCATCCCTTGGACCTTCACATTGACGATGAAACACAGAAATCGCATCGGAATTGAATATAACAGGCACAGTGCCGACTTAAGTACAAGAAGAGTGAATATTCTCAGAGTTTGTGCTTTGAGCGGCTCCTGGGAGACCAGTATTGGATTCCGATGCACCAGTGCAGTTTTACTCTATCCCTTGGACCTTCCCATTGACAATGAAACACAGAAATCGCATCGGAATTGAATATAAAAGGCACAATACCACTTAAGTACAAGAAGAGTGAGTCTCCTAAGAATTTGTTGTTTGAGCGGCTCCTGGGAGACCAGTATTAGATTCCGATGCACCAGTGCAGGTTTACTGTATCCCTTGGACCTTCACATTGACGATGAAACACAGAAATCGCATCGGAATTGAATATAAAAGGCACAGTGACGACTTAAGTACAAGAAGAGTGAATCTTCTCAGAGTTTGTGCTTTGAGAGGCTCCTGGGAGACCAGTATTGGATTCCGATTCACCAGTGCAGGTTTACTGTATCGCTTGGACCTTCACATTGACAATGAAACACAGAAATCGCATCGGAATTGAATATAAAAGGCACAATGCCGACTTAAGTACAAGAAGAGTGAGTCACCTAAGAGTTTGTGCTTTGAGCGGATCCTGGGAGACCAGTATTGGATTCCGATGCACCAGTGCAGGTTTACTGTATCCCTTGGACCTTCACATTGACGATGAAACACAGAAATCGCATCGGAATTGAATATAAAAGGCACAGTGCCGACTTAAGTACAAGAAGAGTGAATCTTCTCAGAGTTTGTGCTTTGAGCGGCTCCTGGGAGACCAGTATTAGATTCCGATGCACCAGTGCAGGTTTACTCTACCCTTGGACCTTCACATTGACGATGAAACACAGAAATCGCATCGGAATTGAATATCAAAGGCACAGTGCCGACTTAAGAACAAGAAGAGTGACTCTCCTAAGAGTTTGTGGTTTGAGCGGCTCCTGGGAGACCAGTATTGGATTCCGATGCACCAGTGCAGGCTTACTGTATCCCTTGAACCTTCACATTGACGATGAAACACAGAAATCGCATCGGAATTGAATATAAAAGGCCCAGTGCCGTCTTAAGTACAAGAAGAGTGAATCTTCTACGAGTTTGTGCTTTGGGCGGCTCCTGGGAGACCAGTATTGGATTCCGATGCACCAGTGCAGGTTAACTGTATCCCTTGGACCTTCACATTGACGATGAAACACAGAAATCGCATCGGAATTTGTATATAAAAGGCACAATGCCGACTTAAGTACAAGAAGAGTGAATCTTCTAAGGGTTTGTGCTTTGAGCGGATCCTGGGAGACCAGTATTGGATTCCGATGCACCAGTGCAGGTTTACTGTATCCCTTGGACCTTCACATTGACGATGAAACACAGAAATCGCATCGGAATTGAATATAAAAGGCACAATGCCGACTTAAGTACAAGAAGAGTGAGTCTCCTAAGAGTTTGTGGTTTGAGCGGCTCCTGAAGACCAGTATTGGATTCCGATGCACCAGTGCAGGTTTACTGTATCCCTTGGACCTTCACATTGACAATGAAACACAGAAATCGCATCGGAATTGAATATAAAAGGCACAGTGCCGACTTAAGTACAAGAAAAGTGAATCTTCTACGAGTTTGTGTTTGTGCGGCTCCTGGGAGACCAGTATTAGATTCCGATGCACCAGTGCAGGTTTACTGTATCCCTTGGACCTTCACATTGACGATGAAACACAGAAATCGCATCGGAATCGAATATAAAAGGCACAGTGCCGACTTAAGTACAAGAAGAGTGAATCTTCTCAGAGTTTGTGCTTTGAGCGGCTCCTGGGAGACCAGTATTAGATTCCGATGCACCAGTGCAGGTTTACTGTATCCCTTGGACCGTCACATTGACAATGAAACACAGAAATCGCATCGGAATTGAATATAAAAGGCACAATGCCGACTTAAGTACAAGAAGAGTGAATCTTCTAAGGGTTTGTGCTTTGAGCGGCACCTGGGAGACCAGTATTGGATTCCGATGCACCAGTGCAGGTTTACTGTCTCCCTTGGACCTTCACATTTACGATGAAACACAGAAATCGCATCGGAATTGAATATAAAAGGCACAATGCCGACTTAAGTACAAGAAGAGTGAGTCTCCTAAGAGTTTGTGCTTTCAGCAGTTCCTGGGAGACCAGTATTGGATTCCGATGCACCAGTGCAAGTTTACTGCATCCCTTGGACCTTCACATTGACGATGAAACACAGAAATCGCATCGGAATTGAATATAACAGGCACAGTGACGACTTAAGTACAAGAAGAGTGAATATTCTCAGAGTCTGTGCTTTGAGCGGCTCCTGGGAGACCAGTATTGGATTCCGATGCACCAGTGCAGTTTTACTCTATCCCTTGGACCTTCCCATTGACAATGAAACACAGAAATCGCATCGGAATTGAATATAAAAGTCACAATACCACTTAAGTACAAGAAGAGTGAGTCTCCTAAGAATTTGTGGTTTGAGCGGCTCCTGGGAGACCAGTATTAGATTCCGATGCACCAGTGCAGGTTTACTGTATCCCTTGGACCATCACATTGACGATGAAACACAGAAATCGCATCGGAATTGAATATAAAAGGCACAGTGACGACTTAACTACAAGAAGAGTGAATCTTCTCAGAGTTTGTGCTTTGAGCGGCTCCTGGGAGACCAGTATTGGATTCCGATTCACCAGTGCAGGTTTACTGTATCCCTTGGACCTTCACATTGACAATGAAACACAGAAATCGCATCGGAATTGAATATAAAAGGCACAATGCCGACTTAAGTACAAGAAGAGTGAGTCTCCTAAGAGTTTGTGCTTTGAGCGGATCCTGGGAGACCAGTATTGGATTCCGATGCACCAGTGCAGGTTTACTGTATCCCTTGGACCTTCACATTGACGATGAAACACAGAAATCGCATCGGAATTGAATATAAAAGGCACAGTGCCGACTTAAGTACAAGAAGAGTGAATCTTCTCAGAGTTTGTGCTTTGAGCGGCTCCTGGGAGACCAGTATTGGATTCCGATGCACCAGTGCAGGTTTACTCTATCCCTTGGACCTTCACATTGACGATGAAACACAGAAATCGCATCGGAATTGAATATAAAAGGCACAATGCCGACTTAAGTACAAGAAGAGTGAGTCTCCTAAGAGTTTGTGGTTTGGGCGGCTCCTGGGAAACCAGTATTAGATTCCGATGCACCAGTGCAGGTTTACTGTATCCCTTGGACCTTCACATTGACGATGAAACACAGAAATCGCATCGGAATTGAATATCAAAGGCACAGTGCCGACTTAAGTACAAGAAGAGTGAGTCTCCTAAGAGTTTGTGGTTTGAGCGGCTCCTGGGAGACCAGTATTGGATTCCGGTGCACCAGTGCAGGTTTACTGTATCCCTTGAACCTTCACATTGACGATGAAACACAGAAATCGCATCGGAATTGAATATAAAATGCCCAGTGCCGACTTAAGTACAAGAAGAGTGAATCTTCTACGAGTTTGTGCTTTTGGCGGCTCCTGGGAGACCAGTATTGGATTCCGATGCACCAGTGCAGGTTTACTGTATCCCTTGGACCTTCACATTGACGATGAAACACAGAAATCGCATCGGAATTTGTATATAAAAGGCACAATGCCAACTTAAGTACAAGAAGAGTGAATCTTCTAAGAGTTTGTGCTTTGAGCGGATCCTGGGAGACCAGTATTGGATTCCGATGCACCAGTGCAGGTTTACTGTATCCCTTGGACCTTCACATTGACGATGAAACACAGAAATCGCATCGGAATTGAATATAAAAGGCACAATGCCGACTTAAGTACAAGAAAAGTGATTCTTCTACGAGTTTGTGTTTGAGCGGCTCCTGGGAGACCAGTATTAGATTCCGATGCACCAGTGCAGGTTTACTGTATCCCTTGGACCTTCACATTGACGATGAAACACAGAAATCACATCGGAATCGAATATAAAAGGCACAGTGCCGACTTAAGTACAAGAAGAGTGAATCATCTCAGAGTTTGTGCTTTGAGCGGCTCCTGGGAGACCAGTATTAGATTCCGATGCACCAGTGCAGGTTTACTGTATCCCTTGGACCGTCACATTGACAATGAAACACAGAAATCGCATCGGAATTGAATATAAAAGGCACAATGCCGACTTAAGTACAAGAAGAGTGAATGTTCTAAGGGTTTGTGCTTTGAGCGGCACCTGGGAGACCAGTATTGGATCCCGATGCACCAGTCCAGGTTTACTGTATCCCTTGGACCATCACATTGACGATGAAACACAGAAATCGCATCGCAATTGAATATAAAAGGCACAGTGCTGACTTAAGTACAAGAAGGGTGAATCTTCTCAGAGTTTGTGCTTTGAGCGGCTCCTGGGAGACCAGTATTGGATTCCGATGCACCAGTGCAGGTTTACTCTATCCCTTGGACCTTCACATTGACGATGAAACACAGAAATCGCATCGGAATTGAATATAAAAGGCACAATACCGACTTAAGTACAAGAAGAGTGAGTCTCCTAAGAGATTGTGGTTTGAGCGGCTCCTGGGAGACCAGTATTGGATTCCGATGCACCAGTGCAGGTTTACTGTATCCCTTGGACCTTCACATTGACGATGAAACACAGAAATCGCATCGTAATTGAATATAAAAGCACAGTGCCGACATAAGTACAAGAAGAGTGAGTCTCCTAAGAGTTTGTGGTTTGAGCGGCTCCTGGGAGACCAGTATTGGATTCCGATGCACCAGTGCATGTTTACTGTATCCCTTGGACCGTCACATTGACTATGAAACACAGAAATCGCATCGGAAATGAATATAAAAGGCACAGTTCCGACTTAAGTACAAGAAGAGTGAGTCTCCAAAGAGTTTGTGCTTTGAGCGGCTCCTGGGAGACCAGAATTGGATTCCGATTCACCAGTGCAGGTTTACTGTATCCCTTGGACCTTCACATTGACGATGAAACACAGAAATCGCATCGGAATTGAATGTAAAAGGCACAATACCGACTTAAGTGCAAGAAGAGTGAGTCTCCTAAGAGTTTGTGCTTTGAGCGGCTCCTGGGAGACCAGTATTGGATTCCGATGCACCAGTGCAGGTTTACTGTATCCCTTGGACCTTCACATTGACGGTGAAACACAGAAATCGCATCGGAATTGAATATAAAGGAACAATGCCGACTTAAGTACAAGAAGAGTGAGTCTCCTAAGAGTTTGTGCTTTGAGCGGATCCTGGGAGACCAGTATTGGATTCCGATGCACCAGTGCAGGTTTACTGTATCCCTTGGACCTTCACATTGACCGTGAAACACAGAAATTGCATCGGAATTGAATATAAAGGAACAATGCCGACTTAAGTACAAGAAGAGTGAGTCTCCTAAGAGTTTGTGCTTTGAGCGGATCCTGGGAGACCAGTATTGGATTCCGATGCACCAGTGCAGTTTTACTCTATCCCTTGGACCTTCCCATTGACAATGAAACACAGAAATCGCATCGGAATTGAATATAAAAGGCACAATACCACTTAAGTACAAGAATAGTGAGTCTCCTAAGAGTTTGTGGTTTGAGCGGCTCCTGGGAGACCAGTATTAGATTCCGATGCACCAGTGCAAGTTTACTGTATCCCTTGGACCTTCACATTGACGATGAAACACAGAAATCGCATCGGAATTGAATATAAAAGGCTCAGTGACAACTTAAGTACAAGAAAAGTGAATCTTCTCAGAGTTTGTGCTTTGAGCGGCTCCTGGGAGACCAGTATTGGATTCCGATGCACCAGTGCAGGTTTACTGTATCCCTTGGACCTTCACATTGACAATGAAACACAGAAATCGCATCGGAATTGAATATAAAAGGCACAATGCCGACTTAAGTACAAGAAGAGTGAGTCTCCTAAGAGTTTGTGGTTTGAGCGGCTCCTGGGAGACCAGTATTAGATTCCGATGCACCAGTGCAAGTTTACTGTATCCCTTGGACCTTCACATTGACGATGAAGCACAGAAATCGCATCGGAATTGAATATAAAAGGCACAGTGCCGACTTAAGTACAAGAAGAGTGAATCTTCTCAGAGTTTGTGCTTTGAGCGGCTCCTGGGAGACCAGTATTAGATTCCGATGCACCAGTGCAGGTTTACTGTATCCCTTGGACCGTCACATTGACAATGAAACACAGAAATCGCATCGGAATTGAATATAAAAGGCACAATGCCGACTTAAGTACAAGAAGAGTGAATCTTCTAAGGGTTTGTGCTTTGAGCGGCACCTGGGAGACCAGTATTGGATTCCGATGCACCAGTGCAGGTTTACTGTCTCCCTTGGACCTTCACATTTACGATGAAACACAGAAATCGCATCGGAATTGAATATAAAAGGCACAATGCCGACTTAAGTACAAGAAGAGTGAGTCTCCTAAGAGTTTGTGCTTTCAGCAGATCCTGGGAGAAAAGTATTGGATTCCGATGCACCAGTGCAAGTTTACTGCATCCCTTGGACCTTCACATTGACGATGAAACACAGAAATCGCATCGGAATTGAATATAACAGGCACAGTGACGACTTAAGTACAAGAAGAGTGAATATTCTCAGAGTCTGTGCTTTGAGCGGCTCCTGGGAGACCAGTATTGGATTCCGATGCACCAGTGCAGTTTTACTCTATCCCTTGGACCTTCCCATTGACAATGAAACACAGAAATCGCATCGGAATTGAATATAAAAGTCACAATACCACTTAAGTACAAGAAGAGTGAGTCTCCTAAGAATTTGTGGTTTGAGCGGCTCCTGGGAGACCAGTATTAGATTCCGATGCACCAGTGCAGGTTTACTGTATCCCTTGGACCTTCACATTGACGATGAAACACAGAAATCGCATCGGAATTGAATATAAAAGGCACAGTGACGACTTAACTACAAGAAGAGTGAATCTTCTCAGAGTTTGTGGTTTGAGCGGCTCCTGGGAGACCAGTATTGGATTCCGATTCACCAGTGCAGGTTTACTGTATCCCTTGGACCTTCACATTGACAATGAAACACAGAAATCGCATCGGAATTGAATATAAAAGGCACAATGCCGACTTAAGTACAAGAAGAGTGAGTCTCCTAAGAGTTTGTGCTTTGAGCGGATCCTGGGAGACCAGTATTGGATTCCGATGCACCAGTGCAGGTTTACTGTATCCCTTGGACCTTCACATTGACGATGAAACACAGAAATCGCATCGGAATTGAATATAAAAGGCACAGTGCCGACTTAAGTACAAGAAGAGTGAATCTTCTCAGAGTTTGTGCTTTGAGCGGCTCCTGGGAGACCAGTATTGGATTCCGATGCACCAGTGCATGTTTACTCTATCCCTTGGACCTTCACATTGACGATGAAACACAGAAATCGCATCGGAATTGAATATAAAAGGCACAATGCCGACTTAAGTACAAGAAGAGTGAGTCTCCTAAGAGTTTGTGGTTTGGGCGGCTCCTGGGAGACCAGTATTAGATTCCGATGCACCAGTGCAAGTTTACTGTATCCCTTGGACCTTCACATTGACGATGAAACACAGAAATCGCATCGGAATTGAATATAAAATGCCCAGTGCCGACTTAAGTACAAGAAGAGTGAATCTTCTACGAGTTTGTGCTTTGGGCGGCTCCTGGGAGACCAGTATTGGATTCCGATGCACCAGTGCAGGTTTACTGTATCCCTTGGACCTTCACATTGACGATGAAACACAGAAATCGCATCGGAATTTGTATATAAAAGGCACAATGCCAACTTAAGTACAAGAAGAGTGAATCTTCTAAGAGTTTGTGCTTTGAGCGGATCCTGGGAGACCAGTATTGGATTCCGATGCACCAGTGCAGGTTTACTGTATCCCTTGGACCTTCACATTGACGATGAAACACAGAAATCGCATCGGAATTGAATATAAAAGGCACAATGCCGACTTAAGTACAAGAAAAGTGAATCTTCTACGAGTTTGTGTTTGAGCGGCTCCTGGGAGACCAGTATTAGATTCCGATGCACCAGTGCAGGTTTACTGTATCCCTTGGACCTTCACATTGACGATGAAACACAGAAATCACATCGGAATCGAATATAAAAGGCACAGTGCCAACTTAAGTACAAGAAGAGTGAATCATCTCAGAGTTTGTGCTTTGAGCGGCTCCTGGGAGACCAGTATTAGATTCCGATGCACCAGTGCAGGTTTACTGTATCCCTTGGACCGTCACATTGACAATGAAACACAGAAATCGCATCGGAATTGAATATAAAAGGCACAATGCCGACTTAAGTACAAGAAGAGTGAATGTTCTAAGGGTTTGTGCTTTGAGCGGCACCTGGGAGACCAGTATTGGATCCCGATGCACCAGTCCAGGTTTACTGTATCCCTTGGACCTTCACATTGACGATGAAACACAGAAATCGCATCGCAATTGAATATAAAAGGCACAGTGCTGACTTAAGTACAAGAAGAGTGAATCTTCTCAGAGTTTGTGCTTTGAGCGGCTCCTGGGAGACCAGTATTTGATTCCGATGCACCAGTGCAGGTTTACTCTATCCCTTGGACATTCACATTGACGATGAAACACAGAAATCGCATCGGAATTGAATATAAAAGGCACAATACCGACTTAAGTACAAGAAGAGTGAGTCTCCTAAGAGATTGTGGTTTGAGCGGCTCCTGGGAGACCAGTATTGGATTCCGATGCACCAGTGCAGGTTTACTGTATCCCTTGGACCTTCACATTGACGATGAAACACAGAAATCGCATCGTAATTGAATATAAAAGCACAGTGCCGACATAAGTACAAGAAGAGTGAGTCTCCTAAGAGTTTGTGGTTTGAGCGGCTCCTGGGAGACCAGTATTGGATTCCGATGCACCAGTGCATGTTTACTGTATCCCTTGGACCGTCACATTGACTATGAAACACAGAAATCGCATCGGAAATGAATATAAAAGGCACAGTTCCGACTTAAGTACAAGAAGAGTGAGTCTCCAAAGAGTTTGTGCTTTGAGCGGCTCCTGGGAGACCAGAATTGGATTCCGATTCACCAGTGCAGGTTTACTGTATCCCTTGGACCTTCACATTGACGATGAAACACAGAAATCGCATCGGAATTGAATGTAAAAGGCACAATACCGACTTAAGTGCAAGAAGAGTGAGTCTCCTAAGAGTTTGTGCTTTGAGCGGCTCCTGGGAGACCAGTATTGGATTCCGATGCACCAGTGCAGGTTTACTGTATCCCTTGGACCTTCACATTGACGGTGAAACACAGAAATCGCATCGGAATTGAATATAAAGGAACAATGCCGACTTAAGTACAAGGAGAGTGAGTCTCCTAAGAGTTTGTGCTTTGAGCGGATCCTGGGAGACCAGTATTGGATTCCGATGCACCAGTGCAGGTTTACTGTATCCCTTGGACCTTCACATTGACGGTGAAACACAGAAATTGCATCGGAATTGAATATAAAGGAACAATGCCGACTTAAGTACAAGAAGAGTGAGTCTCCTAAGAGTTTGTGCTTTGAGCGGATCCTGGGAGACCAGTATTGGATTCCGATGCACCAGTGCAGTTTTACTCTATCCCTTGGACCTTCCCATTGACAATGAAACACAGAAATCGCATCGGAATTGAATATAAAAGGCACAATACCACTTAAGTACAAGAATAGTGAGTCTCCTAAGAGTTTGTGGTTTGAGCGGCTCCTGGGAGACCAGTATTAGATTCCGATGCACCAGTGCAAGTTTACTGTATCCCTTGGACCTTCACATTGACGATGAAACACAGAAATCGCATCGGAATTGAATATAAAAGGCTCAGTGACAACTTAAGTACAAGAAAAGTGAATCTTCTCAGAGTTTGTGCTTTGAGCGGCTCCTGGGAGACCAGTATTGGATTCCGATGCACCAGTGCAGGTTTACTGTATCCCTTGGACCTTCACATTGACAATGAAACACAGAAATCGCATCGGAATTGAATATAAAAGGCACAATGCCGACTTAAGTACAAGAAGAGTGAGTCTCCTAAGAGTTTGTGGTTTGAGCGGCTCCTGGGAGACCAGTATTAGATTCCGATGCACCAGTGCAAGTTTACTGTATCCCTTGGACCTTCACATTGACGATGAAGCACAGAAATCGCATCGGAATTGAATATAAAAGGCACAGTGCCGACTTAAGTACAAGAAGAGTGAATATTCTCAGAGTTTGTGCTTTGAGCGGCTCCTGGGAGACCAGTATTGGATTCCGATGCACCAGTGCAGTTTTACTCTATCCCTTGGACCTTCCCATTGACAATGAAACACAGAAATCGCATCGGAATTGAATATAAAAGGCACAATACCACTTAAGTACAAGAAGAGTGAGTCTCCTAAGAGTTTGTGGTTTGAGCGGCTCCTGGGAGACCAGTATTGGATTCCGATGCACCAGTGCAGGTTTACTGTATCCCTTGGACCTTCACATTGACGATGAAACACAGAAATCGCATCGGAATTGAATATAAAAGGCACAGTGCCGACTTAAGTACAAGAAGAGTGAGTCTCCTAAGAGTTTGTGGTTTGAGCGGCTCCTGGGAGACCAGTATTGGATTCCGATGCACCAGTGCAGGTTTACTGTATCCCTTGGACCTTCACATTGACGATGAAACACAGAAATCGCATCGGAATTGAATATAAAAGGCACAGTGCCGACTTAAGTACAAGAAGAGTGAGTCTTCTCAGAGTTTGTGCTTTGAGCGGCTCCTGGGAGACCAGTAATGGATTCCGATGCACCAGTGCAGGATTACTCTATCCCTTGGACCTTCACATTGACGATGAAACACAGAAATGGCATCGGAATTGAATATAAAAGGCACAGTGCTGACTTAAGTACAAGAAGAGTGAATATTCTCAGAGTTTGTGCTTTGAGCGGCTCCTGGGAGACCAGTATTGGATTCCGATGCACCAGTGCAGTTTTACTCTATCCCTTGGACCTTCCCATTGACAATGAAACACAGAAATCGCATCGGAATTGAATATAAAAGGCACAATACCACTTAAGTACAAGAAGAGTGAGTCTCCTAAGAGTTTGTGGTTTGAGCGGCTCCTGGGAGACCAGTATTGGATTCCGATGCACCAGTGCAGGTTTACTGTATCCCTTGGACCTTCACATTGACGATGAAACACAGAAATCGCATCGGAATTGAATATAAAAGGCACAGTGCCGACTTAAGTACATGAAGAGTGAGTCTCCTAAGAGTTTGTGGTTTGAGCGGCTCCTGGGAGACCAGTATTGGATTCCGATGCACCAGTGCAGGTTTACTGTATACCTTGGACCTTCACATTGACGATGAAACACAGAAATCGCATCGGAATTGAATATAAAAGGCACAGTGCCGACTTAAGTACAAGAAGAGTGAATCTTCTCAGAGTTTGTGCTTTGAGCGGCTCCTGGGAGACCAGTATTGGATTCCGATGCACCAGTGTTGGTTTACTCTATCCCTTGGACCTTCACATTGACGATGAAACACAGAAATCGCATCGGAATTGAATGTAAAAGGCACAATACCGACTTAAGTGCAAGAAGAGTGAGTCTCCTAAGAGTTTGTGCTTTGAGCGGCTCCTGGGAGACCAGTATTGGATTCCGATGCACCAGTGCAGGTTTACTGTATCCCTTGGACCTTCACATTGACGGTGAAACACAGAAATCGCATCGGAATTGAATATAAAGGAACAATGCCGACTTAAGTACAAGAAGAGTGAGTCTCCTAAGAGTTTGTGCTTTGAGCGGATCCTGGGAGACCAGTATTGGATTCCGATGCACCAGTGCAGGTTTACTGTATCCCTTGGACCTTCACATTGACGATAAAACACAGAAATCGCATCGGAATTGAATATAAATGGCACAGTGCCGACTTAAGTACAAGAAGAGTGAATATTCTCAGAGTTTGTGCATTGAGCGGCTCCTGGGAGACCAGTATTGGATTCCGATGCACCAGTGCAGTTTTACTCTATCCCTTGGACCTTCCCATTGACAATGAAACACAGAAATCGCATCGGAATTGAATATAAAAGGCACAATACCACTTAAGTACAAGAATAGTGAGTCTCCTAAGAGTTTGTGGTTTGAGCGGCTCCTGGGAGACCAGTATTAGATTCCGATGCACCAGTGCAAGTTTACTGTATCCCTTGGACCTTCACATTGACGATGAAACACAGAAATCGCATCGGAATTGAATATAAAAGGCTCAGTGACGACTTAAGTACAAGAAAAGTGAATCTTCTCAGAGTTTGTGCTTTGAGCGGCTCCTGGGAGACCAGTATTGGATTCCGATGCACCAGTGCAGGTTTACTGTATCCCTTGGACCTTCACATTGACAATGAAGCACAGAAATCGAATCGGAATTGAATATAAAAGGCACAATGCCGACTTAAGTACAAGAAGAGTGAGTCTCCTAAGAGTTTGTGGTTTGAGCGGCTCCTGGGAGACCAGTATTAGATTCCGATGCACCAGTGCAAGTTTACTGTATCCCTTGGACCTTCAAATTGACGATGAAGCACAGAAATCGCATCGGAATTGAATATAAAAGGCACAGTGCCGACTTAAGTACAAGAAGAGTGAATATTCTCAGAGTTTGTGCTTTGAGCGGCTCCTGGGAGACCAGTATTGGATTCCGATGCACCAGTGCAGTTTTACTCTATCCCTTGGACCTTCACATTGACAATGAAACACAGAAATCGCATCGGAATTGAATATAAAAGGCACAGTTCCGACTTAAGTACAAGAAGAGTGAGTCTCCAAAGAGTTTGTGCTTTGAGCGGCTCCTGGGAGACCAGAATTGGATTCCGATTCACCAGTGCAGGTTTACTGTATCCCTTGGACCTTCACATTGACGATGAAACACAGAAATCGCATCGGAATTGAATGTAAAAGGCACAATACCGACTTAAGTGCAAGAAGAGTGAGTCTCCTAAGAGTTTGTGCTTTGAGCGGCTCCTGGGAGACCAGTATTGGATTCCGATGCACCAGTGCAGGTTTACTGTATCCCTTGGACCTTCATATTGACGGTGAAACACAGAAATCGCATCGGAATTGAATATAAAGGAACAATGCCGACTTAAGTACAAGGAGAGTGAGTCTCCTAAGAGTTTGTGCTTTGAGCGGATCCTGGGAGACCAGTATTGGATTCCGATGCACCAGTGCAGGTTTACTGTATCCCTTGGACCTTCACATTGACGGTGAAACACAGAAATTGCATCGGAATTGAATATAAAGGAACAATGCCGACTTAAGTACAAGAAGAGTGAGTCTCCTAAGAGTTTGTGCTTTGAGCGGATCCTGGGAGACCAGTATTGGATTCCGATGCACCAGTGCAGTTTTACTCTATCCCTTGGACCTTCCCATTGACAATGAAACACAGAAATCGCATCGGAATTGAATATAAAAGGCACAATACCACTTAAGTACAAGAATAGTGAGTCTCCTAAGAGTTTGTGGTTTGAGCGGCTCCTGGGAGACCAGTATTAGATTCCGATGCACCAGTGCAAGTTTACTGTATCCCTTGGACCTTCACATTGACGATGAAACACAGAAATCGCATCGGAATTGAATATAAAAGGCTCAGTGACAACTTAAGTACAAGAAAAGTGAATCTTCTCAGAGTTTGTGCTTTGAGCGGCTCCTGGGAGACCAGTATTGGATTCCGATGCACCAGTGCAGGTTTACTGTATCCCTTGGACCTTCACATTGACAATGAAACACAGAAATCGCATCGGAATTGAATATAAAAGGCACAATGCCGACTTAAGTACAAGAAGAGTGAGTCTCCTAAGAGTTTGTGGTTTGAGCGGCTCCTGGGAGACCAGTATTAGATTCCGATGCACCAGTGCAAGTTTACTGTATCCCTTGGACCTTCACATTGACGATGAAGCACAGAAATCGCATCGGAATTGAATATAAAAGGCACAGTGCCGACTTAAGTACAAGAAGAGTGAATATTCTCAGAGTTTGTGCTTTGAGCGGCTCCTGGGAGACCAGTATTGGATTCCGATGCACCAGTGCAGTTTTACTCTATCCCTTGGACCTTCCCATTGACAATGAAACACAGAAATCGCATCGGAATTGAATATAAAAGGCACAATACCACTTAAGTACAAGAAGAGTGAGTCTCCTAAGAGTTTGTGGTTTGAGCGGCTCCTGGGAGACCAGTATTGGATTCCGATGCACCAGTGCAGGTTTACTGTATCCCTTGGACCTTCACATTGACGATGAAACACAGAAATCGCATCGGAATTGAATATAAAAGGCACAGTGCCGACTTAAGTACAAGAAGAGTGAGTCTCCTAAGAGTTTGTGGTTTGAGCGGCTCCTGGGAGACCAGTATTGGATTCCGATGCACCAGTGCAGGTTTACTGTATCCCTTGGACCTTCACATTGACGATGAAACACAGAAATCGCATCGGAATTGAATATAAAAGGCACAGTGCCGACTTAAGTACAAGAAGAGTGAGTCTTCTCAGAGTTTGTGCTTTGAGCGGCTCCTGGGAGACCAGTAATGGATTCCGATGCACCAGTGCAGGATTACTCTATCCCTTGGACCTTCACATTGACGATGAAACACAGAAATGGCATCGGAATTGAATATAAAAGGCACAGTGCTGACTTAAGTACAAGAAGAGTGAATATTCTCAGAGTTTGTGCTTTGAGCGGCTCCTGGGAGACCAGTATTGGATTCCGATGCACCAGTGCAGTTTTACTCTATCCCTTGGACCTTCCCATTGACAATGAAACACAGAAATCGCATCGGAATTGAATATAAAAGGCACAATACCACTTAAGTACAAGAAGAGTGAGTCTCCTAAGAGTTTGTGGTTTGAGCGGCTCCTGGGAGACCAGTATTGGATTCCGATGCACCAGTGCAGGTTTACTGTATCCCTTGGACCTTCACATTGACGATGAAACACAGAAATCGCATCGGAATTGAATATAAAAGGCACAGTGCCGACTTAAGTACATGAAGAGTGAGTCTCCTAAGAGTTTGTGGTTTGAGCGGCTCCTGGGAGACCAGTATTGGATTCCGATGCACCAGTGCAGGTTTACTGTATACCTTGGACCTTCACATTGACGATGAAACACAGAAATCGCATCGGAATTGAATATAAAAGGCACAGTGCCGACTTAAGTACAAGAAGAGTGAATCTTCTCAGAGTTTGTGCTTTGAGCGGCTCCTGGGAGACCAGTATTGGATTCCGATGCACCAGTGTTGGTTTACTCTATCCCTTGGACCTTCACATTGACGATGAAACACAGAAATCGCATCGGAATTGAATGTAAAAGGCACAATACCGACTTAAGTGCAAGAAGAGTGAGTCTCCTAAGAGTTTGTGCTTTGAGCGGCTCCTGGGAGACCAGTATTGGATTCCGATGCACCAGTGCAGGTTTACTGTATCCCTTGGACCTTCACATTGACGGTGAAACACAGAAATCGCATCGGAATTGAATATAAAGGAACAATGCCGACTTAAGTACAAGAAGAGTGAGTCTCCTAAGAGTTTGTGCTTTGAGCGGATCCTGGGAGACCAGTATTGGATTCCGATGCACCAGTGCAGGTTTACTGTATCCCTTGGACCTTCACATTGACGATAAAACACAGAAATCGCATCGGAATTGAATATAAAAGGCACAGTGCCGACTTAAGTACAAGAAGAGTGAATATTCTCAGAGTTTGTGCATTGAGCGGCTCCTGGGAGACCAGTATTGGATTCCGATGCACCAGTGCAGTTTTACTCTATCCCTTGGACCTTCCCATTGACAATGAAACACAGAAATCGCATCGGAATTGAATATAAAAGGCACAATACCACTTAAGTACAAGAATAGTGAGTCTCCTAAGAGTTTGTGGTTTGAGCGGCTCCTGGGAGACCAGTATTAGATTCCGATGCACCAGTGCAAGTTTACTGTATCCCTTGGACCTTCACATTGACGATGAAACACAGAAATCGCATCGGAATTGAATATAAAAGGCTCAGTGACGACTTAAGTACAAGAAAAGTGAATCTTCTCAGAGTTTGTGCTTTGAGCGGCTCCTGGGAGACCAGTATTGGATTCCGATGCACCAGTGCAGGTTTACTGTATCCCTTGGACCTTCACATTGACAATGAAGCACAGAAATCGAATCGGAATTGAATATAAAAGGCACAATGCCGACTTAAGTACAAGAAGAGTGAGTCTCCTAAGAGTTTGTGGTTTGAGCGGCTCCTGGGAGACCAGTATTAGATTCCGATGCACCAGTGCAAGTTTACTGTATCCCTTGGACCTTCAAATTGACGATGAAGCACAGAAATCGCATCGGAATTGAATATAAAAGGCACAGTGCCGACTTAAGTACAAGAAGAGTGAATATTCTCAGAGTTTGTGCTTTGAGCGGCTCCTGGGAGACCAGTATTGGATTCCGATGCACCAGTGCAGTTTTACTCTATCCCTTGGACCTTCACATTGACAATGAAACACAGAAATCGCATCGGAATTGAATATAAAAGGCACAATACCACTTAAGTACAAGAAGAGTGAGTCTCCTAAGAGTTTGTGGTTTGAGCGGCTCCTGGGAGACCAGTATTGGATTCCGATGCACCAGTGCAGGTTTACTGTATCCCTTGGACCTTCACATTGACGATGAAACACAGAAATCGCATCGGAATTGAATATAAAAGGAACAGTGCCGACTTAAGTACAAGAAGAGTGAGTCTCCTAAGAGTTTGTGGTTTGAGCGGCTCCTGGGAGACCAGTATTGGATTCCGATGCACCAGTGCAGGTTTACTGTATCCCTTGGACCTTCACATTGACGATGAAACACAGAAATCGCATCGGAATTGAATATAAAAGGCACAGTGCCGACTTAAGTACAAGAAGAGTGAATCTTCTCAGAGTTTGTGCTTTGAGCGGCTCCTGGGAGACCAGTATTGGATTCCGATGCACCAGTGCAGGTTTACTCTATCCCTTGGACCTTCACATTGACGATGAAACACAGAAATGGCATCGGAATTGAATATAAAAGGCACAATGCCGACTTAAGTACAAGAAGAGTGAATGTTCTAAGGGTTTGTGCTTTGAGCGGCACCTGGGAGACCAGTATTGGATCCCGATGCACCAGTCCAGGTTTACTGTATCCCTTGGACCTTCACATTGACGATGAAACACAGAAATCGCATCGCAATTGAATATAAAAGGCACAGTGCTGACTTAAGTACAAGAAGAGTGAATCTTCTCAGAGTTTGTGCTTTGAGCGGCTCCTGGGAGACCAGTATTGGATTCCGATGCACCAGTGCAGGTTTACTCTATCCCTTGGACCTTCACATTGACGATGAAACACAGAAATCGCATCGGAATTGAATATAAAAGGCACAATACCGACTTAAGTACAAGAAGAGTGAGTCTCCTAAGAGATTGTGGTTTGAGCGGCTCCTGGGAGACCAGTATTGGATTCCGATGCACCAGTGCAGGTTTACTCTATCCCTTGGACCTTCACATTGACGATGAAACACAGAAATGGCATCGGAATTGAATATAAAAGGCACAGTGCTGACTTAAGTACAAGAAGAGTGAATCTTCTCAGAGTTTGTGCTTTGAGCGGCTCCTGGGAGACCAGTATTGGATTCCGATGCACCAGTGCAGGTTTACTCTATCCCTTGGACCTTCACATTGACGATGAAACACAGAAATCGCATCGGAATTGAATATAAAATGCACAATACTACTTAAGTACAAGAAGAGTGAGTCTCCTAAGAGTTTGTGGTTTGAGCGGCTCCTGGGAGACCAGTATTGGATTCCGATGCACCAGTGCAGGTTTACTGTATCCCTTGGACCTTCACATTGACGATGAAACACAGAAATCGGATCGGAATTGAATATAAAAGGCACAGTGCCGACTTAAGTACAAGAAGAGTGAATATTCTCAGAGTTTGTGCTTTGAGCGGCTCCTGGGAGACCAGTATTGGATTCCGATGCACCAGTGCAGTTTTACTCTATCCCTTGGACCTTCCCATTGACAATGAAACACAGAAATCGCATCGGAATTGAATATAAAAGGCACAATACCACTTAAGTACAAGAAGAGTGAGTCTCCTAAGAGTTTGTGGTTTGAGCGGCTCCTGGGAGACCAGTATTGGATTCCGATGCACCAGTGCAGGTTTACTATATCCCTTGGACCTTCACATTGACGATAAAACACAGAAATCGCATCGCAATTGAATATAAAAGGCACAGTGCTGACTTAAGTACAAGAAGAGTGAATCTTCTCAGAGTTTGTGCTTTGAGCGGCTCCTGGGAGACCAGTATTGGATTCCGATGCACCAGTGCAGGTTTACTCTATCCCTTGGACCTTCACATTGACGATGAAACTCATAAATCGCATCGGAATTGAATATAAAAGGCACAATACCACTTAAGTACAAGAAGAGTGAGTCTCCTAAGAGTTTGTGGTTTGAGCGGCTCCTGGGAGACCAGTATTGGATTCCGATGCACCAGTGCAGGTTTACTGTATCCCTTGGACCTTCACATTGACAATGAAACACAGAAATCGCATCGGAATTGAATATAAAAGGCACAGTGCCGACTTAAGTACAAGAAGAGTGAGTCTCCTAAGAGTTTGTGGTTTGAGCGGCTCCTGGGAGACCAGTATTGGATTCCGATGCACCAGTGCATGCTTACTGTATCCCTTGGACCTTCACATTGACGATGAAACACAGAAATCGCATCGGAATTGAATATAAAAGGCACAGTGCCGACTTAAGTACAAGAAGAGTGAGTCTCCTAAGAGTTTGTGTTTTGAGCGGCTCCTGGGAGACCAGTATTGTATTCCGATGCACCAGTGCAGGTTTACTGTATCCCTTGGACCTTCACATTGACGATGAAACTCAGAAATCGCATCGCAATTGAATATAAAAGGCACAGTGCCGACTTAAGTACAAGAAGAGTGAATCTTCTCAGAGTTTGTGCTTTGAGCGGCTCCTGGGAGACCAGTATTGGATTCCGATGCACCAGTGCAGGTTTACTCTATCCCTTGGACCTTCACATTGACGATGAAACACAGAAAGCGCATCGGAATTGAATATAAAAAGCACAGTGCCGACTTAAGTACAAGAAGAGTGAATCTTCTCAGAGTTTGTGCTTTGAGCGGCTCCTGGGAGACCAGTATTGGATTCCGATGCACCAGTGCAGGTTTACTCTATCCCTTGGACCTTCACATTGACGATGAAACTCATAAATCGCATCGGAATTGAATATAAAAGGCACAATACCACTTAAGTACAAGAAGAGTGAGTCTCCTAAGAGTTTGTGGTTTGAGCGGCTCCTGGGAGACCAGTATTGGATTCCGATGCACCAGTGCATGTTTACTGTATCCCTTGGACCTTCACATTGACGATGAAACACAGAAATCGCATCGGAAATGAATATAAAAGGCACAGTGCCGACTTAAGTACAAGAAGAGTGAGTCTCCTAAGAGTTTGTGCTTTGAGCGGCTCCTGGGAGACCAGAATTGGATTCCGATTCACCAGTGCAGGTTTACTGTATCCCTTGGACCTTCACATTGACGATGAAACACAGAAATCGCATCGGAATTGAATATAAAAGGCACAGTGCCGACTTAAGTACAAGAAGAGTGAGTCTCCTAAGAGTTTGTGCTTTGAGCGGCTCCTGGGAGACCAGAATTGGATTCCGATGCACCAGTGCAGGTTTACTGTATCCCTTGGACCTTCACATTGACGATGAAACACAGAAATCGCATCGGAAATGAATATAAAAGGCACAGTGCCGACTTAAGTACAAGAAGAGTGAGTCTCCTAAGAGTTTGTGGTTTGAGCGGCTCCTGGGAGACCAGTATTGGATTCCGATGCACCAGTCCAGGTTTACTGTATCCCTTGGACCTTCACATTGACGATGAAACACAGAAATCGCATCGGAAATGAATATAAAAGGCACAGTGCCGACTTAAGTACAAGAAGAGTGAGTCTCCTAAGAGTTTGTGCTTTGAGCGGCTCCTGGGAGCCCAGAATTGGATTCCGATTCACCAGTGCAGGTTTACTGTATCCCTTGGACCTTCACATTGACGATGAAACACAGAAATCGCATCGGAATTGAATATAAAAAGCACAATACCGACTTAAGTACAAGAAGAGTGAGTCTCCTAAGAGATTGTGCTTTGAGCGGCTCCTGGGAGACCAGAATTGGATTCCGATGCACCAGTGCAGGTTTACTGTATCCCTTGGACCTTCACATTGACGATGAAACACAGAAATCACATCGGAAATGAATATAAAAGGCACAGTGCCGACTTAAGTACAAGAAGAGTGAGTCTCCTAAGAGTTTGTGGTTTGAGCGGCTCCTGGGAGACCAGTATTGGATTCCGATGCACCAGTGCAGGTTTACTGTATCCCTTGGACCTTCACATTGACGATGAAACACCGAAATCGCATCGCAATTGAATATAAAAGGCACAGTGCTGACTTAAGTACAAGAAGAGTGAATCTTCTCAGAGTTTGTGCTTTGAGCGGCTCCTGGGAGACCAGTATTGGATTCCGATGCACCAGTGCAGGTTTACTCTATCCCTTGGACCTTCACATTGACGATGAAACAAAGAAATCGCATCGGAATTGAATATAAAAAGCACAATACCGACTTAAGTACAAGAAGAGTGAGTCTCCTAAGAGATTGTGGTTTGAGCGGGTCCTGGGAGACCAATATTGGATTCCGATGCACCAGTGCAGGTTTACTATATCCCTTGGATCTTCACATTGACGATGAAACACAGAAATCGCATCGTAATTGAATATAAAAGGCACAGTGCCGACATAAGTACAAGAAGAGTGAGTCTCCTAAGAGTTTGTGGTTTGAGCGGCTCCTGGGAGATCAGTATTGGATTCCGATGCACCAGAGCATGTTTACTGTATCCCTTGGACCTTCACATTGACGATGAAACACAGAAATCGCATCGGAAATGAATATAAAAAGCACAGTGCCGACTTAAGTACAAGAAGAGTGAGTCTCCTAAGAGTTTGTGCTTTGAGCGGCTCCTGGGAGACCAGAATTGGATTCCGATTCACCAGTGCAGGTTTACTGTATCCCTTGGACCTTCACATTGACGATGAAACACAGAAATCGCATCGGAATTGAATGTAAGAGGCACAATACCGACTTAAGTACAAGAAGAGTGAGTCTCCTAAGAGTTTGTGCTTTGAGCGGCTCCTGGGAGACCAGTATTGGATTCCGATGCACCAGTGCAGGTTTACTGTATCCCTTGGACCTTCACATTGACGGTGAAACACAGAACTCGCATCGGAATTGAATATAAAAGGCACAGTGCCGACTTAAGTACAAGAAGAGTGAGTCTCCTAAGAGTTTGTGCTTTGAGCGGCTCCTGGGAGACCAGTATTGGATTCCGATGCACCAGTGCAGGTTTACTGTATCCCTTGGACCTTCACATTGACGATGAAACACAGAAATCGGATCGGAATTGAATATAAAAGGCACAGTGCCGACTTAAGTACAAGAAGAGTGAATATTCTCAGAGTTTGTGCTTTGAGCGGCTCCTGGGAGGCCAGTAGTGGATTCCGATGCACCAGTGAAATTTTACTCTATCCCTTGGACCTTCCCATTGACAATGAAACACAGAAATCGCATCGGAATTGAATATAAAAGGCACAATACCACTTAAGTACAAGAAGAGTGAGTCTCCTAAGAGTTTGTGGTTTGAGCGGCTCCCGGGAGACCAGTATTGGATTCCGATGCACCAGTGCAGGTTTACTGTATCCCTTGGACCTTCACATTGACGATGAAACACAGAACTCGCATCGGAATTGAATATAAAAGGCACAGTGCCGACTTAAGTACATGAAGAGTGAGTCTCCTAAGAGTTTGTGGTTTGAGCGGCTCCTGGGAGACCAGTATTGGATTCCGATGCACCAGTGCAGGTTTACTGTATCCCTTGGACCTTCACATTGACGATGAAACACAGAAATCGCATCGGAATTGAATATAAAAGGCACAGTGCCGACTTAAGTACAAGAAGAGTGAATCTTCTCAGAGTTTGTGCTTTGAGCGGCTCCTGGGAGACCAGTATTGGATTCCGATGCACCAGTGCAGGTTTACTGTATCCCTTGGACCTTCACATTGACGATGAAACTCAGAAATCGCATCGGAATTGAATATAAAAGGCACAATACCACTTAAGTACAAGAAGAGTGAGTCTCCTAAGAGTTTGTGGTTTGAGCGGCTCCTGGGAGACCAGTATTGGATTCTGATGCACCAGTGCAGGTTTACTGTATCCCTTGGACCTTCACATTGACGATGAAACACAGAAATCGCATCGGAATTGAATATAAAAGGCACAGTGCCGACTTAAGTACAAGAAGAGTGAGTCTCCTAAGAGTTTGTGGTTTGAGCGGCTCCTGGGAGACCAGTATTGGATTCCGATGCACCAGTGCAGGTTTACTGTATCCCTTGGACCTTCACATTGACGATGAAACACCGAAATCGCATCGCAATTGAATATAAAAGGCACAGTGCTGACTTAAGTACAAGAAGAGTGAATCTTCTCAGAGTTTGTGCTTTGAGCGTTTCCTGGGAGACCAGTATTGGATTCCGATGCACCAGTGCAGGTTTACTCTATCCCTTGGACCTTCACATTGACGATGAAACACAGAAATCGCATCGGAATTGAATATAAAAACACAATACCGACTTAAGTACAAGAAGAGTGAGTCTCCTAAGAGATTGTGGTTTGAGCGGGTCCTGGGAGACCAGTATTGGATTCCGATGCACCAGTGTGTGTTTACTGTATCCCTTGGACCTTCACATTGACGATGAAACACAGAAATCGCATCGGAAATGAATATAAAAGGCACAGTGCTGACTTAAGTACAAGAAGAGTGAGTCTCCTAAGAGTTTGTGCTTTGAGCGGCTCCTGGGAGACCAGAATTGGATTCCGATTCACCAGTGCAGGTTTACTGTATCCCTTGGACCTTCACATTGACGATGAAACACAGAAATCGCATCGGAATTGAATATAAAGGGCACAGTGCCGACATAAGTACAAGAAGAGTGAGTCTCCTAAGAGTTTGTGGTTTGAGCGGCTCCTGGGAGACCAGTATTGGATTCCGATGCACCAGTGCAGGTTTACTGTATCCCTTGGACCTTCACATTGACGATGAAACACAGAAATCGGATCGGAATTGAATATAAAAGGCACAGTGCCGACTTAAGTACAAGAAGAGTGAATATTCTCAGAGTTTGTGCTTTGAGCGGCTCCTGGGAGGCCAGTATTGGATTCCGATGCACCAGTGCAATTTTACTCTATCCCTTGGACCTTCCCATTGACAATGAAACACAGAAATCGCATCGGAATTGAATATAAAAGGCACAATACCACTTAAGTACAAGAAGAGTGAGTCTCCTAAGAGTTTGTGGTTTGAGCGGCTCCTGGGAGACCAGTATTGGATTCTGATGCACCAGTGCAGGTTTACTGTATCCCTTGGACCTTCACATTGACGATGAAACACAGATATCGCATCGGAATTGAATATAAAAGGCACAGTGCCGACTTAAGTACAAGAAGAGTGAGTCTCCTAAGAGTTTGTGGTTTGAGCGGCTCCTGGGAGACCAGTATTGGATTCCGATGCACCAGTCCAGGTTTACTGTATCCCTTGGACCTTCACATTGACGATGAAACACCGAAATCGCATCGCAATTGAATATAAAAGGCACAGTGCTGACTTAAGTACAAGAAGAGTGAATCTTCTCAGAGTTTGTGCTTTGAGCGTTTCCTGGGAGACCAGTATTGGATTCCGATGCACCAGTGCAGGTTTACTCTATCCCTTGGACCTTCACATTGACGATGAAACACAGAAATCGCATCGGAATTGAATATAAAAACACAATACCGACTTAAGTACAAGAAGAGTGAGTCTCCTAAGAGATTGTGGTTTGAGCGGGTCCTGGGAGACCAGTATTGGATTCCGATGCACCAGTGCAGGTTTACTGTATCCCTTGGACCTTCACATTGACGATGAAACACAGAAATCGCATCGGAAATGAATATAAAAGGCACAGTGCCGACTTAAGTACAAGAAGAGTGAGTCTCCTAAGAGTTTGTGCTTTGAGCGGCTCCTGGGAGACCAGAATTGGATTCCGATTCACCAGTGCAGGTTTACTGTATCCCTTGGACCTTCACATTGACGATGAAACACAGAAATCGCATCGGAATTGAATATAAAAAGCACAATACCGACTTAAGTACAAGAAGAGTGAGTCTCCTAAGAGATTGTGGTTTGAGAGGCTCCTGGGAGACCAGTATTGGATTCCGATGCACCAGTGCGTGTTTACTGTATCCCTTGGACCTTCACATTGACGATGAAACACAGAAATCGCATCGGAAATGAATATAAAAGGCACAGTGCTGACTTAAGTACAAGAAGAGTGAGTCTCCTAAGAGTTTGTGCTTTGAGCGGCTCCTGGGAGACCAGAATTGGATTCCGATTCACCAGTGCAGGTTTACTGTATCCCTTGGACCTTCACATTGACGATGAAACACAGAAATCGCATCGGAATTGAATATAAAGGGCACAGTGCCGACATAAGTACAAGAAGAGTGAGTCTCCTAAGAGTTTGTGGTTTGAGCGGCTCCTGGGAGACCAGTATTGGATTCCGATGCACCAGTGCAGGTTTACTGTATCCCTTGGACCTTCACATTGACGATGAAACACAGAAATCGGATCGGAATTGAATATAAAAGGCACAGTGCCGACTTAAGTACAAGAAGAGTGAATATTCTCAGAGTTTGTGCTTTGAGCGGCTCCTGGGAGGCCAGTATTGGATTCCGATGCACCAGTGCAATTTTACTCTATCCCTTGGACCTTCCCATTGACAATGAAACACAGAAATCGCATCGGAATTGAATATAAAAGGCACAATACCACTTAAGTACAAGAAGAGTGAGTCTCCTAAGAGTTTGTGGTTTGAGCGGCTCCTGGGAGACCAGTATTGGATTCTGATGCACCAGTGCAGGTTTACTGTATCCCTTGGACCTTCACATTGACGATGAAACACAGATATCGCATCGGAATTGAATATAAAAGGCACAGTGCCGACTTAAGTACAAGAAGAGTGAGTCTCCTAAGAGTTTGTGGTTTGAGCGGCTCCTGGGAGACCAGTATTGGATTCCGATGCACCAGTCCAGGTTTACTGTATCCCTTGGACCTTCACATTGACGATGAAACACCGAAATCGCATCGCAATTGAATATAAAAGGCACAGTGCTGACTTAAGTACAAGAAGAGTGAATCTTCTCAGAGTTTGTGCTTTGAGCGTTTCCTGGGAGACCAGTATTGGATTCCGATGCACCAGTGCAGGTTTACTCTATCCCTTGGACCTTCACATTGACGATGAAACACAGAAATCGCATCGGAATTGAATATAAAAACACAATACCGACTTAAGTACAAGAAGAGTGAGTCTCCTAAGAGATTGTGGTTTGAGCGGGTCCTGGGAGACCAGTATTGGATTCCGATGCACCAGTGCAGGTTTACTGTATCCCTTGGACCTTCACATTGACGATGAAACACAGAAATCGCATCGGAAATGAATATAAAAGGCACAGTGCCGACTTAAGTACAAGAAGAGTGAGTCTCCTAAGAGTTTGTGCTTTGAGCGGCTCCTGGGAGACCAGAATTGGATTCCGATTCACCAGTGCAGGTTTACTGTATCCCTTGGACCTTCACATTGACGATGAAACACAGAAATCGCATCGGAATTGAATATAAAAAGCACAATACCGACTTAAGTACAAGAAGAGTGAGTCTCCTAAGAGATTGTGGTTTGAGCGGCTCCTGGGAGACCAGTATTGGATTCCGATGCACCAGTGCGTGTTTACTGTATCCCTTGGACCTTCACATTGACGATGAAACACAGAAATCGCATCGGAAATGAATATAAAAGGCACAGTGCTGACTTAAGTACAAGAAGAGTGAGTCTCCTAAGAGTTTGTGCTTTGAGCGGCTCCTGGGAGACCAGAATTGGATTCCGATTCACCAGTGCAGGTTTACTGTATCCCTTGGACCTTCACATTGACGATGAAACACAGAAATCGCATCGGAATTGAATATAAAGGGCACAGTGCCAACATAAGTACAAGAAGAGTGAGTCTCCTAAGAGTTTGTGGTTTGAGCGGCTCCTGGGAGACCAGTATTGGATTCCGATGCACCAGTGCAGGTTTACTGTATCCCTTGGACCTTCACATTGACGATGAAACACAGAAATCGGATCGGAATTGAATATAAAAGGCACAGTGCCGACTTAAGTACAAGAAGAGTGAATATTCTCAGAGTTTGTGCTTTGAGCGGCTCCTGGGAGGCCAGTATTGGATTCCGATGCACCAGTGCAATTTTACTCTATCCCTTGGACCTTCCCATTGACAATGAAACACAGAAATCGCATCGGAATTGAATATAAAAGGCACAATACCACTTAAGTACAAGAAGAGTGAGTCTCCTAAGAGTTTGTGGTTTGAGCGGCTCCCGGGAGACCAGTATTGGATTCCGATGCACCAGTGCAGGTTTACTGTATCCCTTGGACCTTCACATTGACGATGAAACACAGAAATCGCATCGGAATTGAATATAAAAGGCACAGTGCCGACTTAAGTACATGAAGAGTGAGTCTCCTAAGAGTTTGTGGTTTGAGCGGCTCCTGGGAGACCAGTATTGGATTCCGATGCACCAGTGCAGGTTTACTGTATCCCTTGGACCTTCACATTGACGATGAAACACAGAAATCGCATCGGAATTGAATATAAAAGGCACAGTGCCGACTTAAGTACAAGAAGAGTGAGTCTCCTAAGAGTTTGTGCTTTGAGCGGCTCCTGGGAGACCAGTATTGGATTCCGATGCACCAGTGCAGGTTTACTGTATCCCTTGGACCTTCACATTGACGATGAAACACAGAAATCGCATCGGAAATGAATATAAAAGGCACAGTGCCGACTTAAGTACAAGAAGAGTGAGTCTCCTAAGAGTTTGTGCTTTGAGCGGCTCCTGGGAGACCAGAATTGGATTCCAATTCACCAGTGCAGGTTTACTGTATCCCTTGGACCTTCACATTGACGATGAAACACAGAAATCGCATCGGAATTGAATGTAAAAGGCACAATACCGACTTAAGTACAAGAAGAGTGAGTCTCCTAAGAGTTTGTGCTTTGAGCGACTCCTGGGAGACCAGTATTAGATTCCGATGCACCAGTGCAGGTTTACTGTATCCCTTGGACCTTCACATTGACGATGAAACACAGAAATCGCATCGGAATCGAATATAAAAGGCAGAATACCGACTCAAGTACAAGAAGAGTGAATTTTCTAAGAGTTTGTGCTTTGAGCGGCTCCTGGGAGACCAGTATGAATTCCGATGCACCAGTGCAGGTTTACTGTATCCCTTGGACCTTCACATTGACGATGAAACACAGAAATCGCATCGGAATTGAATATAAAAGGCACAGTGCCGACTTAAGTACATGAAGAGTGAGTCTCCTAAGAGTTTGTGGTTTGAGCGGCTCCTGGGAGACCAGTATTGGATTCCGATGCACCAGTGCAGGTTTACTGTATCCCTTGGACCTTCACATTGACGATGAAACACAGAAATCGCATCGGAATTGAATATAAAAGGCACAGTGCCGACTTAAGTACAAGAAGAGTGAATCTCCTAAGAGTTTGTGGTTTGAGCGGCTCCTGGGAGACCAGTATTGGATTCCGATGCACCAGTGCAGGTTTACTGTATCCCTTGGACCTTCACATTGACGATGAAACACAGAAATCGCATCGGAAATGAATATAAAAGGCACAGTGCCGACTTAAGTACAAGAAGAGTGAGTCTCCTAAGAGTTTGTGCTTTGAGCGGCTCCTGGGAGACCAGAATTGGATTCCAATTCACCAGTGCAGGTTTACTGTATCCCTTGGACCTTCACATTGACGATGAAACACAGAAATCGCATCGGAATTGAATGTAAAAGGCACAATACCGACTTAAGTACAAGAAGAGTGAGTCTCCTAAGAGTTTGTGCTTTGAGCGACTCCTGGGAGACCAGTATTAGATTCCGATGCACCAGTGCAGGTTTACTGTATCCCTTGGACCTTCACATTGACGATGAAACACAGAAATCGCATCGGAATCGAATATAAAAGGCAGAATACCGACTCAAGTACAAGAAGAGTGAATTTTCTAAGAGTTTGTGCTTTGAGCGGCTCCTGGGAGACCAGTATGAATTCCGATGCACCAGTGCAGGTTTACTGTATCCCTTGGACCTTCACATTGACGATGAAACACAGAAATCGGATCGGAATTGAATATAAAAGGCACAGTGCCGACTTAAGTACAAGAAGAGTGAATATTCTCAGAGTTTGTGCTTTGAGCGGCTCCTGGGAGGCCAGTATTGGATTCCGATGCACCAGTGCAATTTTACTCTATCCCTTGGACCTTCCCATTGACAATGAAACACAGAAATCGCATCGGAATTGAATATAAAAGGCACAATACCACTTAAGTACAAGAAGAGTGAGTCTCCTAAGAGTTTGTGGTTTGAGCGGCTCCCGGGAGACCAGTATTGGATTCCGATGCACCAGTGCAGGTTTACTGTATCCCTTGGACCTTCACATTGACGATGAAACACAGAACTCGCATCGGAATTGAATATAAAAGGCACAGTGCCGACTTAAGTACATGAAGAGTGAGTCTCCTAAGAGTTTGTGGTTTGAGCGGCTCCTGGGAGACCAGTATTGGATTCCGATGCACCAGTGCAGGTTTACTGTATCCCTTGGACCTTCACATTGACGATGAAACTCAGAAATCGCATCGGAATTGAATATAAAAGGCACAATACCACTTAAGTACAAGAAGAGTGAGTCTCCTAAGAGTTTGTGGTTTGAGCGGCTCCTGGGAGACCAGTATTGGATTCCGATGCACCAGTGCAGGTTTACTGTATCCCTTGGACCTTCACATTGACGATGAAACACAGAAATCGCATCGGAATTGAATATAAAAGGCACAGTGCCGACTTAAGTACAAGAAGAGTGAGTCTCCTAAGAGTTTGTGGTTTGAGCGGCTCCTGGGAGACCAGTATTGGATTCCGATGCACCAGTCCAGGTTTACTGTATCCCTTGGACCTTCACATTGACGATGAAACACAGAAATCGGATCGGAATTGAATATAAAAGGCACAGTGCCGACTTAAGTACAAGAAGAGTGAATATTCTCAGAGTTTGTGCTTTGAGCGGCTCCTGGGAGACCAGTATTGGATTCCGATGCACCAGTGCAGGTTTACTGTATCCCTTGGACCTTCACATTGACGATGAAACACAGAAATCGCATCGGAATTGAATATAAAAGGCACAGTGCCGACTTAAGTACAAGAAGAGTGAATCTTCTCAGAGTTTGTGCTTTGAGCGGCTCCTGGGAGACCAGTATTGGATTCCGATGCACCAGTGCAGGTTTACTGTATCCCTTGGACCTTCACATTGACGATGAAACTCAGAAATCGCATCGGAATTGAATATAAAAGGCACAATACCACTTAAGTACAAGAAGAGTGAGTCTCCTAAGAGTTTGTGGTTTGAGCGGCTCCTGGGAGACCAGTATTGGATTCCGATGCACCAGTGCAGGTTTACTGTATCCCTTGGACCTTCACATTGACGATGAAACACAGAAATCGCATCGGAATTGAATATAAAAGGCACAGTGCCGACTTAAGTACAAGAAGAGTGAGTCTCCTAAGAGTTTGTGGTTTGAGCGGCTCCTGGGAGACCAGTATTGGATTCCGATGCACCAGTCCAGGTTTACTGTATCCCTTGGACCTTCACATTGACGATGAAACACAGAAATCGGATCGGAATTGAATATAAAAGGCACAGTGCCGACTTAAGTACAAGGAGAGTGAATATTCTCAGAGTTTGTGCTTTGAGCGGCTCCTGGGAGGCCAGTATTGGATTCCGATGCACCAGTGCAATTTTACTCTATCCCTTGGACCTTCCCATTGACAATGAAACACAGAAATCGCATCGGAATTGAATATAAAAGGCACAATACCACTTAAGTACAAGAAGAGTGAGTCTCCTAAGAGTTTGTGGTTTGAGCGGCTCCCGGGAGACCAGTATTGGATTCCGATGCACCAGTGCAGGTTTACTGTATCCCTTGGACCTTCGCATTGACGATGAAACACAGAACTCGCATCGGAATTGAATATAAAAGGCACAGTGCCGACTTAAGTACAAGAAGAGTGAGTCTCCTAAGAGTTTGTGGTTTGAGCGGCTCCTGGGAGACCAGTATTGGATTCCGATGCACCAGTGCAGGTTTACTGTATCCCTTGGACCTTCACATTGACGATGAAACACAGAAATCGCATCGGAATTGAATATAAAAGGCACAGTGCCGACTTAAGTACATGAAGAGTGAGTCTCCTAAGAGTTTGTGGTTTGAGCGGCTCCTGGGAGACCAGTATTGGATTCCGATGCACCAGTGCAGGTTTACTGTATCCCTTGGACCTTCACATTGACGATGAAACACAGAAGTCGCATCGGAATTGAATATAAAAGGCACAGTGCCGACATAAGTACAAGAAGAGTGAGTCTCCTAAGAGTTTGTCCTTTGAGCGACTCCTGGGAGACCAGTATTAGATTCCGATGCACCAGTGCAGGTTTACTGTATCCCTTGGACCATCACATTGACGATGAAGCACAGAAATCGCATCGGAATCGAATATAAAAGGCAGAATACCGACTCAAGTACAAGAAGAGTGAATTTTCTAAGAGTTTGTGCTTTGAGCGGCTCCTGGGAGACCAGTATGAATTCCGATGCACCAGTGCAGGTTTACTGTATCCCTTGGACCTTCACATTGACGATGAAACACAGAAATCGGACCGGAATTGAATATAAAAGGCACAGTGCCGACTTAAGTACAAGAAGAGTGAATATTCTCAGAGTTTGTGCTTTGAGCGGCTCCTGGGAGGCCAGTATAGGATTCCGATGCACCAGTGCAATTTTACTCTATCCCTTGGACCTTCCCATTGACAATGAAACACAGAAATCGCATCGGAATTGAATATAAAAGGCACAATACCACTTAAGTACAAGAAGAGTGAGTCTCCTAAGAGTTTGTGGTTTGAGCGGCTCCCGGGAGACCAGTATTGGATTCCGATGCACCAGTGCAGGTTTACTGTATCCCTTGGACCTTCACATTGACGATGAAACACAGAAATCGCATCGGAATTGAATATAAAAGGCACAGTGCCGACTTAAGTACATGAAGAGTGAGTCTCCTAAGAGTTTGTGGTTTGAGCGGCTCCTGGGAGACCAGTATTGGATTCCGATGCACCAGTGCAGGTTTACTGTATCCCTTGGACCTTCACATTGACGATGAAACACAGAAATCGCATCGGAATTGAATATAAAAGGCACAGTGCCGACTTAAGTACAAGAAGAGTGAATCTTCTCAGAGTTTGTGCTTTGAGCGGCTCCTGGGAGACCAGTATTGGATTCCGATGCACCAGTGCAGGTTTACTGTATCCCTTGGACCTTCACATTGACGATGAAACACAGAAATCGCATCGGAAATGAATATAAAAAGCACAATACCGACTTAAGTACAAGAAGAGTGAGTCTCCTAAGAGATTGTGGATTGAGCGGCTCCTGGGAGACCAGTATTGGATTCCGATGCACCAGTGCGTGTTTACTGTATCCCTTGGACCTTCACATTGACGATGAAACACAGAAATCACATCGGAAATGAATATAAAAGGCACAGTGCTGACTTAAGTACAAGAAGAGTGAGTCTCCTAAGAGTTTGTGATTTGAGCGGCTCCTGGGAGACCAGAATTGGATTCCGATTCACCAGTGCAGGTTTACTGCATCCCTTGGACCTTCACATTGACGATGAAACACAGAAATCGCATCGGAATTGAATATAAAAGGCACAGTGCCGACATAAGTACAAGAAGAGTGAGTCTCCTAAGAGTTTGTGGTTTGAGCGGCTCCTGGGAGACCAGTATTGGATTCCGATGCACCAGTGCAGGTTTACTGTATCCCTTGGACCTTCACATTGACGATGAAACACAGAAATCGGATCGGAATTGAATATAAAAGGCACAGTGCCGACTTAAGTACAAGAAGAGTGAATATTCTCAGAGTTTGTGCTTTGAGCGGCTCCTGGGAGGCCAGTATTGGATTCCGATGCACCAGTGCAATTTTACTCTATCCCTTGGACCTTCCCATTGACAATGAAACACAGAAATCGCATCGGAATTGAATATAAAAGGCACAATACCACTTAAGTACAAGAAGAGTGAGTCTCCTAAGAGTTTGTGGTTTGAGCGGCTCCCGGGAGACCAGTATTGGATTCCGATGCACCAGTGCAGGTTTACTGTATCCCTTGGACCTTCGCATTGACGATGAAACACAGAACTCGCATCGGAATTGAATATAAAAGGCACAGTGCCGACTTAAGTACAAGAAGAGTGAGTCTCCTAAGAGTTTGTGGTTTGAGCGGCTCCTGGGAGACCAATATTGGATTCCGATGCACCAGTGCAGGTTTACTGTATCCCTTGGACCTTCACATTGACGATGAAACACAGAAATCGCATCGGAAGTGAATATAAAAGGCACAGTGCCGACTTAAGTACATGAAGAGTGAGTCTCCTAAGAGTTTGTGGTTTGAGCGGCTCCTGGGAGACCAGTATTGGATTCCGATGCACCAGTGCAGGTTTACTGTATCCCTTGGACCTAAACATTGACGATGAAACACAGAAATCGCATCGGAATTGAATATAAAAGGCACAGTGCCGACTTAAGTACAAGAAGAGTGAATCTTCTCAGAGTTAGTGCTTTGAGCGGCTCCTGGGAGACCAGTATTGGATTCCGATGCACCAGTGCAGGTTTACTGTATCCCTTGGACCTTCACATTGACGATGAAACTCAGAAATCGCATTGGAATTGAATATAAAAGGCACAATACCACTTAAGTACAAGAAGAGTGAGTCTCCTAAGAGTTTGTGGTTTGAGCGGCTCCTGGGAGACCAGTATTGGATTCCGATGCACCAGTGCAGTTTTACTGTATCCCTTGGACCTTCACATTGACGATGAAACACAGAAATCGCATCGGAATTGAATATAAAAGGCACAGTGCCGACTTAAGTACAAGAAGAGTGAGTCTCCTAAGAGTTTGTGGTTTGAGCGGCTCCTGGGAGACCAGTATTGGATTCCGATGCACCAGTCCAGGTTTACTGTATCCCTTGGACCTTCACATTGACGATGAAACACCGAAATCGCATCGCAATTGAATATAAAAGGCACAGTGCTGACTTAAGTACAAGAAGAGTGAATCTTCTCAGAGTTTGTGCTTTGAGCGGCTCCTGGGAGACCAGTATTGGATTCCGATGCACCAGTGCAGGTTTACTCTATCCCTTGGACCTTCACATTGACGATGAAACACAGAAATCGCATCGGAATTGAATATAAAAAGCACAATACCGACTTAACTACAAGAAGAGTGAGTCTCCTAAGAGATTGTGGTTTGAGCGGGTCCTGGGAGACCAGTATTGGATTCCGATGCACCAGTGCAGGTTTACTGTATCCCTTGGACCTTCACATTGACGATGAAACACAGAAATCGCATCGGAAATGAATATAAAAGGCACAGTGCCGACTTAAGTACAAGAAGAGTGAGTCTCCTAAGAGTTTGTGCTTTGAGCGGCTCCTGGGAGACCAGAATTGGATTCCGATTCACCAGTGCAGGTTTACTGTATCCCTTGGACCTTCACATTGACGATGAAACACAGAAATCGCATCGGAATTGAATATAAAAAGCACAATACCGACTTAAGTACAAGAAGAGTGAGTCTCCTAAGAGATTGTGGTTTGAGCGGCTCCTGGGAGACCAGTATTGGATTCCGATGCACCAGTGCATGTTTACTGTATCCCTGGGACCTTCACATTGACGATGAAACACAGAAATCGCATCGGAAATAAATATAAAAGGCACAGTGCTGACTTAAGTACAAGAAGAGTGAGTCTCCTAAGAGTTTGTGCTTTGAGCGGCTCCTGGGAGACCAGAATTGGATTCCGATTCACCAGTGCAGGTTTACTGTATCCCTTGGACCTTCACATTGACGATGAAACACAGAAATCGCATCGGAATTGAATATAAAAATCACAGTGCCGACATAAGTACAAGAAGAGTGAGTCTCCTAAGAGTTTGTGGTTTGAGCGGCTCCTGGGAGACCAGTATTGGATTCCGATGCAACAGTGCAGGTTTACTGTATCCCTTGGACCTTCACATTGACGATGAAACACAGAAATCGGATCGGAATTGAATATAAAAGGCACAGTGCCGACTTAAGTACAAGAAGAGTGAATATTCTCAGAGTTTGTGCTTTGAGCGGCTCCTGGGAGGCCAGTATTGGATTCCGATGCACCAGTGCAATTTTACTCTATCCCTTGGACCTTCCCATTGACAATGAAACACAGAAATCGCATCGGAATTGAATATAAAAGGCACAATACCACTTAAGTACAAGAAGAGTGAGTCTCCTAAGAGTTTGTGGTTTGAGCGGCTCCTGGGAGACCAGTATTGGATTCCGATGCACCAGTGCAGGTTTACTGTATCCCTTGGACCTTCACAATGACGATGAAACACAGAAATCGGATCGGAATTGAATATAAAAGGCACAGTGCCGACTTAAGTACAAGAAGAGTGAATATTCTCAGAGTTTGTGCTTTGAGCGGCTCCTGGGAGGCCAGTATTGGATTCCGATGCACCAGTGCAATTTTACTCTATCCCTTGGACCTTCCCATTGACAATGAAACACAGAAATCGCATCGGAATTGAATATAAAAGGCACAATACCACTTAAGTACAAGAAGAGTGAGTCTCCTAAGAGTTTGTGGTTTGAGCGGCTCCCGGGAGACCAGTATTGGATTCCGATGCACCAGTGCAGGTTTACTGTATCCCTTGGACCTTCACATTGACGATGAAACACAGAACTCGCATCGGAATTGAATATAAAAGGCACAGTGCCGACTTAAGTACAAGAAGAGTGAGTCTCCTAAGAGTTTGTGCTTTGAGCGGCTCCTGGACACCAGCATTGGATTCCGATGCACCAGTGCAGGTTTACTGTATCCCTTGGACCTTCACATTGACGATGAAACACAGAAATCGCATCGGAATTGAATATAAAAGGCACAGTGCCGACTTAAGTACAAGAGGAGTGAATCTTCTCAGAGTTTGTGCTTTGAGCGGCTCCTGGGAGACCAGTATTGGATTCCGATGCACCAGTGCAGTTTTACTCTATCCCTTGGACCTTCACATTGACGATGAAACACAGAAATCGCATCGGAATTGAATATAAAAGGCACAATACCGACTTAAGTACAAGAAGAGTGAGTCACCTAAGAGATTGTGGTTTGAGCGGGTCCTGGGAGACCAGTATTGGATTCCGATGCACCAGTGCAGGTTTACTGTATCCCTTGGACCTTCACATTGACGATGAAACACAGAAATCGCATCGGAATTGAATATAAAAGGCACAGTGCCGACTTAAGTACAAGAAGAGTGAATATTCTCAGAGTTTGTGCTTTGAGCGGCTCCTGGGAGACCAGTATTGGATTCCGATGCACCAGTGCAGTTTTACTCTATCCCTTGGACCTTCCCATTGACAATGAAACACAGAAATCGCATCGGAATTGAATATAAAAGGCACAATACCACTTAAGTACAAGAAGAGTGAGTCTCCTAAGGGTTTGTGGTTTGAGCGGCTCCTGGGAGACCAGTATTGGATTCCGATGCACCAGTGCATGTTTACTGTATCCCTTGGACCTTCACATTGACGATGAAACACAGAAATCGCATCGGAATTGAATATAAAAGGCACACTGCCGACTTAAGTACATGAAGAGTGAGTCTCCTAAGAGTTTGTGGTTTGAGCGGCTCCTGGGAGACCAGTATTGGATTCCGATGCACCAGTGCAGGTTTACTCTATCCCTTGGACCTTCACATTGACGATGAAACTCAGAAATCGCATCGGAATTGAATATAAAAAGCACAATACCGACTTAAGTACAAGAAGAGTGAGTCTCCTAAGAGATTGTGGTTTGAGCGGGTCCTGGGAGACCAGTATTGGATTCCGATGCACCAGTGCAGGTTTACTGTATCCCTTGGACCTTCACATTGACGATGAAACACAGAAATCGCATCGTAAATGAATATAAAAGGCACAGTGCCGACATAAGTACAAGAAGAGTGAGTCTCCTAAGAGTTTGTGGTTTGAGCGGCTCCTGGGAGACCAGTATTGGATTCCGATGCACCAGTGCATGTTTACTGTATCCCTTGGACCTTCACATTGACGATGAAACACAGAAATCGCATCGGAAATGAATATAAAACGCACAGTGCCGACTGAAGTACAAGAAGAGTGAGTCTCCTAAGAGTTTGTGCTTTGAGCGGCTCCTGGGAGACCAGAATTGGATTCCGATTCACCAGTGCAGGTTTGCTGTATCCCTTGGACCTTCACATTGACGATGAAACACAGAAATCGCATCGGAATTGAATATAAAATGCACAGTGCCGACTTAAGTACAAGAAGAGTGAGTCTCCAAAGAGTTTGTGCTTTGAGCGGCTCCTGGGAGACCAGAATTGGATTCCGATGCACCAGTGCAGGTTTACTGTATCCCTTGGACCTTCACATTGACGATGAAACACAGAAATCGCATCGGAAATGAATATAAAAGGCACAATGCCGACTTAAGTACAAGAAGAGTGAGTCTCCTAAGAGTTTGTGGTTTGAGCGGCTCCTGGGAGACCAGTATTGGATTCCGATGCACCAGTCCAGGTTTACTGTATCCCTCGGACCTTCACATTGACGATGAAACACAGAAATCGCATCGGAAATGAATATAAAAGGCACAGTGCCGACTTAAGTACAAGTAGAGTGAGTCTCCTAAGAGTTTGTGCTTTGAGCGGCTCCTGGGAGACCAGAATTGGATTCCGATTCACCAGTGCAGGTTTACTGTATCCCTTGGACCTTCACATTGACGATGAAACACAGGAATCGCATCGGAATTGAATATAAAAAGCACAATACCGACTTAAGTACAAGAAGAGTGAGTCTCCTAAGAGATTGTGGTTTGAGCGGCTCCTGGGAGACCAGTATTGGATTCCGATGCACCAGTGCATGTTTACTAAATCCCTTGGACCTTCACATTGACGATGAAACACAGAAATCGCATCGGAAATGAATATAAAAAGCACAGTGCCGACTTAAGTACAAGAAGAGTGAGTCTCCTAAGAGTTTGTGCTTTGAGCGGCTCCTGGGAGACCAGAATTGGATTCCGATTCACCGGTGCAGGTTTACTGTATCCCTTGGACCTTCACATTGACGATGAAACACAGAAATCGCATCGGAATTGAATATAAAAGGCACAGTGCCGACATAAGTACAAGAAGAGTGAGTCTCCTAAGAGTTTGTGCTTTGAGCGGCTCCTGGGAGACCAGAATTGGATTCCGATGCACCAGTGCAGGTTTACTGTATCCCTTGGACCTTCACATTGACGATGAAACACAGAAATCGCATCGGAATCGAATATAAAAGGCACAGTGCCGACTTAAGTACAAGAAGAGTGAGTCTCCTAAGAGTTTGTGGTTTGAGCGGCTCCTGGGAGACCAGTATTGGATTCCGATGCACCAGTCTAGGTTTACTGTATCCCTGGGACCTTCACATTGACGATGAAACACCGAAATCGCATCGCAATTGAATATAAAAGGGACAGTGCTGACTTAAGTACAAGAAGAGTGAATCTTCTCAGAGTTTGTGCTTTGAGCGGCTCCTGGGAGACCAGTATGGGATTCCGATGCACCAGTGCAGGTTTACTCTATCCCTTGGACCTTCACATTGACGATGAAACACAGAAATCGCATCGGAATTGAATATAAAAAGCACAATACCGACTTAAGTACAAGAAGAGTGAGTCTCCTAAGAGATTGTGGTTTGAGCGGGTCCTGGGAGACCAGTATTGGATTCCGATGCACCAGTGCAGGTTTACTGTATCCCTTGGACCTTCACATTGACGATGAAACACAGAAATCGCATCGTAATTGAATATAAAAGGCACAGTGCCGACATAAGTACAAGAAGAGTGAGTCTCCTAAGAGTTTGTGGTTTGAGCGGCTCCTGGGAGACCAGTATTGGATTCCGATGCACCAGTGCATGTTTACTGTATCCCTTGGACCTTCACATTGACGATGAAACACAGAAATCGGATTGGAATTGAATATAAAAGGCACAGTGCCGACTTAAGTACAAGAAGAGTGAATATTCTCAGAGTTTGTGCTTTGAGCGGCTCCTGGGAGGCCAGTATTGGATTCCGATGCACCAGTGCAATTTTACTCTATCCCTTGGACCTTCCCATTGACAATGAAACACAGAAATCGCATCGGAATTGAATATAAAAGGCACAATACCACTTAAGTACAAGAAGAGTGAGTCTCCTAAGAGTTTGTGGTTTGAGCGGCTCCTGGGAGACCAGTATTGGATTCCGATGCACCAGTGCAGGTTTACTGTATCCCTTGGACCTTCACAATGACGATGAAACACAGAAATCGGATCGGAATTGAATATAAAAGGCACAGTGCCGACTTAAGTACAAGAAGAGTGAATATTCTCAGAGTTTGTGCTTTGAGCGGCTCCTGGGAGGCCAGTATTGGATTCCGATGCACCAGTGCAATTTTACTCTATCCCTTGGACCTTCCCATTGACAATGAAACACAGAAATCGCATCGGAATTGAATATAAAAGGCACAATACCACTTAAGTACAAGAAGAGTGAGTCTCCTAAGAGTTTGTGGTTTGAGCGGCTCCCGGGAGACCAGTATTGGATTCCGATGCACCAGTGCAGGTTTACTGTATCCCTTGGACCTTCACATTGACGATGAAACACAGAACTCGCATCGGAATTGAATATAAAAGGCACAGTGCCGACTTAAGTACAAGAAGAGTGAGTCTCCTAAGAGTTTGTGCTTTGAGCGGCTCCTGGACACCAGTATTGGATTCCGATGCACCAGTGCAGGTTTACTGTATCCCTTGGACCTTCACATTGACGATGAAACACAGAAATCGCATCGGAATTGAATATAAAAGGCACAGTGCCGACTTAAGTACAAGAGGAGTGAATCTTCTCAGAGTTTGTGCTTTGAGCGGCTCCTGGGAGACCAGTATTGGATTCCGATGCACCAGTGCAGTTTTACTCTATCCCTTGGACCTTCACATTGACGATGAAACACAGAAATCGCATCGGAATTGAATATAAAAGGCACAATACCGACTTAAGTACAAGAAGAGTGAGTCACCTAAGAGATTGTGGTTTGAGCGGGTCCTGGGAGACCAGTATTGGATTCCGATGCACCAGTGCAGGTTTACTGTATCCCTTGGACCTTCACATTGACGATGAAACACAGAAATCGCATCGGAAATGAATATAAAAGGCACAGTGCCGACTTAAGTACAAGAAGAGTGAGTCTCCTAAGAGTTTGTGCTTTGAGCGGCTCCTGGGAGACCAGAATTGGATTCCGATTCACCAGTGCAGGTTTACTGTATCCCTTGCACCTTCACATTGACGATGAAACACAGAAATCGCATCGGAATTGAATATAAAAAGCACAATACCGACTTAAGTACAAGAAGAGTGAGTCTCCTAAGAGATTGTGGTTTGAGCGGCTCCTCGGAGACCAGTATTGGATTCCGATGCACCAGTGCATGTTTACTGTATCCCTTGGACATTCACATTGACGATGAAACACAGAAATCGCATCGGAAATGAATATAAAAGGCACAGTGCTGACTAAAGTACAAGAAGAGTGAGTCTCCTAAGAGTTTGTGCTTTGAGCGGCTCCTCGGAGACCAGAATTGGATTCCGATTCACCAGTGCAGGTTTACTGTATCCCTTGGACATTCACATTGACGATGAAACACAGAAATTGCATCGGAATTGAATATAAAAGGCACAGTGCCGACATAAGTACAAGAAGAGTGAGTCTCCTAAGAGTTTGTGGTTTGAGCGGCTCCTGGGAGACCAGTATTGGATTCCGATGCACCAGTGCAGGTTTTCTGTATCCCTTGGACCTTCACATTGACGATGAAACACAGAAATCGGATCGGAATTGAATATAAAAGGCACAGTGCCGACTTCAGTACAAGAAGAGTGAATATTCTCAGAGTTTGTGCTTTGAGCGGCTCCTGGGAGGCCAGTATTGGATTCCGATGCACCAGTGCAATTTTACTCTATCCCTTGGACCTTCCCATTGACAATGAAACACAGAAATCGCATCGGAATTGAATATAAAATGCACAATACCACTTAAGTACAAGAAGAGTGAGTCTCCTAAGAGTTTGTGGTTTGAGCGGCTCCTGGGAGACCAGTATTGGATTCCGATGCACCAGTGCAGGTTTACTGTATCCCTTGGACCTTCACATTGACGATGAAACACAGAAATCGGATCGGAATTGAATATAAAAGGCACAGTGCCGACTTAAGTACAAGAAGAGTGAATATTCTCAGAGTTTGTGCTTTGAGCGGCTCCTGGGAGGCCAGTATTGGATTCCGATGCACCAGTGCAGGTTTACTGTATCCCTTGGACCTTCCCATTGACAATGAAACACAGAAATCGCATCGGAATTGAATATAAAAGGCACAATACCACTTAAGTACAAGGAGAGTGAGTCTCCTAAGAGTTTGTGGTTTGAGCGGCTCCCGGGAGACCAGTATTGGATTCCGATGCACCAGTGCAGGTTTACTGTATCCCTTGGACCTTCACATTGACGATGAAACACAGAACTCGCATCGGAATTGAATATAAAAGGCACAGTGCCGACTTAAGTACAAGAAGAGTGAGTCTCCTAAGAGTTTGTGGTTTGAGCGGCTTCTGGGAGACCAGTATTGGATTCCGATGCACCAGTGCAGGTTTACTGTATCCCTTGGACCTTCACATTGACGATGAAACACAGAAATCGCATCGGAATTGAATATAAAAGGCACAGTGCCGACTTAAGTACAAGAGGAGTGAATATTCTCAGAGTTTGTGCTTTGAGCGGCTCCTGGGAGACCAGTATTGGATTCCGATGCACCAGTGCAGTCTTACTCTATCCCTTGGACCTTCCCATTGACAATGAAACACAGAAATCGCATCGGAATTGAATATAAAAGGCACAATACCACTTAAGTACAAGAAGAGTGAGTCTCCTAAGAGTTTGTGGTTTGAGCGGCTCCTGGGAGACCAGTATTAGATTCCGATGCACCAGTGCAAGTCTACTGTATCCCTTGGACCTTCACATTGACGATGAAACACAGAAATCGCATCGGAATTGAATATAAAAGGCTCAGTGACGACTTAAGTAGAAGAAAAGTGAATCTTCTCAGAGTTTGTGCTTTGAGCGGCTCCTGGGAGACCAGTATTGGATTCCGATGCACCAGTGCAGGTTTACTGTATCACGTGGACCTTCACATTGACAATGAAACACAGAAATCGCATTGGAATTGAATATAAAAGGCACAATGCCGACTTAAGTACAAGAAGAGTGAGTCTCCTAAGAGTTTGTGGTTTGAGCGGCTCCTGGGAGACCAGTATTAGATTCCGATGCACCAGTGCAAGTTTACTGTATCCCTTGGACCTTCACATTGACGATGAAACACAGAAATCGCATCGGAATTGAATATAAAAGGCACAGTGCCGACTTAAGTACAAGAAGAGTGAATATTCTCAGAGTTTGTGCTTTGAGCGGCTCCTGGGAGACCAGTATTGGATTCCGATGCACCAGTGCAGTTTTACTCTATCCCTTGGACCTTCCCATTGACAATGAAACACAGAAATCGCATCGGAATTGAATATAAAAGGCACAATACCACTTAAGTACAAGAAGAGTGAGTCTCCTAAGGGTTTGTGGTTTGAGCGGCTCCTGGGAGACCAGTATTGGATTCCGATGCACCAGTGCATGTTTACTGTATCCCTTGGACCTTCACATTGACGATGAAACACAGAAATCGCATCGGAATTGAATATAAAAGGCACACTGCCGACTTAAGTACATGAAGAGTGAGTCTCCTAAGAGTTTGTGGTTTGAGCGGCTCCTGGGAGACCAGTATTGGATTCCGATGCACCAGTGCAGGTTTACTCTATCCCTTGGACCTTCACATTGACGATGAAACTCAGAAATCGCATCGGAATTGAATATAAAAGGCACAATACCACTTAAGTACAAGAAGTGTGAGTCTCCTAAGAGTTTGTGGTTTGAGCGGCTCCTGGGAGACCAGTATTGGATTCCGATGCACCAGTGCAGGTTTACTGTATCCCTTGGACCTTCACATTGACGATGAAACACAGAAATCGCATCGGAATTGAATATAAAAGGCACAGTGACGACTTAAGTACAAGAAGAGTGAGTCTCCTAAGAGTTTGTGGTTTGAGCGGCTCCTGGGAGACCAGTATTGGATTCCGATGCACCAGTCCAGGTTTACTGTATCCCTTGGACCTTCACATTGACGATGAAACACCGAAATCGCATCGCAATTGAATATAAAATGCACAGTGCTGACTTAAGTACAAGAAGAGTGAATCTTCTCAGAGTTTGTGCTTTGAGCGGCTCCTGGGAGACCAGTATTGGATTCCGATGCACCAGTGCAGGTTTACTCTATCCCTTGGACCTTCACATTGACGATGAAACACAGAAATCGCATCGGAATTGAATATAAAAAGCACAATACCGACTTAAGTACAAGAAGAGTGAGTCTCCTAAGAGATTGTGGTTTGAGCGGGTCCTGGGAGACCAGTATTGGATTCCGATGCACCAGTGCAGGTTTACTGTATCCCTTGGACCTTCACATTGACGATGAAACACAGAAATCGCATCGTAAATGAATATAAAAGGCACAGTGCCGACATAAGTACAAGAAGAGTGAGTCTCCTAAGAGTTTGTGGTTTGAGCGGCTCCTGGGAGACCAGTATTGGATTCCGATGCACCAGTGCATGTTTACTGTATCCCTTGGACCTTCACATTGACGATGAAACACAGAAATCGCATCGGAAATGAATATAAAACGCACAGTGCCGACTGAAGTACAAGAAGAGTGAGTCTCCTAAGAGTTTGTGCTTTGAGCGGCTCCTGGGAGACCAGAATTGGATTCCGATTCACCAGTGCAGGTTTGCTGTATCCCTTGGACCTTCACATTGACGATGAAACACAGAAATCGCATCGGAATTGAATATAAAATGCACAGTGCCGACTTAAGTACAAGAAGAGTGAGTCTCCAAAGAGTTTGTGCTTTGAGCGGCTCCTGGGAGACCAGAATTGGATTCCGATGCACCAGTGCAGGTTTACTGTATCCCTTGGACCTTCACATTGACGATGAAACACAGAAATCGCATCGGAAATGAATATAAAAGGCACAATGCCGACTTAAGTACAAGAAGAGTGAGTCTCCTAAGAGCTTGTGGTTTGAGCGGCTCCTGGGAGACCAGTATTGGATTCCGATGCACCAGTCCAGGTTTACTGTATCCCTCGGACCTTCACATTGACGATGAAACACAGAAATCGCATCGGAAACGAATATAAAAGGCACAGTGCCGACTTAATTACAAGTAGAGTGAGTCTCCTAAGAGTTTGTGCTTTGAGCGGCTCCTGGGAGACCAGAATTGGATTCCGATTCACCAGTGCAGGTTTACTGTATCCCTTGGACCTTCACATTGACGATGAAACACAGAAATCGCATCGGAATTGAATATAAAAAGCACAATACCGACTTAAGTACAAGAAGAGTGAGTCTCCTAAGAGATTGTGGTTTGAGCGGCTCCTGGGAGACCAGTATTGGATTCCGATGCACCAGTGCATGTTTACTAAATCCCTTGGACCTTCACATTGACGATGAAACACAGAAATCGCATCGGAAATGAATATAAAAAGCACAGTGCCGACTTAAGTACAAGAAGAGTGAGTCTCCTAAGAGTTTGTGCTTTGAGCGGCTCCTGGGAGACCAGAATTGGATTCCGATTCACCAGTGCAGGTTTACTGTATCCCTTGGACCTTCACATTGACGATGAAACACAGAAATCGCATCGGAATTGAATATAAAAGGCACAGTGCCGACATAAGTACAAGAAGAGTGAGTCTCCTAAGAGTTTGTGCTTTGAGCGGCTCCTGGGAGACCAGAATTGGATTCCGATGCACCAGTGCAGGTTTACTGTATCCCTTGGACCTTCACATTGACGATGAAACACAGAAATCGCATCGGAATCGAATATAAAAGGCACAGTGCCGACTTAAGTACAAGAAGAGTGAGTCTCCTAAGAGTTTGTGGTTTGAGCGGCTCCTGGGAGACCAGTATTGGATTCCGATGCACCAGTCTAGGTTTACTGTATCCCTGGGACCTTCACATTGACGATGAAACACCGAAATCGCATCGGAATTGAATATAAAAGGGACAGTGCTGACTTAAGTACAAGAAGAGTGAATCTTCTCAGAGTTTGTGCTTTGAGCGGCTCCTGGGAGACCAGTATGGGATTCCGATGCACCAGTGCAGGTTTACTCTATCCCTTGGACCTTCACATTGACGATGAAACACAGAAATCGCATCGGAATTGAATATAAAAAGCACAATACCGACTTAAGTACAAGAAGAGTGAGTCTCCTAAGAGATTGTGGTTTGAGCGGGTCCTGGGAGACCAGTATTGGATTCCGATGCACCAGTGCAGGTTTACTGTATCCCTTGGACCTTCACATTGACGATGAAACACAGAAATCGCATCGTAATTGAATATAAAAGGCACAGTGCCGACATAAGTACAAGAAGAGTGAGTCTCCTAAGAGTTTGTGGTTTGAGCGGGTCCTGGGAGACCAGTATTTGATTCCGATGCACCAGTGCATGTTTACTGTATCCCTTGGACCTTCACATTGACGATGAAACACAGAAATCGCATCGGAAATGAATATAAAAGGCACAGTGCCGACTTAAGTACAAGAAGAGTGAGTCTCCTAAGAGTTTGTGCTTTGAGCGGCTCCTGGGAGACCAGAATTGGATTCCGATTCACCAGTGCAGGTTTACTGTATCCCTTGGACCTTCACATTGACGATGAAACACAGAAATCGCATCGGAATTGAATGTAAAAGGCACAATACCGACTTAAGTACAAGAAGAGTGAGTCTCCTAAGAGTTTGTGCTTTGAGCGGCTCCTGGGAGACCAGTATTGGATTCCGATGCACTATGCCGGTTTACTGTATCCCTTGGACCTTCACATTGACGGTGAAACACAGAACTCGCATCGGAATTGAATATAAAAGGCACAGTGCCGACTTAAGTACAAGAAGAGTGAGTCTCCTAAGAGTTTGTGCTTTGAGCGGCTCCTGGGAGACCAGTATTGGATTCCGATGCACCAGTGCAGGTTTACTGTATCCCTTGGACCTTCACATTGACGATGAAACACAGAAATCGCATCGGAATTGAATATAAAAGGCACAGTGCCGACTTAAGTACAAGAAGAGTGAATATTCTCAGAGTTTGTGCTTTGAGCGGCTCCTGGGAGACCAGTATTGGATTCAGTTGCACAAGTGCAGTTTTACTCTATCCCTTGGACCTTCCCATTGACAATGAAACACAGAAATCGCATCGGAATTGAATATAAAAGGCACAATACCACTTAAGTACAAGAAGAGTGAGTCTCCTAAGAGTTTGTGGTTTGAGCGGCTCCTGGGAGACCAGTATTAGATTCCGATGCACCAGTGCAAGTTTACTGTATCCCTTGGACCTTCACATTGACGATGAAACACAGAAATCGCATTGGAATTGAATATAAAAGGCTCAGTGACGACTTAAGTACAAGAAAAGTGAATCTTCTCAGAGTTTGTGCTTTGGGCGGCTCCTGGGAGACCAGTATTGGATTCCGATGCACCAGTGCAGGTTTACTGTATCCCTTGGACCTTCACATTGACAATGAAACACAGAAATCGCATCGGAATTGAATATAAAAGGCACAATACCACTTAAGTACAAGAAGAGTGAGTCTCCTAAGAGTTTGTGGTTTGAGCGGCTCCTGGGAGACCAGTATAGGATTCCGATGCACCAGTGCAGGTGTACTGTATCCCTTGGACCTTCACATTGACGATGAAACACAGAAATCGCATCGGAATTGAATATAAAAGGCACAGTGCCGACTTAAGTACAAGAAGAGTGAATCTTCTCAGAGTTTGTGCTTTGAGCGGCTCCTGGGAGACCAGTATTGGATTCCGATGCACCAGTGCAGGTTTACTCTATCCCTTGGACCTTCACATTGACGATGAAACACAGAAATCGCATCGGAATTGAATATAAAAGGCACAATTCCACTTAAGTACAAGAAGAGTGAGTCTCCTAAGAGTTTGTGGTTTGAGCGGCTCCTGGGAGACCAGTATTGGATTCCGATGCACCAGTGCAGGTTTACTGTATCCCTTGGACCTTCACATTGACGATGAAACACAGAAATCGCATCGTAATTGAATATAAAAGGCACAGTGCCGACATAAGTACAAGAAGAGTGAGTCTCCTAAGAATTTGTGGTTTGAGCGGCTCCTGGGAGACCAGTATTGGATTCCGATGCACCAGTGCAGGTTTACTGTATCCCTTGGACCTTCACATTGACGATGAAACACAGAAATCGGATCGGAATTGAATATAAAAGGCACAGTGCCGACTTAAGTACAAGAAGAGTGAATCTTCTCAGAGTTTGTGCTTTGAGCGGCTCCTGGGAGACCAGTATTGGATTCCGATGCACCAGTGCAGGTTTACTCTATCCCTTGGACCTTCACATTGACGATGAAACTCAGAAATCGCATCGGAATTGAATATAAAAGGCACAATACCACTTAAGTACAAGAAGAGTGAGTCTCCTAAGAGTTTGTGGTTTGAGCGGCTCCTGGGAGACCAGTATTGGATTCCGATGCACCAGTGCAGGTTTACTGTATCCCTTGGACCTTCACATTGACGATGAAACACAGAAATCGCATCGGAATTGAATATAAAAGGCACAGTGCCGACTTAAGTACAAGAAGAGTGAGTCTCCTAAGAGTTTGTGGTTTGAGCGGCTCCTGGGAGACCAGTATTGGATTCCGATGCACCAGTGCATGTTTACTGTATACCTTGGACCTTCACATTGACGATGAAACACAGAAATCGCATCGGAATTGAATATAAAAGGCACAGTGCCGACTTAAGTACAAGAAGAGTGAGTCTCCTAAGAGTTTGTGCTTTGAGCGACTCCTGGGAGACCAGTATTGGATTCCGATGCACCAGTGCAGGTTTACTGTATCCCTTGGACCTTCACATTGACGATGAAACACAGAAATCGCATCGCAATTGAATATAAAAGGCACAGTGCTGACTTAAGTACAAGAAGAGTGAATCTTCTCAGAGTTTGTGCTTTGAGCGGCTCCTGGGAGACCAGTATTGGATTCCGATGCACCAGTGCAGGTTTACTCTATCCCTTGGACCTTCCCATTGACGATGAAACACAGAAATCGCATCGTAATTGAATATAAAAGGCACAGTGCCGACTTAAGTACAAGAAGAGTGAGTCTCCTAAGAGTTTGTGGTTTGAGCGGCTCCTGGGAGACCAGTATTGGATTCCGATGCACCAGTGCATGTTTACTGTATCCCTTGGACCTTCACATTGACGATGAAACACAGAAATCGCATCGGAATTGAATATAAAAGGCACAGTGCCGACTTAAGTACAAGAAGAGTGAGTCTCCTAAGAGTTTGTGCTTTGAGCGGATCCTGGTAGACCTGTATTGGATTCCGATGCACCAGTGCAGGTTTACTGTATCCCTTGGACCTTCACATTGACGATGAAACACAGAAATCGCATCGCAATTGAATATAAAAGGCACAGTGCTGACTTAAGTACAAGAAGAGTGAATCTTCTCAGAGTTTGTGCTTTGAGCGGCTCCTGGGAGACCAGTATTGGATTCCGATGCACCAGTGCAGGTTTACTCTATCCCTTGGACCTTCACATTGACGATGAAACACAGAAATCGCATCGTAATTGAATATAAAAGGCACAGTGCCGACATAAGTACAAGAAGAGTGAGTCTCCTAAGAGTTTGTGGTTTGAGCGGTTCCTGGGAGACCAGTATTGGATTCCGATGCACCAGTGCATGTTTACTGTATCCCTTGGACCTTCACATTGACGATGAAACACAGAAATCGCATCGGAATTGAATATAAAAGGCACAGTGCCGACTTAAGTACAAGAAGAGTGAGTCTCCTAAGAGTTTGTGCTTTGAGCGGCTCCTGGGAGACCAGTATTGGATTCCGATGCACCAGTCCAGGTTTACTGTATCCCTTGGACCTTCACATTGACGATGAAACACAGAAATCGCATCGCAATTGAATATAAAAGGCACAGTGCCGACTTAAGTACAAGAAGAGTGAGTCTTCTCAGAGTTTGTGCTTTGAGCGGCTCCTGGGAGACCAGTATTGGATTCCGATGCACCAGTGCAGCTTTACTCTATCCCTTGGACCTTCACATTGACGATGAAACACAGAAATCGCATCGGAATTGAATATAAAAAGCACAATACCGACTTAAGTACAAGAAGAGTGAGTCTCCTAAGAGTTTGTGGTTTGAGCGGGTCCTGGGAGACCAGTATTGGATTCCGATGCACCAGTGCAGGTTTACTGTATCCCTTGGACCTTCACATTGACGATGAAACACAGAAATCGCATCGTAATTGAATATAAAAGGCACAGTGCCGACATAAGTACAAGAAGAGTGAGTCTCCTAAGAGTTTGTGGTTTGAGCGGCTCCTGGGAGACCAGTATTGGATTCCGATGCACCAGTGCATGTTTACTGTATCCCTTGGACCTTCACATTGACGATGAAACACAGAAATCGCATCGGAAATGAATATAAAAGGCACAGTGCCGACTTAAGTACAAGAAGAGTGAGTCTCCTAAGAGTTTGTGCTTTGAGCGGCTCCTGGGAGACCAGAATTGGATTCCGATTCACCAGTGCAGGTTTACTGTATCCCTTGGACCTTCACATTGACGATGAAACACAGAAATCGCATCGGAATCGAATATAAAAGGCACAGTGCCGACATAAGTACAAGAAGAGTGAGTCTCCTAAGAGTTTGTGCTTTGAGCGATTCCTGGGAGACCAGAATTGGATTCCGATGCACCAGTGCAGGTTTACTGTATCCCTTGGACCTTCACATTGACGATGAAACACAGAAATCGCATCGGAAATGAATATAAAAGGCACAGTGCCGACTTAAGTACAAGAAGAGTGAGTCTCCTAAGAGTTTGTGGTTTGAGCGGCTCCTGGGAGACCAGTATTGGATTCCGATGCACCAGTCCAGGTTTACTGTATCCCTTGGACCTTCACATTGACGATGAAACACAGAAATCGCATCGGAAATGAATATAAAAGGCACAGTGCCGACTTAAGTACAAGAAGAGTGAGTCTCCTAAGAGTTTGTGCTTTGAGCGGCTCCTGGGAGACCAGAATTGGATTCCGATTCACCAGTGCAGGTTTACTGTATCCCTTGGAGCTTCACATTGACGATGAAACACAGAAATCGCATCGGAATTGAATATAAAGAGCACAATACCGACTTAAGTACAAGAAGAGTGAGTCTCCTAAGAGATTGTGGTTTGAGCGGCTCCTGGGAGACCAGAATTGGATTCCGATGCACCAGTGCAGGTTTACTGTATCCCTTGGACCTTCACATTGACGATGAAACACAGAAATCGCATCGCAATTGAATATAAAAGGCACAGTGCCGACTTAAGTACAAGAAGAGTGAGTCTCCTAAGAGTTTGTGGTTTGAGCGGCTCCTGGGAGACCAGTATTGGATTCCGATGCACCAGTGCAGGTTTACTGTATCCCTTGGACCTTCACATTGACGATGAAACACAGAAATCGCATCGCAATTGAATATAAAAGGCACAGTGCCGACTTAAGTACAAGAAGAGTGAGTCTTCTCAGAGTTTGTGCTTTGAGCGGCTCCTGGGAGACCAGTATTGGATTCCGATGCACCAGTGCAGCTTTACTCTATCCCTTGGACCTTCACATTGACGATGAAACACAGAAATCGCATCGGAATTGAATATAAAAAGCACAATACCGACTTAAGTACAAGAAGAGTGAGTCTCCTAAGAGTTTGTGGTTTGAGCGGGTCCTGGGAGACCAGTATTGGATTCCGATGCACCAGTGCAGGTTTACTGTATCCCTTGGACCTTCACATTGACGATGAAACACAGAAATCGCATCGTAATTGAATATAAAAGGCACAGTGCCGACATAAGTACAAGAAGAGTGAGTCTCCTAAGAGTTTGTGGTTTGAGCGGCTCCTGGGAGACCAGTATTGGATTCCGATGCACCAGTGCATGTTTACTGTATCCCTTGGACCTTCACATTGACGATGAAACACAGAAATCGCATCGGAAATGAATATAAAAGGCACAGTGCCGACTTAAGTACAAGAAGAGTGAGTCTCCTAAGAGTTTGTGCTTTGAGCGGCTCCTGGGAGACCAGAATTGGATTCCGATTCACCAGTGCAGGTTTACTGTATCCCTTGGACCTTCACATTGACGATGAAACACAGAAATCGCATCGGAATCGAATATAAAAGGCACAGTGCCGACATAAGTACAAGAAGAGTGAGTCTCCTAAGAGTTTGTGCTTTGAGCGATTCCTGGGAGACCAGAATTGGATTCCGATGCACCAGTGCAGGTTTACTGTATCCCTTGGACCTTCACATTGACGATGAAACACAGAAATCGCATCGGAAATGAATATAAAAGGCACAGTGCCGACTTAAGTACAAGAAGAGTGAGTCTCCTAAGAGTTTGTGGTTTGAGCGGCTCCTGGGAGACCAGTATTGGATTCCGATGCACCAGTCCAGGTTTACTGTATCCCTTGGACCTTCACATTGACGATGAAACACAGAAATCGCATCGGAAATGAATATAAAAGGCACAGTGCCGACTTAAGTACAAGAAGAGTGAGTCTCCTAAGAGTTTGTGCTTTGAGCGGCTCCTGGGAGACCAGAATTGGATTCCGATTCACCAGTGCAGGTTTACTGTATCCCTTGGAGCTTCACATTGACGATGAAACACAGAAATCGCATCGGAATTGAATATAAAGAGCACAATACCGACTTAAGTACAAGAAGAGTGAGTCTCCTAAGAGATTGTGGTTTGAGCGGCTCCTGGGAGACCAGAATTGGATTCCGATGCACCAGTGCAGGTTTACTGTATCCCTTGGACCTTCACATTGACGATGAAACACAGAAATCGCATCGCAATTGAATATAAAAGGCACAGTGCCGACTTAAGTACAAGAAGAGTGAGTCTCCTAAGAGTTTGTGGTTTGAGCGGCTCCTGGGAGACCAGTATTGGATTCCGATGCACCAGTCCAGGTTTACTGTATCCCTTGGACCTTCACATTGACGATGAAACACCGAAATCGCATCGCAATTGAATATAAAAGGCACAGTGCTGACTTAAGTACAAGAAGAGTGAATCTTCTCAGAGTTTGTGCTTTGAGCGGCTCCTGGGAGACCAGTATTGGATTCCGATGCACCAGTGCAGGTTTACTCTATCCCTTGGACCTTCACATTGACGATGAAACACAGAAATCGCATCGGAATTGAATATAAAAAGCACAATACCGACTTAAGTACAAGAAGAGTGAGTCTCCTAAGAGATTGTGGTTTGAGCGGGTCCTGGGAGACCAGTATTGGATTCAGATGCACCAGTGCAGGTTTACTGTATCCCTTGGACCTTCACATTGACGATGAAACACAGAAATCGCATCGTAATTGAATATAAAAGGCACAGTGCCGACATAAGTACAAGAAGAGTGAGTCTCCTAAGAGTTTGTGGTTTGAGCGGCTCCTGGGAGACCAGTATTGGATTCCGATGCACCAGAGCATGTTTACTGTATCCCTTGGACCTTCACATTGACGATGAAACACAGAAATCGCATCGGAAATGAATATAAATGGCACAGTGCCGACTTAAGTACAAGAAGAGTGAGTCTCCTAAGAGTTTGTGCTTTGAGCGGCTCCTGGGAGACCAGAATTGGATTCCGATTCACCAGTGCAGGTTTACTGTATCCCTTGGACCTTCACATTGACGATGAAACACAGAAATCGCATCGGAATTGAATGTAAAAGGCACAATACCGACTTAAGTACAAGAAGAGTGAGTCTCCTAAGAGTTTGTGCTTTGAGCGGCTCCTGGGAGACCAGTATTGGATTCCGATGCACCAGTGCAGGTTTACTGTATCCCTTGGACCTTCACATTGACGGTGAAACACAGAACTCGCATCGGAATTGAATATAAAAGGCACAGTGCCGACTTAAGTACAAGAAGAGTGAGTCTCCTAAGAGTTTGTGCTTTGAGCGGCTCCTGGGAGACCAGTATTGGATTCCGATGCACCAGTGCAGGTTTACTGTATCCCTTGGACCTTCACATTGACGATGAAACACAGAAATCGGATCGGAATTGAATATAAAAGGCACAGTGCCGACTTAAGTACAAGAAGAGTGAATATTCTCAGAGTTTGTGCTTTGAGCGGCTCCTGGGAGGCCAGTATTGGATTCCGATGCACCAGTGCAATTTTACTCTATCCCTTGGACCTTCCCATTGACAATGAAACACAGAAATCGCATCGGAATTGAATATAAAAGGCACAATACCACTTAAGTACAAGAAGAGTGAGTCTCCTAAGAGTTTGTGGTTTGAGCGGCTCCCGGGAGACCAGTATTGGATTCCGATGCACCAGTGCAGGTTTACTGTATCCCTTGGACCTTCACATTGACGATGAAACACAGAAATCGCATCGGAATTGAATATAAAAGGCACAGTGCCGACTTAAGTACAAGAAGAGTGAGTCTTCTCAGAGTTTGTGCTTTGAGCGGCTCCTGGGAGACCAGTATTGGATTCCGATGCACCAGTGCAGGTTTACTCTGTCCCTTGGACCTTCACATTGACGATGAAACACAGAAATCGCATCGGAATTGAATATAAAAAGCACAATACCGACTTAAGTACAAGAAGAGTGAGTCTCCTAAGAGATTGTGGTTTGAGCGGGTCCTGGGAGACCAGTATTGGATTCCGATGCACCAGTGCAGGTTTACTGTATCCCTTGGACCTTCACATTGACGATGAAACACAGAAATCGCATCGTAATTGAATATAAAAGGCACAGTGCCGACATAAGTAGAAGAAGAGTGAGTCTCCTAAGAGTTTGTGGTTTGAGCGGCTCCTGGGAGACCAGTATTGGATTCCGATGCACCAGAGCATGTTTACTGTATCCCTTGGACCTTCACATTGACGATGAAACACAGAAATCGCATCGGAAATGAATATAAAAGGCACAGTGCCGACTTAAGTACAAGAAGAGTGAGTCTCCTAAGAGTTTGTGCTTTGAGCGGCTCCTGGGAGACCAGAATTGGATTCCGATTCACCAGTGCAGGTTTACTGTATCCCTTGGACCTTCACATTGACGATGAAACACAGAAATCGCATCGGAATTGAATGTAAAAGGCACAATACCGACTTAAGTACAAGAAGAGTGAGTCTCCTAAGAGTTTGTGCTTTGAGCGGCTCCTGGGAGACCAGTATTGGATTCCGATGCACCAGTGCAGGTTTACTGTATCCCTTGGACCTTCACATTGACGGTGAAACACAGAACTCGCATCGGAATTGAATATAAAAGGCACAGTGCCGACTTAAGTACAAGAAGAGTGGGTCTCCTAAGAGTTTGTGCTTTGAGCGGCTCCTGGGAGACCAGTATTGGATTCCGATGCACCAGTGCAGGTTTACTCTATCCCTTGGACCTTCACATTGACGATGAAACACAGAACTCGCATCGGAATTGAATATAAAAGGCACAATACCACTTAAGTACAAGAAGAGTGAGTCTCCTAAGAGTTTGTGGTTTGAGCGGCTCCTGGGAGACCAGTATTGGATTCCGATGCACCAGTGCAGGTTTACTGTAACCCTTGGACCTTCACATTGACGATGAAACACAGAAATCGCATCGGAATTGAATATAAAAGGCACAGTGCCGACTTAAGTACAAGAAGAGTGAATCTTCTCAGAGTTTGTGCTTTGAGCGGCTCCTGGGAGACCAGTATTGGATTCCGATGCACCAGTGCAGGTTTACTCTATCCCTTGGACCTTCACATTGACGATGAAACTCAGAAATCGCATCGGAATTGAATATAAAGGCACAATACCACTTAAGTACAAGAAGAGTAAGTCTCCTAAGAGTTTGTGGTTTGAGCGGCTCCTGGGAGACCAGTATTGGATTCCGATGCACCAGTGCAGGTTTACTGTATCCCTTGGACCTTCACATTGACGATGAAACACAGAAATCACATCGGAATTGAATATAAAAGGCACAGTGCCGACTTAAGTACAAGAAGAGTGAGTCTCCTAAGAGTTTGTGGTTTGAGCGGCTCCTGGGAGACCAGTATTGGATTCCGATGCGCCAGTCCAGGTTTACTGTATCCCTTGGACCTTCACATTGACGATGAAACACAGAAATCGCATCGGAATTGAATATAAAAAGCACAATACCGACTTAAGTACAAGAAGAGTGAGTCTCCTAAGAGATTGTGGTTTGAGCGGGTCCTGGGAGACCAGTACTGGATTCCGATGCACCAGTGCAGGTTTACTGTATCCCTTGGACCTTCACATTGACGATGAAACACAGAAATCGCATCGTAATTGAATATAAAAGGCACAGTGCCGACATAAGTACAAGAAGAGTGAGTCTCCTAAGAGTTTGTGGTTTGAGCGGCTCCTGGGAGACCAGTATTGGATTCCGATGCACCAGTGCATGTTTACTGTATCCCTTGGACCTTCACATTGACGATGAAACACAGAAATCGCATCGGAAATGAATATAAAAGGCACAGTGCCGACTTAAGTACAAGAAGAGTGAGTCTCCTAAGAGTTTGTGCTTTGAGCGGCTCCTGGGAGACCAGAATTGGATTCCGATTCACCAGTGCAGGTTTACTGTATCCCTTGGACCTTCACATTGACGATGAAACACAGAAATCGCATCGGAATTGAATATAAAAGGCACAGTGCCGACTTAAGTACAAGAAGAGTGAGTCTCCTAAGAGTTTGTGCTTTGAGCGGCTCCTGGGAGACCAGAATTGGAGCCGGCCGAAGTGGCCGTGCGGTTAAAGGCGCTGCAGTCTGGAACCGCAGGACCGCTACGGTCGCAGGTTCGAATCCTGCCTCGGGCATGGATGTTTGTGATGTCCTTAGGTTAGTTAGGTTTAACTAGTTCTAAGTTCTAGGGGACTAATGACCTCAGCAGTTGAGTCCCATAGTGCTCAGAGCCATTTTGAGCCACCAGAATTGGTTTCCGATGCACCAGTGCAGGTTTACTGTATCCCTTGGACCTTCACATTGACGATGAAACACAGAAATCGCATCGGAAATGAATATAAAAGGCACAGTGCCGACTTAAGTACAAGACGAGTGAGTCTCCTAAGAGTTTGTGGTTTGAGCGGCTCCTGGGAGACCAGTATTGGATTCCGATGCACCAGTCCAGGTTTACTGTATCCCTTGGACCTTCACATTGACGATGAAACACAGAAATCGCATCGGAAATGAATATAAAAGGCACAGTGCCGACTTAAGTACAAGAAGAGTGAGTCTCCTAAGAGTTTGTGGTTTGAGCGGCTCCTGGGAGACCAGTATTGGATTCCGATGCACCAGTCCAGGTTTACTGTATCCCTTGGACATTCACATTGACGATGAAACACCGAAATCGCATCGCAATTGAATATAAAAGGCACAGTGCTGACTTAAGTACAAGAAGAGTGAATCTTCTCAGAGTTTGTGCTTTGAGCGGCTCCTGGGAGACCAGTATTGGATTCCGATGCACCAGTGCAGGTTTACTCTATCCCTTGGACCTTCACATTGACGATGAAACACAGAAATCGCATCGGAATTGAATATAAAAAGCACAATACCGACTTAAGTACAGGAAGAGTGAGTCTCCTAAGAGATTGTGGTTTGAGCGGGTCCTGGGAGACCAGTATTGGATTCCGATGCACCAGTGCAGGTTTACTGTATCCCTTGGACCTTCACATTGACGATGAAACACAGAAATCGCATCGTAATTGAATATAAAAGGCACAGTGCCGACATAAGTACAAGAAGAGTGAGTCTCCTAAGAGTTTGTGGTTTGAGCGGCTCCTGGGAGACCAGTATTGGATTCCGATGCACCAGAGCATGTTTACTGTATCCCTTGGACCTTCACATTGACGATGAAACACAGAAATCGCATCGGAAATGAATATAAAAGTCACAGTGCCGACTTAAGTACAAGAAGAGTGAGTCTCCTAAGAGTTTGTGCTTTGAGCGGCTCCTGAAGACCAGAATTGGATTCCGATTCACCAGTGCAGGTTTACTGTATCCCTTGGACCTTCACATTGACGATGAAACACAGAAATCGCATCGGAATTGAATGTAAAAGGCACAATACCGACTTAAGTACAAGAAGAGTGAGTCTCCTAAGAGTTTGTGCTTTGAGCGGCTCCTGGGAGACCAGTATTGGATTCCGATGCACCAGTGCAGGTTTACTGTATCCCTTGGACCTTCACATTGACGGTGAAACACAGAACTCGCATCGGAATTGAATATAAAAGGCACAGTGCCGACTTAAGTACAAGAAGAGTGAGTCTCCTAAGAGTTTGTGCTTTGAGCGGCTCCTGGGAGACCAGTATTGGATTCCGATGCACCAGTGCAGGTTTACTGTATCCCTTGGACCTTCACATTGACGATGAAACACAGAAATCGGATCGGAATTGAATATAAAAGGCACAGTGCCGACTTAAGTACAAGAAGAGTGAATATTCTCAGAGTTTGTGCTTTGAGCGGCTCCTGGGAGGCCAGTATTGGATTCCGATGCACCAGTGCAGGTTTACTCTATCCCTTGGACCTTCACATTGACGATGAAACTCAGAAATCGCATCGGAATTGAATATAAAAGGCACAATACCACTTAAGTACAAGAAGAGTAAGTCTCCTAAGAGTTTGTGGTTTGAGCGGCTCCTGGGAGACCAGTATTGGATTCCGATGCACCAGTGCAGGTTTACTGTATCCCTTGGACCTTCACATTGACGATGAAACACAGAAATCGCATCGGAATTGAATATAAAAGCACAGTGCCGACTTATGTACAAGAAGAGTGAGTCTCCTAAGAGTTTGTGGTTTGAGCGGCTCCCGGGAGACCAGTATTGGATTCCGATGCACCAGTGCAGGTTTACTGTATCCCTTGGACCTTCACATTGACGATGAAACACAGAAATCGGATCGGAATTGAATATAAAAGGCACAGTGCCGACTTAAGTACAAGAAGAGTGAATATTCTCAGAGTTTGTGCTTTGAGCGGCTCCTGGGAGGCCAGTATTGGATTCCGATGCACCAGTGCAGGTTTACTCTATCCCTTGGACCTTCACATTGACGATGAAACTCAGAAATCGCATCGGAATTGAATATAAAAGGCACAATACCACTTAAGTACAAGAAGAGTAAGTCTCCTAAGAGTTTGTGCTTTGAGCGGCTCCTGGGAGACCAGTATTGGATTCCGATGCACCAGTGCAGGTTTACTGTATCCCTTGGACCTTCACATTGACGGTGAAACACAGAACTCGCATCGGAATTGAATATAAAAGGCACAGTGCCGACTTAAGTACAAGAAGAGTGAGTCTCCTAAGAGTTTGTGCTTTGAGCGGCTCCTGGGAGACCAGTATTGGATTCCGATGCACCAGTGCAGGTTTACTGTATCCCTTGGACCTTCACATTGACGATGAAACACAGAAATCGCATCCGAATTGAATATAAAAGGCACAGTGCCGACTTAAGTACATGAAGAGTGAGTCTCCTAAGAGTTTGTGGTTTGAGCGGCTCCTGGGAGACCAGTATTGGATTCCGATGCACCAGTGCAGGTTTACTGTATCCCTTGGACCTTCACATTGACGATGAAACACAGAAATCGCATCGGAATTGAATATAAAAGGCACAGTGCCGACTTATGTACAAGAAGAGTGAATCTTCTCAGAGTTTGTGCTTTGAGCGGCTCCTGGGAGACCAGTATTGGATTCCGATGCACCAGTGCAGGTTTACTCTATCCCTTGGACCTTCACATTGACGATGAAACTCAGAAATCGCATCGGAATTGAATATAAAAGGCACAATACCACTTAAGTACAAGAAGAGTAAGTCTCCTAAGAGTTTGTGGTTTGAGCGGCTCCTGGGAGACCAGTATTGGATTCCGATGCACCAGTGCAGGTTTACTGTATCCCTTGGACCTTCACATTGACGATGAAACACAGAAATCGCATCGGAATTGAATATAAAAGCACAGTGCCGACTTAAGTACAAGAAGAGTGAGTCTCCAAAGAGTTTGTGGTTTGAGCGGCTCCTGGGAGACCAGTATTGGATTCCGATGCACCAGTCCAGGTTTACTGTATCCCTTGGACCTTCACATTGACGATGAAACACCGAAATCGCATCGCAATTGAATATAAAAGGCACAGTACTGACTTAAGTACAAGAAGAGTGACTCTTCTCAGAGTTTGTGCTTTGAGCGGCTCCTGGGAGACCAGTATTGGATTCCGATGCACCAGTCCAGGTTTACTGTATCCCTTGGACCTTCACATTGACGATGAAACACAGAAATCGCATCGGAATTGAATATAAAAAGCACAATACCGACTTAAGTACAAGAAGAGTGAGTCTCCTAAGAGATTGTGGTTTGAGCGGGTCCTGGGAGACCAGTATTGGATTCCGATGCACCAGTGCAGGTTTACTGTATCCCTTGGACCTTCACATTGACGATGAAACACAGAAATCGCATCGTAATTGAATATAAAAGGCACAGTGCCGACATAAGTACAAGAAGAGTGAGTCTCCTAAGAGTTTGTGGTTTGAGCGGCTCCTGGGAGACCAGTATTGGATTCCGATGCACCAGTGCATGTTTACTGTATCCCTTGGACCTTCACATTGACGATGAAACACAGAAATCGCATCGGAAATGAATATAAAAGGCACAGTGCCGACTTAAGTACAAGAAGAGTGAGTCTCCTAAGAGTTTGTGCTTTGAGCGGCTCCTGGGAGACCAGAATTGGATTCCGATTCACCAGTGCAGGTTTACTGTATCCCTTGGACCTTCACATTGACGATGAAACACAGAAATCGCATCGTAATTGAATATAAAAGCACAGTGCCGACTTAAGTACAAGAAGAGTGAGTCTCCTAAGAGTTTATGCTTTGAGCGGCTCCTGGGAGACCAGAATTGGATTCCGATGCACCAGTGCAGGTTTACTGTATCCCTTGGACCTTCACATTGACGATGAAACACAGAAATCGCATCGGAAATGAATATAAAAGGCACAGTGCCGACTTAAGTACAAGAAGAGTGAGTCTCCTAAGAGTTTGTGGTTTGAGCGGCTCCTGGGAGACCAGTATTGGATTCCGATGCACCAGTCCAGGTTTACTGTATCCCTTGGACCTTCACATTGACGATGAAACACAGAAATCGCATCGGAAATGAATATAAAAGGCACAGTGCCGACTTAAGTACAAGAAGAGTGAGTCTCCTAAGAGTTTGTGCTTTGAGCGGCTCCTGGGAGACCAGAATTGGATTCCGATTCACCAGTGCAGGTTTACTGTATCCCTTGGACCTTCACATTGACGATGAAACACAGAAATCGCATCGGAATAGAATATAAAAAGCACAATACCGACTTAAGTACAAAAAGAGTGAGTCTCCTAAGAGATTGTGGTTTGAGCGACTCCTGGGAGACCAGTATTGGATTCCGATGCACCAGTGCATGTTTACTGTATCCCTTGGACCTTCACATTGACGATGAAACACAGAAATCGCATCGGAAATGAATATAAAAGGCACAGTGCTGACTTAAGTACAAGAAGAGTGAGTCTCCTAAGAGTTTGTGCTTTGAGCGGCTCCTGGGAGACCAGAATTGGATTCCGATTCACCAGTGCAGGTTTACTGAATCCCTTGGACCTTCACATTGACGATGAAACACAGAAATCGCATCGGAATTGAATATAAAAGGCACAATACCACTTAAGTACAAGAAGAGTGAGTCTCCTAAGAGTTTGTGGTTTGAGCGGCTCCCGGGAGACCAGTATTGGATTCCGATGCACCAGTGCAGGTTTACTGTATCCCTTGGACCTTCACATTGACGATGAAACACAGAACTCGCATCGGAATTGAATATAAAAGGCACAGTGCCGACTTAAGTACAAGAAGAGTGAGTCTCCTAAGAGTTTGTGGTTTGAGCGGCTTCTGGGAGACCAGTATTGGATTCCGATGCACCAGTACAGGTTTACTGTAACCCTTGGACCTTCACATTGACGATGAAACACAGAAATCGCATCGGAATTGAATATAAAAGGCACAGTGCCGACTTAAGTACATGAAGAGTGAGTCTCCTAAGAGTTTGTGGTTTCAGCGGCTCCTGGGAGACCAGTATTGGATTCCGATGCACCAGTGCAGGTTTACTGTATCCCTTGGACCTTCACATTGACGATGAAACACAGAAATCGCATCGGAATTGAATATAAAAGGCACAGTGCCGACTTAAGTACAAGAAGAGTGAATATTCTCAGAGTTTGTGCTTTGAGCGGCTCCTGGGAGACCAGTATTGGATTCCGATGCACCAGTGCAGGTTTACTCTATCCCTTGGACCTTCACATTGACGATGAAAGTCAGAAATCGCATCGGAATTGAATATAAAAGGCACAATACCACTTAAGTACAAGAAGAGTAAGTCTCCTAAGAGTTTTTGGTTTGAGCGGCTCCTGGGAGACCAGTATTGGATTCCGATGCACCAGTGCAGGTTTACTGTATCCCTTGGACCTTAACATTGACGATGAAACACAGAAATCGCATCGGAATTGAATATAAAAGCACAGTGCCGACTTAAGTACAAGAAGAGTGAGTCTCCTAAGAGTTTGTGGTTTGAGCGGCTCCTGGGAGACCAGTATTGGATTCCGATGCACCAGTGCAGGTTTACTGTAACCCTTGGACCTTCACATTGACGATGAAACACAGAAATCGCATCGGAATTGAATATAAAAGGCACAGTGCCGACTTAAGTACAAGAAGAGTGAATATTATCAGAGTTTGTGGTTTGAGCGGCTCCTGGGAGACCAGTATTGGATTCCGATGCACCAGTGCAGGTTTACTCTATCCCTTGGACCTTCACATTGACGATGAAACTCAGAAATCGCATCGGAATTGAATATAAAAGGCACAATACCACTTAAGTACAAGAAGAGTAAGTCTCCTAAGAGTTTGTGGTTTGAGCGGCTCCTGGGAGACCAGTATTGGATTCCGATGCACCAGTGCAGGTTTACTGTATCCCTTGGACCTTCACATTGACGATGAAACACAGAAATCGCATCGGAATTGAATATAAAAGGCACAGTGCCGACTTAAGTACAAGAAGAGTGAGTCTCCTAAGAGTTTGTTGTTTGAGCGGCTCCTGGGAGACCAGTATTGGATTCCGATGCACCAGTCCAGGTTTACTGTATCCCTTGGACCTTCACATTGACGATGAAACACCGAAATCGCATCGCAATTGAATATAAAAGGCACAGTGCTGACTTAAGTACAAGAAGAGTGAATCTTCTCAGAGTTTGTGCTTTGAGCGGCTCCTGGGAGACCAGTATTGGATTCCGATGCACCAGTGCAGGTTTACTGTATCCCTTGGGCCTTCACATTGACGATGAAACACAGAAATCGCATCGGAATTGAATATAAAAAGCACAATACCGACTTAAGTACAAGAAGAGTGAGTCTCCTAAGAGATTGTGGTTTGAGCGGGTCCTGGGAGACCAGTATTGGATTCCGATGCACCAGTGCAGGTTTACTGTATCCCTTGGACCTTCACATTGACGATGAAACACAGAAATCGCATCGTAATTGAATATAAAAGGCACAGTGCCGACATAAGTACAAGAAGAGTGAGTCTCCTAAGAGTTTGTGGTTTGAGCGGCTCCTGGGAGACCAGTATTGGATTCCGATGCACCAGTGCATGTTTACTGTATCCCTTGGACCTTCACATTGACGATGAAACACAGAAATCGCATCGGAAATGAATATAAAAGGCACAGTGCCGACTTAAGTACAAGAAGAGTGAGTCTCCTAAGAGTTTGTGCTTTGAGCGGCTCCTGGGAGACCAGAATTGGATTCCGATTCACCAGTGCAGGTTTACTGTATCCCTTGGACCTTCACTTTGACGATGAAACACAGAAATCGCATCGGAATTGAATATAAAAGGCACAGTGCCGACTTAAGTACAAGAAGAGTGAGTCTCCTAAGAGTTTGTGCTTTGAGCGGCTCCTGGGAGACCAGAATTGGATTCCGATTCACCAGTGCAGGTTTACTGTATCCCTTGGACCTTCACATTGACGATGAAACACAGAAATCGCATCGGAATTGAATATAAAAAGCACAATACCGACTTATGTACAAAAAGAGTGAGTCTCCTAAGAGATTGTGGTTTGAGCGGCTCCTGGGAGACCAGTATTGGATTCCGATGCACCAGTGCATGTTTACTGTATCCCTTGGACCTTCACATTGACGATGAAACACAGAAATCGCATCGGAAATGAATATAAAAGGCACAGTGCTGACTTAAGTACAAGAAGAGTGAGTCTCCTAAGAGTTTGTGCTTTGAGCGGCTCCTGGGAGACCAGAATTGGATTCCGATTCACCAGTGCAGGTTTACTGTATCCCTTGGACCTTCACATTGACGATGAAACACAGAAATCGCATCGGAATTGAATATAAAAGGCACAGTGCCGACATAAGTACAAGAAGAGTGAGTCTCCTAAGAGTTTGTGGTTTGAGCGGCTCCTGGGAGACCAGTATTGGATTCCGATGCACCAGTGCAGGTTTACTGTATCCCTTGGACCTTCACATTGACAATGAAACACAGAAATCGGATCGGAATTGAATATAAAAGGCACAGTGCCGACTTAAGTAAAAGAAGAGTGAATATTCTCAGAGTTTGTGCTTTGAGCGGCTCCTGGGAGGCCAGTATTGGTTTCCGATGCACCAGTGCAATTTTACTCCATCCCTTGGACCTTCCCATTGACAATGAAACACAGAAATCGCATCGGAATTGAATATAAAAGGCACAATACCACTTAAGTACAAGAAGAGTGAGTCTCCTAAGAGTTTGTGGTTTGAGCGGCTCCTGGGAGACCAGTATTGGATTCCGATGCACCAGTGCAGGTTTACTGTATCCCTTGGACCTTCACATTGACGATGAAACACAGAAATCGGATCGGAATTGAATATAAAAGGCACAGTGCCGACTTAAGTAAAAGAAGAGTGAATATTCTCAGAGTTTGTGCTTTGAGCGGCTCCTGGGAGGCCAGTATTGGATTCCGATTCACCAGTGCAGGTTTACTCTATCCCTTGGACCTTCACATTGACGATGAAACTCAGAAATCGCATCGGAATTGAATATAAAAGGCACAATACCACTTAAGTACAAGAAGAGTGAGTCTCCTAAGAGTTTGTGGTTTGAGCGGCTCCTGGGAGACCAGTATTGGATTCCGATGCACCAGTGCAGGTTTACTGTATCCCTTGGACCTTCACATTGACGATGAAACACAGAAATCGCATCGGAATTGAATATAAAAGGCACAGTGCCGACTTAAGTACAAGAAGAGTGAGTCTCCTAAGAGTTTGTGGTTTGAGCGGCTCCTGGGAGACCAGTATTGGATTCCGATGCACCAGTCCAGGTTTACTGTATCCCTTGGACCTTCACATTGACGATGAAACACCGAAATCGCATCGCAATTGAATATAAAAGGCACAGTGCTGACTTAAGTACAAGAAGAGTGAATCTTCTCAGAGTTTGTGCTTTGAGCGGCTCCTGGGAGACCAGTATTGGATTGCGATGCACCAGTGCAGGTTTACTGTATCCCTTGGACCTTCACATTGACGATGAAACACAGAAATCGCATCGGAATTGAATATAAAAGGCACAGTGCCGACTTAAGTACAAGAAGAGTGAGTCTCCTAAGAGTTTGTGGTTTCAGCGGCTCCTGGGAGACCAGTATTGGATTCCGTTGCACCAGTCCAGGTTTACTGTATCCCTTGGACCTTCACATTGACGATGAAACACAGAAATCGCATCGGAAATGAATATAAAAGGCACAGTGCCGACTTAAGTACAAGAAGAGTGAGTCTCTTAAGAGTTTGTGCTTTGAGCGGCTCCTGGGAGACCAGAATTGGATTCCGATTCACCAGTGCAGGTTTACTGTATCCCTTGGACCTTCACATTGACGATGAAACACAGAAATCGCATCGGAATTGAATATAAAAAGCACAATACCGACTTAAGTACAAGAAGAGTGAGTCTCCTAAGAGATTGTGGTTTGAGCGGCTCCTGGGAGACCAGTATTGGATTCCGATGCACCAGTGCATGTTTACTGTATCCCTTGGACCTTCACATTGACGATGAAACACAGAAATCGCATCGGAAATGAATATAAAAGGCACAGTGCCGACTTAAGTACAAGAAGAGTGAGTCTCCTAAGAGTTTGTGCTTTGAGCGGCTCCTGGGAGACCAGAATTGGATTCCGATTCACCAGTGCAGGTTTACTGTATCCCTTGGACCTTCACATTGACGATGAAACACAGAAATCGCATCGGAATTGAATATAAAAGGCACAGTGCCGACTTAAGTACAAGAAGAGTGAATCTCCTAAGAGTTTGTGGTTTGAGCGGCTCCTGGGAGACCAGTATTGGATTCCGATGCACCAGTCTAGGTTTACTGTATCCCTTGGACCTTCACATTGACGATGAAACACCGAAATCGCATCGCAATTGAATATAAAAGGGACAGTGCTCACTTAAGTACAAGAAGAGTGAATCTTCTCAGAGTTTGTGCTTTGAGCGGCTCCTGGGAGGCCAGTATTGGATTCCGATGCACCAGTGCAGGTTTACTCTATCCCTTGGACCTTCACATTGACGATGAAACACAGAAATCGCATCGGAATTGAATATAAAAAGCACAATACCGACTTAAGTACAAGAAGAGTGAGTCTCCTAAGAGATTGTGGTTTGAGCGGGTCCTGGGAGACCAGTATTGGATTCCGATGCACCAGTGCAGGTTTACTGTATCCCTTGGACCTTCACATTGACGATGAAACACAGAAATCGCATCGTAATTGAATATAAAAGGCACAGTGCCGACATAAGTACAAGAAGAGTGAGTCTCCTAAGTGTTTGTGGTTTGAGCGGCTCCTGGGAGACCAGTATTGGATTCCGATGCACCAGTGCATGTTTACTGTATCCCTTGGACCTTCACATTGACGATGAAACACAGAAATCGCATCGGAAATGAATATAAAAGGCACAGTGCCGACTTAAGTACAAGAAGAGTGAGTCTCCTAAGAGTTTGTGCTTTGAGCGGCTCCTGGGAGACCAAAATTGGATTCCGATTCACCAGTGCAGGTTTACTGTATCCCTTGGACCTTCACATTGACGATGAAACACAGAAATCGCATCGGAATTGAATGTAAAAGGCACAATACCGACTTAAGTACAAGAAGAGTGAGTCTCCTAAGAGTTTGTGCTTTGAGCGGCTCCTGGGAGACCAGTATTGGATTCCGATGCACCAGTGCAGGTTTACTGTATCCCTTGGACCTTCACATTGACGGTGAAACACAGAACTCGCATCGGAATTGAATATAAAAGGCACAAGAAGAGTGAGTCTCCTAAGAGTTTGTGCTTTGAGCGGCTCCTGGGAGACCAGTATTGGATTCCGATGCACCAGTGCAGGTTTACTGTATCCCTTGGACCTTCACATTGACGATGAAACACAGAAATCGCATCGGAATTGAATATAAAAGGCACAGTGCCGACTTAAGTACAAGAAGAGTGAATATTCTCAGAGTTTGTGCTTTGAGCGGCTCCTGGGAGACCAGTATTGGATTCAGTTGCACCAGTGCAGTTTTACTCTATCCCTTGGACCTTCCCATTGACAATGAAACACAGAAATCGCATCGGAATTGAATATAAAAGGCACAATACCACTTAAGTACAAGAAGAGTGAGTCTCCTAAGAGTTTGTGGTTTGAGCGGCTCCTGGGGACCAGTATTAGATTCCGATGCACCAGTGCAAGTTTACTGTATCCCTTGGACCTTCACATTGGCGATGAAACACAGAAATCGCATCGGAATTGAATATAAAAGGCACAGTGCCGACTTAAGTACAAGAAGAGTGAGTCTCCTAAGAGTTTGTGGTTTGAGCGGCTCCTGGGAGACCAGTATTGGATTCCGATGCACCAGTGCATGTTTACTGTATCCCTTGGACCTTCACATTGACGATGAAACACAGAAATCGCATCGGAAATGAATATAAAAGGCACAGTGCCGACTTAAGTACAAGAAGAGTGAGTCTCCTAAGAGTTTGTGCTTTGAGCGGCTCCTGGGAGACCAGAATTGGATTCCGATTCACCAGTGCAGGTTTACTGTATCCCTTGGACCTTCACTTTGACGATGAAACACAGAAATCGCATCGGAATTGAATATAAAAGGCACAGTGCCGACTTAAGTACAAGAAGAGTGAGTCTCCTAAGAGTTTGTGCTTTGAGCGGCTCCTGGGAGACCAGAATTGGATTCCGATTCACCAGTGCAGGTTTACTGTATCCCTTGGACCTTCACATTGACGATGAAACACAGAAATCGCATCGGAATTGAATATAAAAAGCACAATACCGACTTATGTACAAAAAGAGTGAGTCTCCTAAGAGATTGTGGTTTGAGCGGCTCCTGGGAGACCAGTATTGGATTCCGATGCACCAGTGCATGTTTACTGTATCCCTTGGACCTTCACATTGACGATGAAACACAGAAATCGCATCGGAAATGAATATAAAAGGCACAGTGCTGACTTAAGTACAAGAAGAGTGAGTCTCCTAAGAGTTTGTGCTTTGAGCGGCTCCTGGGAGACCAGAATTGGATTCCGATTCACCAGTGCAGGTTTACTGTATCCCTTGGACCTTCACATTGACGATGAAACACAGAAATCGCATCGGAATTGAATATAAAAGGCACAGTGCCGACATAAGTACAAGAAGAGTGAGTCTCCTAAGAGTTTGTGGTTTGAGCGGCTCCTGGGAGACCAGTATTGGATTCCGATGCACCAGTGCAGGTTTACTGTATCCCTTGGACCTTCACATTGACAATGAAACACAGAAATCGGATCGGAATTGAATATAAAAGGCACAGTGCCGACTTAAGTAAAAGAAGAGTGAATATTCTCAGAGTTTGTGCTTTGAGCGGCTCCTGGGAGGCCAGTATTGGTTTCCGATGCACCAGTGCAATTTTACTCCATCCCTTGGACCTTCCCATTGACAATGAAACACAGAAATCGCATCGGAATTGAATATAAAAGGCACAATACCACTTAAGTACAAGAAGAGTGAGTCTCCTAAGAGTTTGTGGTTTGAGCGGCTCCTGGGAGACCAGTATTGGATTCCGATGCACCAGTGCAGGTTTACTGTATCCCTTGGACCTTCACATTGACGATGAAACACAGAAATCGGATCGGAATTGAATATAAAAGGCACAGTGCCGACTTAAGTAAAAGAAGAGTGAATATTCTCAGAGTTTGTGCTTTGAGCGGCTCCTGGGAGGCCAGTATTGGATTCCGATTCACCAGTGCAGGTTTACTCTATCCCTTGGACCTTCACATTGACGATGAAACTCAGAAATCGCATCGGAATTGAATATAAAAGGCACAATACCACTTAAGTACAAGAAGAGTGAGTCTCCTAAGAGTTTGTGGTTTGAGCGGCTCCTGGGAGACCAGTATTGGATTCCGATGCACCAGTGCAGGTTTACTGTATCCCTTGGACCTTCACATTGACGATGAAACACAGAAATCGCATCGGAATTGAATATAAAAGGCACAGTGCCGACTTAAGTACAAGAAGAGTGAGTCTCCTAAGAGTTTGTGGTTTGAGCGGCTCCTGGGAGACCAGTATTGGATTCCGATGCACCAGTCCAGGTTTACTGTATCCCTTGGACCTTCACATTGACGATGAAACACCGAAATCGCATCGCAATTGAATATAAAAGGCACAGTGCTGACTTAAGTACAAGAAGAGTGAATCTTCTCAGAGTTTGTGCTTTGAGCGGCTCCTGGGAGACCAGTATTGGATTGCGATGCACCAGTGCAGGTTTACTGTATCCCTTGGACCTTCACATTGACGATGAAACACAGAAATCGCATCGGAATTGAATATAAAAGGCACAGTGCCGACTTAAGTACAAGAAGAGTGAGTCTCCTAAGAGTTTGTGGTTTCAGCGGCTCCTGGGAGACCAGTATTGGATTCCGTTGCACCAGTCCAGGTTTACTGTATCCCTTGGACCTTCACATTGACGATGAAACACAGAAATCGCATCGGAAATGAATATAAAAGGCACAGTGCCGACTTAAGTACAAGAAGAGTGAGTCTCTTAAGAGTTTGTGCTTTGAGCGGCTCCTGGGAGACCAGAATTGGATTCCGATTCACCAGTGCAGGTTTACTGTATCCCTTGGACCTTCACATTGACGATGAAACACAGAAATCGCATCGGAATTGAATATAAAAAGCACAATACCGACTTAAGTACAAGAAGAGTGAGTCTCCTAAGAGATTGTGGTTTGAGCGGCTCCTGGGAGACCAGTATTGGATTCCGATGCACCAGTGCATGTTTACTGTATCCCTTGGACCTTCACATTGACGATGAAACACAGAAATCGCATCGGAAATGAATATAAAAGGCACAGTGCCGACTTAAGTACAAGAAGAGTGAGTCTCCTAAGAGTTTGTGCTTTGAGCGGCTCCTGGGAGACCAGAATTGGATTCCGATTCACCAGTGCAGGTTTACTGTATCCCTTGGACCTTCACATTGACGATGAAACACAGAAATCGCATCGGAATTGAATATAAAAGGCACAGTGCCGACTTAAGTACAAGAAGAGTGAATCTCCTAAGAGTTTGTGGTTTGAGCGGCTCCTGGGAGACCAGTATTGGATTCCGATGCACCAGTCTAGGTTTACTGTATCCCTTGGACCTTCACATTGACGATGAAACACCGAAATCGCATCGCAATTGAATATAAAAGGGACAGTGCTGACTTAAGTACAAGAAGAGTGAATCTTCTCAGAGTTTGTGCTTTGAGCGGCTCCTGGGAGGCCAGTATTGGATTCCGATGCACCAGTGCAGGTTTACTCTATCCCTTGGACCTTCACATTGACGATGAAACACAGAAATCGCATCGGAATTGAATATAAAAAGCACAATACCGACTTAAGTACAAGAAGAGTGAGTCTCCTAAGAGATTGTGGTTTGAGCGGGTCCTGGGAGACCAGTATTGGATTCCGATGCACCAGTGCAGGTTTACTGTATCCCTTGGACCTTCACATTGACGATGAAACACAGAAATCGCATCGTAATTGAATATAAAAGGCACAGTGCCGACATAAGTACAAGAAGAGTGAGTCTCCTAAGTGTTTGTGGTTTGAGCGGCTCCTGGGAGACCAGTATTGGATTCCGATGCACCAGTGCATGTTTACTGTATCCCTTGGACCTTCACATTGACGATGAAACACAGAAATCGCATCGGAAATGAATATAAAAGGCACAGTGCCGACTTAAGTACAAGAAGAGTGAGTCTCCTAAGAGTTTGTGCTTTGAGCGGCTCCTGGGAGACCAAAATTGGATTCCGATTCACCAGTGCAGGTTTACTGTATCCCTTGGACCTTCACATTGACGATGAAACACAGAAATCGCATCGGAATTGAATGTAAAAGGCACAATACCGACTTAAGTACAAGAAGAGTGAGTCTCCTAAGAGTTTGTGCTTTGAGCGGCTCCTGGGAGACCAGTATTGGATTCCGATGCACCAGTGCAGGTTTACTGTATCCCTTGGACCTTCACATTGACGGTGAAACACAGAACTCGCATCGGAATTGAATATAAAAGGCACAAGAAGAGTGAGTCTCCTAAGAGTTTGTGCTTTGAGCGGCTCCTGGGAGACCAGTATTGGATTCCGATGCACCAGTGCAGGTTTACTGTATCCCTTGGACCTTCACATTGACGATGAAACACAGAAATCGCATCGGAATTGAATATAAAAGGCACAGTGCCGACTTAAGTACAAGAAGAGTGAATATTCTCAGAGTTTGTGCTTTGAGCGGCTCCTGGGAGACCAGTATTGGATTCAGTTGCACCAGTGCAGTTTTACTCTATCCCTTGGACCTTCCCATTGACAATGAAACACAGAAATCGCATCGGAATTGAATATAAAAGGCACAATACCACTTAAGTACAAGAAGAGTGAGTCTCCTAAGAGTTTGTGGTTTGAGCGGCTCCTGGGGACCAGTATTAGATTCCGATGCACCAGTGCAAGTTTACTGTATCCCTTGGACCTTCACATTGTCGATGAAACACAGAAATCGCATCGGAATTGAATATAAAAGGCTCAGTGACGACTTAAGTACAAGAAAAGTGAATCTTCTCAGAGTTTGTGCTTTGGGCGGCTCCTGGGAGACCAGTATTGGATTCCGATGCACCAGTGCAGGTTTACTGTATCCCTTGGACCTTCACATTGACAATGAAACACAGAAATCGCATCGGAATTGAATATAAAAGGCACAATGCCGACTTAAGTACAAGAAGAGTGAGTCTCCTAAGAGTTTGTGGTTTGAGCGGCTCCTGGGAGACCAGTATTGGATTCCGATGCACCAGTGCAGGTTTACTGTATCCCTTGGACCTTCACATTGACGATGAAACACAGAAATCGCATCGGAATTGAATATAAAAGGCACAGTGCCGACTTAAGTACAAGAAGAGTGAGTCTCCTAAGAGTTTGTGGTTTGAGCGGCTCCTGGGAGACCAGTATTGGATTCCGATGCACCAGTCCAGGTTTACTGTATCCCTTGGACCTTCACATTGACGATGAAACACCGAAATCGCATCGCAATTGAATATAAAAGGCACAGTGCTGACTTAAGTACAAGAAGAGTGAATCTTCTCAGAGTTTGTGCTTTGAGCGGCTCCTGGGAGACCAGTATTGGATTGCGATGCACCAGTGCAGGTTTACTCTATCCCTTGGACCTTCACATTGACGATGAAACACAGAAATCGCATCGGAATTGAATATAAAAAGCACAATACCGACTTAAGTACAAGAAGAGTGAGTCTCCTAAGAGATTGTGGTTTGAGCGGGTCCTGGGAGACCAGTATTGGATTCCGATGCACCAGTGCAGGTTTACTGTATCCCTTGGACCTTCACATTGACGATGAAACACAGAAATCACATCGTAATTGAATATAAAAGGCACAGTGCCGACATAAGTACAAGAAGAGTGAGTCTCCTAAGAGTTTGTGGTTTGAGCGGCTCCTGGGAGACCAGTATTGGATTCCGATGCACCAGTGCATGTTTACTGTATCCCTTGGACCTTCACATTGACGATGAAACACAGAAATCGCATCGGAAATGAATATAAAAGGCACAGTGCCGACTTAAGTACAAGAAGAGTGAGTCTCCTAAGAGTTTGTGCTTTGAGCGGCTCCTGGGAGACCAGAATTGGATTCCGATTCACCAGTGCAGGTTTACTGTATCCCTTGGACCTTCTCATTGACGATGAAACACAGAAATCGCATCGGAATTGAATATAAAAGGCACAGTGCCGACTTAAGTACAAGAAGAGTGAGTCTCCTAAGAGTTTGTGCTTTGAGCGGCTCCTGGGAGACCAGTATTGGATTCCGTTGCACCAGTCCAGGTTTACTGTATCCCTTGGACCTTCACATTGACGATGAAACACAGAAATCGCATCGGAAATGAATATAAAAGGCACAGTGCCGACTTAAGTACAAGAAGAGTGAGTCTCTTAAGAGTTTGTGCTTTGAGCGGCTCCTGGGAGACCAGAATTGGATTCCGATTCACCAGTGCAGGTTTACTGTATCCCTTGGACCTTCACATTGACGATGAAACACAGAAATCGCATCGGAATTGAATATAAAAAGCACAATACCGACTTAAGTACAAGAAGAGTGAGTCTCCTAAGAGATTGTGGTTTGAGCGGCTCCTGGGAGACCAGTATTGGATTCCGATGCACCAGTGCATGTTTACTGTATCCCTTGGACCTTCACATTGACGATGAAACACAGAAATCGCATCGGAAATGAATATAAAAGGCACAGTGCCGACTTAAGTACAAGAAGAGTGAGTCTCCTAAGAGTTTGTGCTTTGAGCGGCTCCTGGGAGACCAGAATTGGATTCCGATTCACCAGTGCAGGTTTACTGTATCCCTTGGACCTTCACATTGACGATGAAACACAGAAATCGCATCGGAATTGAATATAAAAGGCACAGTGCCGACTTAAGTACAAGAAGAGTGAGTCTCCTAAGAGTTTGTGCTTTGAGCGGCTCCTGGGAGACCAGAATTGGATTCCGATGCACCAGTGCAGGTTTACTGTATCCCTTGGACCTTCACATTGACGATGAAACACAGAAATCGCATCGGAAATGAATATAAAAGGCACAGTGCCGACTTAAGTACAAGAAGAGTGAGTCTCCTAAGAGTTTGTGGTTTCAGCGGCTCCTGGGAGACCAGTATTGGATTCCGTTGCACCAGTCCAGGTTTACTGTATCCCTTGGACCTTCACATTGACGATGAAACACAGAAATCGCATCGGAAATGAATATAAAAGGCACAGTGCCGACTTAAGTACAAGAAGAGTGAGTCTCTTAAGAGTTTGTGCTTTGAGCGGCTCCTGGGAGACCAGAATTGGATTCCGATTCACCAGTGCAGGTTTACTGTATCCCTTGGACCTTCACATTGACGATGAAACACAGAAATCGCATCGGAATTGAATATAAAAAGCACAATACCGACTTAAGTACAAGAAGAGTGAGTCTCCTAAGAGATTGTGGTTTGAGCGGCTCCTGGGAGACCAGTATGGTTTACTGTATCCCTTGGACCTTCACATTGACGATGAAACACAGAAATCGCATCGGAATTGAATATAAAAAGCACAATACCGACTTAAGTACAAGAAGAGTGAGTCTCCTAAGAGATTGTGGTTTGAGCGGCTCCTGGGAGACCAGTATTGGATTCCGATGCACCAGTGCATGTTTACTGTATCCCTTGGACCTTCACATTGACGATGAAACACAGAAATCGCATCGGAAATGAATATAAAAGGCACAGTGCCGACTTAAGTACAAGAAGAGTGAGTCTCCTAAGAGTTTGTGCTTTGAGCGGCTCCTGGGAGACCAGAATTGGATTCCGATTCACCAGTGCAGGTTTACTGTATCCCTTGGACCTTCACATTGACGATGAAACACAGAAATCGCATCGGAATTGAATATAAAAGGCACAGTGCCGACTTAAGTACAAGAAGAGTGAGTCTCCTAAGAGTTTGTGGTTTGAGCGGCTCCTGGGAGACCAGTATTGGATTCCGATGCACCAGTCTAGGTTTACTGTATCCCTTGGACCTTCACATTGACGATGAAACACCGAAATCGCATCGCAATTGAATATAAAAGGGACAGTGCTGACTTAAGTACAAGAAGAGTGAATCTTCTCAGAGTTTGTGCTTTGAGCGGCTCCTGGGAGGCCAGTATTGGATTCCGATGCACCAGTGCAGGTTTACTCTATCCCTTGGACCTTCACATTGACGATGAAACACAGAAATCGCATCGGAATTGAATATAAAAAGCACAATACCGACTTAAGTACAAGAAGAGTGAGTCTCCTAAGAGATTGTGGTTTGAGCGGGTCCTGGGAGACCAGTATTGGATTCCGATGCACCAGTGCAGGTTTACTGTATCCCTTGGACCTTCACATTGACGATGAAACACAGAAATCGCATCGTAATTGAATATAAAAGGCACAGTGCCGACATAAGTACAAGAAGAGTGAGTCTCCTAAGTGTTTGTGGTTTGAGCGGCTCCTGGGAGACCAGTATTGGATTCCGATGCACCAGTGCATGTTTACTGTATCCCTTGGACCTTCACATTGACGATGAAACACAGAAATCGCATCGGAAATGAATATAAAAGGCACAGTGCCGACTTAAGTACAAGAAGAGTGAGTCTCCTAAGAGTTTGTCCTTTGAGCGGCTCCTGGGAGACCAGAATTGGATTCCGATTCACCAGTGCAGGTTTACTGTATCCCTTGGACCTTCACATTGACGATGAAACACAGAAATCGCATCGGAATTGAATGTAAAAGGCACAATACCGACTTAAGTACAAGAAGAGTGAGTCTCCTAAGAGTTTGTGCTTTGAGCGGCTCCTGGGAGACCAGTATTGGATTCCGATGCACCAGTGCAGGTTTACTGTATCCCTTGGACCTTCACATTGACGGTGAAACACAGAACTCGCATCGGAATTGAATATAAAAGGCACAAGAAGAGTGAGTCTCCTAAGAGTTTGTGCTTTGAGCGGCTCCTGGGAGACCAGTATTAGATTCCGATGCACCAGTGCAAGTTTACTGTATCCCTTGGACCTTCACATTGACGATGAAACACAGAAATCGCATCGGAATTGAATATAAAAGGCACAGTGCCGACTTAAGTACAAGAAGAGTGAATATTCTCAGAGTTTGTGCTTTGAGCGGCTCCTGGGAGACCAGTATTGGATTCAGTTGCACCAGTGCAGTTCTACTCTATCCCTTGGACCTTCCCATTGACAATGAAACACAGAAATCGCATCGGAATTGAATATAAAAGGCACAATACCACTTAAGTACAAGAAGAGTGAGTCTCCTAAGAGTTTGTGGTTTGAGCGGCTCCTGGGAGACCAGTATTAGATTCCGATGCACCAGTGCAAGTTTACTGTATCCCTTGGACCTTCACATTGACGATGAAACACAGAAATCGCATCGGAATTGAATATAAAAGGCTCAGTGACGACTTAAGTACAAGAAAAGTGAATCTTCTCAGAGTTTGTGCTTTGAGCGGCTCCTGGGTGACCAGTATTGGATTCCGATGCACCAGTGCAGGTTTACTGTATCCCTTGGACCTTCACATTGACAATGAAACACAGAAATCGCATCGGAATTGAATATAAAAGGCACAATGCCGACTTAAGTACAAGAAGAGTGAGTCTCCTAAGAGTTTGTGGTTTGAGCGGCTCCTGGGAGACCAGTATTAGATTCCGATGCACCAGTGCAAGTTTACTGTATCCCTTGAACCTTCACATTGACGATGAAGCACAGAAATCGCATCGGAATTGAATATAAAAGGCACAGTGCCGTCTTAAGTACAAGAGGAGTGAATATTCTCAGAGTTTGTGCTTTGAGCGGCTCCTGGGAGACCAGTATTGGATTCCGATGCACCAGTGCAGTTTTACTCTATCCCTTGGACCTTCCCATTGACAATGAAACACAGAAATCGCATCGGAATTGAATATAAAAGGCACAATACCACTTAAGTACAAGAAGAGTGAGTCTCCTAAGAGTTTGTGGTTTGAGCGGCTCCTGGGAGACCAGTATTGGATTCCGATGCACCAGTGCAGATTTACTGTATCCCTTGGACCTTCACATTGACGATGAAACACAGAAATCGCATCGGAATTGAATATAAAAGGCACAGTGCCGACTTAAGTACAAGAAGATGGTTCAAATGGCTCTGAGCACTATGGGACTCAACTGCTGAGGTCATTAGTCCCCTAGAACTGAGAACTAGTTAAACCTAACTAACCTAAGGACATCACAAACATCCATGCCCGAGGCAGGATTCGAACCTGCGACCGTAGCGGTCTTGCGGTTCTAGACTGCAGCGCCTTTAACCGCACGGCCACTTCGGCCGGCAGTACAAGAAGAGTGAGTCTCCTAAGAGTTTGTGCTTTGAGCGGCTCCTGGGAGACCAGTATTGGATTCCGATGCACCAGTGCAGGTTTACTGTATCCCTTGGACCTTCACATTGACGATGAAACACAGAAATCGCATCGGAATTGAATATAAAAGGCACAGTGCCGACTTAAGTTCAAGAAGAGTGAATCTTCTCAGAGTTTGTGCTTTGAGCGGCTCCTGGGAGACCAGTATTGGATTCCGATGCACCAGTGCAGGTTTACTCTATCCCTTGGACCTTCACATTGACGATGAAACACAGAAATCGCATCGGAATTGAATATAAAAGGCACAGTGCTGACTTAAGTACAAGAAGAGTGAATCTTCTCAGAGTTTGTGCTTTGAGCGGCTCCTGGGAGACCAGTATTGGATTCCGATGCACCAGTGCAGGTTTACTGTATCCCTTGGACCTTCACATTGACGATGAAACACAGAAATCGCATCGGAATTGAATATAAAAGGCACAATACTACTTAAGTACAAGAAGAGTGAGTCTCCTAAGAGTTTGTGGTTTGAGCGGCTCCTGGGAGACCAGTATTGGATTCCGATGCACCAGTGCAGGTTTACTGTATCCCTTGGACCTTCCCATTGACAATTAAACACAGAAATCGCATCGGAATTGAATATAAAAGGCACAATACCACTTAAGTACAAGAAGAGTGAGTCTCCTAAGAGTTTGTGGTTTGAGCGGCTCCTGGGAGACCAGTATTGGATTCCGATGCACCAGTGCAGGTTTACTGTATCCCTTGGACCTTCACATTGACGATGAAACACAGAACTCGCATCGGAATTGAATATAAAAGGCACAGTGCCGACTTAAGTACAAGAAGAGTGAGTCTCCTAAGAGTTTGTGGTTTGAGCGGCTCCTGGGAGACCAGTATTGGATTCCGATGCACCAGTGCAGGTTTACTGTATCCCTTGGACCTTCACATTGACGATGAAACACAGAAATCGCATCGGAATTGAATATAAAAGACACAGTGCCGACTTAAGTACAAGAAGAGTGAATATTCTCAGAGTTTGTGCTTTGAGCGGCTCCTGGGAGACCAGTATTGGATTCCGATGCACCAGTGCAGTTTTACTCTATCCCTTGGACCTTCCCATTGACAATGAAACACAGAAATCGCATCGGAATTGAATATAAAAGGCACAATACCACTTAAGTACAAGAAGAGTGAGTCTCCTAAGAGTTTGTGCTTTGAGCGGCTCCTGGGAGACCAGTATTAGATTCCGATGCACCAGTGCAAGTTTACTGTATCCCTTGGACCTTCACATTGACGATGAAACACAGAAATCGCATCGGAATTGAATATAAAAGGCACAGTGCCGACTTAAGTACAAGAAGAGTGAATATTCTCAGAGTTTGTGCTTTGAGCGGCTCCTGGGAGACCAGTATTGGATTCCGATGCACCAGTGCAGTTTTACTCTATCCCTTGGACCGTCCCATTGACAATGAAACACAGAAATCGCATCGGAATTGAATATAAAAGGCACAATACCACTTAAGTACAAGAAGAGTGAGTCTCCTAAGAGTTTGTGGTTTGAGCGGCTCCAGGGAGACCAGTATTGGATTCCGATGCACCAGTGCAGGTTTACTGTATCCCTTGGACCTTCACATTGACGATGAAACACAGAAACCGCATCGGAATTGAATATAAAAGGCACAGTGCCGACTTAAGTACAAGAAGAGTGAGTCTCCTAAGAGTTTGTGGTTTGAGCGGCTCCTGGGAGACCAGTATTGGATTCCGATGCACCAGTGCAGGTCTACTGTATCCCTTGGACCTTCACATTGACGATGAAACACAGAAATCGCATCGTAATTGAATATAAAAGGCACAGTGCCGACTTAAGTACAAGAAGATTGAATCTTCTCAGAGTTTGTGCTTTGAGCGGCTTCTGGGAGACCAGTATTGGATTCCGATGCACCAGTGCAGGTTTACTGTATCCCTTGGACCTTCACATTGACGATGAAACACAGAAATCGCATCGGAATTGAATATAAAAGGCACAATACCACTTAAGTACAAGAAGAGTGAGTCTCCTAAGAGTTTGTGGTTTGAGCGGCTCCTGGGAGAACAGTATTGGATTCCGATGCACCAGTGCAGGTTTACTGTATCCCTTGGACCTTCACATTGACGATGAAACACAGAAATCGCATCGGAATTGAATATAAAAGGCACAGTGCCGACTTAAGTACAAGAAGAGTGAGTCTCCTAAGAGTTTGTGGTTTGAGCGGCTCCTGGGAGACCAGTATTGGATTCCGATGCACCAGTGCAGCTTTACTGTATCCCTTGGACCTTCACATTGACAATGAAACACAGAAATCGCATCGGAATTGAATCTAAAAGGCACAGTGCTGACTTAAGTACAGGAAGAGTGAGTCTCCTAAGAGATTGTGGTTTGAGCGGCTCCTGGGAGACCAGTATTGGATTCCGATGGACCAGTGCAGGTTTACTGTATCCCTTGGACCTTCACATTGACGATGAAACACAGAAATCGCATCGGAATTGAATATAAAAGGCACAGAGCCGACTTAAGTACAAGAAGAGTGAGTCTCCTAAGAGTTTGTGGTTTGAGCGGCTCCTGGGAGACCAGTATTGGATTCCGATGCACCAGTGCAGGTTTACTGTATCCCTTGGACCTTCACATTGACGATGAAACACAGAAATCGCATCGGAATTGAATATAAAAGGCACAGTGCCGACTTAAGTACAAGAAGAGTGAGTCTCCTAAGAGTTTGTGGTTTGAGCGGCTCCTGGGAGACCAGTATTGGATTCCGATGCACCATTGCAGGTTTACTGTATCCCTTGGACCTTCACATTGACGATGAAACACAGAAATCGCATCGGAATTGAATATAAAAGGCACAGTGCTGACTTAAGTACAAGAAGATTTAATCTTCTCAGAGTTTGTGCTTTGAGCGGCTTTTGGGAGACCAGTATTGGATTCCGATGCACCAGTGCAGGTTTACTGTATCCCTTGGACCTTCACATTGACGATGAAACACAGAAATCGCATCGGAATTGAATATAAAAGGCACAATACCACTTAAGTACAAGAAGAGTGAGTCTCCTAAGAGTTTGTGGTTTGAGCGGCTCCTGGGAGAACAGTATTGGATTCCGATGCACCAGTGCAGGTTTACTGTATCCCTTGGACCTTCACATTGACGGTGAAACACAGAAATCGCATCGGAATTGAATATAAAGGCACAATGCCGACTTAAGTACAAGAAGAGTGAGTCTCCTAAGAGTTTGTGCTTTGAGCGGATCCTGGGAGACCAGTATTGGATTCCGATGCACCAGTGCAGGTTTACTGTATCCCTTGGACCTTCACATTGACGATGAAACACAGAAATCGCATCGGAATTGAATATAAAAGGCACAGTGCCGACTTAAGTACAAGAAGAGCGAATATTCTCAGAGTTTGTGCTTTGAGCGGCTCCTGGGAGGCCAGTATTGGATTCAGTTGCACCAGTGCAGATGTACTCTATCCCTTGGACCTTCCCATTGACAATGAAACACAGAAATCGCATCGGAATTGAATATAAAAGGCACAATACCACTTAAGTACAAGAAGAGTGAGTCTCCTAAGAGTTTGTGGTTTGAGCGGCTCCTGGGAGACCAGTATTAGATTCCGATGCACCAGTGCAAGTTTACTGTATCCCTTGGACCTTCACATTGACGATGAAACACAGAAATCGCATCGGAATTGAATATAAAAGGCTCAGTGACGACTTAAGTACAAGAAAAGTGAATCTTCTCAGAGTTTGTGCTTTGAGCGGCTCCTGGGTGACCAGTATTGGATTCCGATGCACCAGTGCAGGTTTACTGTATCCCTTGGACCTTCACATTGACAATGAAACACAGAAATCGCATCGGAATTGAATATAAAAGGCACAATGCCGACTTAAGTACAAGAAGAGTGAGTCTCCTAAGAGTTTGTGGTTTGAGCGGCTCCTGGGAGACCTGTATTAGATTCCGATGCACCAGTGCAAGTTTACTGTATCCCTTGAACCTTCACATTGACGATGAAGCACAGAAATCGCATCGGAATTGAATATAAAAGGCACAGTGCCGACTTAAGTACAAGAAGAGTGAATATTCTCAGAGTTTGTGCTTTGAGCGGCTCCTGGGAGACCAGTATTGGATTCCGATGCACCAGTGCAGTTTTACTCTATCCCTTGGACCTTCCCATTGACAATGAAACACAGAAATCGCATCGGAATTGAATATAAAAGGCACAATACCACTTAAGTACAAGAGGAGTGAGTCTCCTAAGAGTTTGTGGTTTGAGCGGCTCCTGGGAGACCTGTATTGGATTCCGATGCACCAGTGCAGGTTTACTGAATCCCTTGGACCTTCACATTGACGATGAAACACAGAAATCGCATCGGAATTGAATATAAAAGGCACAGTGCCGACTTAAGTACAAGAAGAGTGAGTCTCCTAAGAGTTTGTGGTTTGAGCGGCTCCTGGGAGACCAGTATTGGATTCCGATGCACCAGTGCAGGTTTACTGTATCCCTTGGACCTTCACATTGACGATGAAACACAGAAATCGCATCGGAATTGAATATAAAAGGCACAGTGCCGACTTAAGTTCAAGAAGAGTGAATCTTCTCAGAGTTTGTGCTTTGAGCGGCTCCTGGGAGACCAGTATTGGATTCCGATGCACCAGTGCAGGTTTACTCTATCCCTTGGACCTTCACATTGACGATGAAACACAGAAATCGCATCGGAATTGAATATAAAAGGCACAGTGCTGACGTAAGTACAAGAAGAGTGAATCTTCTCAGAGTTTGTGCTTTGAGCGGCTCCTGGGAGACCAGTATTGGATTCCGATGCACCAGTGCAGGTTTACTCTATCCCTTGGACCTTCAAATTGACGATGAAACACAGTAATCGCATCGGAATTGAATATAAAAGGCACAATGCCGACTTAAGTACAAGAAGAGTGAGTCTCCTAAGAGTTTGTGCTTTGAGCGCATCCTGGGAGACCAGTATTGGATTCCGATGCACCAGTGCAGGTTTACTGTATCCCTTGGACCTTCACATTGACGATGAAAGACAGAAATCGCATCGGAATTGAATATAAAAGGCACAGTGCCGACTTAAGTACAAGAAGAGTGAATCATCTCAGAGTATGTGCTTTGAGCGGCTCCTAGGGAGACCAGTATTAGATTCCGATGCACCAGTGCAGGTTTACTCTATCCCTTGGACCTTCCCATTGACAATGAAACACAGAAATCGCATCGGAATTGAATATAAAAGGCACAATACCACTTAAGTACAAGAAGAGTGAGTCTCCTAAGAGTTTGTGGTTTGAGCAGCTCCTGGGAGACCAGTATTGGATTCCGATGCACCAGTGCAGGTTTACTGTATCCCTTGGACCTTCACATTGACGATGAAACACAGAACTCGCATCGGAATTGAATATAAAAGGCACAGTGCCGACTTAAGTACAAGAAGAGTGAGTCTCCTAAGAGTTTGTGGTTTGAGCGGCTCCTGGGAGACCAGTATTGGATTCCGATGCACCAGTGCAGGTTTACTGTATCCCTTGGACCTTCACATTGACGATGAAACACAGAAATCGCATCGGAATTGAATATAAAAGACACAGTGCAGACTTAAGTACAAGAAGAGTGAATCTTCTCAGAGTTTGTGCTTTGAGCGGCTCCTGGGAGACCAGTATTGGATTCCGATGCACCAGTGCAGTTTTACTCTATCCCTTGGACCTTCCCATTGACAATGAAACACAGAAATCGCATCGGAATTGAATATAAAAGGCACAATACCTCTTAAGTACAAGAAGAGTGAGTCTCCTAAGAGTTTGTGGTTTGAGCGGCTCCTGGGAGACCAGTATTAGATTCCGATGCACCAGTGCAAGTTTACTGTATCCCTTGGACCTTCACATTGACGATGAAACACAGAAATCGCATCGGAATTGAATATAAAAGGCACAGTGCCGACTTAAGTACAAGAAGAGTGAATATTCTCAGAGTTTGTGGTTTGAGCGGCTCCTGGGAGACCAGTATTGGATTCCGATGCACCAGTGCAGTTTTACTCTATCCCTTGGACCTTCCCATTGACAATGAAACACAGAAATCGCATCGGAATTGAATATAAAAGGCACAATACCACTTAAGTACAAGAAGAGTGAGTCTCCTCAGAGTTTGTGGTTTGAGCGGCTCCTGGGAGACCAGTATTGGATTCCGATGCACCAGTGCAGGTTTACTGTATCCCTTGGACCTTCACATTGACGATGAAACACAGAAATCGCATCGGAATTGAATATAAAAGGCACAGTGCCGACTTAAGTACAAGAAGAGTGAGTCTCTTAAGAGTTTGTGGTTTGAGCGGCTCCTGGGAGACCAGTATTGGATTCCGATGCACCAGTGCAGGTTTACTGTATCCCTTGGACCTTCACATTGACGATGAAACACAGAAATCGCATCGGAATTGAATATAAAAGGCACAGTGCCGACTTAAGTACAAGAAGATTGAATCTTCTCAGAGTTTGTGCTTTGAGCGGCTTCTGGGAGACCAGTATTGGATTCCGATGCACCAGTGCAGGTTTACTGTATCCCTTGGACCTTCACATTGACGATGAAACACAGAAATCGCATCGGAATTGAATATAAAAGGCACAATACCACTTAAGTACAAGAAGAGTGAGTCTCCTAAGAGTTTGTGTCTTGAGCGGCTCCTGGGAGAACAGTATTGGATTCCGGTGCACCAGTGCAGGTTTACTGTATCCCTTGGACCTTCACATTGACGATGAAACACAGAAATCGCATCGGAATTGAATGTAAAAGGCACAGTGCCGACTTAAGTACAAGAAGAGTGAGTCTCCTAAGAGTTTGTGGTTTGAGCGGCTCCTGGGAGACCAGTATTGGATTCCGATGCACCAGTGCAGGTTTACTGTATCCCTTGGACCTTCACATTGACAATGAAACACAGAAATCGCATCGGAATTGAATATAAAAGGCACAGTGCTGACTTAAGTACAGGAAGAGTGAGTCTCCTAAGAGATTGTGGTTTGAGCGGCTCCTGGGAGACCAGTATTGGATTCCGATGCACCAGTGCAGGTTTACTGTATCCCTTGGACCTTCACATTGACGATGAAACACAGAAACCGCATCGGAATTGAATATAAAAGGCACAATACCACTTAAGTACAAGAAGAGTGAGTCTCCTAAGAGTTTGTGGTTTGAGCGGCTCCTGGGAGACCAGTATTGGATTCCGATGCACCAGTGCAGGTTAACTGTATCCCTTGGACCTTCACATTGACGATGAAACACAGAAATCGCATCGGAATTGAATATAAAAGGCACAGTGCCGACTTAAGTACAAGAAGAGTGAGTCTCCTAAGAGTTTGTGGTTTGAGCGGCTCCTGGGAGACCAGTATTGGATTCCGATGCACCATTGCAGGTTTACTGTATCCCTTGGACCTTCACATTGACGATGAAACACAGAAATCGCATCGGAATTGAATATAAAAGGCACAGTGCTGACTTAAGTACAAGAAGAGTGAATCTTCTCAGAATTTGTGCTTTGAGCGGCTCCTGGGAGACCAGTATTGGATTCCGATGCACCAGTGCAGGTTTACTCTATCCCTTGGACCTTCACATTGACGATGAAACACAGAAATCGCATCGGAATTGAATATAAAAGGCACAATACCACTTAAGTACAAGAAGAGTGAGTCTCCTAAGAGTTTGTGGTTTGAGCGGCTCCTGGGAGACTAGTATTGGATTCCGATGCACCAGTGCAGGTTTACTGTATCCGTTGGACCTTCACATTGACGATGAAACACAGAAATCGCATCGGAATTGAATATAAAAGGCACAGTGCCGACTTAAGTACAAGAAGAGTGAATATTCTCAGAGTATGTGCTTTGAGCGGCTCCTGGGAGACCAGTATTGGATTCCGATGCACCAGTGCAGTTTTACTCTATCCCTTGGACCTTCCCATTGACAATGAAACACAGAAATCGCATCGGAATTGAATATAAAAGGCACAATACCACTTAAGTACAAGAAGAGTGAGTCTCCTAAGAGTTTGTGGTTTGAGCGGCTCCTGGGAGACCAGTATTGGATTCCGATGCACCAGTGCAGGTTTACTGTATCCCTTGGACCTTCACATTGACGATGAAACACATAAATCGCATCGGAATTGAATATAAAAGGCACAGTGCCGACTTAAGTACAAGAAGAGTGAGTCTCCTAAGAGTTTGTGGTTTGAGCGGCTCCTGGGAGACCAGTATTGGATTCCGATGCACCAGTGCAGGTTTACTGTATCCCTTGGACCTTCACATTGACGATGAAACACAGAAATCGCATCGGAATTGAATATAAAAGACACAGTGCAGACTTAAGTACAAGAAGAGTGAATCTTCTCAGAGTTTGTGCTTTGAGCGGCTCCTGGGAGACCAGTATTGGATTCCGATGCACCAGTGCAGTTTTACTCTATCCCTTGGACCTTCCCATTGACAATGAAACACAGAAATCGCATCGGAATTGAATATAAAAGGCACAATACCTCTTAAGTACAAGAAGAGTGAGTCTCCTAAGAGTTTGTGGTTTGAGCGGCTCCTGGGAGACCAGTATTAGATTCCGATGCACCAGTGCAAGTTTACTGTATCCCTTGGACCTTCACATTGACGATGAAACACAGAAATCGCATCGGAATTGAATATAAAAGGCACAGTGCCGACTTAAGTACAAGAAGAGTGAATATTCTCAGAGTTTGTGGTTTGAGCGGCTCCTGGGAGACCAGTATTGGATTCCGATGCACCAGTGCAGTTTTACTCTATCCCTTGGACCTTCCCATTGACAATGAAACACAGAAATCGCATCGGAATTGAATATAAAAGGCACAATACCACTTAAGTACAAGAAGAGTGAGTCTCCTCAGAGTTTGTGGTTTGAGCGGCTCCTGGGAGACCAGTATTGGATTCCGATGCACCAGTGCAGGTTTACTGTATCCCTTGGACCTTCACATTGACGATGAAACACAGAAATCGCATCGGAATTGAATATAAAAGGCACAGTGCCGACTTAAGTACAAGAAGAGTGAGTCTCCTAAGAGTTTGTGGTTTGAGCGGCTCCTGGGAGACCAGTATTGGATTCCGATGCACCAGTGCAGGTTTACTGTATCCCTTGGACCTTCACATTGACGATGAAACACAGAAATCGCATCGGAATTGAATATAAAAGGCACAGTGCCGACTTAAGTACAAGAAGATTGAATCTTCTCAGAGTTTGTGCTTTGAGCGGCTTCTGGGAGACCAGTATTGGATTCCGATGCACCAGTGCAGGTTTACTGTATCCCTTGGACCTTCACATTGACGATGAAACACAGAAATCGCATCGGAATTGAATATAAAAGGCACAATACCACTTAAGTACAAGAAGAGTGAGTCTCCTAAGAGTTTGTGTCTTGAGCGGCTCCTGGGAGAACAGTATTGGATTCCGATGCACCAGTGCAGGTTTACTGTATCCCTTGGACCTTCACATTGACGATGAAACACAGAAATCGCATCGGAATTGAATGTAAAAGGCACAGTGCCGACTTAAGTACAAGAAGAGTGAGTCTCCTAAGAGTTTGTGGTTTGAGCGGCTCCTGGGAGACCAGTATTGGATTCCGATGCACCAGTGCAGGTTTACTGTATCCCTTGGACCTTCACATTGACAATGAAACACAGAAATCGCATCGGAATTGAATATAAAAGGCACAGTGCTGACTTAAGTACAGGAAGAGTGAGTCTCCTAAGAGATTGTGGTTTGAGCGGCTCCTGGGAGACCAGTATTGGATTCCGATGCACCAGTGCAGGTTTACTGTATCCCTTGGACCTTCACATTGACGATGAAACACAGAAATCGCATCGGAATTGAATATAAAAGGCACAATACCACTTAAGTACAAGAAGAGTGAGTCTCCTAAGAGTTTGTGGTTTGAGCGGCTCCTGGGAGACCAGTATTGGATTCCGATGCACCAGTGCAGGTTAACTGTATCCCTTGGACCTTCACATTGACGATGAAACACAGAAATCGCATCGGAATTGAATATAAAAGGCACAGTGCCGACTTAAGTACAAGAAGAGTGAGTCTCCTAAGAGTTTGTGGTTTGAGCGGCTCCTGGGAGACCAGTATTGGATTCCGATGCACCATTGCAGGTTTACTGTATCCCTTGGACCTTCACATTGACGATGAAACACAGAAATCGCATCGGAATTGAATATAAAAGGCACAGTGCTGACTTAAGTACAAGAAGAGTGAATCTTCTCAGAATTTGTGCTTTGAGCGGCTCCTGGGAGACCAGTATTGGATTCCGATGCACCAGTGCAGGTTTACTGTATCCCTTGGACCTTCACATTGACGATGAAACACAGAAATCGCATCGGAATTGAATATAAAAGGCACAATACCACTTAAGTACAAGAAGAGTGAGTCTCCTAAGAGTTTGTGGTTTGAGCGGCTCCTGGGAGACTAGTATTGGATTCCGATGCACCAGTGCAGGTTTACTGTATCCGTTGGACCTTCACATTGACGATGAAACACAGAAATCGCATCGGAATTGAATATAAAAGGCACAGTGCCGACTTAAGTACAAGAAGAGTGAATATTCTCAGAGTATGTGCTTTGAGCGGCTCCTGGGAGACCAGTATTGGATTCCGATGCACCAGTGCAGTTTTACTCTATCCCTTGGACCTTCCCATTGACAATGAAACACAGAAATCGCATCGGAATTGAATATAAAAGGCACAATACCACTTAAGTACAAGAAGAGTGAGTCTCCTAAGAGTTTGTGGTTTGAGCGGCTCCTGGGAGACCAGTATTGGATTCCGATGCACCAGTGCAGGTTTACTGTATCCCTTGGACCTTCACATTGACGATGAAACACATAAATCGCATCGGAATTGAATATAAAAGGCACAGTGCCGACTTAAGTACAAGAAGAGTGAGTCTCCTAAGAGTTTGTGGTTTGAGCGGCTCCTGGGAGACCAGTATTGGATTCCGATGCACCAGTGCAGGTTTACTGTATCCCTTGGACCTTCACATTGACGATGAAACACAGAAATCGCATCGGAATTGAATATAAAAGGCACAGTGCCGACTTAAGTACAAGAAGATTGAATCTTCTCAGAGTTTGTGCTTTGAGCGGCTTCTGGGAGACCAGTATTGGATTCCGATGCACCAGTGCAGGTTTACTGTATCCCTTGGACCTTCACATTGACGATGAAACACAGAAATCGCATCGGAATTGAATATAAAAGGCACAATACCACTTAAGTACAAGAAGAGTGAGTCTCCTAAGAGTTTGTGGTTTGAGCGGCTCCTGGGAGAACAGTATTGGATTCCGATGCACCAGTGCAGGTTTACTGTATCCCTTGGACCTTCACATTGACGATGAAACACAGAAATCGCATCGGAATTGAATATAAAAGGCACAGTGCCGACTTAAGTACAAGAAGAGTGAGTCTCCTAAGAGTTTGTGGTTTGAGCGGCTCCTGGGAGACCAGTATTGGATTCCGATGCACCAGTGCAGGTTTACTGTATCCCTTGGACCTTCACATTGACAATGAAACACAGAAATCGCATCGGAATTGAATATAAAAGGCACAGTGCTGACTTAAGTACAGGAAGAGTGAGTCTCCTAAGAGATTGTGGTTTGAGCGGCTCCTGGGAGACCAGTATTGGATTCCGATGCACCAGTGCAGGTTTACTGTATCCCTTGGACCTTCACATTGACGATGAAACACAGAAATCGCATCGGAATTGAATATAAAAGGCACAGTGCCGACATAAGTACAAGAAGAGTGAGTCTCCTAAGAGTTTGTGGTTTGAGCGGCTCCTGGGAGACCAGTATTGGATTCCGATGCACCAGTGCAGGTTTACTGTATCCCTTGGACCTTCACATTGACGATGAAACACAGAAATCGCATCGGAATTGAATATAAAAGGCACAGTGCCGACTTAAGTACAAGAAGAGTGAGTCTCCTAAGAGTTTGTGGTTTGAGCGGCTCCTGGGAGACCAGTATTGGATTCCGATGCACCAGTGCAGGTTTACTGTATCCCTTGGACCTTCACATTGACGATGAAACACAGAAATCGCATCGGAATTGAATATAAAAGGCACAGTGCCGACTTAAGTACAAGAAGAGTGAGTCTCCTAAGAGTTTGTGGTTTGAGCGGCTCCTGGGAGACCAGTATTGGATTCCGATGCACCATTGCAGGTTTACTGTATCCCTTGGACCTTCACATTGACGATGAAACACAGAAATCGCATCGGAATTGAATATAAAAGGCACAGTGCTGACTTAAGTACAAGAAGAGTGAATCTTCTCAGAATTTGTGCTTTGAGCGGCTCCTGGGAGACCAGTATTGGATTCCGATGCACCAGTGCAGGTTTACTCTATCCCTTGGACCTTCACATTGACGATGAAACACAGAAATCGCATCGGAATTGAATATAAAAGGCACAATACCACTTAAGTACAAGAAGAGTGAGTCTCCTAAGAGTTTGTGGTTTGAGCGGCTCCTGGGAGACTAGTATTGGATTCCGATGCACCAGTGCAGGTTTACTGTATCCGTTGGACCTTCACATTGACGATGAAACACAGAAATCGCATCGGAATTGAATATAAAAGGCACAGTGCCGACTTAAGTACAAGAAGAGTGAATATTCTCAGAGTTTGTGCTTTGAGCGGCTCCTGGGAGACCAGTATTGGATTCCGATGCACCAGTGCAGTTTTACTCTATCCCTTGGACCTTCCCATTGACAATGAAACACAGAAATCGCATCGGAATTGAATATAAAAGGCACAATACCACTTAAGTACAAGAAGAGTGAGTCTCCTAAGAGTTTGTGGTTTGAGCGGCTCCTGGGAGACCAGTATTGGATTCCGATGCACCAGTGCAGGTTTACTGTATCCCTTGGACCTTCACATTGACGATGAAACACAGAAATCGCATCGGAATTGAATATAATAGGCACAGTGCCGACTTAAGTACAAGAAGAGTGAGTCTCCTAAGAGTTTGTGGTTTGAGCGGCTCCTGGGAGACCAGTATTGGATTCCGATGCACCAGTGCAGGTTTACTGTATCCCTTGGACCTTCACATTGACGATGAAACACAGAAATCGCATCGGAATTGAATATAAAAGGCACAGTGCCGACTTAAGTACAAGAAGATTGAATCTTCTCAGAGTTTGTGCTTTGAGCGGCTTCTGGGAGACCAGTATTGGATTCCGATGCACCAGTGCAGGTTTACTGTATCCCTTGGACCTTCACATTGACGATGAAACACAGAAATCGCATCGGAATTGAATATAAAAAGCACAATACCACTTAAGTACAAGAAGAGTGAGTCTCCTAAGAGTTTGTGGTTTGAGCGGCTCCTGGGAGAACAGTATTGGATTCCGATGCACCAGTGCAGGTTTACTGTATCCCTTGGACCTTCACATTGACGATGAAACACAGAAATCGCATCGGAATTGAATATAAAAGGCACAGTGCCGACTTAAGTACAAGAAGAGTGAGTCTCCTAAGAGTTTGTGGTTTGAGCGGCTCCTGGGAGACCAGTATTGGATTCCGATGCACCAGTGCAGGTTTACTGTATCCCTTGGACCTTCACATTGACAATGAAACACAGAAATCGCATCGGAATTGAATATAAAAGGCACAGTGCTGACTTAAGTACAGGAAGAGTGAGTCTCCTAAGAGATTGTGGTTTGAGCGGCTCCTGGGAGACCAGTATTGGATTCCGATGCACCAGTGCAGGTTTACTGTATCCCTTGGACCTTCACATTGACGATGAAACACAGAAATCGCATCGGAATTGAATATAAAAGGCACAGTGCCGACTTAAGTACAAGAAGAGTGAGTCTCCTAAGAGTTTGTGGTTTGAGCGGCTCCTGGGAGACCAGTATTGGATTCCGATGCACCAGTGCAGGTTTACTGTATCCCTTGGACCTTCACATTGACAATGAAACACAGAAATCGCATCGGAATTGAATATAAAAGGCACAGTGCTGACTTAAGTACAGGAAGAGTGAGTCTCCTAAGAGATTGTGGTTTGAGCGGCTCCTGGGAGACCAGTATTGGATTCCGATGCACCAGTGCAGGTTTACTGTATCCCTTGGACCTTCACATTGACGATGAAACACAGAAATCGCATCGGAATTGAATATAAAAGGCACAGTGCCGACTTAAGTACAAGAAGAGTGAGTCTCCTAAGAGTTTGTGGTTTGAGCGGCTCCTGGGAGACCAGTATTGGATTCCGATGCACCAGTGCAGGTTTACTGTATCCCTTGGACCTTCACATTGACGATGAAACACAGAAATCGCATCGGAATTGAATATAAAAGGCACAGTGCCGACTTAAGTACAAGAAGAGTGAGTCTCCTAAGAGTTTGTGGTTTGAGCGGCTCCTGGGAGACCAGTATTGGATTCCGATGCACCATTGCAGGTTTACTGTATCCCTTGGACCTTCACATTGACGATGAAACACAGAAATCGCATCGGAATTGAATATAAAAGGCACAGTGCTGACTTAAGTACAAGAAGATTGAATCTTCTCAGAATTTGTGCTTTGAGCGGCTCCTGGGAGACCAGTATTTGATTCCGATGCACCAGTGCAGGTTTACTCTATCCCTTGGACCTTCACATTGACGATGAAACACAGAAATCGCATCGGAATTGAATATAAAAGGCACAATACCACTTAAGTACAAGAAGAGTGAGTCTCCTAAGAGTTTGTGGTTTGAGCGGCTCCTGGGAGACCAGTATTGGATTCCGATGCACCAGTGCAGGTTTACTGTATCCCTTGGACCTTCACATTGACGATGAAACACAGAAATCGCATCGGAATTGAATATAAAAGGCACAGTGCCGACTTAAGTACAAGAAGAGTGAATATTCTCAGAGTTTGTGCTTTGAGCGGCTCCTGGGAGACCAGTATTGGATTCCGATGCACCAGTGCAGTTTTACTCTATCCCTTGGACCTTCCCATTGACAATGAAACACAGAAATCGCATCGGAATTGAATATAAAAGGCACAATACCACTTAAGTACAAGAAGAGTGAGTCTCCTAAGAGTTTGTGGTTTGAGCGGCTCCTGGGAGACCAGTATTGGATTCCGATGCACCAGTGCAGGTTTACTGTATCCCTTGGACCTTCACATTGACGATGAAACACAGAAATCGGATCGGAATTGAATATAAAAGGCACAGTGCCGACTTAAGCACAAGAAGAGTGAGTATTCTCAGAGTTTGTGCTTTGAGCGGCTCCTGGGAGGCCAGTATTGGATTCCGATGCACCAGTGCAATTTTACTCTATCCCTTGGACCTTCCCATTGACAATGAAACACAGAAATCGCATCGGAATTGAATATAAAAGGCACAATACCACTTAAGTACAAGAAGAGTGAGTCTCCTAAGAGTTTGTGGTTTGAGCGGCTCCCGGCCAGACCAGTATTGGATTCCGATGCACCAGTGCAGGTTTACTGTATCCCTTGGACCTTCACATTGACGATGAAACACAGAAATCGCATCGGAATTGAATATAAAGGCACAATGCCGACTTAAGTACAAGAAGAGTGAGTCTCCTTAGAGTTTGTGCTATGAGCGGATCCTGGGAGACCAGTATTGGATTCCGATGCACCAGTGCAGGTTTACTGTATCCCTTAGACCTTCACATTGACGATGAAACACAGAAATCGCATCGGAATTGAATATAAAAGGCACAATACCGACGTAAGTACAATAAGAGTGAGTCTCCGAAGAGTTTGTGGTCTGAGCGGCTCCTGGGAGACCAGTATTGGGTTCCGATGCACCAGTGCAGGTTTACTGTATCCCTTGGACCTCCACATTGACGATGAAACACAGAAATCGCATCGGAATTGAATATAAAAGGCACAATACCGACTTAAGTACAAGAAGAGTGAGTCTACTAACAGTTTGTGCTTTGAGCGGCTCCTGGGAGATTAGTATTGAATTCCGATGCACCAGTGCAGGTTTACTGTATCCCTTGGACCTTCACATTGACGATGAAACACAGAAATCGCATCGGAATTGAATATAAAAGGCACAGTGCCGACTTAAGTACAAGAAGAGTGAGTCTCCTAAGAGTTTGTGGTTTGAGCGGCTCCTGGGAGACCAGTATTGGATTCCGATGCACCAGTGCAGGTTTACTGTATCCCTTGGACCTTCACATTGACGATGAAACACAGAAATCGCATCGGAATTGAATATAAAAGGCACAGTGCCGACTTAAGTACAAGAAGAGTGAGTCTCCTAAGAGTTTGTGGTTTGAGCGGCTCCTGGGAGACCAGTATTGGATTCCGATGCACCATTGCAGGTTTACTGTATCCCTTGGACCTTCACATTGACGATGAAACACAGAAATCGCATCGGAATTGAATATAAAAGGCACAGTGCTGACTTAAGTACAAGAAGAGTGAATCTTCTCAGAATTTGTGCTTTGAGCGGCTCCTGGGAGACCAGTATTGGATTCCGATGCACCAGTGCAGGTTTACTCTATCCCTTGGACCTTCACATTGACGATGAAACACAGAAATCGCATCGGAATTGAATAAAAAAGGCACAATACCACTTAAGTACAAGAAGAGTGAGTCTCCTAAGAGTTTGTGGTTTGAGCGGCTCCTGGGAGACCAGTATTGGATTCCGATGCACCAGTGCAGGTTTACTGTATCCGTTGGACCTTCACATTGACGATGAAACACAGAAATCGCATCGGAATTGAATATAGAAGGCACAGTGCCGACTTAAGTACAAGAAGAGTGAATATTCTCAGAGTTTGTGCTTTGAGCGGCTCCTGGGAGACCAGTATTGGATTCCGATGCACCAGTGCAGTTTTACTCTATCCCTTGGACCTTCCCATTGACAATGAAACACAGAAATCGCATCGGAATTGAATATAAAAGGCACAATACCACTTAAGTACAAGAAGAGTGAGTCTCCTAAGAGTTTGTGGTTTGAGCGGCTCCTGGGAGACCAGTATTGGATTCCGATGCACCTGTGCAGGTTTACTCTATCCCTTGGACCTTCACATTGACGATGAAACACAGAAAGCGCATCGGAATTGCATATAAAGGCACAATGCCGACGTAAGTACAAGAAGAGTGAGTCTCCTAAGAGTTTGTGGTTTGAGCGGCTCCTGGGAGACCAGTATTGGATTCCGATGCACCAGTGCAGGTTTACTCTATCCCTTGGACCTTCACATTGACGATGAAACACAGAAATCGCATCGGAATTGAATATAAAAGGCACAATACCACTTAAGTACAAGAAGAGTGAGTCTCCTAAGAGTTTGTGGTTTGAGCGGCTCCTGGGAGACCAGTATTGGATTCCGATGCACCAGTGCAGGTTTACTGTACCCCTTGGACCTTCACATTGACGATGAAACACAGAAATCGCATCGGAATTGAATATAAAAGGCACAGTGCCGACTTAAGTACAAGAAGAGTGAATATTCTCAGAGTTTGTGCTTTGAGCGGCTCCTGGGAGACCAGTATTGGATTCCGATGCACCAGTGCAGTTTTACTCTATCCCTTGGACCTTCCCATTGACAATGAAACACAGAAATCGCATCAGAATTGAATATAAAAGGCACAATACCACTTAAGTACAAGAAGAGTGAGTCTCCTAAGAGTTTGTGGTTTGAGCGGCTCCTGGGAGACCAGTATTGGATTCCGATGCACCAGTGCAGGTTACTGTATCCCTTGGACCTTCACATTGACGATGAAACACAGAAATCGCATCGGAATTGAATATAAAAGGCACAGTGCCGACTTAAGTACTAGAAGAGTGAGTCTCCTAAGAGTTTGTGGTTTGAGCGGCTCCTGGGAGACCAGTATTGGATTCCGATGCACCTGTGCAGGTTTACTCTATCCCTTGGACCTTCACATTGACGATGAAACACAGAAATCGCATCGGAATTGCATATAAAAGGCACAATGCCGACTTAAGTACAAGAAGAGTGAGTCTCCTAAGAGTTTGTGGTTTGAGCGGCTCCTGGGAGACCAGTATTAGATTCCGATGCACCAGTGCAGGTTTACTGTATCCCTTGAACCTTCACATTGACGATGAAACACAGAAATCGCATCGGAATTGAATATAAGAGGCACAATACCGACTTAAGTACAAGAAGAGTGAGTCTCCTAAGAGTTTGTGCTTTGAGCGGCTCCTGGGAGACCAGTATTGGATTCCGATGCACCAGTGCAGGTTTACTGTATCCCTTGGACCTTCACATTGACGATGAAACACAGAAATCGCATCGGAATTGAATATAAAGGCACATTGCCGACTTAAGTACAAGAAGAGTGAGTCTCCTTAGAGTTTGTGCTATGAGCGGATCCTGGGAGACCAGTATTGGATTCCGATGCACCAGTGCAGGTTTACTGTATCCCTTAGACCTTCACATTGACGATGAAACACAGAAATCGCATCGGAATTGAATATAAAAGGCACAATACCGACTTAAGTACAATAAGAGTGAGTCTCCGAAGAGTTTGTGGTCTGAGCGGCTCCTGGGAGACCAGTATTGGGTTCCGATGCACCTGTGCAGGTTTACTGTATCCCTTGGACCTCCACATTGACGATGAAACACAGAAATCGCATCGGAATTGAATATAAAAGGCACAATACCGACTTAAGTACAAGAAGAGTGAGTCTACTAACAGTTTGAGCTTTGAGCGGCTCCTGGGAGATTAGTATTGAATTCCGATGCACCAGTGCAGGTTTACTGTATCCCTTGGACCTTCACATTGACGATGAAACACAGAAATCACATCGGAATTGAATATAAAAGGCACAATGCCGACTTAAGTACAAGAAGAGTGAGTCTCCTAAGAGTTTGTGCTTTGAGCAGATCCTGGGAGACCAGTATTGGATTCCGATGCACCAGTGCAAGTTTACTGCATCCCTTGGACCTTCACATTGACGATGAAACACAGAAATCGCATCGGAATTGAATATAACAGGCACAGTGCCGACTTAAGTACAAGAAGAGTGAATATTCTCAGAGTTTGAGATTTTGAGCGGCTCCTGGGAGACCAGTATTAGATTCCGATGCACCAGTGCAGTTTTATCCCTTGGACCTTCCCATTGACAATGAAACACAGAAATCGCATCGGAATTGATATAAAAGGCACAATACCACTTAAGTACAAGAAGAGTGAGTCTCCTAAGAGTTTGTGGTTTGAGCGGCTCCTGGGAGACCAGTATTAGATTCCGATGCACCAGTGCAGGTTTACTGTATCCCTTGGACCTTCACATTGACGATGAAACACAGAAATCGCATCGGAATTGAATATAAAAGTCACAGTGCCAACTTAAGTACAAGAAGAGTGAGTCTCCAAAGAGTTTGTGGTTTGAGCGGCTCCTGGGAGACCAGTATTGGATTCCGATGCACCAGTGCAGGTTTACTCTATCCCTTGGACCTTCCCATTGACAATGAAACACAGAAATCGCATCGGAATTGAATATAAAAGGCACAATACCACTTAAGTACAAGAAGAGTGAGTCTCCTAAGAGTTTGTGGTTTGAGCGGCTCCTGGGAGACCAGTATTGGATTCCGATGCACCTGTGCAGGTTTACTCTATCCCTTGGACCTTCACATTGGCGATGAAACACAGAAATCGCATCGGAATTGCATATAAAAGGCACAATGCCGACGTAAGTACAAGAAGAGTGAGTCTCCTAAGAGTTTGTGGTTTGAGCGGCTCCTGGGAGACCAGTATTGGATTCCGATGCACCAGTGCAGGTTTACTCTATCCCTTGGACCTTCACATTGACGATGAAACACAGAAATCGCATCGGAATTGAATATAAAAGGCACAATACCACTTAAGTACAAGAAGAGTGAGTCTCCTAAGAGTTTGTGGTTTGAGCGGCTCCTGGGAGACCAGTATTGGATTCCGATGCACCAGTGCAGGTTTACTGTACCCCTTGGACCTTCACATTGACGATGAAACACAGAAATCGCATCGGAATTGAATATAAAAGGCACAGTGCCGACTTAAGTACAAGAAGAGTGAATATTCTCAGAGTTTGTGCTTTGAGCGGCTCCTGGGAGACCAGTATTGGATTCCGATGCACCAGTGCAGTTTTACTCTATCCCTTGGACCTTCCCATTGACAATGAAACACAGAAATCGCATCAGAATTGAATATAAAAGGCACAATACCACTTAAGTACAAGAAGAGTGAGTCTCCTAAGAGTTTGTGGTTTGAGCGGCTCCTGGGAGACCAGTATTGGATTCCGATGCACCAGTGCAGGTTACTGTATCCCTTGGACCTTCACATTGACGATGAAACACAGAAATCGCATCGGAATTGAATATAAAAGGCACAGTGCCGACTTAAGTACTAGAAGAGTGAGTCTCCTAAGAGTTTGTGGTTTGAGCGGCTCCTGGGAGACCAGTATTGGATTCCGATGCACCTGTGCAGGTTTACTCTATCCCTTGGACCTTCACATTGACGATGAAACACAGAAATCGCATCGGAATTGCATATAAAAGGCACAATGCCGACTTAAGTACAAGAAGAGTGAGTCTCCTAAGAGTTTGTGGTTTGAGCGGCTCCTGGGAGACCAGTATTAGATTCCGATGCACCAGTGCAGGTTTACTGTATCCCTTGAACCTTCACATTGACGATGAAACACAGAAATCGCATCGGAATTGAATATAAGAGGCACAATACCGACTTAAGTACAAGAAGAGTGAGTCTCCTAAGAGTTTGTGCTTTGAGCGGCTCCTGGGAGACCAGTATTGGATTCCGATGCACCAGTGCAGGTTTACTGTATCCCTTGGACCTTCACATTGACGATGAAACACAGAAATCGCATCGGAATTGAATATAAAGGCACATTGCCGACTTAAGTACAAGAAGAGTGAGTCTCCTTAGAGTTTGTGCTATGAGCGGATCCTGGGAGACCAGTATTGGATTCCGATGCACCAGTGCAGGTTTACTGTATCCCTTAGACCTTCACATTGACGATGAAACACAGAAATCGCATCGGAATTGAATATAAAAGGCACAATACCGACTTAAGTACAATAAGAGTGAGTCTCCGAAGAGTTTGTGGTCTGAGCGGCTCCTGGGAGACCAGTATTGGGTTCCGATGCACCTGTGCAGGTTTACTGTATCCCTTGGACCTCCACATTGACTATGAACCACAGAAATCGCATCGGAATTGAATATAAAAGGCACAATACCGACTTAAGTACAAGAAGAGTGAGTCTACTAACAGTTTGTGCTTTGAGCGGCTCCTGGGAGATCAGTATTGAATTCCGATGCACCAGTGCAGGTTTACTGTATCCCTTGGACCTTCACATTGACGATGAAACACAGAAATCACATCGGAATTGAATATAAAAGGCACAATGCCGACTTAAGTACAAGAAGAGTGAGTCTCCTAAGAGTTTGTGCTTTGAGCAGATCCTGGGAGACCAGTATTGGATTCCGATGCACCAGTGCAAGTTTACTGCATCCCTTGGACCTTCACATTGACGATGAAACACAGAAATCGCATCGGAATTGAATATAACAGGCACAGTGCCGACTTAAGTACAAGAAGAGTGAATATTCTCAGAGTTTGAGATTTTGAGCGGCTCCTGGGAGACCAGTATTAGATTCCGATGCACCAGTGCAGTTTTACTCTATCCCTTGGACCTTCCCATTGACAATGAAACACAGAAATCGCATCGGAATTGAATATAAAAGGCACAATACCACTTAAGTACAAGAAGAGTGAGTCTCCTAAGAATTTGTGGTTTGAGCGGCTCCTGGGAGACCAGTATTAGATTCCGATGCACCAGTGCAGGTTTACTGTATCCCTTGGACCTTCACATTGACGATGAAACACAGAAATCGCATCGGAATTGAATATAAAAGTCACAGTGCCAACTTAAGTACAAGAAGAGTGAGTCTCCTAAGAGTTTGTGGTTTGAGCGGCTCCTGGGAGACCAGTATTGGATTCCGATGCACCAGTGCAGGTTTACTCTATCCCTTGGACCTTCACATTGGCGATGAAACACAGAAATCGCATCGGAATTGAATATAAAAGGCACAATGCCGACTTAAGTACAAGAAGAGTGAGTCTCCAGGAGTTTGTGGTTTGAGCGGCTCCTGGGAGACCAGTATTAGATTCCGATGCACCAGTGCAGGTTTACTGTATCCCTTGAACCTTCACATTGACGATGAAACACAGAAATCGCATCGGAATTGAATATAAAAGGCACAATACCGACTTGAGTACAAGAAGAGTGAGTCTCCTAAGAGTTTGTGCTTTGAGCGGCTCCTGGGAGACCAGTATTGGATTCCGATGCACCAGTGCAGGTTTACTGTATCCGTTGGACCTTCACATTGACGATGAAACACAGAAATCGCATCGGAATTGAATATAAAAGGCACAGTGCCGACTTAAGTACAAGAAGAGTGAATATTCTCAGAGTTTGTGCTTTGAGCGGCTCCTGGGAGACCAGTATTGGATTCCGATGCACCAGTGCAGTTTTACTCTATCCCTTGGACCTTCCCATTGACAATGAAACACAGAAATCGCATCGGAATTGAATATAAAAGGCACAATACCGACTTAAGTACAAGAAGAGTGAGTCTCCTAAGAGTTTGTGCTTTGAGCGGCTCCTGGGAGACCAGTATTGGATTCCGATGCACCAGTGCAGGTTTACTGTATCCCTTGGACCTTCACATTGACGATGAAACACAGAAATCGCATCGGAATTGAATATAAAGGCACAATGCCGACTTAAGTACAAGAAGAGTGAGAGTCCTTAGAGTTTGTGCTATGAGCGGATCCTGGGAGACCAGTATTGGATTCCGATGCACCAGTGCAGGTTTACTGTATCCCTTAGACCTTCACATTGACGATGAAACACAGAAATCGCATCGGAATTGAATATAAAAGGCACAATACCGACTTAAGTACAATAAGAGTGAGTCTCCGAAGAGTTTGTGGTCTGAGCGGCTCCTGGGAGACCAGTATTGGATTCCGATGCACCAGTGCAGGTTTACTGTATCCCTTGGACCTCCACATTGACGATGAAACACAGAAATCGCATCGGAATTGAATATAAAAGGCACAATACCGACTTAAGTACAAGAAGAGTGAGTCTACTAACAGTTTGTGCTTTGAGCGGCTCCTGGGAGATTAGTATTGAATTCCGATGCACCAGTGCAGGTTTACTGTATCCCTTGGACCTTCACATTGACGATGAAACACAGAAATCACATCGGAATTGAATATAAAAGGCACAATGCCGACTTAAGTACAAGAAGAGTGAGTCTCCTAAGAGTTTGTGCTATGAGCAGATCCTGGGAGACCAGTATTGGATTCCGATGCACCAGTGCAAGTTTACTGCATCCCCTGGACCTTCACATTGACGATGAAACACAGAAATCGCATCGGAATTGAATATAACAGGCACAGTGCCGACTTAAGTACAAGAAGAGTGAATATTCTCAGAGTTTGTGCTTTGAGCGGCTCCTGGGAGACCAGTATTAGATTCCGATGCACCAGTGCAGTTTGACTCTATCCCTTGGACCTTCCCATTGACAATGAAACACAGAAATCGCATCGGAATTGAATATAAAAGGCACAATACCACTTAAGTACAAGAAGAGTGAGTCTCCTAAGAATTTGTGGTTTGAGCGGCTCCTGGGAGACCAGTATTAGATTCCGATGCACCAGTGCAGGTTTACTGTATCCCTTGGACCTTCACATTGACGATGAAACACAGAAATCGCATCGGAATTGAATATAAAAGTCACAGTGCCAACTTAAGTACAAGAAGAGTGAGTCTCCTAAGAGTTTGTGGTTTGAGCGGCTCCTGGGAGACCAGTATTGGATTCCGATGCACCAGTGCAGGTTTACTCTATCCCTTGGACCTTCACATTGGCGATGAAACACAGAAATCGCATCGGAATTGAATATAAAAGGCACAATGCCGACTTAAGTACAAGAAGAGTGAGTCTCCTAAGAGTTTGTGGTTTGAGCGGCTCCTGGGGGACCAGTATTAGATTCCGATGCACCATGCAGGTTTACTGTATCCCTTGAACCTTCACATTGACGATGAAACACAGAAATCGCATCGGAATTGAATATCAAAGGCACAGTGCCGACTTAAGTACAAGAAGAGTGAGTCTCCTAAGAGTTTGTGGTTGGAGCGGCTCCTGGGAGACCAGTATTGGTTTCCGATGCACCAGTGCAGGTTTACTGTATCCCTTGAACCTTCACATTGGCGATGAAACACAGAAATCGCATCGGAATTGAATATAAAAGGCACAGTGCCGACTTAAGTACAAGAAGAGTGAGTCTCCTAAGAGTTTGTGCTTTGAGCAGCTCCTGGGAGACCAGTATTGGATTCCGATTCACCAGTGCAGGTTTACTGTATCCCTTGGACCTCCACATTGACGATGAAACACAGAAATCGCATCGGAATTGAATATAAAAGGCACAATACCGACTTAAGTACAAGAAGAGTGAGTCTCCTAACAGTTTGTGCTTTGAGCGGCTCCTGGGAGATTAGTATTGAATTCCGATGCACCAGCGCAGGTTTACTGTATCCCTTGGACCTTCACATTGACGATGAAACACAGAAATCGCATCGGAATTGAATATAAAAGGCACAATGCCGACTTAAGTACAAGAAGAGTGAGTCTCCTAAGAGTTTGTGGTTTGAGCAGATCCTGGGAGACCAGTATTGGATTCCGATGCACCAGTGCAAGTTTACTGCATCCCTTGGACCTTCACATTGACGATGAAACACAGAAATCGCATCGTAATTGTATATAACAGGCACAGTGTCCGACTTAAGTACAAGAAGAGTGAATATTCTCAGAGTTTGTGCTTTGAGCGGCTCCTGGGAGACCAGTATTAGATTCCGATGCACCAGTGCAGTTTTAATCTATCCCTTGGACCTTCCCATTGACAATGAAACACAGAAATCACATCGGAATTGAATATAAAAGGCACAATACCACTTAAGTACAAGAAGAGTGAGTCTCCTAAGAATTTTTGGTTTGAGCGGCTCCTGGGAGACCAGTATTAGATTCCGATGCACCAGTGCAGGTTTACTGTATCCCTTGGACCTTCACATTGGCGATGAAACACAGAAATCGCATCGGAATTGAATATAAAAGGCACAGTGCCGACTTAAGTACAAGAGGAGTGAGTCTCCTAAGAGTTTGTGCTTTGAGCAGCTCCTGGGAGACCAGTATTGGATTCCGATTCACCAGTGCAGGTTTACTGTATCCCTTGGACCTCCACATTGACGATGAAACACAGAAATCGCATCGGAATTGAATATAAAAGGCACAATACCGACTTAAGTACAAGAAGAGTGAGTCTCCTAACAGTTTGTGCTTTGAGCGGCTCCTGGGAGATTAGTATTGAATTCCGATGCACCAGTGCAGGTTTACTGTATCCCTTGGACCTTCACATTGACGATGAAACACAGAAATCGCATCGGAATTGAATATAAAAGGCACAATGCCGACTTAAGTACAAGAAGAGTGAGTCTCCTAAGAGTTTGTGGTTTGAGCAGATCCTGGGAGACCAGTATTGGATTCCGATGCACCAGTGCAAGTTTACTGCATCCCTTGGACCTTCACATTGACGATGAAACACAGAAATCGCATCGTAATTGTATATAACAGGCACAGTGCCGACTTAAGTACAAGAAGAGTGAATATTCTCAGAGTTTGTGCTTTGAGCGGCTCCTGGGAGACCAGTATTAGATTCCGATGCACCAGTGCAGTTTTAATCTATCCCTTGGACCTTCCCATTGACAATGAAACACAGAAATCACATCGGAATTGAATATAAAAGGCACAATACCACTTAAGTACAAGAAGAGTGAGTCTCCTAAGAATTTTTGGTTTGAGCGGCTCCTGGGAGACCAGTATTGGAATCCGATGCACCAGTGCAGGTTTACTGTATCCCTTGGACCTTCACATTGACAATGAAAAACAGAAATCGCAACGGAATTGAATATAAAAGGCACAATGCCGACTTAAGTACAAGAAGAGTGAGTCTCCTAAGAGTTTGTGCTTTGAGCGGATCCTGGGAGACCAGTATTGGATTCCGATGCACCAGTGCAGGTTTACTGTATCCCTTGGACCTTCACATTGACGATGAAACACAGAAATCGCATCGGAATTGAATATAAAAGGCACAGTGCCGACTTAAGTACAAGAAGAGTGAATCTTCTCAGAGTTTGTGCTTTGAGCGGCTCCTGGGAGACCAGTATTGGATTCCGATGCACCAGTGCACTTTTACTCTATCCCTTGCACCTTCCCATTGACAATGAAACACAGAAATCGCATCGGAATTGAATATATAAGGCACAATACCACTTAAGTACAAGAAGAGTGAGTCTCCCAAGAGTTTGTGATTTGAGCGGCTCCTGGGAGACCAGTATTGGATTCCGATGCACCAGTGCAGGTTTACTGTATCCCTTGGACCTTCACATTGACGATGAAACACAGAAATCGCATCGGAATTGAATATAAAAGGCACAGTGCCGACTTAAGTACAAGAAGAGTGAGTCTCCTAAGAGTTTGTGGTTTGAGCGGCTCCTGGGAGACCAGTATTGGATTCCGATGCACCAGTGCAGGTTTACTGTATCCCTTGGACCTTCACATTGACGACGAAACACAGAAATCGCATCGGAATTGAATATAAAAGGCAGAGTGCCGACTTAAGTACAAGAAGAGTGAATCTTCTCAGAGTTTGTGCTTTGAGCGGCTCCTGGGAGTCCAGTATTGGATTCCGATGCACCAGTGCAGGTTTACTCTATCCCTTGGACCTTCACATTGGCGATGAAACACAGAAATCGCATCGGAATTGAATATAAAGGGCACAGTGCTGACTTAAGTACAAGAAGAGTGAATCTTCTCAGAGTTTGTGCTTTGAGCGGCTCCTGGGAGACCATTATTGGATTCCGATGCACCAGTGCAGGTTCACTATATCCCTTGGACCTTCACATTGACGATGAAACACAGAAATCGCATCGGAATTGAATATAAAAGGCACAATACCACTTAAGTACAAGAAGAGTGAGTCTCCTAAGAGTTTGTGGTTTGAGCGGCTCCTGGGAGACCAGTATTGGATTCCGATGCACCAGTGCAGGTTTACTGTATCCCTTGGACCTTCACATTGACGATGAAACACAGAAATCGCATCGGAATTGAATATAAAAGGCACAGTGCCGACTTAAGTACAAGAAGAGTGAATATTCTCAGAGTTTGTGCTTTGAGCGGCTCCTGGGAGACCAGTATTGGATTCCGATGCACCAGTGCAGTTTTACTCTATCCCTTGGACCTTCCCATCGACAATGAAGCACAGAAATCGCATCGGAATTGAATATAAAAGGCACAATACCACTTAAGTACAAGAAGAGTGAGTCTACTAAGAGTTTGTGGTTTGAGCGGCTCCTGGGAGACCAGTATTGGATTCCGATGCACCAGTGCAGGTTTACTGTATCCCTTGGACCTTCACATTGACGATGAAACACAGAAATCGCATCGGAATTGAATATAAAAGTCACAGTGCCAACTTAAGTACAAGAAGAGTGAGTCTCCTAAGAGTTTGTGGTTTGAGCGGCTCCTGGGAGACCAGTATTGGATTCCGATGCACCAGTGCAGGTTTACTCTATCCCTTGGACCTTCACATTGACGATGAAACACAGAAATCGCATCGGAATTGAATATAAAAGGCACAATGCCGACTTAAGTACAAGACGAGTGAGTCTCCTAAGAGTTTGTGGTTTGAGCGGCTCCTGGGAGACCAGTATTAGATTCCGATGCACCAGTGCAGGTTTACTGTATCCCTTGAACCTTCACATTGACGATGAAACACAGAAATCGCATCGGAATTGAATATCAAAGGCACAGTGCCGACTTAAGTACAAGAAGAGTGAGTCTCCTAAGAGTTTGTGGTTTGAGCGGCTCCTGGGAGACCAGTATTGGATTCCGATGCACCAGTGCAGGTTTACTGTATCCCTTGAACCTTCATATTGACGATGAAACACAGAAATCGCATCGGAATTGAATATAAAAGGCACAGTGCCGACTTAAGTACAAGAAGAGTGAGTCTCCTAACAGTTTGTGCTTTGAGCGGCTCCTGGGAGATTAGTATTGAATTCCGATGCACCAGTGCAGGTTTACTGTATCCCTTGGACCTTCACATTGACGATGAAACACAGAAATCGCATCGGAATTGAATATAAAAGGCACAATGCCGACTTAAGTACAAGAAGAGTGAGTCTCCTAAGAGTTTGTGCTTTGAGCAGATCCTGGGAGACCAGTATTAGATTCCAATGCACCAGTGCAAGTTTACTGCATCCCTTGGACCTTCACATTGACGATGAAACACAGAAATCGCATCGGAATTGAATATAACAGGCACAGTGCCGACTTAAGTACAAGAAGAGTGAATATTCTCAGAGGTTGTGCTTTGAGCGGCTCCTGGGAGACCAGTATTAGATTCCGATGCACCAGTGCAGTTTTACTCTATCCCTTGGACCTTCCCATTGACAATGAAACACAGAAATCCATCGGAATTGAATATAAAAGGCACAATACCACTTAAGTACAAGAAGAGTGAGCCTCCTAAGAATTTGTGGTTTGAGCGGCTCCTGGGAGACCAGTATTAGATTCCGATGCACCAGTGCAGGTTTACTGTATCCCTTGGACCTTCACATTGACGATGAAACACAGAAATCGCATCGGAATTGAATATAAAAGGCACAGTGACGACTTAAGTACAAGAACAGTGAATCTTCTCAGAGTTTGTGCTTTGAGCGGCTCCTGGGAGACCAGTAATGGAATCCGATGCACCAGTGCAGGTTTACTGTATCCCTTGGACCTTCACGTTGACAATGAAACACAGAAATCGCATCGGAATTGAATATAAAAGGCACAATGCCGACTTAAGTACAAGAAGTGTGAGTCTCCTAAGAGTTTGTGCTTTGAGCGGATCCTGGGAGACCAGTATTGGATTCCGATGCACCAGTGCAGGTTTACTGTATCCCTTGGACCTTCACATTGACGATGAAACACAGAAATCGCATCGGAATTGAATATAAAAGGCACAGTGCCGACTTAAGTACAAGAAGAGTGAATCTTCTCAGAGTTTGTGCTTTGAGCGGCTCCTGGGAGACCAGTATTGGATTCCGATGCACCAGTGCAGTTTTACTCTATCCCTTGGACCTTCCCATTGACAATGAAACACAGAAATCGCATCGGAATTGAATATATAAGGCACAATACCACTTAAGTACAAGAAGAGTGAGTCTCCCAAGAGTTTGTGGTTTGAGCGGCTCCTGGGAGACCAGTATTGGATTCCGATGCACCAGTGCAGGTTTACTGTACCCGTTGGACCTTCACATTGACGATGAAACACAGAAATCGCATCGGAATTGAATATAAAAGGCAGAGTGCCGACTTAAGTACAAGAAGAGTGAATCTTCTCAGAGTTTGTGCTTTGAGCGGCTCCTGGGAGACCAGTATTGGATTCCGATGCACCAGTGCAGGTTTACTCTATCCCTTGGACCTTCACATTGACGATGAAACACAGAAATCGCATCGGAATTGAATATAAAAGGCACAGTGCTGACTTAAGTACAAGAAGAGTGAATCTTCTCAGAGTTTGTGCTTTGAGCGGCTCCTGGGAGACCAGTATTGGATTCCGATGCACCAGTGCAGGTTTACTATGTCCCTTGGACCTTCACATTGACGATGAAACACAGAAATCGCATCGGAATTGAATATAAAAGGCACAATACCACTTAAGTACAAGAAGAGTGAGTCTCCTAAGAGTTTGTGGTTTGAGCGGCTCCTGGGAGACCAGTATTGGATTCCGATGCACCAGTGCAGGTTTACTGTATCCCTTGGACCTTCACATTGACGATGAAACACAGAAATCGCATCGGAATTGAATATAAAAGGCACAGTGCTGACTTAAGTACAAGAAGAGTGAGTCTCCTAAAAGTTTGTGCTTTGAGCGGCTCCTGGGAGACCAGTATTGCATTCCGATGCACCAGTGCCGGTTTACCGTATCCCTTGGACTTTCACATTGACGATGAAACACAGAAATCGCATCGGAATTGAATATAAAAGGCACAGTGCCGACTTAAGTACAAGAAGAGTGAATATTCTCAGAGTTTGTGCTTTGAGCGGCTCCTCGGAGACCAGTATTGGATTCCGATGCACCAGTGCAGTTTTACTCTATCCCTTGGCCCTTCCCATTGACAATGAAACACAGAAATCGCATCGGAATTGATTATAAAAGGCACAGTGCTGACCTAAGTACAAGAAGAGTGAGTCTCCTAAGAGTTTGTGCCTTGAGCGGCTCCTGGGAGACCAGTATTGGATTCCGATGCACCAGTGCAGGTTTACTGTATCCCTTGGACCTTCACATTGACGATGAAACACAGAAATCGCATCGGAATTGAATATAAAACGCACAGTGCCGACATAAGTACAAGAAGAGTGAATATTCTCAGAGTTTGTGCTTTGAGCGGCTCCTGGGAGACCAGTATTGGATTCCGATGCACCAGTGCAGTTTTACTCTATCCCTTGGACCTTCCCATTGACAATGAAACACAGAAATCGCATCGGAATTGAATATAAAAGGCACAATACCACTTAAGTACAAGAAGAGTGAGTCTCCTAAGAGTTTGTGGTTTGAGCGGCTCCTGGGAGACCAGTATTGGATTCCGATGCACCAGTGCAGGTTTACTGTATCCCTTGGACCTTCACATTGACGATGACACACAGAAATCGCATCGGAATTGAATATAAAATGCACAGTGCCGACTTAAGTACAAGAAGAGTGAGTCTCCTAAGAGTTTGTGGTTTGAGCGGCTCCTGGGAGACCAGTATTGGATTGCGATGCACCAGTGCAGGTTTACTGTATCCCTTGGACCTTCACATTGACGATGAAACACAGAAATCGCATCGGAATTGAATAAAAAAGGCACAGTGCCGACTTAAGTACAAGAAGAGTGAATCTTCTCAGAGTTTGTGCTTTGAGCGGCTCCTGGGAGACCAGTATTGGATTCCGATGCACCAGTGCAGGTTTACTCTATCCCTTGGACCTTCACATTGACGATGAAACGCAGAAATCGCATCGGAATTGAATATAAAAGGCACAGTGCCGATTTAAGTACAAGAAGAGTGAATATTCTCAGAGTTTGTGCTTTGAGCGGCTCCTGGGAGACCAGTATTTTATTCCGATGCACCAGTGCAGTTTTACTCTATCCCTTGGACCATCCCATTGACAATGAAACACAGAAATCGCATCGGAATTGAATATAAAAGGCACAATACCACTTAAGTACAAGAAGAGTGAGTCTCCTAAGAGTTTGTGGTTTGAGCGGCTCCTGGGAGACCAGTATTGGATTCCGATGCACCCGTGCTGGTTTACTGTATCCCTTGGACCTTCACATTGACGATGAAACACAGAAATCGCATCGGAATTGAATATAAAAGGCACAGTGCTGACTTAAGTACAAGAAGAGTGAGTCTCCTAAGAGTTTGTGCTTTGAGCGGCTCCTGGGAGACCAGTATTGGATTCCGATGCACCAGTGCAGGTTTACTGTATCCCTTGGACCTTCACATTGACGATGAAACACAGAAATCGCATCGGAATTGAATATAAAAGGCACAGTGCTGACCTAAGTACAAGAAGAGTGAAACTCCTAAGAGTTTGTGCTTTGAGCGGCTCCTGGGAGACCAGTATTGGATTCCGATGCACCAGTGCAGGTTTACTGTATCCCTTGGACCTTCACATTGACGATGAAACACAGAAATCGCATCGGAATTGAATATAAAAGGCACAGTGCCGACTTAAGTACAAGAAGAGTGAATATTCTCAGAGTTTGTGCTTTGAGCGGCTCCTGGGAGACCGGTATTGGATTCCGATGCACCAGTGCAGTTTTACTCTATCCCTTGGACCTTCCCATGGACAATGAAACACAGAAATCGCATCGGAATTGAATATAAAAGGCACAATACCACTTAAGTACAAGAAGAGTGAGTCTCCTAAGAGTTTGTGGTTTCAGTGGCTCCTGGGAGACCAGTATTGGATTCCGATGCACCAGTGCAGGTTTACTGTATCCCTTGGACCTTCACATTGACGATGAAACACAGAAATCGCATCGGAATTGTATATAAAAGGCACAGTGCCGACTTAAGTACAAGAAGAATGAGTCTCCTAAGAGTTTGTGGTTTGAGCGGCTCCTGGGGGACCAGTATTGGATTCCGATGCACCAGTGCAGGTTTACTCTATCCTTTGGACCTTCACATTGACGATGAAACACAGAAATCGCATCCGAATTGAATATAAAAGGCACAATGCCGACTTAAGTACAAGAAGAGTGAGTCTCCTAAGAGTTTGTGGTTTGAGCGGCTCCTGGGAGACCAGTATTAGATTCCGATGCACCAGTGCAGGTATACTGTATCCCTTGAACCTTCACATTGACGATGAAACACAGAAATCGCATCGGAATTGAATATCAAAGGCACAGTGCCGACTTAAGTACAAGAAGAGTGAGTCTCCTAAGAGTTTGTGGTTTGAGCGGCTCCTGGGAGACCAGTATTGGATTCCGATGCACCAGTGCAGGTTTACTGTATCCCTTGAACCTTCACATTGACGATGAAACACAGAAATCGCATCGGAATTGAATATCAAAGGCACAGTGCCGACTTAAGTACAAGAAGAGTGAGTCTCCTAAGAGTTTGTGCTTTGAGCGGCTCCTGGGAGACCAGTATTGGATTCCGATGCACCAGTGCAGGTTTACTGTATCCCTTGGACCTTCACATTGACGATGAAACACAGAAATCGCATCGGAATTGAATATAAAAGGCACAATACCGACTTAAGTACAAGAAGAGTGAGTCTCCTAAGAGTTTGTGGTCTGAGCGGCTCCTGGGAGACCAGTATTGGATTCCGATGCACCAGTGCAGGTTTACTGTATCCCTTTGGACCTTCACATTGACGATGAAACACAGAAATCGCATCGGAATTGAATATAAACGGCACAATACCGACTTAAGTACAAGAAGAGTGAGTCTCCTAACAGTTTGTGCTTTGAGCGGCTCCTGGGAGTTTAGTATTGAATTCCGATGCACCAGTGCAGGTTTACTGTATCCCTTGGACCTTCACATTGACGATGAAACACAGAAATCGCATCGGAATTGAATATAAAAGGCACAATGCCGACTTAAGTACAAGAAGAGTGAGTCTCCTAAGAGTTTGTGCTTTGAGCAGATCCTGCGAGACCAGTATTGGATTCCGATGCACCAGTGCAAGTTTACTGCATCCCTTGGACCTTCACATTGACGATGAAACACAGAAATCGCATCGGAATTGAATATAACAGGCACAGTGCCGACTTAAGTACAAGAAGAGTGAATATTCTCAGAGTTTGTGCTTTGAGCGGCTCCTGGGAGACCAGTATTGAATTCCGATGCACCAGTGCAGTTTTACTCAATCCCTTGGACCATCCCATTGACAATGAAAGACAGAAATCGCATCGGAATTGAATATAAAATGCACAATACCAGTTAAGTACAAGAAGAGTGAGTCTCCTAAGAATTTGTGGTTTGAGCGGCTCCTGGGAGACCAGTATTAGATTCCGATGCACCAGTGCAGGTTTACTGTATCCCTTGGACCTTCACATTGACGATGAAACACAGAAATCGCATCGGAATTGAATATAAAAGGCACAGTGCCGACTTAAGTACAAGAAGAGTGAATCTTCTCAGAGTTTGTGCTTTGAGCGGCTCCTGGGAGACCAGTATTGGATTCCGATGCACCAGTGCAGGTTTACTGTATCCCTTGGACCTTCACATTGACAATGAAATACAGAAATCGCATCGGAATTGAATATAAAAGGCACAATGCCGACTTAAGTACAAGAAGAGTGAGTCTCTTAAGAGTTTGTGCTTTGAGCGGATCCTGGGAGACCAGTATTGGATTCCGATGCACCAGTGCAGGTTTACTGTATCCCTTGGACCTTCACATTGACGATGAAACACAGAAATCGCAACGGAATTGAATATAAAAGGCACAGTGCCGACTTAAGTACAAGAAGAGTGAATCTTCTCAGAGTTTGTGCTTTGAGCGGCTCCTGGGAGACCAGTATTAGATTCCGATGCACCAGTGCAGGAATACTCTATCCCTTGGACCTTCACATTGACGATGAAACACAGAAATCGCATCGGAATTGAATATAAAAGGCACAATGCCGACTTAAGTACAAGAAGAGTGAATCTTCTAAGAGTTTGTGCTTTGAGCGGATCCTGGGAGACCAGTATTGGATTCCGATGCACCAGTGCAGGTTTACTGTATCCCTTGGACCTTCACACTGACGATGAAACACAGAAATCGCATCGGAATTGAATATAAAAGGCACAATGCCGACTTAAGTACAAGAAGAGTGAGTCTCCTAAGAGTTTGTGCTTTGAGCGGCTCCTGGGAGACCAGTATTGGATTCCGATGCACCAGTGCAGGTTTACTGTATCCCTTGGACCTTCACATTGACAATGAAACACAGAAATCGCATCGGAATTGAATATAAAAGGCACAGTGACGACTTAAGTACAAGAAAAGTGAATCTTCTACGAGTTTGTGTTTGAGCGGCTCCTGGGAGACCAGTATTAGATTCCGATGCACCAGTGCAGGTTTACTGTATCCCTTGGACCTTCACATTCACGATGAAACACAGAAATCGCATCGGAATCGATATAAAAGGCACAGTGCCGACTTAAGTACAAGAAGAGTGATTCTTCTCAGAGTTTGTGCTTTGAGCGGCTCCTGGGAGACCAGTATTAGATTCCGATGCACCAGTGCAGGTTTACTGTATCCCTTGGACCGTCACATTGACAATGAAACACAGAAATCGCATCGGAATTGAATATAAAAGGCACAATGCCGACTTAAGTACAAGAAGAGTGAATCTTCTAAGGGTTTGTGCTTTGAGCGGCACCTGGGAGACCAGTATTGGATTCCGATGCACCAGTGCAGGTTTACTCTATCCCTTGGACCTTCACATTGACGATGAAACACAGAAATCGCATCGGAATTGAATATAAAAGGCACAATACCGACTTAAGTACAAGAAGAGTGAGTCTCCTAAGAGATTGTGGTTTGAGCGGCTCCTGGGAGACCAGTATTGGATTCCGATGCACCAGTGCAGGTTTACTGTATCCCTTGGACCTTCACATTGACGATGAAACACAGAAATCGCATCGGAATTGAATATAACAGGCACAGTGCCGACTTAAGTACTAGAAGAGTGAGTCTCCTAAGAGTTTGTGGTTTGAGCGGCTCCTGGGAGACCAGTATTGGATTCCGATGCACCAGTGCATGTTTACTGTACCCCTTGGACCTTCACATTGACGATGAAACACAGAAATCGCATCGGAATTGAATATAAAAGGCACAGTGCCGACTTAAGTACAATAAGAGTGAGTCTCCTAAGAGTTTGTGCTTTGAGCGGCTCCTGGGAAACCAGTATTGGATTCCGATTCACCAGTGCAGGCTTACTGTATCCCTTGGACCTTCACATTAAAGATGAAACACAGAAATCGCATCGGAATTGAATATAAAAGGCATAATACCGACTTAAGTACAAGAAGAGTGAGTCTCTTAAGAGTTTGTGCTTTGAGCGGATCCTGGGAGACCAGTATTGGATTCCGATGCACCAGTGCAGGTTTACTGTATCCCTTGGACCTTCACATTGACGATGAAACACAGAAATCGCATCAGAATTGAATATAAAAGGCCCAGTGCCGACTTAAGTACAAGAAGAGTGAATCTTCTACGAGTTTGTGCTTAGGGCGGCTCCTGGGAGACCAGTATTGAATTCGGATGCACCAGTGCAGGTTTACTGTATCCCTTGGACCTTCACATTAACGATGAAACACAGAAATTGCATCGGAATTTGTATATAAAAGGCACAATGCCGACTTAAGTACAAGAAGAGTGAATCTTCTAAGAGTTTGTGCTTTGAGCGGATCCTGGGAGACCAGTATTGGATTCCGATGCACCAGTGCAGGTTTACTGTATCCCTTGGACCTTCACATTGACAATGAAACACAGAAATCGCATCGGAATTGAATATAAAAGGCACAGTGCCGACTTAAGTACAAGGAAAGTGAATCTTCTACGAGTTTGTGTTTGAGCGGCTCCTGGGAGACCAGTATTAGATTCCGATGCACCAGTGCAAGTTTACTGTATCCCTTGGACCTTCACATTCACGATGAAACACAGAAATCGCATCGGAATCGATATAAAAGGCACAGCGCCGACTTAAGTACAAGAAGAGTGATTCTTCTCAGAGTTTGTGCTTTGAGCGGCTCCTGGGAGACCAGTATTAGATTACGATGCACCAGTGCAGGTTTACTGTATCCCTTGGTCCGTCACATTGACAATGAAACACAGAAATCGCATCGGAATTGAATATAAAAGGCACAATGCCGACTTAAGTACAAGAAGAGTGAATCTTCTAAGGGTTTGTGCTTTGAGCGGCACCTGGGAGACCAGTATTGGATTCCGATGCACCAGTGCAGGTTTACTCTATCCCTTGGACCTTCACATTGACGATGAAACACAGAAATCGCATCGGAATTGAATATAAAAGGCACAATACCGACTTAAGTACAAGAAGAGTGAGTCTCCTAAGAGATTGTGGTTTGAGCGGCTCCTGGGAGACCAGTATTGGATTCCGATGCACCAGTGCAGGTTTACTGTATCCCTTGGACCTTCACATTGACGATGAAACACAGAAATCGCATCGGAATTGAATATAATAGACACAGTGCCGACTTAAGTACTAGAAGAGTGAGTCTCCTAAGAGTTTGTGGTTTGAGCGGCTCCTGGGAGACCAGTATTGGATTCCGATGCACCAGTGCATGTTTACTGTACCCCTTGGACCTTCACATTGACGATGAAACACAGAAATCGCATCGGAATTGAATATAAAAGGCACAGTGCCGACTTAAGTACAATAAGAGTGAGTCTCCTAAGAGTTTGTGCTTTGAGCGGCTCCTGGGAAACCAGTATTGGATTCCGATTCACCAGTGCAGGTTTACTGTATCCCTTGGACCTTCACATTAAAGATGAAACACAGAAATCGCATCGGAATTGAATATAAAAGGCATAATACCGACTTAAGTACAATAAGAGTGAGTCTCCTAAGAGTTTGTGCTTTGAGCGGCTCCTGGGAAACCAGTATTGGATTCCGATTCACCAGTGCAGGCTTACTGTATCCCTTGGACCTTCACATTAAAGATGAAACACAGAAATCGCATCGGAATTGAATATAAAAGGCATAATACCGACTTAAGTACAAGAAGAGTGAGTCTCCTGAGAGTTTGTGCTTTGAGCGGCTCCTGGGAGACCAGTATTGGATTCCGATGCACCAGTGCAGGTTTACTGTATCCCTTGGACCTTCACATTGACGATGAAACACAGAAATCGCATCGGAATTGAATATAAAGGCACAATGCCGACTTAAGTACAAGAAGAGTGAATCTTCTAAGGGTTTGTGCTTTGAGCGGCACCTGGGAGACCAGTATTGGATTCCGATGCACCAGTGCAGGTTTACTCTATCCCTTGGACCTTCACATTGACGATGAAACACAGAAATCGCATCGGAATTGAATATAAAAGGCACAGTGCCGACTTAAGTACAAGAAGAGTGAGTCTCTTAAGAGTTTGTGCTTTGAGCGGATCCTGGGAGACCAGTATTGGATTCCGATGCACCAGTGCAGGTTTACTGTATCCCTTGGACCTTCACATTGACGATGAAACACAGAAATCGCATCAGAATTGAATATAAAAGGCCCAGTGCCGACTTAAGTACAAGAAGAGTGAATCTTCTACGAGTTTGTGCTTAGGGCGGCTCCTGGGAGACCAGTATTGAATTCGGATGCACCAGTGCAGGTTTACTGTATCCCTTGGACCTTCACATTAACGATGAAACACAGAAATTGCATCGGAATTTGTATATAAAAGGCACAATGCCGACTTAAGTACAAGAAGAGTGAATCTTCTAAGAGTTTGTGCTTTGAGCGGATCCTGGGAGACCAGTATTGGATTCCGATGCACCAGTGCAGGTTTACTGTATCCCTTGGACCTTCACATTGACAATGAAACACAGAAATCGCATCGGAATTGAATATAAAAGGCACAGTGCCGACTTAAGTACAAGGAAAGTGAATCTTCTACGAGTTTGTGTTTGAGCGGCTCCTGGGAGACCAGTATTAGATTCCGATGCACCAGTGCAAGTTTACTGTATCCCTTGGACCTTCACATTCACGATGAAACACAGAAATCGCATCGGAATCGATATAAAAGGCACAGCGCCGACTTAAGTACAAGAAGAGTGATTCTTCTCAGAGTTTGTGCTTTGAGCGGCTCCTGGGAGACCAGTATTAGATTACGATGCACCAGTGCAGGTTTACTGTATCCCTTGGTCCGTCACATTGACAATGAAACACAGAAATCGCATCGGAATTGAATATAAAAGGCACAATGCCGACTTAAGTACAAGAAGAGTGAATCTTCTAAGGGTTTGTGCTTTGAGCGGCACCTGGGAGACCAGTATTGGATTCCGATGCACCAGTGCAGGTTTACTGTATCCCTTGGACCTTCACATTGACGATGAAACACAGAAATCGCATCGGAATTGAATATAAAAGGCACAATACCGACTTAAGTACAAGAAGAGTGAGTCTCCTAAGAGATTGTGGTTTGAGCGGCTCCTGGGAGACCAGTATTGGATTCCGATGCACCAGTGCAGGTTTACTGTATCCCTTGGACCTTCACATTGACGATGAAACACAGAAATCGCATCGGAATTGAATATAATAGACACAGTGCCGACTTAAGTACTAGAAGAGTGAGTCTCCTAAGAGTTTGTGGTTTGAGCGGCTCCTGGGAGACCAGTATTGGATTCCGATGCACCAGTGCATGTTTACTGTACCCCTTGGACCTTCACATTGACGATGAAACACAGAAATCGCATCGGAATTGAATATAAAAGGCACAGTGCCGACTTAAGTACAATAAGAGTGAGTCTCCTAAGAGTTTGTGCTTTGAGCGGCTCCTGGGAAACCAGTATTGGATTCCGATTCACCAGTGCAGGTTTACTGTATCCCTTGGACCTTCACATTAAAGATGAAACACAGAAATCGCATCGGAATTGAATATAAAAGGCATAATACCGACTTAAGTACAAGAAGAGTGAGTCTCCTAAGAGTTTGTGCTTTGAGCGGCTCCTGGGAGACCAGTATTGGATTCCGATGCACCAGTGCAGGTTTACTGTATCCCTTGGACCTTCACATTGACGATGAAACACAGAAATCGCATCGGAATTGAATATAAAGGCACAATGCCGACTTAAGTACAAGAAGAGTGAGTCTCCTAAGAGTTTGTGCTTTGAGCGGATCCTGGGAGACCAGTATTGGATTCCGATGCACCAGTGCTGGTTTACTGTATCCCTTGGACCTTCACATTGACGATGAAACACAGAAATCGCATCGGAATTTAATATAAAAGGCACAGTACCGACTTAAGTACAAGAAGATTGAATATTCTCAGAGTTTGTGCTTTGAGCGGCTCCTGGGAGACCAGTATTGGATTCCGATGCACCAGTGCAGTTTTACTCTATCCCTTGGACCTTCCCATTGACAATGAAACACAGAAATCGCATCGGAATTGAATATAAAAGGCACAATACCACTTAAGTACAAGAAGAGTGAGTCTCCTAAGAGTTTGTGGTTTGAGCGGCTCCTGGGAGACCAGTATTGGATTCCGATGCACCAGTGCAGGTTTACTGTATCCCTTGGACCTTCACATTGACGATGAAACACAGAAATCGCATCGGAATTGAATATAAAAGGCACAGTGCCGACTTAAGTACAAGAAGAGTGAGTCTCCTAAGAGTTTGTGGTTTGAGCGGCTCCTGGGAGACCAGTATTGGATTCCGATGCACCAGTGCAGGTTTACTGTATCCCTTGGACCTTCACATTGACGATGAAACACAGAAATCGCATCGGAATTGAATATAAAAGGCACAGTGCCGACTTAAGTACAAGAAGAGTGAGTCTCCTAAGAGTTTGTGGTTTGAGCGGCTCCTGGGAGACCAGTATTGGATTCCGATGCACCAGTGCAGGTTTACTCTATCCCTTGGACCTTCACATTGACGATGAAACACAGAAATCGCATCGGAATTGAATATAAAAGGCACAATGCCGACTTAAGTACAAGAAGAGTGAGGCTCCTAAGAGTTTGTGGTTTGAGCGGCTCCTGGGAGACCAGTATTAGATTCCGATGCACCAGTGCAGGTTTACTGTATCCCTTGGACCTTCACATTGACGATGAAACACAGAAATCGAATCGGAATTGAATATCAAAGGCACAGTGCCGACTTAAGTACAAGAAGAGTGAGTCTCCTAAGAGTTTGTGGTTTGAGCGGCTCCTGGGAGACCAGTATTGGATTCCGATGCACCAGTGCAGGTTTACTGTATCCCTTGAACCTTCACATTGACGATGAAACACAGAAATCGCATCGGAATTGAATATCAAAGGCACAGTGCCGACTTAAGTACAAGAAGAGTGAGTCTCCTAAGAGTTTGTGCTTTGAGCGGCTCCTGGGAGACCAGTATTGGATCCCGATGCACCAGTGCAGGTTTACTATGTCCCTTGGACCTTCACATTGACGATGAAACACAGAAATCGCATCGGAATTGAATATAAAAGGCACAATACCACTTAAGTACAAGAAGAGTGAGTCTCCTAAGAGTTTGTGGTTTGAGCGGCTCCTGGGAGACCAGTATTGGATTCCGATGCACCAGCGCAGGTTTACTGTATCCCTTGGACCTTCACATTGACGATGAAACACAGAAATCGCATCGGAATTGAATATAAAAAGCACAGTGCCGACTTAAGTACAAGAAGAGTGAATATTCTCAGAGTTTGTGCTTTGAGCGGCTCCTGGGAGACCAGTATTGGATTCCGATGCACCAGTGCAGTTTTACTCTATCCCTTGGACCTTCCCATCGACAATGAAGCACAGAAATTGCATCGGAATTGAATATAAAAGGCACAATACCACTTAAGTACAAGAAGAGTGAGTCTCCTAAGAGTTTGTGGTTTGAGCGGCTCCTGGGAGACCAGTATTGGATTCCGATGCACCAGTGCAGGTTTACTGTTTCCCTTGGACCTTCACATTGACGATGAAACACAGAAATCGCATCGGAATTGAATATAAAAGGCACAGTGCTGACTTAAGTACAAGAAGAGTGAGTCTCCTAAGAGTTTGTGCTTTGAGCGGCTCCTGGGAGACCAGTATTGCATTCCGATGCACCAGTGCCGGTTTACCGTATCCCTTGGACCTTCACATTGACGATGAAACACAGAAATCGCATCGGAATTGAATATAAAAGGCACAGTGCCGACTTAAGTACAAGAAGAGTGAATATTCTCAGAGTTTGTGCTTTGAGCGGCTCCTCGGAGACCAGTATTGGATTCCGATGCACCAGTGCAGTTTTACTCTATCCCTTGGACCTTCCCATTGACAATGAAACACAGAAATCGCATCGGAATTGAATATAAAAGGCACAGTGCTGACCTAAGTACAAGAAGAGTGAGTCTCCTAAGAGTTTGTGCCTTGAGCGGCTCCTGGGAGACCAGTATTGGATTCCGATGCACCAGTGCAGGTTTACTGTATCCCTTGGACCTTCACATTGACGATGAAACACAGAAATCGCATCGGAATTGAATATAAAACGCACAGTGCCGACTTAAGTACAAGAAGAGTGAATATTCTCAGAGTTTGTGCTTTGAGCGGCTCCTGGGAGACCAGTATTGGATTCCGATGCACCAGTGCAGTTTTACTCTATCCCTTGGACCATGCCATTGACAATGAAACACAGAAATCGCATCGGAATTGAATATAAAAGGCACGATACCACTTAAGTACAAGAAGAGTGAGTCTCCTAAGAGTTTGTGGTTTGAGCGGCTCCTGGGAGACCAGTATTGGATTCCGATGCACCACTGCAGGTTTACTGTATCCCTTGGACCTTCACATTGACGATGACACACAGAAATCGCATCGGAATTGAATATAAAAGGCACAGTGCCGACTTAAGTACAAGAAGAGTGAGTCTCTAAAGAGTTTGTGGTTTGAGCGGCTCCTGGGAGACCAGTATTGGATTGCGATGCACCAGTGCAGGTTTACTGTATCCCTTGGACCTTCACATTGACGATGAAACACAGAAATCGATCCGGAATTGAATATAAAAGGCACAGTGCCGACTTAAGTACAAGAAGAGTGAATCTTCTCAGAGTTTGTGCTTTGAGCGGCTCCTGGGAGACCAGTATTGGATTCCGATGCACCAGTGCAGGTTTACTCTATCCCTTGGACCTTCACATTGACGATGAAACACAGAAATCGCATCGGAATTGAATATAAAAGGCACAGTGCTGACTTAAGTACAAGAAGAGTGAATCTTCTCAGAGTTTGTGCTTTGAGCGGCTCCTGGGAGACCAGTATTGGATTCCGATGCACCAGTGCAGGTTTACTATATCCCTTGGACCTTCACATTGACGATGAAACACAGAAATCGCATCGGAATTGAATATAAAAGGCACAATACCACTTAAGTACAAGAAGAGTGAGTCTCCTAAGAGTTTGTGGTTTGAGCGGCTCCTGGGAGACCAGTATTGGATTCCGATGCACCAGTGCAGATTTACTGTATCCCTTGGACCTTCACATTGACGATGAAACACAGAAATCGCATCGGAATTGAATATAAAAGGCACAGTGCCGATTAAAGTACAAGAAGAGTGAATATTCTCAGAGTTTGTGCTTTGAGCGGCTCCTGGGAAACCAGTATTTTATTCCGATGCACCAGTGCAGTTTTACTCTATCCCTTGGACCATCCCATTGACAATGAAACACAGAAATCGCATCGGAATTGAATATAAAATGCACAATACCACTTAAGTACAAGAAGAGTGAGTCTCCTAAGAGTTTGTGGTTTGAGCGGCTCCTGGGAGACCAGTATTGGATTCCGATGCACCAGTGCAGGTTTACTGTATCCCTTGGACCTTCACATTGACGATGAAACACAGAAATCGCATCGGAATTGAATATAAAAGGCACAGTGCTGACTTAAGTACAAGAAGAGTGAGTCTCCTAAGAGTTTGTGCTTTGAGCGGCTCCTGGGAGACCAGTATTGGATTCCGATGCACCAGTGCAGGTTTACTGTATCCCTTGGACCTTCACATTGACGATGAAACACAGAAATCGCATCGGAATTGATTATAAAAGGCACAGTGCTGACCTAAGTACAAGAAGAGTGAAACTCCTAAGAGTTTGTGCTTTGAGCGGCTCCTGGGAGACCAGTATTGGATTCCGATGCACCAGTGCAGGTTTACTGTATCCCTTGGACCTTCACATTGACGATGAAACACAGATATCGCATCGGAATTGAATATAAAAGGCACAGTGCCGACTTAAGTACAAGAAGAGTGAATATTCTCAGAGTTTGTGCTTTGAGCGGCTCCTGGGAGACCGGTATTGGATTCCGATGCACCAGTGCAGTTTTACTCTATCCCTTGGACCTTCCCATGGACAATGAAACACAGAAATCGCATCGGAATTGAATATAAAAGGCACAATACCACTTAAGTACAAGAAGAGTGAGTCTCCTAAGAGTTTGTGGTTTGAGTGGCTCCTGGGAGACCAGTATTGGATTCCGATGCACCAGTGCAGGTTTACTGTATCCCTTGGACCTTCACATTGACGATGAAACACAGAAATCGCATCGGAATTGAATATAAAAGGCACAGTGCCGACTTAAGTACAAGAAGAGTGAGTCTCCTAAGAGTTTGTGGTTTGAGCGGCTCCTGGGGGACCAGTATTGGATTCCGATGCACCAGTGCAGGTTTACTCTATCCTTTGGACCTTCACATTGACGATGAAACACAGAAATCGCATCGGAATTGAATATAAAAGGCACAATGCCGACTTAAGTACAAGAAGAGTGAGTCTCCTAAGAGTTTGTGGTTTGAGCGGCTCCTGGGAGACCAGTATTAGATTCCGATGCACCAGTGCAGGTATACTGTATCCCTTGAACCTTCACATTGACGATGAAACACAGAAATCGCATCGGAATTGAATATAAACGGCACAATACCGATTTAAGTACAAGAAGAGTGAGTCTCCTAACAATTTGTGCTTTGAGCGGCTCCTGGGAGTTTAGTATTGAATTCCGATGCACCAGTGCAGGTTTACTGTATCCCTTGAACCTTCACATTGACGATGAAACACAGAAATCGCATCGGAATTGAATATCAAAGGCACAGTGCCGACTTAAGTACAAGAAGAGTGAGTGTCCTAAGAGTTTGTGGTTTGAGCGGCTCCTGGGAGACCAGTATTGGATTCCGATGCACCAGTGCAGGTTTACTGTATCCCTTGAACCTTCACATTGACGATGAAACACAGAAATCGCATCGGAATTGAATATCAAAGGCACAGTGCCGACTTAAGTACAAGAAGAGTGAGTCTCCTAAGAGTTTGTGCTTTGAGCGGCTCCTGGGAGACCAGTATTGGATTCCGATGCACCAGTGCAGGTTTACTGTATCCCTTGGACCTTCACATTGACGATGAAACACAGAAATCGCATCGGAATTGAATATAAAAGGCACAATACCGACTTAAGTACAAGAAGAGTGAGTCTCCTAAGAGTTTGTGGTCTGAGCGGCTCCTGGGAGACCAGTATTGGATTCCGATGCACCAGTGCAGGTTTACTGTATCCCTTGGACCTTCACATTGACGATGAAACACAGAAATCGCATCGGAATTGAATATAAACGGCACAATACCGACTTAAGTACAAGAAGAGTGAGTCTCCTAACAGTTTGTGCTTTGAGCGGCTCCTGGGAGTTTAGTATTGAATTCCGATGCACCAGTGCAGGTTTACTGTATCCCTTGGACCTTCACATTGACGATGAAACACAGAAATCGCATCGGAATTGAATATAAAAGGCACAATGCCGACTTAAGTACAAGAAGAGTGAGTCTCCTAAGAGTTTGTGCTTTGAGCAGATCCTGCGAGACCAGTATTGGATTCCGATGCACCAGTGCAAGTTTACTGCATCCCTTGGACCTTCACATTGACGATGAAACACAGAAATCGCATCGGAATTGAATATAACAGGCACAGTGCCGACTTAAGTACAAGAAGAGTGAATATTCTCAGAGTTTGTGCTTTGAGCGGCTCCTGGGAGACCAGTATTGGATTCCGATGCACCAGTGCAGTTTTACTCAATCCCTTGGACCATCCCATTGACAATGAAACACAGAAATCGCATCGGAATTGAATATAAAAGGCACAATACCACTTAAGTACAAGATGAGTGAGTCTCCTAAGAATTTGTGGTTTGAGCGGCTCCTGGGAGACCAGTATTGGATTCCGATGCACCAGTGCAGGTTTACTGTATCCCTTGGACCTTCACATTGACGATGAAACACAGAAATCGCATCGGAATTGAATATAAAAGGCACAGTGCCGACTTAAGTACAAGAAGAGTGAATCTTCTCAGAGTTTGTGCTTTGAGCGGCTCCTGGGAGACCAGTATTAGATTCCGATGCACCAGTGCAGGTTTACTCTATCCCTTGGACCTTCACATTGACGATGAAACACAGAAATCGCATCGGAATTGAATATAAAAGGCACAATGCCGACTTAAGTACAAGAAGAGTGAGTCTCCTAAGAGTTTGTGGTTTGAGCGGCTCCTGGGAGACCAGTATTGGATTCCGATGCACCAGTGCAGGTTTACTGTATCCCTTGAACCTTCACATTGACGATGAAACACAGATATCGCATCGGAATTGAATATAAAAGGCCCAGTGCCGACTTAAGTACAAGAAGAGTGAATCTTCTACGAGTTTGTGCTTAGGGCGGCTCCTGGGAGACCAGTATTGGATTCGGATGCACCAGTGCAGGTTTACTGTATCCCTTGGACCTTCACATTAACGATGAAACACAGAAATCGCATCGGAATTTGTATATAAAAGGCACAATGCGGACTTAAGTACAAGAAGAGTGAATCTTCTAAGAGTTTGTGCTTTGAGCGGATCCTGGGAGACCACTATAGGATTCCGATGCACCAGTGCAGGTTTACTGTATCCCTTGGACCTTCACATTGACGATGAAACACAGAAATCGCATCGGAATTGAATATAAAAGGCACAATGCCGACTTAAGTACAAGAAGAGTGAGTCTCCTAAGAGTTTGTGGTTTGAGCGGCTCCTGGGAGACCAGTATTGGATTCCGATGCACCAGTGCAGGTTTACTGTATCCCTTGGACCTTCACATTGACAATGAAACACAGAAATCGCATCGGAATTGAATATAAAAGGCACAGTGCCGACTTAAGTACAAGAAAAGTGAATCTTCTACGAGTTTGTGTTTGAGCGGCTCCTGGGAGACCAGTATTAGATTCCGATGCACCAGTGCAGGTTTACTGTATCCCTTGGACCTTCACATTCACGATGAAACACAGAAATCGCATCGGAATCGAATATAAAAGGCACAGTGCCGACTTAAGTACAAGAAGAGTGATTCTTCTCAGAGTTTGTGCTTTGAGCGGCTCCTGGGAGACCAGTATTAGATTCCGATGCACCAGTGCAGGTTTACTGTATCCCTTGGACCGTCACATTGACAATGAAACACAGAAATCGCATCGGAATTGATTATAAAAGGCACAATGCCGACTTAAGTACAAGAAGAGTGAATCTTCTAAGGGTTTGTGCTTTGAGCGGCACCTGGGAGACCAGTATTGGATTCCGATGCACCAGTGCAGGTTTACTCTATCCCTTGGACCTTCACATTGACGATGAAACACAGAAATCGCATCGGAATTGAATATAAAAGGCACAGTGCCGACTTAAGTACAAGAAGAGTGAGTCTCTTAAGAGTTTGTGCTTTGAGCGGATCCTGGGAGACCAGTATTGCATTCCGATGCACCAGTGCAGGTTTACTGTATCCCTTGGACCTTCACATTGACGATGAAACACAGAAATCGCATCGGAATTGAATATAAAAGGCCCAGTGCCGACTTAAGTACAAGAAGAGTGAATCTTCTACGCGTTTGTGCTTAGGGCGGCTCCTGGGAGACCAGTATTGGATTCGGATGCACCAGTGCAGGTTTACTGTATCCCTTGGACCTTCACATTAACGATGAAACACAGAAATCGCATCGGAATTTGTATATAAAAGCACAATGCCGACTTAAGTACAAGAAGAGTGAATCTTCTAAGAGTTTGTGCTTTGAGCGGATCCTGGGAGACCAGTATTGGATTCCGATGCACCAGTGCAGGTTTACTGTATCCCTTGGACCTTCACATTGACGATGAAACACAGAAATCGCATCGGAATTGAATATAAAAGGCACAGTGCCGACTTAAGTACAAGAAAAGTGAATCTTCTACGAGTTTGTGTTTGAGCGGCTCCTGGGAGACCAGTATTAGATTCCGATGCACCAGTGCAGGTTTACTGTATCCCTTGGACCTTCACATTCACGATGAAACACAGAAATCGCATCGGAATCGATATAAAAGGCACAGTGCCGACTTAAGTACAAGAAGAGTGATTCTTCTCAGAGTTTGTGCTTTGAGCGGCTCCTGGGAGACCAGTATTAGATTCCGATGCACCAGTGCATGTTTACTGTATCCCTTGGACCGTCACATTGACAATGAAACACAGAAATCGCATCGGAATTGAATATAAAAGGCACAATGCCGACTTAAGTACAAGAAGAGTGAATCTTCTAAGGGTTTGTGCTTTGAGCGGCACCTGGGAGACCAGTATTGGATTCCGATGCCCCAGTGCAGGTTTACTCTATCCCTTGGACCTTCACATTGACGATGAAACACAGAAATCGCATCGGAATTGAATATAAAAGGCACAATACCGACTTAAGTACAAGAAGAGTGAGTCTCCTAAGAGATTGTGGTTTGAGCGGCTCCTGGGAGACCAGTATTGGATTCCGATGCACCAGTGCAGGTTTACTGTATCCCTTGGACCTTCACATTGACGATGAAACACAGAAATCGCATCGGAATTGAATATAATAGGCACAGTGCCGACTTAAGTACTAGAAGAGTGAGTCTCCTAAGAGTTTGTGGTTTGAGCGGCTCCTGGGAGACCAGTATTGGATTCCGATGCACCAGTGCATGTTTACTGTACCCCTTGGACCTTCACATTGACGATGAAACACAGAAATCGCATCGGAATTGAATATAAAAGGCACAGTGCCGACTTAAGTACAATAAGAGTGAGTCTCCTAAGAGTTTGTGCTTTGAGCGGTTCCTGGGAAACCAGTATTGGATTCCGATTCACCAGTGCAGGTTTACTGTATCCCTTGGACCTTCACATTAAAGATGAAACACAGAAATCGCATCGGAATTGAATATAAAAGGCATAATACCGACTTAAGTACAAGAAGAGTGAGTCTCCTAAGAGTTTGTGCTTTGAGCGGCTCCTGGGAGACCAGTATTGGATTCCGATGCACCAGTGCAGGTTTACTGTATCCCTTGGACCTTCACATTGACGATGAAACACAGAAATCGCATCGGAATTGAATATAAAGGCACAATGCCGACTTAAGTACAAGAAGAGTGAGTCTCCTAAGAGTTTGTGCTTTGAGCGGATCCTGGGAGACCAGTATTGGATTCCGATGCACCAGTGCAGGTTTACTGTATCCCTTGGACCTTCACATTGACGATGAAACACAGAAATCGCATCGGAATTGAATATAAATGGCACAGTGCCGACTTAAGTACAAGAAAAGTGAATCTTCTACGAGTTTGTGTTTGAGCGGCTCCTGGGAGACCAGTATTAGATTCCGATGCACCAGTGCAGGTTTACTGTATCCCTTGGACCTTCACATTCACGATGAAACACAGAAATCGCATCGGAATCGAATATAAAAGGCACAGTGCCGACTTAAGTACAAGAAGAGTGATTCTTCTCAGAGTTTGTGCTTTGAGCGGCTCCTGGGAGACCAGTATTAGATTCCGATGCACCAGTGCAGGTTTACTGTATCCCTTGGACCGTCACATTGACAATGAAACACAGAAATCGCATCGGAATTGAATATAAAAGGCACAATGCCGACTTAAGTACAAGAAGAGTGAATCTTCTAAGGGTTTGTGCTGTGAGCGGCACCTGGGAGACCAGTATTGGATTCCGATGCACCAGTGCAGGTTTACTCTATCCCTTGGACCTTCACATTGACGATGAAACACAGAAATCGCATCGGAATTGAATATAAAATGCACAGTGCCGACTTAAGTACAAGAAGAGTGAGTCTCTTAAGAGTTTGTGCTTTGAGCGGATCCTGGGAGACCAGTATTGGATTCCGATGCACCAGTGCAGGTTTACTGTATCCCTTGGACCTTCACATTGACGATGAAACACAGAAATCGCATCGGAATTGAATATAAAAGGCCCAGTGCCGACTTAAGTACAAGAAGAGTGAATCTTCTACGAGTTTGTGCTTAGGGCGGCTCCTGGGAGACCAGTATTGGATTCGGATGCACCAGTGCAGGTTTACTGTATCCCTTGGACCTTCACATTAACGATGAAACACAGAAATCGCATCGGAATTTGTATATAAAAGGCACAATGCCGACTTAAGTACAAGAAGAGTGAATCTTCTAAGAGTTTGTGCTTTGAGCGGATCCTGGGAGACCAGTATTGGATTCCGATGCACCAGTGCAGGTTTACTGTATCCCTTGGACCTTCACATTGACGATGAAACACAGAAATCGCATCGGAATTGAATATAAAAGGCACAATGCCGACTTAAGTACAAGAAGAGTGAGTCTCCTAAGAGTTTGTGCTTTGAGCGGCTCCTGGGAGACCAGTATTGGATTCCGATGCACCAGTGCAGGTTTACTGTATCCCTTGGACCTTCACATTGACAATGAAACACAGAAATCGCATCGGAATTGAATATAAAAGGCACAGTGCCGACTTAAGTACAAGAAAAGTGAATCTTCTACGAGTTTGTGTTTGAGCGGCTCCTTGGAGACCAGTATTAGATTCCGATGCACCAGTGCAGGTTTACTGTATCCCTTGGACCTTCACATTCACGATGAAACACAGAAATCGCATCGGAATCGATATAAAAGGCACAGTGCCGACTTAACTACAAGAAGAGTGATTCTTCTCAGAGTTTGTGCTTTGAGCGGCTCCTGGGAGACCAGTATTAGATTCCGATGCACCAGTGCAGGTTTACTGTATCCCTTGGACCGTCACATTGACAATGAAACACAGAAATCGCATCGGAATTGAATATAAAAGGCACAATGCCGACTTAAGTACAAGAAGAGTGAATCTTCTAAGGGTTTGTGCTTTGAGCGGCACCTGGGAGACCAGTATTGGATTCCGATGCACCAGTGCAGGTTTACTCTATCCCTTGGACCTTCACATTGACGATGAAACACAGAAATCGCATCGGAATTGAATATAAAAGGCACAATACCGACTTAAGTACAAGAAGAGTGAGTCTCCTAAGAGATTGTGGTTTGAGCGGCTCCTGGGAGACCAGTATTGGATTCCGATGCACCAGTGCAGGTTTACTGTATCCCTTGGACCTTCACATTGACGATGAAACACAGAAATCGCATCGGAATTGAATATAATAGGCACAGTGCCGACTTAAGTACTAGAAGAGTGAGTCTCCTAAGAGTTTGTGGTTTGAGCGGCTCCTGGGAGACCAGTATTGGATTCCGATGCACCAGTGCATGTTTACTGTACCCGTTGGACCTTCACATTGACGATGAAACACAGAAATCGCATCGGAATTGAATATAAAAGGCACAGTGCCGACTTAAGTACAATAAGAGTGAGTCTCCTAAGAGTTTGTGCTTTGAGCGGCTCCTGGGAAACCAGTATTGGATTCCGATTCACCAGTGCAGGTTTACTGTATCCCTTGGACCTTCACATTAAAGATGAAACACAGAAATCGCATCGGAATTGAATATAAAAGGCATAATACCGACTTAAGTACAAGAAGAGTGAGTCTCCTAAGAGTTTGTGCTTTGAGCGGCTCCTGGGAGACCAGTATTGGATTCCGATGCACCAGTGCAGGTTTACTGTATCCCTTGGACCTTCACATTGACGATGAAACACAGAAATCGCATCGGAATTGAATATAAAGGCACAATGCCGACTTAAGTACAAGAGGAGTGAGTCTCCTAAGAGTTTGTGCTTTGAGCGGATCCTGGGAGACCAGTATTGGATTCCGATGCACCAGTGCAGGTTTACTGTATCCCTTGGACCTTCACATTGACGATGAAACACAGAAATCGCATCGGAATTTAATATAAAAGGCACAGTACCGACTTAAGTACAAGAAGAGTGAATATTCTCAGAGTTTGTGCTTTGAGCGGCTCCTGGGACACCAGTATTGGATTCCGATGCACCAGTGCAGTTTTACTCTATCCCTTGGACCTTCCCATTGACAATGAAACACAGAAATCGCATCGGAATTGAATATAAAAGGCACAATACCACTTAAGTACAAGAAGAGTGAGTCTCCTAAGAGTTTGTGGTTTGAGCGGCTCCTGGGAGACCAGTATTGGATTCCGATGCACCAGTGCAGGTTTACTGTATCCCTCGGACCTTCACATTGACGATGAAACACAGAAATCGCATCGTAATTGAATATAAAAGGCACAGTGCCGACTTAAGTACAAGAAGAGTGAGTCTCCTAAGAGTTTGTGGTTTGAGCGGCTCCTGGGAGACCAGTATTGGATTCCGATGCACCAGTGCAGGTTTACTGTATCCCTTGGACCTTCACATTGACGATGAAACACAGAAATCGCATCGGAATTGAATATAAAAGGCACAGTGCCGACTTAAGTACAAGAAGAGTGAGTCTCCTAAGAGTTTGTGGTTTGAGCGGCTCCTGGGAGACCAGTATTGGATTCCGATGCACCAGTGCAGGTTTACTCTATCCCTTGGACCTTCACATTGACGATGAAACACAGAAATCGCATCGGAATTGAATATAAAAGGCACAATGCCGACTTAAGTACAAGAAGAGTGAGTCTCCTAAGAGTTTGTGGTTTGAGCGGCTCCTGGGAGACCAGTATTAGATTCCGATGCACCAGTGCAGGTTTACTGTATCCCTTGGACCTTCACATTGACGATGAAACACAGAAATCGAATCGGAATTGAATATCAAAGGCACAGTGCCGACTTAAGTACAAGAAGAGTGAGTCTCCTAAGAGTTTGTGGTTTGAGCGGCTCCTGAGAGACCAGTATTGGATTCCGATGCACCAGTGCTGGTTTACTGTATCCCTTGAACCTTCACATTGACGATGAAACACAGAAATCGCATCGGAATTGAATATCAAAGGCACAGTGCCGACTTAAGTACAAGAAGAGTGAGTCTCCTAAGAGTTTGTGCTTTGAGCGGCTCCTGGGACACCAGTATTGGATCCCGATGCACCAGTGCAGGTTTACTGTATCCCTTGGACCTTCACATTGACGATGAAACACAGAAATCGCATCGGAATTGAATATAAAGGCACAATGCCGACTTAAGTACAAGAAGAGTGAGTCTCCTTAGAGTTTGTGCTATGAGCGGATCCTGGGAGACCAGTATTGGATTCCGATGCACCAGTGCAGGTTTACTGTATCCCTTGGACCTTCACATTGACGATGAAACACAGAAATCGCATCGCAATTGAATATAAAGGCGCAATGCCGACTTAAGTACAAGAAGAGTGAGTCTCCTTAGAGTTTGTGCTATGAGCGGATCCTGGGAGACCAGTATTGGATTCCGATGCACCAGTGCAGGTTTACTGTATCCCTTGGACCTTCACATTGACGATGAAACACAGAAATCGCATCACAATTGAATATAAACGCCACAATACCGACTTAAGTACAAGAAGAGTGAGTCTCCTAACAGTTTGTGCTTTGAGCGGCTCCTGGGAGTTTAGTATTGAATTCCGATGCACCAGTGCAGGTTTACTGTATCCCTTGGACCTTCACATTGACGATGAAACACAGAAATCGCATCGGAATTGAATATAAAAGGCACAATGCCGACTTAAGTACAATTTGAGTGAGTCTCCTATGAGTTTGTGCTTTGAGCAGATCCTGGGAGACCAGTATTGGATTCCGATGCACCAGTGCAAGTTTACGGTATCCCTTGGACCTTCACATTGACGATGAAACACAGAAATCGCATCGGAATTGAATATAGCATTCACAGTGCCGACTTAAGTACAAGAAGAGTGAATATTCCCAGAGTTTGTGCTTTGAGCGCCTCCTGGGAGACCAGTATTGGATTCCGATGCACCAGTGCAGTTTTACTCTATCCCTTGGACCTTCCCATTGACAATGAAACACAGAAATCGCATCGGAATTGAATATAAAAGGCACAATACCACTTAAGTACAAGAAGAGTGAGTCTCCTAACAATTTGTGGTTTGAGCGGCTCCTGGGAGACCAGTATTAGATTCCGCTGCACCAGTGCAGGTTTACTGTATCCCTTGGACCTTCACATTGACGATGAAACACAGAAATCGTATCGGAATTGAATAAAAAGGCACAGTGACGACTTAAGTACAAGAAGAGTGAATCTTCTCAGAGTTTGTGCTTTGAGCGGCTCCTGGGAGACCAGTATTGGATTCCGATGCACCAGTGCAGGTTTACTGTATCCCTTGGACCTTCACATTGACAATGAAACACAGATATCGCATCGGAATTGAATATAAAAGGCACAATGCAGACTTAAGTACAAGAAGAGTGAGTCTCCTAATAGTGTGTGATTTGAGCGGATCCTGAGAGACCAGTATTGGATTCCGATGCACCAGTGCAGGTTTACTGTATCCCTTGGACCTTCACATTGACGATGAAACACAGAAATCGCATCGGAATTGAATATAAAAGGCACAGTGCCGACTTAAGTACAAGAAGAGTGAATCTTCTGAGAGTTTGTGCTTTGAGCGGCTCCTGGGAGACCAGTATTAGATTCCGATGCACCAGTGCAGGTTTACTCTATCCCTTGGACCTTCACATTGACGATGAAACACAGAAATCGCATCGGAATTGAATATAAAAGGCACAATGCCGACTTAAGTACAAGAAGAGTGAGTCTCCTAAGAGTTTGTTGTTTGAGCGGCTCCTGGGAGACCAGTAGTAGATTCCGATGCACCAGTGCAGGTTTACTGTATCCCTTGGACCTTCACGATGACGATGAAACACAGAAATCGCATCGGAATTGAATATCAAAGGCACAGTGCCGACTTAAGTACAAGAAGAGTGAGTCTCCTAAGAGTTTGTGGTTTGAGCGGCTCCTGGGAGACCAGTATTGGATTCTGATGCACCAGTGCAGGTTTACTGTATCCCGTGGACCTTCACATTAAAGATGAAACACAGAAATCGCATCGGAGTTGAATATAAAAGGCACAATACCGACTTAAGTACAAGAAGAGTGAGTCTCCTAAGAGTCTGTGCTTTGAGCGGCTCCTGGGAGACCAGTATTGGATTCCGATGCACCAGTGCAGGTTTCCTCTATCCCTTGGACCTTCCCATTGACAATGAAACACAGAAATCGCATCGGAATTGAATATAAAAGGCACAATACCACTTAAGTACAAGAAGAGTGAGTCTCCTAAGAGTTTGTGGTTTGAGTGGCTCCTGGGAGACCAGTATTAGATTCCGATGCACCAGTGCAAGTTTACTGTATCCCTTGGACCTTCCCATTGACCATGAAACACAGAAATCGCATCGGAATTGAATATAAAAGGCTCAGTGACGACTTAAGTACAAGAACAGTGAATCTTCTCATAGTTTGTGCTTTGAGCGGCTCCTGGGAGACCAGTATTGGATTCCGATGGACCAGTGCAGGTTTACTGTATCCCTTGGACCTTCACATTGACAATGAAACACAGAAATCGCATCGGAATTGAATATAAAAGGCACAATGCCGACTTAAGTACAAGAAGAGTGAGTCTCCTAAGAGTTTGTGGTTTGAGCGGCTCCTGGGAGACCAGTATTAGATTCCGATGCACCAGTGCAAGTTTACTGTATCCCTTGGACCTTCACATTGACGATGAAACACAGAAATCGCATCGGAATTGAATATAAAAGGCACAGTGCCGACTTAAGTACAAGAAGAGTGAATATTCTCAGAGTTTGTGCTTTGAGTGGCTCCTGGGAGACCAGTATTGGATTCCGATGCACCAGTGCAGTTTTACTCTATCCCTTGGACCTTCCCATTGACAATGAAACACAGAAATCGCATCGGAATTGAATATAAAAGGCACAATACCACTTAAGTACAAGAAGAGTGAGTCTCCTAAGAGTTTGTGGTTTGAACGGCTCCTGGGAGACCAGTATTGGATTCCGATGCACCAGTGCAGGTTTACTGTATCCCTTGGACCTTCACATTGACGATGAAACACAGAAATCGCATCGGAATTGAATATAAAAGGCACAATACCGACTTAAGTACAAGAAGAGTGAGTCTCCTCAGAGATTGTGGTTTGAGCGGCTCCTGGGAGACCAGTATTGGATTCCGATGCACCAGTGCAGGTTTACTGTATCCCTTGGACCTTCACATTGACGATGAAACACAGAAATCGCATCGGAATTGAATATAAAAGGCACAGTGCCGACTTAAGTACAAGAAGAGTGAGTCTCCTAAGAGTTTGTGGTTTGAGCGGCTCCTGGGAGACCAGTATTGGATTCCGATGCACCAGTGCATGTTTACTGTACCCCTTGGACCTTCACATTGACGATGAAACACAGAAATCGCATCGGAATTGAATATAAAAGGCACAGTGCCGACTTAAGTACAAGAAGAGTGAGTCTCCTAAGAGTTTGTGCTTTGAGCGGCTCCTGGGAGACCAGTATTGGATTCCGATTCACCAGTGCAGGTTTACTGTATCCCTTGGAACTTAACATTAAAGATGAAACACAGAAATCGCATCGGAATTGAATATAAAAGGCACAATACCGACTTAAGTACAAGAAGAGTGAGTCTCCTAAGAGTTTGTGCTTTGAGCGGCTCCTGGGAGACCAGTATTGGATTCCGATGCACCAGTGCAGGTTTCCTCTATCCCTTGGACCTTCCCATTGCCAATGAAACACAGAAATCGCATCCGAATTGAATATAAAAGGCACAATACCACTTAAGTACAAGAAGAGTGAGTCTCCTAAGAGTTTGTGGTTTGAACGGCTCCTGGGAGACCAGTATTAGATTCCGATGCACCAGTGCAAGTTTACTGTATCACTTGGACCTTCACATTGACCATGAAACACAGAAATCGCATCGGAATTGAATATAAAAGGCTCAGTGACGACTTAAGTACAAGAAAAGTGAATCTTCTCAGAGTTTGTGCTTTGGGCGGCTCCTGGGAGACCAGTATTGGATTCCGATGGACCAGTGCATGTTTACTGTACCCCTTGGACCTTCACATTGAAGATGAAACACAGAAATCGCATCGGAATTGAATATAAAAGGCACAGTGCCGACTTAAGTACAATAAGAGTGAGTCTCCTAAGAGTTTGTGCTTTGAGCGGTTCCTGGGAAACCAGTATTGGATTCCGATTCACCAGTGCAGGTTTACTGTATCCCTTGGACCTTCACATTAAAGATGAAACACAGAAATCGCATCGGAATTGAATATAAAAGGCATAATACCGACTTAAGTACAAGAAGAGTGAGTCTCCTAAGAGTTTGTGCTTTGAGCGGCTCCTGGGAGACCAGTATTGGATTCCGATGCACCAGTGCAGGTTTACTGTATCCCTTGGACCTTCACATTGACGATGAAACACAGAAATCGCATCGGAATTGAATATAAAGGCACAATGCCGACTTAAGTACAAGAAGAGTGAGTCTCCTAAGAGTTTGTGCTTTGAGCGGATCCTGGGAGACCAGTATTGGATTCCGATGCACCAGTGCAGGTTTACTGTATCCCTTGGACCTTCACATTGACGATGAAACACAGAAATCGCATCGGAATTGAATATAAAAGGCACAGTGCCGACTTAAGTACAAGAAAAGTGAATCTTCTACGAGTTTGTGTTTGAGCGGCTCCTGGGAGACCAGTATTAGATTCCGATGCACCAGTGCAGGTTTACTGTATCCCTTGGACCTTCACATTCACGATGAAACACAGAAATCGCATCGGAATTGAATATAAAAGGCACAATGCCGACTTAAGTACAAGAAGAGTGAATCTTCTAAGGGTTTGTGCTTTGAGCGGCACCTGGGAGACCAGTATTGGATTCCGATGCACCAGTGCAGGTTTACTCTATCCCTTGGACCTTCACATTGACGATGAAACACAGAAATCGCATCGGAATTGAATATAAAATGCACAGTGCCGACTTAAGTACAAGAAGAGTGAGTCTCTTAAGAGTTTGTGCTTTGAGCGGATCCTGGGAGACCAGTATTGGATTCCGATGCACCAGTGCAGGTTTACTGTATCCCTTGGACCTTCACATTGACGATGAAACACAGAAATCGCATCGGAATTGAATATAAAAGGCCCAGTGCCGACATAAGTACAAGAAGAATGAATCTTCTACGAGTTTGTGCTTAGGGCGGCTCCTGGGAGACCAGTATTGGATTCGGATGCACCAGTGCAGGTTTACTGTATCCCTTGGACCTTCACATTAACGATGAAACAAAGAAATCGCATCGGAATTTGTATATAAAAGGCACAATGCCGACTTAAGTACAAGAAGAGTGAATCTTCTAAGAGTTTGTGCTTTGAGCGGATCCTGGGAGACCAGTATTGGATTCCGATGCACCAGTGCAGGTTTACTGTATCCCTTGGACCTTCACATTGACAATGAAACACAGAAATCGCATCGGAATTGAATATAAAAGGCACAATACCGACTTAAGTACAAGAAGAGTGAGTCTCCTAAGAGATTGTGGTTTGAGCGGCTCCTGGGAGACCAGTATTGGATTCCGATGCACCAGTGCAGGTTTACTGTATCCCTTGGACCTTCACATTGACGATGAAACACAGAAATCGCATCGGAATTGAATATAATAGGCACAGTGCCGACTTAAGTACTAGAAGAGTGAGTCTCCTAAGAGTTTGTGGTTTGAGCGGCTCCTGGGAGACCAGTATTGGATTCCGATGCACCAGTGCATGTTTACTGTACCCGTTGGACCTTCACATTGACGATGAAACACAGAAATCGCATCGGAATTGAATATAAAAGGCACAGTGCCGACTTAAGTACAATAAGAGTGAGTCTCCTAAGAGTTTGTGCTTTGAGCGGCTCCTGGGAAACCAGTATTGGATTCCGATTCACCAGTGCAGGTTTACTGTATCCCTTGGACCTTCACATTAAAGATGAAACACAGAAATCGCATCGGAATTGAATATAAAAGGCATAATACCGACTTAAGTACAAGAAGAGTGAGTCTCCTAAGAGTTTGTGCTTTGAGCGGCTCCTGGGAGACCAGTATTGGATTCCGATGCACCAGTGCAGGTTTACTGTATCCCTTGGACCTTCACATTGACGATGAAACACAGAAATCGCATCGGAATTGAATATAAAGGCACAATGCCGACTTAAGTACAAGAAGAGTGAGTCTCCTAAGAGTTTGTGCTTTGAGCGGATCCTGGGAGACCAGTATTGGATTCCGATGCACCAGTGCAGGTTTACTGTATCCCTTGGACCTTCACATTGACGATGAAACACAGAAATCGCATCGGAATTTAATATAAAAGGCACAGTACCGACTTAAGTACAAGAAGAGTGAATATTCTCAGAGTTTGTGCTTTGAGCGGCTCCTGGGAGACCAGTATTGGATTCCGATGCACCAGTGCAGTTTTACTCTATCCCTTGGACCTTCCCATTGACAATGAAACACAGAAATCGCATCGGAATTGAATATAAAAGGCACAATACCACTTAAGTACAAGAAGAGTGAGTCTCCTAAGAGTTTGTGGTTTGAGCGGCTCCTGGGAGACCAGTATTGGATTCCGATGCACCAGTGCAGGTTTACTGTATCCCTCGGACCTTCACATTGACGATGAAACACAGAAATCGCATCGGAATTGAATATAAAAGGCACAGTGCCGACTTAAGTACAAGAAGAGTGAGTCTCCTAAGAGTTTGTGGTTTGAGCGGCTCCTGGGAGACCAGTATTGGATTCCGATGCACCAGTGCACGTTTACTGTATCCCTTGGACCTTCGCATTGACGATGAAACACAGAAATCGCATCGGAATTGAATATAAAAGGCACAGTGCCGACTTAAGTACAAGAAGAGTGAGTCTCCTAAGAGTTTGTGGTTTGAGCGGCTCCTGGGAGACCAGTATTGGATTCCGATGCACCAGTGCAGGTTTACTCTATCCCTTGGACCTTCACATTGACGATGAAACACAGAAATCGCATCGGAATTGAATATAAAAGGCACAATGCCGACTTAAGTACAAGAAGAGTGAGTCTCCTAAGAGTTTGTGGTTTGAGCGGCTCCTGGGAGACCAGTATTAGATTCCGATGCACCAGTGCAGGTTTACTGTATCCCTTGGACCTTCACATTGACGATGAAACACAGAAATCGAATCGGAATTGAATATCAAAGGCACAGTGCCGGCTTAAGTACAAGAAGAGTGAGTCTCCTAAGAGTTTGTGGTTTGAGCGGCTCCTGGGAGACCAGTATTGGATTCCGATGCACCAGTGCTGGTTTACTGTATCCCTTGAACCTTCACATTGACGATGAAACACAGAAATCGCATCGGAATTGAATATCAAAGGCACAGTGCCGACTTAAGTACAAGAAGAGTGAGTCTCCTAAGAGTTTGTGCTTTGAGCGGCTCCTGGGAGACCAGTATTGGATCCCGATGCACCAGTGCAGGTTTACTGTATCCCTTGGACCTTCACATTGACGATGAAACACAGAAATCGCATCGGAATTGAATATAAAGGCACAATGCCGACTTAAGTACAAGAAGAGTGAGTCTCCTTAGAGTTTGTGCTATGAGCGGATCCTGGGAGACCAGTATTGGATTCCGATGCACCAGTGCAGGTTTACTGTATCCCTTGGACCTTCACATTGACGATGAAAGGCGGAAATCGCATCGCAATTGAATATAAAGGCGCAATGCCGACTTAAGTACAAGAAGAGTGAGTCTCCTTAGAGTTTGTGCTATGAGCGGATCCTGGGAGACCAGTATTGGATTCCGATGCACCAGTGCAGGTTTACTGTATCCCTTGGACCTTCACATTGACGATGAAACACAGAAATCGCATCACAATTGAATATAAACGCCACAATACCGACTTAAGTACAAGAAGAGTGAGTCTCCTAACAGTTTGTGCTTTGAGCGGCTCCTGGGAGTTTAGTATTGAATTCCGATGCACCAGTGCAGGTTTACTGTATCCCTTGGACCTTCACATTGACGATGAAACACAGAAATCGCATCGGAATTGAATATAAAAGGCACAATGCCGACTTAAGTACAATTTGAGTGAGTCTCCTAAGAGTTTGTGCTTTGAGCAGATCCTGGGAGACCAGTATTGGATTCCGATGCACCAGTGCAAGTTTACGGTATCCCTTGGACCTTCACATTGACGATGAAACACAGAAATCGCATCGGAATTGAATATAGCAGGCACAGTGCCGACTTAAGTACAAGAAGAGTGAATATTCTCAGAGTTTGTGCTTTGAGCGCCTCCTGGGAGACCAGTATTGGATTCCGATGCACCAGTGCAGTTTTACTCTATCCCTTGGACCTTCCCATTGACAATGAAACACAGAAATCGCATCGGAATTGAATATAAAAGGCACAATACCACTTAAGTACAAGAAGAGTGAGTCTCCTAACAATTTGTGGTTTGAGCGGCTCCTGGGAGACCAGTATTAGATTCCGATGCACCAGTGCAGGTTTACTGTATCCCTTGGACCTTCACATTGACGATGAAACACAGAAATCGTATCGGAATTGAATATAAAAGGCACAGTGACGACTTAAGTACAAGAAGAGTGAATCTTCTCAGAGTTTGTGCTTTGAGCGGCTCCTGGGAGACCAGTATTGGATTCCGATGCACCAGTGCAGGTTTACTGTATCCCTTGGACCTTCACATTGACAATGAAACACAGAAATCGCATCGGAATTGAATATAAAAGGCACAATGCAGACTTAAGTACAAGAAGAGTGAGTCTCCTAATAGTGTGTGATTTGAGCGGATCCTGAGAGACCAGTATTGGATTCCGATGCACCAGTGCAGGTTTACTGTATCCCTTGGACCTTCACATTGACGATGAAACACAGAAATCGCATCGGAATTGAATATAAAAGGCACAGTGCCGACTTAAGTACAAGAAGAGTGAATCTTCTGAGAGTTTGTGCTTTGAGCGGCTCCTGGGAGACCAGTATTAGATTCCGATGCACCAGTGCAGGTTTACTCTATCCCTTGGACCTTCACATTGACGATGAAACACAGAAATCGCATCGGAATTGAATATAAAAGGCACAATGCCGACTTAAGTACAAGAAGAGTGAGTCTCCTAAGAGTTTGTGGTTTGAGCGGCTCCTGGGAGACCAGTAGTAGATTCCGATGCACCAGTGCAGGTTTACTGTATCCCTTGGACCTTCACGATGACGATGAAACACAGAAATCGCATCGGAATTGAATATCAAAGGCACAGTGCCGACTTAAGTACAAGAAGAGTGAGTCTCCTAAGAGTTTGTGGTTTGAGCGGCTCCTGGGAGACCAGTATTGGATTCCGATGCACCAGTGCAGGTTTACTGTATCCCTTGGACCTTCACATTAAAGATGAAACACAGAAATCGCATCGGAGTTGAATATAAAAGGCACAATACCGACTTAAGTACAAGAAGAGTGAGTCTCCTAAGAGTTTGTGCTTTGAGCGGCTCCTGGGAGACCAGTATTGGATTCCGATGCACCAGTGCAGGTTTCCTCTATCCCTTGGACCTTCCCATTGACAATGAAACACAGAAATCGCATCGGAATTGAATATAAAAGGCACAATACCACTTAAGTACAAGAAGAGTGAGTCTCCTAAGAGTTTGTGGTTTGAGTGGCTCCTGGGAGACCAGTATTAGATTCCGATGCACCAGTGCAAGTTTACTGTATCCCTTGGACCTTCACATTGACCATGAAACACAGAAATCGCATCGGAATTGAATATAAAATGCTCAGTGACGACTTAAGTACAAGAACAGTGAATCTTCTCATAGTTTGTGCTTTGAGCGGCTCCTGGGAGACCAGTATTGGATTCCGATGGACCAGTGCAGGTTTACTGTATCCCTTGGACCTTCACATTGACAATGAAACACAGAAATCGCATCGGAATTGAATATAAAAGGCACAATGCCGACTTAAGTACAAGAAGAGTGAGTCTCCTAAGAGTTTGTGGTTTGAGCGGCTCCTGGGAGACCAGTATTAGATTCCGATGCACCAGTGCAAGTTTACTGTATCCCTTGGACCTTCACATTGACGATGAAACACAGAAATCGCATCGGAATTGAATATAAAAGGCACAGTGCCGACTTAAGTACAAGAAGAGTGAATATTCTCAGAGTTTGTGCTTTGAGCGGCTCCTGGGAGACCAGTATTGGATTCCGATGCACCAGTGCAGTTTTACTCTATCCCTTGGACCTTCCCATTGACAATGAAACACAGAAATCGCATCGGAATTGAATATAAAATGCACAGTGCCGACTTAAGTACAAGAAGAGTGAGTCTCTTAAGAGTTTGTGCTTTGAGCGGATCCTGGGAGACCAGTATTGGATTCCGATGCACCAGTGCAGGTTTACTGTATCCCTTGGACCTTCACATTGACGATGAAACACAGAAATCGCATCGGAATTGAATATAAAAGGCCCAGTGCCGACTTAAGTACAAGAAGAGTGAATCTTCTACGAGTTTGTGCTTAGGGCGGCTCCTGGGAGACCAGTATTGGATGCGGATGCACCAGTGCAGGTTTACTGTATCCCTTGGACCTTCACATTAACGATGAAACACAGAAATCGCATCGGAATTTGTATATAAAAGGCACAATGCCGACTTAAGTACAAGAAGAGTGAATCTTCTAAGAGTTTGTGCTTTGAGCGGATCCTGGGAGACCAGTATTGGATTCCGATGCACCAGTGCAGGTTTACTGTATCCCTTGGACCTTCACATTGACGATGAAACACAGAAATCGCATCGGAATTGAATATAAAAGGCACAATGCCGACTTAAGTACAAGAAGAGTGAGTCTCCTAAGAGTTTGTGCTTTGAGCGGCTCCTGGGAGACCAGTATTGGATTCCGATGCACCAGTGCAGGTTTACTGTATCCCTTGGACCTTCACATTGACAATGAAACACAGAAATCGCATCGGAATTGAATATAAAAGGCACAGTGCCGACTTAAGTACAAGAGAAGTGAATCTTCTACGAGTTTGTGTTTGAGCGGCTCCTGGGAGACCAGTATTAGATTCCGATGCACCAGTGCAGGTTTACTGTATCCCTTGGACCTTCACATTCACGATGAAACACAGAAATCGCATCGGAATCGATATAAAAGGCACAGTGCCGACTTAACTACAAGAAGAGTGATTCTTCTCAGAGTTTGTGCTTTGAGCGGCTCCTGGGAGACCAGTATTAGATTCCGATGCACCAGTGCAGGTTTACTGTATCCCTTGGACCGTCACATTGACAATGAAACACAGAAATCGCATCGGAATTGAATATAAAAGGCACAATGCCGACTTAAGTACAAGAAGAGTGAATCTTCTAAGGGTTTGTGCTTTGAGCGGCACCTGGGAGACCAGTATTGGATTCCGATGCACCAGTGCAGGTTTACTCTATCCCTTGGACCTTCACATTGACGATGAAACACAGAAATCGCATCGGAATTGAATATAAAAGGCACAATACCGACTTAAGTACAAGAAGAGTGAGTCTCCTAAGAGATTGTGGTTTGAGCGGCTCCTGGGAGACCAGTATTGGATTCCGATGCACCAGTGCAGGTTTACTGTATCCCTTGGACCTTCACATTGACGATGAAACACAGAAATCGCATCGGAATTGAATATAATAGGCACAGTGCCGACTTAAGTACTAGAAGAGTGAGTCTCCTAAGAGTTTGTGGTTTGAGCGGCTCCTGGGAGACCAGTATTGGATTCCGATGCACCAGTGCATGTTTACTGTACCCGTTGGACCTTCACATTGACGATGAAACACAGAAATCGCATCGGAATTGAATATAAAAGGCACAGTGCCGACTTAAGTACAATAAGAGTGAGTCTCCTAAGAGTTTGTGCTTTGAGCGGCTCCTGGGAAACCAGTATTGGATTCCGATTCACCAGTGCAGGTTTACTGTATCCCTTGGACCTTCACATTAAAGATGAAACACAGAAATCGCATCGGAATTGAATATAAAAGGCATAATACCGACTTAAGTACAAGAAGAGTGAGTCTCCTAAGAGTTTGTGCTTTGAGCGGCTCCTGGGAGACCAGTATTGGATTCCGATGCACCAGTGCAGGTTTACTGTATCCCTTGGACCTTCACATTGACGATGAAACACAGAAATCGCATCGGAATTGAATATAAAGGCACAATGCCGACTTAAGTACAAGAAGAGTGAGTCTCCTAAGAGTTTGTGCTTTGAGCGGATCCTGGGAGACCAGTATTGGATTCCGATGCACCAGTGCAGGTTTACTGTATCCCTTGGACCTTCACATTGACGATGAAACACAGAAATCGCATCGGAATTTAATATAAAAGGCACAGTACCGACTTAAGTACAAGAAGAGTGAATATTCTCAGAGTTTGTGCTTTGAGCGGCTCCTGGGAGACCAGTATTGGATTCCGATGCACCAGTGCAGTTTTACTCTATCCCTTGGACCTTCCCATTGACAATGAAACACAGAAATCGCATCGGAATTGAATATAAAAGGCACAATACCACTTAAGTACAAGAAGAGTGAGTCTCCTAAGAGTTTGTGGTTTGAGCGGCTCCTGGGAGACCAGTATTGGATTCCGATGCACCAGTGCAGGTTTACTGTATCCCTCGGACCTTCACATTGACGATGAAACACAGAAATCGCATCGGAATTGAATATAAAAGGCACAGTGCCGACTTAAGTACAAGAAGAGTGAGTCTCCTAAGAGTTTGTGGTTTGAGCGGCTCCTGGGAGACCAGTATTGGATTCCGATGCACCAGTGCAGGTTTACTGTATCCCTTGGACCTTCACATTGACGATGAAACACAGAAATCGCATCGGAATTGAATATAAAAGGCACAGTGCCGACTTAAGTACAAGAAGAGTGAGTCTCCTAAGAGTTTGTGGTTTGAGCGGCTCCTGGGAGACCAGTATTGGATTCCGATGCACCAGTGCAGGTTTACTCTATCCCTTGGACCTTCACATTGACGATGAAACACAGAAATCGCATCGGAATTGAATATAAAACGCACAATGCCGACTTAAGTACAAGAAGAGTGAGTCTCCTAAGAGTTTGTGGTTTGAGCGGCTCCTGGGAGACCAGTATTAGATTCCGATGCACCAGTGCAGGTTTACTGTATCCCTTGGACCTTCACATTGACGATGAAACACAGAAATCGAATCGGAATTGAATATCAAAGGCACAGTGCCGACTTAAGTACAAGAAGAGTGAGTCTCCTAAGAGTTTGTGGTTTGAGCGGCTCCTGGGAGACCAGTATTGGATTCCGATGCACCAGTGCTGGTTTACTGTATCCCTTGAACCTTCACATTGACGATGAAACACAGAAATCGCATCGGAATTGAATATCAAAGGCACAGTGCCGACTTAAGTACAAGAAGAGTGAGTCTCCTAAGAGTTTGTGCTTTGAGCGGCTCCTGGGAGACCAGTATTGGATCCCGATGCACCAGTGCAGGTTTACTGTATCCCTTGGACCTTCACATTGACGATGAAACACAGAAATCGCATCGGAATTGAATATAAAGGCACAATGCCGACTTAAGTACAAGAAGAGTGAGTCTCCTTAGAGTTTGTGCTATGAGCGGATCCTGGGAGACCAGTATTGGATTCCGATGCACCAGTGCAGGTTTACTGTATCCCTTGGACCTTCACATTGACGATGAAACACAGAAATCGCATCGCAATTGAATATAAAGGCGCAATGCCGACTTAAGTACAAGAAGAGTGAGTCTCCTTAGAGTTTGTGCTATGAGCGGATCCTGGGAGACCAGTATTGGATTCCGATGCACCAGTGCAGGTTTACTGTATCCCTTGGACCTTCACATTGACGATGAAACACAGAAATCGCATCACAATTGAATATAAACGCCACAATACCGACTTAAGTACATGAAGAGTGAGTCTCCTAACAGTTTGTGCTTTGAGCGGCTCCTGGGAGTTTAGTATTGAATTCCGATGCACCAGTGCAGGTTTACTGTATCCCTTGGACCTTCACATTGACGATGAAACACAGAAATCGCATCGGAATTGAATATAAAAGGCACAATGCCGACTTAAGTACAATTTGAGTGAGTCTCCTAAGAGTTTGTGCTTTGAGCAGATCCTGGGAGACCAGTATTGGATTCCGATGCACCAGTGCAAGTTTACGGTATCCCTTGGACCTTCACATTGACGATGAAACACAGAAATCGCATCGGAATTGAATATAGCAGGCACAGTGCCGACTTAAGTACAAGAAGAGTGAATATTCTCAGAGTTTGTGCTTTGAGCGCCTCCTGGGAGACCAGTATTGGATTCCGATGCACCAGTGCAGTTTTACTCTATCCCTTGGACCTTCCCATTGACAATGAAACACAGAAATCGCATCGGAATTGAATATAAAAGGCACAATACCACTTAAGTACAAGAAGAGTGAGTCTCCTAACAATTTGTGGTTTGAGCGGCTCCTGGGAGACCAGTATTAGATTCCGATGCACCAGTGCAGGTTTACTGTATCCCTTGGACCTTCACATTGACGATGAAACACAGAAATCGTATCGGAATTGAATATAAAAGGCACAGTGACGACTTAAGTACAAGAAGAGTGAATCTTCTCAGAGTTTGTGCTTTGAGCGGCTCCTGGGAGACCAGTATTGGATTCCGATGCACCAGTGCAGGTTTACTGTATCCCTTGGACCTTCACATGGACAATGAAACACAGAAATCACATCGGAATTGAATATAAAAGGCACAATGCAGACTTAAGTACAAGAAGAGTGAGTCTCCTAATAGTGTGTGATTTGAGCGGATCCTGAGAGACCAGTATTGGATTCCGATGCACCAGTGCAGGTTTACTGTATCCCTTGGACCTTCACATTGACGATGAAACACAGAAATCGCATCGGAATTGAATATAAAAGGCACAGTGCCGACTTAAGTACAAGAAGAGTGAATCTTCTGAGAGTTGTGCTTTGAGCGGCTCCTGGGAGACCAGTATTAGATTCCGATGCACCAGTGCAGGTTTACTCTATCCCTTGGACCTTCACATTGACGATGAAACACAGAAATCGCATCGGAATTGAATATAAAAGGCACAATGCCGACTTAAGTACAAGAAGAGTGAGTCTCCTAAGAGTTTGTGGTTTGAGCGGCTCCTGGGAGACCAGTATTAGATTCCGATGCACCAGTGCAAGTTTACTGTATCCCTTGGACCTTCACATTGACGATGAAACACAGAAATCGCATCGGAATTGAATATAAAAGGCACAGTGCCGACTTAAGTACAAGAAGAGTGAATATTCTCAGAGTTTGTGCTTTGAGCGGCTCCTGGGAGACCAGTATTGGATTCCGATGCACCAGTGCAGTTTTACTCTATCCCTTGGACCTTCCCATTGACAATGAAACACAGAAATCGCATCGGAATTGAATATAAAAGGCACAATACCACTTAAGTACAAGAAGAGTGAGTCTCCTAAGAGTTTGTGGTTTGAACGGCTCCTGGGAGACCAGTATTGGATTCCGATGCACCAGTGCAGGTTTACTGTATCCCTTGGACCTTCACATTGACGATGAAACACAGAAATCGCATCGGAATTGAATATAAAAGGCACAGTGCCGACTTAAGTACAAGAAGAGTGAATATTCTCAGAATTTGTGCTTTGAGCGGCTCCTGGGAGACCAGTATTGGATTCCGATGCACCAGTGCAGTTTTACTCTATCCTTTGGACCTTCCCATTGACAATGAAACACAGAAATCGCATCGGAATTGAATATAAAAGGCACAATACCAGTTAAGTACAAGAAGAGTGAGTCTCCTAACAATTTGTGGTTTGAGCGGCTCCTGGGAGACCAGTATTAGATTCCGATGCACCAGTGCAGGTTTACTGTATCCCTTGGACCTTCACATTGACGATGAAACACAGAAATCGTATCGGAATTGAATATAAAAGGCACAGTGACGACTTAAGTACAAGAAGAGTGAATCTTCTCAGAGTTTGTGCTTTGAGCGGCTCCTGGGAGACCAGTATTGGATTCCGATGCACCAGTGCAGGTTTACTGTATCCCTTGGACCTTCACATGGACAATGAAACACAGAAATCACATCGGAATTGAATATAAAAGGTACAATGCAGACTTAAGTACAAGAAGAGTGAGTCTCCTAATAGTGTGTGATTTGAGCGGATCCTGAGAGACCAGTATTGGATTCCGATGCACCAGTGCAGGTTTACTGTATCCCTTGGACCTTCACATTGACGATGAAACACAGAAATCGCATCGGAATTGAATATAAAAGGCACAGTGCCGACTTAAGTACAAGAAGAGTGAATCTTCTGAGAGTTTGTGCTTTGAGCGGCTCCTGGGAGACCAGTATTAGATTCCGATGCACCAGTGCAGGTTTACTCTATCCCTTGGACCTTCACATTGACGATGAAACACAGAAATCGCATCGGAATTGAATATAAAAGGCACAATGCCGACTTAAGTACAAGAAGAGTGAGTCTCCTATGAGTTTGTGGTTTGAGCGGCTCCTGGGAGACCAGTAGTAGATTCCGATGCACCAGTGCAGGTTTACTGTATCCCTTGGACCTTCACGATGACGATGAAACACAGAAATCGCATCGGAATTGAATATCAAAGGCACAGTGCCGACTTAAGTACAAGAAGAGTGAGTCCCCTAAGAGTTTGTGGTTTGAGCGGCTCCTGGGAGACCAGTATTGGATTCCGATGCACCAGTGCAGGTTTACTGTATCCTTTGGACCTTCACATTAAAGATGAAACACAGAAATCGCATCGGAGTTGAATATAAAAGGCACAATACCGACTTAAGTACAAGAAGAGTGAGTCTCCTAAGAGTCTGTGATTTGAGCGGCTCCTGGGAGACCAGTATTGGATTCCGATGCACCAGTGCAGGATTCCTCTATCCCTTGGACCTTCCCATTGACAATGAAACACAGAAATCGCATCGGAATTGAATATAAAAGGCACAATACCACTTAAGTACAAGAAGAGTGAGTCTCCTAAGAGTTTGTGGTTTGAGTGGCTCCTGGGAGACCAGTATTAGATTCCGATGCACCAGTGCAAGTTTACTGTATCCCTTGGACCTTCACATTGACCATGAAACACAGAAATCGCATCGGAATTGAATATAAAAGGCTCAGTGACGACTTAAGTACAAGAACAGTGAATCTTCTCATAGTTTGTGCTTTGAGCGGCTCCTGGGAGACCAGTATTGGATTCCGATGGACCAGTGCAGGTTTACTGTATCCCTTGGACCTTCACATTGACAATGAAACACAGAAATCGCATCGGAATTGAATATAAAAGGCACAATGCCGACTTAAGTACAAGAAGAGTGAGTCTCCTAAGAGTTTGTGGTTTGAGCGGCTCCTGGGAGACCAGTATTAGATTCCGATGCACCAGTGCAAGTTTACTGTATCCCTTGGACCTTCACATTGACGATGAAACACAGAAATCGCATCGGAATTGAATATAAAAGGCACAATGCCGACTTAAGTACAAGAAGAGTGAATATTCTCAGAGTTTGTGCTTTGAGCGGCTCCTGGGAGACCAGTATTGGATTCCGATGCACCAGTGCAGTTTTACTCTATCCCTTGGACCTTCCCATTGACAATGAAACACAGAAATCGCATCGGAATTGAATATAAAAGGCACAATACCACTTAAGTACAAGAAGAGTGAGTCTCCTAAGAGTTTGTGGTTTGAACGGCTCCTGGGAGACCAGTATTGGATTCCGATGCACCAGTGCAGGTTTACTGTATCCCTTGGACCTTCACATTGACGATGAAACACAGAAATCGCATCGGAATTGAATATAAAAGGCACAATACCGACTTAAGTACAAGAAGAGTGAGTCTCCTCAGAGATTGTGGTTTGAGCGGCTCCTGGGAGACCAGTATTGGATTCCGATGCACCAGTGCAGGTTTACTGTATCCCTTGGACCTTCACATTGACTATGAAACACAGAAATCGCATCGGAATTGAATATAAAAGGCACAGTGCCGACTTAAGTACAAGAAGAGTGAGTCTCCTAAGAGTTTGTGGTTTGAGCGGCTCCTGGGAGACCAGTATTGGATTCCGATGCACCAGTGCATGTTTACTGTACCCCTTGGACCTTCACATTGACGATGAAACACAGAAATCGCATCGGAATTGAATATAAAAGGCACAGTGCCGACTTAAGTACAAGAAGAGTGAGTCTCCTAAGAGTTTGTGCTTTGAGCGGCTCCTGGGAGACCAGTATTGGATTCCGATTCACCAGTGCAGGTTTACTGTATCCCTTGGAACTTAACATTAAAGATGAAACACAGAAATCGCATCGGAATTGAATATAAAAGGCACAATACCGACTTAAGTACATGAAGAGTGAGTCTCCTAAGAGTTTGTGCTTTGAGCGGCTCCTGGGAGACCAGTATTGGATTCCGATGCACCAGTGCAGGTTTCCTCTATCCCTTGGACCTTCCCATTGCCAATGAAACACAGAAATCGCATCGGAATTGAATATAAAAGGCACAATACCACTTAAGTACAAGAAGAGTGAGTCTCCTAAGAGTTTGTGGTTTGAACGGCTCCTGGGAGACCAGTATTAGATTCCGATGCACCAGTGCAAGTTTACTGTATCACTTGGACCTTCACATTGACCATGAAACACAGAAATCGCATCGGAATTGAATATAAAAGGCTCAGTGACGACTTAAGTACAAGAAAAGTGAATCTTCTCATAGTTTGTGCTTTGGGCGGCTCCTGGGAGACCAGTATTGGATTCCGATGGACCAGTGCATGTTTACTGTACCCCTTGGACCTTCACATTGACGATGAAACACAGAAATCGCATCGGAATTGAATATAAAAGGCACAGTGCCGACTTAAGTACAATAAGAGTGAGTCTCCTAAGAGTTTGTGCTTTGAGCGGTTCCTGGGAAACCAGTATTGGATTCCGATTCACCAGTGCAGGTTTACTGTATCCCTTGGACCTTCACATTAAAGATGAAACACAGAAATCGCATCGGAATTGAATATAAAAGGCATAATACCGACTTAAGTACAAGAAGAGTGAGTCTCCTAAGAGTTTGTGCTTTGAGCGGCTCCTGGGAGACCAGTATTGGATTCCGATGCACCAGTGCAGGTTTACTGTATCCCTTGGACCTTCACATTGACGATGAAACACAGAAATCGCATCGGAATTGAATATAAAGGCACAATGCCGACTTAAGTACAAGAAGAGTGAGTCTCCTAAGAGTTTGTGCTTTGAGCGGATCCTGGGAGACCAGTATTGGATTCCGATGCACCAGTGCAGGTTTACTGTATCCCTTGGACCTTCACATTGACGATGAAACACAGAAATCGCATCGGAATTGAATATAAAAGGCACAGTGCCGACTTAAGTACAAGAAAAGTGAATCTTCTACGAGTTTGTGTTTGAGCGGCTCCTGGGAGACCAGTATTAGATTCCGATGCACCAGTGCAGGATTACTGTATCCCTTGGACCTTCACATTCACGATGAAACACAGAAATCGCATCGGAATCGAATATAAAAGGCACAGTGCCGACTTAAGTACAAGAAGAGTGATTCTTCTCAGAGTTTGTGCTTTGAGCGGCTCCTGGGAGACCAGTATTAGATTCCGATGCACCAGTGCAGGTTTACTGTATCCCTTGGACCGTCACATTGACAATGAAACACAGAAATCGCATCGGAATTGAATATAAAAGGCACAATGCCGACTTAAGTACAAGAAGAGTGAATCTTCTAAGGGTTTGTGCTTTGAGCGGCACCTGGGAGACCAGTATTGGATTCCGATGCACCAGTGCAGGTTTACTCTATCCCTTGGACCTTCACATTGACGATGAAACACAGAAATCGCATCGGAATTGAATATAAAATGCACAGTGCCGACTTAAGTACAAGAAGAGTGAGTCTCTTAAGAGTTTGTGCTTTGAGCGGATCCTGGGAGACCAGTATTGGATTCCGATGCACCAGTGCAGGTTTACTGTATCCCTTGGACCTTCACATTGACGATGAAACACAGAAATCGCATCGGAATTGAATATAAAAGGCACAATGCCGACTTAAGTACAAGAAGAGTGAGTCTCCTAAGAGTTTGTGCTTTGAGCGGCTCCTGGGAGACCAGTATTGGATTCCGATGCACCAGTGCAGGTTTACTGTATCCCTTGGACCTTCACATTGACAATGAAACACAGAAATCGCATCGGAATTGAATATAAAAGGCACAGTGCCGACTTAAGTACAAGAGAAGTGAATCTTCTACGAGTTTGTGTTTGAGCGGCTCCTGGGAGACCAGTATTAGATTCCGATGCACCAGTGCAGGTTTACTGTATCCCTTGGACCTTCACATTCACGATGAAACACAGAAATCGCATCGGAATCGATATAAAAGGCACAGTGCCGACTTAACTACAAGAAGAGTGATTCTTCTCAGAGTTTGTGCTTTGAGCGGCTCCTGGGAGACCAGTATTAGATTCCGATGCACCAGTGCAGGTTTACTGTATCCCTTGGACCGTCACATTGACAATGAAACACAGAAATCGCATCGGAATTGAATATAAAAGGCACAATGCCGACTTAAGTACAAGAAGAGTGAATCTTCTAAGGGTTTGTGCTTTGAGCGGCACCTGGGAGACCAGTATTGGATTCCGATGCACCAGTGCAGGTTTACTCTATCCCTTGGACCTTCACATTGACGATGAAACACAGAAATCGCATCGGAATTGAATATAAAAGGCACAATACCGACTTAAGTACAAGAAGAGTGAGTCTCCTAAGAGATTGTGGTTTGAGCGGCTCCTGGGAGACCAGTATTGGATTCCGATGCACCAGTGCAGGTTTACTGTATCCCTTGGACCTTCACATTGACGATGAAACACAGAAATCGCATCGGAATTGAATATAATAGGCACAGTGCCGACTTAAGTACTAGAAGAGTGAGTCTCCTAAGAGTTTGTGGTTTGAGCGGCTCCTGGGAGACCAGTATTGGATTCCGATGCACCAGTGCATGTTTACTGTACCCGTTGGACCTTCACATTGACGATGAAACACAGAAATCGCATCGGAATTGAATATAAAAGGCACAGTGCCGACTTAAGTACAATAAGAGTGAGTCTCCTAAGAGTTTGTGCTTTGAGCGGCTCCTGGGAAACCAGTATTGGATTCCGATTCACCAGTGCAGGTTTACTGTATCCCTTGGACCTTCACATTAAAGATGAAACACAGAAATCGCATCGGAATTGAATATAAAAGGCATAATACCGACTTAAGTACAAGAAGAGTGAGTCTCCTAAGAGTTTGTGCTTTGAGCGGCTCCTGGGAGACCAGTATTGGATTCCGATGCACCAGTGCAGGTTTACTGTATCCCTTGGACCTTCACATTGACGATGAAACACAGAAATCGCATCGGAATTGAATATAAAGGCACAATGCCGACTTAAGTACAAGAAGAGTGAGTCTCCTAAGAGTTTGTGCTTTGAGCGGATCCTGGGAGACCAGTATTGGATTCCGATGCACCAGTGCAGGTTTACTGTATCCCTTGGACCTTCACATTGACGATGAAACACAGAAATCGCATCGGAATTTAATATAAAAGGCACAGTACCGACTTAAGTACAAGAAGAGTGAATATTCTCAGAGTTTGTGCTTTGAGCGGCTCCTGGGAGACCAGTATTGGATTCCGATGCACCAGTGCAGTTTTACTCTATCCCTTGGACCTTCCCATTGACAATGAAACACAGAAATCGCATCGGAATTGAATATAAAAGGCACAATACCACTTAAGTACAAGAAGAGTGAGTCTCCTAAGAGTTTGTGGTTTGAGCGGCTCCTGGGAGACCAGTATTGGATTCCGATGCACCAGTGCAGGTTTACTGTATCCCTCGGACCTTCACATTGACGATGAAACACAGAAATCGCATCGGAATTGAATATAAAAGGCACAGTGCCGACTTAAGTACAAGAAGAGTGAGTCTCCTAAGAGTTTGTGGTTTGAGCGGCTCCTGGGAGACCAGTATTGGATTCCGATGCACCAGTGCAGGTTTACTGTATCCCTTGGACCTTCACATTGACGATGAAACACAGAAATCGCATCGGAATTGAATATAAAATGCACAGTGCCGACTTAAGTACAAGAAGAGTGAGTCTCCTAAGAGTTTGTGGTTTGAGCGGCTCCTGGGAGACCAGTATTGGATTCCGATGCACCAGTGCAGGTTTACTCTATCCCTTGGACCTTCACATTGACGATGAAACACAGAAATCGCATCGGAATTGAATATAAAAGGCACAATGCCGACTTAAGTACAAGAAGAGTGAGTCTCCTAAGAGTTTGTGGTTTGAGCGGCTCCTGGGAGACCAGTATTAGATTCCGATGCACCAGTGCAGGTTTACTGTATCCCTTGGACCTTCACATTGACGATGAAACACAGAAATCGAATCGGAATTGAATATCAAAGGCACAGTGCCGACTTAAGTACAAGAAGAGTGAGTCTCCAAAGAGTTTGTGGTTTGAGCGAATCCTGGGAGACCAGTATTGGATTCCGATGCACCAGTGCTGGTTTACTGTATCCCTTGAACCTTCACATTGACGATGAAACACAGAAATCGCATCGGAATTGAATATCAAAGGCACAGTGCCGACTTAAGTACAAGAAGAGTGAGTCTCCTAAGAGTTTGTGCTTTGAGCGGCTCCTGGGAGACCAGTATTGGATCCCGATGCACCAGTGCAGGTTTACTGTATCCCTTGGACCTTCACATTGACGATGAAACACAGAAATCGCATCGGAATTGAATATAAAGGCACAATGCCGACTTAAGTACAAGAAGAGTGAGTCTCCTTAGAGTTTGTGCTATGAGCGGATCCTGGGAGACCAGTATTGGATTCCGATGCACCAGTGCAGGTTTACTGTATCCCTTGGACCTTCACATTGACGATGAAACACAGAAATCGCATCGCAATTGAATATAAAGGCGCAATGCCGACTTAAGTACAAGAAGAGTGAGTCTCCTTAGAGTTTGTGCTATGAGCGGATCCTGGGAGACCAGTATTGGATTCCGATGCACCAGTGCAGGTTTAATGTATCCCTTGGACCTTCACATTGACGATGAAACACAGACATCGCATCACAATTGAATATAAACGCCACAATACCGACTTAAGTACAAGAAGAGTGAGTCTCCTAACAGTTTGTGCTTTGAGCGGCTCCTGGGAGTTTAGTATTGAATTCCGATGCACCAGTGCAGGTTTACTGTATCCCTTGGACCTTCACATTGACGATGAAACACAGAAATCGCATCGGAATTGAATATAAAAGGCACAATGCCGACTTAAGTACAATTTGAGTGAGTCTCCTAAGAGTTTGTGCTTTGAGCAGATCCTGGGAGACCAGTATTGGATTCCGATGCACCAGTGCAAGTTTACGGTATCCCTTGGACCTTCACATTAAAGATGAAACACAGAAATCGCATCGGAATTGAATATAGCAGGCACAGTGCCGACTTAAGTACAAGAAGAGTGAATATTCTCAGAGTTTGTGCTTTGAGCGCCTCCTGGGAGACCAGTATTGGATTCCGATGCACCAGTGCAGTTTTACTCTATCCCTTGGACCTTCCCATTGACAATGAAACACAGAAATCGCATCGGAATTGAATATAAAAGGCACAATACCACTTAAGTACAAGAAGAGTGAGTCTCCTAACAATTTGTGGTTTGAGCGGCTCCTGGGAGACCAGTATTAGATTCCGATGCACCAGTGCAGGTTTACTGTATCCCTTGGACCTTCACATTGACGATGAAACACAGAAATCGTATCGGAATTGAATATAAAAGGCACAGTGACGACTTAAGTACAAGAAGAGTGAATCTTCTCAGAGTTTGTGCTTTGAGCGGCTCCTGGGAGACCAGTATTGGATTCCGATGCACCAGTGCAGGTTTACTGTATCCCTTGGACCTTCACATTGACAATGAAACACAGAAATCGCATCGGAATTGAATATAAAAGGCACAATGCAGACTTAAGTACAAGAAAAGTGAGTCTCCTAATAGTGTGTGATTTGAGCGGATCCTGAGAGACCAGTATTGGATTCCGATGCACCAGTGCAGGTTTACTGTATCCCTTGGACCTTCACATTGACGATGAAACACAGAAATCGCATCGGAATTGAATATAAAAGGCACAGTGCCGACTTAAGTACAAGAAGAGTGAATCTTCTGAGAGTTTGTGCTTTGAGCGGCTCCTGGGAGACCAGTATTAGATTCCGATGCACCAGTGCAGGTTTACTCTATCCCTTGGACCTTCACATTGACGATGAAACACAGAAATCGCATCGGAATTGAATATAAAAGGCACAATGCCGACTTAAGTACAAGAAGAGTGAGTCTCCTAAGAGTTTGTGGTTTGAGCGGCTCCTGGGAGACCAGTAGTAGATTCCGATGCACCAGTGCAGGTTTACTGTATCCCTTGGACCTTCACGATGACGATGAAACACAGAAATCGCATCGGAATTGAATATCAAAGGCACAGTGCCGACTTAAGTACAAGAAGAGTGAGTCTCCTAAGAGTTTGTGGTTTGAGCGGCTCCTGGGAGACCAGTATTGGATTCCGATGCACCAGTGCAGGTTTACTGTATCCCTTGGGCCTTCACATTAAAGATGAAACACAGAAATCGCATCGGAGTTGAATATAAAAGGCACAATACCGACTTAAGTACAAGAAGAGTGAGTCTCCTAAGAGTCTGTGCTTTGAGCGGCTCCTGGGAGACCAGTATTGGATTCCGATGCACCAGTGCAGGTTTCCTCTATCCCTTGGACCTTCCCATTGACAATGAAACACAGAAATCGCATCGGAATTGAATATAAAAGGCACAATACCACTTAAGTACAAGAAGAGTGAGTCTCCTAAGAGTTTGTGGTTTGAGTGGCTCCTGGGAGACCAGTATTAGATTCCGATGCACCAGTGCAAGTTTACTGTATCCCTTGGACCTTCACATTGACCATGAAACACAGAAATCGCATCGGAATTGAATATAAAAGGCTCAGTGACGACTTAAGTACAAGAACAGTGAATCTTCTCATAGTTTGTGCTTTGAGCGGCTCCTGGGAGACCAGTATTGGATTCCGATGGACCAGTGCAGGTTTACTGTATCCCTTGGACCTTCACATTGACAATGAAACACAGAAATCGCATCGGAATTGAATATAAAAGGCACAATGCCGACTTAAGTACAAGAAGAGTGAGTCTCCTAAGAGTTTGTGGTTTGAGCGGCTCCTGGGAGACCAGTATTAGATTCCGATGCACCAGTGCAAGTTACTGTATCCCTTGGACCTTCACATTGACGATGAAACACAGAAATCGCATCGGAATTGAATATAAAAGGCACAGTGCCGACTTAAGTACAAGAAGAGTGAATATTCTCAGAGTTTGTGCTTTGAGCGGCTCCTGGGAGACCAGTATTGGATTCCGATGCACCAGTGCAGTTTTACTCTATCCCTTGGACCTTCCCATTGACAATGAAACACAGAAATCGCATCGGAATTGAATATAAAAGGCACAATACCACTTAAGTACAAGAAGAGTGAGTCTCCTAAGAGTTTGTGGTTTGAACGGCTCCTGGGAGACCAGTATTGGATTCCGATGCACCAGTGCAGGTTTACTGTATCCCTTGGACCTTCACATTGACGATGAAACACAGAAATCGCATCGGAATTGAATATAAAAGGCACAATACCGACTTAAGTACAAGAAGAGTGAGTCTCCTCAGAGATTGTGGTTTGAGCGGCTCCTGGGAGACCAGTATTGGATTCCGATGCACCAGTGCAGGTTTACTGTATCCTTTGGACCTTCACATTGACGATGAAACACAGAAATCGCATCGGAATTGAATATAAAAGGCACAGTGCCGACTTAAGTACAAGAAGAGTGAGTCTCCTAAGAGTTTGTGGTTTGAGCGGCTCCTGGGAGACCAGTATTGGATTCCGATGCACCAGTGCATGTTTACTGTACCCCTTGGACCTTCACATTGACGATGAAACACAGAAATCGCATCGGAATTGAATATAAAAGGCACAGTGCCGACTTAAGTACAAGAAGAGTGAGTCTCCTAAGAGTTTGTGCTTTGAGCGGCTCCTGGGAGACCAGTATTGGATTCCGATTCACCAGTGCAGGTTTACTGTATCCCTTGGAACTTAACATTAAGATGAAACACAGAAATCGCATCGGAATTGAATATAAAAGGCACAATACCGACTTAAGTACAAGAAGAGTGAGTCTCCTAAGAGTTTGTGCTTTGAGCGGCTCCTGGGAGACCAGTATTGGATTCCGATGCACCAGTGCAGGTTTCCTCTATCCCTTGGACCTTCCCATTGCCAATGAAACACAGAAATCGCATCCGAATTGAATATAAAAGGCACAATACCACTTAAGTACAAGAAGAGTGAGTCTCCTAAGAGTTTGTGGTTTGAACGGCTCCTGGGAGACCAGTATTAGATTCCGATGCACCAGTGCAAGTTTACTGTATCACTTGGACCTTCACATTGACCATGAAACACAGAAATCGCATCGGAATTGAATATAAAAGGCTCAGTGACGACTTAAGTACAATAAAAGTGAATCTTCTCAGAGTTTGTGCTTTGGGCGGCTCCTGGGAGACCAGTATTGGATTCCGATGGACCAGTGCAGGTTTACTGTATCCCTTGGACCTTCACATTGACAATGAAACACAGAAATCGCATCGGAATTGAATATAAAAGGCACAATGCCGACTTAAGTACAAGAAGAGTGAGTCTCCTAAGAGTTTGTGGTTTGAGCGGCTCCTGGGAGACCAGTATTAGATTCCGATGCACCAGTGCAAGTTTACTGTATCCCTTGGACCTTCACATTGACGATGAAACGCAGAAATCGCATCGGAATTGAATATAAAAGGCACAGTGCCGACTTAAGTACAAGAAGAGTGAATATTCTCAGAGTTTGTGCTTTGAGCGGCTCCTGGGAGACCAGTATTGGATTCCGATGCACCAGTGCAGTTTTACTCTATCCCTTGGACCTTCCCATTGACAATGAAACACAGAAATCGCATCGGAATTGAATATAAAAGGCACAATACCACTTAAGTACAAGAAGAGTGAGTCTCCTAAGAGTTTGTGGTTTGAGCGGCTCCTGGGAGACCAGTATTGGATTCCGATGCACCAGTGCAGGTTTACTGTATCCCTTGGACCTTCACATTGACGATGAAACACAGAAATCGCATCGGAATTGAATATAAAAGGCACAGTGCCGACTTAAGTACAAGAAGAGTGAATATTCTCAGAGTTTGTGCTTTGAGCGGCTCCTGGGAGACCAGTATTAGATTCCGATGCACTAGTGCAAGTTTACTGTATCCCTTGGACCTTCACATTTACGATGAAACACAGAAATCGCATCGGAATTGAATATAAAAGGCACAGTGCCGACTTAAGTACAAGAAGAGTGAATCTTCTCAGAGTTTGTGCTTTGAGCGGCTCCTGGGAGACCAGTATTGGATTCCGATGCACCAGTGCAGGTTTACTGTATCCCTTGGACCTTCACATTGACAATGAAACACAGAAATCGCATCGGAATTGAATATAAAAGGCACAATGCCGACTTAAGTACAAGAAGAGTGAGTCTCCTAAGAGTTTGTGGTTTGAGCGGCTCCTGGGAGACCAGTATTTGATTCCGATGCACCAGTGCAAGTTTACTGTATCCCTTGGACCTTCACATTGACGATGAAACACAGAAATCGCATCGGAATTGAATATAAAAGGCACAGTGCCGACTTATGCACAAGAAGAGTGAATATTCTCAGAGTTTGTGCTTTGAGCGGCTCCTGGGAGACCAGTATTGGATTCCGATGCACCAGTGCAGTTTTACTCTATCCCTTGGACCTTCCCATTGACAATGAAACACAGAAATCGCATCGGAATTGAATATAAAAGGCACAGTGCCGACTTAAGTACAAGAAGAGTGAGTCTCCTAAGAGTTTGTGGTTTGAGCGGCTCCTGGGAGACCAGTATTGGATTCCGATGCACCAGTGCAGGTTTACTCTATCCCTTGGACCTTCACATTGACGATGAAACACAGAAATCGCATCGGAATTGAATATAAAAGGCACAATACCGACTTAAGTACAAGAAGAGTGAGTCTCCTAAGAGTTTGTTGTTTGAGCGGCTCCTGGGAGACCAGTATTGGATTCCGATGCACCAGTGCAGGTTTACTGTATCCCTTGGACCTTCACATTGACGATGAAACACAGAAATCGCATCGGAATTGAATATAAAAGGCATAGTGCCGACTTAAGTACAAGAAGAGTGAATATTCTCAGAGTTTGTGCTTTGAGCGGCTCCTGGGAGACCAGTATTGGATTCCGATGCACCAGTGCAGTTTTACTCTATCCCTTGGACCTTCCCATTGACAATGAAACACAGAAATCACATCGGAATTGAATATAAAAGGCACAATACCACTTAAGTACAAGAAGAGTGAGTCTCCTAAGAGTTTCTGCTTTGAGTGGCTCCTGGGAAACCAGTATTGGATTCCGATTCACCAGTGCAGGTTTACTGTATCCCTTGGACCTTCACATTGACGATGAAACACAGAAATCGCATCGGAATTGAATATAAAAGGCACAATACCGACTTAAGTACAAGAAGAGTGAGTCTCCTAAGAGTTTGTGGTTTGAGCGGCTCCTGGGAGACCAGTATTGGATTCCGATGCACCAGTGCAGGTTTACTGTATCCCTTGGACCTTCACATTGACGATGAAACACAGAAATCGCATCGGAATTGAATATAAAAGGCACAGTGCCGACTTAAGTACAAGAAGAGTGAATATTCTCAGAGTTTGTGCTTTGAGCGGCTCCTGGGAGACCAGTATTGGATTCCGATGCACCAGTGCAGGTTTACTGTATCCCTTGGACCTTCACATTGACGATGAAACACAGAAATCGCATCGGAATTGAATATAAAGGCACAATGCCGACTTAAGTACAAGAAGAGTGAATCTCCTAAGAGTTAGTGGTTTGAGCCGATCCTGGGAGACCAGTATTGGATTCCGATGCACCAGTGCAGGTTTACTGTATCCCTTGGACCTTCACATTGACGATGAAACACAGAAATCGCATCGGAATTGAATATAAAAGGCACAGTGCCGACTTAAGTACAAGAAGAGTGAATATTCTCAGAGTTTGTGCTTTGAGCGGCTCCTGGGAAACCAGTATTGGATTCCGATGCACCAGTGCAGGTTTACTGTATCCCTTGGACCTTCACATTGACGATGAAACACAGAAATCGCATCGGAATTGAATATAAAGGCACAATGCCGACTTAAGTACAAAAAGAGTGAGTCTCCTAAGAGTTTGTGCTTTGAGCGGATCCTGGGAGACCAGTATTGGATTCCGATGCACCAGTGCAGGTTTACTGTATCCCATGGACCTTCACATTGACGATGAAACACAGAAATCGCATCGGAATTGAATATAAAAGGCTCAGTGACGACTTAAGTACAAGAAAAGTGAATCTTCTCAGAGTTTGTGCTCTGAGCGGCTCCTGGAAGACCAGTATTGGATTCCGATGCACCAGTGCAGGTTTACTGTATCCCTTGGACCTTCACATTGACAATGAAACACAGAAATCGCATCGGAATTGAATATAAAAGGCACAATGCCGACTTAAGTACAAGACGAGTGAGTCTCCTAAGAGTTTGTGGTTTGAGCGGCTCCTGGGAGACCAGTATTAGATTCCGATGCACCAGTGCAAGTTTACTGTATCCCTTGGACCTTCACATTGACGATGAAACACAGAAATCTCATCGGAATTGAATATAAAAGGCACAGTGCCGACTTAAGTACAAGAAGAGTGAAAATTCTCAGAGTTTGTGGTTTGAGCGGCTCCTGGGAGACCAGTATTGGATTCCGATGCACCTGTGCAGTTTTACTCTATCCCTTGGACCTTCCCATTGACAATGAAACACAGAAATCGCATCGGAATTAAATATAAAAGGCACAATACCACTTAAGTACAAGAAGAGTGAGTCTCCTAAGAGTTTGTGGTTTGAGCGGCTATTGGGAGACCAGTATTGGATTCCGATGCACCAGTGCAGGTTTACTGTATCCGTTGGACCTTCACATTGACGATGAAACACAGAAATCGCATCGGAATTGAATATAAAAGGCACAGTGCCGACTTAAGTACAAGAAGAGTGAGTCTCCTAAGAGTTTGTGGTTTGAGCGGCTCCTGGGAGACCAGTATTGGATTCCGATGCACCAGTGCAGGTTTACTGTATCCCTTGGACCTTCACATTGACGATGAAACACAGAAATCGCATCGGAATTGAATATAAAAGGCACAGTGCCGACTTAAGTACAAGAAAAGTGAATCTTCTCAGAGTTTGTGCTTTGAGCGGCTCCTGGGAGGCCAGTATTGGATTCCGATGCACCAGTGCAGGTTTACTCTATCCCTTGGACCTTCACATTGACCATGAAACACAGAAATCGCATCGGAATAGAATATAAAAGGCACAATACCACTTAAGTACAAGAAGAGTGAGTCCCCTAAGAGTTTGTGGTTTGAGCGGCTACTGGGAGACCAGTATTGGATTCCGATGCACCAGTGCAGGTTTACTGTATCCCTTGGACCTTCACATTGACGATGAAACACAGAAATCGCATCGGAATTGAATATAAAAGGCACAGTGCCGACTTAAGTACAAGAAGAGTGAATATTCTCAGAGTTTGTGCTTTGAGCGGCTCCTGGGAGACCAGTATTGGATTCCGATGCACCAGTGCAGTTTTACTCTATCCCTTGGACCTTCCCATTGACAATGAAACACAGAAATCGCATCGGAATTGAATATAAAAGGCACAATACCACTTAAGTACAAGAAGAGTGAGTCTCCTAAGAGTTTGTGGTTTGAGCGGCTCCTGGGAGACCAGTATTGGATTCCGATGCACCAGTGCAGGTTTACTGTATCCCTTGGACCTTCACATTGACGATGAAACACAGAAATCGCATCGGAATTGAATATAAAGGCACAATGCCGACTTAAGTACAAGAAGAGTGAGTCTCCTAAGAGTTTGTGCTTTGAGCGGATCCTGGGAGACCAGTATTGGATTCCGATGCACCAGTGCAGGTTTCCTCTATCCCTTGGACCTTCCCATTGCCAATGAAACACAGAAATCGCATCCGAATTGAATATAAAAGGCACAATACCACTTAAGTACAAGAAGAGTGAGTCTCCTAAGAGTTTGTGGTTTGAACGGCTCCTGGGAGACCAGTATTAGATTCCGATGCACCAGTGCAAGTTTACTGTATCACTTGGACCTTCACATTGACCATGAAACACAGAAATCGCATCGGAATTGAATATAAAAGGCTCAGTGACGACTTAAGTACAAGAAAAGTGAATCTTCTCAGAGTTTGTGCTTTGGGCGGCTCCTGGGAGACCAGTATTGGATTCCGATGGACCAGTGCAGGTTTACTGTATCCCTTGGACCTTCACATTGACAATGAAACACAGAAATCGCATCGGAATTGAATATAAAAGGCACAATGCCGACTTAAGTACAAGAAGAGTGAGTCTCCTAAGAGTTTGTGGTTTGAGCGGCTCCTGGGAGACCAGTATTAGATTCCGATGCACCAGTGCAAGTTTACTGTATCCCTTGGACCTTCACATTGACGATGAAACGCAGAAATCGCATCGGAATTGAATATAAAAGGCACAGTGCCGACTTAAGTACAAGAAGAGTGAATATTCTCAGAGTTTGTGCTTTGAGCGGCTCCTGGGAGACCAGTATTGGATTCCGATGCACCAGTGCAGTTTTACTCTATCCCTTGGACCTTCCCATTGACAATGAAACACAGAAATCGCATCGGAATTGAATATAAAAGGCACAATACCACTTAAGTACAAGAAGAGTGAGTCTCCTAAGAGTTTGTGGTTTGAGCGGCTCCTGGGAGACCAGTATTGGATTCCGATGCACCAGTGCAGGTTTACTGTATCCCTTGGACCTTCACATTGACGATGAAACACAGAAATCGCATCGGAATTGAATATAAAAGGCACAGTGCCGACTTAAGTACAAGAAGAGTGAATATTCTCAGAGTTTGTGCTTTGAGCGGCTCCTGGGAGACCAGTATTAGATTCCGATGCACTAGTGCAAGTTTACTGTATCCCTTGGACCTTCACATTTACGATGAAACACAGAAATCGCATCGGAATTGAATATAAAAGGCACAGTGCCGACTTAAGTACAAGAAGAGTGAATCTTCTCAGAGTTTGTGCTTTGAGCGGCTCCTGGGAGACCAGTATTGGATTCCGATGCACCAGTGCAGGTTTACTGTATCCCTTGGACCTTCACATTGACAATGAAACACAGAAATCGCATCGGAATTGAATATAAAAGGCACAATGCCGACTTAAGTACAAGAAGAGTGAGTCTCCTAAGAGTTTGTGGTTTGAGCGGCTCCTGGGAGACCAGTATTTGATTCCGATGCACCAGTGCAAGTTTACTGTATCCCTTGGACCTTCACATTGACGATGAAACACAGAAATCGCATCGGAATTGAATATAAAAGGCACAGTGCCGACTTAAGTACAAGAAGAGTGAATATTCTCAGAGTTTGTGCTTTGAGCGGCTCCTGGGAGACCAGTATTGGATTCCGATGCACCAGTGCAGTTTTACTCTATCCCTTGGACCTTCCCATTGACAATGAAACACAGAAATCGCATCGGAATTGAATATAAAAGGCACAGTGCCGACTTAAGTACAAGAAGAGTGAGTCTCCTAAGAGTTTGTGGTTTGAGCGGCTCCTGGGAGACCAGTATTGGATTCCGATGCACCAGTGCAGGTTTACTCTATCCCTTGGACCTTCACATTGACGATGAAACACAGAAATCGCATCGGAATTGAATATAAAAGGCACAATACCGACTTAAGTACAAGAAGAGTGAGTCTCCTAAGAGTTTGTTGTTTGAGCGGCTCCTGGGAGACCAGTATTGGATTCCGATGCACCAGTGCAGGTTTACTGTATCCCTTGGACCTTCACATTGACGATGAAACACAGAAATCGCATCGGAATTGAATATAAAAGGCATAGTGCCGACTTAAGTACAAGAAGAGTGAATATTCTCAGAGTTTGTGCTTTGAGCGGCTCCTGGGAGACCAGTATTGGATTCCGATGCACCAGTGCAGTTTTACTCTATCCCTTGGACCTTCCCATTGACAATGAAACACAGAAATCGCATCGGAATTGAATATAAAAGGCACAATACCACTTAAGTACAAGAAGAGTGAGTCTCCTAAGAGTTTCTGCTTTGAGCGGCTCCTGGGAAACCAGTATTGGATTCCGATTCACCAGTGCAGGTTTACTGTATCCCTTGGACCTTCACATTGACGATGAAACACAGAAATCGCATCGGAATTGAATATAAAAGGCACAATACCGACTTAAGTACAAGAAGAGTGAGTCTCCTAAGAGTTTGTGGTTTGAGCGGCTCCTGGGAGACCAGTATTGGATTCCGATGCACCAGTGCAGGTTTACTGTATCCCTTGGACCTTCACATTGACGATGAAACACAGAAATCGCATCGGAATTGAATATAAAAGGCACAGTGCCGACTTAAGTACAAGAAGAGTGAATATTCTCAGAGTTTGTGCTTTGAGCGGCTCCTGGGAGACCAGTATTGGATTCCGATGCACCAGTGCAGGTTTACTGTATCCCTTGGACCTTCACATTGACGATGAAACACAGAAATCGCATCGGAATTGAATATAAAGGCACAATGCCGACTTAAGTACAAGAAGAGTGAATCTCCTAAGAGTTAGTGGTTTGAGCCGATCCTGGGAGACCAGTATTGGATTCCGATGCACCAGTGCAGGTTTACTGTATCCCTTGGACCTTCACATTGACGATGAAACACAGAAATCGCATCGGAATTGAATATAAAAGGCACAGTGCCGACTTAAGTACAAGAAGAGTGAATATTCTCAGAGTTTGTGCTTTGAGCGGCTCCTGGGAAACCAGTATTGGATTCCGATGCACCAGTGCAGGTTTACTGTATCCCTTGGACCTTCACATTGACGATGAAACACAGAAATCGCATCGGAATTGAATATAAAGGCACAATGCCGACTTAAGTACAAAAAGAGTGAGTCTCCTAAGAGTTTGTGCTTTGAGCGGATCCTGGGAGACCAGTATTGGATTCCGATGCACCAGTGCAGGTTTACTGTATCCCATGGACCTTCACATTGACGATGAAACACAGAAATCGCATCGGAATTGAATATAAAAGGCTCAGTGACGACTTAAGTACAAGAAAAGTGAATCTTCTCAGAGTTTGTGCTCTGAGCGGCTCCTGGGAGACCAGTATTGGATTCCGATGCACCAGTGCAGGTTTACTGTATCCCTTGGACCTTCACATTGACAATGAAACACAGAAATCGCATCGGAATTGAATATAAAAGGCACAATGCCGACTTAAGTACAAGACGAGTGAGTCTCCTAAGAGTTTGTGGTTTGAGCGGCTCCTGGGAGACCAGTATTAGATTCCGATGCACCAGTGCAAGTTTACTGTATCCCTTGGACCTTCACATTGACGATGAAACACAGAAATCGCATCGGAATTGAATATAAAAGGCACAGTGCCGACTTAAGTACAAGAAGAGTGAAAATTCTCAGAGTTTGTGGTTTGAGCGGCTCCTGGGAGACCAGTATTGGATTCCGATGCACCAGTGCAGTTTTACTCTATCCCTTGGACCTTCCCATTGACAATGAAACACAGAAATCGCATCGGAATTAAATATAAAAGGCACAATACCACTTAAGTACAAGAAGAGTGAGTCTCCTAAGAGTTTGTGGTTTGAGCGGCTATTGGGAGACCAGTATTGGATTCCGATGCACCAGTGCAGGTTTACTGTATCCGTTGGACCTTCACATTGACGATGAAACACAGAAATCGCATCGGAATTGAATATAAAAGGCACAGTGCCGACTTAAGTACAAGAAGAGTGAGTCTCCTAAGAGTTTGTGGTTTGAGCGGCTCCTGGGAGACCAGTATTGGATTCCGATGCACCAGTGCAGGTTTACTGTATCCCTTGGACCTTCACATTGACCATGAAACACAGAAATCGCATCGGAATTGAATATAAAAGGCACAGTGCCGACTTAAGTACAAGAAAAGTGAATCTTCTCAGAGTTTGTGCTTTGAGCGGCTCCTGGGAGGCCAGTATTGGATTCCGATGCACCAGTGCAGGTTTACTCTATCCCTTGGACCTTCACATTGACCATGAAACACAGAAATCGCATCGGAATAGAATATAAAAGGCACAATACCACTTAAGTACAAGAAGAGTGAGTCTCCTAAGAGTTTGTGGTTTGAGCGGCTACTGGGAGACCAGTATTGGATTCCGATGCACCAGTGCAGGTTTACTGTATCCCTTGGACCTTCACATTGACGATGAAACACAGAAATCGCATCGGAATTGAATATAAAAGGCACAGTGCCGACTTAAGTACAAGAGGAGTGAATATTCTCAGAGTTTGTGCTTTGAGCGGCTCCTGGGAGACCAGTATTGGATTCCGATGCACCAGTGCAGTTTTACTCTATCCCTTGGACCTTCCCATTGACAATGAAACACAGAAATCGCATCGGAATTGAATATAAAAGGCACAATACCACTTAAGTACAAGAAGAGTGAGTCTCCTAAGAGTTTGTGGTTTGAGCGGCTCCTGGGAGACCAGTATTGGATTCCGATGCACCAGTGCAGGTTTACTGTATCCCTTGGACCTTCACATTGACGATGAAACACAGAAATCGCATCGGAATTGAATATAAAGGCACAATGCCGACTTAAGTACAAGAAGAGTGAGTCTCCTAAGAGTTTGTGCTTTGAGCGGATCCTGGGAGACCAGTATTGGATTCCGATGCACCAGTGCAGGTTTACTGTATCCCTTGGACCTTCACATTGACGATGAAACACAGAAATCGCATCGGATTGAATATAAAAGGCTCAGTGACGACTTAAGTACAAGAAAAGTGAATCTTCTCAGAGTTTGTGCTTTGAGCGGCTCCTGGGAGACCAGTATTGGATTCCGATGCACCAGTGCAGGTTTACTGTATCCCTTGGACCTTCACATTGACGATGAAACACAGAAATCGCATCGGAATTGAATATAAAAGGCACAATACCGACTTAAGTACAAGAAGAGTGAGTCTCCTAAGAGTTTGTGCTTTGAGCGGCTCCTCGGAGACCAGTATTGGATTCCGATGCAGCAGTGCAGGTTTACTGTCTCCCTTGGACCTTCACATTGACGATGAAACACAGAAATCGCATCGGAATTGAATATAAAAGGCACAGTGCCGACTTAAGTACAAGAAGAGTGAATCTTCTCAGAGTTTGTGCTTTGAGCGGCTCCTGGGAGACCAGTATTGGATTCCGATGCACCAGTGCAGGTTTACTGTATCCCTTGGACCTTCACATTGACGATGAAACACAGAAATCGCATCGGAATTGAATATAAAGGCACAATGCCGACTTAAGTACAAGAAGAGTGTGTCTCCTAAGAGTTTGTGCTTTGAGCGGATCCTGGGAGACCAGTATTTGATTCCGATGCACCAGTGCAGGTTTACTGTATCCCTTGGACCTTCACATTGACAATGAAACACAGAAATCGCATCGGAATTGAATATAAAAGGCACAATGCCGACTTAAGTACAAGAAGAGTGAGTCTCCTAAGAGCTTGTAGTTTGAGCGGCTCCTGGGAGACCAGTATTAGATTCCGATGCACCAGTGCAAGTTTACTGTATCCCTTGGACCTTCACATTGACGATGAAACACAGAAATCGCATCGGAATTGAATACAAAAGGCTCAGTGACGACTTAAGTACAAGAAAAGTGAATCTTCTCAAAGTTTGTGCTTTGAGCGGCTCCTGGGAGACCAGTATTGGATTCCGATGCACCAGTGCAGGTTTACTGTATCCCTTGGACCTTCACATTGACAATGAAACACAGAAATCGCATCGGAATTGAATATAAAAGGCACAATGCCGACTTAAGTACAAGAAGAGTGAGTCTCCTAAGAGTTTGTAGTTTGAGCGGCTCCTGGGAGACCAGTATTAGATTCCGATGCACCAGTGCAAGTTTACTGTACCCCTTGGACCTTCACATTGACGATGAAACACAGAAATCGCATCGGAATTGAATATAAAAGGCACAGTGCCGACTTAAGTACAAGAAGAGTGAATTTTCTCAGAGTTTGTGCTTTGAGCGGCTCCTGGGAGACCAGTATTGGATTCCGATGCACCAGTGCTGTTTTACTCTATCCCTTGGACCTTCCCATTGACAATGAAACACAGAAATCGCATCGGAATTGAATATAAAATGCACAATACCACTTAAGTACAAGAAGAGTGAGTCTCCTAAGAGTTTGTGGTTTGAGCGGCTCCTGGGAGACCAGTATTGGATTCCGATGCACCAGTGCAGGTTTACTGTATCCCTTGGACCTTCACATTGACGATGAAACACAGAAATCGCATCGGAATTGAATATAAAAGGCACAGTGCCGACTTAAGTACAAGAAGAGTGAGTCTCCTAAGAGTTTGTGGTTTGAGCGGTTCCTGGGAGACCGGTATTGGATTCCGATGCACCAGTGCAGGTTTACTGTATCCCTTGGACCTTCACATTGACGATGAAACACAGAAATCGCCTCGGAATTGAATATAAAAGGCACAGTGCCGACTTAAGTACAAGAAGAGTGAATATTCTCAGAGTTTGTGCTTTGAGCGGCTCCTGGGAGGCCAGTATTGGATTCCGATGCACCAGTGCAGGTTTACTCTATCCCTTGGACCTTCACATTGACGATGAAACACAGAAATCGCATCGGAATTGAATATAAAAGGCACAATACCACTTAAGTACAAGAAGAGTGAGTCTCCTAAGACTTTGTGGTTTGAGCGGCTCCTGGGAGACCAGTATTGGATTCCGATGCACCAGTGCAGGTTTACTGTATCCCTTGGACCTTCACATTGACGATGAAACACAGAAATCGCATCGGAATTGAATATAAAAGGCTCAGTGCCGACTTAAGTACAAGAAGAGTGAATATTCTCAGAGTTTGTGCTTTGAGCGGCTCCTGGGAGACCAGTATTGGATTCCGATGCACCAGTGCAGTTTTACTCTATCCCTTGGACCTTCCCATTGACAATGAGACACAGAAATCGCATCGGAATTGAATATAAAAGGCACAATACCACTTAAGTACAAGATGAGTGAGTCTCCTAAGAGTTTGTGGTTTGAGCGGCTCCTGGGAGACCAGTATTGGATTCCAACGCACCAGTGCAGGTTTACTGTATCCCTTGGACCTTCACATTGACGATGAAACACAGAAATCGCATCGGAATTGAATATAAAAGGCACAGTGCCGACTTAAGTACAAGAAGAGTGAGTCTCCTAAGAGTTTGTGGTTTGAGCGGCTCCTGGGAGACCAGTATTGGATTCCGATGCACCAGTGCAGGTTTACTGTATCCCTTGGACCTTCACATTGACGATGAAACACAGAAATCGCATCGGAATTGAATATAAAAGGCACAGTGCCGACTTAAGTACAAGAAGAGTGAATATTCTCAGAGTTTGTTCTTTGAGCGGCTCCTGGGAGACCAGTATTGGATTCCGATGCGCCAGTGCAGTTTTACTCTATCCCTTGGACCTTCACATTGACAATGAAACACAGAAATCGCATCGGAATTGAATATAAAAGGCACAATACCACTTAAGTACAAGAAGAGTGAGTCTCCTAAGAGTTTGTGGTTTGAGCGGCTCCTGGGAGACCAGTATTGGATTCCGATGCACCAGTGCAGGTTTACTGTATCCCTTGGACCTTCACATTGACGATGAAACACAGAAATCGCATCGGAATTGAATATAAAAGGCACAGTGCCGACTTAAGTACAAGAAGAGTGAGTCTCCTAAGAGTTTGTGGTTTGAGCGGCTCCTGGGAGACCAGTATTAGATTCCGATGCACCAGTGCAGGTTTACTGTATCCCTTGGACCGTCACATTGACAATGAAACACAGAAATCGCATCGGAATTGAATATAAAAAGCACAATGCCAACTTAAGTACAAGAAGAGTGAATCTTCTAAGGGTTTGTGCTTTGAGCGGCACCGGCGAGACCAGTACTAGATTCCGATGCACCAGTGCAGGTTTACTGTATCCCTTGGACCTTCACATTGACGATGAAACACAGAAATCGCATCGGAATCGAATATAAAAGGCTCAGTGACGACTTAAGTACAAGAAAAGTGAATCTTCTCAGAGTTTGTGCTTTGAGCGGCTCCTGGGAGACCAGTATTGGATTCCGATGCACCAGTGCAGGTTTACTGTATCCCTTGGACCTTCACATTGACAATGAAACACAGAAATCGCATCGGAATTGAATATAAAACGCTCAGTGACGACTTAAGTACAAGAAAAGTGAATCTTCTCAGAGTTTGTGCTTTGAGCGGCTCCTGGGAGACCAGTATTGGATTCCGATGCACCAGTGCAGGTTTACTGTATCCCTTGGACCTTCACATTGACGATGAAACACAGAAATCGCATCGGAATTGAATATAAAAGGCACAATACCGACTTAAGTACAAGAAGAGTGAGTCTCCTAAGAGTTTGTGCTTTGAGCGGCTCCTGGGAGACCAGTATTGGATTCCGATGCACCAGTGCAGGTTTACTGTATCCCTTGGACCTTCACATTGACGATGAAACACAGAAATCGCATCGGAATTGAATATAAAAGGCACAATACCACTTAAGTACAAGAAGAGTGAATCTTCTCAGAGTTTGTGCTTTGAGCGGCAACTGGGAGACCAGTATTGGATTCCGATGCACCAGTGCAGGTTTACTGTATCCCTTGGACCTTCACATTGACGATGAAACACAGAAATCGCATCGGAATTGAATATAAAGGCACAATGCCGACTTAAGTACTAGAAGAGTGTGTCTCCTAAGAGTTTGTGCTTTGAGCGGATCCTGGGAGACCAGTATTGGATTCCGATGCACCAGTGCAGGTTGACTGTATCCCTTGGACCTTCACATTGACGATGAAACACAGAAATCGCATCGGAATTGAATATAAAAGGCTCAGTGACGACTTAAGTACAAGAAAAGTGAAGCTTCTCAAAGTTTGTGCTTTGAGCGGCTCCTGGGAGACCAGTATTGGATTCCGATGCACCAGTGCCGGTTTACTGTATCCCTTGGACCTTCACATTGACAATGAAACACAGAAATCGCGTCGGAATTGAATATAAAAGGCACAGTGCCGACTTAAGTACAAGAAGAGTGAGTCTCCTAAGAGGTTGTGGTTTGAGCGGCTCCTGGGAGACCAGTATTAGATTCCGATGCACCGGTGCAAGTTTACTGTATCCCTTGGACCTTCACATTGACGATGAAACACAGAAATCGCATCGGAATTGAATATAAAAGGCACAGTGCCGACTTAAGTACAAGAAAAGTGAAGCTTCTCAAAGTTTGTGCTTTGAGCGGCTCCTGGGAGACCAGTATTGGATTCCGATGCACCAGTGCCGGTTTACTGTATCCCTTGGACCTTCACATTGACAATGAAACACAGAAATCGCGTCGGAATTGAATATAAAAGTCACAGTGCCGACTTAAGTACAAGAAGAGTGAGTCTCCTAAGAGTTTGTAGTTTGAGCGGCTCCTGGGAGACCAGTATTAGATTCCGATGCACCAGTGCAAGTTTACTGTATCCCTTGGACCTTCACATTGACGATGAAACACAGAAATCGCATCGGAATTGAATATAAAAGGCACAGTGCCGACTTAAGTACAAGAAGAGTGAATATTCTCAGAGTTTGTGCTTGGAGCGGCTCCTGGGAGACCAGTATTGGATTCCGATGCACCAGTGCCGGTTTACTGTATCCCTTGGACCTTCACATTGACGATGAAACACAGAAATCGCATCGGAATTGAATATAAAAGGCTCAGTGACGACTTAAGTACAAGAAAAGTGAAGCTTCTCAAAGTTTGTGCTTTGAGCGGCTCCTGGGAGACTAGTATTGGATTCCGATGCACCAGTGCCGGTTTACTGTATCCCTTGGACCTTCACATTGACAATGAAACACAGAAATCGCGTCGGAATTGAATATAAAAGTCACAGTGCCGACTTAAGTACAAGAAGAGTGAGTCTCCTAAGAGTTTGTAGTTTGAGCGGCTCCTGGGAGACCAGTATTAGATTCCGATGCACCAGTGCAAGTATACTGTATCCCTTGGACCTTCACATTGACGATGAAACACAGAAATCGCATCGGAATTGAATATAAAAGGCACAGTGCCGACTTAAGTACAAGAAGAGTGAATATTCTCAGAGTTTGTGCTTGGAGCGGCTCCTGGGAGACCAGTATTGGATTCCGATGCACCAGTGCTGTTTTACTCTATCCCTTGGACCTTCCCATTGACAATGAAACACAGAAATCGCATCGGAATTGAATATAAAAGGCACAATACCACTTAAGTACAAGAAGAGTGAGTCTCCTAAGAGTTTGTGGTTTGAGCGGCTCCTGGGAGACCAGTATTGGATTCCGATGCACCAGTGCAGGTTTACTGTATCCCTTGGACCTTCACATTGACGATGAAACACAGAAATCGCATCGGAATTGAATATAAAAGGCACAGTGACGACTTAAGTACAAGAAGAGTGAGTCTCCTAAGAGGTTGTGGTTTGAGCGGCTCCTGGGAGACCAGTATTGGATTCCGATGCACCAGTGCAGGTTTACTGTATCCCTTGGACCTTCACATTGACGATGAAACACAGAAATCGCATCGGAATTGAATATAAAAGGCACAGTGCCGACTTAAGTACAAGAAGAGTGAATCTTCTCAGTTTGTGCTTTGAGCGGCTCCTGGGAGGCCAGTATTGGATTCCGATGCACCAGTGCAGGTTTACTCTATCCCTTGGAATTTCACATTGACGATGAAACACAGAAATCGCATCGGAATTGAATATAAAAGGCACAGTGCCGACTTAAGTACAAGAAGAGTGAGTCTCCTAAGAGTTTGTGGTTTGAGCGGCTCCTGGGAGACCAGTATTGGATTCCGATGCACCAGTGCAGGTTTACTGTATCCCTTGGACCTTCACATTGACGATGAAACACAGAAATCGCATCGGAATTGAATATAAAAGGCACAGTGCCGACTTAAGTACAAGAAGAGTGAATATTCTCAGAGTTTGTGCTTGGAGCGGCTCCTGGGAGACCAGTATTGGATTCCGATGCGCCAGTGCAGTTTTACTCTATCCGTTGGACCTTCACATTGACAATGAAACACAGAAATCGCATCGGAATTGAATATAAAAGGCACAATATCACTTAAGTACAAGAAGAGTGAGTCTCCTAAGAGTTTGTGGTTTGAGCGGCTCCTGGGAGACCAGTATTGGATTCCGATGCACCAGTGCAGGTTTACTGTATCCCTTGGACCTTCACATTGACGATGAAACACAGAAATCGCATCGGAATTGAATATAAAAGGCACAGTGCCGACTTAAGTACAAGAAGAGTGAGTCTCCTAAGAGTTTGTGGTTTGAGCGGCTCCTGGGAGACCAGTATTAGATTCCGATGCACCAGTGCTGGTTTACTGTATCCCTTGGACCGTCACATTGACAATGAAACACAGTAATCGCATCGGAATTGAATATAAAAGGCACAATGCCGACTTAAGTACAAGAAGAGTGAATCTTCTAAGGGTTTGTGCTTTGAGCGGCACCTGCGAGACCAGTATTAGATTCCGATGCACCAGTGCAAGTTTACTCTATCCCTTGGACCTTCACATTGACAATGAAACACAGAAATCGCATCGGAATTGAATATAAAAGGCACAATACCACTTAAGTACAAGAATAGTGAGACTCCTAAGAGTTTGTGCTTTGAGCGGCTCCTGGGAGACCAGTATTGGATTCCGATGCACCAGTGCAGGTTTACTGTATCCCTTGGACCTTCACATTGACGATGAAACACAGAAATCGCATCGTAATTGAATATAAAAGGCACAGTGCCGACTTAAGTACAAGAAGAGTGAGTCTCCTAAGAGTTTGTGGTTTGAGCGGCTCCTGGGAGACCAGTATTAGATTCCGATGCACCAGAGCAGGTTTACTGTATCCTTGGACCTTCACATTGACGATGAAACACAGAAATCGCATCGGAATTGAATATAAAAGGCACAGTGCTGACTTAAGTACAAGAAGAGTGAATCTCCTAAGAGTTTGTGGTTTGAGCGGCTCCTGGGAGACCAGTATTAGATTCCGATGCACCAGTGCAGGTTTACTGTATCCCTTGGACCGTCACATTGACAATGAAACACAGAAATCGCATCGGAATTGAATATAAAAGGCACAATGCCGACTTAAGTACAAGAAGAGTGAATCTTCTAAGGGTTTGTGGTTTGAGCGGCACCTGCGAGACCAGTATTAGATTCCGATGCACCAGTGCAAGTTTACTCTATCCCTTGGACCTTCCCATTGACAATGAAACACAGAAATCGCATCGGAATTGAATATAAAAGTTACAATACCACTTAAGTACAAGAAGAGTGAGTCTCCTAAGAGTTTGTGGTTTGAGCGGCTCCTGGGAGACCAGTATTGGATTCCGATGCACCAGTGCAGGTTTACTGTATCCCTTGGACCTTCACATTGACGATGAAACACAGAAATCGCATCGGAATTGAATATAAAAGGCACAGTGCCGACTTAAGTACAAGAAGAGTGAATATTCTCAGAGTTTGTGCTTTGAGCGGCTCCTGGGAGACCAGTATTGGATTCCGATGCGCCAGTGCAGTTTTACTCTATCCCTTGGACCTTCACATTGACAATGAAACACAGAAATCGCATCGGAATTGAATATAAAAGGCACAATACCACTTAAGTACAAGAAGAGTGAGTCTCCTAAGAGTTTGTGGTTTGAGCGGCTCCTGGGAGACCAGTATTGGATTCCGATGCACCAGTGCAGGTTTACTGTATCCCTTGGACCTTCACATTGACGATGAAACACAGAAATCGCATCGGAATTGAATATAAAAGGCACAGTGCCGACTTAAGTACAAGAAGAGTGAGTCTCCTAAGAGTTTGTGGTTTGAGCGGCTCCTGGGAGACCAGTATTAGATTCCGATGCACCAGTGCAGGTTTACTGTATCCCTTGGACCGTCACATTGACAATGAAACACAGAAATCGCATCGGAATTGAATATAAAAAGCACAATGCCGACTTAAGTACAAGAAGAGTGAATCTTCTAAGGGTTTGTGCTTTGAGCGGCACCGGCGAGACCAGTACTAGATTCCGATGCACCAGTGCAGGTTTACTGTATCCCTTGGACCTTCACATTGACGATGAAACACAGAAATCGCATCGGAATCGAATATAAAAGGCTCAGTGACGACTTAAGTACAAGAAAAGTGAATCTTCTCAGAGTTTGTGCTTTGAGCGGCTCCTGGGAGACCAGTATTGGATTCCGATGCACCAGTGCAGGTTTACTGTATCCCTTGGACCTTCACATTGACAATGAAACACAGAAATCGCATCGGAATTGAATATAAAACGCTCAGTGACGACTTAAGTACAAGAAAAGTGAATCTTCTCAGAGTTTGTGCTTTGAGCGGCTCCTGGGAGACCAGTATTGGATTCCGATGCACCAGTGCAGGTTTACTGTATCCCTTGGACCTTCACATTGACGATGAAACACAGAAATCGCATCGGAATTGAATATAAAAGGCACAATACCGACTTAAGTACAAGAAGAGTGAGTCTCCTAAGAGTTTGTGCTTTGAGCGGCTCCTGGGAGACCAGTATTGGATTCCGATGCACCAGTGCAGGTTTACTGTATCCCTTGGACCTTCACATTGACGATGAAACACAGAAATCGCATCGGAATTGAATATAAAAGGCACAATACCACTTAAGTACAAGAAGAGTGAATCTTCTCAGAGTTTGTGCTTTGAGCGGCAACTGGGAGACCAGTATTGGATTCCGATGCACCAGTGCAGGTTTACTGTATCCCTTGGACCTTCACATTGACGATGAAACACAGAAATCGCATCGGAATTGAATATAAAGGCACAATGCCGACTTAAGTACTAGAAGAGTGTGTCTCCTAAGAGTTTGTGCTTTGAGCGGATCCTGGGAGACCAGTATTGGATTCCGATGCACCAGTGCAGGTTGACTGTATCCCTTGGACCTTCACATTGACGATGAAACACAGAAATCGCATCGGAATTGAATATAAAAGGCTCAGTGACGACTTAAGTACAAGAAAAGTGAAGCTTCTCAAAGTTTGTGCTTTGAGCGGCTCCTGGGAGACCAGTATTGGATTCCGATGCACCAGTGCCGGTTTACTGTATCCCTTGGACCTTCACATTGACAATGAAACACAGAAATCGCGTCGGAATTGAATATAAAAGGCACAGTGCCGACTTAAGTACAAGAAGAGTGAGTCTCCTAAGAGGTTGTGGTTTGAGCGGCTCCTGGGAGACCAGTATTAGATTCCGATGCACCGGTGCAAGTTTACTGTATCCCTTGGACCTTCACATTGACGATGAAACACAGAAATCGCATCGGAATTGAATATAAAAGGCACAGTGCCGACTTAAGTACAAGAAAAGTGAAGCTTCTCAAAGTTTGTGCTTTGAGCGGCTCCTGGGAGACCAGTATTGGATTCCGATGCACCAGTGCCGGTTTACTGTATCCCTTGGACCTTCACATTGACAATGAAACACAGAAATCGCGTCGGAATTGAATATAAAAGTCACAGTGCCGACTTAAGTACAAGAAGAGTGAGTCTCCTAAGAGTTTGTAGTTTGAGCGGCTCCTGGGAGACCAGTATTAGATTCCGATGCACCAGTGCAAGTTTACTGTATCCCTTGGACCTTCACATTGACGATGAAACACAGAAATCGCATCGGAATTGAATATAAAAGGCACAGTGCCGACTTAAGTACAAGAAGAGTGAATATTCTCAGAGTTTGTGCTTGGAGCGGCTCCTGGGAGACCAGTATTGGATTCCGATGCACCAGTGCCGGTTTACTGTATCCCTTGGACCTTCACATTGACGATGAAACACAGAAATCGCATCGGAATTGAATATAAAAGGCTCAGTGACGACTTAAGTACAAGAAAAGTGAAGCTTCTCAAAGTTTGTGCTTTGAGCGGCTCCTGGGAGACTAGTATTGGATTCCGATGCACCAGTGCCGGTTTACTGTATCCCTTGGACCTTCACATTGACAATGAAACACAGAAATCGCGTCGGAATTGAATATAAAAGTCACAGTGCCGACTTAAGTACAAGAAGAGTGAGTCTCCTAAGAGTTTGTAGTTTGAGCGGCTCCTGGGAGACCAGTATTAGATTCCGATGCACCAGTGCAAGTATACTGTATCCCTTGGACCTTCACATTGACGATGAAACACAGAAATCGCATCGGAATTGAATATAAAAGGCACAGTGCCGACTTAAGTACAAGAAGAGTGAATATTCTCAGAGTTTGTGCTTGGAGCGGCTCCTGGGAGACCAGTATTGGATTCCGATGCACCAGTGCTGTTTTACTCTATCCCTTGGACCTTCCCATTGACAATGAAACACAGAAATCGCATCGGAATTGAATATAAAAGGCACAATACCACTTAAGTACAAGAAGAGTGAGTCTCCTAAGAGTTTGTGGTTTGAGCGGCTCCTGGGAGACCAGTATTGGATTCCGATGCACCAGTGCAGGTTTACTGTATCCCTTGGACCTTCACATTGACGATGAAACACAGAAATCGCATCGGAATTGAATATAAAAGGCACAGTGACGACTTAAGTACAAGAAGAGTGAGTCTCCTAAGAGGTTGTGGTTTGAGCGGCTCCTGGGAGACCAGTATTGGATTCCGATGCACCAGTGCAGGTTTACTGTATCCCTTGGACCTTCACATTGACGATGAAACACAGAAATCGCATCGGAATTGAATATAAAAGGCACAGTGCCGACTTAAGTACAAGAAGAGTGAATCTTCTCAGTTTGTGCTTTGAGCGGCTCCTGGGAGGCCAGTATTGGATTCCGATGCACCAGTGCAGGTTTACTCTATCCCTTGGAATTTCACATTGACGATGAAACACAGAAATCGCATCGGAATTGAATATAAAAGGCACAGTGCCGACTTAAGTACAAGAAGAGTGAGTCTCCTAAGAGTTTGTGGTTTGAGCGGCTCCTGGGAGACCAGTATTGGATTCCGATGCACCAGTGCAGGTTTACTGTATCCCTTGGACCTTCACATTGACGATGAAACACAGAAATCGCATCGGAATTGAATATAAAAGGCACAGTGCCGACTTAAGTACAAGAAGAGTGAATATTCTCAGAGTTTGTGCTTGGAGCGGCTCCTGGGAGACCAGTATTGGATTCCGATGCGCCAGTGCAGTTTTACTCTATCCGTTGGACCTTCACATTGACAATGAAACACAGAAATCGCATCGGAATTGAATATAAAAGGCACAATACCACTTAAGTACAAGAAGAGTGAGTCTCCTAAGAGTTTGTGGTTTGAGCGGCTCCTGGGAGACCAGTATTGGATTCCGATGCACCAGTGCAGGTTTACTGTATCCCTTGGACCTTCACATTGACGATGAAACACAGAAATCGCATCGGAATTGAATATAAAAGGCACAGTGCCGACTTAAGTACAAGAAGAGTGAGTCTCCTAAGAGTTTGTGGTTTGAGCGGCTCCTGGGAGACCAGTATTAGATTCCGATGCACCAGTGCTGGTTTACTGTATCCCTTGGACCGTCACATTGACAATGAAACACAGTAATCGCATCGGAATTGAATATAAAAGGCACAATGCCGACTTAAGTACAAGAAGAGTGAATCTTCTAAGGGTTTGTGCTTTGAGCGGCACCTGCGAGACCAGTATTAGATTCCGATGCACCAGTGCAAGTTTACTCTATCCCTTGGACCTTCACATTGACAATGAAACACAGAAATCGCATCGGAATTGAATATAAAAGGCACAATACCACTTAAGTACAAGAAGAGTGAGACTCCTAAGAGTTTGTGCTTTGAGCGGCTCCTGGGAGACCAGTATTGGATTCCGATGCACCAGTGCAGGTTTACTGTATCCCTTGGACCTTCACATTGACGATGAAACACAGAAATCGCATCGTAATTGAATATAAAAGGCACAGTGCCGACTTAAGTACAAGAAGAGTGAGTCTCCTAAGAGTTTGTGGTTTGAGCGGCTCCTGGGAGACCAGTATTAGATTCCGATGCACCAGAGCAGGTTTACTGTATCCTTGGACCTTCACATTGACGATGAAACACAGAAATCGCATCGGAATTGAATATAAAAGGCACAGTGCCGACTTAAGTACAAGAAGAGTGAATCTCCTAAGAGTTTGTGGTTTGAGCGGCTCCTGGGAGACCAGTATTAGATTCCGATGCACCAGTGCAGGTTTACTGTATCCCTTGGACCGTCACATTGACAATGAAACACAGAAATCGCATCGGAATTGAATATAAAAGGCACAATGCCGACTTAAGTACAAGAAGAGTGAATCTTCTAAGGGTTTGTGGTTTGAGCGGCACCTGCGAGACCAGTATTAGATTCCGATGCACCAGTGCAAGTTTACTCTATCCCTTGGACCTTCCCATTGACAATGAAACACAGAAATCGCATCGGAATTGAATATAAAAGTTACAATACCACTTAAGTACAAGAAGAGTGAGTCTCCTAAGAGTTTGTGCTTTGAGCGGCTCCTGGGAGACCAGTATTGGATTCCGATGCACCAGTGCAGGTTTACTGTATCCCTTGGACCTTCACATTGACGATGAAACACAGAAATCGCATCGGAATTGAATATAAAAGGCACAGTGCTGACTTAAGTACAAGAAGAGTGAGTCTCCTAAGAGTTTGTGCTTTGAGCGGCTCCTGGGAGACCAGTATTGGATTCCGATGCACCAGTGCAGATTTACTGTATCCCTTGGACCTTCACATTGACGATGAAACACAGAAATCGAAACGGAATTGAATATAAAAGGCACAGTGCCGACTTAAGTACAAGAAGAGTGAGTCTCCTAAGAGTTTGTGGTTTGAGCGGCTCCTGGGAGTCCAGTATTAGATTCCGATGCACCAGTGCAGTTTTACTGTATCCCTTGGACCGTCACATTGACAATGAAACACAGAAATCGCATCGGAATTGATTATAAAAGGCACAATGCCGACTTAAGTACAAGAAGAGTGAATCTTCTAAGGGTTTGTGCTTTGAGCGGCACCTGCGAGACCAGTATTAGATTCCGATGCACCAGTGCAAGTTTACTCTATCCCTTGGACCTTCACATTGACAATGAAACACAGAAATCGCATCGGAATTGAATATAAAAGGCACAATACCACTTAAGTACAAGAAGAGTGAGTCTCCTAAGAGTTTGTGGTTTGAGCGGCTCCTGGGAGACTAGTATTGGATCCCGATGCACCAGTGCAGGTTTACTGTATCCCTTGGACCTTCACATTGACGATGAAACACAGAAATCGCATCGGAATTGAATATAAAAGGCACAGTGCCGACTTAAGTACAAGAAGAGTGAGTCTCCTAAGAGTTTGTGGTTTGAGCGGCTCCTGGGAGACCAGTATTAGATTCCGATGCACCAGTGCATGTTTACTGTATCCCTTGGACCGTCACATTGACAATGAAACACAGAAATCGCATCGGAATTGAATATAAAAGGCACAATACCACTTAAGTACAAGAAGAGTGAGTCTCCTAAGAGTTTGTGGTTTGAGCGGCTCCTGGGAGACCAGTATTGGATTCCGATGCACCAGTGCAGGTTTACTGTATCCCTTGGACCTTCACATTGACGATGAAACACAGAAATCGAATCGGAATTGAATATAAAAGGCACAGTGCCGACTTAAGTACAAGAAGAGTGAATATTCTCAGAGTTTGTGCTTTGAGCGGCTCCTGGGAGACCAGTATTGGATTCCGATGCGCCAGTGCAGGTTTACTCTATCCCTTGGACCTTCACATTGACAATGAAACACAGAAATCGCATCGGAATTGAATATAAAAGGCACAATACCACTTAAGTACAAGAAGAGTGAGTCTCCTAAGAGTTTGTGGTTTGAGCGGCTCCTGGGAGACCAGTATTGGATTCCGATGCACCAGTGCTGGTTTACTGTATCCCTTGGACCGTCACATTGACAATGAAACACAGAAATCGCATCGGAATTGAATATAAAAGGCACAATGCCGACTTAAGTACAAGAAGAGTGAATCTTCTAAGGGTTTGTGCTTTGAGCGGCACCTGCGAGACCAGTATTAGATTCCGATGCACCAGTGCAAGTTTACTCTATCCCTTGGACCTTCACATTGACAATGAAACACAGAAAACGCATCGGAATTGAATATAAATGGCACAATACCACTTAAGTACAAGAAGAGTGAGTCTCCTAAGAGTTTGTGCTTTGAGCGGCTCCTGGGAGACCAGTATTGGATTCCGATGCACCAGTGCCGGTTTACTGTATCCCTTGGACCTTCACATTGACGATGAAACACAGAAATCGCATCGGAATTGAATATAAAAGGCTCAGTGACGACTTAAGTACAATAAAAGTGAAGCTTCTCAAAGTTTGTGCTTTGAGCGGCTCCTGGGAGACTAGTATTGGATTCCGATGCACCAGTGCCGGTTTACTGTATCCCTTGGACCTTCACATTGACAATGAAACACAGAAATCGCGTCGGAATTGAATATAAAAGTCACAGTGCCGACTTAAGTACAAGAAGAGTGAGTCTCCTAAGAGTTTGTAGTTTGAGCGGCTCCTGGGAGACCAGTATTAGATTCCGATGCACCAGTGCAAGTATACTGTATCCTTTGGACCTTCACATTGACGATGAAACACAGAAATCGCATCGGAATTGAATATAAAAGGCACAGTGCCGACTTAAGTACAAGAAGAGTGAATATTCTCAGAGTTTGTGCTTGGAGCGGCTCCTGGGAGACCAGTATTGGATTCCGATGCACCAGTGCTGTTTTACTCTATCCCTTGGACCTTCCCATTGACAATGAAACACAGAAATCGCATCGGAATTGAATATAAAAGGCACAATACCACTTAAGTACAAGAAGAGTGAGTCTCCTAAGAGTTTGTGGTTTGAGCGGCTCCTGGGAGACCAGTATTGGATTCCGATGCACCAGTGCAGGTTTACTGTATCCCTTGGACCTTCACATTGACGATGAAACACAGAAATCGCATCGGAATTGAATATAAAAGGCACAGTGCCGACTTAAGTACAAGAAGAGTGAGTCTCCTAAGAGGTTGTGGTTTGAGCGGCTCCTGGGAGACCAGTATTGGATTCCGATGCACCAGTGCAGGTTTACTGTATCCCTTGGACCTTCACATTGACGATGAAACACAGAAATCGCATCGGAATTGAATATAAAAGGCACAGTGCCGACTTAAGTACAAGAAGAGTGAATCTTCTCAGTTTGTGCTTTGAGCGGCTCCTGGGAGGCCAGTATTGGATTCCGATGCACCAGTGCAGGTTTACTCTATCCCTTGGAATTTCACATTGACGATGAAACACAGAAATCGCATCGGAATTGAATATAAAAGGCACAGTGCCGACTTAAGTACAAGAAGAGTGAGTCTCCTAAGAGTTTGTGGTTTGAGCGGCTCCTGGGAGACCAGTATTGGATTCCGATGCACCAGTGCAGGTTTACTGTATCCCTTGGACCTTCACATTGACGATGAAACACAGAAATCGCATCGGAATTGAATATAAAAGGCACAGTGCCGACTTAAGTACAAGAAGAGTGAATATTCTCAGAGTTTGTGGTTTGAGCGGCTCCTGGGAGACCAGTATTGGATTCCGATGCGCCAGTGCAGTTTTACTCTATCCGTTGGACCTTCACATTGACAATGAAACACAGAAATCGCATCGGAATTGAATATAAAAGGCACAATACCACTTAAGTACAAGAAGAGTGAGTCTCCTAAGAGTTTGTGGTTTGAGCGGCTCCTGGGAGACCAGTATTGGATTCCGATGCACCAGTGCAGGTTTACTGTATCCCTTGGACCTTCACATTGACGATGAAACACAGAAATCGCATCGGAATTGAATATAAAAGGACCAGTGCCGACTTAAGTACAAGAAGAGTGAGTCTCCTAAGAGTTTGTGGTTTGAGCGGCTCCTGGGAGACCAGTATTAGATTCCGATGCACCAGTGCTGGTTTACTGTATCCCTTGGACCGTCACATTGACAATGAAACACAGAAATCGCATCGGAATTGAATATAAAAGGCACAATGCCGACTTAAGTACAAGAAGAGTGAATCTTCTAAGGGTTTGTGCTTTGAGCGGCACCTGCGAGACCAGTATTAGATTCCGATGCACCAGTGCAAGTTTACTCTATCCCTTGGACCTTCACATTGACAATGAAACACAGAAATCGCATCGGAATTGAATATAAAAGGCACAATACCACTTAAGTACAAGAAGAGTGAGACTCCTAAGAGTTTGTGCTTTGAGCGGCTCCTGGGAGACCAGTATTGGATTCCGATGCACCAGTGCAGGTTTACTGTATCCCTTGGACCTTCACATTGACGATGAAACACAGAAATCGCATCGGAATTGAATATAAAAGGCACAGTGCCGACTTAAGTACAAGAAGAGTGAGTCTCCTAAGAGTTTGTGGTTTGAGCGGCTCCTGGGAGACCAGTATTAGATTCCGATGCACCAGAGCAGGTTTACTGTATCCTTGGACCTTCACATTGACGATGAAACACAGAAATCGCATCGGAATTGAATATAAAAGGCACAGTGCTGACTTAAGTACAAGAAGAGTGAATCTCCTAAGAGTTTGTGGTTTGAGCGGCTCCTGGGAGACCAGTATTAGATTCCGATGCACCAGTGCAGGTTTACTGTATCCCTTGGACCGTCACATTGACAATGAAACACAGAAATCGCATCGGAATTGAATATAAAAGGCACAATGCCGACTTAAGTACAAGAAGAGTGAATCTTCTAAGGGTTTGTGGTTTGAGCGGCACCTGCGAGACCAGTATTAGATTCCGATGCACCAGTGCAAGTTTACTCTATCCCTTGGACCTTCCCATTGACAATGAAACACAGAAATCGCATCGGAATTGAATATAAAAGTTACAATACCACTTAAGTACAAGAAGAGTGAGTCTCCTAAGAGTTTGTGCTTTGAGCGGCTCCTGGGAGACCAGTATTGGATTCCGATGCACCAGTGCAGGTTTACTGTATCCCTTGGACCTTCACATTGACGATGAAACACAGAAATCGCATCGGAATTGAATATAAAAGGCACAGTGCTGACTTAAGTACAAGAAGAGTGAGTCTCCTAAGAGTTTGTGCTTTGAGCGGCTCCTGGGAGACCAGTATTGGATTCCGATGCACCAGTGCAGATTTACTGTATCCCTTGGACCTTCACATTGACGATGAAACACAGAAATCGAAACGGAATTGAATATAAAAGGCACAGTGCCGACTTAAGTACAAGAAGAGTGAGTCTCCTAAGAGTTTGTGGTTTGAGCGGCTCCTGGGAGTCCAGTATTAGATTCCGATGCACCAGTGCAGGTTTACTGTATCCCTTGGACCGTCACATTGACAATGAAACACAGAAATCGCATCGGAATTGAATATAAAAGGCACAATGCCGACTTAAGTACAAGAAGAGTGAATCTTCTAAGGGTTTGTGCTTTGAGCGGCACCTGCGAGACCAGTATTAGATTCCGATGCACCAGTGCAAGTTTACTCTATCCCTTGGACCTTCACATTGACAATGAAACACAGAAATCGCATCGGAATTGAATATAAAAGGCACAATACCACTTAAGTACAAGAAGAGTGAGTCTCCTAAGAGTTTGTGGTTTGAGCGGCTCCTGGGAGACCAGTATTGGATTCCGATGCACCAGTGCAGGTTTACTGTATCCCTTGGACCTTCACATTGACGATGAAACACAGAAATCGCATCGTAATTGAATATAAAAGGCACAATGCCGACTTAAGTACAAGAAGAGTGAATCTTCTAAGGGTTTGTGCTTTGAGCGGCACCTGCGAGACCAGTATTAGATTCCGATGCACCAGTGCAAGTTTACTCTGTCCCTTGGACCTTCACATTGACAATGAAACACAGAAATCGCATCGGAATTGAATATAAATGGCACAATACCACTTAAGTACAAGAAGAGTGAGTCTCCAAGGAGTTTGTGCTTTGAGCGGCTCCTGGGAGACCAGTATTGGATTCCGATGCACCAATGCAGGTTTACTGTATCCCTTGGACCTTCACATTGACGATGAAACACAGAAATCGCATCGGAATTGAATATAAAAGGCACAGTGCCGACTTAAGTACAAGAAGAGTGAGTCTCCTAAGAGTTTGTGGTTTGAGCGGCTCCTGGGAGACCAGTATTAGATTCCGATGCACCAGAGCAGGTTTACTGTATCCTTGGACCTTCACATTGACGATGAAACACAGAAATCGCATCGGAATTGAATATAAAAGGCACAGTGCCGACTTAAGTACAAGAAGAGTGAGTCTCCTAAGAGTTTGTGGTTTGAGCGGCTCCTGGGAGACCCGTATTAGATTACGATGCACCAGTGCAGGTTTACTGTATCCCTTGGACCGTCACATTGACAATGAAACACAGAAATCGCATCGGAATTGAATATAAAAGGCACAATGCCGACTTAAGTACAAGAAGAGTGAATCTTCTAAGGGTTTGTGCTTTGAGCGGCACCTGCGAGACCAGTATTAGATTCCGATGCACCAGTGCAAGTTTACTCTATCCCTTGGACCTTCACATTGACAATGAAACACAGAAATCGCATCGGAATTGAATATAAAAGGCACAATACCACTTAAGTACAAGAAGAGTGAGTCTCCTAAGAGTTTGTGGTTTGAGCGGCTCCTGGGAGACCAGTATTGGATCCCGATGCACCAGTGCAGGTTTACTGTATCCCTTGGACCTTCACATTGACGATGAAACACAGAAATCGCATCGGAATTGAATATAAAAGGCACAGTGCCGACTTAAGTACAAGAAGAGTGAGTCTCCTAAGAGTTTGTGGTTTGAGCGGCTCCTGGGAGACCAGTATTAGATTACGATGCACCAGTGCAGGTTTACTGTATCCCTTGGACCGTCACATTGACAATGAAACACAGAAATCGCATCGGAATTGAATATAAAAGGCACAATGCCGACTTAAGTACAAGAAGAGTGAATCTTCTAAGGGTTTGTGCTTTGAGCGGCACCTGCGAGACCAGTATTATATTCCGATGCACCAGTGCAAGTTTACTCTATCCCTTGAACCTTCACATTGACAATGAAACACAGAAATCGCATCGGAATTGAATATAAAAGGCACAATACCACTTAAGTACAAGAAGAGTGAGTCTCCTAAGAGTTTGTGGTTTGAGCGGCTCCTGGGAGACCAGTATTGGATCCCGATGCACCAGTCCAGGTTTACTGTATCCCTTGGACCTTCACATTGACGATGAAACACAGAAATTGCATCGGAATTGAATATAAAAGGCACAGTGCCGACTTAAGTACAAGAAGAGTGAGTCTCCTAAGAGTTTGTGGTTTGAGCGGCTCCTGGGAGACCAGTATTAGATTCCGATGCACCAGTGCATGTTTACTGTATCCCTTGGACCGTCACATTGACAATGAAACACAGAAATCGCATCGGAATTGAATATAAAAGGCACAATACCACTTAAGTACAAGAAGAGTGAGTCTCCTAAGAGTTTGTGGTTTGAGCGGCTCCTGGGAGACCAGTATTGGATTCCGATGCACCAGTGCAGGTTTACTGTATCCCTTGGACCTTCACATTGACGATGAAACACAGAAATCGCATCGGAATTGAATATAAAAGGCACAGTGCCGACTTAAGTACAAGAAGAGTGAGTCTCCTAAGAGTTTGTGGTTTGAGCGGCTCCTGGGAGACCAGTATTGGATTCCGATGCACCAGTGCAGGTTTACTGTATCCCTTGGACCTTCACATTGACAATGAAACACAGAAATCGCATCGGAATTGAATATAAAAGGCACAATACCACTTAAGTACAAGAAGAGTGAGTCTCCTAAGAGTTTGTGGTTTGAGCGGCTCCTGGGAGACCAGTATTGGATCCCGATGCACCAGTGCAGGTTTACTGTATCCCTTGGACCTTCACATTGACGATGAAACACAGAAATCGCATCGGAATTGAATATAAAAGGCACAGTGCCGACTTAAGTACAAGAAGAGTGAGTCTCCTAAGAGTTTGTGGTTTGAGCGGCTCCTGGGAGACCAGTATTAGATTCCGATGCACCAGTGCATGTTTACTGTATCCCTTGGACCGTCACATTGACAATGAAACACAGAAATCGCATCGGAATTGAATATAAAAGGCACAATACCACTTAAGTACAAGAAGAGTGAGTCTCCTAAGAGTTTGTGGTTTGAGCGGCTCCTGGGAGACCAGTATTGGATTCCGATGCACCAGTGCAGGTTTACTGTATCCCTTGGACCTTCACATTGACGATGAAACACAGAAATCGCATCGCAATTGAATATAAAAGGCACAGTGCCGACTTAAGTACAAGAAGAGTGAGTCTCCTAAGAGTTTGTGGTTTGAGCGGCTCCTGGGAGACCAGTATTGGATTCCGATGCACCAGTGCAGGTTTACTGTATCCCTTGGACCTTCACATTGACGATGAAACACAGAAATCGCATCGGAATTGAATATAAAAGGCACAGTGCCGACTTAAGTACAAGAAGAGTGAATATTCTCAGAGTTTGTGCTTTGAGCGGCTCCTGGGAGACCAGTATTGGATTCCGATGCGCCAGTGCAGTTTTACTCTATCCCTTGGACCTTCACATTGACCATGAAACACAGAAATCGCATCGGAATTGAATATAAAAGGCACAATACCACTTAAGTACAAGAAGAGTGAGTCTCCTAAGAGTTTGTGGTTTGAGCGGCTCCTGGGAGACCAGTATTGGATTCCGATGCACCAGTGCAGGTTTACTGTATCCCTTGGACCTTCACATTGACGATGAAACACAGAAATCGCATCGGAATTGAATATAAAAGGCACAGTGCCGACTTAAGTACAAGAAGAGTGAGTCTCCTAAGAGTTTGTGGTTTGAGCGGCTCCTGGGAGACCAGTATTAGATTCCGATGCACCAGTGCTGGTTTACTGTATCCCTTGGACCGTCACATTGACAATGAAACACAGAAATCGCATCGGAATTGAATATAAAAGGCACAATGCCGACTTAAGTACAAGAAGAGTGAATCTTCTAAGGGTTTGTGCTTTGAGCGGCACCTGCGAGACGAGTATTAGATTCCGATGCACCAGTGCAAGTTTACTCTATCCCTTGGACCTTCACATTGACAATGAAACACAGAAATCGCATCGGAATTGAATATAAAAGGCACAATACCACTTAAGTACAAGAAGAGTGAGTCTCCTAAGAGTTTGTGCTTTGAGCGGCTCCTGGGAGACCAGTATTGGATTCCGATGCACCAGTGCAGGTTTACTGTATCCCTTGGACCTTCACATTGACGATGAAACACAGAAATCGCATCGGAATTGAATATAAAAGGCACAGAGCCGACTTAAGTACAAGAAGAGTGAGTCTCCTAAGAGTTTGTGGTTTGAGCGGCTCCTGGGAGACCAGTATTAGATTCCGATGCACCAGAGCAGGTTTACTGTATCCTTGGACCTTCACATTGACGATGAAACACAGAAATCGCATCGGAATTGAATATAAAAGCACAGTGCCGACTTAAGTACAAGAAGAGTGAGTCTCCTAAGAGTTTGTGGTTTGAGCGGCTCCTGGGAGACCAGTATTAGATTACGATGCACCAGTGCAGGTTTACTGTATCCCTTGGACCGTCACATTGACAATGAAAGAAATCGCATCGGAATTGAATATAAAAGGCACAATGCCGACTTAAGTACAAGAAGAGTGAATCTTCTAAGGGTTTGTGCTTTGAGCGGCACCTGCGAGACCAGTATTAGATTCCGATGCACCAGTGCAAGTTTACTCTATCCCTTGGACCATCACATTGACAATGAAACACAGAAATCGCATCGGAATTGAATATAAAAGGCACAATACCACTTAAGTACAAGAAGAGTGAGTCTCCTAAGAGTTTGTGGTTTGAGCGGCTCCTGGGAGACCAGTATTGGATCCCGATGCACCAGTGCAGGTTTACTGTATCCCTTGGACCTTCACATTGACGATGAAACACAGAAATCGCATCGGAATTGAATATAAAAGGCACAGTGCCGACTTAAGTACAAGAAGAGTGAGTCTCCTAAGAGTTTGTGGTTTGAGCGGCTCCTGATAGACCAGTATTAGATTACGATGCACCAGTGCAGGTTTACTGTATCCCTTGGACCGTCACATTGACAATGAAACACAGAAATCGCATCGGAATTGAATATAAAAGGCACAATGCCGACTTAAGTACTAGAAGAGTGAATCTTCTAAGGGTTTGTGCTTTGAGCGGCACCTGCGAGACCAGTATTAGATTCCGACGCACCAGTGCAAGTTTACTCTATCCCTTGGACCTTCACATTGACAATGAAACACAGAAATCGCATCGGAATTGAATATAAAAGGCACAATACCACTTAAGTACAAGAAGAGTGAGTCTCCTAAGAGTTTGTGGTTTGAGCGGCTCCTGGGAGACCAGTATTGGATCCCGATGCACCAGTGCAGGTTTACTGTATCCCTTGGACCTTCACATTGACGATGAAACACAGAAATCGCATCGGAATTGAATATAAAAGGCACAGTGCCGACTTAAGTACAAGAAGAGTGAGTCTCCTAAGAGTTTGTGGTTTGAGCGGCTCCTGGGAGACCAGTATTAGATTCCGATGCACCAGTGCATGTTTACTGTATCCCTTGGACCGTCACATTGACAATGAAACACAGAAATCGCATCGGAATTGAATATAAAAGGCACAATACCACTTAAGTACAAGAAGAGTGAGTCTCCTAAGAGTTTGTGGTTTGAGCGGCTCCTGGGAGACCAGTATTGGATTCCGATGCACCAGTGCAGGTTTACTGTATCCCTTGGACCTTCACATTGACGATGAAACACAGAAATCGCATCGGAATTGAATATAAAAGGCACAGTGCCGACTTAAGTACAAGAAGAGTGAGTCTCCTAAGAGTTTGTGGTTTGAGCGGCTCCTGGGAGACCAGTATTGGATTCCGATGCACCAGTGCAGGTTTACTGTATCCCTTGGACCTTCACATTGACAATGAAACACAGAAATCGCATCGGAATTGAATATAAAAGGCACAATACCACTTAAGTACATGAAGAGTGAGTCTCCTAAGAGTTTGTGGTTTGAGCGGCTCCTGGGAGACCAGTATTGGATTCCGATACACCAGTGCAGGTTTACTGTATCCCTTGGACCGTCACATTGACGATGAAACACAGAAATCGCATCGGAATTGAATATAAAAGGCACAGTGCCGACTTAAGTACAAGAAGAGTGAATCTTCTAAGGGTTTGTGCTTTGAGCGGCACCTGGGAGACCAGTATTGGATTCCGATGCACCAGTGGAGGTTTACTGTATCCCTTGGACCTTCACATTGACGATGAAACACAGATATCGCATCGGAATTGAATATAAAAGGCACAATGCCGACTTAAGTACAAGAGGAGTGAATCTTCTCAGAGTTTGTGCTTTGAGCGGCTCCTGGGAGACCAGTATTGGATTCCGATGCACCAGTGCAGGTTTACTCTATCCCTTGGACCTTCACATTGACGATGAAACACAGAAATCGCATCGGAATTGAATATAAAAGGCACAATACCGACTTAAGTACAAGGAGAGTGAGTCTCTTAAGAGTTTGTGCTTTGAGCGGCTCCTGGGAGACCAGTATTGGATTCCGATGCACCAGTGCAGGTTTACTCTATCCCTTGGACCTTCACATTGACGATGAAACACAGAAATCGCATCGGAATTGTATATAAAAGGCACAATGCCGACTTAAGTACAAGAAGTGTGAATCTTCTCAGAGTTTGTGCTTTGAGCGGCTCCTGGGAGACCAGTATTGGATTCCGATGCACCAGTGCAGGTTTACTGTATCCCTTGGACCGTCAAATTGACAATGAAACACAGAAATCGCATCGGAATTGCATATAAAAGGCACAATGCCGACTTAAGTACAAGAAGAGTGAATCTTCTAAGGGTTTGTGGTTTGAGCGGCACCTGGGAGACCAGTAGTGGATTCCGATGCACCAGTGCAGGTTTACTGTATCCCTTGGACCTTCACATTGACGATAAAACACAGAAATCGCCTCGGAATTGAATATAAAAGGCACAATACCGACTTAAGTACAAGAAGAGTGAATCTTCTCAGAGTTTGTGCTTTGAGCGGCTCCTGGGAGACCAGTATTGGATTCCGATGCACCAGTGCAGGTTTACTGTATCCCTTGGACCTTCACATTGACGATGAAACACAGAAATCGCATCGGAATTGTATATAAAAGGCACAATGCCGACTTAAGTACAAGAAGAGTGAATCTTCTAAGGGTTTGTGCTTTGAGCGGCTCCTGGGAGACCAGTATTAGATTCCGATGCACCAGTGCAGGTTTACTGTATCCCTTGGACCGTCACATTGACAATGAAACACAGAAATCGCATCGGAATTGTATATAAAAGGCACAATGCCGACTTAAGTACAAGAAGAGTGAATCTTCTAAGGGTTTGTGCATTGAGCGGCACCTGGGAGACCAGTATTGGATTCCGATGCACCAGTGCAGGTTTACTGTATCCCTTGGACCTTCACATTGACGATGAAACACAGAAATCGCATCGGAATTTTATATAAAAGGCACAATGCCGACTTAAGTACAAGAAGAGTGAATCTTCTCAGAGTTTGTGGTTTGAGCGGCTCCTGGGAGACCAGTATTTGTTTCCGATGCACCAGTGCAGGTTTACTCTATACCTTGGACCTTCACATTGACGATGAAACACAGAAATCGCATCGGAATTGAATATAAAAGGCACAGTGCCGACTTAAGTACAAGAAGAGTGAGTCTCCTAGGAGTTTGTGGTTTGAGCGGCTCCTGGGAGACCAGTATTGGATTCCGATGCACCAGTGCAGGTTTACTGTATCCCTTGGACCTTCACATTGACGATGATACACAGAAATCGCATCGGAATTGAATATAAAAGGCACAGTGCCGACTTAAGTACAAGAAGAGTGAGTCTCCTAAGAGTTTGTGGTTTGAGCGGCTCCTGGGAGACCAGTATTGGATTCCGATGCACCAGTGCAGGTTTACTGTATCCCTTTGACCTTCACATTGACAATGAAACACAGAAATCGCATTGGAATTGAATTAAAAAGGCACAATACCACTTAAGTACAAGAAGAGTGAGTCTCCTAAGAGTTTGTGGTTTGAGCGGCTCCTGGGAGACCAGTATTTGATTCCGATGCACCAGTGCAGGTTTACTGTATCCCTTGGACCTTCACATTGACGATGAAACACAGAAATCGCATCGGAATTGAATATAAAAGGCACAGTGCCGACTTAAGTACAAGAAGAGTGAGTCTCCTAAGAGTTTGTGGTTTGAGCGGCTCCTGGGAGACCAGTATTGGATTCCGATGCACCAGTACAGGTTTACTGTATCCCTCGGACCTTCACATTGACGATGAAACACAGAAGTCGCATCGGAATTGAATATAAAAGGCACAGTGCCGACTTAAGTACAAGAAGAGTGAGTCTCCTAAGAGTTTGTGGTTTGAGCGGCTCCTGGGAGACCAGTATTAGATTCCGATGCACCAGTGCAGGTTTACTGTATCCCTTGGACCGTCACATTGACGATGAAACACAGAAATCGCATCGGAATTGTATCTAAAAGGCACAATGCCGACTTAAGTACAAGAAGAGTGAATCTTCTAAGGGTTTGTGCTTTGAGCGGCACCTGGGAGACCAGTATTGGATTCCGATGCACCAGTGCAGGTTTACTGTATCCCTTGGACCTTCACATTGACGATGAAACACAGAAATCGCATCGGAATTGAATATAAAAGGCACAATACCGACTTAAGTACAAGAAGAGTGAATCTTCTCAGAGTTTCTGCTTTGAGCGGCTCCTGGGAGACCAGTATTGGATTCCGATGCACCAGTGCAGGTTTCCTCTATCCCTTGGACCTTCACATTGACGATGAAACACAGAAATCGCATCGGAATTGAATATAAAAGGCACAGTGCCGACTTAAGTACAAGAAGAGTGAGTCTCCTAAGAGTTTGTGGTTTGAGCGGCTCCTGGGAGACCAGTATTGGATTCCGATGCACCAGTGCAGGTTTACTGTATCCCTTGGACCTTCACATTGACAATGAAACACAGAAATCGCATCGGAATTGAATATAAAAGGCACAATACCACTTAAGTACATGAAGAGTGAGTCTCCTAAGAGTTTGTGGTTTGAGCGGCTCCTGGGAGACCAGTATTGGATTCCGATACACCAGTGCAGGTTTATTGTATCCCTTGGACCGTCACATTGACGATGAAACACAGAAATCGCATCGGAATTGAATATAAAAGGCACAGTGCCGACTTAAATACAAGAAGAGTGAATCTTCTAAGGGTTTGTGCTTTGAGCGGCACCTGGGAGACCAGTATTGGATTCCGATGCACCAGTGGAGGTTTACTGTATCCCTTGGACCTTCACATTGACGATGAAACACCGATATCGCATCGGAATTGAATATAAAAGGCACAATGCCGACTTAAGTACAAGAGGAGTGAATCTTCTCAGAGTTTGTGCTTTGAGCGGCTCCTGGGAGACCAGTATTGGATTCCGATGCACCAGTGCAGGTTTACTCTATCCCTTGGACCTTCACATTGACGATGAAACACAGAAATCGCATCGGAATTGAATATAAAAGGCACAATACCGACTTAAGTACAAGGAGAGTGAGTCTCTTAAGAGTTTGTGCTTTGAGCGGCTCCTGGGAGACCAGTATTGGATTCCGATGCACCAGTGCAGGTTTACTCTATCCCTTGGACCTTCACATTGACGATGAAACACAGAAATCGCATCGGAATTGTATATAAAAGGCACAATGCCGACTTAAGTACAAGAAGTGTGAATCTTCTCAGAGTTTGTGCTTTGAGCGGCTCCTGGGAGACCAGTATTGGATTCCGATGCACCAGTGCAGGTTTACTGTATCCCTTGGACCGTCAAATTGACAATGAAACACAGAAGTCGCATCGGAATTGCATATAAAAGGCACAATGCCGACTTAAGTACAAGATGAGTGAATCTTCTAAGGGTTTGTGCTTTGAGCGGCACCTGGGAGACCAGTAGTGGATTCCGATGCACCAGTGCAGGTTTATTGTATCCCTTGGACCTTCACATTGACGATAAAACACAGAAATCGCCTCGGAATTGAATATAAAAGGCACAATACCGACTTAAGTACAAGAAGAGTGAATCTTCTCAGAGTTTGTGCTTTGAGCGGCTCCTGGGAGACCAGTATTGGATTCCGACGCACCAGTACAGGTTTACTGTATCCCTCGGACCTTCACATTGACGATGAAACACAGAAGTCGCATCGGAATTGAATATAAAAGGCACAGTGCCGACTTAAGTACAAGAAGAGTGAGTCTCCTAAGAGTTTGTGGTTTGAGCGGCCCCTGGGATACCAGTATTAGATTCCGATGCACCAGTGCAGGTTTACTGTATCCCTTGGACCGTCACATTGACGATGAAACACAGAAATCGCATCGGAATTGTATCTAAAAGGCACAATGCCGACTTAAGTACAAGAAGAGTGAATCTTCTAAGGGTTTGTGCTTTGAGCGGCACCTGGGAGACCAGTATTGGATTCCGATGCACCAGTGCAGGTTTACTGTATCCCTTGGACCTTCACATTGACGATGAAACACAGAAATCGCATCGGAATTGAATATAAAAGGCACAATACCGACTTAAGTACAAGAAGAGTGAATCTTCTCAGAGTTTCTGCTTTGAGCGGCTCCTGGGAGACCAGTATTGGATTCCGATGCACCAGTGCAGGTTTACTCTATCCCTTGGACCTTCACATTGACGATGAAACACAGAAATCGCATCGGAATTGTATATAAAAGGCACAATGCCGACTTAAGTACAAGAAGAGTGAATCTTCTCAGAGTTTGTGCTTTGAGCGGCTCCTGGGAGACCAGTATTAGATTCCGATGCACCAGTGCAGGTTTACTGTATCCCTTTGACCGTCACATTGGCAATGAAACACAGAAATCGCATCGGAATTGTATATAAAAGGCACAATGCCGACTTAAGTACAAGAAGAGTGAATCTTCTAAATGTTTGTGCTTTGAGCGGCACCTGGGAGACCAGTATTGGATTCCGATGCACCAGTGCAGGTTTACTGTATCCCTTGGACCTTCACATTGACGATGAAACACAGAAATCGCATCGGTATTGAATATAAACGGCACAATACCGACTTAAGTACAAGAAGAGTGAATCTTCTCAGAGTTTGTGCTTTGAGCGGCTCCTGGGAGACCAGTATTGGATTCCGATGCACCAGTGCAGGTTTACTGTATCCCTTGGACCTTCACATTGACGATGAAACACAGAAATCGCATCGGAATTGTATATAAAAGGCACAATGCCGACTTAAGTACAAGAAGAGTGAATCTTCTCAGAGTTTGTGATTTGAGCGGCTCCTGGGAGACCAGTATTGGATTCCGATGCACCAGTGCAGGTTTACTGTATCCCTTGGACCTTCACATTGACGATGAAACACAGAAATCGCATCGGAATTGAATATAAAAGGCACAGTGCCGACTTAAGTACAAGAAGAGTGAGTCTCCTAAGAGTTTGTGGTTTGAGCGGCTCCTGGGAGACCAGTATTGGATTCCGATGCACCAGTGCAGGTTTACTGTATCCCTTGGACCTTCACATTGACGATGAAACACAGAAATCGCATCGGAATTGAATATAAAAGGCACAATACCGACTTAAGTACAAGAAGAGTGAGTCTCCTAAGAGTTTGTGGTTTGAGCGGCTCCTGGGAGACCAGTATTGGATTCCGATGCACCAGTGCAGGTTTACTGTATCCCTTGGACCTTCACATTGACGATGAAACACAGAAATCGCATCGGATTTGAATATAAAAGGCACAGTGACGACTTAAGTACACGAAGAGTGAGTCTCCTAAGAGTTTGTGGTTTGAGCGGCTCCTGGGAGACCAGTATTGGATTCCGATGCACCAGTGCAGGTGTACTGTATCCCTTGGACCTTCACATTGACAATGAAACACAGAAATCGCATCGGAATTGAATATAAAAGGGACAATACCACTTAAGTACAAGAAGAGTGAGTCTCCTAAGAGTTTGTGGTTTGAGCGGCTCCTGGGAGACCAGTATTGGATTTCGATGCACCAGTGCAGGTTTACTGTATCCCTTGGACCTTCACATTGACGATGAAACACAGAAATCGCATCGGAATTGAATATAAAAGGCACAGTGCCGACTTAAGTACAAGAAGAGTGAGTCTCCTAAGAGTTTGTGGTTTGAGCGGCTCCTGGGAGACCAGTATTAGATTCCGATGCACCAGTGCAGCTTTACTGTATCCCATGGACCTTCACATTGACAATGAAACACAGAAATCGCATCGGAATTGAATATAAAAGGCACAATACCACTTAAGTATATGAAGAGTGAGTCTCCTAAGAGTTTGTGGTTTGAGCGGCTCCTGGGAGACCAGTATTGGATTCCGATGCACCAGTGCAGGTTTACTCTATCCCTTGGACCTTCACATTGACGATGAAACACAGAAATCGCATCGGAATTGTATATAAAAGGCACAATGCCGACTTAAGTACAAGAAGTGTGAATCTTCTCAGAGTTTGTGCTTTGAGCGGCTCCTGGGAGACCAGTATTGGATTCCGATGCACCAGTGCAGGTTTACTGTATCCCTTGGACCGTCACATTGACAATGAAACACAGAAATCGCATCGGAATTGCATATAAAAGGCACAATGCCGACTTAAGTACAAGAAGAGTGAATCTTCTAAGGGTTTGTGCTTTGAGCGGCACCTGGGAGACCAGTAGTGGATTCCGATGCACCAGTGCAGGTTATTGTATCCCTTGGACCTTCACATTGACGATAAAACACAGAAATCGCATCGGAATTGAATATAAAAGACACAATGCCGACTTAAGTACAAGAAGAGTGAGTCTCCTAAGAGTTTGTGGTTTGAGCGGCTCCTGGGAGACCAGTATTGGATTCCGATGCACCAGTGCAGGTTTACTGTATCCCTTGGACCTTCACATTGACGATGAAACACAGAAATCGCATCGGAATTGTATATAAAAGGCACAATGCCGACTTAAGTACAACAAGTGTGAATCTTCTAAGGGTTTGTGCTTTGAGCGGCACCTGGGAGACCAGTATTAGATTCCGATGCACCAGTGCAGGTTTACTGTATCCCTTGGACCGTCACATTGACGATGAAACACAGAAATCGCATCGGAATTGTATATAAAAGGCACAGTGCCGACTTAAGTACAAGAAGAGTGAATCTTCTAAGGGTTTGTGCTTTGAGCGGCACCTGGGAGACCAGTATTGGATTCCGATGCACCAGTGCAGGTTTACTGTATCCCTTGGACCTTCACATTGACGATGAAACACAGAAATCGCATCGGAATTTTATATAAAAGGCACAATGCCGACTTAAGTACAAGAAGAGTGAATCTTCTCAGAGTTTGTGGTTTAAGCGGCTCCTGGGAGACCAGTATTGGATTCCGATGCACCAGTGCAGGTATACTCTATCCCTTGGACCTTCACATTGGCGATGAAACACAGAAATCGCATCGGAATTGAATATAAAAGGCACAGTGCCGACTTAAGTACAAGAAGAGTGAGTCTCCTAGGAGTTTGTGGTTTGAGCGGCTCCTGGGAGACCAGTATTAGATTCCGATGCACCAGTGCAGGTCTACTGTATCCCTTGGACCTTCACATTGACGATGATACACAGAAATCGCATCGGAATTGAATATAAAAGGCACAATACCGACTTAAGTACAAGAAGAGTGAGTCTCCTAAGAGTTTGTGGTTTGAGCGGCTCCTGGGAGACCAGTATTGGATTCCGATGCACCAGTGCAGGTTTACTGTATCCCTTGGACCTTCACATTGACGATGAAACACAGAAATCGCATCGGATTTGAATATAAAAGGCACAGTGACGACTTAAGTACAAGAAGAGTGAGTCTCCTAAGAGTTTGTGGTTTGAGCGGCTCCTGGGAGACCAGTATTGGATTCCGATGCACCAGTGCAGGTTTACTGTATCCCTTGGACCTTCACATTGACAATGAAACACAGAAATCGCATCGGAATTGAATATAAAAGGGACAATACCACTTAAGTACAAGAAGAGTGAGTCTCCTAAGAGTTTGTGGTTTGAGCGGCTCCTGGGAGACCAGTATTGGATTTCGATGCACCAGTGCAGGTTTACTGTATCCCTTGGACCTTCACATTGACGATGAAACACAGAAATCGCATCGGAATTGAATATAAAAGGCACAGTGCCGACTTAAGTACAAGAAGAGTGAGTCTCCTAAGAGTTTCTGGTTTGAGCGGCTCCTGGGAGACCAGTATTGGATTCCGATGCACCAGTGCAGGTTTACTGTATCCCATGGACCTTCACATTGACAATGAAACACAGAAATCGCATCGGAATTGAATATAAAAGGCACAATACCACTTAAGTACATGAAGAGTGAGTCTCCTTAGAGTTTGTGGTTTGAGCGGCTCCTGGGAGACCAGTATTGGATTCCGATGCACCAGTGCAGGTTTACTCTATCCCTTGGACCTTCACATTGACGATGAAACACAGAAATCGCATCGGAATTGTATATAAAAGGCACAATGCCGACTTAAGTACAAGAAGTGTGAATCTTCTCAGAGTTTGTGCTTTGAGCGGCTCCTGGGAGACCAGTATTGGATTCCGATGCACCAGTGCAGGTTTACTGTATCCCTTGGACCGTCACATTGACAATGAAACACAGAAATCGCATCGGAATTGCATATAAAAGGCACAATGCCGACTTAAGTACAAGAAGAGTGAATCTTCTAAGGGTTTGTGCTTTGAGCGGCACCTGGGAGACCAGTAGTGGATTCCGATGCACCAGTGCAGGTTTACTGTATCCCTTGGACCTTCACATTGACGATAAAACACAGAAATCGCATCGGAATTGAATATAAAAGGCACAATACCGACTTAAGTAGAAGAAGAGTGAATCTTCTCAGAGTTTGTGCTCTGAGCGGCTCCTGGGAGACCAGTATTGGATTCCGATGCACCAGTGCAGGTTTACTGTATCCCTTGGACCTTCACATTGACGATAAAACACAGAAATCGCCTCGGAATTGAATATAAAAGGCACAATACCGACTTAAGTACAAGAAGAGTGAATCTTCTCAGAGTTTGTGCTTTGAGCGGCTCCTGGGAGACCAGTATTGGATTCCGATGCACCAGTACAGGTTTACTGTATCCCTCGGACCTTCACATTGACGATGAAACACAGAAGTCGCATCGGAATTGAATATAAAAGGCACAGTGCCGACTTAAGTACAAGAAGAGTGAGTCTCCTAAGAGTTTGTGGTTTGAGCGGCTCCTGGGAGACCAGTATTAGATTCCGATGCACCAGTGCAGGTTTACTGTATCCCTTGGACCGTCACATTGACGATGAAACACAGAAATCGCATCGGAATTGTATCTAAAAGGCACAATGCCGACTTAAGTACAAGAAGAGTGAATCTTCTAAGGGTTTGTGCTTTGAGCGGCACCTGGGAGACCAGTATTGGATTCCGATGCACCAGTGCAGGTTTACTGTATCCCTTGGACCTTCACATTGACGATGAAACACAGAAATCGCATCGGAATTGAATATAAAAGGCACAATACCGACTTAAGTACAAGAAGAGTGAATCTTCTCAGAGTTTCTGCTTTGAGCGGCTCCTGGGAGACCAGTATTGGATTCCGATGCACCAGTGCAGGTTTACTCTATCCCTTGGACCTTCACATTGACGATGAAACACAGAAATCGCATCGGAATTGTATATAAAAGGCACAATGCCGACTTAAGTACAAGAAGAGTGAATCTTCTCAGAGTTTGTGCTTTGAGCGGCTCCTGGGAGACCAGTATTAGATTCCGATGCACCAGTGCAGGATTACTGTATCCCTTTGACCGTCACATTGGCAATGAAACACAGAAATCGCATCGGAATTGTATATAAAAGGCACAATGCCGACTTAAGTACAAGAAGAGTGAATCTTCTAAAGGTTTGTGCTTTGAGCGGCACCTGGGAGACCAGTATTGGATTCCGATGCACCAGTGCAGGTTTACTGTATCCCTTGGACCTTCACATTGACGATGAAACACAGAAATCGCATCGGTATTGAATATAAACGGCACAATACCGACTTAAGTACAAGAAGAGTGAATCTTCTCAGAGTTTGTGCTTTGAGCGGCTCCTGGGAGACCAGTATTGGATTCCGATGCACCAGTGCAGGTTTACTGTATCCCTTGGACCTTCACATTGACGATGAAACACAGAAATCGCATCGGAATTGTATATAAAAGGCACAATGCCGACTTAAGTACAAGAAGAGTGAATCTTCTAAGGGTTTGTGCTTTGAGCGGCACCTGGGAGACCAGTATTAGATTCCGATGCACCAGTACAGGTTTACTGTATCCCTTGGACCGTCACATTGACAATGAAACACAGAAATCGCATCGGAATTGTATATAAAAGGCACAATGCCGACTTAAGTACAAGAAGAGTGAATCTTCTAAGGATTTGTGCTTTGAGCGGCACCTGGGAGACCAGTATTGGATTCCGATGCACCAGTGCAGGTTTACTGTATCCCTTGGACCTTCACATTGACGATGAAACACAGAAATCGCATCGGAATTGTATATAAAAGGCACAATGCCGACTTAAGTACAAGAAGAGTGAATCTTCTCAGAGTTTGTGATTTGAGCGGCTCCTGGGAGACCAGTATTGGATTCCGATGCACCAGTGCAGGTTTACTGTATCCCTTGGACCTTCACATTGACGATGAAACACAGAAATCGCATCGGAATTGAATATAAAAGGCACAGTGCCGACTTAAGTACAAGAAGAGTGAGTCTCCTAAGAGTTTGTGGTTTGAGCGGCTCCTGGGAGACCAGTATTGGATTCCGATGCACCAGTGCAGGTTTACTGTATCCCTTGGACCTTCACATTGACGATGAAACACAGAAATCGCATCGGAATTGAATATAAAAGGCACAATACCGACTTAAGTACAAGAAGAGTGAGTCTCCTAAGAGTTTGTGGTTTGAGCGGCTCCTGGGAGACCAGTATTGGATTCCGATGCACCAGTGCAGGTTTACTGTATCCCTTGGACCTTCACATTGACGATGAAACACAGAAATCGCATCGGATTTGAATATAAAAGGCACAGTGACGACTTAAGTACACGAAGAGTGAGTCTCCTAAGAGTTTGTGGTTTGAGCGGCTCCTGGGAGACCAGTATTGGATTCCGATGCACCAGTGCAGGTGTACTGTATCCCTTGGACCTTCACATTGACAATGAAACACAGAAATCGCATCGGAATTGAATATAAAAGGGACAATACCACTTAAGTACAAGAAGAGTGAGTCTCCTAAGAGTTTGTGGTTTGAGCGGCTCCTGGGAGACCAGTATTGGATTTCGATGCACCAGTGCAGGTTTACTGTATCCCTTGGACCTTCACATTGACGATGAAACACAGAAATCGCATCGGAATTGAATATAAAAGGCACAGTGCCGACTTAAGTACAAGAAGAGTGAGTCTCCTAAGAGTTTGTGGTTTGAGCGGCTCCTGGGAGACCAGTATTAGATTCCGATGCACCAGTGCAGGTTTACTGTATCCCATGGACCTTCACATTGACAATGAAACACAGAAATCGCATCGGAATTGAATATAAAAGGCACAATACCACTTAAGTACATGAAGAGTGAGTCTCCTAAGAGTTTGTGGTTTGAGCGGCTCCTGGGAGACCAGTATTGGATTCCGATGCACCAGTGCAGGTTTACTCTATCCCTTGGACCTTCACATTGACGATGAAACACAGAAATCGCATCGGAATTGTATATAAAAGGCACAATGCCGACTTAAGTACAAGAAGTGTGAATCTTCTCAGAGTTTGTGCTTTGAGCGGCTCCTGGGAGACCAGTATTGGATTCCGATGCACCAGTGCAGGTTTACTGTATCCCTTGGACCGTCACATTGACAATGAAACACAGAAATCGCATCGGAATTGCATATAAAAGGCACAATGCCGACTTAAGTACAAGAAGAGTGAATCTTCTAAGGGTTTGTGCTTTGAGCGGCACCTGGGAGACCAGTAGTGGATTCCGATGCACCAGTGCAGGTTATTGTATCCCTTGGACCTTCACATTGACGATAAAACACAGAAATCGCATCGGAATTGAATATAAAAGACACAATGCCGACTTAAGTACAAGAAGAGTGAGTCTCCTAAGAGTTTGTGGTTTGAGCGGCTCCTGGGAGACCAGTATTGGATTCCGATGCACCAGTGCAGGTTTACTGTATCCCTTGGACCTTCACATTGACGATGAAACACAGAAATCGCATCGGAATTGTATATAAAAGGCACAATGCCGACTTAAGTACAAGAAGAGTGAATCTTCTAAGGGTTTGTGCTTTGAGCGGCACCTGGGAGACCAGTATTAGATTCCGATGCACCAGTGCAGGTTTACTGTATCCCTTGGACCGTCACATTGACGATGAAACACAGAAATCGCATCGGAATTGTATATAAAAGGCACAATGCCGACTTAAGTACAAGAAGAGTGAATCTTCTAAGGGTTTGTGCTTTGAGCGGCACCTGGGAGACCAGTATTGGATTCCGATGCACCAGTGCAGGTTTACTGTATCCCTTGGACCTTCACATTGACGATGAAACACAGAAATCGCATCGGAATTGAATATAAAAGGCACAATACCGACTTAAGTACAAGAAGAGTGAATCTTCTCAGAGTTTCTGCTTTGAGCGGCTCCTGGGAGACCAGTATTGGATTCCGATGCACCAGTGCAGGTATACTCTATCCCTTGGACCTTCACATTGGCGATGAAACACAGAAATCGCATCGGAATTGAATATAAAAGGCACAGTGCCGACTTAAGTACAAGAAGAGTGAGTCTCCTAGGAGTTTGTGGTTTGAGCGGCTCCTGGGAGACCAGTATTAGATTCCGATGCACCAGTGCAGGTCTACTGTATCCCTTGGACCTTCACATTGACGATGATACACAGAAATCGCATCGGAATTGAATATAAAAGGCACAATACCGACTTAAGTACAAGAAGAGTGAGTCTCCTAAGAGTTTGTGGTTTGAGCGGCTCCTGGGAGACCAGTATTGGATTCCGATGCACCAGTGCAGGTTTACTGTATCCCTTGGACCTTCACATTGACGATGAAACACAGAAATCGCATCGGATTTGAATATAAAAGGCACAGTGACGACTTAAGTACAAGAAGAGTGAGTCTCCTAAGAGTTTGTGGTTTGAGCGGCTCCTGGGAGACCAGTATTGGATTCCGATGCACCAGTGCAGGTTTACTGTATCCCTTGGACCTTCACATTGACAATGAAACACAGAAATCGCATCGGAATTGAATATAAAAGGGACAATACCAGTTAAGTACAAGAAGAGTGAGTCTCCTAAGAGTTTGTGGTTTGAGCGGCTCCTGGGAGACCAGTATTGGATTTCGATGCACCAGTGCAGGTTTACTGTATCCCTTGGACCTTCACATTGACGATGAAACACAGAAATCGCATCGGAATTGAATATAAAAGGCACAGTGCCGACTTAAGTACAAGAAGAGTGAGTCTCCTAAGAGTTTCTGGTTTGAGCGGCTCCTGGGAGACCAGTATTGGATTCCGATGCACCAGTGCAGGTTTACTGTATCCCATGGACCTTCACATTGACAATGAAACACAGAAATCGCATCGGAATTGAATATAAAAGGCACAATACCACTTAAGTACATGAAGAGTGAGTCTCCTTAGAGTTTGTGGTTTGAGCGGCTCCTGGGAGACCAGTATTGGATTCCGATGCACCAGTGCAGGTTTACTCTATCCCTTGGACCTTCACATTGACGATGAAACACAGAAATCGCATCGGAATTGTATATAAAAGGCACAATGCCGACTTAAGTACAAGAAGTGTGAATCTTCTCAGAGTTTGTGCTTTGAGCGGCTCCTGGGAGACCAGTATTGGATTCCGATGCACCAGTGCAGGTTTACTGTATCCCTTGGACCGTCACATTGACAATGAAACACAGAAATCGCATCGGAATTGCATATAAAAGGCACAATGCCGACTTAAGTACAAGAAGAGTGAATCTTCTAAGGGTTTGTGCTTTGAGCGGCACCTGGGAGACCAGTAGTGGATTCCGATGCACCAGTGCAGGTTTACTGTATCCCTTGGACCTTCACATTGACGATAAAACACAGAAATCGCATCGGAATTGAATATAAAAGGCACAATACCGACTTAAGTAGAAGAAGAGTGAATCTTCTCAGAGTTTGTGCTCTGAGCGGCTCCTGGGAGACCAGTATTGGATTCCGATGCACCAGTGCAGGTTTACTGTATCCCTTGGACCTTCACATTGACGATGAAACACAGAAATCGCATCGGAATTGTATTTAAAAGGCACAATGCCGACTTAAGTACAAGAAGAGTGAATCTTCTAAGGGTTTGTGCTTTGAGCGGCACCTGGGAGACCAGTATTAGATTCCGATGCACCAGTGCAGGTTTACTGTATCCCTTGGACCGTCACATTGACGATGAAACACAGAAATCGCATCGGAATTGTATATAAAAGGCACAATGCCGACTTAAGTACAAGAAGAGTGAATCTTCTAAGGGTTTGTGCTTTGAGCGGCACCTGGGAGACCAGTATTGGATTCCGATGCACCAGTGCAGGTTTACTGTATCCCTTGGACCTTCACATTGACGATGAAACACAGAAATCGCATCGGAATTTTATATAAAAGGCACAATGCCGACTTAAGTACAAGAAGAGTGAATCTTCTCAGAGTTTGTGGTTTAAGCGGCTCCTGGGAGACCAGTATTGGATTCCGATGCACCAGTGCAGGTATACTCTATCCCTTGGACCTTCACATTGACGATGAAACACAGAAATCGCATCGGAATTGAATATAAAAGGCACAGTGCCGACTTAAGTACAAGAAGAGTGAGTCTCCTAGGAGTTTGTGGTTTGAGCGGCTCCTGGGAGACCAGTATTAGATTCCGATGCACCAGTGCAGCTTTCCTGTATCCCTTGGACCTTCACATTGACGATGATACACAGAAATCGCATCGGAATTGAATATAAAAGGCACAGTGCCGACTTAAGTACAAGAAGAGTGAGTCTCCTAAGAGTTTGTGGTTTGAGCGGCTCCTGGGAGACCAGTATTGGATTCCGATGCACCAGTGCAGGTTTACTGTATCCCTTTGACCTTCACATTGACAATGAAACACAGAAATCGCATTGGAATTGAATTAAAAAGGCACAATACCACTTAAGTACAAGAAGAGTGAGTCTCCTAAGAGTTTGTGGTTTGAGCGGCTCCTGGGAGACCAGTATTGGATTCCGATGCACCAGTGCAGGTTTACTGTATCCCTTGGACCTTCACATTGACGATGAAACACAGAAATCGCATCGGAATTGAATATAACAGGCACAGTGCCGACTTAAGTACAAGAAGAGTGAGTCTCCTAAGAGTTTGTGGTTTGAGCGGCTCCTGGGAGACCAGTATTGGATTCCGATGCACCAGTGCTGGTTTACTGTATCCCTCGGACCTTCACATTGACGATGAAACACAGAAATCGCATCGGAATTGAATATAAAAGGCACAGTGCCGACTTAAGTACAAGAAGAGTGAATCTTCTAAGGGTTTTTGCTTTGAGCGGCACCTGGGAGACCAGTATTGGATTCCGATGCACCAGTGCAGGTTTACTGTATCCCTTGGACCTTCACATTGACGATGAAACACAGAAATCGCATCGGAATTGAATATAAAAGGCACAATACCGACTTAAGTACAAGAAGAGTGAATCTTCTCAGAGTTTCTGCTTTGAGCGGCTCCTGGGAGACCAGTATTGGATTCCGATGCACCAGTGCAGGTTTACTCTATCCCTTGGACCTTCACATTGACGATGAAACACAGAAATCGCATCGGAATTGTATATAAAAGGCACAATGCCGACTTAAGTACAAGAAGAGTGAATCTTCTCAGAGTTTGTGCTTTGAGCGGCTCCTGGGAGACCAGTATTAGATTCCGATGCACCAGTGCAGGTTTACTGTATCCCTTGGACCGTCACATTGGCAATGAAACACAGAAATCGCATCGGAATTGTATATAAAATGCACAATGCCGACTTAAGTACAAGAAGAGTGAATCTTCTAAAGGTTTGTGCTTTGAGCGGCACCTGGGAGACCAGTATTGGATTCCGATGCACCAGTGCAGGTTTACTGTATCCCTTGGACCTTCAGATTGACGATGAAACACAGAAATCGCATCGGAATTGAATATAAAAGGCACAATACCGACTTAAGTACAAGAAGAGTGAATCTTCTCAGAGTTTGTGCTTTGAGCGGCTCCTGGGAGACCAGTATTGGATTCCGATGCACCAGTGCAGGTTTACTGTATCCCTTGGACCTTCACATTGACGATGAAACACAGAAATCGCATCGGAATTGTATATAAAATTCACAATGCCGACTTAAGTACAAGAAGAGTGAATCTTCTAAGGGTTTGTGCTTTGAGCGGCACCTGGGAGACCAGTATTAGATTCCGATGCACCAGTACAGGTTTACTGTATACCTTGGACCGTCACATTGACAATGAAACACAGAAATCGCATCGGAATTGTATATAAAAGGCACAATGCCGACTTAAGTACAAGAAGAGTGAATCTTCTAAGGGTTTGTGCTTTGAGCGGCACCTGGGAGACCAGTATTGGATTCCGATGCACCAGTGCAGGTTTACTGTATCCCTTGGACCTCACATTGACGATGAAACACAGAAATCGCATCGGAATTGTATATAAAAGGCACAATGCCGACTTAAGTACAAGAAGAGTGAATCTTCTCAGAGTTTGTGCTTTGAGCGGCTCCTGGGAGACCAGTATTGGATTCCGATGCACCAGTGCAGGTTTACTGTATCCCTTGGACCTTCACATTGACGATGAAGCACAGAAATCGCATCGGAATTGAATATAAAAGGCACAATACCGACTTAAGTACAAGAAGAGTGAGTCTCCTAAGAGTTTGTGGTTTGAGCGGCTCCTGGGAGACCAGTATTGGATTCCGATGCACCAGTGCAGGTTTACTGTATCCCTTGGACCTTCACATTGACGATGAAACACAGAAATCGCATCGGAATTGAATATAAAAGGCACAGTGCCGACTTAAGTACAAGAAGAGTGAGTCTCCTAAGAGTTTGTGGTTTGAGCGGCTCCTGGGAGACCAGTATTGGATTCCGATGCACCAGTGCAGGTTTACTGTATCCCTTGGACCTTCACATTGACGATGAAACACAGAAATCGCATCGGAATTGAATATAAAAGGCACAGTGCCGACTTAAGTACAAGACGAGTGAGTCTCCTAAGAGTTTGTGCTTTGAGCGGCTCCTGGGAGACCAGTATAGGATTCCGATTCACCAGTGCAGGTTTACTGTATCCCTTGGACCTTCACATTGACGATGAAACACAGAAATCGCATCGGAATTGAATATAAAAGGCACAATACCGACTTAAGTACAAGAAGAGTGAGTCTCCTAAGAGTTTGTGGTTTGAGCGGCTCCTGGGAGACCAGTATTGGATTCCGATGCACCAGTGCAGGTTTACTGTATCCCTTGGACCTTCACATTGACGATGAAACACAGAAATCGCATCGGATTTGAATATAAAAGGCACAGTGACGACTTAAGTACAAGAAGAGTGAGTCTCCTAAGAGTTTGTGGTTTGAGCGGCTCCTGGGAGACCAGTATTGGATTCCGATGCACCAGTGCAGGTTTACTGTATCCCTTGGACTTCACATTGACGATGAAACACAGAAATCGCATCGGAATTGAATATAAAAGGGACAATACCACTTAAGTACAAGAAGAGTGAGTCTCCTAAGAGTTTGTGGTTTGAGCGGCTCCTGGGAGACCAGTATTGGATTTCGATGCACCAGTGCAGGTTTACTGTATCCCTTGGACCTTCACATTGACGATGAAACACAGAAATCGCATCGGAATTGAATATAAAAGGCACAGTGCCGACTTAAGTACAAGAAGAGTGAGTCTCCTAAGAGTTTGTGGTTTGAGCGGCTCCTGGGAGACCAGTATTGGATTCCGATGCACCAGTGCAGGTTTACTGTATCCCTTGGACCTTCACATTGACAATGAAAAACAGAAATCGCATCGGAATTGAATATAAAAGGCACAATACCACTTAAGTACATGAAGAGTGAGTCTCCTAAGAGTTTGTGGTTTGAGCGGCTCCTGGGAGACCAGTATTGGATTCCAATGCACCAGTGCAGGTTTACTGTATCCCTTGGACCGTCACATTGACGATGAAACATAGAAATCGCATCGGAATTGAATATAAAAGGCACAGTGCCAACTTAAGTACAAGAAGAGTGAATCTTCTAAGGGTTTGTGCTTTGAGCGGCACCTGGGAGACCAGTGTTGAATTCCGATGCACCAGTGCAGGTTTACTGTATCCCTTGGACCTTCACATTGACGATGAAACACAGAAATCGCATCGGAATTGAATATAAAAGGCACAATGCCGACTTAAGTACAAGAAGAGTGAATCTTCTCAGAGTTTGTGCTTTGAGCGGCTCCTGGGAGACCAGTATTGGATTCCGATGCACCAGTGCAGGTTTACTCTATCCCTTGGACCTTCACATTGACGATGAAACACAGAAATCGCATCGGAATTGAATATAAAAGGCACAATACCGACTTAAGTACAAGAAGAGTGAATCTTCTCAGAGTTTGTCCTTTGAGCGGCTCCTGGGAGACCAGTATTGGATTCCGATGCACCAGTGCAGGTTTACTCTATCCCTTGGACCTTCACATTGACGATGAAACACAGAAATCGCATCGGAATTGTATATAAAAGGCACAATGCCGACTTAAGTACAAGAAGTGTGAATCTTCTCAGAGTTTGTGCATTGAGCGGCTCCTGGGAGACCAGTATTGGATTCCGATGCACCAGTGCAGGTTTACTGTATCCCTTGGACCGTCACATTGACAATGAAACACAGAAATCGCATCGGAATTGAATATAAAAGGCACAATACCGACTTAAGTACAAGAAGAGTGAATCTTCTCAGAGTTTGTGCTTTGAGCGGCTCCTGGGAGACCAGTATTGGATTCCGATGCACCAGTGCAGGTTTACTGTATCCCTTGGACCTTCACATTGACGATGAAACACAGAAATCGCATCGGAATTGTATATAAAAGGCACAATGCCGACTTAAGTACAAGAAGAGTGAATCTTCTAAGGGTTTGTGCTTTGAGCGGCACCTGGGAGACCAGTATTAGATTCCGATGCACCAGTGCAGGTTTACTGTATCCCTTGGACCGTCACATTGACAATGAAACACAGATATCGCATCGGAATTGTATATAAAAGGCACAATGCCGACTTAAGTACAAGAAGAGTGAATCTTCTAAGGGTTTGTGCTTTGAGCGGCACCTGGGAGACCAGTATTGGATTGCGATGCACCAGTGCAGGTTTACTGTATCCCTTGGACCTTCACATTGACGATGAAACACAGAAATCGCATCGGAATTTTATATAAAGGGCACAATGCCGACTTAAGTACAAGAAGAGTGAATCTTCTCAGAGTTTGTGGTTTGAGCGGCTCCTGGGAGACCAGTATTGGATTCCGATGCACCAGTGCAGGTTTACTCTATCCCTTGGACCTTCACATTGACGATGAACCACAGAAATCGCATCGGAATTGAATATAAAAGGCACAGTGCCGACTTAAGTACAAGAAGAGTGAGTCTCCTAAGAGTTTGTGGTTTGAGCGGCTCCTGGGAGACCAGTATTGGATTCCGATGCACCAGTGCAGGTTTACTGTATCCCTTGGACCTTCACATTGACGATGATACACAGAAATCGCATCGGAATTGAATATAAAAGGCACAGTGCCGACTTAAGTACAAGAAGAGTGAGTCTCCTAAGAGTTTGTGGTTTGAGCGGCTCCTGGGAGACCAGTATTGGATTCCGATGCACCAGTGCAGGTTTACTGTATCCCTTGGACCTTCACATTGACGATGAAACACAGAAATCGCATCGGAATTGAATATAAAAGGCACAGTGCCGACTTAAGTACAAGAAGAGTGAGTCTCCTAAGAGTTTGTGGTTTGAGCGGCTCCTGGGAGACCAGTATTGGATTCCGATGCACCAGTGCAGGTTTACTGTATCCCTTGGACCGTCACATTGACAATGAAACACAGAAATCGCATCGGAATTGTATATAAAAGGCACAATGCCGACTTAAGTACAAGAAGAGTGAATCTTCTAAGGTTTTGTGGTTTGAGCGGCTCCTGGGAGACCAGTATTGGATTCCGATGCACCAGTGCAGGTTTACTGTATCCCTTGGACCTTCACATTGACGATGAAACACAGAAATCGCATCGGAATTGAATATAAAAGGCACAATACCGACTTAAGTACAAGAAGAGTGAATCTTCTCAGAGTTTCTGCTTTGAGCGGCACCTGGGAGACCAGTATTGGATTCTGATGCACCAGTGCAGGTTTACTCTATCCCTTGGACCGTCACATTGACGATGAAACATAGAAATCGCATCGGAATTGTATATAAAAGGCACAATGCCGACTTAAGTACAGGAAGAGTGAATCTTCTCAGAGTTTGTGCTTTGAGCGGCACCTGGGAGACCAGTATTGGATTCCGATGCACCAGTGCAGGTTTACTGTATCCCTTGGACCTTCACATTGACGATGAAACACAGAAATCGCATCGGAATTGTATATAAAAGGCACAATGCCGACTTAAGTACAAGAAGAGTGAATCTTCTAAGGGTTTGTGCTTTGAGCGGCACCTGGGAGACCAGTATTAGATTCCGATGCACCAGTACAGGTTTACTGTATCCCTTGGACCGTCACATTGACAATGAAACACAGAAATCGCATCGGAATTGTATATAAAAGGCACAATGCCGACTTAAGTACAAGAAGAGTGAATCTTCTAAGGGTTTGTGCTTTGAGCGGCACCTGGGAGACCAGTAGTGGATTCCGATGCACCAGTGCAGGTTTACTGTATCCCTTGGACCTTCACATTGACGATAAAACACAGAAATCGCATCGGAATTGAGTATAAAAGGCACAATACCGACTTAAGTAGAAGAAGAGTGAATCTTCTCAGAGTTTGTGCTCTGAGCGGCTCCTGGGAGACCAGTATTGGATTCCGATGCACCAGTGCAGGTTTACTGTATCCCTTGGACCTTCACATTGACGATGAAACACAGAAATCGCATCGGAATTGTATATAAAAGGCACAATGCCGACTTAAGTACAAGAAGAGTGAATCTTCTAAGGGTTTGTGCTTTGAGCGGCACCTGGGAGACCAGTATTAGATTCCGATGCACCAGTACAGGTTTACTGTATACCTTGGACCGTCACATTGACAATGAAACACAGAAATCGCATCGGAATTGTATATAAAAGGCACAATGCCGACTTAAGTACAAGAAGAGTGAATCTTCTAAGGGTTTGTGCTTTGAGCGGCACCTGGGAGACCAGTATTGGATTCCGATGCACCAGTGCATGTTTACTGTATCCCTTGGACCTCACATTGACGATGAAACACAGAAATCGCATCGGAATTGTATATAAAAGGCACAATGCCGACTTAAGTACAAGAAGAGTGAATCTTCTCAGAGTTTGTGCTTTGAGCGGCTCCTGGGAGACCAGTATTGGATTCCGATGCACCAGTGCAGGTTTACTGTATCCCTTGGACCTTCACATTGACGATGAAGCACAGAAATCGCATCGGAATTGAATATAAAAGGCACAATACCGACTTAAGTACAAGAAGAGTGAGTCTCCTAAGAGTTTGTGGTTTGAGCGGCTCCTGGGAGACCAGTATTGGATTCCGATGCACCAGTGCAGGTTTACTGTATCCCTTGGACCTTCACATTGACGATGAAACACAGAAATCGCATCGGAATTGAATATAAAAGGCACAGTGCCGACTTAAGTACAAGAAGAGTGAGTCTCCTAAGAGTTTGTGGTTTGAGCGGCTCCTGGGAGACCAGTATTGGATTCCGATGCACCAGTGCAGGTTTACTGTATCCCTTGGACCTTCACATTGACGATGAAACACAGAAATCGCATCGGAATTGAATATAAAAGGCACAGTGCCGACTTAAGTACAAGACGAGTGAGTCTCCTAAGAGTTTGTGCTTTGAGCGGCTCCTGGGAGACCAGTATAGGATTCCGATTCACCAGTGCAGGTTTACTGTATCCCTTGGACCTTCACATTGACGATGAAACACAGAAATCGCATCGGAATTGAATATAAAAGGCACAATACCGACTTAAGTACAAGAAGAGTGAGTCTCCTAAGAGTTTGTGGTTTGAGCGGCTCCTGGGAGACCAGTATTGGATTCCGATGCACCAGTGCAGGTTTACTGTATCCCTTGGACCTTCACATTGACGATGAAACACAGAAATCGCATCGGATTTGAATATAAAAGGCACAGTGACGACTTAAGTACAAGAAGAGTGAATCTTCTCAGAGTTTGTGCTTTGAGCGGCTCCTGGGAGACCAGTATTGGATTCCGATGCACCAGTGCAGGTTTACTGTATCCCTTGGACCTTCACATTGACGATGAAACACAGAAATCGCATCGGAATTGAATATAAAAGGCACAGTGCCGACTTAAGTACAAGACGAGTGAGTCTCCTAAGAGTTTGTGCTTTGAGCGGCTCCTGGGAGACCAGTATAGGATTCCGATTCACCAGTGCAGGTTTACTGTATCCCTTGGACCTTCACATTGACGATGAAACACAGAAATCGCATCGGAATTGAATATAAAAGGCACAATACCGACTTAAGTACAAGAAGAGTGAGTCTCCTAAGAGTTTGTGGTTTGAGCGGCTCCTGGGAGACCAGTATTGGATTCCGATGCACCAGTGCAGGTTTACTGTATCCCTTGGACCTTCACATTGACGATGAAACACAGAAATCGCATCGGATTTGAATATAAAAGGCACAGTGACGACTTAAGTACAAGAAGAGTGAGTCTCCTAAGAGTTTGTGGTTTGAGCGGCTCCTGGGAGACCAGTATTGGATTCCGATGCACCAGTGCAGGTTTACTGTATCCCTTGGACTTCACATTGACGATGAAACACAGAAATCGCATCGGAATTGAATATAAAAGGGACAATACCACTTAAGTACAAGAAGAGTGAGTCTCCTAAGAGTTTGTGGTTTGAGCGGCTCCTGGGAGACCAGTATTGGATTTCGATGCACCAGTGCAGGTTTACTGTATCCCTTGGACCTTCACATTGACGATGAAACACAGAAATCGCATCGGAATTGAATATAAAAGGCACAGTGCCGACTTAAGTACAAGAAGAGTGAGTCTCCTAAGAGTTTGTGGTTTGAGCGGCTCCTGGGAGACCAGTATTGGATTCCGATGCACCAGTGCAGGTTTACTGTATCCCTTGGACCTTCACATTGACAATGAAAAACAGAAATCGCATCGGAATTGAATATAAAAGGCACAATACCACTTGAGTACATGAAGAGTGAGTCTCCTAAGAGTTTGTGGTTTGAGCGGCTCCTGGGAGACCAGTATTGGATTCCAATGCACCAGTGCAGGTTTACTGTATCCCTTGGACCGTCACATTGACGATGAAACATAGAAATCGCATCGGAATTGAATATAAAAGGCACAGTGCCAACTTAAGTACAAGAAGAGTGAATCTTCTAAGGGTTTGTGCTTTGAGCGGCACCTGGGAGACCAGTGTTGAATTCCGATGCACCAGTGCAGGTTTACTGTATCCCTTGGACCTTCACATTGACGATGAAACACAGAAATCGCATCGGAATTGAATATAAAAGGCACAATGCCGACTTAAGTACAAGAAGAGTGAATCTTCTCAGAGTTTGTGCTTTGAGCGGCTCCTGGGAGACCAGTATTGGATTCCGATGCACCAGTGCAGGTTTACTCTATCCCTTGGACCTTCACATTGACGATGAAACACAGAAATCGCATCGGAATTGAATATAAAAGGCACAATACCGACTTAAGTACAAGAAGAGTGAATCTTCTCAGAGTTTGTCCTTTGAGCGGCTCCTGGGAGACCAGTATTGGATTCCGATGCACCAGTGCAGGTTTACTCTATCCCTTGGACCTTCACATTGACGATGAAACACAGAAATCGCATCGGAAATGTATATAAAAGGCACAATGCCGACTTAAGTACAAGAAGTGTGAATCTTCTCAGAGTTTGTGCATTGAGCGGCTCCTGGGAGACCAGTATTGGATTCCGATGCACCAGTGCAGGTTTACTGTATCCCTTGGACCGTCACATTGACAATGAAACACAGAAATCGCATCGGAATTGAATATAAAAGGCACAATACCGACTTAAGTACAAGACGAGTGAGTCTCCTAAGAGATTGTGCTTTGAGCGGCTCCTGGGAGACCAGTATAGGATTCCGATTCACCAGTGCAGGTTTACTGTATCCCTTGGACCTTCACATTGACGATGAAACACAGAAATCGCATCGGAATTGAATATAAAAGGCACAATACCGACTTAAGTACAAGAAGAGTGAGTCTCCTAAGAGTTTGTGGTTTGAGCGGCTCCTGGGAGACCAGTATTGGATTCCGATGCACCAGTGCAGGTTTACTGTATCCCTTGGACCTTCACATTGACGATGAAACACAGAAATCGCATCGGATTTGAATATAAAAGGCACAGTGACGACTTAAGTACAAGAAGAGTGAGTCTCCTAAGAGTTTGTGGTTTGAGCGGCTCCTGGGACACCAGTATTGGATTCCGATGCACCAGTGCAGGTTTACTGTATCCCTTGGACTTCACATTGACGATGAAACACAGAAATCGCATCGGAATTGAATATAAAAGGGACAATACCACTTAAGTACAAGAAGAGTGAGTCTCCTAAGAGTTTGTGGTTTGAGCGGCTCCTGGGAGACCAGTATTGGATTTCGATGCACCAGTGCAGGTTTACTGTATCCCTTGGACCTTCACATTGACGATGAAACACAGAAATCGCATCGGAATTGAATATAAAAGGCACAGTGCCGACTTAAGTACAAGAAGAGTGAGTCTCCTAAGAGTTTGTGGTTTGAGCGGCTCCTGGGAGACCAGTATTGGATTCCGATGCACCAGTGCAGGTTTACTGTATCCCTTGGACCTTCACATTGACAATGAAAAACAGAAATCGCATCGGAATTGAATATAAAAGGCACAATACCACTTGAGTACATGAAGAGTGAGTCTCCTAAGAGTTTGTGGTTTGAGCGGCTCCTGGGAGACCAGTATTGGATTCCAATGCACCAGTGCAGGTTTACTGTATCCCTTGGACCGTCACATTGACGATGAAACATAGAAATCGCATCGGAATTGAATATAAAAGGCACAGTGCCAACTTAAGTACAAGAAGAGTGAATCTTCTAAGGGTTTGTGCTTTGAGCGGCACCTGGGAGACCAGTGTTGAATTCCGATGCACCAGTGCAGGTTTACTGTATCCCTTGGACCTTCACATTGACGATGAAACACAGAAATCGCATCGGAATTGAATATAAAAGGCACAATGCCGACTTAAGTACAAGAAGAGTGAATCTTCTCAGAGTTTGTGCTTTGAGCGGCTCCTGGGAGACCAGTATTGGATTCCGATGCACCAGTGCAGGTTTACTCTATCCCTTGGACCTTCACATTGACGATGAAACACAGAAATCGCATCGGAATTGAATATAAAAGGCACAATACCGACTTAAGTACAAGAAGAGTGAATCTTCTCAGAGTTTGTCCTTTGAGCGGCTCCTGGGAGACCAGTATTGGATTCCGATGCACCAGTGCAGGTTTACTCTATCCCTTGGACCTTCACATTGACGATGAAACACAGAAATCGCATCGGAATTGTATATAAAAGGCACAATGCCGACTTAAGTACAAGAAGTGTGAATCTTCTCAGAGTTTGTGTATTGAGCGGCTCCTGGGAGACCAGTATTGGATTCCGATGCACCAGTGCAGGTTTACTGTATCCCTTGGACCGTCACATTGACAATGAAACACAGAAATCGCATCGGAATTGAATATAAAAGGCACAATACCGACTTAAGTACAAGAAGAGTGAATCTTCTCAGAGTTTGTGCTTTGAGCGGCTCCTGGGAGACCAGTATTGGATTCCGATGCACCAGTGCAGGTTTACTGTATCCCTTGGACCTTCACATTGACGATGAAACACAGAAATCGCATCGGAATTGTATATAAAAGGCACAATGCCGACTTAAGTACAAGAAGAGTGAATCTTCTAAGGGTTTGTGCTTTGAGCGGCACCTGGGAGACCAGTATTAGATTCCGATGCACCAGTGCAGGTTTACTGTATCCCTTGGACCGTCACATTGACAATGAAACACAGAAATCGCATCGGAATTGTATATAAAAGGCACAATGCCGACTTAAGTACAAGAAGAGTGAATCTTCTAAGGGTTTGTGCTTTGAGCGGCACCTGGGAGACCAGTATTGGATTGCGATGCACCAGTGCAGGTTTACTGTATCCCTTGGACCTTCACATTGACGATGAAACACAGAAATCGCATCGGAATTTTATATAAAGGGCACAATGCCGACTTAAGTACAAGAAGAGTGAATCTTCTCAGAGTTTGTGGTTTGAGCGGCTCCTGGGAGACCAGTATTGGATTCCGATGCACCAGTGCAGGTTTACTCTATCCCTTGGACCTTCACATTGACGATGAACCACAGAAATCGCATCGGAATTGAATATAAAAGGCACAGTGCCGACTTAAGTACAAGAAGAGTGAGTCTCCTAAGAGTTTGTGGTTTGAGCGGCTCCTGGGAGACCAGTATTGGATTCCGATGCACCAGTGCAGGTTTACTGTATCCCTTGGACCTTCACATTGACGATGATACACAGAAATCGCATCGGAATTGAATATAAAAGGCACAGTGCCGACTTAAGTACAAGAAGAGTGAGTCTCCTAAGAGTTTGTGGTTTGAGCGGCTCCTGGGAGACCAGTATTGGATTCCGATGCACCAGTGCAGGTTTACTGTATCCCTTGGACCTTCACATTGACGATGAAACACAGAAATCGCATCGGAATTGAATATAAAAGGCACAGTGCCGACTTAAGTACAACAAGAGTGAGTCTCCTAAGAGTTTGTGGTTTGAGCGGCTCCTGGGAGACCAGTATTGGATTCCGATGCACCAGTGCAGGTTTACTGTATCCCTTGGACCGTCACATTGACAATGAAACACAGAAATCGCATCGGAATTGTATATAAAAGGCACAATGCCGACTTAAGTACAAGAAGAGTGAATCTTCTAAGGTTTTGTGGTTTGAGTGGCTCCTGGGAGACCAGTATTGGATTGCGATGCACCAGTGCAGGTTTACTGTATCCCTTGGACCTTCACATTGACGATGAAACACAGAAATCGCATCGGAATTGAATATAAAAGGCACAATACCGACTTAAGTACAAGAAGAGTGAATCTTCTCAGAGTTTCTGCTTTGAGCGGCACCTGGGAGACCAGTATTGGATTCTGATGCACCAGTGCAGGTTTACTCTATCCCTTGGACCGTCACATTGACGATGAAACATAGAAATCGCATCGGAATTGTATATAAAAGGCACAATGCCGACTTAAGTACAAGAAGAGTGAATCTTCTCAGAGTTTGTGCTTTGAGCGGCTCCTGGGAGACCAGTATTAGATTCCGATGCACCAGTGCAGGTTTACTGTATCCCTTGGACCGTCACATTGACAATGAAACACAGAAATCGCATCGGAATTGTATATAAAAGGCACAATGCCGACTTAAGTACAAGAAGAGTGAATCTTCTAAAGGTTTGTGCTTTGAGCGGCACCTGGGAGTCCAGTATTGGATTCCGATGCACCAGTGCAGGTTTACTGTATCCCTTGGACCTTCACATTGACGATGAAACACAGAAATCGCATCGGAATTGTATATAAAAGGCACAATGCCGACTTAAGTACAAGAAGAGTGAATCTTCTAAGGGTTTGTGCTTTGAGCGGCACCTGGGAGACCAGTATTAGATTCCGATGCACCAGTACAGGTTTACTGTATCCCTTGGACCGTCACATTGACAATGAAACACAGAAATCGCATCGGAATTGTATATAAAAGGCACAATGCCGACTTAAGTACAAGAAGAGTGAATCTTCTAAGGGTTTGTGCTTTGAGCGGCTCCTGGGAGACCAGTAGTGGATTCCGATGCACCAGTGCAGGTTTACTGTATCCCTTGGACCTTCACATTGACGATAAAACACAGAAATCGCATCGGAATTGAGTATAAAAGGCACAATACCGACTTAAGTAGAAGAAGAGTGAATCTTCTCAGAGTTTGTGCTCTGAGCGGCTCCTGGGAGACCAGTATTGGATTCCGATGCACCAGTGCAGGTTTACTGTATCCCTTGGACCTTCACATTGACGATGAAACACAGAAATCGCATCGGAATTGTATATAAAAGGCACAATGCCGACTTAAGTACAAGAAGAGTGAATCTTCTAAGGGTTTGTGCTTTGAGCGGCACCTGGGAGACCAGTATTAGATTCCGATGCACCAGTGCAGGTTTACTGTATCCCTTGGACCGTCACATTGACGATGAAACACAGAAATCGCATCGGAATTGTATATAAAAGGCACAATGCCGACTTAAGTACAAGAAGAGTGAATCTTCTAAGGGTTTGTGCTTTGAGCGGCACCTGGGAGACCAGTATTGGATTCCGATGCACCAGTGCAGGTTTACTGTATCCCTTGGACCTTCACATTGACGATGAAACACAGATATCGCATCGGAATTTTATATAAAAGGCACAATGCCGACTTAAGTAGAAGAAGAGTGAATCTTCTCAGAGTTTGTGGTTTAAGCGGCTCCTGGGAGACCAGTATTGGATTCCGATGCACCAGTGCAGGTATACTCTATCCCTTGGACCTTCACATTGACGATGAAACACAGAAATCGCATCGGAATTGAATATAAAAGGCACAGTGCCGACTTAAGTACAAGAAGAGTGAGTCTCCTAGGAGTTTGTGGTTTGAGCGGCTCCTGGGAGACCAGTATTAGATTCCGATGCACCAGTGCAGCTTTACTGTATCCCTTGGACCTTCACATTGACGATGATACACAGAAATCGCATCGGAATTGAATATAAAAGGCACAGTGCCGACTTAAGTACAAGAAGAGTGAGTCTCCTAAGAGTTTGTGGTTTGAGCGGCTCCTGGGAGACCAGTATTGGATTCCGACGCACCAGTGCAGGTTTACTGTATCCCTTTGACCTTCACATTGACAATGAAACACAGAAATCGCATTGGAATTGAATTAAAAAGGCACAATACCACTTAAGTACAAGAAGAGTGAATCTCCTAAGAGTTTGTGGTTTGAGCGGCTCCTGGGAGACCAGTATTGGATTCCGATGCACCAGTGCAGGTTTACTGTATCCCTTGGACCTTCACATTGACGATGAAACACAGAAATCGCATCGGAATTGAATATAACAGGCACAGTGCCGACTTAAGTACAAGAAGAGTGAGTCTCCTAAGAGTTTGTGGTTTGAGCGGCTCCTGGGATACCAGTATTAGATTCCGATGCACCAGTGCAGGTTTACTGTATCCCTTGGACCGTCACATTGACAATGAAACACAGAAATCGCATCGGAATTGTATATAAAAGGCACAATGCCGACTTAAGTACAAGAAGAGTGAATCTTCTAAGGGTTTGTGCTTTGAGCGGCACCTGGGAGACCAGTATTGGATTCCGATGCACCAGTGCAGGTTTACTGTATCCCTTGGACCTTCACATTGACGATGAAACACAGAAATCGCATCGGAATTGAATATAAAAGGCACAATACCGACTTAAGTACAAGAGGAGTGAATCTTCTCAGAGTTTCTGCTTTGAGCGGCTCCTGGGAGACCAGTATTGGATTCCGATGCACCAGTGCAGGTTTACTGTATCCCTTGGACCTTCGCATTGACGATGAAACACAGAAATCGCATCGGAATTGTATATAAAAGGCACAATGCCGACTTAAGTACAAGAAGAGTGAATCTTCTCAGAGTTTGTGCTTTGAGCGGCTCCTGGGAGACCAGTATTAGATTCCGATGCACCAGTGCAGGTTTACTGTATCCCTTGGACCGTCACATTGGCAATGAAACACAGAAATCGCATTGGAATTGTATATAAAATGCACAATGCCGACTTAAGTACAAGAAGAGTGAATCTTCTAAAGGTTTGTGCTTTGAGCGGCACCTGGGAGACCAGTACTGGATTCCGATGCACCAGTGCAGGTTTACTGTATCCCTTGGACCTTCACATTGACGATGAAACACAGAAATCGCATCGGAATTGAATATAAAAGGCACAATACCGACTTCAGTACAAGAAGAGTGAATCTTCTCAGAGTTTGTGCTTTGAGCGGCTCCTGGGAGACCAGTATTGGATTCCGATGCACCAGTGCAGGTTTACTGTATCCCTTGGACCTTCACATTGACGATGAAACACAGAAATCGCATCGGAATTGTATATAAAATTCACAATGCCGACTTAAGTACAAGAAGAGTGAATCTTCTAAGGGTTTGTGCTTTGAGCGGCACCTGGGAGACCAGTATTAGATTCCGATGCACCAGTACAGGTTTACTGTATACCTTGGACCGTCACATTGACAATGAAACACAGAAATCGCATCGGAATTGTATATAAAAGGCACAATGCCGACTTAAGTACAAGAAGAGTGAATCTTCTAAGGGTTTGTGCTTTGAGCGGCACCTGGGAGACCAGTATTGGATTCCGATGCACCAGTGCAGGTTTACTGTATCCCTTGGACCTCACATTGACGATGAAACACAGAAATCGCATCGGCATTGTATATAAAAGGCACAATGCCGACTTAAGTACAAGAAGAGTGAATCTTCTCAGAGTTTGTGCTTTGAGCGGCTCCTGGGAGACCAGTATTGGATTCCGATGCACCAGTGCAGGTTTACTGTATCCCTTGGACCTTCACATTGACGATGAAGCACAGAAATCGCATCGGAATTGAATATAAAAGGCACAATACCGACTTAAGTACAAGAAGAGTGAGTCTCCTAAGAGTTTGTGGTTTGAGCGGCTCCTGGGAGACCAGTATTGGATTCCGATGCACCAGTGCAGGTTTACTGTATCCCTTGGACCTTCACATTGACGATGAAACACAGAAATCGCATCGGAATTGAATATAAAAGGCACAGTGCCGACTTAAGTACAAGAAGAGTGAGTCTCCTAAGAGTTTGTGGTTTGAGCGGCTCCTGGGAGACCAGTATTGGATTCCGATGCACCAGTGCAGGTTTACTGTATCCCTTGGACCTTCACATTGACGATGAAACACAGAAATCGCATCGGAATTGAATATAAAAGGCACAGTGCCGACTTAAGTACAAGACGAGTGAGTCTCCTAAGAGTTTGTGCTTTGAGCGGCTCCTGGGAGACCAGTATAGGATTCCGATTCACCAGTGCAGGTTTACTGTATCCCTTGGACCTTCACATTGACGATGAAACACAGAAATCGCATCGGAATTGAATATAAAAGGCACAATACCGACTTAAGTACAAGAAGAGTGAGTCTCCTAAGAGTTTGTGGTTTGAGCGGCTCCTGGGAGACCAGTATTGGATTCCGATGCACCAGTGCAGGTTTACTGTATCCCTTGGACCTTCACATTGACGATGAAACACAGAAATCGCATCGGATTTGAATATAAAAGGCACAGTGACGACTTAAGTACAAGAAGAGTGAGTCTCCTAAGAGTTTGTGGTTTGAGCGGCTCCTGGGAGACCAGTATTGGATTCCGATGCACCAGTGCAGGTTTACTGTATCCCTTGGACTTCACATTGACAATGAAACACAGAAATCGCATCGGAATTGAATATAAAAGGCACAATACCACTTAAGTACAAGAAGAGTGAGTCTCCTAAGAGTTTGTGGTTTGAGCGGCTCCTGGGAGACCAGTATTGGATTTCGATGCACCAGTGCAGGTTTACTGTATCCCTTGGACCTTCACATTGACGATGAAACACAGAAATCGCATCGGAATTGAATATAAAAGGCACAGTGCCGACTTAAGTACAAGAAGAGTGAGTCTCCTAAGAGTTTGTGGTTTGAGCGGCTCCTGGGAGACCAGTATTGGATTCCGATGCACCAGTGCAGGTTTACTGTATCCCTTGGACCTTCACATTGACAATGAAAAACAGAAATCGCATCGGAATTGAATATAAAAGGCACAATACCACTTAAGTACATGAAGAGTGAGTCTCCTAAGAGTTTGTGGTTTGAGCGGCTCCTGGGAGACCAGTATTGGATTCCAATGCACCAGTGCAGGTTTACTGTATCCCTTGGACCGTCACATTGACGATGAAACACAGAAATCGCATCGGAATTGAATATAAAAGGCACAGTGCCAACTTAAGTACAAGAAGAGTGAATCTTCTAAGGGTTTAGCTTTGAGCGGCACCTGGGAGACCAGTGTTGAATTCCGATGCACCAGTGCAGGTTTACTGTATCCCTTGGACCTTCACATTGACGATGAAACACAGAAATCGCATCGGAATTGAATATAAAAGGCACAATGCCGACTTAAGTACAAGAAGAGTGAATCTTCTCAGAGTTTGTGCTTTGAGCGGCTCCTGGGAGACCAGTATTGGATTCCGATGCACCAGTGCAGGTTTACTCTATCCCTTGGACCTTCACATTGACGATGAAACACAGAAATCGCATCGGAATTGAATATAAAAGGCACAATACCGACTTAAGTACAAGAAGAGTGAATCTTCTCAGAGTTTGTCCTTTGAGCGGCTCCTGGGAGACCAGTATTGGATTCCGATGCACCAGTGCAGGTTTACTCTATCCCTTGGACCTTCACATTGACGATGAAACACAGAAATCGCATCGGAATTGTATATAAAAGGCACAATGCCGACTTAAGTACAAGAAGTGTGAATCTTCTCAGAGTTTGTGCATTGAGCGGCTCCTGGGAGACCAGTATTGGATTCCGATGCACCAGTGCAGGTTTACTGTATCCCTTGGACCGTCACATTGACAATGAAACACAGAAATCGCATCGGAATTGAATATAAAAGGCACAATACCGACTTAAGTACAAGAAGAGTGAATCTTCTCAGAGTTTGTGCTTTGAGCGGCTCCTGGGAGACCAGTATTGGATTCCGATGCACCAGTGCAGGTTTACTGTATCCCTTGGACCTTCACATTGACGATGAAACACAGAAATCGCATCGGAATTGTATATAAAAGGCACAATGCCGACTTAAGTACAAGAAGAGTGAATCGTCTAAGGGTTTGTGCTTTGAGCGGCACCTGGGAGACCAGTATTAGATTCCGATGCACCAGTGCAGGTTTACTGTATCCCTTGGACCGTCACATTGACAATGAAACACAGAAATCGCATCGGAATTGTATATAAAAGGCACAATGCCGACTTAAGTACAAGAAGAGTGATTCTTCTAAGGGTTTGTGCTTTGAGCGGCACCTGGGAGACCAGTATTGGATTGCGATGCACCAGTGCAGGTTTACTGTATCCCTTGGACCTTCACATTGACGATGAAACACAGAAATCGCATCGGAATTTTATATAAAGGGCACAATGCCGACTTAAGTACAAGAAGAGTGAATCTTCTCAGAGTTTGTGGTTTGAGCGGCTCCTGGGAGACCAGTATTGGATTCCGATGCACCAGTGCAGGTTTACTCTATCCCTTGGACCTTCACATTGACGATGAACCACAGAAATCGCATCGGAATTGAATATAAAAGGCACAGTGCCGACTTAAGTACAAGAAGAGTGAGTCTCCTAAGAGTTTGTGGTTTGAGCGGCTCCTGGGAGACCAGTATTGGATTCCGATGCACCAGTGCAGGTTTACTGTATCCCTTGGACCTTCACATTGACGATGATACACAGAAATCGCATCGGAATTGAATATAAAAGGCACAGTGCCGACTTAAGTACAAGAAGAGTGAGTCTCCTAAGAGTTTGTGGTTTGAGCGGCTCCTGGGAGACCAGTATTGGATTCCGATGCACCAGTGCAGGTTTACTGTATCCCTTGGACCTTCACATTGACGATGAAACACAGAAATCGCATCGGAATTGAATATAAAAGGCACAGTGCCGACTTAAGTACAAGAAGAGTGAGTCTCCTAAGAATTTGTGGTTTGAGCGGCTCCTGGGAGACCAGTATTGGATTCCGATGCACCAGTGCAGGTTTACTGTATCCCTTGGACCGTCACATTGACAATGAAACACAGAAATCGCATCGGAATTGTATATAAAAGGCACAATGCCGACTTAAGTACAAGAAGAGTGAATCTTCTAAGGTTTTGTGCTTTGAGCGGCACCTGGGAGACCAGTATTGGATTCCGATGCACCAGTGCAGGTTTACTGTATCCCTTGGACCTTCACATTGACGATGAAACACAGAAATCGCATCGGAATTGAATATAAAAGGCACAATACCGACTTAAGTACAAGAAGAGTGAATCTTCTCAGAGTTTCTGCTTTGAGCGGCACCTGGGAGACCAGTATTGGATTCCGATGCACCAGTGCAGGTTTACTCTATCCCTTGGACCGTCACATTGACGATGAAACATAGAAATCGCATCGGAATTGTATATAAAACGCACAATGCCGACTTAAGTACAAGAAGAGTGAATCTTCTCAGAGTTTGTGCTTTGAGCGGCTCCTGGGAGACCAGTATTAGATTCCGATGCACCAGTGCAGGTTTACTGTATCCCTTGGACCGTCACATTGACAATGAAACACAGAAATCGCATCGGAATTGTATATAAAAGGCACAATGCCGACTTAAGTACAAGAAGAGTGAATCTTCTAAAGGTTTGTGCTTTGAGCGGCACCTGGGAGACCAGTATTGGATTCCGATGCACCAGTGCAGGTTTACTGTATCCCTTGGACCTTCACATTGACGATGAAACACAGAAATCGCATCGGAATTGTATATAAAAGGCACAATGCCGACTTAAGTACAAGAAGAGTGAATCTTCTAAGGGTTTGTGCTTTGAGCGGCACCTGGGAGACCAGTATTAGATTCCGATGCACCAGTACAGGTTTACTGTATCCCTTGGACCGTCACATTGACAATGAAACACAGAAATCGCATCGGAATTGTATATAAAAGGCACAATGCCGACTTAAGTACAAGAAGAGTGAATCTTCTAAGGGTTTGTGCTTTGAGCGGCACCTGGGAGACCAGTATTGGATTCCGATGCACCAGTGCAGGTTTACTGTATCCCTTGGACCTTCACATTGACGATGAAACACAGAAATCGCATCGGAATTGTATATAAAAGGCTCAATGCCGACTTAAGTACAAGAAGAGTGAATCTTCTCAGAGTTTGTGCTTTGAGCGGCTCCTGGGAGACCAGTATTGGATTCCGATGCACCAGTGCAGGTTTACTGTATCCCTTGGACCTTCACATTGACGATGAAGCACAGAAATCGCATCGGAATTGAATATAAAAGGCACAATACCGACTTAAGTACAAGAAGAGTGAGTCTCCTAAGAGTTTGTGGTTTGAGCGGCTCCTGGGAGACCAGTATTGGATTCCGATGCACCAGTGCAGGTTTACTGTATCCCATGGACCTTCACATTGACGATGAAACACAGAAATCGCATCGGAATATAATATAAAAGGCACAGTGCCGACTTAAGTACAAGAAGAGTGAGTCTCCTAAGAGTTTGTGGTTTGAGCGGCTCCTGGGAGACCAGTATTGGATTCCGATGCACCAGTGCAGGTTTACTGTATCCCTTGGACCTTCACATTGACGATGAAACACAGAAATCGCATCGGAATTGAATATAAAAGGCACAGTGCCGACTTAAGTACAAGAAGAGTGAGTCTCCTAAGGGTTTGTGCTTTGAGCGGCTCCTGGGAGACCAGTATAGGATTCCGATTCACCAGTGCAGGTTTACTGTATCCCTTGGACCTTCACATTGACGATGAAACACAGAAATCGCATCGGAATTGAATATAAAAGGCACAATACCGACTTAAGTACAAGAAGAGTGAGTCTCCTAAGAGTTTGTGGTTTGAGCGGCTCCTGGGAGACCAGTATTGGATTCCGATGCACCAGTGCAGGTTTACTGTATCCCTTGGACCTTCACATTGACGATGAAACACAGAAATCGCATCGGATTTGAATATAAAAGGCACAGTGCCGACTTAAGTACAAGAAGAGTGAGTCTCCTAAGAGTTTGTGGTTTGAGCGGCTCCTGGGAGACCAGTATTGCATTCCGATGCACCAGTGCAGGTTTACTGTATCCCTTGGACCTTAGCATTGACAATGAAACACAGAAATCGCATCGGAATTGAATATAAAAGGGACAATACCACTTAAGTACAAGAAGAGTGAGTCTCCTAAGAGTTTGTGGTTTGAGCGGCTCCTGGGAGACCAGTATTGGATTTCGATGCACCAGTGCAGGTTTACTGTATCCCTTGGACCTTCACATTGACGATGAAACACAGAAATCGCATCGGAATTGAATATAAAAGGCACAGTGCCGACTTAAGTACAAGAAGAGTGAGTCTCCTAAGAGTTTGTGGTTTGAGCGGCTCCTGGGAGACCAGTATTAGATTCCGATGCACCAGTGCAGGTTTACTGTATCCCTTGGACCGTCACATTGACAATGAAACACAGAAATCGCATCGGAATTGAATATAAAAGGCACAATGCCGACTTAAGTACAAGAAGAGTGAATCTTCTAAGGGTTTGTGCTTTGAGCGGCACCTGGGAGACCAGTATTGGATTCCGATGCACCAGTGCAAGTTTACTGTATCCCTTGGACCTTCACATTGACGATGAAACACAGATATCGCATCGGAATTGAATATAAAAGGCACAATGCCGACTTAAGTACAAGAAGAGTGAATCTTCTCAGAGTTTGTGCTTTGAGCGGCTCCTGGGAGACCAGTATTGGATTCCGATGCACCAATGCAGGTTTACTCTATCCCTTGGACCTTCACATTGACGATGAAACACAGAAATCGCATCGGAATATAATATAAAAGGCACAGTGCCGACTTAAGTACAAGAAGAGTGAGTCTCCTAAGAGTTTGTGGATTGAGCGGCTCCTGGGAGACCAGTATTGGATTCCGATGCACCAGTGCAGGTTTACTGTATCCCTTGGACTTTCACATTGACGATGAAACACAGAAATCGCATCGGTATTGAATATAAAAGGCACAGTGCCGACTTAAGTACAAGAAGAGTGAGTCTCCTAAGAGTTTGTGCTTTGAGCGGCTCCTGGGAGACCAGTATAGGATTCCGATGCACCAGTGCAGGTTTACTGTATCCCTTGGACCTTCACATTGACGATGAAACACAGAAATCGCATCGGAATTGAATATAAAAGGCACAATACCGACTTAAGTACAAGAAGAGTGAGTCTCCTAAGAGTTTGTGGTTTGAGCGGCTCCTGGGAGACCAGTATTGGATTCCGATGCACCAGTGCAGGTTTACTGTATCCCATGGACCTTCACATTGACGATGAAACACAGAAATCGCATCGGAATATAATATAAAAGGCACAGTGCCGACTTAAGTACAAGAAGAGTGAGTCTCCTAAGAGTTTGTGGTTTGAGCGGCTCCTGGGAGACCAGTATTGGATTCCGATGCACCAGTGCAGGTTTACTGTATCCCTTGGACCTTCACATTGACGATGAAACACAGAAATCGCATCGGAATTGAATATAAAAGGCACAGTGCCGACTTAAGTACAAGAAGAGTGAGTCTCCTAAGAGTTTGTGCTTTGAGCGGCTCCTGGGAGACCAGTATAGGATTCCGATTCACCAGTGCAGGTTTACTGTATCCCTTGGACCTTCACATTGACGATGAAACACAGAAATCGCATCGGAATTGAATATAAAAGGCACAATACCGACTTAAGTACAAGAAGAGTGAGTCTCCTAAGAGTTTGTGGTTTGAGCGGCTCCTGGGAGACCAGTATTGGATTCCGATGCACCAGTGCAGGTTTACTGTATCCCTTGGACCTTCACATTGACGATGAAACACAGAAATCGCATCGGATTTGAATATAAAAGGCACAGTGCCGACTTAAGTACAAGAAGAGTGAGTCTCCTAAGAGTTTGTGGTTTGAGCGGCTCCTGGGAGACCAGTATTGCATTCCGATGCACCAGTGCAGGTTTACTGTATCCCTTGGACCTTCACATTGACAATGAAACACAGAAATCGCATCGGAATTGAATATAAAAGGGACAATACCACTTAAGTACAAGAAGAGTGAGTCTCCTAAGAGTTTGTGGTTTGAGCGGCTCCTGGGAGACCAGTATTGGATTTCGATGCACCAGTGCAGGTTTACTGTATCCCTTGGACCTTCACATTGACGATGAAACACAGAAATCGCATCGGAATTGAATATAAAAGGCACAGTGCCGACTTAAGTACAAGAAGAGTGAGTCTCCTAAGAGTTTGTGGTTTGAGCGGCTCCTGGGAGACCAGTATTAGATTCCGATGCACCAGTGCAGGTTTACTGTATCCCTTGGACCGTCACATTGACAATGAAACACAGAAATCGCATCGGAATTGAATATAAAAGGCACAATGCCGACTTAAGTACAAGAAGAGTGAATCTTCTAAGGGTTTGTGCTTTGAGCGGCACCTGGGAGACCAGTATTGGATTCCGATGCATCAGTGCAAGTTTACTGTATCCCTTGGACCTTCACATTGACGATGAAACACAGAAATCGCATCGGAATTGAATATAAAAGGCACAATACCGACTTAAGTACAAGAAGAGTGAATCTTCTCAGAGTTTGTGCTTTGAGCGGCTCCTGGGAGACCAGTATTGGATTCCGATGCACCAATGCAGGTTTACTCTATCCCTTGGACCTTCACATTGACGATGAAACACAGAAATCGCATCGGAATTGAATATAAAAGGCACAATACCGACTTAAGTACAAGAAGAGTGAGTCTCCTAAGAGTTTGTGGTTTGAGCGGCTCCTGGGAGACCAGTATTGGATTCCGATGCACCAGTGCAGGTTTACTGTATCCCTTGGACCTTCACATTGACGATGAAACACAGAAATCGCATCGGAATTGAATATAAAAGGCACAGTGCCGACTTAAGTACAAGAAGAGTGAGTCTCCTAAGAGTTTGTGCTTTGAGCGTCTCCTGGGAGACCAGTATTGGATTCCGATGCACCAGTGCAGGTTTACTGTATCCCTTGGACCTTCACATTGACGATGAAACACAGAAATCGCATCGGAATTGAATGTAAAAGGCACAGTGCCGACTTAAGTACAAGAAGAGTAAATCTCCTAAGAGTTTGTGCTTTGAGCGGCTCCTGGGAGACCAGTATTGGATTCCGATTCACCAGTGCAGGTTTACTGTATCCCTTGGACCTTCACATTGACGATGAAACACAGAAATCGCATCGGAATTGAATATAAAAGGCACAATACCGACTTAAGTACAAGAAGAGTGAGTCTCCTAAGAGTTTGTGCTTTGAGCGGCTCCTGGGAGACCAGTATTGGATTCCGATGCACCAGTGCCAGTTTACTGTATTCCTTGGACCTTCACATTGACGATGAAACACAGAAATCGCATCGGAATTGAATATAAAAGGCTCAGTGACGACTTAAGTACAAGAAGAGTGAATCTTCTAAGAGTTGTGCTTTGAGCGGCACCTGGGAGACCAGTATTAGATTCCGATGCACTAGTGCAGGTTTACTGTATCCCTTGGACCTTCACATTGACTATGAAACACAGAAATCGCATCGGAATTGAATATAAAAGGCACAATACCGACTTAAGTACAAGAAGAGTGAGTCTCCTAAGAGTTTGTGCTTTGAGCGGCTCCTGGGAGACCAGTATTGGATTCCGATGCACCAGTGTAAGTTAACTGTATCCCTTGGACCTTCACATTGACGATGAAACACAGAAATCGCATCGGAATTGAATATAAAAGGCTCAGTGACGACTTAAGTACAAGAAAAGTGAATCTTCTAAGAGTTTGTGCTTTGAGCGGCTCCTGGGAGACCAGTATTGGATTCCGATGCACCAGTGCAGGTTTACTGTATCCCTTGGACCTTCACATTGACGATGAAACACAGAAATCGCATCGGAATTGAATATAAAGGCACAATGCCGACTTAAGTACAAGAAGAGTGAGTCTCCTAAGAGTTTGTGCTTTGAGGGGCTCCTGGGAGACCAGTATTGGATTCCGATGCACCAGTGCAAGTTTACTGTATCCCTTGGACCTTCACATTGACGATGAAACACAGAAATCGCATCGGAATTGAATATAAAAGGCACAATACCGACTTAAGTACAAGAAGAGTGAGTCTCCTAAGAGTTTGTGCTTTGAGCGGCTCCTGGGAGACCAGTATTGGATTCCGATGCACCAGTGCAGGTTTACTCTATCCCTTGGACCTTCACATTGACGATGAAACACAGAAATCGCATCGGAATTGAATATAAAAGGCACAATACCGACTTAAGTACAAGAAGAGTGAGTCTCCTAAGAGTTTGTGCTTTGAGCGGCTCCTGGGAGACCAGTATTGGATTCCGATGCACCAGTGCAAGTTTACTGTATCCCTTGGACCTTCACATTGACGATGAAACACAGAAATCGCATCGGAATTGAATATAAAAGGCTCAGTGACGACTTAAATACAAGAAAAGTGAATCTTCTCAGAGTTTGTGCTTTGAGCGGCTCCTGGGAGACCAGTATTGGATTCCGATGCACCAGTGCAGGTTTACTGTATCCCTTGGACCTTCACATTGACGATGAAACACAGAAATCGCATCGGAATTGAATATAAAAGGCACAATACCGACTTAAGTACAAGAAAAGTGAATCTTCTCAGAGTTTGTGCTTTGAGCGGCTCCTGGGGACCGGTATTGGATTCCGATGCACCAGTGCAGGTTTACTGTATCCCTTGGACCTTCACATTGACGATGAAACACAGAAATCGCATCGGAATTGTATATAAAAGGCACAATGCCGACTTAAGTACAAGAAGAGTGAATCTTCTAAGGTTTTGTGCTTTGAGCGGCACCTGGGAGACCAGTATTGGATTCCGATGCACCAGTGCAGGTTTACTGTATCCCTTGGACCTTCACATTGACGATGAAACACAGAAATCGCATCGGAATTGAATATAAAAGGCACAATACCGACTTAAGTACAAGAAGAGTGAATCTTCTCAGAGTTTCTGCTTTGAGCGGCACCTGGGAGACCAGTATTGGATTCCGATGCACCAGTGCAGGTTTACTCTATCCCTTGGACCGTCACATTGACGAAGAAACATAGAAATCGCATCGGAATTGTATATAAAAGGCACAATGCCGACTTAAGTACAAGAAGAGTGAATCTTCTCAGAGTTTGTGCTTTGAGCGGCTCCTGGGAGACCAGTATTAGATTCCGATGCACCAGTGCAGGTTTACTGTATCCCTTGGACCGTCACATTGACAATGAAACACAGAAATCGCATCGGAATTGTATATAAAAGGCACAATGCCGACTTAAGTACAAGAAGAGTGAATCTTCTAAAGGTTTGTGCTTTGAGCGGCACCTGGGAGACCAGTATTGGATTCCGATGCACCAGTGCAGGTTTACTGTATCCCTTGGACCTTCACATTGACGATGAAACACAGAAATCGCATCGGAATTGTATATAAAAGGCACAATGCCGACTTAAGTACAAGAAGAGTGAATCTTCTAAGGGTTTGTGCTTTGAGCGGCACCTGGGAGACCAGTATTAGATTCCGATGCACCAGTACAGGTTTACTGTATCCCTTGGACCGTCACATTGACAATGAAACACAGAAATCGCATCGGAATTGTATATAAAAGGCACAATGCCGACTTAAGTACAAGAAGAGTGAATCTTCTAAGGGTTTGTGCTTTGAGCGGCACCTGGGAGACCAGTATTGGATTCCGATGCACCAGTGCAGGTTTACTGTATCCCTTGGACCTTCACATTGACAATGAAACACAGAAATCGCATCGGAATTGTATATAAAAGGCTCAATGCCGACTTAAGTACAAGAAGAGTGAATCTTCTCAGAGTTTGTGCTTTGAGCGGCTCCTGGGAGACCAGTATTGGATTCCGATGCACCAGTGCAGCTTTACTGTATCCCTTGGACCTTCACATTGACGATGAAGCACAGAAATCGCATCGGAATTGAATATAAAAGGCACAATACCGACTTAAGTACAAGAAGAGTGAGTCTCCTAAGAGTTTGTGGTTTGAGCGGCTCCTGGGAGACCAGTATTGGATTCCGATGCACCAGTGCAGGTTTACTGTATCCCATGGACCTTCACATTGACGATGAAACACAGAAATCGCATCGGAATATAATATAAAAGGCACAGTGCCGACTTAAGTACAAGAAGAGTGAGTCTCCTAAGAGTTTGTGGTTTGAGCGGCTCCTGGGAGACCAGTATTGGATTCCGATGCACCAGTGCAGGTTTACTGTATCCCTTGGACCTTCACATTGACGATGAAACACAGAAATCGCATCGGAATTGAATATAAAAGGCCCAGTGCCGACTTAAGTACAAGAAGAGTGAGTCTCCTAAGAGTTTGTGCTTTGAGCGGCTCCTGGGAGACCAGTATAGGATTCCGATTCACCAGTGCAGGTTTACTGTATCCCTTGGACCTTCACATTGACGATGAAACACAGAAATCGCATCGGAATTGAATATAAAAGGCACAATACCGACTTAAGTACAAGAAGAGTGAGTCTCCTAAGAGTTTGTGGTTTGAGCGGCTCCTGGGAGACCAGTATTGGATTCCGATGCACCAGTGCAGGTTTACTGTATCCCTTGGACCTTCACATTGACGATGAAACACAGAAATCGCATCGGATTTGAATATAAAAGGCACAGTGCCGACTTAAGTACAAGAAGAGTGAGTCTCCTAAGAGTTTGTGGTTTGAGCGGCTCCTGGGAGACCACTATTGCATTCTGATGCACCAGTGCAGGTTTACTGTATCCCTTGGACCTTCACATTGACAATGAAACACAGAAATCGCATCGGAATTGAATATAAAAGGGACAATACCACTTAAGTACAAGAAGAGTGAGTCTCCTAAGAGTTTGTGGTTTGAGCGGCTCCTGGGAGACCAGTATTGGATTTCGATGCACCAGTGCAGGTTTACTGTATCCCTTGGTCCTTCACATTGACGATGAAACACAGAAATCGCATCGGAATTGAATATAAAAGGCACAGTGCCGACTTAAGTACAAGAAGAGTGAGTCTCCTAAGAGTTTGTGGTTTGAGCGGCTCCTGGGAGACCAGTATTAGATTCCGATGCACCAGTGCAGGTTTACTGTATCCCTTGGACCGTCACATTGATAATGAAACACAGAAATCGCATCGGAATTGAATATAAAAGGCACAATGCCGACTTAAGTACAAGAAGAGTGAATCTTCTAAGGGTTTGTGCTTTGAGCGGCACCTGGGAGACCAGTAGTGGATTCCGATGCACCAGTGCAGGTTTACTGTATCCCTTGGACCTTCACATTGACGATGAAACACAGAAATCGCATCGGAATTTAATATAAAAGGCACAATGCCGACTTAAGTACAAGAAGAGTGAATCTTCTCAGAGTTTGTGCTTTGAGCGGCTCCTGGGAGACCAGTATTGGATTCCGATGCACCAATGCAGGTTTACTCTATCCCTTGGACCTTCACATTGACGATGAAACACAGAAATCGCATCGGAATTGAATATAAAAGGCACAATACCGACTTAAGTACAAGAAGAGTGAGTCTCCTAAGAGTTTGTGGTTTGAGCGGCTCCTGGGAGACCAGTATTGGATTCCGATGCACCAGTGCAGGTTTACTGTATCCCTTGGACCTTCACATTGACGATGAAACACAGAAATCGCATCGGAATTGAATATAAAAGGCACAGTGCCGACTTAAGTACAAGAAGAGTGAGTCTCCTAAGAGTTTGTGCTTTGAGCGTCTCCTGGGAGACCAGTATTGGATTCCGATGCACCAGTGCAGGTTTACTGTATCCCTTGGACCTTCACATTGACGATGAAACACAGAAATCGCATCGGAATTGAATATAAAAGGCACAGTGCCGACTTAAGTACAAGAAGAGTGAGTCTCCTAAGAGTTTGTGCTTTGAGCGGCTCCTGGGAGACCAGTATTGGATTCCGATTCACCAGTGCAGGTTTACTGTATCCCTTGGACCTTCACATTGACGATGAAACACAGAAATCGCATCGGAATTGAATATAAAAGGCACAATACCGACTTAAGTACAAGAAGAGTGAGTCTCCTAAGAGTTTGTGCTTTGAGCGGCTCCTGGGAGACCAGTATGGGATTCCGATGCACCAGTGCCAGTTTACTGTATTCCTTGGACCTTCACATTGACGATGAAACACAGAAATCGCATCGGAATTGAATATAAAAGGCTCAGTGACGACTTAAGTACAAGAAGAGTGAATCTTCTAAGAGTTGTGCTTTGAGCGGCACCTGGGAGACCAGTATTGGATTCCGATGCACTAGTGCAGGTTTACTGTATCCCTTGGACCTTCACATTGACTATGAAACACAGAAATCGCATCGGAATTGAATATAAAAGGCACAATACCGACTTAAGTACAAGAAGAGTGAGTCTCCTAAGAGTTTGTGCTTTGAGCGGCTCCTGGGAGACCAGTATTGGATTCCGATGCACCAGTGTAAGTTTACTGTATCCCTTGGAACTTCACATTGACGATGAAACACAGAAATCGCATCGGAATTGAATATAAAAGGCTCAGTGACGACTTAAGTACAAGAAAAGTGAATCTTCTAAGAGTTTGTGCTTTGAGCGGCTCCTGGGAGACCAGTATTGGATTCCGATGCACCAGTGCAGGTTTACTGTATCCCTTGGACCTTCACATTGACGATGAAACACAGAAATCGCATCGGAATTGAATATAAAGGCACAATGCCGACTTAAGTACAAGAAGAGTGAGTCTCCTAAGAGTTTGTGCTTTGAGGGGCTCCTGGGAGACCAGTATTGGATTCCGATGCACCAGTGCAAGTTTACTGTATCCCTTGGACCTTCACATTGACGATGAAACACAGAAATCGCATCGGAATTGAATATAAAAGGCACAATACCGACTTAAGTACAAGAAGAGTGAGTCTCCTAAGAGTTTGTGCTTTGAGCGGCTCCTGGGAGACCAGTATTGGATTCCGATGCACCAGTGCAGGTTTACTCTATCCCTTGGTTCTTCACATTGACGATGAAACACAGAAATCGCATCGGAATTGAATATAAAAGGCACAATACCGACTTAAGTACAAGAAGAGTGAGTCTCCTAAGAGTTTGTGCTTTGAGCGGCTCCTGGGAGACCAGTATTGGATTCCGATGCACCAGTGCAAGTTTACTGTATCCCTTGGACCTTCACATTGACGATGAAACACAGAAATCGCATCGGAATTGAATATAAAAGGCTCAGTGACGACTTAAATACAAGAAAAGTGAATCTTCTCAGAGTTTGTGCTTTGAGCGGCTCCTGGGAGACCAGTATTGGATTCCGATGCACCAGTGCAGGTTTACTATATCCCTTGGACCTTCACATTGACGATGAAACACAGAAATCGCATCGGAATTGAATATAAAAGGCACAATACCGACTTAAGTACAAGAAGAGTGAGTCTCCTAAGAGTTTGTGGTTTGAGCGGATCCTGGGAGACCAGTATTGGATTCCGATGCACCAGTGCAAGTTTATTGTATCCCTTGGACCTTCACATTGACGATGAAACACAGAAATCGCATCGGAATTGAATATAAAAGGCTCAGTGACGACTTAAGTACAAGAAAAGTGAATCTTCTCAGAGTTTGTGCTTTGAGCGGCTCCTGGGAGACCAGTATTGGATTACGATGCACCAGTGCAGGTTTACTGTATCCCTTGGACCTTCACATTGACGATGAAACACAGAAATCGCATCGGAATTGAATATAAAGGCACAATACCGACTTAAGTACAAGAAGAGTGAGTCTCCTAAGAGTTTGTGCTTTGAGCGGATCCTGGGAGACCAGTATTGGATTCCGATGCACCAGTGCAGGTTTACTGTATCCCTTGGTCCCTCACATTGACGATGAAACACAGAATTCGCATCGGAATTGAATATAAAAGGCACAGTGCCGACTTAAGTACAAGAAGAGTGAATATTCTCAGAGTTTGTGCTTTGAGCGGCTCCTGGGAGACCAGTATTGGATTCCGATGCACCAGTGCAGTTTTACTCTATCCCTTGGACCTTCCCATTGACAATGAAACACAGAAATCGCATTGGAATTGAATATAAAAGGCACAGTGCTGACCTAAGTACAAGAAGAGTGAGTCTCCTAAGAGTTTGTGGTTTGAGCGGCTCCTGGGAGACCAGTATTGGATTCCGATGCACCAGTGCAGTTTTACTCTATCCCTTGGACCTTCCCATTGACAATGAAACACAGAAATCGCATCAGAATTGAATATAAAGGCACAATACCGACTTAAGTACAAGAAGAGTGAGTCTCCTAAGAGTTTGTGCTTTGAGCGGCTCCTGGGAGACCAGTATTGGATTCCGATGCACCAGTGCAGGTTTACTGTATCCCTTGGACCTTCACATTGACGATGAAACACAGAAATCGCATCGGAATTGAATATAAAAGGCACAGTGCCGACTTAAGTACAAGAAGAGTGAGTCTCCTAAGAGTTTGTGGTTTGAGCGGCTCCTGGGAGACCAGTATTGGATTCCGATGCACCAGTGCAGGTTTACTGTATCCCTTGGACCTTCACATTGACGATGAAACACAGAAATCAGATCGGAATCGAATATAAAAGGCACAGTGCCGACTTAAGTACAAGACGAGTGAGTCTCCTAAGAGTTTGTGCTTTGAGCGGCTCCTGGGAGACCAGTATAGGATTCCGATTCACCAGTGCAGGTTTACTGTATCCCTTGGACCTTCACATTGACGATGAAACACAGAAATCGCATCGGAATTGAATATAAAAGGCACAATACCGACTTAAGTACAAGAAGAGTGAGTCTCCTAAGAGTTTGTGGTTTGAGCGGCTCCTGGGAGACCAGTATTGGATTCCGATGCACCAGTGCAGGTTTACTGTATCCCTTGGACCTTCACATTGACGATGAAACACAGAAATCGCATCGGATTTGAATATAAAAGGCACAGTGACGACTTAAGTACAAGAAGAGTGAGTCTCCTAAGAGTTTGTGGTTTGAGCGGCTCCTGGGAGACCAGTATTGGATTCCGATGCACCAGTGCAGGTTTACTGTATCCCTTGGACTTCACATTGACAATGAAACACAGAAATCGCATCGGAATTGAATATAAAAGGCACAATACCACTTAAGTACAAGAAGAGTGAGTCTCCTAAGAGTTTGTGGTTTGAGCGGCTCCTGGGAGACCAGTATTGGATTTCGATGCACCAGTGCAGGTTTACTGTATCCCTTGGACCTTCACATTGACGATGAAACACAGAAATCGCATCGGAATTGAATATAAAAGGCACAGTGCCGACTTAAGTACAAGAAGAGTGAGTCTCCTAAGAGTTTGTGGTTTGAGCGGCTCCTGGGAGACCAGTATTGGATTCCGATGCACCAGTGCAGGTTTACTGTATCCCTTGGACCTTCACATTGACAATGAAAAACAGAAATCGCATCGGAATTGAATATAAAAGGCACAATACCACTTAAGTACATGAAGAGTGAGTCTCCTAAGAGTTTGTGGTTTGAGCGGCTCCTGGGAGACCAGTATTGGATTCCAATGCACCAGTGCAGGTTTACTGTATCCCTTGGACCGTCACATTGACGATGAAACACAGAAATCGCATCGGAATTGAATATAAAAGGCACAGTGCCAACTTAAGTACAAGAAGAGTGAATCTTCTAAGGGTTTGTGCTTTGAGCGGCACCTGGGAGACCAGTGTTGAATTCCGATGCACCAGTGCAGGTTTACTGTATCCCTTGGACCTTCACATTGACGATGAAACACAGAAATCGCATCGGAATTGAATATAAAAGGCACAATGCCGACTTAAGTACAAGAAGAGTGAATCTTCTCAGAGTTTGTGCTTTGAGCGGCTCCTGGGAGACCAGTATTGGATTCCGATGCACCAGTGCAGGTTTACTCTATCCCTTGGACCTTCACATTGACGATGAAACACAGAAATCGCATCGGAATTGAATATAAAAGGCACAATACCGACTTAAGTACAAGAAGAGTGAATCTTCTCAGAGTTTGTCCTTTGAGCGGCTCCTGGGAGACCAGTATTGGATTCCGATGCACCAGTGCAGGTTTACTCTATCCCTTGGACCTTCACATTGACGATGAAACACAGAAATCGCATCGGAATTGTATATAAAAGGCACAATGCCGACTTAAGTACAAGAAGTGTGAATCTTCTCAGAGTTTGTGCATTGAGCGGCTCCTGGGAGACCAGTATTGGATTCCGATGCACCAGTGCAGGTTTACTGTATCCCTTGGACCGTCACATTGACAATGAAACACAGAAATCGCATCGGAATTGAATATAAAAGGCACAATACCGACTTAAGTACAAGAAGAGTGAATCTTCTCAGAGTTTGTGCTTTGAGCGGCTCCTGGGAGACCAGTATTGGATTCCGATGCACCAGTGCAGGTTTACTGTATCCCTTGGACCTTCACATTGACGATGAAACACAGAAATCGCATCGGAATTGTATATAAAAGGCACAATGCTGACTTAAGTACAAGAAGAGTGAATCGTCTAAGGGTTTGTGCTTTGAGCGGCACCTGGGAGACCAGTATTAGATTCCGATGCACCAGTGCAGGTTTACTGTATCCCTTGGACCGTCACATTGACAATGAAACACAGAAATCGCATCGGAATTGAATATAAAAGGCACAATACCGACTTAAGTACAAGAAGAGTGAGTCTCCTAAGAGTTTGTGCTTTGCGCGGCTCCTGGGAGACCAGTATAGGATTCCGATTCACCAGTGCAGGTTTACTGTATCCCTTGGACCTTCACATTGACGATGAAACACAGAAATCGCATCGGAATTGAATATAAAAGGCACAATACCGACTTAAGTACAAGAAGAGTGAGTCTCCTAAGAGTTTGTGGTTTGAGCGGCTCCTGGGAGACCAGTATTGGATTCCGATGCACCAGTGCAGGTTTACTGTATCCCTTGGACCTTCACATTGACGATGAAACACAGAAATCGCATCGGATTTGAATATAAAAGGCACAGTGACGACTTAAGTACAAGAAGAGTGAGTCTCCTAAGAGTTTGTGGTTTGAGCGGCTCCTGGGAGACCAGTATTGGATTCCGATGCACCAGTGCAGGTTTACTGTATCCCTTGGACTTCACATTGACAATGAAACACAGAAATCGCATCGGAATTGAATATAAAATGCACAATACCACTTAAGTACAAGAAGAGTGAGTCTCCTAAGAGTTTGTGGTTTGAGCGGCTCCTGGGAGACCAGTATTGGATTTCGATGCACCAGTGCAGGTTTACTGTATCCCTTGGACCTTCACATTGACGATGAAACACAGAAATCGCATCGGAATTGAATATAAAAGGCACAGTGCCGACTTAAGTACAAGAAGAGTGAGTCTCCTAAGAGTTTGTGGTTTGAGCGGCTCCTGGGAGACCAGTATTGGATTCCGATGCACCAGTGCAGGTTTACTGTATCCCTTGGACCTTCACATTGACAATGAAAAACAGAAATCGCATCGGAATTGAATATAAAAGGCACAATACCACTTAAGTACATGAAGAGTGAGTCTCCTAAGAGTTTGTGGTTTGAGCGGCTCCTGGGAGACCAGTATTGGATTCCAATGCACCAGTGCAGGTTTACTGTATCCCTTGGACCGTCACATTGACGATGAAACACAGAAATCGCATCGGAATTGAATATAAAAGGCACAGTGCCAACTTAAGTACAAGAAGAGTGAATCTTCTAAGGGTTTGTGCTTTGAGCGGCACCTGGGAGACCAGTGTTGAATTCCGATGCACCAGTGCAGGTTTACTGTATCCCTTGGACCTTCACATTGACGATGAAACACAGAAATCGCATCGGAATTGAATATAAAAGGCACAATGCCGACTTAAGTACAAGAAGAGTGAATCTTCTCAGAGTTTGTGCTTTGAGCGGCTCCTGGGAGACCAGTATTGGATTCCGATGCACCAGTGCAGGTTTACTCTATCCCTTGGACCTTCACATTGACGATGAAACACAGAAATCGCATCGGAATTGAATATAAAAGGCACAATACCGACTTAAGTACAAGAAGAGTGAATCTTCTCAGAGTTTGTCCTTTGAGCGGCTCCTGGGAGACCAGTATTGGATTCCGATGCACCAGTGCAGGTTTACTCTATCCCTTGGACCTTCACATTGACGATGAAACACAGAAATCGCATCGGAATTGTATATAAAAGGCACAATGCCGACTTAAGTACAAGAAGTGTGAATCTTCTCAGAGTTTGTGCATTGAGCGGCTCCTGGGAGACCAGTATTGGATTCCGATGCACCAGTGCAGGTTTACTGTATCCCTTGGACCGTCACATTGACAATGAAACACAGAAATCGAATCGGAATTGAATATAAAAGGCACAATACCGACTTAAGTACAAGAAGAGTGAATCTTCTCAGAGTTTGTGCTTTGAGCGGCTCCTGGGAGACCAGTATTGGATTCCGATGCACCAGTGCAGGTTTACTGTATCCCTTGGACCTTCACATTGACGATGAAACACAGAAATCGCATCGGAATTGTATATAAAAGGCACAATGCCGACTTAAGTACAAGAAGAGTGAATCGTCTAAGGGTTTGTGCTTTGAGCGGCACCTGGGAGACCAGTATTAGATTCCGATGCACCAGTGCAGGTTTACTGTATCCCTTGGACCGTCACATTGACAATGAAACACAGAAATCGCATCGGAATTGTATATAAAAGGCACAATGCCGACTTAAGTACAAGAAGAGTGATTCTTCTAAGGGTTTGTGCTTTGAGCGGCACCTGGGAGACCAGTATTGGATTGCGATGCACCAGTGCAGGTTTACTGTATCCCTTGGACCTTCACATTGACGATGAAACACAGAAATCGCATCGGAATTTTATATAAAGGGCACAATGCCGACTTAAGTACAAGAAGAGTGAATCTTCTCAGAGTTTGTGGTTTGAGCGGCTCCTGGGAGACCAGTATTGGATTCCGATGCACCAGTGCAGGTTTACTCTATCCCTTGGACCTTCACATTGACGATGAACCACAGAAATCGCATCGGAATTGAATATAAAAGGCACAGTGCCGACTTAAGTACAAGAAGAGTGAGTCTCCTAAGAGTTTGTGGTTTGAGCGGCTCCTGGGAGACCAGTATTGGATTCCGATGCACCAGTGCAGGTTTACTGTATCCCTTGGACCTTCACATTGACGATGATACACAGAAATCGCATCGGAATTGAATATAAAAGGCACAGTGCCGACTTAAGTACAAGAAGAGTGAGTCTCCTAAGAGTTTGTGGTTTGAGCGGCTCCTGGGAGACCAGTATTGGATTCCGATGCACCAGTGCAGGTTTACTGTATCCCTTGGACCTTCACATTGACGATGAAACACAGAAATCGCATCGGAATTGAATATAAAAGGCACAGTGCCGACTTAAGTACAAGAAGAGTGAGTCTCCTAAGAATTTGTGGTTTGAGCGGCTCCTGGGAGACCAGTATTGGATTCCGATGCACCAGTGCAGGTTTACTGTATCCCTTGGACCGTCACATTGACAATGAAACACAGAAATCGCATCGGAATTGTATATAAAAGGCACAATGCCGACTTAAGTACAAGAAGAGTGAATCTTCTAAGGTTTTGTGCTTTGAGCGGCACCTGGGAGACCAGTATTGGATTCCGATGCACCAGTGCAGGTTTACTGTATCCCTTGGACCTTCACATTGACGATGAAACACAGAAATCGCATCGGAATTGAATATAAAAGGCACAATACCGACTTAAGTACAAGAAGAGTGAATCTTCTCAGAGTTTCTGCTTTGAGCGGCACCTGGGAGACCAGTATTGGATTCCGATGCACCAGTGCAGGTTTACTCTATCCCTTGGACCGTCACATTGACGATGAAACATAGAAATCGCATCGGAATTGTATATAAAAGGCACAATGCCGACTTAAGTACAAGAAGAGTGAATCTTCTCAGAGTTTGTGCTTTGAGCGGCTCCTGGGAGACCAGTATTAGATTCCGATGCACCAGTGCAGGTTTACTGTATCCCTTGGACCGTCACATTGACAATGAAACACAGAAATCGCATCGGAATTGTATATAAAAGGCACAATGCCGACTTAAGTACAAGAAGAGTGAATCTTCTAAAGGTTTGTGCTTTGAGCGGCACCTGGGAGACCAGTATTGGATTCCGATGCACCAGTGCAGGTTTACTGTATCCCTTGGACCTTCACATTGACGATGAAACACAGAAATCGCATCGGAATTGTATATAAAAGGCACAATGCCGACTTAAGTACAAGAAGAGTGAATCTTCTAAGGGTTTGTGCTTCGAGCGGCACCTGGGAGACCAGTATTAGATTCCGATGCACCAGTACAGGTTTACTGTATCCCTTGGACCGTCACATTGACAATGAAACACAGAAATCGCATCGGAATTGTATATAAAAGGCACAATGCCGACTTAAGTACAAGAAGAGTGAATCTTCTAAGGGTTTGTGCTTTGAGCGGCACCTGGGAGACCAGTATTGGATTCCGATGCACCAGTGCAGGTTTACTGTATCCCTTGGACCTTCACATTGACGATGAAACACAGAAATCGCATCGGAATTGTATATAAAAGGCTCAATGCCGACTTAAGTACAAGAAGAGTGAATCTTCTCAGAGTTTGTGCTTTGAGCGGCTCCTGGGAGACCAGTATTGGATTCCGATGCACCAGTGCAGGTTTACTGTATCCCTTGGACCTTCACATTGACGATGAAGCACAGAAATCGCATCGGAATTGAATATAAAAGGCACAATACCGACTTAAGTACAAGAAGAGTGAGTCTCCTAAGAGTTTGTGGTTTGAGCGGCTCCTGGGAGACCAGTATTGGATTCCGATGCACCAGTGCAGGTTTACTGTATCCCATGGACCTTCACATTGACGATGAAACACAGAAATCGCATCGGAATATAATATAAAAGGCACAGTGCCGACTTAAGTACAAGAAGAGTGAGTCTCCTAAGAGTTTGTGGTTTGAGCGGCTCCTGGGAGACCAGTATTGGATTCCGATGCACCAGTGCAGGTTTACTGTATCCCTTGGACCTTCACATTGACGATGAAACACAGAAATCGCATCGGAATTGAATATAAAAGGCACAGTGCCGACTTAAGTACAAGAAGAGTGAGTCTCCTAAGGGTTTGTGCTTTGAGCGGCTCCTGGGAGACCAGTATAGGATTCCGATTCACCAGTGCAGGTTTACTGTATCCCTTGGACCTTCACATTGACGATGAAACACAGAAATCGCATCGGAATTGAATATAAAAGGCACAATACCGACTTAAGTACAAGAAGAGTGAGTCTCCTAAGAGTTTGTGGTTTGAGCGGCTCCTGGGAGACCAGTATTGGATTCCGATGCACCAGTGCAGGTTTACTGTATCCCTTGGACCTTCACATTGACGATGAAACACAGAAATCGCATCGGATTTGAATATAAAAGGCACAGTGCCGACTTAAGTACAAGAAGAGTGAGTCTCCTAAGAGTTTGTGGTTTGAGCGGCTCCTGGGAGACCAGTATTGCATTCCGATGCACCAGTGCAGGTTTACTGTATCCCTTGGACCTTCACATTGACAATGAAACACAGAAATCGCATCGGAATTGAATATAAAAGGGACAATACCACTTAAGTACAAGAAGAGTGAGTCTCCTAAGAGTTTGTGGTTTGAGCGGCTCCTTGGAGACCAGTATTGGATTTCGATGCACCAGTGCAGGTTTACTGTATCCCTTGGACCTTCACATTGACGATGAAACACAGAAATCGCATCGGAATTGATTATAAAAGGCACAGTGCCGACTTAAGTACAAGAAGAGTGAGTCTCCTAAGAGTTTGTGGTTTGAGCGGCTCCTGGGAGACCAGTATTAGATTCCGATGCACCAGTGCAGGTTTACTGTATCCCTTGGACCTTCACATTGACAATGAAACACAGGAATCGCATCGGAATTGAATATAAAGGCACAATACCGACTTAAGTACAAGAAGAGTGAGTCTCCTAAGAGTTTGTGCTTTGAGGGGCTCCTGGGAGACCAGTATTGGATTCCGATGCACCAGTGCAGGTTTACTGTATCCCTTGGACCTTCACATTGACGATGAAACACAGAAATCGCATCGGAATTGAATATAAAAGGCACAGTGCCGACTTAAGTACAAGAAGAGTGAGTCTCCTAAGAGTTTGTGCTTTGAGCGGCTCCTGGGAGACCAGTATAGGATTCCGATGCACCAGTGCAGGTTTACTGTATCCCTTGGACCTTCACATTGACGATGAAACACAGAAATCGCATCGGAATTGAATATAAAAGGCACAATACCGACTTAAGTACAAGAAGAGTGAGTCTCCTAAGAGTTTGTGGTTTGAGCGGCTCCTGGGAGACCAGTATTGGATTCCGATGCACCAGTGCAGGTTTACTGTATCCCATGGACCTTCACATTGACGATGAAACACAGAAATCGCATCGGAATATAATATAAAAGGCACAGTGCCGACTTAAGTACAAGAAGAGTGAGTCTCCTAAGAGTTTGTGGTTTGAGCGGCTCCTGGGAGACCAGTATTGGATTCCGATGCACCAGTGCAGGTTTACTGTATCCCTTGGACCTTCACATTGACGATGAAACACAGAAATCGCATCGGAATTGAATATAAAAGGCACAGTGCCGACTTAAGTACAAGAAGAGTGAGTCTCCTAAGAGTTTGTGCTTTGAGCGGCTCCTGGGAGACCAGTATAGGATTCCGATTCACCAGTGCAGGTTTACTGTATCCCTTGGACCTTCACATTGACGATGAAACACAGAAATCGCATCGGAATTGAATATAAAAGGCACAATACCGACTTAAGTACAAGAAGAGTGAGTCTCCTAAGAGTTTGTGGTTTGAGCGGCTCCTGGGAGACCAGTATTGGATTCCGATGCACCAGTGCAGGTTTACTGTATCCCTTGGACCTTCACATTGACGATGAAACACAGAAATCGCATCGGATTTGAATATAAAAGGCACAGTGCCGACTTAAGTACAAGAAGAGTGAGTCTCCTAAGAGTTTGTGGTTTGAGCGGCTCCTGGGAGACCAGTGTTGCATTCCGATGCACCAGTGCAGGTTTACTGTATCCCTTGGACCTTCACATTGACAATGAAACACAGAAATCGCATCGGAATTGAATATAAAAGGGACAATACCACTTAAGTACAAGAAGAGTGAGTCTCCTAAGAGTTTGTGCTTTGAGCGGCTCCTGGGAGACCAGTATTGGATTCCGATGCACCAATGCAGGTTTACTCTATCCCTTGGACCTTCACATTGACGATGAAACACAGAAATCGCATCGGAATTGAATATAAAAGGCACAATACCGACTTAAGTACAAGAAGAGTGAGTCTCCTAAGAGTTTGTGGTTTGAGCGGCTCCTGGGAGACCAGTATTCGATTCCGATGCACCAGTGCAGGTTTACTGTATCCCTTGGACCTTCACATTGACGATGAAACACAGAAATCGCATCGGAATTGAATATAAAAGGCACAGTGCCGACTTAAGTACAAGAAGAGTGAGTCTCCTAAGAGTTTGTGCTTTGAGCGTCTCCTGGGAGACCAGTATTGGATTCCGATGCACCAGTGCAGGTTTACTGTATCCCTTGGACCTTCACATTGACGATGAAACACAGAAATCGCATCGGAATTGAATGTAAAAGGCACAGTGCCGACTTAAGTACAAGGAGAGTAAGTCTCCTAAGAGTTTGTGCTTTGAGCGGCTCCTGGGAGACCAGTATTGGATTCCGATTCACCAGTGCAGGTTTACTGTATCCCTTGGACCTTCACATTGACGATGAAACACAGAAATCGCATCGGAATTGAATATAAAAGGCACAATACCGACTTAAGTACAAGAAGAGTGAGTCTCCTAAGAGTTTGTGCTTTGAGCGGCTCCTGGGAGACCAGTATTGGATTCCGATGCACCAGTGCAGGTTTACTGTATTCCTTGGACCTTCACATTGACGATGAAACACAGAAATCGCATCGGAATTGAATATAAAAGGCTCAGTGACGACTTAAGTACAAGAAGAGTGAATCTTCTAAGAGTTGTGCTTTGAGCGGCACCTGGGAGACCAGTATTAGATTCCGATGCACTAGTGCAGGTTTACTGTATCCCTTGGACCTTCACATTGACTATGAAACACAGAAATCGCATCGGAATTGAATATAAAAGGCACAATACCGACTTAAGTACAAGAAGAGTGAGTCTCCTAAGAGTTTGTGCTTTGAGCGGCTCCTGGGAGACCAGTATTGGATTCCGATGCACCAGTGTAAGTTAACTGTATCCCTTGGACCTTCACATTGACGATGAAACACAGAAATCGCATCGGAATTGAATATAAAAGGCTCAGTGACGACTTAAGTACAAGAAAAGTGAATCTTCTAAGAGTTTGTGCTTTGAGCGGCTCCTGGGAGACCAGTATTGGATTCCGATGCACCAGTGCAGGTTTACTGTATCCCTTGGACCTTCACATTGACGATGAAACACAGATATCGCATCGGAATTGAATATAAAGGCACAATGCCGACTTAAGTACAAGAAGAGTGAGTCTCCTAAGAGTTTGTGCTTTGAGGGGCTCCTGGGAGACCAGTATTGGATTCCGATGCACCAGTGCAAGTTTACTGTATCCCTTGGACCTTCACATTGACGATGAAACACAGAAATCGCATCGGAATTGAATATAAAAGGCACAATACCGACTTAAGTACAAGAAGAGTGAGTCTCCTAAGAGTTTGTGCTTTGAGCGGCTCCTGGGAGACCAGTATTGGATTCCGATGCACCAGTGCAGGTTTACTCTATCCCTTGGACCTTCACATTGACGATGAAACACAGAAATCGCATCGGAATTGAATATAAAAGGCACAATACCGACTTAAGTACAAGAAGAGTGAGTCTCCTAAGAGTTTGTGCTTTGAGCGGCTCCTGGGAGACCAGTATTGGATTCCGATGCACCAGTGCAAGTTTACTGTATCCCTTGGACCTTCACATTGACGATGAAACACAGAAATCGCATCGGAATTGAATATAAAAGGCTCAGTGACGACTTAAATACAAGAAAAGTGAATCTTCTCAGAGTTTGTGCTTTGAGCGGCTCCTGGGAGACCAGTATTGGATTCCGATGCACCAGTGCAGGTTTACTGTATCCCTTGGACCTTCACATTGACGATGAAACACAGAAATCGCATCGGAATTGAATATAAAAGGCACAATACCGACTTAAGTACAAGAAGAGTGAGTCTCCTAAGAGTTTGTGGTTTGAGCGGATCCTGGGAGACCAGTATTGGATTCCGATGCATCAGTGCAAGTTTACTGTATCCCTTGAACCTTCACATTGACGATGAAACACAGAAATCGCATCGGAATTGAATATAAAAGACACAGTGCCGACTTAAGTACAAGAAAAGTGAATCTTCTCAGAGTTTGTGCTTTGAGCGGCTCCTGGGGACAGGTATTGGATTCCGATGCACCAGTGCAGGTTTACTGTATCCCTTGGACCTTCACATTGACGATGAAACACAGAAATCGCATCGGAATTGTATATAAAAGGCACAATGCCGACTTAAGTACAAGAAGAGTGAATCTTCTAAGGTTTTGTGCTTTGAGCGGCACCTGGGAGACCAGTATTGGATTCCGATGCACCAGTGCAGGTTTACTGTATCCCTTGGACCTTCACATTGACGATGAAACACAGAAATCGCATCGGAATTGAATATAAAAGGCACAATACCGACTTAAGTACAAGAAGAGTGAATCTTCTCAGAGTTTCTGCTTTGAGCGGCACCTGGGAGACCAGTATTGGATTCCGATGCACCAGTGCAGGTTTACTCTATCCCTTGGACCGTCACATTGACGATGAAACATAGAAATCGCATCGGAATTGTATATAAAAGGCACAATGCCGACTTAAGTACAAGAAGAGTGAATCTTCTCAGAGTTTGTGCTTTGAGCGGCTCCTGGGAGACCAGTATTAGATTCCGATGCACCAGTGCAGGTTTACTGTATCCCTTGGACCGTCACATTGACAATGAAACACAGAAATCGCATCGGAATTGTATATAAAAGGCACAATGCCGACTTAAGTACAAGAAGAGTGAATCTTCTAAAGGTTTGTGCTTTGAGCGGCACCTGGGAGACCAGTATTGGATTCCGATGCACCAGTGCAGGTTTACTGTATCCCTTGGACCTTCACATTGACGATGAAACACAGAAATCGCATCGGAATTGTATATAAAAGGCACAATGCCGACTTAAGTACAAGAAGAGTGAATCTTCTAAGGGTTTGTGCTTTGAGCGGCACCTGGGAGACCAGTATTAGATTCCGATGCACCAGTACAGGTTTACTGTATCCCTTGGACCGTCACATTGACAATGAAACACAGAAATCGCATCGGAATTGTATATAAAAGGCACAATGCCGACTTAAGTACAAGAAGAGTGAATCTTCTAAGGGTTTGTGCTTTGAGCGGCACCTGGGAGACCAGTATTGGATTCCGATGCACCAGTGCAGGTTTACTGTATCCCTTGGACCTTCACATTGACAATGAAACACAGAAATCGCATCGGAATTGTATATAAAAGGCTCAATGCCGACTTAAGTACAAGAAGAGTGAATCTTCTCAGAGTTTGTGCTTTGAGCGGCTCCTGGGAGACCAGTATTGGATTCCGATGCACCAGTGCAGCTTTACTGTATCCCTTGGACCTTCACATTGACGATGAAGCACAGAAATCGCATCGGAATTGAATATAAAAGGCACAATACCGACTTAAGTACAAGAAGAGTGAGTCTCCTAAGAGTTTGTGGTTTGAGCGGCTCCTGGGAGACCAGTATTGGATTCCGATGCACCAGTGCAGGTTTACTGTATCCCATGGACCTTCACATTGACGATGAAACACAGAAATCCCATCGGAATATAATATAAAAGGCACAGTGCCGACTTAAGTACAAGAAGAGTGAGTCTCCTAAGAGTTTGTGGTTTGAGCGGCTCCTGGGAGACCAGTATTGGATTCCGATGCACCAGTGCAGGTTTACTGTATCCCTTGGACCTTCACATTGACGATGAAACACAGAAATCGCATCGGAATTGAATATAAAAGGCCCAGTGCCGACTTAAGTACAAGAAGAGTGAGTCTCCTAAGAGTTTGTGCTTTGAGCGGCTCCTGGGAGACCAGTATAGGATTCCGATTCACCAGTGCAGGTTTACTGTATCCCTTGGACCTTCACATTGACGATGAAACACAGAAATCGCATCGGAATTGAATATAAAAGGCACAATACCGACTTAAGTACAAGAAGAGTGAGTCTCCTAAGAGTTTGTGGTTTGAGCGGCTCCTGGGAGACCAGTATTGGATTCCGATGCACCAGTGCAGGTTTACTGTATCCCTTGGACCTTCACATTGACGATGAAACACAGAAATCGCATCGGATTTGAATATAAAAGGCACAGTGCTGACTTAAGTACAAGAAGAGTGAGTCACCTAAGAGTTTGTGGTTTGAGCGGCTCCTGGGAGACCACTATTGCATTCTGATGCACCAGTGCAGGTTTACTGTATCCCTTGGACCTTCACATTGACAATGAAACACAGAAATCGCATCGGAATTGAATATAAAAGGGACAATACCACTTAAGTACAAGAAGAGTGAGTCTCCTAAGAGTTTGTGGTTTGAGCGGCTCCTGGGAGACCAGTATTGGATTTCGATGCACCAGTGCAGGTTTACTGTATCCCTTGGTCCTTCACATTGACGATGAAACACAGAAATCGCATCGGAATTGAATATAAAAGGCACAGTGCCGACTTAAGTACAAGAAGAGTGAGTCTCCTAAGAGTTTGTGGTTTGAGCGGCTCCTGGGAGACCAGTATTAGATTCCGATGCACCAGTGCAGGTTTACTGTATCCCTTGGACCGTCACATTGATAATGAAACACAGAAATCGCATCGGAATTGAATATAAAAGGCACAATGCCGACTTAAGTACAAGAAGAGTGAATCTTCTAAGGGTTTGTGCTTTGAGCGGCACCTGGGAGACCAGTAGTGGATTCCGATGCACCAGTGCAGGTTTACTGTATCCCTTGGACCTTCACATTGACGATGAAACACAGAAATCGCATCGGAATTTAATATAAAAGGCACAATGCCGACTTAAGTACAAGAAGAGTGAATCTTCTCAGAGTTTGTGCTTTGAGCGGCTCCTGGGAGACCAGTATTGGATTCCGATGCACCAATGCAGGTTTACTCTATCCCTTGGACCTTCACATTGACGATGAAACACAGAAATCGCATCGGAATTGAATATAAAAGGCACAATACCGACTTAAGTACAAGAAGAGTGAGTCTCCTAAGAGTTTGTGGTTTGAGCGGCTCCTGGGAGACCAGTATTGGATTCCGATGCACCAGTGCAGGTTTACTGTATCCCTTGGACCTTCACATTGACGATGAAACACAGAAATCGCATCGGAATTGAATATAAAAGGCACAGTGCCGACTTATGTACAAGAAGAGTGAGTCTCCTAAGAGTTTGTGCTTTGAGCGTCTCCTGGGAGACCAGTATTGGATTCCGATGCACCAGTGCAGGTTTACTGTATCCCTTGGACCTTCACATTGACGATGAAACACAGAAATCGCATCGGAATTGAATATAAAAGGCACAGTGCCGACTTAAGTACAAGAAGAGTGAGTCTCCTAAGAGTTTGTGCTTTGAGCGGCTCCTGGGAGACCAGTATTGGATTCCGATTCACCAGTGCAGGTTTACTGTATCCCTTGGACCTTCACATTGACGATGAAACACAGAAATCGCATCGGAATTGAATATAAAAGGCACAATACCGACTTAAGTACAAGAAGAGTGAGTCTCCTAAGAGTTTGTGCTTTGAGCGGCTCCTGGGAGACCAGTATGGGATTCCGATGCACCAGTGCCAGTTTACTGTATTCCTTGGACCTTCACATTGACGATGAAACACAGAAATCGCATCGGAATTGAATATAAAAGGCTCAGTGACGACTTAAGTACAAGAAGAGTGAATCTTCTAAGAGTTGTGCTTTGAGCGGCACCTGGGAGACCAGTATTGGATTCCGATGCACTAGTGCAGGTTTACTGTATCCCTTGGACCTTCACATTGACTATGAAACACAGAAATCGCATCGGAATTGAATATAAAAGGCACAATACCGACTTAAGTACAAGAAGAGTGAGTCTCCTAAGAGTTTGTGTTTTGAGCGGCTCCTGGGAGACCAGTATTGGATTCCGATGCACCAGTGTAAGTTTACTGTATCCCTTGGAACTTCACATTGACGATGAAACACAGAAATCGCATCGGAATTGAATATAAAAGGCTCAGTGACGACTTAAGTACAAGAAAAGTGAATCTTCTAAGAGTTTGTGCTTTGAGCGGCTCCTGGGAGACCAGTATTGGATTCCGATGCACCAGTGCAGGTTTACTGTATCCCTTGGACCTTCACATTGACGATGAAACACAGAAATCGCATCGGAATTGAATATAAAGGCACAATGCCGACTTAAGTACAAGAAGAGTGAGTCTCCTAAGAGTTTGTGCTTTGAGGGGCTCCTGGGAGACCAGTATTGGATTCCGATGCACCAGTGCAAGTTTACTGTATCCCTTGGACCTTCACATTGACGATGAAACACAGAAATCGCATCGGAATTGAATATAAAAGGCACAATACCGACTTAAGTACAAGAAGAGTGAGTCTCCTAAGAGTTTGTGCTTTGAGCGGCTCCTGGGAGACCAGTATTGGATTCCGATGCACCAGTGCAGGTTTACTCTATCCCTTGGTTCTTCACATTGACGATGAAACACAGAAATCGCATCGGAATTGAATATAAAAGGCACAATACCGACTTAAGTACAAGAAGAGTGAGTCTCCTAAGAGTTTGTGCTTTGAGCGGCTCCTGGGAGACCAGTATTGGATTCCGATGCACCAGTGCAAGTTTACTGTATCCCTTGGACCTTCACATTGACGATGAAACACAGAAATCGCATCGGAATTGAATATAAAAGGCTCAGTGACGACTTAAATACAAGAAAAGTGAATCTTCTCAGAGTTTGTGCTTTGAGCGGCTCCTGGGAGACCAGTATTGGATTCCGATGCACCAGTGCAGGTTTACTGTATCCCTTGGACCTTCACATTGACGATGAAACACAGAAATCGCATCGGAATTGAATATAAAAGGCACAATACCGACTTAAGTACAAGAAGAGTGAGTCTCCTAAGAGTTTGTGGTTTGAGCGGATCCTGGGAGACCAGTATTGGATTCCGATGCACCAGTGCAAGTTTATTGTATCCCTTGGACCTTCACATTGACGATGAAACACAGAAATCGCATCGGAATTGAATATAAAAGGCTCAGTGACGACTTAAGTACAAGAAAAGTGAATCTTCTCAGAGTTTGTGCTTTGAGCGGCTCCTGGGAGACCAGTATTGGATTACGATGCACCAGTGCAGGTTTACTGTATCCCTTGGACCTTCACATTGACGATGAAACACAGAAATCGCATCGGAATTGAATATAAAGGCACAATACCGACTTAAGTACAAGAAGAGTGAGTCTCCTAAGAGTTTGTGCTTTGAGCGGATCCTGGGAGACCAGTATTGGATTCCGATGCACCAGTGCAGGTTTACTGTATCCCTTGGTCCTTCACATTGACGATGAAACACAGAATTCGCATCGGAATTGAATATAAAAGGCACAGTGCCGACTTAAGTACAAGAAGAGTGAATATTCTCAGAGTTTTTGCTTTGAGCGGCTCCTGGGAGACCAGTATTGGATTCCGATGCACCAGTGCAGTTTTACTCTATCCCTTGGACCTTCCCATTGACAATGAAACACAGAAATCGCATTGGAATTGAATATAAAAGGCACAGTGCTGACCTAAGTACAAGAAGAGTGAGTCTCCTAAGAGTTTGTGGTTTGAGCGGCTCCTGGGAGACCAGTATTGGATTCCGATGCACCAGTGCAGTTTTACTCTATCCCTTGGACCTTCCCATTGACAATGAAACACAGAAATCGCATCAGAATTGAATATAAAGGCACAATACCGACTTAAGTACAAGAAGAGTGAGTCTCCTAAGAGTTTGTGCTTTGAGCGGCTCCTGGGAGACCAGTATTGGATTCCGATGCACCAGTGCAAGTTTACTGTATCCCTTGGACCTTCACATTGACGATGAAACACAGAAATCGCATCGGAATTGAATATAAAAGGCTCAGTGCCGACTTAAGTACAAGAAAAGTGAATCTTCTCAGAGTTTGTGCTTTGAGCGGCTCCTGGGAGACCAGTATTGGATTCCGATGCACCAGTGCAGGTTTACTCTATCCCTTGGACCTTCACATTGACGATGAAACACAGAAATCGCATCGGAATTGAATATAAAAGGCACAATACCGACTTAAGTACAAGAAGAGTGAATATTCTCAGAGTTTGTGCTTTGAGCGCCTCCTGGGAGACCAGTATTAGATTCCGATGCACCAGTGCAAGTTTACTGTATCCCTTGGACCTTCACATTGACAATGAAACACAGGAATCGCATCGGAATTGAATATAAAGGCACAATACCGACTTAAGTACAAGAAGAGTGAGACTCCTAAGAGTTTGTGCTTTGAGCGGCTCCTGGGAGACCAGTATTGGATTCCGATGCACCAGTGCAAGTTTACTGTATCCCTTGGACCTTCATATTGACGATGAAACATAGAAATCGCATCGGAATTGAATATAAAAGGCTCAGTGACGACTTAAGTACAAGAAAAGTGAATCTTCTCAGAGTTTGTGCTTTGAGCGGCTCCTGGGAGACCAGTATTGGATTCCGATGCACCAGTGCAAGTTTACTGTATCCCTTGGACCTTCACATTGACGATGAAACACAGAAATCGCATCGGAATTGAATATAAAAGGCTCAGTGACGACTTAAGTACAAGAAAAGTGAATCTTCTCAGAGTTTGTGCTTTGAGCGGCTCCTGGGAGACCAGTATTGGATTCCGATGCACCAGTGCAGGTTTATTCCATCCCTTGGACCTTCACATTGACGATGAAACACAGAAATCGCATCGGAATTGAATATAAAAGGCACAATACCGACTTAAGTACAAGAAGAGTGAGTCTCCTAAGAGTTTGTGCTTTGAGCGGCTCCTGGGAGACCAGTATTGGATTCCGATGCACCAGTGCAAGTTTACTGTATCCCTTGGACCTTCCCATTGACAATGAAACACAGAAATCGCATCGGAATTGAATATAAAGGCACAATACCGACTTAAGTACAAGAAGAGTGAGTCTCCTAAGAGTTTGTGCTTTGAGCGGCTCCTGGGAGACCAGTATTGGATTCAGATGCACCAGTGCAAGTTTACTGTATCCCTTGGACCTTCACATTGACGATGAAACACAGAAATCGCATCGGAATTGAATATAAAAGGCTCAGTGACGACTTAAGTACAAGAAAAGTGAATCTTCTCAGAGTTTGTGCTTTGAGCGGCTCCTGGGAGACCAGTATTGGATTCCGATGCACCAGTGCAGGTTTACTCTATCCCTTGGACCTTCACATTGACGATGAAACACAGAAATCGCATCGGAATTGAATATAAAAGGCACAGTACCGACTTAAGTACAAGAAGAGTGAGTCTCCTAAGAGTTTGTGCTTTGAGCGGCTCCTGGGAGACCAGTATTGGAATCCGATGCACCAGTGCAAGTTTACTGTATCCCTTGGACCTTCACATTGACGATGAAACACAGAAATCGCATCGGAATTGAATATAAAAGGCTCAGTGACGACTTAAGTACAAGAAAAGTGAATCTTCTCAGAGTTTGTGCTTTGAGCGGCTCCTGGGAGACCAGTATTGGATTGCGATGCACCAGTGCAGTTTTACTCTATCCCTTGGACCTTCCCATTGACAATGAAACACAGAAATCGCATCGGAATTGAATATAAAAGGCACAATACCACTTAAGTACAAGAAGAGTGAGTCTCCTAAGAGTTTGTGCTTTGAGCGGCTCCTGGGAGACCAGTATTGGATTCCGATGCACCAGTGCAGTTTTACTCTATCCCTTGGACCTTCCCATTGACAATGAAACACAGAAATCGCATCGGAATTGAATATAAAGGCACAATACCAACTTAAGTACAAGAAGAGTGAGTCTCCTAAGAGTTTGTGCTTTGAGCGGCTCCTGGGAGACCAGTATTGGATTCCGATGCACCAGTGCAAGTTTACTGTATCCCTTGGACCTTCAAATTGACGATGAAACACAGAAATCGCATCGGAATTGAATATAAAAGGCTCAGTGACGACTTAAGTACAAGAAAAGTGAATCTTCTCAGAGTTTGTGCTTTGAACGGCTCCTGGGAGACCAGTATTGGATTCCGATGCACCAGTGCAGGTTTACTCTATCCCTTGGACCATCACATTGACGATGAAACACAGAAATTCGCATCGGTATTGAATATAAAAGGCACAATACCGACTTAAGTACAAGAAGAGTGAGTCTCCTAAGAGTTTGTGCATTGAGCGGCTCCTGGGAGACCAGTATTGGATTCCGATGCACCAGTGCAAGTTTACTCTATCCCTTGGACCTTCACATTGACGATGAAACACAGAAATCGCATCGGAATTGAATATAAAAGCACAGTGACGACTTAAGTACAAGGAAAGTGAATCTTCTCAGAGTTTGTGCTTTGAGCGGCTCCTGGGAGACCAGTATTGGATTCCGATGCACCAGTGCAGGTTTACTCTATCCCTTGGACCTTCACATTGACGATGAAACACAGAAATCGCATCGGAATTGAATATAAAAGGCACAATACCGACTTAAGTACAAGAAGAGTGAATATTCTCAGAGTTTGTGGTTTGAGCGGCTCCTGGGAGACCAGTATTGGATTCCGATGCACCAGTGCAAGTTTACTGCATCCCTTGGACCTTCACATTGACGATGAAACACAGAAATCGCATCGGAATTGAATATAAAAGGCTCAGTGACGACTTAATTACAAGAAAAGTGAATCTTCTCAGAGTTTGTGCTTTGAGCGGCTCCTGGGAGACCAGTATTGGATTCCGATGCACCAGTGCAGGTTTACTGTATCCTTTGGACCTTCACATTGACGATGAAACACAGAAATCGCATCGGAATTGAATATAAAGGCACAATGCCGACTTAAGTACAAGAAGAGTGAGTCTCCTAAGAGTTTGTGCTTTGAGCGGATCCTGGGAGACCAGTATTGGATTCCGATGCACCAGTGCAGGTTTACTGTATCCCTTGGACCTTCACATTGACGATGAAACACAGAAATCGCATCGGAATTGAATATAAAAGGCACAGTGCCGGCTTAAGTACAAGAAGAGTGAATATTCTCAGAGTTTGTGCTTTGAGCGGCTCCTGGGAGACCAGTATTGGATTCCGATGCACCAGTGCAGGTTTACTGTATCCCTTGGACCTTCACATTGACGATGAAACACAGAAATAGCATCGGAATTGAATATAAAAGGCACAGTGCCGACTTAAGTACAAGAAGAGTGAGTCTCCTAAGAGTTTGTGGTTTGAGCGGCTCCTGGGAGACCAGTATTTGATTCCGATGCACCAGTGCAGGTTTACTGTATCCCTTGGACCTTCACATTGACGATGAAACACAGAAATCGCATCGGAATTGAATATAAAAGGCACAATACCGACTTAAGTACAAGAAGAGTGAGTCTCCTAAGAGTTTGTGGTTTGAGCGGCTCCTGGGAGACCAGTATTGGATTCCGATGCACCAGTGCAGGTTTACTGTATCCCTTGGACCTTCACATTGACGATGAAACACAGAAATCGCATCGGAATTGAATATAAAAGGCACAGTGCCGACTTAAGTACAAGAAGAGTGAATATTCTCAGAGTTTGTGCTTTGAGCGGCTCCTGGGAGACCAGTATTGGATTCCGATGCACCAGTGCAGTTTTACTCTATCCCTTGGACCTTCCCATTGACAATGAAACACAGAAATCGCATCGGAAATGAATATAAAAGGCACAATACCACTTAAGTACAAGAAGAGTGAGTCTCCTAAGAGTTTGTGGTTTGAGCGGCTCCTGGGAGACCAGTATTGGATTCCGATGCACCAGTCCAGGTTTACTCTATCCCTTGGACCTTCACATTGACGATGAAACACAGAAATCGCATCGGAATTGAATATAAAAGGCACAATACCGACTTAAGTACAAGAAGAGTGAGTCTCCAAAGAGTTTGTGGTTTGAGCGGCTCCTGGGAGACCAGTATTGGATTCCGATGCACCAGTGCAGGTTTACTGTATCCCTTGGACTTTCACATTGACAATGAAACACAGAAATCGCATCGGAATTGAATATAAAAGGCACAATACCGACTTAAGTACAAGAAGAGTGAGTCTCCTAAGAGTTTGTGGTTTGAGCGGCTCCTGGGAGACCAGTATTGGAGTCCGATGCACCAGTGCAGGTTTACTGTATCCCTTGGACTTTCACAATGACGATGAAACACAGAAATCGCATCGGAATTGAATATAAAAGGCACAGTGCCGACTTAAGTACAAGAAGAGTGAGTCTCCTAAGAGTTTGTGCTTTGAGCGGCTCCTGGGAGACCAGTATTGGATTCCGATTCACGAGTGCAGGATTAATGTATCCCTTGGACCTTCACATTGACGATGAAACACAGAAATCGCATCGGAATTGAATATAAAAGGCTCAGTGACGACTTAAATACAAGAAAAGTGAATCTTCTCAGAGTTTGTGCTTTGAGCGGCTCCTGGGAGACCAGTATTGGATTCCGATGCACCAGTGCAGGTTTACTGTATCCCTTGGACCTTCACATTGACGATGAAACACAGAAATCGCATCGGAATTGAATATAAAAGGCACAATACCGACTTAAGTTCAAGAAGAGTGAGTCTCCTAAGAGTTTGTGGTTTGAGCGGATCCTGGGAGACCAGTATTGGATTCCGATGCATCAGTGCAAGTTTACTGTATCCCTTGAACCTTCACTTTGACGATGAAACACAGAAATCGCATCGGAATTGAATATAAAAGTCTCAGTGACGACTTAAGTACAAGAAAAGTGAATCTTCTCAGAGTTTGTGCTTTGAGCGGCTCCTGGGGACCGGTATTGGATTCCGATGCACCAGTGCAGGTTTACTGTATCCCTTGGACCTTCACATTGACGATGAAACACAGAAATCGCATCGGAATTGTATATAAAAGGCACAATGCCGACTTAAGTACAAGAAGAGTGAATCTTCTAAGGTTTTGTGCTTTGAGCGGCACCTGGGAGACCAGTATTGGATTCCGATGCACCAGTGCAGGTTTACTGTATCCCTTGGACCTTCACGTTGACGATGAAACACAGAAATCGCATCGGAATTGATATAAAAGGCACAATACCGACTTAAGTACAAGAAGAGTGAATCTTCTCAGAGTTTCTGCTTTGAGCGGCACCTGGGAGACCAGTATTGGATTCCGATGCACCAGTGCAGGTTTACTCTATCCCTTGGACCGTCACATTGACGATGAAACATAGAAATCGCATCGGAATTGTATATAAAAGGCACAATGCCGACTTAAGTACAAGAAGAGTGAATCTTCTCAGAGTTTGTGCTTTGAGCGGCTCCTGGGAGACCAGTATTAGATTCCGATGCACCAGTGCAGGTTTACTGTATCCCTTGGACCGTCACATTGACAATGAAACACAGAAATCGCATCGGAATTGTATATAAAAGGCACAATGCCGACTTAAGTACAAGAAGAATGAATCTTCTAAAGGTTTGTGCTTTGAGCGGCACCTGGGAGACCAGTATTGGATTCCGATGCACCAGTGCAGGTTTACTGTATCCCTTGGACCTTCACATTGACGATGAAACACAGAAATCGCATCGGAATTGTATATAAAAGGCACAATGCCGACTTAAGTACAAGAAGAGTGAATCTTCTAAGGGTTTGTGCTTTGAGCGGCACCTGGGAGACCAGGATTAGATTCCGATGCACCAGTACAGGTTTACTGTATCCCTTGGACCGTCACATTGACAATGAAACACAGAAATCGCATCGGAATTGTATATAAAAGGCACAATGCCGACTTAAGTACAAGAAGAGTGAATCTTCTAAGGGTTTGTGCTTTGAGCGGCACCTGGGAGACCAGTATTGGATTCCGATGCACCAGTGCAGGTTTACTGTATCCCTTGGACCTTCACATTGACGATGAAACACAGAAATCGCATCGGAATTGTATATAAAAGGCTCAATGCCGACTTAAGAACAAGAAGAGTGAATCTTCTCAGAGTTTGTGCTTTGAGCGGCTCCTGGGAGACCAGTATTGGATTCCGATGCACCAGTGCAGGTTTACTGTATCCCTTGGACCTTCACATTGACGATGAAGCACAGAAATCGCATCGGAATTGAATATAAAAGTCACAATACCGACTTAAGTACAAGAAGAGTGAGTCTCCTAAGAGTTTGTGGTTTGAGCGGCTCCTGGGAGACCAGTATTGGATTCCGATGCACCAGTGCAGGTTTACTGTATCCCATGGACCTTCACATTGACGATGAAACACAGAAATCGCATCGGAATATAATATAAAAGGCACAGTGCCGACTTAAGTACAAGAAGAGTGAGTCTCCTAAGAGTTTGTGGTTTGAGCGGCTCCTGGGAGACCAGTATTGGATTCCGATGCACCAGTGCAGGTTTACTGTATCCCTTGGACCTTCACATTGACGATGAAACACAGAAATCGCATCGGAATTGAATATAAAAGGCACAGTGCCGACTTAAGTACAAGAAGAGTGAGTCTCCTAAGAGTTTGTGCTTTGAGCGGCTCCTGGGAGACCAGTATAGGATTCCGATTCACCAGTGCAGGTTTACTGTATCCCTTGGACCTTCACATTGACGATGAAACACAGAAATCGCATCGGAATTGAATATAAAAGGCACAATACCGACTTAAGTACAAGAAGAGTGAGTCTCCTAAGAGTTTGTGGTTTGAGCGGCTCCTGGGAGACCAGTATTGGATTCCGATGCACCAGTGCAGGTTTACTGTATCCCTTGGACCTTCACATTGACGATGAAACACAGAAATCGCATCGGATTTGAATATAAAAGGCACAGTGCCGACTTAAGTACAAGAAGAGTGAGTCTCCTAAGAGTTTGTGCTTTGAGCGGCTCCTGGGAGACCAGTATTGCATTCTGATGCACCAGTGCAGGTTTACTGTATCCCTTGGACCTTCACATTGACAATGAAACACAGAAATCGCATCGGAATTGAATATAAAAGGGACAATACCACTTAAGTACAAGAAGAGTGAGTCTCCTAAGAGTTTGTGGTTTGAGCGGCTCCAGGGAGACCAGTATTGGATTTCGATGCACCAGTGCTGGTTTACTGTATCCCTTGGTCCTTCACATTGACGATGAAACACAGAAATCGCATCGGAATTGAATATAAAAGGCACAGTGCCGACTTAAGTACAAGAAGAGTGAGTCTCCTAAGAGTTTGTGGTTTGAGCGGCTCCTGGGAGACCAGTATTAGATTCCGATGCACCAGTGCAGGTTTACTGTATCCCTTGGACCGTCACATTGACATTGAAACACAGAAATCGCATCGGAATTGAATATAAAAGGCACAATGCCGACTTAAGTACAAGAAGAGTGAATCTTCTAAGGGTTTGTGCTTTGAGCGGCGCCTGGGAGACCAGTATTGGATTCCGATGCACCAGTGCAGGTTTACTGTATCCCTTGGACCTTCACATTGACGATGAAACACAGAAATCGCATCGGAATTTAATATAAAAGGCACAATGCCGACTTAAGTACAAGAAGAGTGAATCTTCTCAGAGTTTGTGCTTTGAGCGGCTCCTGGGAGACCAGTATTGGATTCCGATGCACCAATGCAGGTTTACTCTATCCCTTGGACCTTCACATTGACGATGAAACACAGAAATCGCATCGGAATTGAATATAAAAGGCACAATACCGACTTAAGTACAAGAAGAGTGAGTCTCCTAAGAGTTTGTGCTTTGAGCGGCTCCTGGGAGACCAGTATTGGATTCCGATGCACCAGTGCAGGTTTACTGTATCCCTTGGAGCTTCACATTGACGATGAAACACAGAAATCGCATCGGAATTGAATATAAAAGGCACAGTGCCGACTTAAGTACAAGAAGAGTGAGTCTCCTAAGAGTTTGTGCTTTGAGCGTCTCCTGGGAGACCAGTATTGGATTCCGATGCACCAGTGCAGGTTTACTGTATCCCTTGGACCTTCACATTGACGATGAAACACAGAAATCGCATCGGAATTGAATATAAAAGGCTCAGTGACGACTTAAGTACAAGAAGAGTGAATCTTCTAAGAGTTGTGCTTTGAGCGGCACCTGGGAGACCAGTATTGGATTCCGATGCACTAGTGCAGGTTTACTGTATCCCTTGGACCTTCACATTGACTATGAAACACAGAAATCGCATCGGAATTGAATATAAAAGGCACAATAACGACTTAAGTACAAGAAGAGTGAGTCTCCTAAGAGTTTGTGCTTTGAGCGGCTCCTGGGAGACCAGTATTGGATTTCGATGCACCAGTGTAAGTTTACTGTATCCCTTGGAACTTCACATTGACGATGAAACACAGAAATCGCATCGGAATTGAATATAAAAGGCTCAGTGACGACTTAAGTACAAGAAAAGTGAATCTTCTAAGAGTTTGTGCTTTGAGCGGCTCCTTGGAGACCAGTATTGGATTCCGATGCACCAGTGCAGGTTTACTGTATCCCTTGGACCTTCACATTGACGATGAAACACAGAAATCGCATCGGAATTGAATATAAAGGCACAATGCCGACTTAAGTACAAGAAGAGTGAGTCTCCTAAGAGTTTGTGCTTTGAGGGGCTCCTGGGAGACCAGTATTGGATTCCGATGCACCAGTGCAAGTTTACTGTATCCCTTGGACCTTCACATTGACGATGAAACACAGAAATCGCATCGCAATTGAATATAAAAGGCACAATACCGACTTAAGTACAAGAAGAGTGAGTCTCCTAAGAGTTTGTGCTTTGAGCGGCTCCTGGGAGACCAGTATTGGATTCCGATGCACCAGTGCAGGTTTACTCTATCCCTTGGTTCTTCACATTGACGATGAAACACAGAAATCGCATCGGAATTGAATATAAAAGGCACAATACCGAATTAAGTACAAGAAGAGTGAGTCTCCTAAGAGTTTGTGCTTTGAGCGGCTCCTGGGAGACCAGTATTGGATTCCGATGCACCAGTGCAAGTTTACTGTATCCCTTGGACCTTCACATTGACGATGAAACACAGAAATCGCATCGGAATTGAATATAAAAGGCTCAGTGACGACTTAAATACAAGAAAAGTGAATCTTCTCAGAGTTTGTGCTTTGAGCGGCTCCTGGGAGACCAGTATTGGATTCCGATGCAACAGTGCAGGTTATCTGTATCCCTTGGACCTTCACATTGACGATGAAACACAGAAATCGCATCGGAATTGAATATAAAAGGCACAATACCGACTTAAGTACAAGAAGAGTGAGTCTCCTAAGAGTTTGTGGTTTGAGCGGATCCTGGGAGACCAGTATTGGATTCCGATGCACCAGTGCAAGTTTATTGTATCCCTTGGACCTTCACATTGACGATGAAACACAGAAATCGCATCGGAATTGAATATAAAAGGCTCAGTGACGACTTAAGTACAAGAAAAGTGAATCTTCTCAGAGTTTGTGCTTTGAGCGGCTCCTGGGAGACCAGTATTGGATTACGATGCACCAGTGCAGGTTTACTGTATCCCTTGGACCTTCACATTGACGATGAAACACAGAAATCGCATCGGAATTGAATATAAAGGCACAATACCGACTTAAGTACAAGAAGAGTGAGTCTCCTAAGAGTTTGTGCTTTGAGCGGATCCTGGGAGACCAGTATTGGATTCCGATGCACCAGTGCAGGTTTACTGTATCCCTTGGTCCTTCACATTGACGATGAAACACAGAAATCGCATCGGAATTGAATATAAAAGGCACAGTGCCGACTTAAGTACAAGAAGAGTGAATATTCTCAGAGTTTGTGCTTTGAGCGGCTCCTGGGAGACCAGTATTGGATTCCGATGCACCAGTGCAGTTTTACTCTATCCCTTGGACCTTCCCATTGACAATGAAACACAGAAATCGCATTGGAATTGAATATAAAAGGCACAGTGCTGACCTAAGTACAAGAAGAGTGAGTCTCCTAAGAGTTTGTGGTTTGAGCGGCTCCTGGGAGACCAGTATTGGATTCCGATGCACCAGTGCAGTTTTACTCTATCCCTTGGACCTTCCCATTGACAACGAAACACAGAAATCGCATCAGAATTGAATATAAAGGCACAATACCGACTTAAGTACAAGAAGAGTGAGTCTCCTAAGAGTTTGTGCTTTGAGCGGCTCCCGGGAGACCAGTATTGGATTCCGATGCACCAGTGCAAGTTTACTGTATCCCTTGGACCTTCACATTGACGATGAAACACAGAAATCGCATCGGAATTGAATATAAAAGGCTCAGTGCCGACTTAAGTACAAGAAAAGTGAATCTTCTCAGAGTTTGTGCTTTGAGCGGCTCCTGGGAGACCAGTATTGGATTCCGATGCACCAGTGCAGGTTTACTGTATCCCTTGGACCTTCACATTGACGATGAAACACAGAAATCGCATCGGAATTGAATATAAAAGGCACAATACCGACTTAAGTACAAGAAGAGTGAATATTCTCAGAGTTTGTGCTTTGAGCGCCTCCTGGGAGACCAGTATTAGATTCCGATGCACCAGTGCAAGTTTACTGTATCCCTTGGACCTTCACATTGACAATGAAACACAGGAATCGCATCGGAATTGAATATAAAGGCACAATACCGACTTAAGTACAAGAAGAGTGAGTCTCCTAAGAGTTTGTTTTTTGAGGGGCTCCTGGGAGACCAGTATTGGATTCCGATGCACCAGTGCAAGTTTACTGTATCCCTTGGACCTTCACATTGACGATGAAACACAGAAATCGCATCGCAATTGAATATAAAAGGCACAATACCGACTTAAGTACAAGAAGAGTGAGTCTCCTAAGAGTTTGTGCTTTGAGCGGCTCCTGGGAGACCAGTATTGGATTCCGATGCACCAGTGCAGGTTTACTCTATCCCTTGGTTCTTCACATTGACGATGAAACACAGAAATCGCATCGGAATTGAATATAAAAGGCACAATACCGACTTAAGTACAAGAAGAGTGAGTCTCCTAAGAGTTTGTGCTTTGAGCGGCTCCTGGGAGAACAGTATTGGATTCCGACGCACCAGTGCAAGTTTACTGTATCCCTTGGACCTTCACATTGACGATGAAACACAGAAATCGCATCGGAATTGAATATAAAAGGCTCAGTGACGACTTAAATACAAGAAAAGTGAATCTTCTCAGAGTTTGTGCTTTGAGCGGCTCCTGGGAGACCAGTATTGGATTCCGATGCACCAGTGCAGGTTTACTGTATCCCTTGGACCTTCACATTGACGATGAAACACAGAAATCGCATCGGAATTGAATATAAAAGGCACAATACCGACTTAAGTACAAGAAGAGTGAGTCTCCTAAGAGTTTGTGGTTTGAGCGGATCCTGGGAGACCAGTATTGGATTCCGATGCACCAGTGCAAGTTTATTGTATCCCTTGGACCTTCACATTGACGATGAAACACCGAAATCGCATCGGAATTGAATATAAAAGGCTCAGTGACGACTTAAGTACAAGAAAAGTGAATCTTCTCAGAGTTTGTGCTTTGAGCGGCTCCTGGGAGACCAGTATTGGATTACGATGCACCAGTGCAGGTTTACTGTATCCCTTGGACCTTCACATTGACGATGAAACACAGAAATCGCATCGGAATTGAATATAAAGGCACAATACCGACTTAAGTACAAGAAGAGTGAGTCTCCTAAGAGTTTGTGCTTTGAGCGGATCCTGGGAGACCAGTATTGGATTCCGATGCACCAGTGCAGGTTTACTGTATCCCTTGGTCCTTCACATTGACGATGAAACACAGAAATCGCATCGGAATTGAATATAAAAGGCACAGTGCCGACTTAAGTACAAGAAGAGTGAATATTCTCAGAGTTTGTGCTTTGAGCGGCTCCTGGGAGACCAGTATTGGATTCCGATGCACCAGTGCAGTTTTACTCTATCCCTTGGACCTTCCCATTGACAATGAAACACAGAAATCGCATTGGAATTGAATATAAAAGGCACAGTGCTGACCTAAGTACAAGAAGAGTGAGTCTCCTAAGAGTTTGTGGTTTGAGCGGCTCCTGGGAGACCAGTATTGGATTCCGATGCACCAGTGCAGTTTTACTCTATCCCTTGGACCTTCCCATTGACAATGAAACACAGAAATCGCATCAGAATTGAATATAAAGGCACAATACCGACTTAAGTACAAGAAGAGTGAGTCTCCTAAGAGTTTGTGCTTTGAGCGGCTCCTGGGAGACCAGTATTGGATTCCGATGCACCAGTGCAAGTTTACTGTATCCCTTGGACCTTCACATTGACGATGAAACACAGAAATCGCATCGGAATTGAATATAAAAGGCTCAGTGCCGACTTAAGTACAAGAAAAGTGAATCTTCTCAGAGTTTGTGCTTTGAGCGGCTCCTGGGAGACCAGTATTGGATTCCGATGCACCAGTGCAGGTTTACTCTATCCCTTGGACCTTCACATTGACGATGAAACACAGATATCGCATCGGAATTGAATATAAAAGGCACAATACCGACTTAAGTACAAGAAGAGTGAATATTCTCAGAGTTTGTGCTTTGAGCGCCTCCTGGGAGACCAGTATTAGATTCCGATGCACCAGTGCAAGTTTACTGTATCCCTTGGACCTTCACATTGACAATGAAACACAGGAATCGCATCGGAATTGAATATAAAGGCACAATACCGACTTAAGTACAAGAAGAGTGAGTCTCCTAAGAGTTTGTGCTTTGAGCGGCTCCTGGGAGACCAGTATTGGATTCCGATGCACCAGTGCAAGTTTACTGTATCCCTTGGACCTTCATATTGACGATGAAACATAGAAATCGCATCGGAATTGAATATAAAAGGCTCAGTGACGACTTAAGTACAAGAAAAGTGAATCTTCTCAGAGTTTGTGCTTTGAGCGGCTCCTGGGAGACCAGTATTGGATTCCGATGCACCAGTGCAAGTTTACTGTATCCCTTGGACCTTCACATTGACGATGAAACACAGAAATCGCATCGGAATTGAATATAAAAGGCTCAGAGACGACTTAAGTACAAGAAAAGTGAATCTTCTCAGAGTTTGTGCTTTGAGCGGCTCCTGGGAGACCAGTATTGGATTCCGATGCACCAGTGCAGGTTTATTCCATCCCTTGGACCTTCACATTGACGATGAAACACAGAAATCGCATCGGAATTGAATATAAAAGGCACAATACCGACTTAAGTACAAGAAGAGTGAGTCTCCTAAGAGTTTGTGCTTTGAGCCGCTCCTGGGAGACCAGTATTGGATTCCGATGCACCAGTGCAAGTTTACTGTATCCCTTGGACCTTCCCATTGACAATGAAACACAGAAATCGCATCGGAATTGAATATAAAGGCACAATACCGACTTAAGTACAAGAAGAGTGAGTCTCCTAAGAGTTTGTGCTTTGAGCGGCTCCTGGGAGACCAGTATTGGATTCAGATGCACCAGTGCAAGTTTACTGTATCCCTTGGACCTTCACATTGACGATGAAACACAGAAATCGCATCGGAATTGAATATAAAAGGCTCAGTGACGACTTAAGTACAAGAAAAGTGAATCTTCTCAGAGTTTGTGCTTTGAGCGGCTCCTGGGAGACCAGTATTGGATTCCGATGCACCAGTGCAGGTTTACTGTATCCCTTGGACCTTCACATTGACGATGAAACACAGAAATCGCATCGGAATTGAATATAAAAGGCACAGTACCGACTTAAGTACAAGAAGAGTGAGTCTCCTAAGAGTTTGTGCTTTGAGCGGCTCCTGGGAGACCAGTATTGGAATCCGATGCACCAGTGCAAGTTTACTGTATCCCTTGGACCTTCACATTGACGATGAAACACAGATATCGCATCGGAATTGAATATAAAAGGCACAATACCGACTTAAGTACAAGAAGAGTGAATATTCTCAGAGTTTGTGCTTTGAGCGCCTCCTGGGAGACCAGTATTAGATTCCGATGCACCAGTGCAAGTTTACTGTATCCCTTGGACCTTCACATTGACAATGAAACACAGGAATCGCATCGGAATTGAATATAAAGGCACAATACCGACTTAAGTACAAGAAGAGTGAGTCTCCTAAGAGTTTGTGCTTTGAGCGGCTCCTGGGAGACCAGTATTGGATTCCGATGCACCAGTGCAAGTTTACTGTATCCCTTGGACCTTCATATTGACGATGAAACATAGAAATCGCATCGGAATTGAATATAAAAGGCTCAGTGACGACTTAAGTACAAGAAAAGTGAATCTTCTCAGAGTTTGTGCTTTGAGCGGCTCCTGGGAGACCAGTATTGGATTCCGATGCACCAGTGCAAGTTTACTGTATCCCTTGGACCTTCACATTGACGATGAAACACAGAAATCGCATCGGAATTGAATATAAAAGGCTCAGAGACGACTTAAGTACAAGAAAAGTGAATCTTCTCAGAGTTTGTGCTTTGAGCGGCTCCTGGGAGACCAGTATTGGATTCCGATGCACCAGTGCAGGTTTATTCCATCCCTTGGACCTTCACATTGACGATGAAACACAGAAATCGCATCGGAATTGAATATAAAAGGCACAATACCGACTTAAGTACAAGAAGAGTGAGTCTCCTAAGAGTTTGTGCTTTGAGCCGCTCCTGGGAGACCAGTATTGGATTCCGATGCACCAGTGCAAGTTTACTGTATCCCTTGGACCTTCCCATTGACAATGAAACACAGAAATCGCATCGGAATTGAATATAAAGGCACAATACCGACTTAAGTACAAGAAGAGTGAGTCTCCTAAGAGTTTGTGCTTTGAGCGGCTCCTGGGAGACCAGTATTGGATTCAGATGCACCAGTGCAAGTTTACTGTATCCCTTGGACCTTCACATTGACGATGAAACACAGAAATCGCATCGGAATTGAATATAAAAGGCTCAGTGACGACTTAAGTACAAGAAAAGTGAATCTTCTCAGAGTTTGTGCTTTGAGCGGCTCCTGGGAGACCAGTATTGGATTCCGATGCACCAGTGCAGGTTTACTGTATCCCTTGGACCTTCACATTGACGATGAAACACAGAAATCGCATCGGAATTGAATATAAAAGGCACAGTACCGACTTAAGTACAAGAAGAGTGAGTCTCCTAAGAGTTTGTGCTTTGAGCGGCTCCTGGGAGACCAGTATTGGAATCCGATGCACCAGTGCAAGTTTACTGTATCCCTTGGACCTTCACATTGACGATGAAACACAGAAATCGCATCGGAATTGAATATAAAAGGCTCAGTGACGACTTAAGTACAAGAAAAGTGAATCTTCTCAGAGTTTGTGCTTTGAGCGGCTCCTGGGAGACCAGTATTGGATTGCGATGCACCAGTGCAGTTTTACTCTATCCCTTGGACCTTCCCATTGACAATGAAACACAGAAATCGCATCGGAATTGAATATAAAAGGCACAATACCACTTAAGTACAAGAAGAGTGAGTCTCCTAAGAGTTTGTGCTTTGATCGGCTCCTGGGAGACCAGTATTGGATTCCGATGCACCAGTGCAGTTTTACTCTATCCCTTGGACCTTCCAATTGACAATGAAACACAGAAATCGCATCGGAATTGAATATAAAGGCACAATACCAACTTAAGTACAAGAAGAGTGAGTCTCCTAAGAGTTTGTGCTTTGAGCGGCTCCTGGGAGACCAGTATTGGATTCCGATGCACCAGTGCAAGTTTACTGTATCCCTTGGACCTTCAAATTGACGATGAAACACAGAAATCGCATCGGAATTGAATATAAAAGGCTCAGTGACGACTTAAGTACAAGAAAAGTGAATCTTCTCAGAGTTTGTGCTTTGAACGGCTCCTGGGAGACCAGTATTGGATTCCGATGCACCAGTGCAGGTTTACTCTATCCCTTGGACCATCACATTGACGATGAAACACAGAAATCGCATCGGAATTGAATATAAAAGGCACAATACCGACTTAAGTACAAGAAGAGTGAGTCTCCTAAGAGTTTGTGCTTTGAGCGGCTCCTGGGAGACCAGTATTGGATTCCGATGCACCAGTGCAAGTTTACTCTATCCCTTGGACCTTCACATTGACGATGAAACACAGAAATCGCATCGGAATTGAATATAAAAGCACAGTGACGACTTAAGTACAAGGAAAGTGAATCTTCTCAGAGTTTGTGCTTTGAGCGGCTCCTGGGAGACCAGTATTGGATTCCGATGCACCAGTGCAGGTTTACTCTATCCCTTGGACCTTCACATTGACGATGAAACACAGAAATCGCATCGGAATTGAATATAAAAGGCACAATACCGACTTAAGTACAAGAAGAGTGAATATTCTCAGAGTTTGTGGTTTGAGCGGCTCCTGGGAGACCAGTATTGGATTCCGATGCACCAGTGCAAGTTAACTGCATCCCTTGGACCTTCACATTGACGATGAAACACAGAAATCGCATCGGAATTGAATATAAAAGGCTCAGTGACGACTTAATTACAAGAAAAGTGAATCTTCTCTGAGTTTGTGCTTTGAGCGGCTCCTGGGAGACCAGTATTGGATTCCGATGCACCAGTGCAGGTTTACTGTATCCTTTGGACCTTCACATTGACGATGAAACACAGAAATCAGATCGGAATTGAATATAAAGGCACAATGCCGACTTAAGTACAAGAAGAGTGAGTCTCCTAAGAGTTTGTGCTTTGAGCGGATCCTGGGAGACCAGTATTGGATTCCGATGCACCAGTGCAGGTTTACTGTATCCCTTGGACCTTCACATTGACGATGAAACACAGAAATCGCATCGGAATTGAAAATAAAAGGCACAGTGCCGGCTTAAGTACAAGAAGAGTGAATATTCTCAGAGTTTGTGCTTTGAGCGGCTCCTGGGAGACCAGTATTGGATTCCGATGCACCAGTGCAGGTTTACTGTATCCCTTGGACCTTCACATTGACGATGAAACACAGAAATAGCATCGGAATTGAATATAAAAGGCACAGTGCCGACTTAAGTACAAGAAGAGTGAGTCTCCTAAGAGTTTGTGGTTTGAGCGGCTCCTGGGAGACCAGTATTGGATTCCGATGCACCAGTGCAGGTTTACTGTATCCCTTGGACCTTCACATTGACGATGAAACACAGAAATCGCATCGGAATTGAATATAAAGGCACAATACCGACTTAAGTACAAGAAGAGTGAGTCTCCTAAGAGTTTGTGCTTTGAGCGGATCCTGGGAGACCAGTATTGGATTCCGATGCACCAGTGCAGGTTTACTGTATCCCTTGGTCCTTCACATTGACGATGAAACACAGAAATCGCATCGGAATTGAATATAAAAGGCACAGTGCCGACTTAAGTACAAGAAGAGTGAATATTCTCAGAGTTTGTGCTTTGAGCGGCTCCTGGGAGACCAGTATTGGATTCCGATGCACCAGTGCAATTTTACTCTATCCCTTGGACCTTCCCATTGACGATGAAACACAGAAATCGCATCGGAATTGAATATAAAAGGCACAGTGCCGACTTAAGTACAAGAAGAGTGAATATTCTCAGAGTTTGTGCTTTGAGCGGCTCCTGGGAGACCAGTATTGGATTCCGATGCACCAGTGCAGTTTTACTCTACCCTTGGACCTTCCCATTGACAACGAAACACAGAAATCGCATCAGAATTGAATATAAAGGCACAATACCGACTTAAGTACAAGAAGAGTGAGTCTCCTAAGAGTTTGTCCTTTGAGCGGCTCCTGGGAGACCAGTATTGGATTCCGATGCACCAGTGCAAGTTTACTGTATCCCTTGGACCTTCACATTGACGATGAAACACAGAAATCGCATCGGAATTGAATATAAAAGGCTCAGTGCCGACTTAAGTACAAGAAAAGTGAATCTTCTCAGAGTTTGTGCTTTGAGCGGCTCCTGGGAGACCAGTATTGGATTCCGATGCACCAGTGCAGGTTTACTGTATCCCTTGGACCTTCACATTGACGATGAAACACAGAAATCGCATCGGAATTGAATATAAAAGGCACAATACCGACTTAAGTACAAGAAGAGTGAGTCTCCTAAGAGTTTGTGGTTTGAGCGGATCCTGGGAGACCAGTATTGGATTCCGATGCACCAGTGCAAGTTTATTGTATCCCTTGGACCTTCACATTGACGATGAAACACCGAAATCGCATCGGAATTGAATATAAAAGGCTCAGTGACGACTTAAGTACAAGAAAAGTGAATCTTCTCAGAGTTTGTGCTTTGAGCGGCTCCTGGGAGACCAGTATTGGATTACGATGCACCAGTGCAGGTTTACTGTATCCCTTGGACCTTCACATTGACGATGAAACACAGAAATCGCATCGGAATTGAATATAAAGGCACAATACCGACTTAAGTACAAGAAGAGTGAGTCTCCTAAGAGTTTGTGCTTTGAGCGGATCCTGGGAGACCAGTATTGGATTCCGATGCACCAGTGCAGGTTTACTGTATCCCTTGGTCCTTCACATTGACGATGAAACACAGAAATCGCATCGGAATTGAATATAAAAGGCACAGTGCCGACTTAAGTACAAGAAGAGTGAATATTCTCAGAGTTTGTGCTTTGAGCGGCTCCTGGGAGACCAGTATTGGATTCCGATGCACCAGTGCAGTTTTACTCTATCCCTTGGACCTTCCCATTGACAATGAAACACAGAAATCGCATTGGAATTGAATATAAAAGGCACAGTGCTGACCTAAGTACAAGAAGAGTGAGTCTCCTAAGAGTTTGTGGTTTGAGCGGCTCCTGGGAGACCAGTATTGGATTCCGATGCACCAGTGCAGTTTTACTCTATCCCTTGGACCTTCCCATTGACAATGAAACACAGAAATCGCATCAGAATTGAATATAAAGGCACAATACCGACTTAAGTACAAGAAGAGTGAGTCTCCTAAGAGTTTGTGCTTTGAGCGGCTCCTGGGAGACCAGTATTGGATTCCGATGCACCAGTGCAAGTTTACTGTATCCCTTGGACCTTCACATTGACGATGAAACACAGAAATCGCATCGGAATTGAATATAAAAGGCTCAGTGCCGACTTAAGTACAAGAAAAGTGAATCTTCTCAGAGTTTGTGCTTTGAGCGGCTCCTGGGAGACCAGTATTGGATTCCGATGCACCAGTGCAGGTTTACTCTATCCCTTGGACCTTCACATTGACGATGAAACACAGATATCGCATCGGAATTGAATATAAAAGGCACAATACCGACTTAAGTACAAGAAGAGTGAATATTCTCAGAGTTTGTGCTTTGAGCGCCTCCTGGGAGACCAGTATTAGATTCCGATGCACCAGTGCAAGTTTACTGTATCCCTTGGACCTTCACATTGACAATGAAACACAGGAATCGCATCGGAATTGAATATAAAGGCACAATACCGACTTAAGTACAAGAAGAGTGAGTCTCCTAAGAGTTTGTGCTTTGAGCGGCTCCTGGGAGACCAGTATTGGATTCCGATGCACCAGTGCAAGTTTACTGTATCCCTTGGACCTTCATATTGACGATGAAACATAGAAATCGCATCGGAATTGAATATAAAAGGCTCAGTGACGACTTAAGTACAAGAAAAGTGAATCTTCTCAGAGTTTGTGCTTTGAGCGGCTCCTGGGAGACCAGTATTGGATTCCGATGCACCAGTGCAAGTTTACTGTATCCCTTGGACCTTCACATTGACGATGAAACACAGAAATCGCATCGGAATTGAATATAAAAGGCTCAGAGACGACTTAAGTACAAGAAAAGTGAATCTTCTCAGAGTTTGTGCTTTGAGCGGCTCCTGGGAGACCAGTATTGGATTCCAATGCACCAGTGCAGGTTTATTCCATCCCTTGGACCTTCACATTGACGATGAAACACAGAAATCGCATCGGAATTGAATATAAAAGGCACAATACCGACTTAAGTACAAGAAGAGTGAGTCTCCTAAGAGTTTGTGCTTTGAGCGGCTCCTGGGAGACCAGTATTGGATTCCGATGCACCAGTGCAAGTTTACTGTATCCCTTGGACCTTCCCATTGACAATGAAACACAGAAATCGCATCGGAATTGAAT